>NC_091980.1:81454966-82908853 GCF_044704955.1 Pristiophorus japonicus
AGCATACTGGTGAGATTGGGAGAACTGTATCAGGAATTCGTCCCATACCACTCCCACGTTTTCCATGGCTCACAGAGAGGTTGGCTTCTGTCCGTCTAAGTGGGGTACTGCTCGTACTGTCCCAAGTACTCCCACTTGCGGGTGATTGCATGCCTCTTTTATATTATATACTTTGGTCGTGGCCTGCAAGGTGCAAGCTTCCGTTTGGTTCTTGCTGTCTTCCTGATTCCCCCAATCCGTGAGGTTTCGATTTGATATCCAATTCGGTATTTCCCCGTGGTTAATCAGCCTCAGGTTATTCCGATATCCTTTACTAACCACATTGTGTGCATGTTACATGCCGGAGTGCTGCCTTGTCTGACTGAGGTGTTTTGTAATTGGTCAACCACTTGGATTATAGCCCGGGTGTGTGCTTCTAAAACTGTTACCTGGTCTAATAATCTCCCTACCCCTTCTCCAGTGTCTGAGCTGCACTTTGTTGTATCTCACTACTCTGTGTCCATAAGCTCTTAGATCATCTGCAATGTCAAAAGAATTAATAGTAGAGACCCCAGTGTTGTACTCTGTTAGGGCATCATTTATAATCCCCGTCCTCAGCCTTGATCTCCCCTTGTTTCTTCCTGTTTGTAATAGAACTCGCTTCTCCATAGCCTTATACATATTTCGTATGTGGTCTGGGCACCAACCGAGCAATTCTAGCTTGGTCAGGTTTATTACCGCTTGCACCATTCAATATTGTACATTAGAATACAGCTGTTTTCCTGTATTTTCCCGATGGCCCTAGTAAAAGTCGGAGTGCCTGAAGTGCAACCCACACATATCTGCTCCACCTTGGTTACATTCAAATACCCTTATTTACACGGCACATGTTTTGTCACAGAGTATATCAGTATCGGGTAATCGTCCGCGTCTGTGTTGGTGCATTTAACTTCTGCCTCTCCGCGGAGTATCCCGTGGGTTACGGTGAGTATTAATATTTTTAAAGCAATCATCCTGCAGATATCACACACATGCGAATCTGTTGATATTATTCAATGGCTAATTGCAGGGGTTAACGTTGCGTCGTTCATCAGGACGCCATTGTGCCATGGATCTTTCTGAAACAAAATAGTTAAGCGACCTGCTGTTTGCCTTCCTGCTGGTAGAAACAGAAGGTGAGTCCTAAGGTTTAACCTGAGGCCAATGTTTTCATCGCCCCTTTCCCTGCATAGACACAGTAAAGAGCATACTATTGTTTTAACAGGAGTTACTGCAAGGTAAAGCAAGCGGGGTGTCCTTCTCTAACGTAAATTGGTTAACTGAATATTTGTATTTACTCTAACACATTTAAAAGGCTGCACAAAAAGCATGCTTACACTATACCCATGATCAGCAATTCTAGAGTGTACACCACAAATGTAACCTGTTATATGGGCAATTCATTTCTATTTACTGCTCCATATAAATAAACCTGAAAGATAATTCTAAATAAGACATCTCCGCAATCAGCTAATAAACATCAATGGAAGTTTATGAAAATCCACCCCACCTCCCTGCTACTTTCTGGATCCCAACCATTTTTTTTCATTTGTTCAATCAGTTTCCTGTGTTTCTCCATTAAATAACGCATTATTGATCCGCCGGGCCCCCATGTGGAACTACCCGATCCTTTCTCTTTTTTGGCCATTACATGCGAGTTATCCTGGCATGGTTTATATTCTGTGTCACACCCGTAGCGCGACATTTACACCCGGTGTGGCGTCTTCCTGCCTGCGCAGTTCCTACCTGCGTGGTTTTTACCCCACCCGGGTTTCCCACCGCCAGTCGAGTCTTCGCTTCCTTGTTCTTTGGTACTCGCAGGAGGTGAGTACGACCATGGTGGCAATTTAAATGTACTCACCCTCCCTGTAGTGCCGGGTTGGCTCTCCTATGATGTACTCTGCTTGCAGTGCCAAATTGTTGTGGAATACTATTTAAGTACTCGACACAGAGACATGAGTGGCGTTCCATAAAGCTTTATTCGAGCATTTTCAAGGAGAGTCTCTCTCGACCGCTCGGGGCAGAGCACTTGGGAAGTACAGAAATGGTTACATTCTTATACCTCTTTTGGTCCCTGTCCATCCGTTACCGGGGGTGGTCCCCGGGTGCTCGGCTCACATTATAATTACATATCTATCAATATTCGAATGTTCTGGGCTTGCTTAATCTATTTAGATCCTTGTTTTTCCAACGGACTCCACATTCTTGAGCCGCTCTCTCAGAATAGACCATCGGCTAGATTTTACACTTTTGTGCCTATCGCTCAAAAATGGGCGTTATTTCCGGCGTGGGCGGTAAAAATGGGTTTTCAGATCACCGGCTTCTTGTTCATTCTCAAAGCACCGAGACTCCATTTTTGAAATTGGGCATTACCACGAGCAATATGAAATGGGCAACAGTGTTAAATCTCGCTGATGTTCTGCCGTAAAATGTCACCGTCCTTAGCAACGGCATGGCAACGCTCGATTCCCGCAATTCAGGAGATCAAAGGTTATCATGACATGCGCAGAAGAGGAGACAGAGAGAGAGGGAGTTGAGAGGGACTGAAAGCGTGTGTGGCTGTGATGTGTGCTTGATTGGCTGTTGTGGGAGGCACGAGGAAGATTCACCAGCAGCAAAAAGCCTACTAAGCACCAAGAAGGTAGTTGGCACCAAGTTTTTGTCCAACAAATAATATATAACATGGAAGGGATGGAGGAGGCCGTGGAACTGTTAGCCAGGAACATTGGTGGCAGAGGGGTCCCAGTGGTCCCGGAGTGCGGCACTGCACCCCAAGGTGTCACACCACCATTGCCAATCACACATGAGAGCCAGAACCGCTCCTTGGACGGATACCGGAGAGCACATTCCCGCCTCGGGACCGTTCTCTCCCGTATCCGTCCAAGCAGCAGTTCAGCCGTCATCCCCTCCCCCCAATGAAGCATTGCCTGAGGAGCTCCTCGGCCAGGCGGCTTTGAGTCAGGAGGGGAAGGGGAAGGGCTAGAGGTGGGGAGGAGAAGTGGGGGGAGGGGGTAGGGTTAGTTTCTACAGAAATACTGATGATTTCAGACAAATGTTCAGTTTAAATGTTTTTTATTTAACAAAACCTTGCAGTGCATTGGCTCAGATAGCTGCACCGTCACAGGCTGGTGATTCCTTAACATCAAAGGGTATAATTACACATAACGTCAACTAACTTAACCTTTAACTGTCACCAAGGTGATGCCCACCATTGATGTATGACCTGCGCACCCAGCAGTGTGTCAGCCTTGTAAATAAAACCAACGTTCTTTCAGGCAAAGCGCTCATTGATTGAGCTCCAGACGTAAGGCTCTTGCAGCTATCATGCCCTTTCTTGTGGTCTACAGGCGGGCGGGGGCATGGCTTCAACGTCAGCCTGATTGTCTGGGCCAATGTCAGCATCCGCCTCCTCATCCTCCTCTTCCTCTCTCTGGTGAGGTGGATGGTCAGACTCTTCAGGCAATTCTTGTCCCCTCCTGATAGCCAAGTTATGCAGCATGGAGCACATCACCACAAATTGAGATATCTGCTCAGGGTGTTATTGGAGGTCCCCTCCTGAGTGGTCCAGGCATCTTAAGCGCTGCTTAAGCATTCCAATGGTTTTCTCCACGATATTGCGAATGGCTCTGTGGCTCTCATTGTATCGCCTCTCAGCTTCTGTGTGGGTGTCATTGCAGGGGGGTCATCAGCCAGGTGGCGAGGCCATATCCCTTGTCACCAAGCATCCAGCATTGACCTTGTGACCAATTGTTAAACAAGTACGATATAGTGCTCTCACGCAGGATGTGAACATAGAAAAATAGAAAATTAGAAAATAGGTGCAGGAGTAGGCCATTCGGCCCTTCGAGCCTGCACCATCATTCAATAAGATCATGGCTGATCATTCCTTCAGCACCCCTTTCCTGCTCTCTCTCCATACCACTCGATCCCTTTAGCCGTAAGGGCCATATCTAACTCCCTCTTGAATAGATCCAATGAACTGGCAACAGCAACTCTCTGTGGCAGGGAATTCCACAGGTTAACAACTCTCTGAGTGAAGAAGTTTCTCCTCATCTCAGTCCTAAATGGCCTGCCCCTTATCCTAAGACTGTGTCCCCTGGTTCTGGACTTCCCCAACATCGGGGACATTCTTCCCACATCTAACCTGTCCAGTCCTGTCAGAATCTTATACGTTTCGATGAGATCCCCTCTCATCCTTCTAAACTCCAGTGTATAAAGGCCCAGTTGATCCAGTCTCTCCTCATATGTCAATCCAGCCATCCCAGGAATCAGTCTGGTGAGCCTTCGCTGCACTCCCTCAATAGCAAGAATGTCCTTCCTCAGATTAGGAGACCAAAACTGAACACAATATTTCAGGTGGGGTCTCACCAAGGCCCTGTACAACTGCAGTAAGACTTCCCTGCTCCGATACTCAAATCCCCTTGCTATGAAGGCCAACATGCCATTTGCCTTCTTCACCGCCTGCTGTACCTGTATGCCAACTTTCAAGGACTGATGGACCATGACACTCAGGTCTCGCTGCACCTCCCCTTTTCCTAATCTGTCGCCATTCAGATAATATTCTGCCTTTGTATTTTTGCCCCCAAAGTGGATAACCTCACATTTATCCATATTATACTGCATCTGCCATGTATTTGCCCATTCGCCTAAACTGTCATGGATGCTGCCCGGAAATTTAGCATTCACTGCCATTATAATTTGCTGGTGGTCGACAACGAGCTGGACATTCAGGGAGTGGAATCCCTTGCGGTTCCTGAAAACATCTGCATCCTGAAAAGTTGCCCGCATCATGATGTGCATGCAGTCTATTGCTCCCTGCACCTTGGGGAAGTTTGCAATTCTGGAGAATCCTAGAGCTCTCTCGGTCTGTGCCTCCCTGATCATAGGGAAGCTGATTAAGTCCCTCCTGCATGTGTACAAGGCTTCAGTGATCTGTCTAATGCAGCGATGTGTGGCATGCTAAGAAAGTCTGCAAATGTCGCCAGCTGAAGCCTGAAAAGAACCCGACGCGTAGAACGATACTACTGATGGTGCTGGCAGGCTGCAGATCTACTCTTATGAGCTGGCATACCTCAGTGATAACATCTTTGTGGAAGCGCAATATCTGAAGGCAGGTGGTGTCAGGCAAGTTGAAGTAAGACCGCTTGTCCCTGTACTTGCAGGGGTTGTAATGTCTGGTCCTCCTCATCAGTCTGGCACATCTTACATTGGGGACATAATGCTGTGCAGCATGTAATTGGTCATCAAGAGAGGGTGAGAAAGGACAGGCCCCATTGCAATAGCTCTCTGTTTTTCACTGATTGGTCACAAAGAATGAATGTCCTGATGAAGACATCTATTAAATTCCAATCGGTCACAGTATGGTCAAGATGTTTATACAGATGTTCACATCACCTCCAGAGTAAAACAGACCTCCCCCGAGGTTGAAGCAGAGCAGCCTTTTAAAGCAACATGCGATGTAGAACATGGCATCCATAACACTGTGATTAGTTCCAGTTTTTCCGGGTGTTTTTTGGGGCGAGCGATATTGTGTGCGATATGTGTGCGAGGTGGTGAAAGTGATGCTGGGTGATCTCATGGCAATTATTTTCGGCAAATGTGATATTTACGACAAAAAAAAATGGGAGGGTGGTATTATTGAATCTCGGCATTAATTCTGTGTGGAAACTAACGCCGGGTGATATTATGGGCGTTGATTTCGCCCATTCTTATGATTACGCCCAAAAAAAGTGGGTGGGTGGTATTATTTTTTCCCAGCGTTACGCACATGGGGAAAGTAACACGTGGTGATAAGTTTCCGAAAAATGACCGTCAGTTTCCATTTTGTGGCTAAATGGGCGATATATGGGCGCTATACGTCATTTCAGGGGTAAAATGAACATTAACTGGGTGTTAAGCATGCAAAAAAAGTGGAAAATCTAGCCCACTAGCCCTCACAAGGCCAGACGCCAGTGATAGGATTGTCTATCGTGTACACACAGTTGCTAGGGTTTCACAACTGTTTTTTCTTAATTGCTTTCCTGACAAATTACATCAAGGGTCGTTATCTCAAGAATAGCCATAATGGCAGTCTGTTCTGTCTGTCTGTGTTCTGTATAGATATATTTGTTTGCTAAAGTTAACTAACTTGTCCCAACTGCTTCCAATCAGTTGGTTATAGTGGACTGGGGAAATAGATTAAACTATGGGACAGTTGATGAGCAGTGGCAGACATTTAAGGAGATATTTCATAACTCGCAACAAAAATATATCCCAATAAGAAGGAAAGACTGTAAGAAAAGGGATAACCATCCATGGCTAACTAAGGAAATAAGGGATGGTATCAAACTGAAAACAGTCTAGTAGGAGGCCAGAGGATTGGGAAACTTTTAAAAACCAGCAAAGAACGAATAAAAAAATAATAAAGAGAGGGAAGATAGATTATGAAAGTAAACTAGCACAACATATAAAAACAGATAGTAAGAGTTTCTACAGGTACATGAAAAGGAAAAGAGTAGCTAAAGTAAATGTTGGTTCCCTAGAAGATGAGACAGGGGAATTAATAATGGGGAAAAGGGAAATGGCAGAGAAATTGAACAAATATTTTGTATTGGTCTTCATGGTAGAAGACACTAAAAACATCCTAACAGTGGATAATCAAGGGGCTATAGGGAGGGAGGAACTTAATACAATCACTATCACTGAAGAAGTAGTACTCAGTAAAATAATGGGATTAAAGGCAGACAAGTCCCCTGGACCTGATGGCTTACATCCTAGGTCTTAAAAGAAGTAGCTGCGGAGACAGTGGATGCATTGATTGTAATCTACCAAAATTCCCTGGACTCTGGGGTGGTCCCAGCGGATTGGTAAACCGCAAATGTAACATCCCTATTTTAAAAAGTAGGCAGACAGAAAGCAAGAAACTATAGACCATTTAACCTAACATCTGTCGTTGGGAAAATGTTGGAGTCTATTATTAAGGAAGCAGTAGCAGGACATTTGGAAAAGCATTATTCAATCAAGCAGAGTCAGCATGGTTTTATGAAAGGGAAATCATGTTTGACAAATTTGCTGGAGTTCTTTGAGGATGTAACGAGCAGTGTGGATAAGGGGGAACCAGTGGATGTGGTGCATTTGGATTTCCAGAAAGCATTTGATAAGGTGCCACATAAAAGGTTACTGCACAAGATAAAAGTTCACGGGGTTAGGGGTAATATATAGCATGGATAGAGGATTGTCTAATTAACAGAAAACAGAGAGTCGGGATGAATGGGTCATTTTATGGTTGACAAACCGTAACTAGTGTGGTGTCACAGGGATCGATGCTGGGGCATCAACTATTTACAATCTATATTAATGACTTGGATGAAGGGACCGAGTGTAATGTAACCAAGTTTGCTGATGATACAAAGATGGGTGGGAAAAAAAATATGCAAAGGGATATAGACAGGCTAAGTGAGTGGGCAAAAATTTGGCAGGTGGAGATGGAGTTTAATGGAGTACAATTTGGAAAAATGTGAGGTTATCACTTTGGCAGAAAAAATAGAAAAACAAATTATAATTTAAATGGAGAAAAATTGCAAAGTGCTGCACTACAGTGGAACCTGGAGGTCCTTGTGCATGAAACACAAAAAGTTAGTATGCAGGTATAGCAAGTAATCAGGAAGGCCAATGGAATGTTGGCCTTTATTGCAAGGGGGATAGAGTATAAAAGCAGAGAAGTTCTGCTACAATTCTACAGGGTATTGATGAAGCCACACCTAGAGTACTGCGTACAGTTTTGGTCTCAGTATTTAAGGAAGGATATACTTGCATTGGAGGCTGTTCAGAGAAGGTTCACTAGGTTGATTCCGGAGATGAAGGGGTTGACTTATGAAGATAGGTTGAGTAGTTTGGGCCTATACTCATTGGAGTTCAGAAGAATGAGAGGTTATCTTAGCGAAACATATAAGATAATGAGGGGGCTCGACAAGGTGGATGCAGAGAGGATATTTCCATTCATAGGGGAAACTAGAATGAGGAGATATGGTGTCAGAATAAGGGGATGCCCATTTAAAACTGAGATTAGGAGGCTGAGGAGGAATTTCTTCTCTCAGAGGGTTGTAAATCTATGGAATTCTCTGCCCCAGAGAGCTGTGGAGGCTGTGTCATTGAATATATTTAAGGCGGAGATAGACAGATTTTTGAGTGATAAGGGAATAAAGGGTTATGGGGAGCGGGTAGGGAAGTGGAGCTGAATCCATGATCAGATCAGCCATTATCTTATTAATGGTGGAGCAGACTTGAGGGATCAAGTGGCCTTCTCCTGCTCCTATTTTTTATGTTCTAATGTTCTTATCATCGCTAGGTCAAAATCATGCAACTCCTTCCCTAACAGCACTGCGGGAATACCTTTACCTCACGGACTGCAGCGGTTCAAGAACTCTGCTCACCACCACCTTCTCCAGGGCAAATAGAAATGGGCAATAGATGCTGCCCTTGCCAGCGATGCCCACATTCCATGAACGAATAAAAGAAAAACCAGCCAATCTCGCAATCTGGTTGACTGTGGGTGAGAAACAGAGGTTTCCAATGCATATATCTGGCCCTGCAATTAAAATAGTCAGCGCCTGCGTGAAACCCGTTCTCCCAAGCTTCATGACCACTTCCAAACCCCACCCCCCCCACTCCCAATCCACCTCCCAATTAAAATTCAGGTCAATTTCCCCATAGCAATGTGCTCTACTCACCCAAGACTAGAGATTATAGGCACAGGTTGACAAGAGACAGAGCTCAGCAACCCCCATATCTGCATAGAATACCATTGGAAATTAACCAGCGAACCCAGTACAGTGCACTGATTGTCTAGTGAAAACCAGGCTGCCTGTTAGGATATTGGCTTAGATTGTTATGTGGGGTTGGGGGAAGAATACCAGCCCCCAGTGACCAGTCAAACCCTCCAGATCCTGACTGTCAATTATTAATATTATAAACATGTGGACTCAGCTATTAGGTTACCAAATCTACCACAAATTCGAATGTATCCTCCGTTTGCCAGTCTTGTCATCTTCCTGTCAACTTGGCGCTGGAGACACTACTCACTTCTCCCCAAGTAGGGCTAATTACTCTAATAAAAAAAGGTTTCAATGTGGACTACAATATTGCAAAGCTTAGTAGTAATTATTCTTACATTTGAATTTAATTTAGCTGTTTTCTTCATAGTACATTCTGAAAAATCACTGATGAATTGCATTAGCATTAGAGTCAAAGCTGTCAGCCACTTGTTACATTTATATGTTTAATGTTACCAAAATTACGTAACTGCTGACACGAATAGTCACTGCACACTACAGCATTTCATGTTAGTTTTGGTAGGGAATAACTTAATTACTAATGCATTCCTACATTAAGCTGTACCACACCGAGTCTGCAACATTTGTACTCATAACCTTAAAATGTTGATCTTTGAAAAAGTGTCATATACAAGATTCTTAAAAAGAAACAGAAGTTGCAATATAATATTATATACTTGCGAAAAGTATTTTCTGAATGGAATATAATCTGCTAGTTAAGTCTTTGCATTATCAGGCTTGGAACAAAACTATATGTGACAAAAGAACTGCATTAGGAGGGAAGTAGAAAATGTATTATGGACAGTTGTTAATGGGAGAGTTATTGATAGGGAGGAGAGCTCTACACTATTTTTGTCACACAGCACAGTGATGTGTTTCAATGTGATTTATGCATTGCAGTTGTAAACAAATGGAAATCTTTTGCCAAAGACAGTAGCCCCTTTAAGTGAAGAACACATATTAGTTCATCAAGAAACCTATACTCTGCTAGAAATTCATGGACTGATACTAAGAAAAGCGATTTTGCTTAATGTATAATTTAAACTGTAATGGAAAGTTTTTGATGTGTAAACTACTTCATATTTTCAGGCTGTTGTCATTTGTTCTGTAATTTAGGCTCTTATTTAAGTTTATATCAGCAGAATTAATTTATTTAAAATGAAATAATTAAAAGGATTAATTTAATAAGAATGAATTATTGTTGTAGATAGAACATTTTTTTCTATTTCTATTCATTTAATATGGCATTCACTTCAATGATACTTCACAACATTCTGCTTTCTCTCGCCTACCTGAACTGTTAGATGAGCACAACTAGTAGTACATTATAGGATGACTTGGTGAGATTTAGCTCCCGATTAGGGTCTTACTTGATAGGGGCACAGGCCAGAGATAGGCTCATAACATAATAGGGCTGCTTTTATTGTGTATGTAGACACTCTGTTAATGACTCCACAAGGCAAGGTTATGGCACTTGAACTGTACAGCCTGTAGTCCTTTATTGCAGCTCCCAGAGGGAGGACACCAAGAGGTGAGCTCCCTTTTATACTGGGTTACCTGCAGTGTACAGGTGATCCTTGGGTCTCCAGCAGGAGCATCCTCTAGTGTTCAGGTATGGTATATACAGGTCTAGTGTCACAGTACATCATTACATCATTGACATGCATACATAACAACACTCCCCCCTAAGCCTTTCCCAAGTCCTTATTGCCATGAAATGGGGAGGTGATCAGTAGTGGGCTGTAGGAGGTTGTGGTGAGGGTTGTGTGGGTGCCAGCTGTGATCCCTGTGCTTGAGGCTGCCCTCATTCATTTCCCCCCTCTCACACACAGACCATGTGGGTGTCACTGTTGGAAGATTCCTCAGTGGTGGAGCCAGTGCAGTGGATAGAGTACATACACTGTAGAGTGGATAAGTGATGGTGTTTGGTGGTGGGCAGGGCCACAGGGCTGTGTGGGCTCCTTGTCTTCCATTGGTGGTAGAAGTCTGGTCATCCCAGGGTCTGCAAGGAAAGCTGGAGGGTACTGGCCTCTCGCTTCCGGTCCTGGCTCTGGTGGCCAAGGGGTGTAGGGCCGATTTGGGGCAGATTGCCAGTGGTGGTGGCTGTGCTGCCCATTGACCGCTGTCCCTGCAGTGGGTCTGCTCCCACTGGGTGTGAGTGAGCCCTTCCTGGGGCATCACATTTGTCCCAAAAGCCAGGCTACATGGTCAGGTAGCCCGCTAGACCTGGGGATCTCCCATGAGGGCTTACCTCTGGCATTTACATTGTACCTCTAGAATACGGTGTCCTTCAGCAGTCTACTTTCTGCATACATGACACATTGGCTCCGATCACAAATAGTTGATTCTACACAGTTATCTTTCTTTACATTATCACTTTTAGCACTTACAACACTTCCTTGTGTATTGGTGTCGCCATACAGGGTTACATTTATCATATTAAAATTTCTAGCATCATCATTTAACAGTACAAATTTGTTGCTAACAGCACTTTCACAAGCATTCATTACATTTTTCTCATTAGTTAATCCGGCATCACAATTCAATGTTACATTTGCATACCTGCATTCGCTTACTGCACTTTTAACTTTAAAGCCCTTGGCATCGCTGTGCCGAGAGTGAAACTGTCCCTTTAGTTTCTTTGGGTTACCAGTCTCCTTTAAGGGGGCCTTCCAATCTGGTTCGCCGCTCGGTGCCACGTGTTGCTCCTCCAACGCTGCCCCTCGTGGTTTCGTCGTGGCCATTTTGATTTTAGGTTTTTCGCCTCATGGTGTGGCTGCCATCTTCTCGCTCTCCTCGAGGTAGGCTGTGGTGATCTTTTTCTTCTCAGGTTTGGCCACAGCCATTGGGAATCCACCTTTTTAACTGATCTTCTTCCCTCGGAGTCCTACCACGGCCCGGAAGGTGAGGTCTGGACGTTCGGTTTGGGTGATCTCGCCACGGTACTGTGCAGTCGTCGCTGTGCAGCCGAGCTGGACAGTGGGATTTCTAGTTGCTGCGATGGATCCAAGTTCGGGGCTGCATGGGATGTTGATTGCTAGGCCCCAGAGGCCCTCATCATTCCAACCGATTTGGACCTGCTTCATCCAACTTCTTCCCAACAGTGTTGGACCATCACCAGCAACAATCAACAAGGGGAGCTTGTTCATAGCGCCGCGCTGGGAGACCTGGACGTCCATGCTGACAACGACTGGGATTTTGCCTTTGGTGTAGGTGAGCAGCTTTGCCTGGATAGGAGACAGCTTTGGTCGTTCGGCGGGATTGTTCCAAAGTTTTTCGAAGTCATCTGGCGCATCAAAGATTAGCTCACCACTGTGTCGATCTCCATTGAAACTGGAACTCCATTGATGTCCACTTCCATCTTCCACGGGGAACTCTCGGTATAAATTCCGTATTCTACTTCAAAGGGTTGAGCAGCTTCGTCTTCATCAATGTCGGAGCCCAGGTGATCAGCCAACTCTTCAGCGACATGGTGAATAAAGCTTTTTCTGCACATTCTCTGAAGGTGACCTTTCGTGTTGCAGCCTTTGCAGGTATAGTCTTTGTAGTGGCACTGGTGGTCCCTGTGGTTTCCTCCACAGCACCATCACGGGGCTAGCCAGTTGGCCCCATGTGGCGGACTCAGGGTTTCGGGACTCGGGGCAGCATTTCTGCCTTTGAAAGTCATCATTCTGTTCACTGCGCTTGTCAGTTTAGAGTCCTGGGCATGGGTCATCATTTGTTTGGAGTTGCAGACCGAAATCATGAAGGCCTGACTTACTTTGATTGCCTTTTGCAGGGTGACTGTGATGCCCGCAGAGAGCAGTTTGTGGAGGAGGCCCTCGTGGCCGAACACAAGAACAAAAATGTCCCTTAGTGCTTCTGTGAGGTGGTCGCCAAAATCACACGGTGCAGCCAACCTTCTTAAATCTGCAGCATACTTAGCAATTTCTTGGCCTTTGGGGCGGCGGTGAGTGTAGAACCAGTGCCTGGCTGTGAGGATGCTTTCTTTCGGTTTCAGTTGCTCTTATATTAAGGTTACAAGCTCCCCATGGCTCTTGGTTGTTGTCTTTGTTGGGGCTAGCGGGTCCCTGACGAGGCCGTGGATAGTGGGCCCACAACTACTAAACATGATGGTTGTGTGCTTGTTCGCTAGTGTGGCTGGTGAGACCCCTTCCAGGTCGTTGGCGATGAAGAAGTGTTCTAACCTTTCTATGAAGGTGTCGCAATCTTCCCCATCGGTGAATTGTTGGAAGTTGCTGAGATTAGACATGTTGTGCGTGGAATTCGTAACCTCGTCGCCAGTTATTGTGTATGTAGACACTCTGTTAATGATTCCATAAGGCAGGGGTATGGCACTTGAACTGTACAGACTGTAGTCCTTTATTGCAGCTCCTAGAGTGAGGACATCAAGAGGTGAACTCCCTTTTATACTGGGTTACCTGCAGTGTACAGGTGACCCTTAGGTCTCCAGCAGCAGCACCCTCTGGTGTACAGGTAAGGTACAGGTCTAGTGTTACAGTACATCATTAGATCATTGGCATCAATACATAACAAAAATTACATAGTATATTATATCATATTATTATTAAAAGACTCTTTATCCAAAGCACAGTTCAGGTTTTATCCGATTTTTATATAAACAGCTTTCTCTAATGATGGGTCTTTCTTAGTAACTTGGAATCAACCTCAAATATTAAACATGATTTTGATGGAAAATTTCAAAGTTTTAATAAACCTGCTGGTGAACTGGGTTATCCCATTTAATGGATATGTTTGCTGTGTGACATTGGGCTTCTTGGTGATCCTGCTGTGAGCTGTCAGTTCTGTGTTATTAAATAAAATCACATTGTTAGACATCACTCCATCTTGCTAAGCGTCATGTTTGTATGCTTGAGTTTACTAGCCACCAGGTGGCGCCACTGTCGGAGGTCATTGGGCTGTGTGCTCGTGTGTGCGGCCCAGGTATAAAAGGCCAGCCATCTTGTAATGTAATCACTTTGGGCCCTAATAAAGTAGAGCCAGGTTTGTACCTGTTCGGAGTTTATAGTATTCAGACTATTGAGTTATTGCATACACAACATTTTGGCGATGAGGTAACAAGAACCTTTGCATGCAAAAATGAACACAATTGGAATTCTGGAGCGATTCATGGAGGGAGAAGATTGGACAGACTTTGTAGCCTGCTTGAACCAGTACTTCGTGGCCAACAAAATGGAGAAAGAGGCAGACGCAGTTTGGCGCCGGGCAATCCTCCTCACGGTTTGTGGTCTGAAAATCTATGGACTCATAAAGAATCTCCTCTCGCCCTTAAGTCCAATGGACAAGGACTATGAAACATTGTGTGTTCTGGTACATGACCATCTCAAACCAGATGAAGACATCATCATCTCAAGATATCGATGCTCTATGCACGTTCGTTCTGAGGGCCACGATGTATCGGAATTCGTTGACGACCTAAGACGTCTAGTTGGACCGTGTAGGTTCAAAACTGCATCAGCAGACATGCTGCGGGACTTCTTTTTAATTGGCATCAACCATGAGGTGATCCTTCGTAAGCTACTGGCGGCGGAGACGCTGGATTTGAGCAAGGCCACCACGATTGCCCAATCATGCATGACGACGGACAAAAGCTTAAAGCAGATATAATTGAAAAATCGGAACTCGGCAAGTACTGTCAACAAGATAGTATCGTCATTTGGCAGGGCTGCATATGGCAGGGCCTACACAACTGCATACACGAAACCTGTGGCTGCTCAAAATTCGTCAACGGGAATAAATCCAATATCACCGTGTTGGCGTTGTGGGGGAAATCATCAGATCATCAGTGTCGGTTTAAACAGTATATTTGTAAAGGCTGTTCGAAAGTGGGACATCTCCAGTGCATGTGTCTGCAACTGAGTAAGTGTGCTGCGACACACCACCTGGAGGCTGATGACTAGTCTAGCGTGGATTCGGATATGCAATCCGAGATACCAGAGGAGGAAGAATATGGACTGTATTCATTTCTAACAAAGAGCCAACTGATAATAATTAATGGAAAACTTAATGGTGTGCCAGTATCGATGGAATTGGACACAGGTGAGAGTCAATCAATAATGAGCCAGAGGACATTTGACAGGCTGTGGGTATTTTATATGTACATTTGTATTTACTCTGTACAGCGACCAGAGGGCTCATCCCGTGGAGTCCCAAGGGATCCCATAATCCCTTGGGAGCACAGGTATTTAAGCAGGCTTCACAGGTTGGAGAGTCACTCTGGAGACCTGCAATAAAAGACTACGGTCACACTTTACTTTGAGCTCACATTGTTCAGTCTGACTCTTTCTCTATACTCAACAACTGGTGATGAGATACAGATAGCGAACCCAAAGATGCAGAGAACAGTGGGCATCCTGGAGAAATTCTCGGAGGGAGATGATTGGGAAATTTTTGTGGAGCGACTCGACCAATACTTCGTGGCCAACGAGCTAGATGGGGAAGAGAGCACTGCCAAACGAAGGGTGATCCTCTTCACCATCTGTGGGGCACCAACGTATGGCCTCATGAAGAATCTGCTCACTCCAGCGAAACCCACAGAGAAATCGTACGACGATTTTTGCACACTTGTCCGGGAGCATTTAAACCCGAAGGAAAGCATTCTGATAGCGAGGTACTGGTTCTACACCCACAAAAGGTCTGGAGGCCAGAAATTGGTGAGTTATGTCGCCGAGCTAAGATGTCATTGCGAATTTGAAGGACATTTGGAGCACATGCTCAGAGACTTTTTCGTACTTGGCATTGGCCACAAAACCATACTTCGCAAACTTTTGACTGTAGAGATCTGAACCTTGAGTGAAGTCATAGCGATAGCCCAGGCGTTCATTGCCACCAGTGACAATACAAAATAAATCTCTCAGCACACAAGTGCTGCTACAAGTACTGTGAACAAAGTGATGTTGCTTTCGAATCGTAACATGCAGGGCAGGTCACACATACCTGCAGCTACACGTCCGCAGATGTCTCAAGAGTCCACCATCAAGGGTGATGAATGCAAGGCCATTAACACCTTGTTGGTGCTGTGGGGGTGATCATCGATTCCATTCATGCCAATACAAAGAATACGTTTGCAAGGCAAGGGCTATGGACCAATGGGACACCTCCAACGAGTGTGCAGGCGAGCTGCAAAGCCTGTTAAACCTGTTGCAGAGGAGGACTGATCCATGGAGGATCAGGATGAACCAGAGCCGCAGGTCGAGGAGGTAGAGGTACATGGGGTGCACACATTCACCACGAATTTCCCCCCGATAATGCTGAATGTTGGACTAAACGGAGTCCCGATGTCAATGGAGCTGGATACAGGTGTGAGCCAGTCCATCACGGGCAAAAAGAGTTTCGAAAGGTTGTGGTGCAACAAGGCCTCAAGGCCAGACTTAACGCAAGTTTGCATGAAACTAAGAACTTACACGAAAGAACTAATTCCTGTAATTGGCAGTGCTACCGTAAAGGTCTCCTACGATGGAGCACTGCACAAGCTACCACTCTGGGTGGTACCAGGCGATGGTCCCATGCTGCTCGGCAAGAGCTGGCTGGGAAAGATACGCTGGAACTGGGATGACATCCAAGCGCTATCGCCTGCTAACGACACTTCGTGTGCCCAGGTCTTAAACAAATTTCCTTCGCTGTTCGAACCAGGCATCGGGAAATTCCAAGGAGCAAAAATGCAGATCCACCTAATTCCGGGGGCGTGACCCATCCATCACAAGGCGAGAGCAGTACTGTTCATGATGAGAGAAAGGGTAGAGATCGAGCTAGACCGGCTGCAAAGAGAGGGCATCATTTCCCCGATTGAGTTCAACGAGTGGGCCAGTCCTATTGTCCCAGTCCTCAAGGGAGACGGCACCGTCAGAATCTGTGCCGATTACAAAGTAACTATCAATCATTTCTCCCTGCAGGACTACTACCCATTACCAAAGGCCGACGACCTCTTTGCAACGCTGGCGGGAGGAAAGACGTTCACGAAGCTGGATCTGGCTTCAGCCAACATGACGCAGGAACTAGAGGAATCATCAAAGGCCCTCACCTGCATCAACACGCGCAAAGGTCTTTCTGTTTATAACAGATGCCTGTTTGGAATCCGATCAGTGGCGGCAATATTCCAGAGAAACATGGAAAGCTTACTGAAGTCGGTCCTGCACACCGTGATCTTCCAGGACGACATCTTGGTCACAGGTCAGGACACAGTCGAGTATCTGCAGAATGTGGAGGAGGTTCTTAGTCGAATCAACCGCATGGGGCTCAGGTTAAAACACTCGAAGTGCGTTTTCCTGGTGTCTGAAGTGGAGTTCCTGGGAAGACGGACGCGAAGAGGGAGGCAATCGAAAACGCACCAAGGCTAAAGAATGTGACAGAGCTGCGGTCGTTTCTGGGACTCCTGTACTCCTTTGGGAACTTGTTACCGAGTCTCAGCACACTGTTAGAACCACTGCATGTCTTACTACGAAAAGGAGATGAATGGGTTTGGGGCAAAAGCCACAAAAATGCCTTTGTAAAAGCGAGAAAATTGTTATGTTCAAACCATTTGCATGTGTTGTATGATCCACGTAAGCATTTGGTACGAGTATGTGATGCGTCATCATATGGCGTCGGGTGTGTATTGCAACAAGCTAATAATTTTGGGAAACTGCAACCGGTTGCTTATGCATCCAGGAGTCTGTCTAAGGTTGAGAGAGCCTACAGCATGATTGAGAAAGAAGCATTAGCGTGTGTCTATGGGGTAAAGAAAATGCATCACGACCTGTTTGGGCTAAAATTCCAATTGGAAACTGACCATAAGCCACTTATATGCCTGTTCTCCGAGAGTAAAGGGATAAATACCAATGCATTGGCCCGCATCCAGAGATGGGCACTCACGTTGTCCACATACAATTACGCCATCCGCCACAGGCCAGGCACAGAAAACTGCGCCGATGCTCTCAGTAGGCTGGCATTGCCCATCACGGGTGGAAATGGCGCAGCCCGCAGATCTACCCATGCTTATGGAAATATTTGAAAGTGAGCAAACACGCGTCACTGCCCGGCAGATCAAAACCTGGACAAGCCAAGACCCTTTATGATCTCTAGTCTAGAGCTAGTCCAGTGTCCCAGTGGAAATGCAGGAAGAGATAAAGCCGTTCCACTGGCGCAAAGATGAAATGTCTATACAGGCAGACTGCCTTCTGTGGGGCAATCGAGTAGTGGTCCCCAAGAAGGGCAGAGACATCTTCATCAATGATCTCCACAGTACCCACCCAGGCATCGTAATGATGAAAGTGATAGCCAGATCCCACATGTGGTGGCTCGGTATCGATGCGGACTTAGAGTCCTGTGTTCACAGATGTAATAAATGCTCGCAGTTAAGCAATGTACCCAGGGAGGCGTCGCTAAGTTTATGGTCTTGGCCCTCCAAACCGTGGTCCAGGGTACACGTCGACTATGCAGGCCCGCTCTTGGGTAAAATGTTCCTTGTGGTTTTAGACGCGTACTCCAAGTGGATTTAATGTGAGATAATGTCAGCTAGCATGTCCGCTGCCACTATTGAAAGTCTGTGGGCCATGTTTGCCACATACGGCCTACCCGATGTCCTGGTGAGCGACAACGGGCCATGTTTTACCAGTGCTGAGTTCAAAGAATTCCTGACCCATAACATGTCACACATGTCACATCTGCCCCGTTTAAACCAATGGTCAGGCAGAGAGAGCAGTGCAAACCATCAAGCAAGGCTTGAAGAGGGTAACTGAAGGCTCATTGCAGACTCACCTATCCCGAGTCCTGATTAGCTACTGCACGAGACCCCACTCACTCACTGGGATCCTACCTGCTGAACTGCTCATGAAAAGAGCACTTAAGACAAGGCTCTTGTTAGTTCACCCTGATCTACATGAATAGGTAGAGAGCAGGCGGCTTCAACAAAGTGCATACCATGATAGCGCAAATGTGTCACGCGAGATTGAAATCAATGATCCTGTATTTGTATTAAATTATGAACAAGGTCCCAAGTGGCTTCCTGGCACTGTCGTGGTCAAAGAGGGTAGCAGGATGTTTTGGCTCAAACTTTCAAATGGACTCATTCACCGGAAACACTTGGACCAAATCAAACTCAGATTACCAGACTATCCTGAGCAACCCACCTTGGACCCTACCTTTTTTGATCCCCCAACATACACACCAGTGGCAACCGGCACCATGGTTGACCACGAAGCAGAACCCATCATCCACAGCAACCCAACACACCAGGCAGCCTAGCAAGGGCCCAACAAATGATTCAACAATACCAGCTTTCACACCAAGACGATCAACCAGGGCAAGAAGGGCCCCAGATCGACTCACATTGTAAATAGTTACACTATTGACTTTGGGGAGGAGTGTTGTCATATATGTGGACTTGTATTTACTCTGTAGAGCCACCAGAGGGCTCAGCCCCTGGCGTCCCAAGGGATCCCATAATCTTTTGGGAGAACAGGTATTTAAGAAGGCTTCACAGGTTGGAGAGCCACTCTGGAGACTTGCAATAAAATACTTTACTTTACTTTATTTTGAGCTCACAGTGTTCAGTCTGACTCTTTCTCCATACTCAACAGTGGGATACTAAGGCTGTGAGGCCAAAGCTGAATCCAGTCAATGCCAAGTTGCGTACGTACGCTAAAGAACTCATAATGGCAAGACCTGTCCATCATAAAGCTCGGGCAGTTCCATACATGTATGCAGACTCCAGCGTGAAATGATCATATCACCAGTCGACTTCAACAAATGGGCCATACCCATTGTTCCTGTGATGAAAAGTAATGGCACTGTCAGGATTTGTGGAGTCTACAAGGTTACGATCAACCGAGTTTCAAAACAGGATCAATACCCGTTACCGAAGTCTGATGACCTGTTTGCAATGCTAGCCGGGGGTGAAGTCGTTCACAAAATTGGATCTGACGTCAGCCTACATGACACAGGAGCTGGTCGACATGTCGAATAAACTTATGTGCATCAACACTCAAAGGACTGTTTATCTACAACAGGTGCCCTTTTGGAATTCGCTCGGCTGCAGCCATATTTCAGAGGAACATGGAGATTCTACTGAAGTCCGTCCCCAGAACAGTCATGTTCCAAAATGACATCCTGGTCACAGGTCGTGACTCTGCCGAATATCTGAAAGAGGTTTTACATCGTCTGGACAAAGTGGGACTCAAACTGAAACGCTTGAAGTGCATCTTCATGCCACCGGAAGTCGAATTCCTGGGGAGGAAAATTGCTGCTGATGGTATCAGGCCTACGGACCTGAAAACCAAGGCCATCAAAAATGTACCCAAGCCTCAGAATGTGACAGAGCTGCATTCGTTCCTTGGTCTACTTAATTACTTCGATAATTTCTTACCTAGATTGAGCACTTTATTAGAGCCACTGCACATGCTGCTAAGAAAAGGCGACAACTGGGTTTGGGGTGTGTCTCAAGAGAGAGCTTTTGAGAAAGCTACTAATCTGCTTTGCTCTAACAAGCTGCTGGTACATTATGATCCGTGTAAGCGTTTAGTATTGGCCTGTGATGCTTCGTCATATGGAGTTAGTTGTGTGCTCCAACAAGCTAATGAGTCGGGCAAATTATAACCTGTTGCATATGCTTCAAAAATTTGTCAAAGGTGGAAAGAGCCGACAGCATGGTAGAGAAAGAAGCACTAGCCTCTATGTATGGGGTTAAAAAGATGCATCAGTACTTGTTTGGTCTTCGGTTTGAACTGGAGGCAGATCACAAGCCACTCATTTCACTGTTCTCTGAAAACAAAGGTATCAATACCAATGCTTCAGCCTGCATCCAGAGGTGGGCGCTGACATTATCCGCCTATGATTATGTCATTCACCATAGACCTGGCACTGAGAATTATGCTGAATAATTGAGCCGTCTGCCATTGCCCACACCTGGAATCGCCACAACTGGCAGGCCTACTGTTAGTCATGGATGCTTTTGAAAGTGAAGGAACCCCTGTCATGGTCCAACAAGTTAAGACTTTAATCAGCAAGGACCCGATATTATCAGTTGTGAAACGTTGTATCCTTAGTGGTGATTGGTCTGCAATACTCAAGCAAATGTGTGAGGAGATCAAACCTTACATCAGTCGCAAAGATGAACAATCCATTCAATCAGATTGTATACTGTGGTGTAATCGTGTTGTTATGCCCAAGAAAGGCAGAGAGAAATTTGTGCATTATCTACATAGAAAGTATCCCAGTATTGTCATGATGAAAGCCATTGCCAGGTCTCATGTATGGTGGCCTGGAATTGCCTCTGATCTGGAATCATGTGTGCATCAGTGCAACACTTGCATGCAGCTTAGTAAAGCACCAGCGGAATCACCGCTGAGTCTGTGGTCGTGGCTATCTAAATCGGGATCCACATTGACTTTGCAGGTCCATTCCTGGGAAAGATGTACTTAGTTGTGGTGGATGCTTATTCCAAGTGAATAGAATGTACAATCATCTCATCCAGCACATCCACAACTACAGTTGAGAGCCTTTGTGTGATGTTAGCTACGCATGGTCTGCCTGACAACGTTGTAAGCAACAACGGATCTTGCTTCACCAGGATGGAGTTTCAAGAGTTCATGAAACTCAATGGTATCAAACATGAGGTAAGCACCATTCCAACCCGCATCCAATGGACAAGCAGAGTGTGTGGTCCAAACCATCAAGCAGAGTATGAAACGTGTAACTCAAGGTTCACTGCAAACTGCTTGTCACGTATATTGCTCAGTTACAGAACAAGACCCCATACGCTTATCGGGGTCTCCCTTGCTGAACTATTGATGAAGAAAGGTCTCAAGACCAGGCCCTCTCTTGTCCACCCTGACTTGAATAATCGTGTCGAATACAGACGTCAAAGTCAGCAAGGGTATCATAATCGCGTTACTGTGTCACGTGACATTTCTAGCAATAATCCTGTGTATGTACTAAATTATGGTCAAGATCCCAAATGGATCGCCGGTACTGTTACAGCCAAGGAGGGTAACAGAGTGTTTATCGTTAAGCTCAAGAATGGGCAGACATGCAGGAAACATGTCGATCAGATAAAGCTGCGGCACACGGATGAACCGGAACAGTCTGAGGAAGACACAATCAGTGACCAACCAACCTACCCTCAGTCATCAGAGGACTCCGCTGTCATCAATGAATCTGGATTTTCAATTACTGACATGGTCAATGAATCTGGACTTTCAATCCCTGACTTGTTCATTGCCACTCCCATCAGATCGGCTACCCAACCCCCAGTCATTGCAGACTCAGAACGCTCGCCCAAGGCTGGAGTTGAACTGAGATGTTGAACTCGGGAGCGGAAAGCCCCGGACCCTCTCAATTTGTAAAAAGACCGTTACTAATATCTTAAAGGGAGATATTGTCAGCCATGATCTCATTGAATGGTGGAACAGGCTTGAGGGGCTTAATGGCCTACTCCTGTTCCTAGGTACCTATAATTTGTTTCAAAAACTCTCTCACTGCTGCATATCTGTCTCTGTAATGTTCCAAATCTTACTAAATAGTCATATTATTTCAGCATGTATGGATCCACTATATTCTACCATCAGTGTTAGAGAGGCGGGAGTCCAGAGAGGCAGCGGCCTATAAAAGGCTCAGCAGTCCGGGGAGCGTCGAGAGAGGCGGGAGTCCAGAGAGGCAGCGGCCTATAAAAGGCTCAGCAGTCCGGGGAGCGTCGAGAGAGGCGGGAGTCGAGAGAGGCGTACCGGTGCAGCTCCAGCTGGGAGAGAAGGCAAAAAGTAGAAGGAAATCAAAAGGTGACGTCACAGCCAACGTGGTAAGTGATTGGCTGCTGATTGGTGAGTAGTTTTTCTTTTTCTTTATTAGTCAGTAACTTTTAACATTGTTGTCGGCAATTTAAGTGTATCTAAGGGTTAAGTCATGGCAGGACAGCTCGGTCACGTGATATGCTCCTCCTGTACCATGTGGGAACACGGGGACAACACCAGTGTCCCTGACGACTACATGTGCGGGAAGTGTGTCCACCTCCGGCTACTGACGGTCCGCGTTGCGGAGTTGGAGCTGAAGGTGGATTCACTCTGGAGCATCCACGATGCTGAGAATGACGTGAGTATCACGTGTAGCGAGTTGGTCTTACTGCAGGAGAAGGGTCCACAGCCAGCGAGGGAATGGAAGACCAGCAGGAAGAGTAGTGCAAGGAAGGTAGTGCAGGGGTCCCCTGTGGTCATTCCCCTGCAAAACAGATACACCGCTTTGAGTACTGTTGAGGGGGATGACTCATCAGGGGAGGGCAGCAGCAGCCAAGTTCATGGCACCGTGGCTGGCTCTGTTGCACAGGAGGGCAGGAAAAAGAGTGGAAGAGCGATAGTGATAGGGGATTCAATTGTAAGGGGAATAGATAGGCGTTTCTGCGGCCGCAACCGAGACTCCAGGATGGTATGTTGCCTCCCTGGTGCAAGGGTCAAGGATGTCTCGGAGCGGGTGGAGGACATTCTAAAAAGGGAGGGAGAACAGCCAGTTGTCGTGGTGCACGTTGGTACCAATGACATAGGTAAAAAAAGGGATGAGTTCCTACGAAATGAATTTAAGGAGCTAGGAGCTAAATTAAAAAGTAGGACCTCAAAAGTAGTAATCTCGGGATTGCTACCAGTGCCACGTGCTAGTCAGAGTAGGAATCGCAGGATAGCTCAGATGAATACGTGGCTTGAGCAATGGTGCAGCAGGGAGGGATTCAAATTCCTGGGGCATTGGGACCGGTTCTGGGGGAGGTGGGACCAGTACAAACCGGACGGTCTGCACCTGGGCAGGACTGGAACCAATGTCCTAGGGGGAGTGTTTGCTAGTGCTGTTGGGGAGGATTTAAACTAATATGGCAGGGGGATGGGAACCAATGCAGGGAGACAGAGGGAAACAAAAAGGAGACAAAAGCAAAAGACAGAAAGGAGATGAGGAAAGGTGGAGGGCAGAGAAACCCAAGGCAAAAAACAAAAAGGGCCACTGTACAGCAAAATTCTAAAAGGATAAAGGGTGTTAATAAAACAAGCCTGAAGGCTTTGTGTCTGAATGCAAGGAGTATCCGCAATAAGGTGGATGAATTAATTGTGCAAATAGATGTTAACAAATATGATGTGATTGGGATTACGGAGACGTGGCTCCAGGATGATCAGGGCTGGGAACTCAACATTCAGGGGTATTCAACATTCAGGAAGGATAGAATAAAAGGAAAAGGAGGTGGGGTAGCATTGCTGGTTAAAGAGGAGATTAATGCAATAGTTAGGAAAGACATTAGCTTGGATGATGTGGAATCTATATGGGTAGAGCTGCAGAACACCAAAGGGCAAAAAACGTTAGTAGGAGTTGTGTACAGACCTCCAAACAGTAATAGGGATGTTGGGGAGGGCATCAAACAGGAAATTAGGGGTGCATGCAATAAAGGTGTAGCAGTTATAATGGGTGACTTTAATATGCACATAGATTGGGCTAGCCAAACTGGAAGCAATACGGTGGAGGAGGATTTCCTGGAGTGCATAAGGGATGGTTTTCTAGACCAATATGTTGAGGAACCAACTAGGGGGGAGGCCATCTTAGACTGGGTGTTGTGTAATGAGAGAGGATTAATTAGCAATCTCATTGTGCGAGGCCCCTTGGGGAAGAGTGACCATAATATGGTGGAATTCTGCATTAGGATGGAGAATGAAACAGTAATTTCAGAGACCATGGTCCAGAACTTAAAGAAGGGTAACTTTGAAGGTATGAGGCGTGAATTGGCTAGGATAGATTGGCGAATGATACTTAGGGGGTTGACTGTGGATGGGCAATGGCAGACATTTAGAGACCGCATGGATGAAGTACAACAATTGTACATTCCTGTCTGGCGTAAAAATAAAAAGGGGAAGGTGGCTCAACCGTGGCTATCTAGGGAAATCAGGGATAGTATTAAAGCCAAGGAAGTGGCATACAAATTGGCCAGAAATAGCAGCGAACCTGGGGACTGGGAGAAATTTAGAACTCAGCAGAGGAGGACAAAGGGTTTGATTAGGACAGGGAAAATGGAGTACGAGAAGAAGCTTGCAGGGAACATTAAGGCGGATTGCAAAAGTTTCTATAGGTATGTAAAGAGAAAAAGGTTGGTGAAGACAAACGTAGGTCCACTGCAGTCAGAATCAGGGGAAGTCATAACGGGGAACAAAGAAATGGCGGACCAATTGAACAAGTACTTTGGTTCGGTATTCACTAAGGAGGATACAAACAACCTTCCGGATATAAAAGGGGTCAGAGGGTCTAGTAAGGAGGGGGAACTGAGGGAAATCTTTATTAGTCGGGAAATTGTTTTGGGGAAATTGATGGGATTGAAGGCCGATAAATCCCCAGGGCCTGATGGATTGCATCCTAGAGTACTTAAGGAGGTGGCCTTGGAAATAGCGGATGCATTGACAGTCATTTTCCAACATTCCATTGACTCTGGATCAGTTCCTATGGAGTGGAGGGTAGCCAATGTAACCCCACTTTTTAAAAAAGGAGGGAGAGAGAAAACAGGGAATTATAGACCGGTCAGCCTGACCTCAGTAGTGGGTAAAATGATGGAATCAATTATTAAGGATGTCATAGCAGTGCATCTGGAAAATGGTGACATGATAGGTCCAAGTCAGCATGGATTTGTGAAAGGGAAATCATGCTTGACAAATCTTCTGGAATTTTTTGAGGATGTTTCCAGTAAAGTGGACAAAGGAGAACCAGTTGATGTGGTATATTTGGACTTTCAGAAGGCTTTCGACAAGGTCCCACACAAGAGATTAATGTGCAAAGTTAAAGCACATGGGATTGGGGGTAGTGTGCTGATGTGGATTGAGAACTGGTTGTCAGACAGGAAGCAAAGAGTAGGAGTAAACGGGTACTTTTCAGAATGGCAGGCAGTGACTAGTGGAGTGCCGCAAGGTTCTGTGCTGGGGCCCCAGCTGTTTACATTGTACATTAATGATTTAGACGAGGGGATTAAATGCAGTATCTCCAAATTTGCAGATGATACTAAGTTGGGTGGCAGTGTGAGCTGCGAGGAGGATGCTATTAGGCTGCAGAGTGACTTGGATAGGTTAGGTGAGTGGGCAAATGCATGGCAGATGAAGTATAATGTGGATAAATGTGAGGTTATCCACTTTGGTGGTAAAAACAGAGAGACAGACTATTATCTGAATGGTGACAGATTAGGAAAAGGGAAGGTGCAACGAGACCTGGGTGTCATGGTACATCAGTCATTGAAGGTTGGCATGCAGGTACAGCAGGCGGTTAAGAAAGCAAATGGCATGTTGGCCTTCATAGCGAGGGGATTTGAATACAGGGGCAGGGAGGTGTTGCTACAGTTGTACAGGGCCTTGGTGAGGCCACACCTGGAGTATTGTGTACAGTTTTGGTCTCCTAACTTGAGGAAGGACATTCTTGCTATTGAGGGAGTGCAGCGAAGGTTCACCAGACTGATTCCCGGGATGGCGGGACTGACCTATCAAGAAAGATTGGATCAACTGGGCTTGTATTCACTGGAGTTCAGAAGAATGAGAGGGGATCTCATAGAAACGTTTAAAATTCTGACGGGTTTAGACAGGTTAGATGCAGAAAGAATGTTCCCAATGTTGGGGAAGTCCAGAACCAGGGGTCACAGTCTGAGGATAAGGGGTAAGCCATTTAGGACCGAGATGAGGAGAAACTTCTTCACCCAGAGAGTGGTGAACCTGTGGAATTCTCTACCACAGAAAGTAGTTGAGGCCAATTCACTAAATATATTCAAAAGGGAGTTAGATGAAGTCCTTACTACTCGGGGGATCAAGGGTTATGGCGAGAAAGCAGGAAGGGGGTACTGAAGTTTCATGTTCAGCCATGAACTCATTGAATGGCGGTGCAGGCTAGAAGGGCTGAATGGCCTACTCCTGCACCTATTTTCTATGTTTCTATGTTTCTATCACCACCACTGAGCCTAGATCCTGCAAATCCACTGGGAGGATAGATGCATGAACATCAGTGTTCTCGATCAGGCCAACATCCCCAGCATTGAAGCACTGACCACACTCGACCAGCTCCGTTGGATGGGCCACATTGTCCACATGCCTGACACAAGACTCCCAAAGCAAGCGCTCTATTTGGAACTCTTACACAGAAAGCAAGCCCCAGGTGGGAAGAGGAAACGTTTCAAGGACACTCTCAAAGCCTCCTTGATAAAGTGCAAAATCCCCACTGGCAACTGGGAATCCCTGGCCCAAGACCGTCCTAAGTAGAGGAAGAGCATCCGGGAGGGCACTGAGCATCTCGAGTCTTGTCGTTGAGAGCATGCAGAAAACAAGCACAGACAGCGGAAGGAGCGTGCGGCAAACCAGACTCCCCACCCACCCTTTCCTTCAATGACTGTCTGCCACCTGTTAGAGAGAATATAATTCCCATATTGGACTGTACAGCCACCTGAGAACTCACTTTTAGAGTGGAAGCAAGTCTTCCTCGATTTTGAGGGACTGCCTATGATGATAATGATATATCCAAAGTGCTTGTGACAGCAAGAAATCGTTTAAAATTTACATTAAAAGAGATGTATTTGCTAATGCCACACATTTCAATAAGCAGCTTTGCACTTGGTATTTTTTTCCGACTCGGGGTAGAAAGTGAAAAATTCTCCACCTGAGACATTAAACTGAGGCTGCGACTGCCCTCTCAGGTGGACATAGAAGATACCATGGCACTATTTCGATGAAGAGCAGGGGAGTTTTGCCACAGTGTCCTAGCCAATATTTATACCTCGACCAATATCACTAAAATAGATTATCTGATCATTATCACATTGCCGCTTGTGGGACCTTACTGTGCACAATTTGACTGATACATTTACATAAGAACATAAGAATTAGGAACAGGAGTAGGCCATCTAGCCCCTCGAGCCTGCTCTGCCATTCAAAAAGATCATGGCTGATCTGGCCGTGGACTCAGCTCCACTTACCCACCCGCTCCCCATAACCCTTAATTCCCTATTGGTTAAAAATCTATCTATCTGTGATTTGAATACATTCAATGAGCTAGCCTCAACTGCTTCCTTGGGCAGAGAATTCCACAGATTCACAACCCTCTGGGAGAAGAAATTCCATCTCAACTTGGTTTTAAATTGTCTCCCCCGTATTTTGAGGTTGTGCCCCCTAGTTCCAGTCTCCCCGACCAGTGGAAACAACCTCTCTGCCTCTATCTTGTCTATCCCTTTCATTATTTTAAATGTTTCTATAAGATCACCCCTCTTCCTTCTGAACTCCAACGAGTAAAGACCCAGTCTACTCAATCTATCATCATAAGGTAATCCCCTTATCTCTGGAATCAGCCTAGTGAATTGTCTCTGTACCCCCTCCAAGGCTAGTATATCCTTCCTTAATTAAGGTGACCAAAACTGCATGCAGTACTGAAGGTGTGGCCTCACCAATACCCTATACAGTTGCAGCAGGACCTCCCTGCTTTTGTACTCCATC
Source organism: Pristiophorus japonicus (assembly GCF_044704955.1). Lineage (NCBI taxonomy): Eukaryota > Metazoa > Chordata > Chondrichthyes > Pristiophoridae > Pristiophorus > Pristiophorus japonicus. Next base: position 81,483,255 of record NC_091980.1, read on the forward strand.
CCTCTCGCAATGAAGGCCAACATTCCATTCGCTTTCCTGATGACCTGCTGCACTTGCAAACTAACTTTTTGGAATTCATGCACAAGGACCCCCAGGTCCCTCTGCACCGCAGCATGTTGTAATTTCTCCCGATTCAAATACTATTCCCTTTTACTGTTTTTTTTCCAAGGTGGATGAACTCACATTTTCCGACATTGTATTCCATCTGCCAAACCTTAGCCCATTCACTTTACCTATCTAAATCTCTTTGCAGCCTCTCTGTGTCCTCTACACAACCTGCTTTCCCACTAATCTTTGTGTCATCTGCAAATTTTGTTACACTACACTCTGTCCCCTCTTCCAGGTCATCTATGTATATTGTAAACAGTTGTGGTCCCAGCACCGATCCCTGTGGCACACCACTAACCACCGATTTCCAACCCGAAAAGGACCCATTTATCCCGACTCTCTGCTTTCTGTTAGCCAGCCAATTCTCGATCCATGCTAATACATTTCCTCTGACTCCGCGTACCTTTATCTTTTGCAGTAACCTTTTGTGTGGCACCTTATCGAATGCCTTTTGGAAATCTAAATACACCACATCCATCGGTACACCTCTATCCACCATGCTCGTTATATCCTCAAAGAATTCCAGTAAATTAGTTAAACATGATTTCCCCTTCATGAATCCATGTTGCATCTGCTTGATTGCACTATTCCTATCTAGATGTCCCGCTTTTTCAACTCTTCCTACATCTATCTCTAATCTAACACTAATTGGTTGTAATTTACCAAAATTCCCTGGATTCTGGGATCCCTGCAGATTGGAAAACTGTAAATGCAATGGCCCTATTTAAAAAAGGAGGCAGACAAAAGCAGGTAACTATGGGCCCAAATTTGGCCATGACTTGCATCAATTTTTTTGGAGTAAGTTGTTTTTTCTAGCGTAAGTTAAAAAATGCCATTTTCCCCAAAAGATTTGCTCCAGAGTAAGTCAGTTAGGTACGATTTTTTTAGGTGTTTTTTTTTCAAAAGGGGGCGTTCCCAGACACTTACGCCATTTTGGCCATTTATGCCACTTTGGCCAGCAAAAACTTACTCCAAATCGACTTTGGTCAGCATATGTGGCCAGCTCTGAAAAACCTAGTGGGCAGTGAAGAAAAAGCAGTGCACATTTGGCAGGCCACATCGTTCGCATGCCAGACACAAGGCTCCAAAAGCAAGCGCTCTACTCGGAACTCCTTCATGGCATTACAAGGACACCCTCAAAACCTCCCTGATAAAGTGCAATATTCCAACCAACACCTGAGAGTCCCTGGCCAAAGACCGCCCTAAGTGGAGGAATTGCATCGAGAGGGTGTTGAGCACCTCAAGTCTCATCGCCGAGAGCATGCAGAAATCAAGCGCAAGCAGCGGAAAGAGCATGTGGCAAACCAGTCCCACACACCCCTTTCCTCAATGACTATTTGTTCCATCTGTGACAGGGACTGTGGTTCCCGTATTGGACTGTTCAGCCACCGAAGGACTCATTTTTTAAGTGGAAGCCAGTCTTCCTTGATTTCAAGGGATTGCCTATGATGATGATGACAATCTATATTAATGACTTGGAAGAAGGGGCCGAGTGTAACATAGCCAAGTTTTCTGATGATATAAAGATGGGAGGAAACGCAATGTGTGAGGAGGACACAAAAAATCTGCAAAAGGACATAGACAGCCTAAGTGAAGTGAGTGGGCAAAAAATTTGGCAGATGGAGTATAATGTTGGAAAGTGTGAGGTCATACAGTTCAGCAGAAAAAAATCAAAGAGCAAGATATTATTTAAATGGAGAAAAATTGCAAAGTGCTGCAGTACAGCGGGACCTGTGGGTACTTGTGCATGAAACACAAAAGGTTAGTATGCAGATGCAGCAAGTGATCAGGAAGGGCAATGGAATCTTGGCCTTTATTGAAAAGGGATGGTGTATAAAAGCAGGGAAGTCTTGCTACAGTTATATAGGGTATTGGTAAGGCCACACCTGGAATACTGCACGCAGTTTTGGTTTCCATATTTACAAAATGGATATACTTGCTTTGGAGGCAGTTCAGAGAAGGTTCACTAGGTTGATTCCAGAGATGAAGGGGTTGACTTATGGGGAAAGGTTGAGGAGGTTGGGCCTCTACTCATTGGAATTCAGAAGAATGAGAGGTGATTTTATCGAAATGTATAAGATTATGAGGGGGCTTGACAAGATGGATATAGAGAGGATGTTTCCACTGATAGGGGAGACTAGAACTAGGAGGCATAATCTTAGAATAAGGGGCCGCCCATTTAAAACTGAGATGAGGAGGAATTTCTTCTCTCAGAGGTTTGTAAATCTGTGGAATTCGCTGCCTCAGAGAGCTGTGGAAGCTGGGACATTGAATACATTTAAGACAGAGATAGATAGCTTCTTAACCGATAAGGGGTTAAGGGGTTATGGGGAGCAGGCAGGGAAGTGGACCTGAGTCCATGATCGGAACAGCCATGATCGGATTAAATGGTGGAGCAAGCTTGAGGGGTCGTATGGCCTATTCCTGCTCCTATTTCTTATGTTCTTATATAGATAGGCTCAGTGAGTGGGCAAAAAAATTGGCAAATGGAGTATAATGTGGTAAAATGGGAAAATGTCAAACAAAACTTATATAAGTTCAAATACAAGAGTCCCCCCCAAGTGAAATACATGGGACACATACTGTCTATTGATGGCTTCAAAGCCAACCCAAGCAAAGTGGTCACAATCAACAAAATGCAGAAACCACAGGGTGTTGCAGGTGTACAATGATTTGTCAGCATGACAAAGTACCTTGCAAAATTCTTATCAGGTCTTTCATACCTCAGCAAGCCTCTGCGATTTCTTATTTATAAAGGCACAGTCTGGAAATGGACTGAAGAACAAAACAAAATATTTGAAACTATCAAACAACATGTTAAAGCTTCTCCGGTGCTCAAGTACATTGATCCCAAAATTGCAACCGATGGCCAAGGGGATGCTTCGAGCAAGGGTCATGGGTTCATCCTTCTGCAACAGGGACAACCAATCACCTACGGGAGCCGAGCGCTCACTCCAGCTGAAATGCGATACTCTCAAATCAAAAAGGAGCTGCTTGCTCAAGTCTTCGGAATGGAACTAAACCATCAATATGTATACGGTTGCAAGATCACGCTATGGAGAGATCATAAGCCTTTGGTTGCCATACTGCATCTGCAGCATGGAAGCGGCTACAATGTCTGCTCACTCGGCTAAACCAATATGACATTGAAATGAAGTATCAACCAGGAAAAGAAATGTACCTACCAGACACCCTCTCGCACTCATACCTCGAAAACATGGAAAGATCACCAACTGAAATTGCCGTGGAATGCATCCACATGGTGGACTTTCTCCCACTCTCCAAACAAGGACTGAATAACATACAATGTGCTACTGCAAGTGATTCCACACTACAACTGGTCATACAACAATCACAATGGGATGGCCAGAAACGACTCATGAATGCCCGCCTGAAATGCATGCATACTTCAAAGTCCATAACAAACTAACAACACAGGATTACATTGTCTTCAAAGGCTATCTCTGTGTCATACCAAAAACCCTGAGATCCGACATTCATCAGCAACATCATGCTACTCACACTGGTGTCGAGAATTTGTTCACTGGCCAGGACTGAAGAGTGACATAAAAGACTATGGGCTAGATTTGACACTTTTGTGCAGATCGGCCAAAAATGGGCGTTATTTCCGCCGTGGGCGGTAAAAATGGGTTTTCAGATCACCGGCTTGTCGCCCATTTTCAAAGCCCCTAGTCTCCATTTAAAAAATTGGGTGTTACCGCGAGCGATATGAAATGGGCATTAGCGTTCAATCTCTCTGACCTTCTGCCATAAAGTGTCGCCGTCCTTATCTATGGCATGGCAACGCTTGATTACCACGATTTAGGAGGTCATGGGTCATCATGGAATGTGCATAAGAGGAGACAGAGGGGGAGCTGACAGGGAGTGAAGGCGTGTGTGGGTGTGGTGTGGCTGCTTTGGGAGGAGGGAGGGAGAGTTTCGAGTTTTAGTGCAAATTGGGAAAAAAAATTAGCTGTTACCAGCCAGATATTTTCCCGAACTTGGTGCCTATAATGGAGGGAGAGGAGGAAGCGACACAGCATGCTATGGAGACTGACACTGGCGAGAGCAGTGAGCTGGGAGAGGAACACATTGGAGGACTCAAAGGAGCGAGGAGTTTCTCAGACGAGGCAAATGCCTCCCTCCTGCAGGAGGTCGAGTCATGCTGGGTCGGTTTGATGCAGCGAAGGCGTGGGAAGCCCACCCCAAAGAACTACCAGCAGATATGGGCCGAGATAGCAGAGGTGGTCGCATCGGCATCCAACGAGGTGCATGAGGGCAACCAATGCTGCCCTTGTCGGATCCACAAGAGTAAGACATTTAATTACATTTACTTATGTATTTATATAATTTGATTTGTAAGAGTCATGAGTGACTATCATCACATGTGAGGTCTTTCACTTTTACCGGGAATGTTGTACTCAAAGCCTGTGGTCACGGTGCACATCTTTAGGTAAAGAATGATAATTATCATGATAATCATGATTACATCTGTCAGTTATGTGTTGTATCAGTCTCTGTGACATTACCTAGCAATGATATCACGCAATGATCTCATGCCATATCGTCCTGTTACCTTTTACGGAAGAAGCTCTTGACGAATAGGTCCGAGCAGAGGCAAACTGGTGGGGGGCCACCAGTCACCAGCGACATCACTGACATGGAGGAGCAGGTGCTCACACTCATGGGGAGGCACACCCGGATGGCCACGGAGGCAGCTGCAGATCCTGAAGTGAGTAAAGTATACACCATTGCATGATCTAAAGTCAATTGATGCCACACCCACTCAGATCCGAACAATAATATATGATAGATGGTTTCTAAAATTATACTATAAATAATGCTGGCTCATGAGAATCATTGCAATGCACAATGTGATGATGGTCATGAAATGTGATTCTGTGATGATTTTGATTGCGGTGGTGTTTTTATCGTGCATATTCTGTGTGTAGCGCTGAACTCACCTTGTGACCCTAGCACCCGCTTCACCTCTAATAACCTCATTTGTGTTTTGCGGCTAAGCCAGCAGCGCGCCCCAAGGCAAGACCACAGAGGCCAGAAGGTGGGGGCGCGGGGCCGGACTCGGCAGACGATCCTACATCTGCTGCTGAGGAGCTCCGATTCTCGCCCGTCAATCAGCTGGATCTGTTCTCTATGGATGAGAACACCGACATTGAGGAATCTGCATCGCCAGGCTCCAGAAGGCATTCCACCCCAAGGCCATCTAGTGCTCCTCCGGCCATTCCCGCCTCCTCTCTGGAGGTACCAGCCCCAAGCACCTCACCACACGGCACCCCATTTGTCCCCAGGACGGCACTGACCTCGCGGATGTTTCGTGGACGCGGCAGGTCTGCTCCACGAGCGCCAGATGAAAGCGAAGCGATGGTATAGTTGTCCAGGAAAACTGTCGACATAGGTGACCAGATCCTAAATGCATTGGGGGGCATATCCCGACAGCTGGCCAGCATCTCCGGCACCATGACGGAGTACGTTCCGTGGATGGCAGAGGCCCTGGAGGCGATAGCCAGGAACACTGCTGGCACAGGCCTCCCAGTGGTCTCGGAGCACGGCACTCCACCCCAAAGTTCCGCACTCCCAGTGCCAACAACAGATGCAAGGCAAGGACAAGATTCTGCTTCTCGATCCAAGAATGTTCCCACCTTGGTACCCCCCGCTCCCGTACCCATGGAACAACCGACATTGCCTTCATCCCCCCTAATGAGGCACCACCCGAGGAGCTCCTCGGCCAGGCAGTTTGTAGTGAGGAGGGGAAAGGGTAGAGGTGGAGAGAAGAATGGCAGGGGGGAAGGAAAGTGAGGTGCATGTCCACAGGTGATGGCTGTGTTATATCCATCTGGGTGTATGCAATTTGTTGTAATGTATGGGGGGAAGGGGCCACCCTCCTGGTTTGCATTTGTGTTCTGTGTTGCTGGACATGTTGATCATTTGATTGGTGTCAATGGTCTAAAAAGTGGGGTGGGATTGGGATGTTTTTGCCTGTGATACTTACGATTTCAGACCAATGGTCATATTAAATGTTTTTTATTCAACATAACCTTGTTGCGCATTGTTTCAGATAGCTGGACCGTTGCACACTGGTGATTCCTTAACATGAAAGGGTACAATTACACTTACCTTGAATCAACTTAAACTTTAACTGGCACCAAGGAGATGCCCACCATTGATGTCTGAGCTGCACACACACAGTAGTGTGTCAGCTTTGTAAATAACAGCAACGTTCTTTCAGGCAAATCGCTCATTTATGAGCTCCTGACGTAAGAGTCTTGCAACTATGTAGCCACCACGGGCCCTTTCCTGTGGACTGGAGGGGGGCATGGGCATGGTTGCATAGTCAGCCTGATTGTCTGATCCGAGGTCAGCGTCCAGCCCCTCTTCCTCCTCATCCTCTCTCTCCTGAGGTGGACCATCAGTCCCTTCTGGCAATTCTTGTCCCCTCCTGATAGTCAGGTTGTGCAGCATGGAGCACACGACCACAAATTGAGCAACTTGCTCAGGGTTGTATTGTAGCTCCCCTCCGGAGTGCTCCAGGCATCTAAAGCGCTGCTTAAGCACACTAATGGTTTTCTGGACTACATTGCATTTGGCTCTGTGGCTTTGGTTGTATCGCTTCTTGGCCTCGGTGTAGGTGTCACGCAGTGAGGTCATCAGCTAGGTGGCTAGGTCCATATCATTTGTTACCAAGCATCCAGCATTGTCCTTGTGGCTGATTGGAAAACATGTCAAAGACAGCATTCTCACGCAGGATGTGAGCCTCATTGATGCTGCCCGGACATTTGGCATTCACTGCCATTATGATCTGGTTGTGGTCGACAACTAGTTAGACCTTTAGGGAGTGAAATCCTTTCCTGTTGAGAAAAAACTCTGAGTCCTGAGAAGATGCCCACATGGCGATGTGAGTACACTGTATAGCTTCCTGCACCCTGGGGAACTTAGCAATGCGGTAGAATGCTCCAGCCCTGTCAGTCTGAGCTTTCGTGGTCATAGGGAAGCTGATAAAGTCCATCCTACAGAGCCTCCGTGACCTGTCTAATGCAGCGATGTATGGCATGGTGTGACAGAGGGGAAATGTCGACCGCGGAGGCCCGAAAGGAACCGGACGTATAGAAGGACAGTGCCCCGGTGACCTTGACCTCGACAGACAGTGATGTCCTGAAGGTGCTTGCAGGCTGCATATCTGGACTGATGAGCTTGCATATTTCACTAATCACCACTTTGTGGAAGCGCAGTCTCCGAATGCAGGTGTTCTCGGATACGTTGAGTTAAGACTGCTTCTCCCTGTTAGTGCGGGGTGTGTATGGCCTGGACCTCCTCCTCAGTCTGGCACGTCTTAGATTGGGCACATAATGTTGTGCATTAGACATTGTGCCATTTGCACTCTGCAATATCTGCATATTAATCGATGCAGGCTGAGAAATGGCTGGCCCCATTCCAATAAAAGTATAATGCCGATTGTTCACAAGCAATAAATTTCAACACTAAAAGACACCTACAGTAAAACCCAATTGTCCAGTCTGAAAAGATGTCTGTTGAGATGGTCACTTTAGCTGAGCAGAACTCGAGAGTCAATCCCCCGAAGTTGAAGCAGCCTTTTCAATGAAGCGACCTGCGTTTGAAAAATGGCATCCACACCACTGTGATTAGTTGAGAACAGTTCCACTTTTTCAGAGCGGATTTTGGACGAGCAATATTGTGGGCGAGATGTGAGCGAGGTGGTGAAAGTGACGCTGGGCGCTATACTGGGCGTTAGTTTCGGCAAATTTGATCTTTACGACAAAAAAACAGTGGGCGGTCGGTATTATTTTTTCCCAGCATTACGTACATGGCGAAAGTAATACTCACCGAAAAACGGACGTCAGTTTCCATTTCGTGGCTAAATGGGTGATATATGGGCGTGACACCTCATTTCAGCATTAAAATGGACGTTAAGTGGGCGTTATGCATGCCAAAATAATGGAAAATCTAGCCCCATGGCCTAGAAGTTGAATTGCATCTCTGCCCGGTTTCCCCTCAGAGCACTGATAAAGGGACTAAAGTAATCAGTGCACAGAACACCACTGAAACAACCAGTTTGAGGCGAAGCAACAGAATCCACACAGCACCAAAATACCTGGAGCACTATGTACAGAAATAAGAAATCATGGACACTGGACACTTGGATAAAGAATTAATAAGACAAGGATTTTATTGTTGTTCCTTAAACTTGTAGTTGTTAACTACATATATTCATAAGAAGTTAATTACCTGTTTATATTGAAGCTCACTTTAATTAATTTTGTTTTTTTATAAAAGGAAAGGCTTAATGATAAAGTATATATAATGCCTCTAGCTAGAAGGTATAGCGTCCTGGATTCTGTATTGAGAGAAACTGGCTGTATGAGGAACGCCATTTTAAATGCACATGGCTAATTAAGATCTACTGAATAAATAGAGTTAAAATGAACTCTATTTTAAAATGAACTAAGTGTGTTTAAGAAACTATAAAATACAGAGCTGCAATAGGCTCACACAGAATAATTAGTTGAGGCCTGAGATCCAAATTTAGCCAACGCGGACCTCTGTGTTCGAGCGTGCAATCTCCCCCTGAAGACAACACAATGGGAGTGACTTGGTTAAATGAAATATACGTACAGTTTTGTGCCATATGTTTAAATGTCTAGCAGCCTGTTACTTCTTTTTAGCAGGTGCACAGCATTGCAAGATTTTAACCCTGATGAATCCTCTGGCACAGAAATACAAGGTGTGGAAGGAATTACATTAATGGGCAGATGTTAAATTTTCTGTATATCAGACATTTTAACAGCACTGGCTGATGACTGCATCAGAGCATTGGTTGTCTCGATCCATCTGTCTGGAGGGATCGATGTCTACTTCTTATGCTTTAGTGGATACGGAAGAAGGCCCTGCAAGAGGACCTCAGCTAGTCCCACTCCGCGGCCCTTTCCCCATAACCCTGCAAATGTTTTTTCTCTCAGGTACTTATCCAACTCCCTTTTGAAAGCAGTGATTGAGTCTGCCTCCACCATCCCTTCAGGCACTGCATTCGAGACCCTGTGTAAAAAAATGTTTTCTTATGTCGACTTTGGTTCTTTTGCCAATCACCTTAAACTTGTGTCCTCTGTTTCTCAACCCTTCTGCCAATGGGAACAGTTCCTCTCTATCTATGCTGTCCAGACCCCTCATGATTTTGAACACCTCTATTAAATCTCCTCTCAACCTTCTCTGCTCTAAGGAGAACAACCTCAGCTTTTTCAGTCTATTCATGTAACTGAAATCCTTCATCCCAGGAACCATTCTCACAAATCTTTTCTGCACCCTCTCTAAGGCCTTCACATCCTTTCTAAAGTGTGGTGCCCAGAATTGGACACAATACTCCAGTTGAGGCCAAACCAGTGTTTTATACAAGTTCATCATAATTTCTATGCTTTTGTACTCTATGCCTCTATTTATGAAGCCCTGGATCCTGTAAACTTGCTTAACCACTTTCTCAACCTGCCCTGTCATCTTCAGTGATTTGTGCACATATACCCCAAGATCTCTCTGTTCATGCATCCCCTTTAAGTTTGCACGCTTTAGTTTATATTTCCTCTCCTTGTTCTTTCTACCAAAAGGTATCACCTCACACTTTTCTGCGTTAAATGTCATCTGCCATGTGTCTGTCCATTCCACCATCTTGTCGATATCCTATTAAAGTCTATCACTCTCCTCCTCACTGTTCACTATCCTTCCAAGTTTTGGGTCATCTGCAAATTTTGAAATTGTGCCCTATACACCCACATCCAAGTCATTAGCATATATCAAGAAAAGCAGTGGTCCTAGTATCGACCCCTGGGAAACACCACTGTATACCTTCCTCCAGTCCGAAAAACAACCGTTCACCACTACTCTCTGTTTCCTGTCATTTAGCCAATTTTGTATCCATACTGCCACTGTCCCTTTTATTCCATCAGCTTCAACGCGGATCCCAGAACATTTGGTGTACTTACAGCGGCATTCGCTGTGTGTACGCCATCATAGCCCCCATAAAATCCGGGCCATTGTCCCATGCATCTTAAAGGACTGTAATTTGCAGAATACAAGCAGCAATTGCATTATGGTACATTCTTTGAGCTGATCTGCTGGCTGTTACACAGTTGGGGTTGTTGGAGGTACAGGTGATTTATGACAAGTTCGTCTGTAGATTCCATATTTCTAAGACAATGTTGCATTCATTGTATTGAAAAAATAAGTTTGCTATTATGCATGTTATTAGCAGAGATGGGAAAGACTAAGTTACCCAAGTTGATTGAGCTACTACCCATCTCCAACTCCTCCACCTGTCTGTGTTATCTGTAAAGGAAAGCATTGTAAAACTATTACCGATAATGTTGGCTGGTTCTAAGTTCCACTGTTCCTTGGAATATTTTTCCATTAAAAGTCAATTTTTCATTTGCATATCATTTACTGCCACTGAACTTTTTTAATGTACCTGCCATGTTCCTATTGTTGACGTTGCTTTACATTTTCAAATTATAGTCTGTTGTGCATCCGCTTTAGATTGGAGATAGGAGTTTTCTATCCTTCCACAACAGTGCTGTCTTTCTGCTCATTATCTTCCCTGCGAATATGTCCAGCGCTCTTTCTTTTGATCCAGATAGATGGGTATATTTTCCTTTGGTTGCTAATGTGAGTGAATGGAGAAAACTCTATAGAGCTATACTTTCGGCACATCATCGCCCATTTAGCGCCCATATAAGCGCTGAGATTCAGGCTATCGCCCATATTTGATGAAAAATGGAAACCAGCGCCCGATTATAGCCCATTTATTGTCGGTGCAACTTTCGGCATACAGGAATGAGCTGCATCGCTCGGCCTATTTAAAAAAATATATATGACGTCATCCTCGTGCACGGCCTAGAATACAGTTTATAATGGAAACTAACACCTGATTATCGCACAGATTATCGCCGAGCACTACTTTTGGCATTTTGCCCATAATTCGCCCAAATGATCGCTGGCCCAAAAAGACGCGTAAGAAAAGCTGCACTCACCTGGCCTTAACTCGGCACCATGGATGCCATTTTTTTAAACTTAGAGCATCTTTAATAAAAGGCTGCTTGAAGTGGTTGGGAGAAGAAGCAATTTGTGAGTGATTTTAAGGGCGTTTTTCAATCTTGTCAATCATCTAATCACATTGTGGTTAGTTTCCAGTTTATATTGTATTTGTTGAGGATAATTTAAGAAGACAGATTAGGGCATTTATAATGATTTATAGTGATGGGGCCTGTAATTTCTCAACCAGTATTGATGACTACTCACATGCTGCAGAATAGAGATGGGAGAAGGTTCATTGAAGAGCATTATGTGCCCAGTCAAAGCGGTGGCAAACTGTTGAGGAGGAGGCGACATTACAGCCAACGCATTTACAGGGATAAGCGATCATACCTGGACTTGTCCAATAACACGTGCGTTAGAAGGCTGTGATTCCGAAAGGAGGTCATCAGTGAGATATGCTAGCTCATCAAGGGAGATATGCAGCTTTCCAGCACCATCAGGACCGCACTGCCCATTGAGGTTAAGGTTACTGCGCCACTTTTCTTCTACGCATCGAGCTCCTTTCAGGCCTCAGCTGGCAACATTTGCTTTATCTCTCAGCAAGCCACACATTGCTGTGTTCAACAGTTGACTGAAGCCCTTAACGCATGCAGGGTGGACTTTATAAACTTCCCTCTGACCAGGGAGGCACAGAGTGAGAGGGCTTTAGGGTTCTCGAGAATAGCAAACTTCCCCAAGGTGCAGGGAGCAATAGACTGTATGCACATCGCCCCGCGAGAAGCTTTACAGGATGCAGAGGTGTTTCGGAACCGAAAGGGATTCCACTCCCTGAATGTGCAGCTCGTTGTCAACCTCAAGCAAATAATCATGGCAGTAAATGCAACATTTTCCAGGGAGCATCCATGATGCGCACATCTAGCGTGAGAGGACTGTCTCTAACTTGTTTAAGAGTCTGCCACAAGGTTACGGTTGGATGCTGGGGGATAAAGGATATGGCATTACCAGCTGGCTCATGACCCCCCCAGACAGAAGCTGAGAAGCGCTACAATGAAAGCAATATAGCCACATACAATATCGTCAAAACGACAATTGGAGTTCTGAAGAAGTGTTTCAGATGCCTGGACCACTCAGGAGGCAACCTACAATACCATCCTGAGCAGGTCGCTGAGTTCATTGTGGTGCGCTGCATGTTGCATAACCTAGCTATCAGGAGAGGACAACAATTGCCAGATGGGATGGCCGGTCCACCTCAGGAGAGAGAAGAGGTGGAAGAGGAGGATGAGGAGAAGGACGAGGACCTCGGGGAGGACAACCAGCCTGGCGATGAACCCATGCCCCCACGACCCTCACACCACTGGAAAAGCCCCGTGGTAGTTACGCAGATGCAAAACTCTTGCATTAGCAGCTCATAAATGAACGCTTTGTGTGAAGTTACGTTGGTGACAGTTACAGTTGCATTACATTTCATCCTTGCCTGGCCTGGCCTGGCCATGGCCATTGTTTGCAACCCTTGTATTGATGTTTTACCTTACGTTATTAGAAGACACTTCACAACAATTGTAAAGTTAAATAAAATGCTGTAATAATTTAACAGCTGGTTTTAATTTTTTTTTAACAAACATATATAACACCCCCCTCTCACCCAACCCCCCAACAGTGAACAACATTTTTTACACAACAATATAACGAGAACACCCTCCTACCATCCCCAACAGTCAACAATCAACAATTTTTTTTTAATAAGAACAAAACAATACCTGCAGCTACGCTTCCCTCCTCTAACTTGACCCCCCCTTGTTGTAACCTCCAGTTTCCCACATAATCCCCTAGTAACGGGACCAAGACGTCTTGCAGCAGAGCATTTCAAGGTCTGCTGCTGTGGAGGGGGGGTGACGTCGGCAGAATGACCTCAGTGGATTGAGGAGAAGACATTTGCGAAGTAACGTCTTCCGAGTCAGCAGGAAGTTCTTCCTCCTGTCTCACATCTGTTGTGCTGGCTGGTGGTACAGCACCTTGGGGTGCAGTGCCCTATCCCAAAACTATCGCATGCCGCAAGGCATCAACAGAGCCAGTCGTTCGCCCAATTGCCGCAACCTTCTACCCCATGCCCTTCGTTATTCTGGCAGATTTCTGATTGGAGCTTGGGCAGGTACAGCAGGAGCTGCGAGGTCGGGGCGAAGGAGCGGCGAGTGATCGTGGAGTGATGTGATCGGGGCCCAGGAGAGGCGTGAGTTTGGGGCCGAGAAGTGAGAGCCCAGGGGCAGCATGGGCCAGCCCACACTGCAATATGTGTGCGCACTAGGTCCGCGCAGCAGAGCTGGTTTCCAGTCGTCCTGGTTAACCCTTGCCACTGGACCAAGACCTAACTCTGTCAAACCCGTGTGGTAGCTGGTGTGCAATGGCCACCATACATTAAAAATTCCATGCACAGGCATCTTCCACCCTTCAACATGTAGTTCAGGATCTGGAATATTTGGTCCTTCATTGAAACACCTGTGAACTCATCCTGTTTTGGCATGGAAGCAAGTCATCCTCGTTTCGAGGGACCGCTTATGATGATGAGTTACTACCACTGGACTGATGTAACAATCACACCCAATGGCCAATCATCACTGCCACCCAATCCCTGTCCCCCAATCCCACTGACACAAAGCAGTCCTATAAGCAACCATCCACTCATTGCACTTTCCCTATTGGTCCCCATCAATTCATGTCTTCCCATTCATCTACAACCGATTTAAAAGATAAGTTGCCACCCAGCAACCAAGAATAGAACCAAGTAATACATTTTATGTGATTCTATTAAACAACGGAAACTTAACATAACATTTTCTCATACACCCATGTGCATACCCTTGTGCAAATACAAAGCTTTATTCTTCCTTTTTCTAACAATTCTATGTGGTGCAACCCCTGTGGCTTGAACAAAGGTAGAGGCAGGCTGCTCAGATCCCTGCTCTGACTGCTGAGGTGCTCTTGGCCGACGACCTCTGGGTGTTGGAACCTGTGAGAGCCCCATCAAAGTCTGCTCCTCCTGAAATTGTGCAGAGGCTGACTCGGCCATCGGGAGATGAGGCAACGTGTGGGTGGTGGGGAGGCGGAAACGGGTGATAAGTGGAAGTGCTTTGAGTGGAGTTCCCAGATCTATGTTCCGTTTTGCCATCAGCCATCTCACTGCTATCACTTTGCCGGAGAGCAGCTTGATGCAGGTCAATGACTTGCTGTAAGGCCAAGGCTAGAGTGTCTGTCATTCTGCTTCAGGCACCAGATGTGTTGGCATCCAGAATCTGCACAGTCATGGTCAAGGCATGCATGGATTCATTTGATTGTCATGATTGATATTCTGCAGAGTTCCTTAAGGTGGGCTCCTCCATTCTCTCTGCAATCATGGACAGTGTGTGGGGACGGCCTGCCAGTACGTTGCAGATTTTCTGCTGCCTCTCAAAGATTGTCCTTTTTATTGATGGCCCACCAGGATATAACATCTGTGTCCAGTTGAGCAGAGCTTGGAGAGGGCTGTGCCCTCCGACACGGATTCTCCACTGCTGTCCCTGCCACTACCATGTCTACTTGCTCACTTGTAAAATGTGACTCACCAGGTGAAAAACCAGCTCTCTGTCTACATGGTCCCACTGAAGTGCGAGTATCTGAGCTGGTGCATGGCTGTATGTCCTGTGATGGTATCTCCTCAGAAGGAATCAGCTCATTCAGCAGCTCCACTGACTACTGTTGTATGACTTAAGACCCTGGCAGAGAAAAATATGTTAATACTGGTAGGGTAAAAATGTTGCAAATTAGCATTATGACATAGAAACATAGAAAATAGGTGCAGTTTTAGGCCATTTGGGCCTTCAAGCCCGCACCAGCATTCTATATGATCATGGCTGATCATGCACTTCAGTACTCCATTCCTGCTTTCTCTCCAAACCCCTTGATCCCTTTAGCCATAAGGGCCATTCCCTTTTGAATATATCTAACGAACTGGCCTCAACAACTTTCTGTGGTAGAGAATTTCACCAGCCCACAACTCTCTGAGTGAAGAAGTTTCTCCTCATCTCGGTCCTAAATGGCTTACCCGTTATCCTTAGACTGTGACCCCTGGTTCTGGACTTCCCCAACATCGGGAACATTATTCCTGCATCTAACCTGTCCAATCCTGTCAGAACTTTATATGTTTCTATGAGATCCTCTCTCATTCTTCTAAATTCCATTGAATATAAGTCGAGTCGATCCAGTCTTTCTTCATATGTCAGTCCTGTCATCCTGGGAATCAGCCTGGTGAACCTTTGCTGCATTCCCTCAATAGTAAGAATGGCCTTCCTCAGATTAGGAGACCAAAACTGCACACAATATTCAAGTTGTGGCCTCACCAAGCCCTGTACAACTGCAGTAAGACCTCCCTGCTCCTATACTCAAATTCTCTTGCAATGAAGGCCAGCATGCCTTCACCGCCTGCTGTACCTGTATGCCAACTTTCAATGACTGATGTACCATGACACTCAGGTCTCGTTGCACCTCCCTTTTCCTAATCTGTCACCATTCAGATAATAATCTGCCTTCCTGTTTTTACCACCAAAGTGGATAACCTCACATTTATCTACATTATACCACACCTGCTATGTATTTGCCCACTCACCTAACCTGTCCAAGTCACCCTTCAGCCTCTTAATATCCTCCTCACTGCTCACACTGGCACCAAGCTTAGTGTCATCTGCAAACTTGGAGATATTACATTCAATTCCTTTGTCTAAATCATTAATGTATATTGTAAATAGCTGGGGTCCCAGCACTGAATATTGCGGTACTCTTCTAGTCATTGCCTGCCATTCTGAAAAGGACCCGGTTATTCCTGCTCTATGGCAATGATCATATTTCACTTACTGCTAAAGTCAAGTCACCATGACTGAGTGTTGTCTGACATGTGGGTTATTAATATTTACTTGTGTCACCAGGAAGCTGCAAGGTCTCAATCTCTCCATCTCCGATGGTCAGGGACGCCGAAATGCCACTGATATCCAGCACTTCATCCTCTGCACTTGTCAGTTGGGAAATGTGTGGAGGACTACCTCCAGTTCTCTCCCTCTCCCTCGTGTTCTGTGCTCTCTTCTCCTGCAAAGGGGGAAAGAACAGACCTATGAGTGACTGTAATGGCACATATGTAACACCTTGAGTCTCTTCGCGGGGAGCACGTGGAAGTCAAGCGCAAACATCGGAAGGAGCACAAGACAATTCATGCACCCCACCCACCCGTCCCTCTCACCACCGTTTGCCCCACCTGTGACAGACACTGTAGGTCCTGCATTGGACTCATCAGTCAGCTGAGAACTCATATTAGTGTGGAAGCAAATCATCCTTGACTCCAAAGGACTGCCTAAGAAGAAGAAGAAGACAAGATTCACCCAATGGAGGCAGTGCATTTGGTGAAGGTAACTATCAGGGAGAGGCATAAAATTGCCTAAGGATCAGGGTGAGTGGGAGTGCTGGATCGATAGATGGGGATGTGAGAAAGAGAACGATGGGTGCACTTGCAAGATAAGTGAGTGTGCAGAGTGATGGAATGGAGTAGGCTTGACAAGGCAGAGTGAGGGGGCAACAGGATTTAGGTGAATGTGAAACTTTACTCATCTTTCCTGACTAGCATAGGTCATAAAAACGCTACCTGCACTGAATCCAGGATCCTGGCACACTGCTCCTGCAACTGACCTCCTCGGCCACATCCACACATGCATTTTTCGTTGCAGCAGCAGCAGGTTTTTTTCTCCCATTGCTGAGGAAAAGTAGCTCACTCCTACTCCACACTGCACCCAGCAACACATTAAGAGGCATCCCTTGACTATACTGAATTCATGATGAAACTTCTCCCTCTCCATATGTAAACCCCTAACACCACCAAATTCCATCTTTGGATTGAACATAAGAACATAAGAAATAGGAGCAGGCCCCTCGAGCCTGCTCCACCAGTTAATACGATCATGGCTGTTCCGATCATGGGCTCAGGTCCACTTCCCTGCCCACTCCGCATAACCCCTTAATCCCTTATCAGTTAAGAAACTGTCTTAAATTTATTCAATGTCCCAGCTTCCACAACTCTCTGAGGCAGCGAATTCCACAAATTTTCAACCCTCTGAGAGAAGAAATTCCTGCTCATCTCAATTTTAAATGGGCGGCCCCTTATTCTAAGATCATGCCCCCAAGTTCTAGTCTCCTCTATCAGTAGAAACATCCTCTCTGCATCCACCTTGTCAAGCCCCTCATAATCTTATACGTTTTGATAAGATCACCTCTCATTCTTCTGAATTCCAATGAGTAGAGGCCCAACCTACTCAATCTTTCCTCATAAGTCAACCCCCTCATCTCCGGAATCAACCTAGTGAACCTTCTCTGAACTGCCTCCAAAGCAAGTATATCCTTTCGTAAATATGGAAAACAAAACTGTACGCAGTATTCCAGGCATGGCCTCACCAATACACCAACGTAGCAAGATTTCTCTGCTTTTATATTCCATCCCCTTTGCAATAAAGGCCAAGATTCCATCGGCCTTCCTGATCACTTGCTGTACCTGCATACTATCCTTTTAGAAACATAGAAACATAGAAAATAGGTGCAGGAGTAGGCCATTCGGCCCTTCGAGCCTGCACTGCCATTCAATGAGTTCATGGCTGAACATGCAACTTCAGTACCCCATTCCTGCTTTTTCGCCATACCCTTTGATCCCCCTAGTAGTAAGGACTACATCTAACTCCTTTTTGAACATATTTAGTGAATTGGCCTTTACAACTTCCTGTGGTAGAGAATTCCACAGGTTCACCACTCTCTGGGTGAAGAAGCTTCTCCTCATCTTGGTCCTAAATGGCTTACCCTTTATCCTTCGACTGTGACCCCTGGTTCTGGACTTCCCCAACATCGGGAATATTATTCCTGCATCTAACCTGTCCAATCCTGTCAGAACTTTATATGTTTCTATGAGATCCTCTCTCATTCTTCTGAACTCCAGTGAATACAAGCCCAGTTGATCCAGTCTTTCTTGATATGGCTTCATGCACAAGTACCTCCAAGTCCCGCTGTACTGCAGCACTTTGCAATCTTTCTACATTTAAATTATAACTTGCTCTTCGATTTTTTTCTGCCGAAGTGCATGACCTCACACTTTCCAACATTATACTGCATCTGCCAAAGTTTTGCCCACTCACTTAGCTTGTCTATGTCCTTTTGCAAATTTTTTGTGTCCTTTTCACATGTTGCTTTTCCTCCCATTTTTGTATTGTCAGCAAAATGGGTTCTTTACACTCAGTCTTTTCTTCCAAGTCATTAATATAGATTGTAAATAGTTGGGGTCCCAGCACTGATCCCTGCGGCACCCCACGAGTTACTCATTGCCAACCCGAGAATGAACCATTTATCCCAACTCTCTATTTTCTGTTAGTTAGCCAATCCTCTATCCATGCTGATATATTACCCCCAACCCTGTGAACTTTTATCTTGTGCAGTAACCTTTTGTGTGGCATCTTGTCAAATACACCACATGCACTGGTTCCCCTTTATCCACCCTGTTCATTACATCCTCAAAGAATTCCAGCAAATTTGTCAAACATGACTTCCCCTTCATAAATACATGCTGACTCTGCCTGTCTGAATGATGCTTTTCCAAATGTCCTGCTACTGCTACTTTAATAATGGACTCCAACATTTTCCCAACCACAGATGTGAGGCTAACTGGTCTATACTTTCCTGCTTTTTGTCTGCCTCCTTATTTAAATAGGGACATTGCTTTTGCAGTTTCCCAATCTGCTGGGACCTCTCCAGAATCCAGGGAATTTTGGTAAATTACAACCACTGCATACTCTATCCCTGCCGCTACTTCTCTTAAGACCCTAGAATACAAGCCATCAGGTCCAGGGGATGTATTCGCCTTTCGTCCCATTATCTTACTGAGTACCACCTCCTTCCCCCCCTAAAGCCCCTTCATTATCCACTGTTGGGATATTGTTAGTGTTCTCTACCGTAAAGACTGATACAAAATATTTGTTCAGAGTTTCTGCCATCTCCATGTTCCCATTACTAATTCCTCGGTCTCGTCCTCTAAGGGACCAACATTTACTTTAGCCACTCTTTTTCTTTTTATATACCTGTATAAACTCCTGCTATCTGTTTTTATATTTCGTGCTAGTTTAATTTCATAGTCTATCTTCCCTTTCTCATTCATTTTTTTAGTCATTCTTTGCTGGCTTTTAAAAGTTTCCCAATCTTCTGGCCTCCCACTAGTTTTGGCCACTTTATATGCCCTTGTTTTTAATTGGATACCATCCTTTATTTCTTTAGTTAGCCACGGATGGCTATCTTTTCTTTTATACCCTTTTCTCCTTAATATGTTTTTCTTGAGAGATATGAAATATCTCCTTAAATGTATGCCACTGTTCACCAACCGTCCTACACTTTAATCTATTTTCCCAGTTCACTTTAGCCAACTCTGCCCTCATACCTTCATAGTCTCCTTTATTTAAGCTTAGTATGCTGGTTAGAGATCCAACTTTCTCACCCTCCATCTGAATTTGAAATTCAACCATGCTATGATCACTTATTCCAAGGGGATCCTTTACTAGGAGATTGTTTATTAATCCTGTCTCATTACACAGGACCAGATCCAAGGTAGCCTGCCCCCTGGTTGGCTCCGTTCCATATTGCTCAAGGAACCCATCCCTTATGCACTCTATGAACTCTTCCTCAAGGCTACCCTGATCAATTTGATTTGTCCAATCAATATGGAGGTTAAAATCACCCATGATTATTGCTGTTTCCTTTTTACTGATTTATACTCCGACCAATAGAGTTGCTACTGTTAGGGAGCCTATAGACTAAGCCCACCAGTGACTTTTTCCCCTTATTATTCGTTATCTCCACCCAAACTGTTTCAACTTCCTGATCATTTGAGCCAATATCGTTTCTCACTATTGCACTGATTCCATCCTTTATTAACAGTGAAACCCCACCTCCTTTTCCTTTCTGTCTGTCCTACCAGATTGTCAAATACCTCAGAATATTTAATTTCCAGTTCTTTTCACCTTGCGACCACATCTCTGTAATGGCTATCAGATCATACCCATTTGCATCTATTTGTGCCGTCAATTCATCTATTTTGTTACAAATGCTACTTGCATTTAGACAAAGTGCCTTTGGATTGGATCTATAAATACTTGAGATTGCGTCATGCGGGTTCACACCATGCCTACTGCTGCGCATTTGACCCTAAAACCATAAGTAATATTCTAATTAGGTGGATGCGCTGAAAGTTCTTCCGGGTTTCCCACCTGACATCGCATCCCACTGAACACGTCTCAGAGTAATTATCGGGACAATGATTCCCAATACAGCATGCAGATTGGTACCTCAAAATAAGCCAACAATAATATACTTGCATTTATATAGCACCTTTCACGACCACTGCCAATGAAGTACATTTTTGAAGTGTAGTCACTGTTGTAATGTAGGAAACGTTGCAGCCAATTTGCGCACAAAAAATTAAGTTTCTACTCACCGACTGCAGCACTGGAAGCCCTCCAACAGCGTGCTGGGATGGGCCCCCCCAGTGTCTCTCTCTCTGTTTCTGTCAGTGTCTCTCTCTCTGTCAGTGTCTCTCTCTCTGTCTCTGTCAGTGTCTCTTTCTCTCTGTCAGTGTCTGTGTTTCTGACAGCGAGGGGTGGAGGGAGAGAGGGGGGAGGGGGGAAGGGGGAGGAGGGGCAGGGAGGAGGGGGGGAGGAAGTGAGAGGAGGGCGAGGGGGAAGGGGTGAGGCGGGGGGAGGGAGGGAGGACAGTAGGGGAAGAGGAGGGGAGGGAGGGAGGGGAGGGAAAGGAGGGGAGGGAAAGGAGGGGAGGAGAGGAGAGGGAGGAGGGGGGTAGGAGGAGAGGGGGAGAGAGGAGGGGGGAGGGAAAGGAGGTGGGGAGAGGGGAGGAGAGGGGGTGAGAAGAGAGGGGGAGGCTGAACGGGCACTGCTGCCGCTGACGCAGATGCCTGGCCGCCGGTGAAGACTTAGGGCGGGGCCCGACCCAACAAGATGCCAGGCAGGCGGGCCCCACCGACGACGTGGAGGGAGGGAGGGGGGGGGGGAGAGGAGGTGGGAGGAGGGGGAACGGCTGAACGGGAGGGAGGGAGGGGGGGGAGCTGGAGCTTAATGGGAGGGATGGACGAGGGGGGCGGAGCGGGAGCTGAATGGGAGGGAGGGAACGGGGAGGAGCGGGAGCTGAACGGGGCGGGAGGGAGCAGGAGCTGAACGAGAGAGAGGCGGGGAGCGGGAGCTGAATGGAGGGGGAGCAAGCAGGAGCTGAACGGGGCGGGGGGTGGGGGCGGAGCGGGAGCTGAACAGGAGGGAGGGAGGCCCAAGTCTGATCTTCGCCCGGGCAGCCCATTGGGCCAGGGCTAGGGGCGCCGTGCTTCGGGCCCCTCCCATGCAGCCTTGGGGGTGAGGAGCTACTGCACATGAGCGCACACTCTAGAGCGTATGTGCAGAGGTCCCAGAACTGTTTTCAGCGCAGGGACCGGGCTCCGCCCCTGACCCCTTGTGCTGCGCCACACTGAGCACGAAGACATCCTGAGGAGCTCGCAGAATCACAAGGTAAGTTTTTGGTGCCCTTTTTATTCCAGAAAATCGGCGCACCTTATGGTGGTGTGCAGTTCTTACAGAGGGCGGTAACTTGGGCCCATAGAAATATAAAAACATAGAAAATAGGTGCAGGAGTAGGCCATTAGGCCCTTCGAGCCTGCACCACCATTCAATATGATCATGGCCGATCATGCAATTTCAGTAACCCATTCCTGATTTCCCTCCATACCCCTTGATTCCTTTAGCCATAAGGGCCACATCTAACTTCCTTTTGAATATATCTAACGATCTGGCATCAACAACTTTCTGTGATAGAGAATTCCACAGGTTCACAATTCTCTGAGTGAAGAAGTTTCTCCTCATCTTGGTCCTAAATCGTTTACCCTTATCCTTAGATGTGACCCCTGGTTCTGGACTTGCCCAACATTTGGAACATTCTTACAATGCTATTCCTGTCAGAATTGTATATGTTTCTATGAGTTCCCCCCTCATTCATCTAAATTCCAGTGAATATAAGCCTAGTTGATCCAGTCTTTCTTCATATGTCAGTCCTGCCATCCCGGGAATCAGTCTGATGAACCTTTACTGCACTCCCTCAATAGCAAGAGTGACCTTCCTCAGATTAGGAGACCAAAACTGTAAACAATATTAAAGGTGTGGCCTCACCAAGTCCCTGTACAACTGCAGTAAGACCTCCCTGCTCCTATACTCAAATCCTCTCGCTATGAAGGCCAACATACCATTTGCCTTCATCACCGCCTGCTGTACCTGCCTGCCAACTTTCAATGACTGATGTACCATGACACCCAGGTCTCGTTGCACATCCCCTTTTCCTAATCTGCCACCATTAAGATAATATTCTGCCTTCCTGTTTTTGCCACCAAAGTGGATAACCTCACATTTATCTACATTATACTGCATCTGCCATGCATTTACCCACTCACCTAACCTGTCCAAGTCACCTTGCAGCCTCTTAGCATCCTCCTCACAGCTCACACTGCCACCCAGCTTAGTGTCATCTGCAAACTTGGAAATATTACATTCAATTCCTTCGTGCAAATCAATAATGTATATTGTAAGTAGTTGGGATCCCAGCACTGAACATTGCGTACCCCACTAGTCACTGCCTGCCATTCTGAAAAGGACCCGTTTATTCCTACTCTTTGCTTCCTGTCTGCCAACCAGTTCTCTATCCACGTCAATACATTACCCCAAATACCATGTGCTTTAATTTTGCACGCTATTCTCTTGTGTGGGACCTTGTCAAAAGCCTTTAGAATGTCCAAATATACCACATCCACTGGTTCTCCCTTGTCCAGTCTACTAGTTACATCCTCAAAAAATTCTAGATTTGTCAAGCATGATTTCCCTTTCATAAATCCATGCTGACTTGGACTGATCCTGCCACTGCTTTCCAAATGCGCTGCTACTAAATCTTTAATAATTGATTCCAACATTTTCCCCACTACCGATGCCAGGCTAACCGATCTATAATTCCCTGTTTTCTCTCTCCCTCCTTTTTTAAAAAGTGGGGTTACATTAGCTACCCTCCAATCCATAGGAACTGATCCAAAGTCTATTGAATGTTGGAAAATGACCACCAATGCATCCACTATTTCTAGAGCCACTTCCTTAAGTACTCTGGGACGCAGACTATCAGGCCCTGGGGATTTATCGGCCTTCAGTCCCATCAATTTCCCTAACACAATTTCCTGTCTAATAAGGATTTCCTTCAGTTCCTCCTTCTCACTAGACCCTCGGTCTCCTTGCATTTCCGGAAGGTTATTTGTGTCTTCCTTAGTGAAGACAGAACCTGTCATGTATGTAACCTCTACGTAACACCACTGCAATACTGTATATATTTAAGCAATGCACACCTTGACCACAGGGGGTGAACTTGTGGGAGACACTCCTTACCTGGTCATCCAGGTATATAAAGGGAGGTCCCACACAGGTTCATCACTTCTTGGTCCTGTGAATAAAGGTTCAGGTCATAGAGTGACCTTGTCCATAGAATGTGTTTCGTGTGCGTTTCGTGCTATTGAGTAAGGACTTTACATTGGCGACGAGAAAAGGGAATCAACGACCCACAAGAATGGCCACCGGTAGCACAGAGGAATGGTACTGTGTTGGTGAGGACTGGGATGATTTAATTGAGAGGCTCCAGCAAAGCTTTGTCATGAAAGAATGGCTGGGAGATGCTGCGGCTGAGAAGCGAAGGGCACATCTGCTGACCAGCTGTGGACCTAAGACTTACGCGCTCATGAAGGACCTACTAGCACTCGAAAAGCTGGCGGACAAAACCTTTGAAGAACTCAGCAAACTAATCGGTGAGCACCTCAAACCGGCGAGCAGCATACACAAGGCCCGACACAGATTCTATACCCAGCGACGTTGTGAAGGATAGAGCATTGCGGACCTCCGGCGTTTGGCCAACCTCTAAGTTCACAGCCGTTTACAGAGGGGAGATGTTAAGGGATTTCTTTATTGAGGGCATCGGTCATGCGGGGATTTTCCGAAAGTTAATTGAGACCAAGGACTTGACTTTGGAAGCGGCGGCGTTGATGGCTCAGACTTTCATGGCGGGGGAGGAAGAAAGCAAAATAATATATGCGCGCAATTCTGCCTCCAACGCGGCGGGGGATCAGGGAATCAATATCATAAACGCGACTCAGAGCCCCGCAGGCAGGCAAGGGCAATTCGACACACCCCAGGCAGCAATAGACCCCAGAGCAGGTTTTCAACAGAGACAATGGCAGGCTGAATGGATATTTACGCCATCACAGTGGACAATGTGGTCCGGGATGGGGCCATTGACACCCACTAACAGGGTACTCAAGGGCAGTCAAAGGGACAATCAGTGAGGAATGCCGGGTCACAGCTCCGTTGTTCACAACAATGGGAATCTCAGCTCATGCTGGAGGTGTGGGGGCAAACACTCTGCCAGGACTTGCAGGTTTCAACAATTCGTCTGCAGAAATTACAACCTCAGTGGCCATTTAGCTCGAATGTGCAGGAAGCCTGTAACCAGGCTAATTTATGAGGCAAATGGGCCAGAAGAAGGGTCTGTGATGCAGGATAACTCTTGGGGCAAATCAATGGATGCTGAAGTTCAGCGGGTTCATATGGCAAACATTCACAGCTCATATTCCAAAACGCCACCAATGATGATGAAGGTTTTATTGAACGGCATCCCTGTACGCATGGAGCTGGACACGGGGGCCAGCTAGTCACTCATGAGCTTTCAACAATTCAAAAAGTTATGGCCACACAAAGCCAGTAGACCCAAACTAGAACGCATTGAGACACAACTATGGACGTATACCAAAGAAATCATTCCAGTACTAGGCAGTGCAATGTTGGCGGTCACACACAATGGATCAGTGAACCGGCTGCCACTCTGGATTGTCCCGAGCAATGGTCCCGCACTGTTGGGGAGGAGCTGGTTAGTTGAGATGAACTGGAAATGGGGGGATGTGCACGCAATATCATCGGTGGAGCGAAGTTCGTGCTCACAAGTTCTACAACAATTTGAGTCACTATTCCAACCTGGCGTCAGGACATTCACAGGTACCAAAGTAGTGATACGCATCACCCCGGACGCCAGACCAGTGCACCACAAAGCCAGAGCGGTGCCGTATGTGATGCGGGAGAAAATTGAGAGTGAATTGTACCATTTGCTGAGAGAGGGCATCATCTCACCCGTTGAATTCAGCGACTGGGCGAGCCCCATCGTTCCCGTCCTAAAAGCGGATGATTCTGTCAGGATCTGTGGCGACTACAAGGCCACTATCAATCGGGCGTCCCTACAAGACCAAGACCCGCTTCCGAGAGTGGAGGATCGTTTCGCTATGCTGGCAGGCGGCAAGCTGTTTACCAAGTTGGATCTTACTTCAGCCTATATGACCCAAGAACTGGCCGATGAATTTAAACTACTGACCACCATCACTACGCACAAGGGACTGTTCGTTTACAACAGGTGCCCGTTTGGCATTCGATCAGTGGCCGCAATTTTTCAAAGAAACATGGAAAGCCTGCTTAAATCCATTCCTGGAACAATCGTATTTAAGGACAACATCCTCATCACGGGTTGTGACATCGAGGAACACCTCCACAATCTGGAGGAGATGCTACGCCGACTGGACCAGTTAGGCCTGCGACTCAAGAAGTCTAAATGTGCGTTTTTGGCTCCTGAGGTTGAGTTCCTGGGCAGGAGGATTGCTGCAGATGGGATTCGGCCCACCGAATCCACAACAGAGGTGATTCGACGAACGCCCAGGCCCGGCAACACATCGGAGTTGCGTTCATTTCTGGGACTCTTGAACTATTTCGGGAACTTTCTGCGAACTTAAGCACGTTGTTGGAGCCACTTCACGTGCTCCTGCGTAAGGGTTGTGATTAGTTTTGGGGGGACTGTCAAGAACGGGCTCTCAATCGGGCGCGGAACCTATTTTGTTCAAATAAGTTATTGACTCTGTAACGACCCCTGTAAGAAATTGGTTCTGACATGTGATGTATCGTCTTATGGGGTCAGGTGCGTGTTGCAGCAGAGTAATGCTGAGGGCCAAATGCAACCTGTGGCTTATGCTTCCAGGTCGCTCTCTCAAGCAGAATGGGGATATGGGATGGTTGAGAAGGAGGCACGCGTGTGTGTCTATGGTGTAAAAAAAATGCATCAGTACCTTTTTGGCAGGAGGTTCGAATTAGAAACAGACCACAAGCTGTTAACATCCCTGTTGTCAGACAGCAAGGTTGTCAATGCCAACGCGTCAGCCCGCATACAGCGATGGGCTTTCATGCTGGCTGCTTATGACTACTCCATCCGGCACCGGCCGGGCACCAGAAATTGCGCTGACATGCTCAGCAGACTTCCACTGGCCACCACCGAGGGGGCAGCAGAACAAAGCGCTGAGATGGTCATGGCCATTGATGCCTTTGACAGCGTAGGCTCCCCCATCACAGCCCACCAGATCAAAATCTGGACAAACAAAGATCCCCTCCTATCTCTGATTAAGAAATGTGTCCTGACTGGGGATTGGGCGCCTGTACACGGAGCATGCCCTGAGGAGGTCAGACCGTTTCACAGGCGGATGGATGAGCTCTCCATCCAAGCTGACTGCCTACTATGGGGCAGCCGGGTAGTCATGCCCCAGAGGGGCAGGGAGGCATTCATCAGGGAACTCCACAGTAAGCATCCTGGCATCGTTCTGATGAAGGCCATTGCCCGGTCACATGTTTGGTGGCCGGGAATTGATTCAGACCTGGAAAACTGTGTTCACAGGTGCTCGACGTGTG
Organism: Pristiophorus japonicus; assembly: GCF_044704955.1. NCBI lineage: Eukaryota > Metazoa > Chordata > Chondrichthyes > Pristiophoridae > Pristiophorus > Pristiophorus japonicus. The sequence continues at coordinate 81,510,305 of NC_091980.1, forward strand.
CCCAGCTGGGTAATGCCCCCAGGGAGGCCCCGTTCAGCCCGTGGCCCTGCCCCACTAGGCCATGGTCACATATTCATATAGACTACGCGGGCCCGTTCATGGGAAAAATGTTTCTCATTGTGGTAGATGCGTACTCGAAATGGATTGAGTGCATCATTTTGAATTTGTGCATGACATCCACCACTGTGGAGAGTCTATGTGCGGCCTTTACAACCCATGGGTTGCCGGACATTTTTGTTAGCGATAATGGCCCGTGTTTCATGAGCTACGAATTTCGGGAGTTCATGTCGGGCAATGACATCAACCATGTCAGGACAGCACCATTCCAGCCGGACTCCGATGGCCAGGTGGAACGTGCGGTCCAAATCATTAAACAAGGCATGCTCAGGATTCAAAGATCCTCCCTTCAATGCCGCCTATCGCGCCTCCTGCTGGCCTATAGGTCCTGACCGCACTCGCTCACGGGGGTCCCGCCCGCTGAGCTACTTATGAAACAAACACTCAAAACTCAGTTGTCCCTCATTCACCCAGTCCTGACCAACATAGTTGAGGACAAGCGCCAGTCCCAAAATGAGTACCATGACCGAAACTCAAGGGGGAGATGTATAGAAATAAATGACCCCATATTTGCCCTCAATCACACCGTGGGGCCCAAATGGCTTGAGGGTACTGTAATAGACAAAGAGGGGAACAGGGTCATCGTGGTTAAACTTAACAATGGGCAGATATGCCGTAAGCATCTGGGCCAAGTGAAAAAAAGGTTCAGCATAGACACTGAGGAACCCGAGGAAGATCATGAGATGGTGCTCACACCACCGCCAGTGAACGAGCAACAAGAACATTCAGCAGTATGCACAGTCCCGGCGGTCAGCCCGGACAGGCCGGAATCACCACAGGTGACAGACACTCACGCCAAGGCTCAACAACCAGAGCCCCAACTGCGGCACTCCATGAGGGAGCGTAGACCACCCGAGAGACTTAACCTATGATCCCAATAAGACTTTGGGGGGAGGTGATGTCATGTATGTAACCTCTATGTAACACCACTGAAATACTGTATATACTTAAGCAATGCACACCTTGACCACAGGGGGTGAACTTGTGGGAGACACTCCTTACCTGGTCATCCAGGTATATAAAGGGAGGTCCCACGCAGGGTCATCACTTCTTGCTCCTGTGAATAAAGGTTCAGGTCATAGAGTGACCTTGTCCATAGAATGTGCCTCGTGTGGGTTTTGTGCCATTGATAAGGACTTTACAGAACCAAAGTATTTGTTCAATTGGTCTGCGATTTCTTTGTTCCCCATTATAAATTCACCTGATTCTGACTGCAAGGGACCTACATTTGTCTTCACTAATCTTTTTCTCTTCATTTATCTATTGAAGCTTTTGCAGTCAGTTTTTATGTTCCCTGCAAGCTTACTCTCATACTCTATTTTCCCCTTCCTAATCAAACCCTTTGTCCTCCTCTGCTGAATTCTAAATTTCTCCCTGTCCTCAGGTTTGCTGCTTTTTCTGGCCAATTTATATGCCTCTTCCTTGGATTTAACACTATCCCTAATTTCCCTTGTTAGCCACGGTTGACTCACCTTCCCCTTTTTAGTTTTACACCAGACAAGGATGTACAATTGTTGAAGTTCATCCATGTGATCTTTAAATGTCTGCCGTTGCCCATACACTGTCAACCCTTTAAGTCTCATTCGCCAGTCTCTCCTAGCCAATTCATGTCTCATTCCATCGATGTTACATTTCTTTACATTCAGGACCCTAGTCTCTGAATTAATTGTGTCACTCTCCATCTTAATGAAGAATTTTACCATATTATGTTCACTCTTCCCCTAGGGGCCTCGCACAACAAGATTGCTAATGAATCCTCTCTCATTACACAACACCCAGTCTAGGATGGCCGGCTCTCTAGTTGGTTCCTCGACATATTGGTCGAGAAAACTATCCCTTTTACACTCCAGGAAATCCTCCTCCATAGTATTGCTACGAGTTTGGTTTCGCCCAATCTATATGTAGATTGAAGTCACCCATGATAACTGCTGTACCTTTATTGCACACATCCCTAATTTCCTGTTTGATGCTGTCCCCAACCTTACTACTACTGTTTGGTTGTCTGTACACAATTCCCACTCGTGTTTTCTGCCCTTTGGTGTTCCGCAGCTCTACCCATACAGATTTCACATCCCAAGCTAATGTCCTTCCTTACTATTGCATTAATCTCCTCTTTAACCAGCAATGCTACCCCACCTCCTTTTCCTTTCTGTCTGTCATTGCTGAATATTGAATACCCCTGGATGTTGAATTCCCAGCCTTGGTCACCCTGGAGCTATGTCTCCATAATCCCAATTACATCATATCCGTTAACAGTTATCTGCGCAGTTAATTCATCCACCTTAGTTGAATTGCTTGTCAAAATATTTTCAGTTTCCCTTCTCTTTGTTACTGAGTGCTACCTGAAGTATTAAAAAGATCTGTTCCATCCTCCCTGTAAACAATTTCTGCCTGTTCTGGAGGACTGATACACCCCAACAGTAATTGATTTTTAACAATATGTTATTTTTGAATGACAGAGGCTGACAGGACCCCATCAAATGATGTGCATTCACCTCAACCAAATATTGGGGATATTTGAGTTGACTAATACTTTACTTAAGGTGACAGAGAAAGAAGAGGCTTTGCTTAATACAAGACATATTTCATTTCATAGTGTGTGGACACAAATAATATGAACTGCAAGTTCCTGAAGAAAACATACTGCCATCTATTTATTATCAAATAAGTTCCAAATCAATAAATCAAGTGGAGAATTTCTCATGATATCGTAAACTATAAGGGCGAATCTCAAGCGGCTTATGATGAGCAGAATGCCAAAACTCACTCCTCACTATTTCTTATTATAATGTGCATTGAATCATTTTCTCCTTTATTTTATCCATATTTGGCAGGTGGACTATTAGCAGCATGGGTGACTGAATATCAGGGAAAGGATAAGAGTGAGGTTGGTGACATGAAAACATATGGCAGCAATGGCAAGTGCTCATAGAATCATAATTTACAGCACAGAAGGAAGCCATTCGGCCCATTGTGTCCGTGCCGGTGCTTGCCAATGTATTTTTTGGCGGTAATGGATTACCAAGAACATATTGGGGCTGGTTTTTAATTGGCAGGTCTAAAACAGTTCGATTCTACTTTGCACAGCTTTAAGACTGGCCAGGATCCCAAGTGCTAACAGCACACAAATGTCTATGTCCAACTTTATTTGCCGAATGGGGTTGATTTTAATTTTCGGCACACAATGAGCAGTAAGCGGGTGGAATGCTCAAGGTGCCCGTCCATTGTGACCGCTGTGAGGCCCGAGCCATTTTGAGGCAGGGCCACATTCACATGTTGAAGGTGAACTGTGGGGTCAAACCGGCAGTCCAAGACAGTTCACCAAACAGTGAGGGCGGGTAATCGGCTGACTTCTCCGTGGATCCTGCTGACAGTGGGAGTCCGAGTGGGGAAGGAGGCCACCCCGAACCTCGGATTATTTTTTTTTGATTCCCAGAGAAGCACAAGTTCATGCATTTTTTGAGTGCTGGTCAGGCCACTCAACGCCATGACAAATGGGCAGAGCATTAGAGGTGGTTTGGGGGGATGCACTCTCCATCATTTGTACCTCAAAACTGACCTACTTGGAGCATCAATTTGCATATTCCAGTGGTCTCCCACCTGAAACAGGTGGGCACTTCGGCTGTCCTTCGCAGACCCTGCCCAAAGTGGCAGCGACTGGAGCGCCAGCGTACCATGGCGGTTCAGTGACCCAATGCCACTTTCAGGCCACTATCCTCCTGTTTTTGCCAAGCAGAGGCACTTAAAATAGGTCCCAGTTATTCACAATTCCGGGTGCAAACACAGGTAGGTCAAAGGATGACACCACTGGTAGGAGACCAAAATTGAGTGCAAGTCATAAATTTGGGAACAATTAAAGTGGAGTGTCACAAGGAAGGGAACTACAATTTAGGAAGCTTTTGAAAAATAATAAAATGTATCTCAATCTATCAACAACCTTTGCCAAGGCTGAAGAGGCAGTAGGTTAAGGAATAGCAGTCCAGGATGAAAGGAAAGAGACCCAAAGCAGGCATAAGTCTGCAGGCAAGTGATGGTACAGCCCAGTGTTCGATCTCCTCTTTGATGGCTACTGAAGTCGAGATCGTGCTGAATGAGCTGCGTGCAAGGTGAGTTTTCCTCTCTGCCACCCACAGCACCATCCCATGGGTCAGCACTGCAGCATGCCTGCAGGGAAATGCAGCCAAGTTTCAAGTCACTGCTGACCATTACGTTCCTAGCACATGTACAAGCTCTGTGCCGTGTGGTGGTCGCTGGTGTCCTGGCAGCAGATAGCAGAGCTCGGCATCCTCCCTTTTGCTGATCCAGACTCTGAGAGGGAGGGTTATCACTGTTATTACCTGGCGGGTTTAAGAGACCCTGCAAAATGATTGGTGGCACCTTGGCAGGAGTGGCCAAGCAGGTATCGGTGAGCCTGGCATGTGTTTTTCATGCGATGTCACATAAATAATGACATTTGGAGGCTTCTGAAAAACTTACTAGCATAATAGTTAGAGAGGTATTCACATATCTGGGTGATGCCACGGGGAGCTCTGCTTACACAGCCATCATTGGAAAGGGGAGCATTCACCAACAATACCTGCTAAAATGAGGTTTGTTACCTTTCTCTGCAGATATTGGATGCCGGTGTGGGTGGGAAGGCATAGAAAGCCTCTTCAAGAAGGAGTGAGAGGTAGCAAGGTGGAGAGGTTTAGGGAGGAAATTCCAGAGCTTATGGGCTCGGTAGCTAATAGTGGAGTGATTAAAATTGGGGATGCGCAAGAGGCCAGAATTGGAGGAGCGCAGATATCTCGGTGGGACGGGGGGATGGGGGGTGTGGGGGTTATAGGTCTGGAGGAGGTTACAGAGATAGGGTGTGGTGAGGCCATGGTGGGTAGCCTGAACTGACTGGCATCCTTCTGCTGGTTGCCTTTGTCTCTGAACATGTCAGTTCACAGGATTCCTGATGGAAAACCCTCTGGTGCCAATAAAGGGAGCTCAGTGCAAAATAAATACTTAATTGCACCTGCCACTAAGGCTCACGAAAGCCTATGTGGCAGCTGGAAACAAAAAGGAGCTTACATCAAAGATCTTTAAAAGGCTTAAAGCACATACCTTGAAAGTGTTTGGGGCGTTAAATGTGTTTCTGCTGCAGGTCCAAGGCCTTGTCCCTAATCAGAGGGTCAGCAGCCAGCCTCTGGGGCAGAGTCTTCTCATGGTCCCTTTTGTCTTTGGTAATGAAGGTCTTGGGAGAGCTGGTCAACTAATTTGAGGCTTGCCTGAAGATTGCAATGAACTGGTGTCTGGCAGTATGTCAGCCATTTTCTTTTGATTTTCCATCCCGCCAGTAGACCGTTAACATCGAAAAATTGGGGTGGAAGGCAGACAAAAATCAACTCCTGACATGTTTAGACTGTTTAAGTAGTCTTATATCTTTCATATAACAACAATAACAAATTCCTTTGCTCCTTCTGGGGTTGTAATGAAAGCTAACATGAAGCTAACATGAAATGTTGTGAAGAATAGTGGAAGGCCAGAGGATTGGGAGTTTTTAGAAACCAACGAAAGACGACTAAAAAAAAAATGGAGAGAGAGAGAAGATAGTTTATGAGAGTAATCGAGCAAGAAATATAAAAACAAACAGTAAGAGTTTCTACAGCTATATAAAAAGGAAGAGAGTAGCTAAAGTAAACATTGGTCCCTTCGAGGATGAGACTGGGAAATTAATAATGGGGAAACAGGGAAATGACAGAGACGTGGAACAAATATTTTATATCGGTCTTCATGGTAGAAGAAACTAAAAGCATCCCAATAATGAATAATCAAGGGGCTATTGGGAGGGGGGACCTTAAAATAATCACTGTCACTCAAGAAAAAGTACTAGGCAAACTAATGGGACTAAAGGTGGACAAGTCAGCTGGACCTGATGGCCTACATCCTAGGGTCTTAAAAGAAGTGGATGCATTGGTTGTAATCTACCAAAATTCCCTAGATTCTAGAGCTCCCAGCAGACTGGAAAACCGCAAATGTAATGCCCCTATTTAAGAAAGGAGGGAGACAGAAAGCAGGAAACTATAGATCAGTTAGCCTAAAATCTATCATTGGGAAAATGCTGCGGTCCATTATTAAGGAAATAGTAGCAGGACATTTGGAAAATCATAATACAGTTAAGCAGAGTCAACATGGTTTTATGAAAGGGAAGTCATATTTGACAAATTTGCTGGAGTTCTTTGAGGATATAGCGAGTAGGGTTGATAAAGGGAACCAGTAGATGTTGTGTATTTGGATTTCCAGAAGGCATTCGATAAGGTGCCACATAAAAGGTTACTGCACAAGATAAGAGCTCACGAGATAGGGGGTAATAATATATTAGCATGGATAGAGGATTGGCTAACTAACAGAACAGAGAGAGTAGAGATAAATGGGTAATTTTCAAATTGGAAAACAGTAACTAGTGGGGTGCCACAAGGAACAGTGTTGGGGCCTCAACTATTTACAATTTATATTAATGAATTGGATGAAGGGACTGAGTGCAATGTAGTCAAATTTGCTGATGGTACAAAGATAGGTGGGAAAGCAAGTTGTGAGGAGGACGCAAAGAATCTACAAAGGGATATCGATAGGTTAAGTGAGTGGGCAAAAATTTGGCAGATGGAGTATAACGTGGGAAAATATGAGATTATCCAATTTGATAGGAAAAATAAAAAAACAAATAATTATTTAAATGAGGATTACAAAATGTCGTGGTACGGAAGGAGCTGGGAGTCCTTGTACATAAAACACAAAAAGTTAGTATGCAGGTACAGCGAGTAATTAGGAAGGCAAATGGAATGTTGGCCTTTACTGCAAGGGGGATGGAGTATAAAATTAGGGAAGTCCTGCTACAACTGTACAGGGTGTTAGTGAGACCACATCTGGAGTATTGCATACAGTTTTAGTCTCCTTATTTAAGAGAGATAAACTTGCATTGGAGGCAGTTCAGAGAAGGTTCACGAGGTTGATTCATGAGATGAAGAGGTTATCATATGAAGAAAGGTTGAGCAGATTGGGCCTACACTCATTTGGGTTTGGAAGAATGAGAGGTGATCTTATTGAAACGTATAAGATTCTGAGGGGGCTTGACAGGTTAGATGCAGAGAGGATGTTTTCCCTGGTGGAGAATCTAGAACTAGGGGACATCGGGCCCAAGTTTTAACTGGAGTTGCTCCGTTTGTTTTGGAGCAACTCGATTTTTTTGAAGTAACTTAAAATTTGCAATTCTCCACTTTTAAGTTGCTCCAGTGTAATCGAGTTAGTTAGATTTCTTTTTAGTTCAGGTTTTTTTTTCAAAAGGGGCGTTACCAACTACTTGCCCCTGTTTTGGTCATTTATGCAATTTTCGACAGTTAAAACTTATACCAAACTAACTTAGACCAGACCAAATGTCCACTTTTGTACGTTCTGAAAAACTCTCCAATGAGTTAAGAATTCAGCGCCCAGGTAGCCAGAGACAGGGGGTGGGAAGCTTTAAGCACTAAGCACTAAAGCATTAAACACATCACTGTAGCCAATAAAGAACCATATAAACAAGAGAAGATGTAAGATAAATCAAGTAATAATTAGTAAAAAGTCTTACCTTCCCGACTGGAGCACGCACCGGCAATGCCCTTCGGCCAGGACTAGGTGCAAGAGCCTCCAGCAGCAGTGCAGCAACTCAACCTCAGAATAGCATTCTTATTACCAACAACAGACACTTACATTCTGAATATTATGATTGCACAGTTGAATTATCAAGACTTTCTGCCATTGACTTACGTTAAATTAAACCTGTTTAAACACCTCCAAGAAAATTAGATTTATACGTTAATATAATCAGGTACTGCATAATCAACAATGTAGAAATGTTCCATTAATTCAAAGCAGTTAACTTTTTGATATTGAAGTTCAGAAAAAGAGGAGCTCTTTAGGTAAATTCCAGCTAGTTTCCTTTAGAATACATTTTAAAGATGTGGGTGCAGAAATTGCAGTCGGAGGCTTCAGTCACAGCGAGCTATCCTTTTTATTTGTAAGTGCATTGATGCTCCGACTACAGCAAGACGCAACAGATGACTTTATCAACATTACCAAACATATCAACATTGGAACAAAGTGCCTCTGTGTAAGGCATTTTGAGTCTAGGAGGAGCACTGATTACTTTCTGAGCAGTTTTAGAATAATTAATAAACATGGGTAAAAACCAGGGTGGAGGTGGGGAGCCCATTCAGCCAGAGCTCGGGGCGGCATGCGAAAACACCGGCAGCTGCAGGAGGCGTGGATTCTGCGGCTGGACACTACCGAGGCGATGATTTACGACCTTTTTAGTTGCCGCTTTCTTCGCGGATTCCTGCAAGCAAATGCTTCCAAGTAGGTGTTTTTTAAATTGCAGAGCCTGCAGTATTGGGCTAGGGGCAGCGTGCTTCGGGCCCCTCCCGCACAACCTGCAGCACACGCACAGAATCTGGGGGCCAGGAGCTACTGCCCACGCGCGCAGACTCCACTGTGTACGCGCGCAGCTGCCGGCACTCTTTTAGGCGCAGGGCTGTAGCTCTGCTCCTGCTGTGCTGCGCCGAGGCCACAGGAGGCTTCATTTGAGTCAAGAATAGCAAGGTAGGAAACAGGCACGCTTTTTATTCCAGGAAATCGGTGGATCTCTCAGAGGTGCGCTGTTCTAATCCTCAACTGAAACTTGGACCCATAGTTTCAAAATTATGGGTCATCCATTTAAAATGGAAACGAGGAGGAATTTCTTCTTTCATAGGGTCGTGAATCTTTGGAATTCTCTACCCCAAAGAGCTGTGGATGCTGGGTCATTGAATATAGTTAAGGTGGAGATTTTTGAATGATAAGAGAGTCAAGCATTATGGGGAGTAGGTAGGGAACTGGAGTTGAGGGCAAGATCAGATCGGTCATGATTTTATTGAATGGCGGAGCAGGCTCAAGGAGCCAAATGGCTTACTCCTTTTCCTATTTCTTGTAACTATTAATCAGCGATGTTTTTGGCCTTACATCTGCCCGGCCTTGCGCCGGCGATGCGCTGAAAGTTGGGATGGGCCTTGTGTGCGCGATCAGCTCAGCGATCAGTTTGGCAAATGAGCCGAAACTTGGGGGCCTATTTTTCCGGTGATATTTCTGGCCTAGTTTCCACTTTTTCCTCAAAATGGGTGATAGCGATCCATTTTGGGCGATAGATGGACCTTAGATGGACGATGTGAAGTGGAAAGTCTAGCCCAAAGTATCTTACGTGTCATTACAAGGCCTGAACCTAATGAAAATAGGATAGAACATGACAATGTTGAATATACAATTTGGTTTTAGTCGTATATTTTTTTTATTCGATTTAAATACAAATGTAGACAGGAGTACAAAGCATAGACCCATCATTCCTTATTCTCACAATCCTCGAGCTTGTTTGCTGCATACACTTCCGGCACTCTTATTTGTGGTCTTTTCCACAGACTGGTATATTTTCACTTTAAGAATTCTCTGAAGAGCCTTGTTTAGTCTCTTATTACTTTTATCCAATGCTGTAAACAAGCCATCCATTTTAGAGCTCCTGTTTAGTAACAGAGGCTCACTAGCCTGTGAAATGATACATATACCATGGACCTCTGCCTTATCACTCCCAGAATGCCTTCTTGTTCCTTTCTGCCTGAGGAGAATTGCTTGGCACTTTTGTTGTATTTGTGTCCATTGGGTTTTCATGGCCGTTTTGCCTTGTGAGCACTCAAACAATGCTGAATAGCCACCTGAGAAGCACCATCAGATGATCCACTATGGATTTGTCAGCTACCACCTGATAGTGTGATAAGAGGCATGGGCTTTCAGCCCACTGGCTCCAGTGACCCAAGCTTCACTTTATCTTTTTATTTTCCTTTCATTTATTACCAATTCTGGAATGCTTAATGCGGTGGAAGGGACAATCCTCGCACAGCAAACTGATGACAACATGCTCCTCAGAGAAAGGTTGAAGAGAAACAATGTTTTAATAAATATCTGTAGAATTTACCAATGTTTTGCAAAGATTCCTTGTACCTTTCCCCTGCAGTGGAGAAGAATCCCTTTCTGGACTTTAAAAATGGAAGGAAAAACTTCAGGACACAAATGAGTTTAAAGGGGCAGACAAGGCTTGCAGAGGATAAAAGGGGATGCATTCATGGAAACCCCCTCCAGTGTTTGGACTCATAGGAAAGGGAATTTAATTTGGAACTCGATGAACATTTTGGTATCCTCGGAAAAATTCTGAGGAAGATACCTAAGAGCTTTACAAGTTTAAGATCTCGAAAGGAACATTTTGGAAGAGACTGCCAGAACAGAGGGTGGGACTTCACTCAGGAATTGGGTAGTGGAGCTAATTTAATTTGTCTGGAAGAATGAGTCGATCGATAACTAACAAGAACTGTGAGACATAAAAATTCGCTCCCTAGTGACAATAAGCACATCAAGAGCTATCAGACTAATCACCGGAGACTATTAGTGGTATGCATGTGCAAATAGACCTATAGAAATCACGGACCCAGCCCAACGGCCCAAGAGTTTAAACACTGCTCCAACAATGCCAACCGGTGATTTTCCACATTAACACATCATAATCAAATTACTGCTGAACGAGCCCGACAAATTCTGACAAAGAAGAGAGCTCAAAGCTCCCTTGAAACAAAGAGCTGGGCCAGATTTTGTGGGAGATAAGGAAACCTTTTTGGGGTATATCTATTCTCAGTTTTACAAGGAAAGAACTCAAGAAGCTGGAGGTGGGGAGTGAAGAAATGGAGTAGTGGAGAAAACTGCAAGAAACCATCAAGGACCGACTGAGCATGCCAACAGCAAGAAGCCCACGAAAAGGAAGGTTGTCAGCAACCAAATTGACAACCCGGGCCACCACAACCAGCAAAACGACCAACCGAAACCAACTCAGCAAAAACCGAAGAATTGACATTTATTTCCACTCTACAATCTACTTCTGAATGACCAACGGGTGAGAAATTACCAAAAAGGACTAATTAAACTATTCCTAACCAAAGAAAATGGGTACTTACCCCATAGATCCAAAACGCAACTTACCGCATCAACGGACTCACCCCAACTGAAGACTACGCAGTCCAAAGTCTTCTCCTCCATCCGGGGTACAGCTCGCCTAGAAGGCCAAGTGCAGTGAACCCTGAAACCGTGATTCACCAGCAACTGTCAAAAGGGATTGGTGAGCATAGCCCCTGAACCCCCAGAGCTATAACTTAGTTGGCTAGGGGAATTGTGAGGGGGAGGCTGGGATAACTTGTGTAAATGTATCTGCATTCTCCTCTTTACCCCATTTAGAGTTTAAGCTGGATTATTTTCCCCACAGGCTGTATTTTGACATTTTATTCAATGTGTTATACCCCTCAGTGTGTATTAGTATCACTATTCTGTGTATGTTATTAAAGGTGTGCCTTTTACTTCCTTTTAAACACAATAAAGCCATACCTGCTTCCTACCTTGCAACCGATTGTCTGTCTAAGTCTGTCACAGTCCCTTCATAATTCCAGAGTCTAGAACCAAGGGTGTGGGAATGATTCAAAACCGCTCATATAAGGTCAGAAGGGAAAGCTGACCACCCGCCCCCCTCCCCCCCCCGAAGACCACCCCTTACATATCAGCGAAAAAAAATAAATCTCAGACACTTTGTTCAGTAAAACTACTCCTGCAATTCTATTATTAAGATTTCAAATATATTTCTTGTTTGGCAGCATCTGCAAATGCACACATTGGTACTGCATGACTGCAGGTTGAAGCTGGTGTGGCACAAATGCCAGCAGAAAGTTGGCTGAAGGTTCCTTAGATGTGAAACAAAAGTGCTCTTGGTTTTGTCCTGCAAATGGCATTTTTTTAAGTAAAAGTAAGAGAAAATGTTATATAGTAGACTAGTAGGTTCATCTTATGTCTAGATTAGGGGACACGTTGGGGGTATTTTTTGATTTCACTGTCTGGGCGGTGGTTGAGCAGATTGCCCGCCATTGTAGAATCCACCCAGTTTTCATTTCATTGGTTTCAACAGGACCAAAAAAGACGGGTTCTACAATGAGCAGGAGATCCGCTCAGATAGGTCACCTCCCAGGCAGCAAAGGTACAAATGATCCTCATTGCTCACCAGCAGATAGTCTTTAGCCTGCTAACATGAGTCCTCCTTGGTGGCCTTTTGGGGTTTTCTGGGTAGTAACAGTAAAAGTGCGTTGGGAGGACCAATTTTGTAAGAGGACTGAATAAACGATCACATGTTTTATACTATAGCGAGTTATCTGAAGCTTTGTTTTCTGGTTACTAGGTCCTAAATAGAATCCATGACAGGAAGTTTCTTACACTCTCTTAAATGCACAATAGAGAGCTGTACCCTGGAAAAATTAACACATTTAGGAATCTAGAGTCTTGAAATGAGAGTGTGCAATATTATCATACAATTGCTCAATGTATGAACATCTGAAATGACTATGTCCTCTAACTTAATGAGGGCATTAAATCATCTATTTTAAACAACTTAACCTCACCATTTAAATAGCAGACAAAGGAATTTAATATGAACATGTTCAGAGTTCATACCTTTTTCATGCAATGTACTTTCTAGACCTCAGTATAATCACTTAGCAATAACAGATTTAATCCAGATGGAGAGCATTAGACTTAAAATTGCTAATTGGATTCAGTGCAGCTCACACTGATCCAGGTTGAACATGATGAATGTACAGTTTACATTGCACATATGCTTAAAAGAGAGCACATATCAGATAGTGTCAAACTACAAATCTGATGTGTGTCCTACCTCAAAGAAAGTTCATTCCAATCCACCTAGATCAGAGACTTTAACTGACATAAAAAGACATGTTGTTGCCAGGAACTGATATTGAACAAGTTGATGTTTATTGTTTCAAAAGTGGCACCAGATTTTATATTTTGCAAAATGTTATATACAGTTTCTGGCAGTGTCCTAACATGTTGAATTTGTTTTAGGGAAGGAAACATAGAAAAAAAAAGACTGACTTGCATTTATACAGTACCTTACATGACCTCAAGATGTCCCAAATTGCTTTACAGCTACTGAAGTACTCTTTTTTGAAGTGTAGTCATTGTTGTAATGTAGGAAATGCACACAACATGGTTCCACATATAGCAATGTGGCAAGAACCAGATAATCTGGGGGCCGAAATTGCCCATTCCCTTAAGGCCTGTTACCTCCGGAAATCGGCGGCCACACTGCAGAGTGGAATGGCCGGCGGTTTTTTGTGTAATGACCGCTATTTTTAAAATTCCGCTCCTGTGGTATCCCGATGGTGACCCTCTCCCCACCCCCCCCCCCCCCCACTGCTCTGCTGCTGCCAATCCGCCCTAAGTGCGTCATAAGAGCGCGCACCGCCGATGTTCTCCCCCAGTGGTGAAATTCCGCCGAAAAAATCTTGCTCCTGCCGAGCAGTGCCAAAAGCTGCTTTTTTTCTGCTGGTGCAGTGAGGTTGTAGTCCTTATAAAATGGAGGTGCAGCTTTCATTAATGGGGAGGACCTGTTGCCGCTGCCATCATGGGTTTTTTGCTGTCGGCCCGACCGAAAGCCTCCCTGGTGGCCCAGGGGACCGAACTTAAATAATTGCGCAGGCTCTCCCCTTTAAATGAAGGGGAGAGCCATGGTGACACTGCACCATGATGACATCATCAGCGCTACGGTTGATGACTGACAGCGGAGACCACTCCACCCACCCCCAACTTCCGCCCCTCTAGTGTGTTCTATGCCACACTTCTGCCCCCATTATGACTGACTTCCGGTCCGCTGAAAATAAGCCAAAGAGCAGAATTTCACTCAAGAGGCCACTGCATTCACCGTGCCAGTAAAAACACGAGAAACAGAGTAGGTGCACCCCGTTTCCAATGGTGGGCAATTTCGGCCCCCTGGTTTTAGTGATTTTGAGTAAGGAATAAAATTCCAAGCTGGTGATGTGAGGGAGTTAGGGGGAGGGTGAATTTCTCTTCAAATGGTGCCCATGGAATCTTTTACGGCCACCTGAGAGGGCCAACCAAGCCTTGGTTTAACATATCATCTGAACGACAACACCTTTGACAGTGCAGCACTCCCTCAGTACTGCAGTATCACTTTTCTTTTCTATGTTTCCTGCCCCAAAACAAATTCAACATGTTAGGTCACTGGCAGAAACTGTACATAACATTTTGCAAAATATACAATCTGGTACCACTTCTGAAACAATATACATCAACTTTGTTCAATATCAGTTCCTGACACAAACATATCTTTTTGACACTGAGGTGTTTGGACAGCTTTTATGCTCAAGTCTCTGGAGTGAGAATTGAACTCACAACCTTCTGGACTCTAAGAAGCAGGAGTGCTATCATTGAGCCACAACTAGCACCTAAAACCCACCTTGTCAAAGTTGTGACTCACAATTTAATGGTCTGTGTATAGTCTCAGCACAAGGCAGTAGTTGAAGGATCTGCATGAACCCAATTTAATGAGGTCTCCCCATATTTAGGTTTGCTATTGGAAACACACCAGAGGGAAGGAGGTGGAAGTATTCAAAACTATGAAAGAATGACATGAGATAGACAGCAATAGTCTGTGTCCAATGAATGAGGGATCTAGAATGAGGAGACATAGATATAAGACTAAATGTAAGAAATTTAGGACAGAGGGAAGGAGAAACTTTTTTTTTTCCACACAGGGAGCCATGAGCCTGTGGAATGCTGGACCATGTTATCATTTAAAGGGATTGCATTCAAAAGGCATAAAGGGATTGGCGAGGAAAATCAAATCAAATCAACTTGCTGAGATGGTTGAAGAAAAGCAGGATACAGCAATATGAGAGCACATCAGGCACATGGGATTGCGACCATTGTCCATCTGGAGGATAAACACCTGCTCTTGACAAGCATTGGTTCCATTAGGCTCATCAATAACTCTTTCAAACATGCCATCTTGACATGGGTGGGGGAGAGGAATGGGCAAGTGGAAGATCCCACTACCCGAAATTTCCTGGCCTGCTCTCCATGGGGCAGAATCCTAACAGAACTAGGTTCTCTCCTATTTTCCAGCCCCCTATGGTGGTTATTCCAGACAAGTGCGCAGGGCCTGGAAAAAAATTCAGGCCCTACGTCTCATTCTAAAGATGAGAACATTCTTGCACATGTCTCCAATATCTTAAACATAATATTTTTTGTTTAGGATAATTAAGATTCTTGCATATAAATATAGCATCACTTTGGAGTGGGGAACGGGAAGGGTAATTGATGTGGGTGGGGTGGAGTCCTGAATTGACACTGACACTGTATTTCACTGTAGTTTTAGTGCAATTATTAGATACATTAAAGAAAAATTCTGATTGACTTTTTAAAACTTCAAAAATTTATTATAAATGTAGCAATGCATTACAAGTCATTGAACATTTTAAATTCCATAAAATGCTAACATGTGCATTTGTAGTCACCTAATCTAATTATTTTTCAGCAAGTAACAGCCATGGAGCTTCTTACAATCTTTCTCCACATAATCCACAAGCTTTCAAAGCTCCAGTTTAGCATTGCCTAATTACCACTTAATGATTCGCCTAATTTTCTCTCCTACATTTTTCAACTGTGACAATGTCCTGCAGCTCAGCTTGTTGCCCTTCATCTGGGTTTGTCAATTTAAAAAATAAAAAGCTGCATTTTGTCCAAGGAGTTTTCCAAAAAGCGGATAAAAAACAAAAAAATGTTTTCCCATGGTTATTATCTATTCAAAAACTGAAAATGCTGAAGAATTATTCTGAATGGCTTTCTCACCAAGACAGAATGTTCACAGAATGAAGGCTACAATTTAGATTATAAAGCTACTCATTACAGAATTCAAGATACTAATCTTTCTCGTTTTATGTAATGATAGAGAGACCATTTAGTGTTATTAATTTTTCAAGGTTAAAGCACTCCAAATAGTCAAAGTTAATATAGAAACTCACATTATGCTGCTTACACCTTCCCTGTTTGAATGGTTCTTCCATTAGTCTTTTGAATACTGATTAGTGTGTGAGTAACTCCGATCACTGAGTTAATCCTTTAATCCCATCACAGTTCCCTTGCAGCATTGCTGCCACCATCTTTCCCAGTTTTTTATCTCTTCAGTTTCTTTTCATTTGTTTAATTTCCTTTCACTTTATTTTTGCCTCATTAATCTTTATAACTCCTTCATATTGTCACATTCTACACGATGAATTGAATTTAGCAAATAGGCTGTAATAAGAGGCCATGGGAAAATGTGTTTTAATGTATTTTGACATATTTTATGTACTGTGTATATGGAACTCTGTATATACTAGAAGTAAGAAATGTAAACATTAATCAAATTATTGTGTGGATTTGTATTTAGGCAAATATAGAAATTAATGGTTTCCATAGTAGCAGCTTGACAGAATATAGCGCAGTTAGTCTAATTAGATTCACTGATCAATACATAGTAAAGCACCAAAGAAGTAACATATAAAACAAAACCAATATTTCTGATGGTTTTATAAAAATACAGATAGTTATAATTGGCAGACTAGTAAATTAATAATTCATTATTAATGATAATTATTGTCAGCCAATGGCTTAGTTGGCAACACCCTTGCCTTTGAGTCGGAAGGTTGGACGTTCAAGTTCCATTCCAGAGACTTGAGCACAAAAATCGAGACAGACACTCCAATGCAGTGCTGAAGGAGTGCCGCACTGTCAGAGGTGCCGTCTTTCGGATGAGACATTAAATCGAAGCCCCATCTGCTCTCTCAGGTGGAAGGAGAGCGGGGGAGATATCCCTGGTGTCCTGGCCAATATTTATCCCTTAGTCAACAGGTTATCTGGCCATTATTACATTGCTGTTTGTGGGACCTTGGATGCCACATTTCCTGTATTACAATAGTGACTGCACTTCAAAAAGTATTTTTGTACTGGCTGTAATGCGCTTTGAGACATCCGGTGCTCGTGAAATGCGCTATATAAATTAAAGTCTTACTTTTTTTTTAAGGACTAACCTATTCATGTTTATCTTTGCCCTGTTGAATTACATGATAAATGTCCCGCTTTCCTCTAAACATATCATGAGGACAGCTTTCCTTTGTGTGCTAGCGTAGTGAAATCATAAACCCACTTACAAAGAACAGATTTACAATTTAGCACCCATTCCCACACCTCATGTAACTGAGTAGGCTAACACGCGGTTAAATAATAAATGACTACTCGCTAATAGATAACAAATGACCACTCAGGAGGCGAGCTCCAAAACCACCCTGAGCAGGTAGCTCAATTCATGGTGGTGTGCTCCATGCTGCACAACTTGACTATCAGGAGGGGACAAGAATTGCCTGATGAGTCTGACAGTCCACCTCACCAGAGAGAGGAAGAGGAGGATGAGGAGGCGGACGCTGACATCGGCCCAGACAATCAGGCTGACGCTGAAGCCATGCCCCGGCCACCCTGTAGACCGCATGAAAGGGCCCATGTTGGGAGTCAGTCATAGGCAGTCCCTCGGAATCGAGGAAGACTTGCTTCCACTCCTGAAGTGAGTTCTTTGGAGGCCGAACAGTCCAATACAATAGCCACACTCTCTGTCACAGGTGGGACAGATAGCCGTTGAGGGAAGGGGTGGGTGGGACTGGTTTGCCGCACGCTCTTTCCGTTGTCTGCGCTTGATTTCTGCATGCTCTCGGCATTGATACTCGAGGTGCTTAGCGCCCTCTCGGATGCACTTCCTCCACTTAGGGTGGTCTTGGGCCAGGGACACCCATGTGTCGGTGCGGATGTTGCTCTTTATCACGGAGGCTTTGAGGGTGTCCATGTAGTGTTTCCGCTGCCCACCTTTGGCTCGTTTGCCATGAATGAGCTCTGAGTAGAGCACTTGCTTTGGGAGTCTCGTGCCTGGCATGCAGCCTGCCCAGCAGAGCTGATCGAGTGTGGTCAGTGTTTCAATGCTGGGGATGTTAGCCTGAATGAGGACGCTGATGTTGGTGCGCCTATCCTCCCAGGGGATTTGTAGGATCTTGCGGAGACATCGTTGGTGATATTTCTCCAGCAACTTGAGGTGTCTACTGTACATGATCCATGTCTCTGAACCATACAGGAGAGCAGGTAATACTACAGTCCTGTAGACCATGAGCTTGGTGGCAGTTTTGAGGGCCTGGTCTTCCTCAGGTGGCCGAAGGCTGCACTGGTGCACTGAAGGCGGTGTTGGATCTTGTCGTCGAGCCTGCACTTGTTGATAGGAGGCTCCCGAGATGTGGGAAGTAGTCCATGGTGTCCAGGGCCGTGCCGTGGATCTTGATAAACATAAGAACATAAGAACATAAGAATTAGGAACAGGAGTAGGCCATCTAGCCCCTCGAGCCTGCTCCGCCATTCAACAAGATCATGGCTGATCTGGCCATGGACTCAGCTCCACTTACCCGCCCACTCCCCATAACCCTTAATTCCCTTATTGATTAAAAATCTATCTATTTGTGATTTGAATACATTCAATGAGCTAGCCTCAACTGCTTCCTTGGGCAGAGAATTCCACAGATTCACAACC
The DNA here is from genome assembly GCF_044704955.1 of Pristiophorus japonicus. Lineage (NCBI taxonomy): Eukaryota > Metazoa > Chordata > Chondrichthyes > Pristiophoridae > Pristiophorus > Pristiophorus japonicus. Next base: position 81,528,951 of record NC_091980.1, read on the forward strand.
CTCTGGGAGAAAAAATTCCTTCTCAACTCGGTTTTAAATTGGCTCCCCTGTATTTTGAGGCCATGCCCCCTAGTTCTAGTCTCCCCAACCAGTGGAAACAACCTCTCTGCCTCTATCTTGTCTATCCCTTTCATTATTTTAAATGTTTCTATAAGATCACCCCTCATCCTTCTGAGCTCCAACAAGTAAAGACCCAGTCTACTCAATCTATCATCATAAGGTAACCCTCTCATCTCCGGAATCAGCCTCGTGAATCATCTCTGTACCCCCTCCAAAGCTAGTATATCCTTCCTTAAGTAAGGTGATCAAAACTGCATGCAGTACTCCAGGTGCAGCCTCACTAATATCCTATACAGTTGCAGCAGGACCTCCCTGCTTTTGTACTCCATCCCTCTTGCAATGAAGGCCAACATTCCATTCACCTTCCTGATTACCTGCTGCACCTGCAAACTAACTTTTTGGGATTCATGCACAAGGACCCCCAGGTCCCTCTGCACCGCATCATGTTGTAATTTCTCCCCATTCAAATAATATTCCTTTTTACTGTTTTTTTTTCCAAGGTGGATGACCTCACATTTTCCGACATTGTATTCCATCTGCCAAACCGTAGCCCATTCGCTTAACCTATCTAAATCTCTTTGCAGCCTCTCTGTGTCCTCTACACAACCCGCTTTCCCACTAATCTTTGTGTCATCTGCAAATGTTGTTACACTACACTCTGTCCCCTCTTCCAGGTGGTGACTGGGGGACAGTGCTATACGATGAGGACAGGCTGGTGGAGGACCTTTGTCTTACGGATGTTTAGCGTAAGGCCTATGCTTTTGTATACCTCATTAAATACGTCGACTATGTCCTGGATTTCAGCCTATGTTTGTGCGCAGATGCAGGCATCGTCCGCGTACTTTAGCTCGATGACAGAGGTTGGGGTGGTCTTGGATCTGGCCTGGAGGCGGCGCAGGTTGAACATGTTCCCACTGGTTCTGTAGTTTAGTTCCACTCCAGTGGGAAGTTTGTTGACTGTGAGGTGGAGCATGGTGGCGAGAAAGATTGAGAAGAGGGTTGGTGGCATGACAGCTGCAAGAGCCTTACGCTAGGAGCTCTTCAATGATTGCTTTGCCTGAAAGAACGTTGGTGTTATTTACAGGGCTGACACATTGCTGGGTGTGCATGTAATATATCAATGGTGGACATCACCTTGGTGACAGTTAAAGTTCAAGTTGATTGAAGTTAAGTGTGATTATACCCTTTGATGCAAAGGGATCATCAGCATGTAATGGTGCAGCTATCTGAGCCAATGCGCTACAAGGTTTTGTTAAATAAAAAACATTTAAACCAAACATTAGTCTGAACCATCAGTATTTCCGTACAAACCAACCCTTCCATCCCCCACCCCCACACCCCCACCACCCCCCGCTTCTCCTCCCCACCTCTATCCCTTCCCCTCCTGACTCCAAGCCGTCTGGCCGAGGAGGTCCTCAGGCGATGCTTCATTGGGGGGCCGGGGGGCGGTGACGGCCGAGGCACTGCTTGGACGAATATGGGAGAGGACGGTCCCAAGTTGGGAACATGCTCCAAGTCAGAAGCAAGATGTTGCTGCTGGCTCTCATGTGTGGTTGGCAATGGGGGTGCGGCACCTTGGGGTGCAGTGCCGTGCTCCGGGACCACTGGGAGCCCTCTGCCACAAGTGTTCCTGGCTACCAGCTCCAGGGCCTCCTCCATCCCTTCCATGTTATATATTTGTTGGACAAAAACTCAATGGCAACTATGTTCTTGGTGCTTAGAACGCTTTTTGCTACTGGTGAATCTCTGTTGTTCCTCCCACAACAGCCAGACAAGCACACACCGCAGCCACACACGCTTTCAGTGCCTCTGAGCTCCCTCTCGCTCTGTCTCCTCTTCTGCGCATGTCATGATGACCCTTGACCTCTTGAATCATGGGAATCAAGCATTGCCATGCCGTTGCTAAGGACAGCCACACTTTATGGCAGAAGGTCAAAAAAATGTAATGCTACCGCCCATTTGATATCGCTCGCGGTAATGCCCATTTTCACAAATGTAAACTAGGTTTTGAGAATGGGTGAGAAGCCGACGCTCTGAAGACCCTTTAATGCCAACGCCGGAAATAATGCCCATTTTTGGGTGATAAGCACAAAAGTGGAGGTTCTAGCCCCAGGTCATTAATATACATCAAAAAGATCCGTGTTCCTAATACCAATCCCTGGGGAACACCACTGTATACTTCTCTCTAGTCTGAGAAAACAACTATTAACCATCACTCTCTGCTCTCTGTCTTTTAGCCAATTCGATATCCATGCTGCCACAGTTCCTTTATTATCATGGATTTCAATGTTGCTAACATGTCTAATATGTAGTACTTAATCAAACACTTCTTGAATGGGTGGAAATAAAAACTGTCCTCCCATCAAATGGCCCCAAAATAATTATTTTCAACTGCCACCTAAAAATAAAACCTTTAAGCACACACAGAAATGAGATCCACAATAAAAAGCGTAAAACAAAGAAACATAGACGTCAAAAATGCATCGGCCTTCATGCGAACTCCTGTTCTAACTCCAGCAGGAGTTCAGTGGAAGACCTGGGAAATGGCCTAGATCCTAGATACTGGGATCCTGGTCTTGGGCAGAATCTCTATTTGCGCCAAACATGCTTTTCAACATCAGAAGAGAGGATGCCGGGGTTCCCCTAAACTAGGAGCTCCTGCTTTCTTCGGCCTCAGTGAGAACTGATGTATGTGTGGAGGCTGTGTTTTTCCTCAGTGACGTTGCAGGGCATTTGGGTGTCAGCAAACCATTTTAGCAGGAGAGATAGCAGCTGGGCACTGAAGTTTCCAGTCCATGTAGGTTGATGAGCACCTAAGCTCCATCCGTAACAGCAGAGGTGCTCGCCAGACCCAAGAAATTAGATGTCCTCCCATTGACCCAGCATACATCAGCAGGGTCAGTGCTGTTGGGCAAAAACAGGCACATTCCTGGTGTGACTGCTGGGATTACGTCCCCTTCCAAATATGCATCCACAGTTCATGAATGTTCCCCTTCAAGACCAACCCTGCTGACAATAGAGTCATTTGAATTTTTGAAATAAGTTCTGTGTTATTAATGGTACTCTCACTTAACAGGATTGTGAGCTTTTGTGACATTCATTCGTATGACCAGAAAACCATGGCACATTCATTTTGGGCACATAGGAAGCATAAAGAGTACAAGCTTGAGTTGTTGATACCCTCCCATGATCTGCACAACACAATAAGAAAATCTACCCTTTAGTTCTTTAGCTGCGAGGAGGATGCTATGAGGCTGCAGAGTGACTTGGATAGGTTAGGTGAGTGGGCAAATGAATGGCAGATGAAGTATAATGTGGATAAATGTGAGGTTATCCACTTTGGTGGTAAAAACAGAGAGACAGACTATTATCTGAATGGTGACAGATTAGGAAAAGGGAAGGTGCAACGAGACCTGGGTATCATGGTACATCAGTCATTGAAGGTTGGCATGCAGGTACAGCAGGCGGTTAAGAAAGCAAATGGCATGTTGGCCTTCATAACGAGGGGATTTGAGTACAGGGGCAGGGAGGTGTTGCTACAGTTGCACAGGGCCTTGGTGAGGCCACACCTGGAGTATTGTGTACAGTTTTGATCTCCTAACTTGAGGAAGGACATTCTTGCTATTGAGGGAGTGCAGCGAAGATTCACCAGACTGATTCCCGGGATGGTGGGACTGACCTATCAAGAAAGACTGGATCAACTGGGCTTGTATTCACTGGAGTTCAGAAGAATGAGAGGGGACCTCATAGAAACGTTTAAAATTCTGACGGGTTTAGACAGGTTAGATGCAGGAAGAATGTTCCCAATGTTGGGGAAGTCCAGAACCAGGGGTCACAGTCTAAGGATAAGGGGTAAGCCATTTAGGACCGAGATGAGGAGAAACTTCTTCACCCAGAGAGTGGTGAACCTGTGGAATTCTCTACCACAGAAAGTAGTTGAGGCCAATTCACTAAATATATTCAAAAGGGAGTTAGATGAAGTCCTTACTACTCGGGGGATCAAGGGGTATGGCGAGAAAGCAGGAAGGAGGTACTGAAGTTTCATGTTCAGCCATGAACTCATTGAATGGCGGTGCAGGCTAGAAGGGCTGAATGGCCTACTCCTGCACCTATTTTCTATGTTTCTATGTTACTTACACTTTTGCATTTCACTACGAAAATTACTCTTAAAGTTGCAATAACGGACAAAAGAAGTGAGTGGGATGTGGTGAGTCATCATTACATCAAATAGAATATAATTAGAGTAAATGCATATTTGCATTTTGATTATAATGATGTATAGTGTTTAGAAGTTGTTTTTAATATTAATGAGGTAAATTTTACCACTCCATTATGGAGCCTCGGTTGCTACAAGGGATAAATCAGACAGTCAGGTTTGGGTCAGTACACTAGATTCATGCCCCTTTCATTTTTCCAGTTATTCATTTTAGTTTGGTGAAATTTAACTCATACTACCTTTCAAACTCCCTCTGTCTAGTTATCCAAACCAACATTTTGAAACCAAGGTCCTGTACGACACTGCAGGATACTAACTACAAAGAGGTGAAAATTACCCTCCGCCCCGTTTCAGGCAGATAATTCAAATTATTCTAATCATTCGAATTAATAACGCCCGGCGGAAGTCGTCGGGAAGAGATGGAAAATTGGGCTCTTTAACTGTGACACCAGCTCTCAGCACTTTGGGGCGCTGTTTGAGAAAGTGTGCATGTGGGTTCGGGTTGGGAGCAGGGCGGTATCCATCAGCTAAGCATTTACTTCAGAAAATAACTTCATAATGAGATCAAATTAATAATTCCAATAAAATAAGTATACTTTGGAATCACATTTTCTGATTACAGAAGGTGTGCAAGAACGATTTGCCTCGGACCCTAAGACTCCTAGGTCTTAACTTGATATTCTTGCCAGAGCCATTATTAGTAGCTGAAGAGATAACTACATCCTCCACCTAATACCTACATCTAAAATGTTCAACATGCCACAGACTGAGCATGTGCACTGTGCAGAAAACCCTCAGCGTGCAACAGTATGATTATTTACAACAAAATGTGCATTATAATTCAAAGTGAAAGTATTATAGCAATAATTACCAGTTTGTTTATTTATATAAAGACTTAAAAAACAGGATAAAATGTGGTGTGTGACCTTGTTGAGGTATGTTTCGACAGGAACTCTCTTTTCAAGGTCTTATTGTTATAGAGACATGGAAAGAGAGAGACAGAGGGACAGGGACAAATAGGGCTAGATTGGGCACAGGCTGTCCCACTGCTAAATTGGCATGCTTTATGTGTTATACGCCTGAAAAATGGGCACAATGCATACCAATTTTACCCCATAGAGTGAGAGAAAGAAGAGAGAGAGAGAGAGAGATTGACACACATGCAATGGAATTTTATATTTTGTAATGTATTCTAAATGGTTACAAAAGGTGTTGTTCACATAAATGGGTAATATCTATTCACCTTCCTGTTGGGAATAAGGAAAGCATTATTTTATTTTCCAGGAACCAATCGAAAACAACTGACAGTTTCCGGGGAGATCTTTTACAAACTTTTTCACACGTTCTTTCACTGTTCTACAGCCAAGTACCTTAGCCCAGCCCCCTCTCACATCAGTATGATGCCTGACTCACTGTTTACAATCTTGTGGGAGATCACTAGTATCTGTACAAATGTTTTATCTCACACACATTCAATGCAACACATTTCAATTGTCACACGTTTGGTGTCACAACTCAGACTCTACTGCAAAGTACAGGGGTAAAACGTAACATCTGAGGGGGAGTGAAACAGTCCCCAGCAGATCGGCTGATCGTTATTTACATTGCCCGATGAAGTCAATTGAAAAGAAAGTTGGGCAAGATGTAGAACAGGCAGTCTATTCACTACCGTCTCTTTTGAACCCCAGCCGATGTTGAATTTATCCCCTATAGAAACACAAATATAGAAAATAGATGCAGGAGCAGGCCCTTCGAGCCTGCACCACCATTCAATATGATCACGGCTGATCATGCAAATTCAGTAACCCATTCCTGCCTTCTCTCCATACCCCCTGATCCCTTTAGCTGTAAGGACCACATCTAACTCCCTTTTGAATATATCCAACAAACTGGACTCAACAACTTTCTGTGGTAGAGAATTCCATAGGGTGACAATTCTCTGAAAATGTTTCTCCTCATCTAGGTCCTAGATGGCTTACCCCTTATCCTTGGACTGTTACCCCTGGTTCTGGACTTCTCCAACATCGGGAACATTCTTCCTGCATCTAACCTGTCCAATCTCGTCAGAATTTTATATGCTTCGATGAGATCCCCTCTCATTCTTCTAAATTCCAGTGAATATAAGCCGCGTCGATCCAGTCTTTCTTCATATGTCAGTCCTGCCATCGTGGGAATCAGTCTGGTGAACCTTCACTGCATTCTTTCAATAGCAAGAATGCCCTTCCACAGATTAGGAGACCAAAACTGCACACAATACTCAATGTTTGAACTCACCAAGGCCCTGTACAACTGCAGCAAGACCTCCCTGTTCCTATACTCAAATCCTCTTTCTATGAATCTATGAAGGCCAACATGCCATTTGCTTTCTTCACTGCCTGCTGTACCTGCATACCTACTTTCAATGACTGGTGTACCATGATACCCAGGTCTCGTTGCACCTCTCCTTTTACTAATCTGTTACCATTCAGATAATAATCTGCCTTCCTGTTTTTGCCACCAAAGTGGATAATCTCACACTTATCCACATTAGCTGCCATGCATTTGCCCACTCACCTAACCTGTCCAAGTCACCCTGCAGCCTCTTAGCATCCTCCTCACAGCTCACATTGCCACCCAGCTTGGTGTCATCTGCAAACTTGGAGATATTACATTCAATTCCTTTGTCTAAATCATTAATATATATTGTAAATAGCTGGGGTCCCAGCACTAAACCTTACGGTACCCCACTAGCCACTGCCTGACATTCTGAAAAGGACCCGTTTATTCCTACTCTTTGCTTTCTGTCTGCCAACTAGTTCTCTATCCACGCCAATACACTACCCCCAATCCCATGTGCCTTAATTTTGCACACTAATCTCTTGTGTTGGACCTTGTCAAAAGCCTTTTGAAAGTCCAAGTACACCATATCCACTGGTTCTCCCTTATCCACTCTGCTAGTTACATCCTCAAAAAATTCTAGAAGATTTGTCAAACATGATTTCCCTTTCAACTAAATCCATGCTGACTTGGATCGATGCTGTCACTGCTTTCCAAATGCGCTGCTATTACATCTTTAATAATTGATTCCAGCATTTTCCCCATTACCGATGCCAGGCTAACCGATCTATAATTCCCTGTTTTCTCTCTCCCTCCTTTTTTAAAAAGTGGGGTTACATTAGCTACCCTCCAATCCATAGGAACCCTGATCCAGAGTCCATGCAATGTTGGAAAATCACCACCAATGCATCCACAATTTCTAGGGCCACTTCCTTAAGTATTCTGGGATGCAGACTATCAGGCCACGGGGATTTATCGGCCTTCAATTTCCCTAACACAATTTCCTGACTAATAAGGATTCCCTCAGTTCCCTCAGTCCCTTCTTCTCGCTAGACCCTTGGTCCCCAAGTATTTTCGGGAGGTTATTCATGTCTTCCTTAGTGAAGACAGAAACAAAGTATTTGTTCAACTGGTCTGCCATTTCCTTGTTCCCCATTATCAATTCACCTGATTCTGACTGCAAGGGACCTATATTAGTCTTCCCTAATCTTTTTCTCTATGTGTCACACTTGTACCAGATTGGTTTGAATTAAACATTTATAATATAGTAACAAATCACAATTGAAAGGTATGGAATTCATGATTCAAATGCAATACATATGAATTCTGAACTTATGAAATCAAATCAAACATGAGCAATCAGCAAAATTATCTAGGAATAAATCAAATTGCTGCAAACTTTTAAAAAATCCATTCGGCAGCCATCTTGGGTTAAATACCAAGATGAGCATTTTTTTACTTGAAATAAGGTCTGTGACATTAAAAAGACATAAAAAATACAATATTTCTAGAAAATGATTATACCATAGCAGTTTTTGCATTTGTAATGTCAGTAGCATGTTTTCCACCAGAGGTTTGTGCCTATGTTAGATGCCTGATCAGAGTAAGTTCCCTACCATCATTAGCTGAAGACTCAAGCTATTATGCTACAGTGCCCAACAATCTCCTATGCATAAAACATCTTGGGGTTGGAATTCAGTATCTCTATTTCTGAGATATTGTCACTGCATGAGAGAAATCTTTTAGGTGCGGTCCCCAAACGCAAAATTCAGTATTGACTCCTAAAGAATTGATAGCACTGTAAAATCATGGCATTGCACACTTACTTGGAGGCACCACACTGTGCTATGTGGGCTGTTAAGCGTGGGCTCAACATCTGGGCGTTTGGCAGCATTTGGAGCTGTGCCACAGAAATAGTGGCGCCACCTGGATTCCATTGAGGTGTTGATTGAGCTCCTCAATGTCTCGCAGGTATATTCGCTTCCTACACACTCACAGCAGCTCATCAGCATGCCCACTGGTTCACGGATGCCACACTGGATGCTCTCCTTGATGCCCTGGAGAGGCGCGGCAGGTTCTGAGGACAGAGGCTGGGAGGAGACCACAACCCTAAACATATCGAAGGCTATTGGGGGAAAATAGCAGAGCAGGTGTCTGCGAGTGACATCGTGCCAAGGATAGCTATGCAATGCTGAAAAAGCGGAATGAGCTGATGCGGATAGTGGGGGTGAGTATCTTTAATTTCAAACTTCAACATGCTATGCTCTGACCTCAATGTGCACTCTCTGCTCAATGTAATGTTTAGGAATCCGTGCTCTAAGAAGGTGAGGCCACTGTCAAGGTTCCCATTTGTAGCCTCACCCACTGCAAGGGCCTGCATGCGCTGTTAACCTTGCTACTCGGTTCTGCAGACCCACCCCTCATGTTGTTGACTCCTCAGTGTTCATATGCATCTCAAAGACGGTAGCCTCCCAGTTACCGTTAAGTCCTGTCACCCTAATCCCACCAATGCCACAAGCAAGTCCACACAGCGAATGGTACTTATATCAAACTGTGAAGATTGTCATAGAGTAAAATGTACTAAAGTGTCTAAGGCACTTGGGACAAACTGATCCTCATCATCATAGGCAGTCCTTCGTAGTCGAGGATGACTTGCTTCCACTCTAAAAGTGAGTTCTCAGGTGATTGAGGAGTCCAATGTGGGACCTACAGTCTCTGTCACAGGTGGGGCAGACAATGCTTGAAGGAACGGGTGATCAGAGAGCCTGGGTTGACGCACACTCCTTCTGCTGTCTACGCTTGGTTTCTGCTTGCTCTTGACGATGGGGCTCAGCGCCCTTGTGGATGCTCTTCCTCCACTTTGGGTGGTTGTGGGCCAGGGATTCCCAGGAGTCGGTGGGGAAGTTGCACTTTGTCAAGGAGGCTTTGAGGCTGTCCTTGAAGTGTTGCCTCTGCCCACCTGGGGATTGCTTGCCATGTCGAACCTCTGCGTAGAGCGCTTGCTTTGGGAATCTCATGTCGGGCATGCGGACGATGTGGCCCACCCAACGGAGCTGATCGAGCATGGTCAATGCTTTGATGCTGGGAATGTTGGCCTGATCGAGAATACTGATATTGGTGCATCTGTCCTGCCAGTGGATTTGCAGGATCTTGCAGAGGCAACGCTGGTGGTACTTCTCCAGCGTTTTGAAATGTCTGCTGTATATAGTCCACGTCTCTGAGGCATATAGGAGGGCAAGTATCACTACTGCCCTGTAGGCCATTAGCTTGTGCCAGATTTGAGGTCCTGATCTTCAAATACTCTCTTCCTCAGCCGGCCGAAGGTTCGCTGGCACACTGAAGGCAGAGTTGGACATCATCATCAATGTCTGCTCTTGCTTACAGCAAACTGTGAAGATTGTCAAAGAGTAAAATGTACTAAATTATGTAAGGCACTTGGAACAAACTGATACAAGGCCTCTAACTCTGACTTTCTCTTTAATGTTACAGTTGAACCTCGTGCACAATTGGCGGGGGCAAATGTGGACTGGTGGAGGAGAGGCAGACCTCCAAATGCTCACTCCATTGGAAGAACATTGGATGGGCGTCCAAGTTGATGCAATGATGTTGGGTGCAGTCGATCCCCTCGGGACAGTGACGGTATGTTGTGTTCCTTTGCAGTGACCTGCAGGACACTTGACCCTCACACCACCAACATGCAGCTATTTCCATGTGACTGGCATTCATGAATGCATTTCCAGCTCCTGGCCCCCTCCCCTGCAGGTCACCACTGTTCCGTGTTTGTGCTTTCAGATGATCAGCCAGATTCACCGGGACCTTCTCGGGCACCTTCCACAGGTGCAGATGGTGGCGACGATGAAGAGGACAAGGAGGAACAGGAGGACGACACCTCCTTCGATCCCACGCAGGAGGCTGCGCTATTTGAGAGCGGGGCCAACAGCACTGTTGACGAAGGGGTGGTGGGGGAGGCGGAGGTGGGTGGTGCTCTGGGAACAAGTGGTCTCCAGCCCAGGGGCCAGCTCCCCAGAGTGCCCAGCAGCATTCTGACAAGGAGCTCCATCTAAAGGTTATCACAAGACAATCCCTGCAGTTTCACTCCGATCTGCTGGGTGCAATGACAAGGGTGCCCCAGAGTCTTAATGCACTATTGAGGATAGAGGAGTCTGCCTCAACTATTGCTCATGCCTCTCAGCAGCCCACTGAGTCCATCCTTGGTAGATACCAATGGATGCTGGATGCAAACAGTAACCATGGGATCCCAGACATGGTGGCCTTGGCTATGGCTGACGTTGCAGTGGCTATTGAATACCAGGTCGATGCTATTTTAGGCCTCCATACTCAAATGTCATCAGTGCGTGGTGGTCTGAGTCGGCTCTGTGGTGTACTGCAGTCGCAGACACTCTTGATGCAGAGACAAGTAGATTCAACGGATGCACTGACTGCTGCCATTCGGTCTGGGGCCCCATCAGTTCAATGGGGACCTAAACTTGCTGAACCTGGGCAGGAATCTGACCTCACCCAGATTTCTGCTGCTGATGATGCTCTTCCCCAGGGGAGTATCAGCCTGTTGGGCCAATTGAAATGTGATGTCGTTTCTCAGGATGACATCATTCCGCCTTCGCAGCTGCCATTCTCTGCAACCCATCCACAACTGAGTGCTTAGACCAATACTGAGGTTATGCAGTTCGCAACCAGGTCTTCCAGGGCTCTAGCTGGTCAGGGATGTCATGCTAGGCCATCATGTGTGACTGCCGATCCAAGTCAGCAACCGACTACCAGCCTTACTGAAGGCAATCAGACCCCATTGAGGAGGAGCAGTAGGTATGGGAAGGGAGCTCATGTAAATTGTGCACTTGGATGAACGATGCAACAATTGTTTGGGACATGCCAGAGATGGCTACCTTGTTACAAAATGAACTGATGTCAATAGTTGCACTTGGATGTCTATGAGAATGTTTGAAAGGGTTTTGTGGGTTTGTTGATGCGTTGGAGATGAAGTTGTTGTCTTGTGTTTGTTTTCAGCACACATGAAAACATGAAGACTGCTTGCAGTCAGAATCAGATGAATTTATAATGGGGAACAAAGAAATGGCAGACTAATTGAAAAAATACTTTGGTTCTGTCTTCACTAAGGAAGACACAAATAACCTTCCGGAAATACTAGGGGACCAAGGGTCTAGCGAGAAGGAGGAACTGGAGGAAATACTTATTAGTCAGGAAATTGTGTTAGGGAAATTGATGCGACTGAAGGCCGATAGATCCCCAGGGCCTGATAGTCTGCATCCCAGAGTACTTAAGGAAGTGGCCCTAGAAATAGTGGATGCATTGGTGGTCATTTTCCAACATTCTATAGACTCTGGATCAGTTCCTATGGATTGGAGGATAGCTAATGTAACCCCACTTTTTAAAAAAGGAGGGAGAGAGAAAACGGGGAATTATAGACCGATTAGCCTGACATCGGTAGTGGGGAAAATGTTGGAATCAATTATTAAAGGTGAAATAGCAGCGTATTTGGAAAGCAGTGACACGATCGGTCCAAGTCAGCATGGATTTATGAAAGGGAAATCATGCTTGACAAATCTTCTAGAATTTTTTGAGGATGTAACTAGTAGAGTGGACAAGGGAGAACCAATGGATGTGGTGTATTTGGACTTTCAAAAGGCTTTTGACAAGGTCCCACACAAGAGATTAGTGTGCAAAATTAAAGCACATAGTATTGGGGGTAATGTACTGATGTAGATAGAGAACTGGTTGGCAGACAGAAAGCAAAGAGTAGGAATAAACGGGTCCTTTTCAGAATGGCAGGCAGTGACTAGTGGGGTACCACATGGTAAAGTGCTGGGACCCCAGCTATTTACAATATACATTAATAATTTAGACGAAGGAATTGAATGTAATATCTCCAAGTTTGTAGATGACACTAAGCTGGGTGGCAGTTTAAGCTATGAAGAGGCTGCTAAGAGGTTGCAGGGTGACTTGGACAGGTTAGGTGAGTGGGAAAATTCATGGCAGAAGCAGTACAATATAGATAAATGTGAGGTTATCCACTTTGGTGGCAAAAACAGGAAAGCAGAATATTTCCTGAATGGTGACAAATTAGGAAAAGGGGAGATGCAACGAGACCTGGGTGTCTTGTTACATCAGTCATTGAAAGTTGGCATGCAGGTACAGCAGACAGTGAAGAAGGCAAATGTCATGTTGGCCTTCATAGCGAGAGGATTTGAGTATTGGAGCAGGGAGGTCTTACTGCAGTTGTACAGGGCCTTGGTGAGGCCACACCTTGAATATTGTGTTCAGTTTTGGTCTCCTAATCTGAGGAAGGACATTCTTGCTATTGAGGGAGTGCAGCAAAGGTTCACCAGACTGATTCCCGGGATGGCAGGACTGACAAATGAAGAAAGACTGACATATGGATCAACTAGGCTTATATTCACTGGAATTTAGAAAAATGAGAGGGGATCTCATAAAAACATATAAAATTTTGACGGGATTGGACAGGTTAGATGCAGGAAGAATGTTCCTGATGTTGGGGAAATCCAGAACCAGGGTGACAGTCCAAGCATAAGGGGTAAGCCATTTAGGACCGAGATGAGGAGAAACTTCTTCACCCAGAGAGTGGTGAACCTGTGGAATTTTCTACCACAGAAAGTTGTTGAGGCCAATTCGTTAGATATATTCAAAAGGGAGTTAGATGTGGCCCTTATGGCTAAAGGGATCAAGGGGTATGGAGAGAAACATAGAAACATAGAAAACATAGAAAATAGGTGCAGGAGTAGGCCATTCGGCCCTTCGAGCCTGCACCGCCATTCAATGAGTTCATGGCTGAACATGTAACTTCAGTACCCCATTCCTGCTTTCTCGCCATACCCCTTGATTCCCCCTAGTAGTAAGGACTACATCTAACTCCTTTTTGAATATATTTAGTGAATTGGCCTCAACAACTTTCTGTGGTAGCGAATTCCACAGGTTCACCACTCTCTGGGTGAAGAAGTTTCTCCTCATCTTGGTCGTAAATGGCTTACCCCTGATCCTTAGACTGTGACCCCTGGTTCTGGACTTCCCCAACATTGGGAACATTCTTCCTGCATCTACCCTGTCTAAACCCATCAGAATTTTAAATGTTTCTATGAGATCCCCTCTCCTTCTTCTGAACTCCAGTAAATACAAGCCCAGTTGATCCAGTCTTTCTTGATATGTCAGTCCCGCCATCCCGGGAATCATTCTGGAATGGGGTACTGAAGTTGCAAAAATGATCAGCCATGATCATATTGAATGGTGGTGCAGGCTCGAAGGGCCAAAAGGCCTACTCCTGCACCTATTTTCTATGTTTCTATGTTCTATGTTTCTATGATTTATGTTTGCAATGAACTAAGTTTGGATTGTTCAAATGATGAGGCACTAATTATAAAAGATAGAGGGCTGCAGGGTGTGTTGCAATGTGTTGAGTTGTTGCCCACGTGTAAAGGCTGACCATTTGGCACATCAAGAATCATTCATTGGAATTGATGAGCGATCAGACTCTGACAAGCAGTCCTTCCAGCCGCAACAATGTCATGCTGCCTCCTCGTCTTCCTCCTCATCATCGTCCTCCCCCTGAGGGGGTAATGGCTGGCCCCTCATAATGGGCCAAGTTGTGCAGCTTGCATCGTACAATGGTGAACATGGAGATTCTATCAGGTGAGTACTGGAATGTCCCTCCAGAGTCGTCAAGAAAGTGGAAATGCTGCTTCAGGACCCCGATAGTTTGCTCGATAATGGCCTGGGTTGTGGTATGGCTGGTACCCCTGCTTGGCAAGGGTGGTGGGATTGCAGAGGGGTGTCATCAGCTTGTCGGCCACACCATATCCTTTGTCACGCACGATCTAGCCACAGCCTTATGCGGTGGCTTAAAGATTCGTGGCACAGTGGTCTCCCGCAGGATTATGGCATCGTGGCAGCTGCCAGGATATCGGGTATTGACAGTGAGATCATCTGCCTGTGATCGCAGACCAACTGTACGTTGAGGGAATGGAATCTCTTGTGATTCCAAAAGATCTCTCCATTGTGGGGGGTGGCCCTCAATGCCACATGCGTACAAGCAATGGCCCCTTGAACCCTGGGGAAGCCAGCTATCCTGGCAAAGACATGGGTGCGCTTATCCTGGTTTTCCCTTGACATGCTGAACTTGATGTAATCCATTCATTTGCCGTAAAGAGCGTCGGCCACCTGGCGAATGCAGCAATGTACTGCAAACTGCGAGATGTTGCATATATCGCCTACAGGAAACTGGAAGGACCGGGTAGCATAGGAGTTCAGTGCTACTGTCACTTTCACTGCCACTGACAACAAGGTCCTGATGTCAGCTGCCAGGTATGTCTGCAGAAGGTTGCAAAGCTCCGTCACCACCTCCTTGCGGAACCTCAGCCTTCTTAAGCACTGCTCCTCGGACATCAGAAGATAAAAGCAATGCCCGCGGTAAACCGTGTGTGTGTACGGCCTCCTGCCCTGCCATCTGGAATATCTCCTCTGGGGAAGATCCACATTTTGCCTAAGCTATCTCTGCAGCCGGCGCTTTCAGGTCGACGTGGTGTGTGATCACTGCCCCATCGCTTGGCACAGGTCACAGTGAAATGGAACTTTCAAATTTTCTCAATATTTCCAAGATACTAGTAGTCAATTTGACTGTTAATAAGATTATTTTGTAAAATTAAGTGCTGTTTGCAGAAATATTTGGTAAATAACGGAAGATGTTAAGTAGTTTAATCTTTTAAGTTATATGTATATAGTTTGAACTTCTCAATTAATATCATTAACATAAACAGTTGACCAATAAACAGTTACTCCTCCAACTCATATGCAGGCATTTAATTATTTACACAAGCATGGTTTATGAGGGAAGACATTTATTATTTATCTACCCACCTGAAGTGGGTGAGGAAAATATAATTTGTTTCCTAGGAAATTTTAAAATAGATTTGCTTCTCAGTCTGTGAGGATCTCTTACAAACTTCTTTCCAAATTTTTCCAGTGGAGATGTGCACTTCATCACCCCAGCATCCACTCCCACACTGTAATATCTGACTCATTATAATGAGCGTCAGAGGAGATGATCCTGGAGCAGGCGCAAAGGGCCAAATGGTCTACTCCTGCTCCTATTTCTTATATTCTTATGAAATATAAATCTTTAATTAAGTTGGTTCTGAGTTATTTCCAGTTCTTCTAAAACAAATATTTGCATTTTTAAAAAATTGCTAATACCAGGTACGTGGGAACATAGTTTGAGATTCGATGCACTACCTGCAAATCAGAATGTGGATCTTAAAATTCTGGGTTGGACAGGATAATCAGAAATTTGTTGGAATACAATAAGGTTGGAAAATCATCCTTCTAACTAGTTATTGCTCATTATTCCCTTACTACCAGGAGACATTATCTAGACGGGTCTGGATACAGCCAAACATGTTTGAACTAAAGTATCAGTAATATTTCCTAGGCCAATACTAGTCCAAAAAACCCATATGTCCCTATGGCTTCAGCCCACTTGACCTTATTTGGAGCTGCTAGCTTTAGGACACCATATACTGATTTTGAAATTTCCTCTGCCTAATTAAAACAGCTGTTTGGCATAATTAAGTGTGTAAATATATGTAATCCAGAGATAATGTTAATTTTTCAATCCCAGCCTTGCAAATCAGACTCAATTCTATATCCAATTATTTTATAACATCAGCTGAATTGAAATATTGTGTAGTTTATCCAAATTCCTGGAAAGAGCAATTGCTTGTGAGATGAGTCGGCCCGTGGTTTGATACCTTAAGCAAGTTTCTGTAAGATTCCCTTAAGATTAGAGAGAGAGATGTTAAAACATGTTAGTGTACAAGGCTGTTTTGTTTCCTTCAAAACAAAAGTGGACTCTTTTGATATTCAACATTTGCTTGGAGTCTTCAGTGAGAGTACAAAAAACAAGTGGGAAGGACAACCCCTGATTGAGGCCTCCGACCAGCAGAGCAAGAAGATTTTACACAGCTTGCAGCATCTACCCTGGATTTCCACTCAAAAGTAAAGGTTGAGAACCCACTTTAACAGAGATAACAAAAAACAAACCTCTTAAAACTATATTACAGGTAAGACTTAAATAATATTGCTGGCTTAAATAATATTTCCATTTTTTGGCTGTATAAATATATGTGCTAGTAAGGTCAGAGCAGACTTGCTGTAAAAATCAGGAAATTATCTTATAAATCTTAGAATTTCCTTCTTATTAAAAGCACCTGTTAAATCAACCATTTTGCTCCTGGAATACTAAGGCAAGCCCTCAGCTTTTAGTAATAAATATCCAAGTCCTTCCCCAAAGCAATTACATTCTGAAGTGTGTAGGTTTGTATTAAAAAAAATAAAATTCTAAGTTGATATCCTTAGGGCTAATAATTACTTTCCCATCTTTCTTCCAAATTCCCACAATAACTTTACCTGACTCCTTCTTAGGTGAACAAGAAGCTTGATTGAATGATATTCATGTTGAAAATAGGTTCTTCTGTTATTTTCCAAAAGACATCTGCCAACTTGGAGTTTATTAATGTTTCAAGTTTACGTTTCAGTATTTCAGATTTTCATTTTCAGTTTACTCCAAGTCCCTTATCTCAATGGCCGAGATTTTGCGGCCAGCGATGAAGCGATGGCGCTCGCTGCTGGCCTCAAGGAACAGAGTGACTGCTGCAAACAAACCGGAAGCTGTGTCAAAAACCAGAAGCTGCACAGAAGCAATCTGTCGTGGTTTGGGTATTAATGTATAATAATATAGTCATAGCGCATAAATCTATGGAGCTCTGGGTTGATTTAATAATAATGTATAATACCACGGGTTGGTTTAAGTATTAATGTATAATAATTTCGCAGGGGAAGGGTTGCGGAGATTTATTTGTTTGGCGCATGAGCTCCATGTGACGGGAAGGAGAAGAAAATTTAATAAAAATCGCGTTTGCTGACCCAGATTTTCTTTTCCTAACTTGGCTCTGTTCGCCAGAAACGCATTAAACTCATCATTAATCTTCACTCTTACCAACAAAATTAAATATTCACTTTGCAATTGGGATCATTTAACTTCATTTTTTTTTCAAACTGAGCCTCCAAACTTTCTCCAGATGACATGGTGTCCACATTATTTTATAAAGTTTCATCCCAATTAAAATGTAAACAGAACCTGTACAAAATAAGCACTTCTGACATGACTCTGACAGCCTCTTCACGGAGCAATCAACAGTCACGGTAAACAGCATCACAGCATCGTTTTACCCAACAGTTTAAAAAAAAAATCAGAACCACCACAAAAACCAATGAAACTGCGATCTCTGTAGCATGGATTTCACCTTTCCTGATGTTAAGTTCATTCTGGTGCCACCTATAGGGGATCTCCAGCATTCAGCAACAATTATGTCAGCAACCAAGCTAAGCAGCTAATCACACTGAAGAATTCTCACAGACAGCAAAGCAGGAAGTAAGAAGCACGGATTTTCATTCATTTTTAATCATTTTACAGAGATGAAAATAAAAATAGGGCCATACACATGGGATTATGGGATTAAGGTAAAAGCTAAAATATCAAACTTCAAAAAAATAATCGTTTTTATTATTTTAAAAATCTATATAATTTGTATCATAATGGAGAAATTTGACATTCCACAAATATAAAATCAGGGCCAGAGGGGTTGTTCAGCAATAATTATGACTCAGTACACTTAAAAACCCAGTAACACCTCATCCAACAAGGCTTAACTTTTTCAGGGATTTTTACAGTGGGATTAGAGCGTAAAAAGTTGAAGATCATGTGAATTCAAGTGATTTCTAAAATGCGAGGACTTCAACAGCGAACCAGATGGAGGAACGGGGAATCACTGACAGCAACTTCTGAATTTCTGTGTTTAAATGCATATGTGTGGATGCTAGAAGATGCTGTCAGTTTCACAGAGTAATGATGGCAAACGCTGATAGTTTCACCTGCCATACCAGCACAAATTCTGGACCAATATTATGTACTTGTTTTCTAGATCGTTAATTACTTTTTCCAAATCTTTAACTTTCTCCTGTGTTTTGTTTTTCTTTATGGCTAAATGGAATCAATGTCTGTTTTTACACCACCTCTCCCGCTCCCCAAAGAGTTAGAGAAGATTTATTCAGTCATTTGTTCACATTTACATTAAAAAAATGACTAGATGTGAAATTCCTCAGGGATTCTCTCGATCCCTTGCCATTACTCCAGCTGAAAATTGGCAAACTCCCAGGATAATGGCATTTCCCTGTGGGTTCCACCAATCTTTCGCCAGAGTAAAGGGCGGGCGGGGGGGTGCGGGAGGGGTTAGGCAGAGTGACGAGGAGAATTTCAGGTTCAATAACTTGTCATGGACACACCTGTCCAGGAATGGGCACGTATTGAGTCACCGCAGGGTGTAATTTAGAACTGAGTGAGAGGGAAAAGTAACTTTGCGCTTGAGTTCACCAGTCAACATGTTTCAGTGAAGCTCATTGCACTCACAGCAGTTTCCTCCACGCCAGCAACCCACCCCCTGCCCCCTCCCCCCCACCACACACACACACACAATTAGCATTTACATTTGTTTTATCCTCTCCATTTACAAGCTCCCACAAATCCAGAATTAGGTTTTGTCAAGTGATTTTCATTTCACCCTATAAGCTCAGAAGACAAATTCATTAGGAAAGTAAAAAGCCCCAGGCTGATTCTGTACAAATATATATAGTTATTCCTGAGTTCTACTATTGCCAAGGATTAACCAACCTTCCTTCACGTTTGTGTATCTAGATGACATGTGCCTGTAGTCCTTGAATGAAAGAATTCTCATTTTCCTACCGTTACATGGGGAGTGCAGCGCATTCCCAATTCTACCTTTTCCTTGGTATCTTGGCCTCAGTTGTTTAATGCATCTCCTTTATTTAAGCAACATTTGTCCCCTCACTTTCTAAATTTCATCAGGTTTCTGGCACATTTTGTGGCCACAAATTTTCTGTTTTCTGGTAATCAACAAACAACATTATCAATATTGTCAACCATGTGGAACATTGTTTGTATAATTTATGCAGCAAAGCTTCCTTAAAATGCTTTGAATAATGATTATCAGGATTAGAAAAGTTGGGGTTGTACACGGTAGTGCTTTTTTATACTGTACTTCTGAACTCTTCTTGAAACAATATTATGATAAACTTTCAATATACATATTCTGAACAAAACACAACAAAATGAGACACTCTGCCTGCAACAGACATGCAAAGATTAATGGTTGCATAATAACAAAGGCACTTGAATTAATTTTCATACAGAATGAAACTTATATTGAATGTGCATTTTTAAAAATTAAATGAAATTGTTTGATCTGTGCCAAGTTCATAGAAACTATTTATTCATGTTGCATCCCAACCAACAGAAGCATGTCTCATGTTGCAAAGCAATTATTATGTAAGAATATTGCTAGGTAACAGCATTAGAAACCAGAGAAACTGTCACAGGTTGGCTGATGCACGTTTGAGTTTGGTTGAAAGTAAATTTTTAAAAAATGATCCTTGTTCCTCAAATGGACATCAAACAAGAAATGTCAGCTGAAAAGAAAATGTTGTATCAGTTTTGTGCTGAAAAAGACTGCTGGGATATGTGTGAATGACTACAAAACTCCACAATCTTAATTGCTTTCTCTTTACAATTTAGAAAAATTAAACTTTTATTTGGCATATAAAAACAGACTGAATTCTGTGAAAATAA
Organism: Pristiophorus japonicus; assembly: GCF_044704955.1. Taxonomy (NCBI): domain Eukaryota; kingdom Metazoa; phylum Chordata; class Chondrichthyes; family Pristiophoridae; genus Pristiophorus; species Pristiophorus japonicus. The sequence goes on from NC_091980.1 coordinate 81,549,287, forward strand.
TTTTGGCCGAGAACTCATTTTGTTCATTTGTATGTAGACATGCACTGACTCCCACAGATATCGAGGAGTTTATTTTCCTCCTGTGGAAATAATTATTGAAGCTCACTCATTTCTCTTCACCTTGTCCATCAAACTGGAGATGCATCTAGGTTTCGCCCTGTCAGATTTGAACCTCAAGAATTCAGTAATCTAGTTTGGCAAAAACACTGAACAGCGATGACAGTCATTTTCACACTTCTCAAGTGGGCAACTTAGTCACCTTGATTCTCAACAGACCATAAATACATTTGCATAGAGAAAATCAGATTGCTCTGGTGATGGCTGCTTACAGTGTCTACAAACTCTGATCAGGAGCTTGCTATCATTTTTCACACTATTGATGAAAATAAAGAATGACATTTTTGAGAGTTAGAGGACAGCTTATTAACCAAGTTTGATGCCAAGCTGCTTGTCTGCAGATTGTTTATTGCAGCACTAGCTTGGAATCCCAAAATGTCCTGATAGGATGTTAGGAAGAATTATGTAAAGATGCCTCAGTGAAGGTTTAAACAAAACTTGTGCATGCCATGTCTGTGCAAGAATGCTAATGAAGCATTAAATGAGTCTTGTTAGGCACTGCCAATAATGTCACTCTTACATTCAGTCCTAAGATCCACAGTGGCCCAACACAACGGTGCAGCTGGCAACTTTTAAACAAAGCATGATAATAATTATCATCATTGATGTAGAGAGAGTGAATGGCACTCCTCTCGAGGGAAGCAAATACCAGCTGGCATGTATCAGGTTCATGCTGATATGCAAAGCAGTTTACATGACTGGGTCTACATGTTGGTCAAATAAAAGAAACAGTAAACTTAAACATGTATGACGCTACCCATAGATAATTCTCTATGGGGCTCTGCCACCAGTACAATACCACAGGCAGCAATGTGGAGCCCAGATTTTGTAACTTCAAGAGTTGTGGGGCAGATCTCATTAAAAAATTCATCTTATGAATAAAGAGGCAGGTGGTCTGATAACACTGCCTTAAGAAAGGTCTATCGTACGATTTGTCTGTGTACTAGATGCTATTTACTTTGCTCAATTAATATAGTTTTGCTGTTCTTTTAATAACTAAGCTATCACTTTTTAAAACATAGATTTGCTTTATGATCAGTATCTGTTTCTATCCCTCAGTGTGGTGTTGAAGGAGTTAGTCATGAAATGGCTCAATCCTCTGAAACAAAGAATCTTGTATTTATACAGCATCTTTCACAATCTAAGGACTTCCCAAATGACTTTACAGCCAATGAAGTACTTTTGAAGTATAGTCACTGTTGTAATGTAGGAAACATGGCAGGAAGGCACTTCAAACAGCAATGAGATAATGAACAGATAATCTGTTTTAGTGATGTTGGTTGAAAGATAAATATTGGCCAGGACACCAGGGAGAAATCCTCAGCTCTTCTGTGAACATAGCCATGGGATTTTTTATGTCAACCTGAACGGGTTTAACGTCTTATCCGAAAGATGGCACCTCTGATAGTGCCGCACTCCCGCAGTACTGCACTGAAGTGTTAAGCTAGATTATGTGCTCAAGTTTCTGGGACTTGAACTCACAACCTTCTGACTCAGAGGGGCGAGTGCTGACAGTGTTTTATCTATGTTAGCTGTGTTATCCAAGTTCTACTGACTGGAAGAGTACCTTTGCTCCCATTCATTGTGGTTACACAAATTTATGCTCATATCAAAATTAGTCATGCAAAAAACTTATTTATATTGTTTCTAAAAATAACAAAATGATAATTCCCAGATAGTCAGCTACCGTTAACATAATTCTTCCTGTACATTAACTGGAGCATTTAGCATCATGCCTCCCTGAGCACTTGCTTCATAGGAGCCTGTGTTAATAACAACTTGCCTGTACTGTTGACTGGAGATATTGCAGGCGGAAGGTAAACACTCAAAATCATCATTTAATTGACTTTTGGATTTGGCTGAAGCAGGAGGTTACAACAATGGAATTGGATTTGAATCCAGCCCAGAATGAAGGGGCAAAAGTTACCTCACTATAGATCCTAAGTGAAATAAATGTGGGCAACCACAGCCAGTTCCTAGTGGGATGTACTGAAAAAATTGGTACTGGAGCAGAAATCTCATTCAGAAAAGCAACAAACAGGTGTGATTAGTGTATCATTGGTCTGGTAGGAGGTCCCTTCTAAAATTGGAATTGAGGTAAATGGTTGAGGTTGAGTAGAGAGAGCTTTAGTCTGGCCATGCTATACCTGATCTAACAATGCTCAATACTCACTCTGCTAGTATGGAGTAAATTGGACACCAACTTCTGGTGTCCGCACATGCGCATACAAACATGGAATTCTAGACGTTGCTGTCAGAGATAGCCCGGCACCTCCACAGGGTGCACTATAATAGTCCTTGCCAATAGACTCTGTCATGTATGCATGTTAATGTATGTACTGTAAAACTAGACCATTGAATGTACCTTCACCCTGTATACACTATACCTGTACCACCAGAGGGTGCTGCTGCTGGAGACCGAAGGGTCACCTGTACACTGCAGGTAACCAAGTATAAAATGGAACTCACCTCTTGGTGTCCTCACTCTAGGAGCTGCAATAAAGGACGAAGGTCACTACAGTTCAAGTACTACCCTTACCTCGTAGAGTCATTATTAGAGTGGTGCATACACAACAACTGGTGATGAAGTTATGAATTTCCATGCACAATATGTCTAACCTAAGCAACTTCTAACAATTCGCTGATGGGGAAGATTGGGATGTCTTTGTGGAAAGGCTAGAACACTTTTTCATCGTGAATGACCTGGCTGGGGACTCACCGATCTCGCTGGCGAACAAGCGCAGAGCCATTCTGTTCAGTAGTTGGGTGCCCACTATCAATGGCCTCATCAGGGACCTGCTAGCCCCAGCAAAGACGATAACCAAGACCTATGCGGAGCTCATAACTTTAATACAAGAACGACTTAAACCTAAAGAGAGCATCCTCACAGCCAGACACCAGTTCGACACCCACCGGCGGCCCGAAGGCCAAGAAATTACTAAATATGCTGCAGATCTGAGAAGATTGGCTGCACCATGTGATTTTGGTGACCACCTCACCGAAGCACTAAGGGACATATTAGTTATTGGAATCGGCCACGAGGGCCTCCTCCACAAGCTGCTCTCTGCGGACACTATGGTAACCCTGCAGAAGGCAATCAAAGTGAGCCAGGCCTTCATGATTTTGGTCTGCGACTCCAAACGGATGATGACTCACACACAGGACTCTAACCCGACGAGTACAGTGAATGGAATGATGACTTTCAGAGGCAAGACTGCTGCCCCGAGTCCCGCAACCCTGAGTCCGCCACATGGGGCCAACCGGCTAGCCGCGTGCTGGCGCTGTGGAAGAAACCACAGGGCCCACCAGTGCTGCTACAAAAACTATACCTGCAAAGGCTACAACACTAAAGGTCACCTTCAGCGAATGTGTAGAAAAAGTTTTACTCACCGAGTCGCTGAAGAGTTGGCCAATCACCTGGGCTCCAGCGCTGATGAAGACGAAGCTGCTTAGCCCCTGGAAGAGGAGTACGGAATATATACCTGCTCCACCGAGAGTTCCCCGTGGAAAATGGAAGTAGAAATCAACGGGGTTCCAATCTCGATGGAGATCAACACAGGGGCGAGCCAAACGTTGATGAATCAGACGGCCTTTGAGAAACTCTGGGACAATCCTGCCAAACGACCCAAAATATTCCCAATCCAGGCGAAGCTGCTCACCTACAAAAAAGGCACCATCCGAGTCGTGGGAAGCATGGAGGTCCAGGTATCCCATGGTGGCACGATGCACAAGCTTCCTCTGTGGATCGTTGCCGGTGATGGTCCAACGCTGCTGGGAAGAAGTTGGATGAAGCAACTTGTCCAAATCTGTCGGAGTGACGAAGGCCTCTGGGCCCTGGCGATCGACATCCTATGTGGCCCCAAACTTGGATCCATCGCAGCACCTGGAAATCCTACCATCCGACTCGACTGCGTGGCGACGACACAGACTGCACAACTCAACAAGATGATCCAACCTGAACGACCAGACCTCACCTTCCGGGTTCCAGTGACAGGACTCCGAAGGAAGAAGATCGGCGCAGAAGGTAGATTCCCAGCATCTGTGGCAGAACCTGGGGAGAAAAAGATCACCGCAGCCTACCTCGTGGAGAGAGAGAAGATGGCGCCTGCACCATGAGGCAAAGCACCTGGAATCAAGATGGCCACGAGGGGCAGCGTTGAGGGAGCAACACATGTTACTGAGCAGTGAACCGGATTGGGGTAAAGATCGCAAGGTCCTCTTAAAGGAGACCGGCAAACCCAGAAGAATTAAAGGGACAGTTCCACTCTTGGCACAGCGATGCCAGTGATATTAAAAATAAAAGTGTAAAGAATGAATGCAGTTATATATTTGCACTGTTGAACAGTGATGCCAGTAATCCTAACGTGACAAATGTAACCTTTGTAAGTGACAAACGTGAACATGTAAAGAAGTATAACAATGTCGCAGTAGCTAGTTGCAATCGGAGCCAATGTATCATGTATGCTAATGATAGAATGAGAAATGATACCGGGTTCTACATGTATAATGACAATGCCAAAGGGAACCCCCCCCCGTGGGAAACACCCAGGTCCAGCGGGCTACCTGATCATGTAGTCTGCGCTTTCGGGACCAATGCGATGCCCTGGAAGGGTTCACACACACCCAGTGGGAGCAGACCCACTGCAGGGACAGCAGTCAATGGGCAGCACAGCTACCACCACTGGCAACCTGCCCCAGATCGGCCCTACCCCCCCTGGCCACCAGGGCCAGCATTGAGAGCAAGAGGGCAGTACCCTCCAGCTTTCCCAGTGGAACCTGGGATGACCAGACTTCCACCACCAATGGAGGACAAAGAGGCTACACCATCCTGTGGCCCTGCCCACCACTAAACGCCACCACCTATCCATTCTACAATGTATGTACCTTACTCATAGAACTTGCTCCACCACTGCGGAATCCTCCAACAGTGACACCCACATGGGATATGTATGGGGGAGGGCGGGGGGGTGAGGCGGAAATGGATGTGTGCAGCCACGAGCACATGGATCACACCTGGCACCCACACAACCCTCACCAAAACCTCCTACCGCCCACTACTGATCACCTTCCCATGTCATGGCAATAAGGACATGGGAAAGGCTTAGGAGGGAGTGTTGTCATGTGTGCATGTTAATGTATGTACTGTAACACTAGACCACTGAATGTACCTTCACCCTATATAAACTATGCCTGTACCACCAGAGGATGTTGCTGCTGGAGACCTAAGGGACACCTGTACACTGTAGGTAACCCAGTATAAAAGGGAGATCACCTCTTGGTGTCCTCACTCTAGGAGCTGCAATAAAGGACTAAGGTCACTAGAGTTCTAGTACTATACCCTTACCTCGTGAAGTCATTATTAGAGTGCTTGCATACACAGCAGACTCAGCACTGAAAGACATGCAATAGTGTGAACTTGGGGTACTCACCCACTAAATACGTGATAAAAAGTTAGGGTTGGTGCATTCAGGAGTAAGTGAACTTTTTAAATGGCACAATAATTGATAATTACTGCCACACAACCTCTCTGACTGTGAAAATTTAATTTTACAACTGTGAAGTCTCATTCCTTCAGAAGTTAATTAGTGTTGAATATTTTTTTTATTGTTTATTTTTACTTTTTCTCTCCGTCTCTTTTATCTCTCTCCTTTAATCCCATCTATCTTTCCCAATCTTTATTCCACTTTTGAAATGTGATTTAAATCTGACTTATACTTCCTGCTTTATACTTCCTGGTTTAGCCACTCCGGGCTGAATTTTTGGGTGGTCAGCAGGCACGATCGGTGGTGAGTTGGGTGGGAAAGTATTGTTTTTTCGCCCAGCAGGTCAGGACCCCGTTGTGAACCCGCCGCCACACGCCTTTCCCCGATGTCGGGCTCGTCACGCTGAGCAGACCTGACACGCAGCAGCGGGTTAAGAGCGGGGGACCCAATACAGGTAATTAATGGCTTGTTTACAGCCACTTAAGAATGAATTTCAGCTCACTTTCTGCATTTGACAGCTCGCCCACAGAATCGTGGGTCGTGGAGCATGTCTGTCAAGCTGAGGCAAGAGTTCAGTGGCTATTGAATTAGCTGTTGAGTTAAAAGCTTCAAATGTACAGTAAAAGCTCCCACCTTACAGAGATATCTTCTCTTAGCCACAAACACTTCCTCACTGCATTTCCACAACAGATTCACCATGCTGCAAGTCTTTACACAAGTCTCCATCAAATCTGACCTCTTTACCTCTCCTAACATTGACAGATCATTTATGTCATCTCTACTTCACCTGTCATCTATTTCATCAGCATGTGTGCCCTTTATACTCTCTCACGTTAGTCCTCAGAATCCAACCATGGTCAGCCCCAACACCAGCAGCACCAGGCACACCAGCAGCAACGACACTACCAACTTTCTCTGCAATCACTTGATGCTGCACTGGACACAGGGCATCAGCACCCTACCACATTGCTGCCCGGGAGGCCAGGGATGGCCTCACCATGGCCAGATTTACTTCACTTGACACTGCACACCCTGGCTGCCACATGATGCACTCGGTTGGTACCCCCTACACCAACACCATAAAGCATCCCTACAATGCTCAAGCCATTCCTTTCACACTCATCAGGGGGTACCGTTATGTCTCACCATTCACTGCAACTCACTAAGACACTTCCAAAGGTTCACACAAATCTGTCCAAGAACACAAAGTGTTGAAAATAAAAGTTTCAATGTTTAACACCACATTAACAGAAACTTTACATAAACATTGCATAAAGCACCCAAGAGTCTACCCTTATGTGTTGTTAGTTGGTATGATTGCATTAGGATGAGAGTGATTGTGAGGGGTGGCTAATGAGATGGAGAAGTGATAATGTAGACATAGAGGCATGGAGGTGCAAGGTAGTGAGATAATGAGAGGGCTGGACAAGATGGAGGCAGAGAGTATATTTCCACTCATGGTGGAAACTAAAACTAGGGGGCATAGTCTCAGAATAAGGGGCCCCCCCATTTAAAACTGAGTTGAGGAATTTCTTCTCTCAGAGGGTTCTAAATCTGTGGAATTCACTGCCCCAGAGAGCTGCGAAGGCTGGGTCTTTGAATATATTTAAGGCGGAGATAGACGAATTTTGAGCGATATGGGAATAAAGGGTTATGGGGAGCGGGCAGGGAAATGGAACTGAGTCCATGATCAGATCAGCCATGATCTTATTAAATGGCTGAGCAGGCTCGATGGGTCAAATGGCCTACTGCTGCTCCTATTTCTTGTGTTCTTGTGTTCTTGTAAGCTGATGTGAGTAGGGTAAGGAAGGCAGCGTGATGGAGATGTGATGAGAGGCAGAGCAGGATGCAGTTAAGTGTGACTTCGTACGAACATTTCGTGATCTACTGAGATCATTGAAATGTTTGCAACACTGCACCCAGGTCCCCTTGATGACATCCCTGCTTATGCCCTCCTCTGCAATGTGCAACCAGGCTTTGCTGATCTGGGGAGGTTTCTTCCACCCATGGGAAAATCAGAGGACACCCTGCATGCTGTGACTCCAGGGAGTCATAGGAGAGCCTGGGTGCAGCCCTGCACTTCTGTGCAGTGCTTGTCAGTGTTTTCAGCACCTCAATGCTGTAGAAAACTGACAGCACAAATGTCAAATGAATGTTGGCCATGGTCCCTTTAAGGAAACTGGCTGATGATGCATCATCAAATGATGTCACCAGACCCGCTTCCTCTAAATGGCTGGGAAACACGCTGGGCTAGCTTAACAAGCCCAATCTTGGGAAATTATTTTCGGAGGCCAGGATGGAGACAGCAGGAGGGTTGGGACCCGCCACCGATGGCACCCACCATAGACCTGCCGAGGTTCATAAAATCGCGGCCTACGTGTCTCAGTGAGGATTCTTCAATATGATTGGTTGAAGAACCTCACTTTTCTTGACGCTCACAGACGCTACAGATTCCCTGTAGAGGGTGCCGCAATGGGCCAGGCACCGGATTAGGGTAAGTCTGCACTCTAAAGCCCGGAAAATGTTGTGGGTAGCTGTCAGCGAGGTTGACCGTGAGTGTCGTACCTTTGTCGCTTACCACAAAATCTGGGCTAGTATTCCAACTGGCAGCGAGATATTTTAACTTATAAAGTGTTAAAAAGCAATATTTCATTCACATAGTATCTTTTAAAACAATTTTCTCTGAGTGAGACCTGTGTGGCCACTGTCAATTTACTGGATTGACAAAAATATAAATCGTATTTTCAATTTCAGTTACAGCTCATAGAAGTCATCATAAATAATGCCCATGTAATTTATGTGGAACCTCACCAAAGCTTTAATAATGAATGTATATAAACACTGTGGTGTTAACCAAAGGTGTATTCAGGCGCACGCTTCACAGTCATGGTGAGTGCCCTGATGTTGTTGCAGTAACAGAGAATGAGGCCAGAGATGTCAGAGTGAATCGCACTGGAACTGTCAAAGTGAAAACCCGAGGAGCTAATAATTCCCGACCTCAACTACACGTCCAAAACCGCAAAGTAAACGCGATCTTCTGCAGTTTGGGTTTAAAAGTGTAGAACAGAGTGAGGGCATGACTAGAGCTTTGAAAGCAAGCTCGGTAAAAATGGAAATTTTAGCATAAAGCTTTGAACAATAGGCTGTCCATCCTGGATATAATGGAAGTTCTTTCTAATTGCTCGTAAATGTAACTCTATCATGTGTGTCTGCATTGTGATGTGGTTCCACACATCATGATACAAACACCAACTGAGTTCACAGCATTTTAAACCTAGGAATTCAGATTAGCCTTTAGAGAAGCCTTTATAAGTTGGCTTTCCAAATTGAAGGGAACTTGGGAGTGATTGGGGCTCTCCAAAATGGCCTCTAAACCGCCAAAAGTGGTGACCAGGCGCCGAGTCAAGCGGCCGCCGTCTTCCGGTCCAATGGCTGCAGCCAGTGAAATTCAGCTCAAGTATTTTTGTAGCGATGCTCACTTCCGCCCGCTCCCCCCACTTCCCCGCTCCCCCGCCACTTCCCGCTCCCGCCACTTCCGCCTGCTCCCCCCACTTCCTCCGCCCGCTCCCCCCACTTCCGCCCGCTCCCCCACTTCCGCCCGGCTCCCCCCACGTCCGCCCGCCACTTCCGCCCCGCTCCCCCCACTTCCGCCCGCCACTTCCGCCCCGCTCCCCCCACTTCCGCCCCGCTCCCCCCACTTCCGCCCCGCTCCCCCCACTTCCGCCCCGCTCCCCCCACTTCCGCCCCGCTCCCCCCACTTCCGCCCCGCTCCCCCCACTTCCGCCCCGCTCCCCCCACTTCCACACTTCCCCCGGGGTATTGTGGATGCGGCCGTAATGATGCAATCAGAGCGCGCACTGCCTCTCCGCCCCGGAAGCCAAATTCATCATAACAAAACCAACCTGCTGCCTGACGGTGCCCCCGACAGCTTTTTGTATTGAAGTACTGTGCTGGGCTGCTCGAGACCACTAGCGGATGAGAAAAGAGTTTTGGTGGAATTGAGATTTGTGTAATAAAAGTTTGCGGAGTTGTAAAAAATTGTTGGGATTTGCAAAAACTGTGTGAAAACTTTTGTGGACTTTTGAAAAGTTTCTAATTCGTCTTTTGACATTGGCAGTGATTACTAATGGCCTGGGGGCCTCATTCTGTACTCCACAGTGAGGGTTGAGCTTGCAGACGCAATGGGCTCAATGTTAGCAGGGGAACGCCTTGCCCACATTGTACAAGACATGGAGGCATGCAGGAGAAGGCGGTGCCATCAGCATCGGGTCCAAAGACAGCGGGCAAGGGAGGAAGCAGGCATGGCTGCCCAACATAGAGAAGAGTCTGGAGATGGCCGCAGACCTCAAGGCAGAGAAGTTGGCCAGGAAGGAGCTGGCATGAGGAGGAGGGTCAGGTACGCTGACCCCCCAAACCAGATAGTGGGTGAGGAGCCAGAGGCTTGCCAGCTTCGGCCTGCAGAGGCTGAGGAAGATCAAGAGCATGAGGGAGAAGGTAATCAGCCAGCTGCCGTTGGAGGGGCCCAGCACAGGCCTAGGGGAAGGAGGCCCTACCGTGCAAGGGTGTACCGACATCAGTTTTCCTTCATGGAGTTCACAGATGAGCAATGTCTGCGAAGGCTCCAATTCAGGAAGTACATCCTGAGGGATCTGTGCAATCTCCTGCACCAGATCTGCAGCCTCAAACAAGGCTGAGGACAGCTCTGAGCGTTGAAACAAAAGTAGCCATTGCACTGAACTTCTACGCAACTGGCTCTTTCCAGTCTGCAACTGCAGACATTTCTAATATCTCTCAGTTCCCCGCCCATCGCTCCATCTGTCAAATCACAGATGATCTCGACAGAAGAAGACTGCAATACATTTGTTTCCCGATGAGCAGGGAGAAACAGGTGGAGCGGCAGACCGGATTTGTCTGGATTGCGGGGTTTCCCAGGGTGCAGGGGGCCATCGACTGCACACACATCGGACTGAGGGCGCCACAAACCCATACTGAGATGTTTATGAACTGAAAGAGATTCCACTCCCTCACCGTCCAGCTGGTGTGCCACCAGTGCAGGATCATGGTGGTTGATGCCTAGTATCCAGGCAGCAGCCACAATGCCTTCACCTTGAACCAGAGCAGTGTGGCCACCATCCTCTCGGGCCCAAACCAGGATTGTGGATGGCTGCTTGGGGACAAGGGATATTCCCTGTCCACTTGGCTGCTGACTCTCCTTCGCAACCCCAGGACTGCTGGCGAAAATGCTTACAACGACTCTCATTCCGCCACCAGGTGCATAATTGAGCACTGCATCGGGATCCTCAAACAAAGGTTCCATTGCCTGGAATGCTCTGGTGGAGTGTTGCAGTACTTGCCTGAACGGGTCTCCATCTTCGTAGTCATCTGCTGCATGCTTCACAATCTGGTAATCGTGAGGGGCCAGCCGTTGGAGGTCGATCCAGCAGTAGCACCTCAGGAGGAGGCACAGCAGCAGGAGGAGTTGTTCCAGGAAGTGCGTCAACATCCCAACCATACAAGGGAAGTGCAGACCCATCTCATTGCTGCTCGTTTCAGATGATTTAATGCCCACATGACCCTTCAGCTTTGCTGTTCCATGGCCATCCCAATGAGTCCCTTCATAGATCATTGCCCACTGTCAAATTATACACCTGCCCAGATTCAGGAAGACAAAATAAAGATTTACTTCATAATAAACAATGGTGCAAAAAACAAACACAATATCATTTCTCACCCTTGTGCATCTCCTTATAACCCCTCTTACGCGAACCTATCAGACTACTATGCCGCAGTGTCTCCCCTGGGGCTGCCTCATGAGTCTGGGAAGGCTGCTGTGTTTCCTGTATAGAAGCTACAGGTTTCCTTCTAGCTGCCCTCGACCAGCTCTGACTCTGTAAGGGCCGGCTGGAGACTGATTAGCACCCTCCTGGGAGGGTTCAATCAGCCTTGGCTTGGGCGGCTCCATGATTGGAGGCAATGGCGGAGTGACAGGTCTGGGGTCAGGAATGGTGTGATCCTGAGAAAGCACATCATCCGTATCCTGGTCCGAGGAGCCTGCGTCAGTCCACCAGGGAGCAGCACATTAACACCACCACCAATCTGAGGGAGCTCAGGTCGGTGCTGTGGCGCCACACCGGAAGGTCCCTCATGGTGGACCCAGCTGCGAAGGCAACACTGAGGTGACAGGTGGCATCGAGCTGAGACTGCATGAGAGCAGACACAATCTCAAAGCCACCAGAGGTAATAGCAGTTAGATGCTCTGTGGCTTGTTACCCAGGGTGTATGAGCATTCTGAGCTTCCAGGGCCATGGCCATCCTCTCCAAAGCAGCACTGATACACTCGGTCACTTGCGCCTGTGCTGTAATGGCAGCTGCCACATCACCAAAGAGTTGCAGCATCACAGCTGGATCCACACGATCTCTCGGGGAGTCCACCATCGCCTGCACAATGGCAATGATGGGCTCCATGGTGTGCGCAGAGCTATCGACAATGCAGGAGGTGGACTCCTCCATGCTCCTCACCACTTCAGACAGCCTGTCCGGCAACCTTGCCACTGCCCCAAACATCTGGGAATGCATGGCCTCCACCATTCTTTCATAAGCCCCAACATCGATGGGTTCGCCTGGGTCCTCTTCAGCAGAACTCGCGTGCGCACGCGCCCCCCCTCCCCCAGAGGGATGGCATTCGAGGCTCCCTCTGCCCCGCACCACGCTGTAGCCCGCTAGGCCCTGATGTAACATCCAGTGCAGACCCCTCTGCTATATTAACTAGATCAGGCCGCGTACCTCCAGCAGCTGAGCTGGCACATGAGTGGAGGCAGTAACGTGGTGCTGTCAGCAGTGACTACCTCTTCCTCTGCCTCATCGGAGTTGTCGCCAATGGATGGAGGGGGCTCCAGGCTCTCATCTAGGCTCGAGCCCCCAATGTCCTCTAGGATCTCAGGATCCCCATGGCTTTCAGTGCCCACAAGGCTGTCGTCCAGGCCTTGCCTCCTAATCTCCATGTTATCCTCTCCCTGGGCTCGGCTGCCATTCCCTTCGAGGCTATCCTCTTGCATTGCCCTCCCACTTGCACCAGCGCTGGGACCCTCGACTTGGCTCCCACTCGGCCTCTCATCTACAAGCATAAATGGCACAAGGGATGCCGTGAGAGGGAAGTAGGGAATTGATGCATGGAGGCTGCAACTTGCACACTTCAGAAGGAAAGGCACAGTAGGCGCTTGCGCTTTCAGGGAGAGATAGCATTAAAGGAGGGCCTCACTTACCCATGCTGGCCACAGCGGGATCAGCGGTACCAGAGGCCATAGGGAAGGCAGCATGTCTGCCCACTTGCACCTCTACCCTTTCTTCCAGAGGTGTCAGAATCTGAATCTCAGGCTCACCACCACCGGTCCTCCTTTGCTTCATCCGTGGCCTGCAAAACAAAGAATGGTTGTTGAGTACCAGTGTCATGAAACCTCAGAAATGAGTGCACAAGTGTGTGTCCCTGACATGCAGCTGTAACTGTGACATGAAAGGGAGCCTCCATCATGAGAACACACACATATATTATGTATATAGATAGATATAGATATGTATAGAGAGAGCTATCGATAGAGATAGATATAGATATGGATATAAATAGATATAGATAGAGATATACAGGCCTCAACAGTAAAATGCTGCTTCAGTGACTATATAGTGAAGGTGGGAAAATGTCTTCTTCTTAGGCAGTCCCTTGGAGTCGAGGATAACTTACTTCCACACTAAAAATGAGTTCTCAACTGACTGCTGAGTCCAATGCAGGACCTACAGTCTCTGTCACAGGTGGGGCAGATGGTGGTTGAAGGAACGGGTGGGTGGGGTGCTTGTGTTGCCATACGTTCCATCCGCTGTCTACGCTTGGCTTCAGCTTGCTCCCGGCGAAGGGACTCGAGGTGTTCAGTGCCTTCCTGGATGCTTTTCCTCAACTTTGAGCGATCTTGGGCCAAGAATTCCCAGGTGTTGGTGGGGATATTGCACTTTGTCAAGGAGGCTTTGAGAGTGTCCTTGATGTGTTTCCTCTGCCCACCTGGGGCTCGCTTGCCGTGTCGAAGCTCCCCATAGAGCGCTTGCTTTGGGAGTCTCATATCAGACATGCTGATGATGTGGCCCGTCCAACGGAGCTGGTTGAGCACGGTCAATGCTTTGATGCTGGGGATGTTGGCTTGAGTGAGAACACTGACGTTGGTGCGCCTATCCTGCCAATGGATTTGCAGGATCTTGCGGAGGCAGCTTTGGTGGTACTTCTCCAGTGTTTTTGAGGTGCCTGCTGTACATAGTCCATGTCTCTGAAGTGTATAGGAGGGCGGGTATCACTATTTCTCTGTAAACCATGAGCTTGGTGCTGGGTTTGAGGTCCTGGTCTTCAACCGAAGGCTGAGCTGGCACACTGAAAGTGGTGTTGGACCTCGTCATCAATGCCTGTCCTTGTTGACAGTAGACTCCCGAAGTATGTAAAATGGTCCAAGGCCACGTCGTGGACTTTGATAATTGGGAAATAGTGGGAATAAGAGAAGGCTGAAGGCCAGGCTTGCAGATGGAAGGTCAGCAGATGGTGCAACAGGTACTTACTTTCATCAGACGGATGATGTCGTTCATCCTTTTTCGGCACTGGGTGGTGGTCCGGTAATGAATGGAGGTCCATGACACTTACACAGCTATCTCTCTCCAGGCATTAGTGAAGACCTCGCAAGTTGGTCTATCTGCATCAGGGTACAGCACTCGCCTTCTTCCCTCCACTGCATCAGTGTTTTGAATTCTGCAACCGGAAAGCAGGTTGCCCTCCTCGCTGCAGCTCCAACTGCTATGGCCTTCAATCAAACACCTTCCCGTCTCAGGGTCTAGCTGCAATCCCTGATCTTTATGAAGGCCAGGGAGCAGCTGGCTCATTAAAGACCAAATCAAGAGAAGGTGAATTTCCCCATGCAAACTCTGCTCTAAGCTCCCCCACCCACAAAGTGTCGATTCCCACCGGCCAATACCACTGAGTGCCATTTTTTTGGGAAAATCGCTGAATTTCGGTCGGATGGCTGCTGCAACCATTGCAGTGGTAATGGGTGCCAAAAAGTGGTACTTGCGCCCCGTTTCGAACGGACCTGAATTTTGGCCCCATTGACTCATATAAATGCACCCTGATATATCAAGGTGTCTGTTACATATTCTATAGCTCTGTCATCAACCGGGAAATCATATAAAAGTATCTTTCCTATACCTGGGTTATTTAGATATTTAGATATTTTCGATTGCGTTCTGCACAGAGAATTTTCTATAAAATGAATACCTGTTCTGTTGTGTCCTTAGATGCTCTAGTAATGACTCTACGAGGCAATGTTTTGTACTTGAACTGTAGTGACCTTAGTCCTTTATTTGTTAACTCCAGAGTGGGGATCACACCTGGTGGCCTGTCTTTTATACTAAGCCAGGTACACCTGTACAGTAACCTACAAGTCTCCCACTGCTGTGCCCTCTGGTGGCACACCTTGTGATAGTACCAACAGTAGCCATGTATGATGCATGACATGTTCATGGTACTAAATTCAACAAAAATAAAAATATACACATTCTCCTTTTAAATGTGACTTTTTTGGGGGGAGGGGGCAGAAGAGGGGGTGGGACAATGAACACTTGGATATGTTCCTGCCCCATTCATTTTTTACTTAAATCTAGGACAGATACTTCAGTCCTCAAACCAGAATGTGTAGGTTTTCTACAAATATCAGTGGTTCAGCCCCGAGAGTCCAAAACATTTCTATTAATTATGTACTTGAATATTAATGAACGCTATCTGGGCGATTAGACTAAATGGAGCCTGTGTCTCCTTTTATACAGCTGTAGCTCTCAGCTGATTCACACTGAAAGCAGAAATGAGCCAGTTTCTCTTCGCCAAATGTTATTCATGACGCTGAGACACTTCATAGGATAAGACTGATGCCTGAAGAAAATCCCTGGACTCATTTCAAAGTATTTGATTTTCTAATGTCTAGTTTTATTTTTGTTAAATCAAAGTGCTCTCATATTTCTGTGTGGAGACTTTTAACCGATGGGACATTGCAATTTGCTTTAGCAATTGTTTTTGAAAACACAAACATTCTAGTTCATAATAAATTGATAAACTGCATTTACTATAATGAATATTATCCTGCAGTATTAAGAAAACACATTGATTGACAAAATGAACAGAAATAAGAAGTGTTACACTTTCAATTTTATTCTCTAATAAAATTCGGTAGGATTTTTAGAAGGTGTAACTTTTTCTGAAATGTTTTATCAAAGTCTATAAGCTCAATCTTTTTTTAGTTTGAAATCTTATTATCCCAGTTCTAAAAAGATCTATAAACAGATTACAGTTTAGCAGTTCATTATGAATCATGCCATTTAAATGCACAAATCAATTTCTAACTTGCATGAATAAGCTGGCAATTTCTTGAGATCGTCAAACACTTTTACCTTCAAATTAGGCTCTTCAAGTATTAATATACAATCACTTAATGCATTCATACAAAATTACATTGCTATTTTAAGGCAGGCATTAATCTGTGCAGTTTAGCACCTCCATTATAAGCAGAGATTTCAAAAGAATATAGACAGTAATATTTATTGAAAGTCCAAATTTAACAAAGAAAACAAAATCATGGGTACACACAATCTTGTTTTGAAGACTGTTTCAATTCATTGTCTGTGCTCCATTAGCTATTCTCAGTATGGACATCAGGGCCTCAGTGTTCATTGTCTACAAAAACAGGGGAGGAGGAAATCAGCCAAGGTTCTCACTTCTGATATCTATTCAGTGACTACTGCTGGATGATGCACATGAGCTAAGATTTGGATCTGACTCAACTGTGATGTTTTCCATAGTTAAATAGCCTGCTAACAGTAGCTCACGGGAGAATGCTGAGGTACTGGAGGGTGGCTTGAGTTTGAAGAATTTCACTCTAGCATCAGTCAGCAAATTCAGGAAAGCAGGGAGACAATGAGAGAGGAAATAAAAAGATTTTCTGCATATAACAGGAGAACCTACACAGTGACTGTCAGTCCCAACTATTAACTGAATGAGCAAAATTTTAATCTATACTAGAAGTGCACTTTTCTATAATGACCTAGACTCAATAAAACAAGCTTTCCAATAAACAGGTTTTAATGCAATTGAGGCATTATTGTTTTTCAAGCAGACTAAAAGACCAAGGTCCATCTAGTTCACCTTCTATAAACCTGGTTGTCACATTATACCACGATAATGGAGTTATTCACTAATCATAGTAATCATAGTCTATCAATAAGTCTACAACAGACCCAAAACCTCAAGTGGTGGAAATCTTTGGAAATCATAGGTTCAAGGTCATCTATTCCTCCCAAACATGCTATACTTACATTTACTCTATAAATTATATAATTATACTCTATAAATAAATTATACTCCATCCAAGTAACACAAGTCAGACAGAAGCAAGGGGATCCATAAATAAGCTTATGTCATAGATAGAATCTGTGCAGGTCATGAGGGAATGTCAAAAGCCTTCTAAGAGTCAAGACAAACGCACACATATATTTCAATGAAGGCAGGAGTCAGGTCACCAAGTTATGCTCTCACTTTTTTCAATGTGCATCCTAAACCACTTCACATAAACACAAAAAGCATTAATATAACTAATCCATAAGTCCCATTTTGCTGAAATTTCATCAATAACCCTGTTAAATTAATGAATATTTTAAATACTGGAATGAGTTTCCTTTATAATATGATTGCTGCAACTTACTGATGGTTCATATTTATTAGAAAGCAATATTAATGATGTTGCAGTATTGAAGGAGTACTGCATTGTCGGAGGTGCCGTCTTTCAGATGAAATGTTAAACTGAGGCCCCGTCTGCTCTCTCGGGTGGACATAAAAGATGCCATGGCACTATTTCGAAGAAGAGCAGGGGGGGTTACCCTTGGTGTCCTGGTCAATATATATCCCTCAATCTGCATCAGTAAACAAACAGATTATCTGGTCATTATCACATTGCTGTTTTTGGGAGTTTGCTGTACACAAATTCACTGCCTCGTTTCTTACATTACAACAGTAACTACCCTTCAAAAATACTTAATTGGCTGTAAAGCACTTTGGGATGTTCAGGGGTCGTGAAAGGTGCTATATAAATGAAAGTCTTTCTTTCTTAAACTCCAGAGAATATAGACCTATTCTATTCAATCTCTCCTCATAGGACAGCCCTCTCATCCCAGGAATCAATCTAGTGAACCTTCATTACAACCGCTCTTAGGCGAATATATCCTTCCTTAGGTAAGGAGACTAAAACTGCCATTCAGTAAAATCATGGCTGAACGTTTTACATCAATTCCACTTTCCATCCTATCCCTATATCCCTTGATTCACTTAGTGCCCAAATATCTGTCAATATCCGTTATGTTCTTAATAAAGTAATGTGATTGAGTACTGTAGACGTGAGTAAGTGTGATCTTGGGACTCCAACAGATACGCCCCCTGGTGGCGGTAAAAGGCTTGTTGCATAGGGTTGCATACATAACATCACTCCCTCCCAAAGTCAATAGTACACTTATTTACAGGGTGAGACGATCTGGGGCTTTTCGCCCTCTCGTCGATCGTCACGGTACAAATGCAGGTGCAGGTGAGTTGGTTGGTTCTTCGCTGGGCTGCTGCGCAGCTGGCCTTGCTAGGCTGCTGGGGATGATGAGTTCAGCTTCATGGTCAACCGTGATGTCGGTTGCCACTTGTGTGTGTGTCGAAGGGTCGAAGTTGGTGGTGTCCTCTTCAGGTTGCTCGTGGCAGTCTGTGAATCGCAATTTGGTTTGGTCCAAATGCTTTCTGCAAGTTAGTCCATTTGACCTGAAATACCCTACTCCCTTCTTTGGCTATGACAGTGCCAGCAAGCCATTTAGGATCATGTCCATAGTTGAGTACAAATACAGGGTCATTGACTTCAATATCGCGTGACAAATTTGTACATGCTTTGTTGATGCCGCCTGCCCACGATGTGATCATGGAGATCAGGGTGGATGAGAGAAAGCATTGTTTTGAGCACTCTTTTCATGAACAGCTCAGCTGAGGGAACCCCAGTGAATGAGTGGGGTCTGGAGCAGTAGCTGAGCAGTACTCGGGACAGGCGGATCTGCAGGGAACCTTCCGACACACATTTCATGCTTTGCTTGATAGTTTGGACTGCCGTTCTGCCTGGCCATTGGATGCGGGCTTGAACGGGGCTGATTTGACATGCTCGATTCCATTGCGGGTCATGAATGCCTTGAATTCAGCGCTGGTAAAGCATGGCCCATTGTCGATGACAACAACATCAGGCAGGCCGTGCGTGGCAAACATGGCTCGTAGGTTTTCGATGGTGGCAGTGGACGTGCTTACAGACATTATTGCACACTCAATCCACTTTGAATGAGCATCCACTACAACCAAGAACATTTTGCACAGAAATGGGCCAACAAAGTCAATGTGGACCTAGACCACGGTTTGGAGGGCCATGACCATAATCATAGCGGTGCCTCCCTGGGTGAATTGCTCAGTTGAGAGCAAGTGTTGCATTGGCATATACAAGACTCCAAATCTGAATCGATGCCGGGCCACCACACATAGGATCTGGCTATAGCTTTCATCATTACTATGCCTGGGTGGGTACTGTGTAGGTCACGTATGAACATTTCCCTGCCATTCTTGGGCAAAACCACGCGATTATCCCACAAAAGACAATCCGCCTGTATGGACATTTCATCTTTACGCCGCTGGTATGGCTTGATCACTTCATGCATCTCCGCTGGGACGCTGGACCAGCTCCCATGGAGGACACCGTGTTTTATAAGGGGCAGTAAAGGATCTTGACTGGTCCAGGTCCTGATCTGGCATGCCGTAACGGGTGACTTTTTGTTTTCAAATGCATCCATTATCAAGAGCAAGTCTGCATGTTGTGCCATTTCCACCCCGGTGGTGGGCAATGGTAGCCATCTGAGAGCGTCAGCACAGTTCTCGGTGCCTGGCCTGTGGCGAATTACATAGTTATATGCAGACAGCGCGAGCGCCCATCTTTGGATGCGAGCAGAGGCATTGGTATTAATCCCTTTGCTCGCTGAAAACATCGACATAAGCAGCTTATGGTCAGTTTCTAACGCGAACTTAAACCCAAACAGATACTGGTGCATGTTTTTTACCCTGTAAATGCATGCCACAGCTTCTTAGTCAATCATGCTGTCGACCCTTTCGGCCTTAGACAAGCTCCTAGATGCATAAGCGAGAGGTTTGCAATGTTCCCGATTCATTTGCTTGTTGTAACACACACCCGACCCCGTACGAAGACACATCGCAAGCTAGCACTAAACGTTTACAAGGATCATACAGGACAAGCAGTTTGTTGGAACCTAACAGATTTCGGGCTTTCTCAAAGGCTGTCTCTTGTGATTTTCCCCCTACCCAGTCATCTCCCTTGCGTAGCAACACGTGTAGAGGTTCTAGCAAGATGCCTAACCCGGGTAGGAAATTACCAAAATAATTGAGGAGTCCCAGGAACGACCACAGCTCCGTAATGTTCTGTGGTCTCGGCGCGTTCTTGATGGCCTCTGTCTTGGCGTCGGTGGGTCTGATGCCATCTGCCATGATTCTTCTCCCTAGGAACTTGATCTCTGATGCCAGGAAAACACACTTCAAGCATTTCAACCCGAGTCCCACACGATCTAGCCAACTTAGAATCTCTTCCAGGTTCTGCAAATGTTCGATGGTGTTCCGACCTGTGACTAGTATGTCGTCCTGGAAAACCACGGTGCGTGGAACCGACTCTCATCTAGGTCATTGGGTTCAATTAGCAGACTCTCCATGTTCCTTTGGGTTCAATTAGCAGACTCTCCATGTTCCTTTGAAAAATAGTCGCGGCCAATCGAATCCCAAATGGGCATCTATTGTAGATGAACAGACCTTTATGCATGTTGATGCAGGTGAGGCCTTTCGAAGATTTCGCCAGCTCCTGCGTCATTTGGCCGAGGTCAGGTCCAACTTGGTGAACGCCTTCCTTCCTGCCAGCGTCGCAAATAGGTCATCTGCCTTGGGTAGCGGGTACTGGTCCTGAAGCGAAAAACGGTTAATCGTTACTTTATAGTCCCCACAAATTCTGAATGTGCCATCGCCCTTGAGAACCGGAACAATCAGATTGGCCCAATTGTTGAACTCAACCAGCGCGATGATGCCCTCTCATTACAGCCCGTCTAGCTCGATCTCTCTTTCTCTCACATCATATATGGCACCACCCATGCCTTGTGGTGGATGGGTCGTGTACCGGGAATCAAGTGGACCTGCACCTTCACCCCAGAGAAACTTCCGATGCATTGCTCAAATGACGATGGAAACTTGCTCAGAACCTGGGCACATGAGGCGTCGTCGACAGACGAAAGTGCTCGGATGTCATCCCAGTTCCAGCGGATTTTTCCCAGCCAGCTTCTGCCAAACAGTGTGGGGCCATCTCCTGGTACAATCCATAGTGGTAGTTTGTGCACTGCTCCATCATAGGAGACTTTTACTGCTGTGCTGCCAATTACAGGGATCAGCTCTTTAGTGCAAGTTCTCAGCTTGGTGTGAATGGGGCTCAGCTTGGGCCTGTGTGCCTTGTTGCACCACAGCCTGTTGAAGGCCTTTTTGCTCATGATGGACTGACTCGCACCCGTGTCCAATTCCATGGATACTGGAATTCTGTTCAGTTCAACTTTTAACATGATCGGTGGCTATTTCGTGGTGAAGGTGTGTACCTCGTACACTTCTGCCTCCTCGGTTTGTGTCTCTAGTTCAGTTTGATCCGCCATGGATTGGTCTTCCTCTGCAATGCAGTGGTTTGCAGGCTTTGCAGCTCGTCTGCACATTCGCTTGAAGTGTCCCATTGTTCTACAGCCTTTGCATGCATAGTGTTTGAAGCGGCATTGATGGGCTCGATAATCACCTCCACAACGCCAATGAGGTGTTAACTGCCTCGCATTAACGCTTGATGGCGGACTCTGAGTCATCTGAGGTCGTGCAGCTGCAGGCGTGTACGTTCTGCCATATGCATTCCTGCCTGAAAATGATGTTACTTTGTGTACAGTACTTGCTGAAACATCTTTATGCTGCGAAATTTATTTAGTATTATCACTGGTGGACATAAATGCCTTGGCTATCGTTATGGCTTTGCTCAGGTTCGGTGTTTCAACAGTCAATAGTTTGTGAAGAATAACCTCATGGCCAATGCCAAGCACAAAAAAGTCTCTTAGCATTTGCTCCAAGAATCCATCAAATTCGCAATGTCCTGCAAGGCGCCTTAGTTCGGCGACGTAGCTCGCCACTTCCTGGCCTTCAGACCGTTGACATGTGTAAAATCGATATCTTACCATTAGAACGCTCTCCTTCGGATTTAGGTGCTCCCGGACCAGCGTACACAGTACTTCATACGATTTGGTTGTGGGTTTCACCGGAGCAAGAAGATTCTTCGTGAGGCCATAGGTTGTTGCCCCGCAGACGGTGAGGAGAATCGCCCTTTGTTTGGCAGCGCTCTCATCCCCTTCCAGCTCGTTGGCCATGAAGTATTGGTTGAGTCACTCCATGAAGGCCTCCCAATCATCCTGTTCTGATAATTTCTCCAGGATACCAACAGTTCTCTGCATTTTTGTGTGATGGTTCGTTATCTCGTCGCCAGTTGTTATGTCCTTAATAAAGTAGTGTGATTGAGTACTGTAGACGTGAGTAAGTGTGACCTTAGTCTCTTTATTCTAACTGCAGATTGCTGGTACAGAATGGGAGGCCTGTTTATATACAGTGCTCCCAAGGGATGCTGGGATCCCTTGGGACTCCAACAGATATGCCCTCTGGTGGCAGTAGAATGCTGGTTACATAGGGTTGCATACATAACAATCTCAGTCTTGAATATATTCAATGACTAAAAGTCCACAGCCCTGTGGGATGCAGAATTCCAAAGATTCATAACCCTCTGAGTGAAGACATTTCTCCTCATCTCAGTCATAAATGGCCGACTCCGGTTCTAAAGTCTCCAGCCAGGGGAAACAACTAATAAGTATCTACCCAGTTAAGCCTTCTAAGAATTTTATATGTTTTAATGAGATCACCTCTTACCTCTTACTCTTCTAAACTTCAGAGAATATAAGTCCTTTCTACTCAGTATTTCCTCATAGAGCAGGCTTCTCATCCTAGGAATCAATCTGGTGAGCCTTCATTGCACCCCATGTAAGGCAAGCATATCTTCCTGGGGGAAGGAGAACAAAACACAGTACACCAGGTGTGGTCTCACCAAAGCCCTATATAATTGCAGCAAGACTTCCTTCCTCTTATACTCCAATGCCCTTGCAATAAAGGCTAACATACCATTTGCCTTCCTAATTGCTAGCTGCACCTGTATGTTAACTTTCTGTGATTTGTGTACAAGGACACCCAAGTCCCTCCAAATGCCAATATTTAGAAGTCTCACACTTTTAATAAAATATTCTGCTTTTCCATTATTCTGACCAAAGTGGATAACTTCATATTTGCCCACATTATATTACATCTGCCACCTTTTTTGCCACTCACTTAACCTGACTATATCCCTTTGCAGACTCTTTGCCTCCTTCTCACAGCTTACTTTCCCCCCTAACTTTGTATCATCAGCAAACTTGAATATATTACACTCAGACCTCTCATCTAGGTCATTGGGTTCAATTTTCCGCAAGCCCGTTTTCTAGTGTGTTACCAGAGATACGCCCATTTTTCTAGGCCAGAAATGCACCAGAAATAATTTGTCAAAGTTTCCCCGAAGTACAATTCGAATTTGGTGCTACACAATGTGTCCAGTCACCTCAGGGGGTGGAGCCTGCTGTCTGCACCGAAAAACGAGGCCGCACCTTCTGTGCATGCGCAGAAAAAAAGTTATGTTTTTGACGTCGTTGCAATGGATGCGTAAGCTCAATACAGCTCGGATTTGGCAATCGGCCATTTTTAATGAGCCAGTTGTGTGTGAGAACGTTGAGTGCTGTGTGAGAGCATTGGAAAAATTGCAGCTGCAGCAATACAAGATGCAATGCAGTGCAACGATCAAGAATTTCTTACAGGAAGAAGTGGAGGAAATAGTTACTGTGATTAAGAACAGATGGCAGGAGCTGGACATGAGCAGAGGTCACATAAAAGTTCCACCCAAAGAAATGAAGAATCGCTGGCACCAAGTTGCAGAGCATTACTGTGCAATGGTGACAACCACGAGATCTGGAGGCCTGTGTAAAAAGAAGTGGCAGGACATTGGTCAAGTACTTAGTGTAAGTAATATTTTCATTTATTCAATGCAATTGCGATTGTAAATGTGACTATCTGTATATGTCCCACCCAACAGAAAGACACCCTCTCTTAAAAATTATATTTTCATCTATGCAGAGGAAGGTGGCACATAATAAAAGGGAAAGACTTGAATAGGAGGCCGGGAAAATCTGCACCCACTGACACCCTTGGAAGAGCGGGTCGCTGCTTTGATGGGTCCTGCCTGGAGAAAAGCAATCAGTACTGCACACTCAAGGGAGAGGATAACTATTTCAAATTCATCATGGCCCTTCAAATCAGCCTGCAACCTGGCTTGTGATATGTGAGCCTACTCATGCCATCCACCTTGTCCCCTACTCTGCTGCTAACCATTTGACTGTTCTGTTATATCTTGCAGAACTTGAGGCCAACCCTGACGATGCAGAAGAGTCATGCGGACAAGCCTGAAGAGGAGAACATCTTCCAATCTAACCCCCCAGACTAACATGGAGTGAGATCGAAGGCATGGAGCTGGATGAAGCTTCCACTGTTGTACTGACTTTGGACGAGGTACTGCTCATGGAGGTGACAGCCCCTTCCATGCCTAGTGGTTTGAGTATTGGTGGGACATTCCATGGTTTCGCACCTTCCGAGGTTGCGGTCCCAGTGGTGTGGTGCAGCGAGGTACACACAGTGCCCCACCTTCCGAGGTTGCGGGTTTCAGTGGTGGGATGCAGCGAGGCACACCTAGCGCCTCAATTTCCAAGGTTGCCGGTCCCAGTGGTGGGATGCAGCGAGGCACACCCATGGGGAGGAGGGGAAGGAGAGCTTGACCGTGCTCTCCTTGGTGCAGGATCTAACAGATGTGGTTCAGATGATGTCATTGAATGTGGAGAGCATTGACCTTACCCGATCACTCCTGGACGCCATCAGTGGGGTGAGTGATGAGGTGGTGGGACTGTCGGGAGAAGTAGTAGCAATGACACAAGAAATGGAAACGATATCCGGGACCATCAGTGAGGGAATAGGGGACTTGAGAGAGTGAATGTCAGAGGTAGTGCAAACCACGTCATTGACCATGAGGGACGGAATGCTACAGGTCGTTGAGACACTGTCAGGGCACATGAGGGAAGGCATTTTGGAGTTAGCTGCTGCAATAAGGGAACACGCCCAGAGCCCACGCCCATTGACAGAATCAAATGTCACTCCCACTCCAATCCCCACACACGCCTCTGAAGAGCCCAAAGCCGGGCCCTCCAACTTGCCGTCTGGGCCCTCCAGCTTGCAGCCTGATCACCACCACCCTCCCCCACCCAACCCCAAGAGGTGTGCAATACCCAAGATGTTAGAAAGAATAAGCTTGGTACCAAGCCCAGAAACACTGCGCCACCGCCTGCGGGCAGGGGTGATGGAATGTCCAAGACCAAGCGCAGCGGGTGGTCTTAGAATAAGGGGGAGGAGAGATGGGTGCAGCCTTTCTTTGCTGCTGTTATTATTGTTGTTACTGTTGTAACTGTTCTCAAATTAAAAGTGTTTTGTAAGTTATGTAAGTTTACAAGTTTAAAAGTTTGTAAGTGATCTTACATTTTTTAAGTGATCTTAAAAAGGGTGATCTTAAAGTTTGATACAAGAATAATTTAATTAAAGTTCAGTACAAAAGAACTGTTTCTTAAACTGTTGAATAAAATATATTTTACATTAAAATTGAATCATATCCATTATTTGTTCGATTATTAAAATAACTTTTGAAGTAAACAAGAATAATTTCCATCATTTGTTCCATTAACACAACATAATGTTACGGAACAGCTCCAAACAGTAAAAATGGTCCATGTGGAATAATTGTCACTGAGCCCTCAGGCAGCAGTAAAGCGTTCACGGATGAGCTGCTGGCACAAGGCTCGAGCAATCGTTGAAGGGGCACAATGGCCTGCCCTTCTCTGCTGTTGTGCTCCGGCCTCAGGCACTTGCATGGCTTCCTCATCCTCCTCCTGCTCGTCATCTGCATCTTCCGCATTAATTTCATCGGCCACTCTCACCGCAGGTGGGTCTTCCACTATCAGGTGCTGCTGCCTCATGATGTGTGCTGCATGCTGTATAACTTAACAGTGAACTGAACGACAATCTCAGGGAAGTACAGCAAGTAGCCTCCGGAATGGTCCAGGCATCGGAAACACTGTTTCAATATGCCAATGGTCCTCTCGATGAGGCTGCGGTCACAATGTGTGACATGTTGTATTCACAGTCAGCTCCCGTCTGAGTTATGCGTAGGGGCGTCACGAGTCAGGTGGCGAGGCCGTACCGCTTGTCTCCCAGTAGCCAGCTCTGCCCTTCTGGCTGCTGCTGCTGAAACATGGCAGATATAATGCTGTCATGTAGGGTGAACACATCATGGGTGCTCCCAGGGTATCTTGCATTGACTGACATATGATGCATGTCGTCACACACGAGCTGTACATTAATAGAGTGGAAGCCTTTTCTGTTCCTGTAATCTCAGAATCCTCCAAAAAGCTGCTCACAAGGCGATGTGGGTACAATCAATGCAGCCCTGTACCTTGGGGAAGCCAGCAATCCTGGAGAAGCCCAAAGTCCTGTCATGGATTGCTTAGGCAGTCATGGGGAACTTTATGAAGTAATTCCTACGCGCATACAGTGCAGCCGTCACCTGGTGAATGCAGACATGTGTTGCATGTTGAGAGATGGCGCACACATCCCCAGTTTAACTTGAAACGATCCAGAGGCATAGAATGAAAGTGCAGCTGTAACCTTCACTTCAACTGACAAAGTAGTCCTCCTGATGCTTCTAGTTTGTAGGTCTGCTTTGACCAACTCACAGATCTCACTTACAACTTCTTTTCAGAAACGCAGCCTCTAACAGTCTGCATCATCATCATTATCGTAGGCAGTCCCTCGGAATTGAGGAAGACTTGCTTCCTGAAGTGAGTTCTTTGGTGGCTGAACAGTCCAATACGAGAGCCACAGACTCTAACAGATGGGACAAATAGTTGTTGAGGGAAGGGGTGGATGGGATTGGTTTGCCGCATGCTCTTTCTGCTGTCTGTATTTGATTTCTGCTTGCTGTCGGCATTGAGACTCAAGGTGCTCAGTGCCTTCTCGGATGCACTTCCTCCATTTAGGGCGGTCTTGGGCCAGGAACTCCCTGGCATCAGTGGGGATGTTGCACTTTATCAGGGAGGCTTTGAGGGTGCCCTTGTAGCGTTTCCACTACCCACCTTTGGCTCGTTTGCCGTGAGGGAGCTCAGAGTAGAGCATTTGCTTTGGCAGTCTCGTGTCTGGCATGCGGACTATGTGGCCTGCCCAGCGGAGCTGATTGAAGCACTGACCACACTCAATGCTGGGGATGTTAGCCTGAATGAGAATGCTGATGTTGGTGTGCCTGTCCTCCCAGGGGATTTGTAGGATCTTGCGGAGACATCACTGGTGATACTTCTCCAGCAACTCGAGTTGTCTACTGTACATGGTCCATGTCTCTTGAGTCATACAGGAGGGCAGGTATTACTACAGCTCTGTAGACCATGAGCTTGGTGGCAGTTTTGAAGGCCTGGTCTTCAAACACTCTTTTCCTCAGTTGGCCGAAGCTGCACTGGCGCACTGGAGGCGGTGTTGGATCTCGTTGTCGATGTCGGCTCTTGTTGATAGGAGGCTCCCGAGATATGGGAAGTGGTCCACGATCTCTAGGGCCACGCCGTGGATCCTTGGTGACTGAGGCGGGGGGTGGGGGGGAGCAGTGCTGTGCACTGAGGACAGACTGGTGGACAACCTTTGTCTTATGGACGTTTAGCGTAAGGCCTATGCTTTCGTACGCCTCAGTAAATTCGTCGACTATGTCCTGGAGTGCAGCCTCTGTATGTGCGCATCCGCAGGCGTCGTCTGCGCACTGTAGCTCGATGACAGAGGTTGGGGTGGTCTTGGATCTGGCCTGGAGATGGCGCAGGTTGAACAGGTTCCCACTGGTTCTGTAGTTTAGTTCCACTCCAGCGGGGAGCTTGTTGACTGTGAGGTCGAGCATGGTGTCGAGAAAGATTGAAAAGAGGGTTGGGGCGATGATGCAGCCCTGTTTGACCCCAGTTCGGACGTGGATTGGATCCGTTGGTAAAGATCACGGACTGCATGTCGTCGTGGAGCAGGCAAAGGATGGTAACGAACTTTTGGGGGCAACCGAAACGGAGGAGGACGCTCCATAGACCCTCGCGGTTGACAGTGTCAAAGGCCCTTGTAAGGTCGACCTCACAGGTGAAGGTACGAATGCCTGTCTCTATATACCCGAGGTGGGTAAGGCCTCCTGCCTCGCACCCTACGGTCTCTGATGTTCCTGATGCGATGAAGTTCACTCAATTATCTCCTACGTAGCACCATGATGCAGAAGGTATGGCATTGTCAGTATTAGCCCGGTACTTAAATTTAACCTTTGAAAGAAGCTCAAGATGGCAGGAAAGCAGGCAGGCAGGCCAAGTTCGTAGTTCTCTTTCTTCCCAAGGTCTGTATGAATGGACCACATCCAAAGGTCTTGTGACTTCTCTCTCCCCGTCCCTTAACTAATTGGTGTCTTGTGATTTCTCCCCTTCTCCCTCTCCCTCTCCCTCTCCCTCTCGCCCCCCATCACCACCCCACACAGCTTGTTTTGTAGCTGAGCCCCGAGCTGCTGTGTCCAGACGCGGGGCCAATTCTGCCGGCCAAAGCTACGACCCTCCAGCCCTGTTTCCAGACGTTCGGTGGTGGCATGTGAGTGAGTAAAAAAAAAAGAGAAAACTTCTGAAATCCAACAAATTTACACTTCTACGTTGACAGGTAAAAGAAAGTGGAACTTTTCAATTGATTTTGACAGTGTTCTTGACTCCCTCCAAAATCTTCGGTTTAAAAACAATGGCATCTTTCAGCGCAGATTTGTGAATGTGCGCTGGTTTTCTTAAGTGCCCAGAAGGTTTTTCGGGAGTGGCCAGATACGCCAACCTAGGAGGAAAAAATGTTGGCCAAACTGCGAAAGATTTTAAGAAAACCTGCGCAGATGACGTAAAAAAAAAAACTGGCCTAGAAAAATCATAAATAAGTCAGTTATGCCGGCGCAGATCACAGGGGGATACTTGGAAAAAATACATATGCCAGAAAAAATGGCGTGCGCCAAAAAAACAACTCAAATGACCGGGGAAAATTGAGCCCGTTGATAGAGATTGCAAATCGCTGAGAAACAAGCACTGATCCTTGTGACACTCCAAGGTATACCTGCCTTCCTGAAAATAACCAATTTATTCCTACTCTCTGTTTTCTGTTCATAAACAAATCCTCAATCCATGCTAATATGTTACTCCCAATCCCATGAGCCCTGGGCCCTGAACCTGGTGGACTTACCGCCTGCTGCCGCCGAGTTTTCTGGGCAGTCTCCACTCTGAGCGAGTTTGGTGGAAGCCTCTCACCGGCGAGGAGAGAAGACTGCTGGGGACCGCCCGCTGACGCCCACTGGCGCGCAACGCATGTAAGTGTCCTCTCGCCCGCCGAGCTGCCAGTTAGGTCCGTGTGGGAGTCCGCTGCAGCAGGGGGAAGGGCCGTCGCATGGAGCAGGTCTAACCTCAACGGTAAGTAAGAAGACCTGCAAAAAAAGATTAGTGAACTTCTTTTCTTTATTTTTTTTTCCAGCAGTTCAGGTAGATGAGGTCCTCTGGAGGTTTTCCAATGTTTTTTTTAATTTTTTGAACATTTTTAATTTTATACGTTTCCCCCCTAGCTGGGCCAGACTCAATCCTCGGTGGTACTTTGCCACCAAGATTCAGAGCTCTCGTCCGCTGCCGTTCAGACTCAGGACGCAAGTCGCTTTTTTGCCACCGGGCAGTTTTTCCAAGACTTTTCCACGAAACTCCCACCCAATGTACTGTCAGGTATCTAAGTGGTCTTTTGGGCAGCACTTGGGCGTATAAGGGTTTCCAAATACCTCTAGTCCCCCATTATAAATTCTGACGTCAAAGAATTGCGTAAGAACAAAATTACATATGGCACAGGGTTTTGGCTCAACCAAGATTCATTTGTTTTATTAAACATAAACACAACTGCCTCTCTGTATAAATGACTATGATCTATGTGGGACTAACAAACCCATAATACAAACCCCTACCAAAAGGTCGTTTGCATCGGCACAACTTGACAAAGTTAAATCCGTTGACGATTTGGTTGTTACACAAAGTTACCCAGACCCACACACAAAACCCTTCTATGATTTGGCTGGAACCAACATACAATCACCAATTCCTCGGCTGTCTTCTGAGGTTGATTGTCAGCCCTTTCCTTGGTTGCAGCTTGTGTCCCAAAAACTGGCTGGCTTCTGTTGCTGTTCCAGTACTGCTCTTGTATTGCTGTGTTTTGCCTTCGAAAATGGGACTTCTTTATACCACAAAACCAACATGCAATCTTGAAACAGATTTAACATGATGGCAGCAACAAATGTAAACTCTTGAAGGCTAATTGTCCCTCATTTAGAGTCATTGTCCATGATTACTTTGGCCACCGCCTGTCTGTAGGGTGAGGTCCTTTACAAAGTAACCTTCCCAAGGTGACTTAATTGTTGGTTTCTAGTTGCATTCATATCCAAATGGCTCAGGGTCCGGTTCATTGTCTAGGCCTACCCTGATATCAGCCTTTCTGGAGCCACAGTCCAAGGTATGTTTTTTAAACAATGTAACCCCTTAAGGTAAATGAATATGTGAATGTTCCTGTATCTTTTCAGGCAGAAAACCATTGAAGGTGTGAATGTCTCTCTTCTGGTGTTCTGCTGATGAATGTCCCTCTTTGGCTGCCATCGTCTGTGATTTAGATCGATGGCAGATATCCTGTATCATTGCCCCTCATGATG
Source organism: Pristiophorus japonicus (assembly GCF_044704955.1). Classification (NCBI taxonomy): domain Eukaryota; kingdom Metazoa; phylum Chordata; class Chondrichthyes; family Pristiophoridae; genus Pristiophorus; species Pristiophorus japonicus. The sequence goes on from NC_091980.1 coordinate 81,580,014, forward strand.
TCTGATGGTTTGGCTGTAATGTATGAATTAATCTTTTCCTGCCCAGCTCTTTTTTGCAGGCTGCAATGCAGTTCTGGATTTTTTATTTAAAATAGTCCAATTTTTATCGTTAGCTTCCACCATGTTCAGGGCCTCAATCTTGTGTAACAACTCAATGGGCTCAATTTTGCCCAACCCCTTTTTCGGCGCACTTACCTTAAATGCACCGACTTTGCACGCTGGAAACAAGTCGCCCCATCCTGGCCACTCTTCCGAGTCCCCCGGAGTCCCAGTGTGGCGTGCATTGTGAAGTGGGGGACGGAGCAACAGGCCAGCGCCGAAAACAATGGCAGCATATGCAACCATGCTCCTGCCCTCCCAGTGTGTCCTGCGGGCTGCGAGCAGGACCCGATGCTCGCAGCCCCTATCCCCAGCCGAAGGGACGTCCCGATCTTGCCGCACCCAAACCCCAGCCGAGAGGCCTCCCTCAGCGGCTGGCCGGCTCGTTGAGTTCCCAGGCCAAGATAGGACTTCAGATTTATTTTTTTATTAATTGATGGTTGTGCTTGAGAGTTTTGATTTTTCCTGGGGGGGGGGGGGGGGCGGTGGGGGGGGGAAGAAAAAGAGAAGAAAGATAGAAAAAGTGTTTTGACGGAAACTTTAAAAAAAAACTTGATTCTGACAACGGTAGGACTTCTATTTTTTATTTGTTATAAAGCACATAAAGTAATCAATCAATAAGGCTCGGTGCTTTAAATGTACTAGCCTGCACCGATTTCTTAACTGTCCACCAGGTTTTTTCAGAGCTGGCCACATATGCTGACCTAAGTTGATTTGGAGTAAGTTTTAGCTGGCCAAAGTGACATAAATGGCCAAAACTGGGGTAAGTGTCTCAGAATGCCCCCTTTTGGAAAAAAAATCGTACCTAATTGACTTACTCTGGAGCAAATTTGGGGGGGAAATGGCAATTTTTAAACTTACACCAGAAGAAACAATTTACTCCAAAAAAATTGATGCAAGTTATGGCCAAAATTGAGCCCTTGTCTGGCACCTTATCAAATCCCTTCTGAAAATCCAAATGTACTACATCCACTTGTTTCCCCTTATGTACCCTGCTAGTTACACCTTCAAAAAACGAATAGATTTGTCAAACACAATTTCCCCTTCCTAAAACCATGTTGACTCTGCCTTAATAAATTATGCTACACATTCTAGGAGAATTTTCTAATCACCAATACAAGTGCCGTCAGGATGGAACAGGCACCGGCTATTAATCTCACCTGCTCTCCAACCATTTTGTGGAATATATAAACTCCAAATCAGATTTTAAGGTAAGCATTAGGAAACATGCAAGGCTCATTTTGAATGTTGTAATATATATAAGAACATAAGAATTTGGAACAGGAGTAGGCCATCTAGCCCCTCGAGCCTGCTCCGACACTCAACAAGATCATGGCTGATCTGGCCGTGGACTCAGTTCCACTTACCCGCCTGCTCCCCGTAACCCTTAATTCCCTTATTGGTTAAAAATCTATCTATCTGTGATTTGAATACATTCAATGAGCTAGCCTCAACTGCTTCCCTGGGCAGAGAATTCCACAGATTCACAACCCTCTGGGAGAAGAAATTCCTTCTTAACTTGGTTTTAAATTGGCTCCCCCGTATTTTGAGGCTGTGCCCCCGAGTTCTAGTCTCCCCGACCAGTGGAAACAACCTCTCTGCCTCTATCTTGTCTATCCCTTTCATTATTTTAAATGTTTCTATAAGATCACCCCTCATCCTTCTGAACTCCAACAAGTAAAGACCCAGTCTACTCAATCTATCATCATAAGGTAAGCCTCTCATCTCCGGAATCAGCCGAGTGAATCGTCTCTGTACCCCCTCCAAAGCTAGGATATCCTTCCTTAAGTAAGGTGACCAAAACTGCATGCAGTACTCCAGGTGCGGCCTCATCAATACGCTATACAGTTGCAGCAGGACCTCCCTGCTTTTGTACTCCATCCCTCTCGCAATGAAGGCCAACATTCCATTCGCCTTCCTGATTATCTGCTGCACCTGGGATTCATGCACAAGGACGCGGTGTCCACCGGTACGCTCGCGGCCTTCCGCGAGAGGTGGGCACCGGAGGGACTGGAGTGCATCATCACGCCCGGCAACCAAATTTTAATTTGATTTTACGTTTTAAAGTTAATTTGTTTTAATTGCCGGTGCTTTTAGTGTCCCCTTCCCTTTTATAGGGGGCACTGGGGAAAAATTGTGATTTTAGTGCCCAAAAAAGAAAAACACAAAAAAAAAAGGGGGAAAAAAAAAGGGCCTTGTAAATGTCTGGAGTGTCACCCAGGTCGGGTGGCACCGTTTAATGTTTTATGTTTTGCAGGTGAACTCCAAAAAGAGTTTCATGCACAAGGACCCCCAGGTCCCTCTGTACCGCAGCATGTTGTAATTTCTCCTCATTCAAATAATATTCCCTTTTACTGTTTTTTTTCCCCTCCAAGGTGGATGACCTCACATTTTCCGACATTGTATTCCATCTGCCAAATCTTAGCCCATTCGCTTAACCTATCTGCTTAACCTATCTAAATCTCTTTGCAGCCTGTGTCCTCTACACAACCCGCTTTCCCACTAATCTTTGTGTCATCTGCAAATTTTGTTACACTACACTCTGTCCCCTCTTCCAGGTCATCTATGTATATTGTAAACAGTTGTGGTCCCAGCACCGATCCCTGTGGCACACCACTAACCACCGATTTCCAACCCGAAAAGGACCCATTTATCCCGACTCTCTGCAATCCAGCCAATTCTCCATCCATGCTAATACATTTCCTCTGACTCCGCATACCTTTATCTTCTGCAGTAACCTTTTGTGTGGCACCTTATCGAATGCCTTTTGGAAATCTAAATACACCACATCAATCAATACACCTCTATCCACCATGCTCGTTATATCCTCAAAGAATTCCAGTAAATTAGTTAAACATGATTTCCTCTTCATGAATCCATGTTGCGTCTGCTTGATTGCACTATTCCTATCTAGATGTCCCGCTATTTCTTCCTTAATGATAGCTTCAAGTATTTTCCCCACTACAGATGTTAAACTAACCGGCCTATAGTTACCTGCCTTTTGTCTGCCCCCTTTTTTTAAACAGAGGCATTACATTAGCTGATTTCCAATCCGATGGTACTTCCCCAGAGTCCAGAGAATTTTGGTAGATTATAACGAATGCATATCTGTAACTTCCGCCATCTCTTAATACCCTGGGATGCATTTCATCAGGACCAGGGGACTCGTCTACCTTGAGATCCATTAGCCTGTCCAGCACTACCCCCCTAGTGATAGTGATTGTCTCAAGGTCCTCCCTTCCCACCTTCCCATGACCAGCAATTTTTGGCATGGTTTGTGTCTTCCACTGTGAAGACCGAAGCAAAATAATTGTTTAAGGTCTCAGCCATTTCCACATTTCCCATTATTAAATCCCCCTTCTCATCTTCTAGGGACCAACATTTACTTTAGTCACTCTTTTCCGTTTTATATATCGGTAAAAGCTTTTACTATCTGTTTTTATGTTTCGTGCAAGTTTACTTTCGTAATCTATCTTTCCTTTCTTTATTGCTTTCTTAGTCATTCTTTGCTGTCGTTTAAAATTTTCCCAATCTTCTAGTTTCCCACTAACCTTGGCCACCTTATACACATTTGTTTTTAATTTGATACTCTCCTTTATTTCCTTGGTTATCCACAGCTGGTTATCCCTTCTCTTACCGCCCTTCTTTTTCACTGGAATATATTTATTTGAGCACTATGAAAGAGCTCCTTAAAAGTCCTCCACTGTTCCTCAATTGTGCCACCGTTTAGTCTGTGTTCCCAGTCTACTTTAGCCAGCTCTGCCCTCATCCCACTGTAGTCCCCTTTGTTTAAGCCTAGTACGCTCGTTTGAGACACTACTTCCTCACCCTCAATCTGTATTACAAACTCAATCATACTGTGATCACTCATTCCAAGAGGATCTTTTACTTGGAGATCGTTTATTATTCCTGTCTCATTACACAGGACCAGATCTAAGCTAGCTTGCTCCCTTGTAGGTTCTAAGAAACAATCCCTTATGCATTCTATGAATTCCTCCTCCAGGCTACCCCGTGCGATTTGATTTGACCAATCGATATGTAGGTCAAAATCCTCCATGATTACTGCCGTTCCTTTTTCACACATCTCCATTTTTCCCTTGATTATTTGGTGGCCTATAAACTACGCCCACAAGTGACTTTTTCCCCTTACGATCTCTAATCTCCACCCACAATGATTCAACATTTTGTTAATTAGAGCCAATATCGTCTCACAACTGCCCTGATATTATCCTTTATTAACAGAGCTACCCCACCTCCTTTCCCTTCTTGTCTATCTTTCTGAATTGTCAGATACCCCTGTATGTTTAATTCCCAGTCTGGAGTCTGGTAATATCATAGATCCCATGTCCCCTGATGCAGCCTGGAAGGAGCTGGAGGCATAGAAGGTGAGTGCCACCATGACCTTCATTGCGACAGGCAGCACAGTCCTGATGCCGATGTGAGGCTGCAGGTTTGCCTGCAGGAGATAGTATATCTCTAACGACCTCTTTTTGGAAGTGCAGCCTTTTGACTCACTGCTCCTCTGACAGGTCCAGGTATGAGCATTGCCACCACTAAAGCCATGGGGCACAAGGCCTCCTGCGCCGACATCTAGGGGCTATCCTCCTTCAGTCGCCGACATGGCCAACAGCCCTTCTCTTCACGACACCTTGCTAGAGCATGTAGAATGCGATGCTGGCAAACTAGTAATGCCCCCGTTAAAGTTTTACATACAAGTTTCTCTCAAGCTGAACTGGTATGTGTGTCTGCCACTGCACACTCGAAGGCTCACCACTGTGTTGCACTGACTGTGACCTCTGATGGAAGCACTTCTTCATCTCTTTAAGTAGCCACCAGTTAACGAGACTGCAAGCCTGCACCGACTGTTTTTCAGACGCTGTTGTTGGCGGTCGCACCTAATTTACTGACCGGGGCGCAAGCGTGGGCATTGCACCAGGACTGACGTCAGGATCACACTGATTGTCAGTAGCTAACCATAGTAATGTGCCCCCAGTGAACCTCTGATGAATTTTCGGTCGATTTGCGAAAAGCTGCGCTTACGGTCGGTAACCTCTTACGCTCCCATTAACGTCCACTCTGTTTGCTAAGTGACTCGTTAGACAACCAAATATCCAGCCCAATGTGTTTAAAATAAAGATTTCAATGTTTGACAGTACATTAACAGAAAATTTACATAAACATTGGATAAAACACCCAAATGGCTACCCTTGGGAATTTCTAGTTGATATCATTGGATTAGGATGTGGGCGAGTGTGAGGGATGGCTAGTTAGATGGGGATGTGATAATGTAGATAGAGGGATGGGTGGAGGAGCAAGATAAGTTGGTGTGAGTAAGGATGTGCAGGAGTAGGGTAGGGAAAGCAGAGTGATGGGCATGTGATGAGAGGCACAGGAGGATGAAGGTGAGTGTGGCTTTGTTCTAACATTTTGTGATCTAATGAGATCATTGAAAAGTTTGCACCATTGCAGTCAGGTTCTCCCGACAACATCCCTGCTTGTATCCTCCTCTGCAAGTGCTGTGACTCCCTTTATAAGTTTATGTTTAAATTTGCCCAGGTATGTCCTGTCCACAAAAAGCAGGATAAATCCAATTTGGCCAATTACCGATCCATCACTCAACTTTCAATCATCAGCAAAGTGATGGATGGCGTCATTGACAGTGCTATCAAGTGGTACTTACTCACCGATAACCTGTTCACCAATGCTCAGTTTGGGTTCCGCCAAGATCACTCAGCTCCAGATCTCATTACAACCTTGGTCCAAACATGGGAAAAAGCACTGAATTCCAGAGGTAAGGCAAGAGTGAATGCCCTTGACATCAAGGCAGCATTTGACTGAGTGTGGCATCAAGGAGCCCTAGTAAAATTGAAGTCAATGGGAATCCGGGGGAAAACTCTCCACTTACTGGAATCAACCGAGCATTAAAGAATGTGATTATAGTCATCAGTGGTCAATCATCTTAGCCCCAGGGCATCACTGCAGGAGTTCCTCAAAGCCGTTTCCTTGCCCCAATCATCATCATCAGCTGCTTTATTAATGACCTTCCCTCCAATATAAAGTTCAGAAGTGGGGATGTTCGCTGATGATTGCTCAGTGTTCAGTTCCATTCGCAACTCCTCAGCTAATGAAGCAGTCGTGCCTACATGCAGCAAGACCTGGACGACATTCCGACATGTACTCATAAGTGGCAAGTAACATTTTTGCTACACAAGTGCCAGGCAATGATTCTCCAACAAGAGAGTCTAACCAGCACCATTAGTTGACATTCAATGGCTTTACCAATACCAAATCCCCCACCATCATCATCCTGGGGGTCATAACTCGACCAGCCACATAAATACTGTGTCTATGGTGTATTCTGTGGTGAGCGTCTCACCTCCTGACTTCAAAAGCTTTTCCACCAGCTACAAAGCACAAGTCAAGAGTGTGATGGAATACTCACCACTTGCTTGGATGAGTGCAGCTCCAACAATAGTCAAGAAGCTCAACATCATCCCAATTGAGAGGCATCACATCCATCACCTTAAACATTCACTTCCTCCACCACCGGCACACCATGGCTGCAGTGTGTACCATCTACAAGATGCACTGTAGCAACTCGACAAGGCTTCATCAGCACCTCCCAAATCTGCGACTTCTACCACCTAGAAGCACAAGGGCAATAAGTGCATGAGGACACTACCACCTTGATGTTTGTCATCAGGTCATACACCATCTTGACTTGGAAATATATCGCCCTTCCTTCATTGTCGCTGTGTCAAAATCCTGGAACTCTCTCCCTAACAATAGTATGGGAGTACCTTTACCACACAGACTGCAGTGGTTCAAGGCAGTTCACCAACACCTTCTCAAGTGTTATTAGTGATGGGCAATAAATGCTGGCCTTGCCAGTGAAACCCACCTCCCATGAATGATTTTTTAAAAAAAAGGGCAAATATTTGGGGATTTTCAGGGCATCATTGAAAATGTCCATGTAGTTCTACAGAGCCCTATACTCCGGCATACCATCTCGTCATCCTCATGAACTACAAGGGAGCCTGCTCCATCATGGCACAGGTAATCAATGACCATCAACACAGGATTATGCAAGTGAATGCCCACTTCACAGGCAGCAGTCATGACAACTTCATTGTAAGGCAAGCCACTCTGCCAGGATTATTTAACAGAAAAAGAAGAAAAGGCTACACTCATAAGCTCTGACTATTAATACCTCCAAGACAGCCACAAACAGTAGAATGCATATACAATAAGGTCCATGCAGTAATCTGCATCAACATCAAATACACAATAGCATCTTGAAGCAGTACATCAGACATTTGGATAGATTGAGGGCGTGCTTTGATACCGACTGACTAGGGTCTTCAATATCTTCATAGTCTGCTGCAATGCTATCAATGATACATGGAAGTTTCACTTGAGGTCAGAGAAGACAATGAGGCCAAGGATATCAATAGATGAAGGAAACATGAGGTTGGAGCCAAAGATAAAAGAGGTCCTGAGCTGTTAGTTTAATTTGTAAGAGACATAGAAGCTGGCTATGAAGCAGCACAGTTTTCATCACCACAGTGAAAAGGATGGATAAAAATGACAGCTTATTGGTACTGCAGGAGAAATGAAGCTTGTGTGTACTGACGGCATGCGATCTGAACGAAGTTGATGAATGTAAAATGGATAGGGTTGGTCAATGAATGAAGGAGATACCTGATGTGCAGAAGGAACAGAATGGGAGAGAGAACAGAACCAAGGAATCCCCCAAGGTGATGTGCCTGTCTGAGATGAGAGATAAACGAATAGCATGTTATTCTTCCAATGCCAGCAAAGCTTGTCTTGCTTTCAGATTTCAGCTCCTCTGGGGATATAATGCATCCAATGTACATCATGCATTACAAGAAATCGACAAAGAGAGACTGATACATGTTTAGAGTACCAGATGTGAATGAAATGTCAGCATTTGTCAGTGTTTGCTGTAAATATATTTACAGTACCAAACATAGGGCTGGATTTCTCTGGTCCCGCTGGTGGATTGCCAGGCTAGGACATCGACTCACTGCCTCAATGCTGCCATGATCCTGACCCATCTTTCAGAGCTTATTAGTCATGCAGGGCAGCTTCCCCATGAGATCTCTGCAACCACGGGGGAGCCCGCCACTGTCGAGAAATGAATTCTGGCAGGAGAGTCGTCAATTGAAGGGAGCCAAAGATTGTCAGTGAATTTCTTTCTAGGTCTCAAGATCAAGTCAATGTCTAAAAAAAGATACATTTTATAGCCTGTGGGCAGGGAGGTGTTAAAAAGGAGCATTAGCGAGGCTTATCCCACTGTCCTAACGACTACTGCCACTTTCCTCCTCGTGATTCGCGGAATTGACAGTGCCAGCGATGGAAAGTCAGTAAATCAGCTGATTTTCCAGGAATATTCACTGTCATTTAGCTGTGGTTAATGGCTGGTTGGCAGTTTACCCTGCTGGAGCAGAGGGTGGAAATCCAGGTCGGGCTGGGGATGAGGCCTCACTGCCTCATTTTTCTGGAATTTCCTCCACTATAATGCTCAATATAACAGGAAAATTTAGCCTATATAGTGATTTTGATAGAAAAATCCTGGAAGTGGTTACTAATTACATTAAATAGTTTGGTGTGAGGTGGACAAAATGATTTATAAGGTGTATTTCACTCAAAAACAAGGTATTCTCATATCACTGAAGCTTCATAATTGCTTCACCCTTTGGGTATGCAGTCCAGTGCCATCCAATGCTTAATTACTCAGCAAAACACTGCTTAACTTCCGTTCCCTTCTATTTGCAGAAGAAATATAGGCTTCATAGCCATGGTTTATATTCAATGGTTATGAGTCCAATACACCACCTTGGACATTATTTTGCAATGCATCCTAATTCCATCCTGTCCACCCATGGCCTGGCAGTTACTTATATTCTTCCCACTTCGGCCTGCATCTGTCTTTCTTCAGATCTGCCCCTCTTTCATTCTCACCTTCATTTGTTTGGGTCTTTTCTTCCTGTTACCTCAATTTTGCTTTCATTCATTCAGTGGATTCAAGGGTGCTTAAAGTTATGTTTTATGCCACTTACGTACACTGCCACCACCTTTCATGTATATTATATTTATGCCATGCAGCATTCAATGAGTGCCGATTCCCCAACTGTTGGAATATCACTTTGGTGTTCACGCAGTCTTAAAAAAAAGTGTCAAACAAAACACATTATAAAATTGAAAAATGGTCTTTGATGATACAATAGATAAATAGATGCACCAGCCACGACGCTACTGAACAATACAGATCAGGAAGACCCCAGGTTCAAATAATAGTCTTAGCTGAGTTAGCTGATTTGCACCAATGCATGATTGGAGGGCAATAATTGGCCTCTGTCTTCAGACTAGGAAGGGGAGAAGAAATTAGCTCGAGTTCCTCTTGCTGATTGTTATCTATGAAGCATGCTGGTGTGCGCGCGCAGGCTGAAGACAGGATCCTTCCTGCGGCACAAGACTGATGCTGTAATATAGTTCCATGGGTATTCTCCATGTATGAAACTCTGAGTAGCAATGGGCTGTTCTACAAATACTGATGTCAAAACTGCCACACACACCATGGATCAAGCAAGAGCAAGAAGCCTAGCTAATTTGTTTTCCTCCCTCCCTCACCAGGTTCAGTTGAAGCAGCCCCAGTGCCAACCCATCGGAAATCATGATTCAGGTCTTCTTGATGATGTGTCATTTTCCAGCATTATTGATACCAAATCACCTTAAATTCTTTTTAACTTATTTATTCTAGCAGGGTAAATAAGGGGAAACCAGTGGATGTAGTGTAATTGGATTTTCAAAAAGCATTTGATAAGGTTCCACACAAGAGGTTGTTATAGAAAATATGGGCACACGGGATTGGGGGTGATATACTAGCATGGATTGAGAATTAGTTAACAAACAGAAAACAGAGAGTAGGAATAAACAAGTCATTGTCTGGTTGGCAGGTTGTAACTAGTGAAGTACCACAAGGATCAGTGCTGGGGCCTCAGCTATTCACAATCTATATCAAGGACTTAGATGAGGGGACCGAGTGTAGTGTCTCCAAGTTTGCTGATGATACAAAGCTAGGTGGGACAGTAAGTTGCGAGAAGGATGTAAAGAGGCTGCAAAGGGAAATAGACAGGCTAAGTAAGTGGGCAAGAAGGCCACAGATAGAATATAATGGAGAAATGTGAACTTATCCACTTTGGTCAAATCCCCTCTAACCCTTCTACCAATTACATTAAATCTATGCTGACTTGTTCTCGACCATTCTGCTAAGGGAAATAGGTCCATCCTATCCACTCTACCTAGGCCCCTCAGAATTTTATATACCTCAATCAGGTCTCCCCTCAGCCTCTGTTCCAAAGAAAACAAACCCAGCCTATCCAATCTTTCCTCATATCTAAAATTCTCCAGTGTAGGCAACATCCTCACAAATCTCCTGTGTACCCTCTCTAGTGCAATCACATCTTTCCTGTAATGTGGTGACTAGAACGGCATGCAGTGCTCTAGCTGTTGTCAAACTAGTGTTTTATAAAGTTCAAGCATAACCTCCTTGATCTTATATTCTATGCCTGACTAAGTATTCCTTATGCCTTCTTAACCACCTTATTTACCTGGCCTGTTACCTTCAGGGATTTGTGGACATCCACTCCAAGGTTTCTTTGTTCCTCTACACTTCAATGTCCTAATATGTATCCCTTTGCCTTGTGAGCCCTCCCCAAATGCATTACCTCACACCTCTGGATTGAGTTCCATTTGCCACTGTTCTGCCCACCTGACTAGTTCATTGATATCTTCCTGAAGTCTACAGCTTTCTTCTTCATTATCAACCACACGGCTAATTTTTGTTTCACCTGCAAACTTCTTAATCATGCCCCCTACATTCAAGTCTAAATCATTGATATATACCACAAAAAGCAAGGGACCTAGGGCTAGAACCACCACTTTTTTTTGCATGCTTAACGCCCACTTAATGCCCATTTTACCACCAAAATGACTATGCCCATATTGGCACAAAATGGAAACTGCCGGACATTTTTCGGAAACTTATCGCCGAGCGATACTTTCCCCATGTGCTTAACGCTGGGAAAAAATATTACCACCCGCCCACTTTTTTTGGGTGGAATCAGCAGAATGGGCAAAATCAACACCCATAATATCGCCCAGCGTTACTTTCCGCATGGAATTAACATCGAGATTCAATATGAACGCCTGCCCACTGATTGTTGTCGTAAATAGCATATTTACCGAAACTAGCGACAATGAGATCACCCAGCATCAATTTCACCACCTCACACATCGCTCGCCCAAAAAAAGTTGAACTAACCAGAACGAACACCAGCGGTGTGGCTGGCATTTGTTAAATCCTACTCTTACATGAGGAGCTGATAGCTAAACAATTTGCCTGAAAGAGCGCTGAAGTGAGTGACAACGCTGACACACTGTTGTGTGTATGCAGCCCAGACATCAATGGTGCCCATCATCTTGGTGCCAGTTAAAGTTTACATTGATTGATGTTAAATTGTATTTAACCCTTTTATGGTAAGGAATCATCAGTGTGTAATGGTGCAGCTATCTGAGACAATACACAAGATTATGTTGAACAACAAAAATTTAATACCAACATTGTGATACAAGTATCACAGCCAACAACACCCACACCCCACTTTTTCCACCATTGACATAAATCATATGTTGAACATGTCCAGCACAGAATACAAAGGCAAAGCAGGAGCATGTTCCCCAGCCCCCATACATTGCAACAAATTGCATACACCCAGACAGAGATATAACACAGTCATCACCTGCACATATGCACCTCACTTTCCTTTCCCCCCTCCCCTTATTCTCCCCACCTCTATACCTTCCCCTCCTCACTCCACAGCGTTTGGCCAAGAAGCTCCTCAGGCGGTGCCTCATTGGGGGGGGGGGGGGGGATGAAGGCAGATGCAGTTGTTGGAGGAGTACGGGAGTGGGGGGTGCCAAAAGGCCAACATTCTCTGATGTAGAAGCAGGATCTTGATCCTTGCTCTCATCTGTCATTCGCAGTGGTGGTGTGGAACCTAGGAGTGGAGTGCCACGCTCGGGGACCGCTGGGAGGCCTGTGACAGCAGTGTTCCTAGCTATTGCATCCAGGGCCTCTGCTATGTGTGAAATGTACTCTGTCATGGTGGCCAGGTGTCAGGATATGCCCCCCCCCAATGCTTCGATGAGCTGGTCACTAATGTCTACAGTCCTCCTGGACAACTGTACTATCTCTCCGCTCTCATGTGGCGCTCGTGGAACAGACATGCCATGTTCACGAGACCTCAGCGCAGTCCTGGGGACAAATGGGGTGCCCTGTGGCAATGTGATTGGGGCCAGGAGCTCTAGAGTGGAGGTGGGAATGACTGGAGGACCACCAGATGGCCTTGGGGTGGAATGGGTTCTGGAGCGTGGTGATGCAGGTTCATTGAAGTCCGCGCTCTCATCTGTGGAGAACATACCCAGTGGATTGACGGGCAAGAATCGGAGCTCCTCAGCACCAGATGTAGTAGGATCATCCGCTGACTCCTGCCCTGTGCCCCCACCTTCTGGCCTCTGTGGTCTTGCCTGGGGACACGCTGCTGGCTGAGCTGCAAAACTCAAATGAGGTTATTAGAGGAGAAGGGGGTGCTAGGGACACAAGGTGAGTCCAGCACTACACACAGCATATGCACGACTCACTCACTCTCCAAAGAGACAACTCTAAAGCTGGGTATTTTTGTAGTGCTCAGGTGCATTAAAGTTAAAGAAAAAAAGAAGAAAGAAGAAAGAAGCACAAAGAGAAAGTCTTGCATTTATAAAGTGCGTTTCATGACCACAAGACATCCCAAAGTGCTTCACAGCCACTGATGTACTTTGAAGTGTGGTCACGGTTTAATATATGAAACATGGCAGTCAATCTGCATGCAACAAGCTTCCACAAACAGCAATGTGATTACAACCAGATAATCTGTTTTAGTGATGTTAGTTGAGAGATAAATGTTGGCCAGGAGAGAGCACCAGGGAGGACACCGGGACATAATTAAACTCTGCCAATAATAGAACAAACACTTTGAATAGAGGCTTTTGCATTATATCTTTGGTACTTTGTACAGCTTTAGGAACTGGATGTCAATGAAATCCTGGTGATTTAGGTTGACATTGAAGCATTCACATTGACAAAATCCCACATCAAGCAAAATCAGAGTTTCACTGATGTGTATTTTCCTGACATTTGAACTAAGGCACATTTATTATAGCCTAAAGGGAACAAACTCTTGTTTTCATCTCAGTATCTTACATTTACATTGTATATTATTTACTGTAATAGTTTCTGACAATTATGAAATAGTCTTTTTGGCAGCCTGAAGCAATTGCTCAGTCACACTGCAACTTGAGTTAAAAGTGCTAGTGTACCGCAGGATGAGCACAAAAAAAAAATCAACTTCTTGGAGAGTTTCCCAAGGTTGTAAATTTGGAAAGGTTATACAGCATGTGCAAAATGAGTAAGAGTTGGACCAAAGACAACACTTCTGAATAAATGTACAACCAAGAATTAGCAATTATGTTATTGTCATACATATTAATTGCTTATATAAGCATATTATTTTTCATTAAGCATTGTTGAACAAATGTAATATTCAGTTGCATATTCAATTGCTTTAAGTTTGACAACTTTCTTGGCATATACCTTGTAAAATAACAGCAGAACAAAAATTCTGGTGGAAGTCATATATGTACAAAGTAACTTGTCTATGTAATATTTTCCAAAAACAAAATGAGCTTCCAGCTATACTGAATTTCTGACATGCTCACCACAGAACAAATCACAAGCAAGATATCCATATCTATAATGTCATCTGCGATATCAGTTGGTTCCTCCCATTTCCGTCCCAGGTAGACTGAACTCATTCCCGCAGGCAATCGTATCTCATGTTCAATCACTGTGGAGTGATTGCTGTGCCTGACACCCAAGCTCATCTTGAATGACATCAGCCTGCAGCAGATTGTGTCAGGACTCATGGGACACAGGAGAGATGATTGTAAGAATTAAATCAATCATCAAGATTATTTCAAAACAAAGTGACAGCTGCAATGTTCAACCTTTTGAAGGTTTGGACATTTATTCTTAACTAAGCACTTCTCTTCCATTTGGAAGACACCATTGAGTTGGGCTACTTGAAAACTCAGGAGACAGGCAGTGGGTTAGGGCTTCTAATGAAGACATACAAGATCACACTGTATGTGCTCCTGAAATTACTTCTTTTTACATGCTCCATTGATTCAAATTTTGAAATGTACTCATGCAGCAAACAAATTGTAAAAGAGAAGCCACGGTCCCATGAATGAGATGAGAATGCAGCAGATGAGGTCTAAGCTTTCCTTATGAGGGCCCAGAGGAGCATTCCTGCTCTTCATGTCCCCACAAGGAAAGTAGAAAAAAAATCAAAACTTACCATTTTGGGTGTCCCCATCCTTTTAGTTTAATTAGAACATTTCATGTGGACCTGTCAAAAACTTCTGAAAGTCTAAATAAATTATATGATAGGAATGTTAAGCATCTACTTTAGCTGTAACAGCTTCAAAGGTTTACCTTGTCTTGAAGATAAAGATTACAACAATCACAAAGAGCAGAATTCAGCAGTCAGCATCTGGCACAGAGAAATAGATAATGACTTCACTTTCAATGGCATAGCAAAGTTCATACAACTAAGTGCTGCCTACAGTGATCTGACAAAAACAGTGCTGCAGGCCCATTAATTGCCACAAGTATATTTAGTACTTTAAACAAGCTTGAAAATCTGATATTCATTAAATGAACTAGTGTCAGAAAGTGGATTGTTCAACACTTTTGAATTTGTCTTCAGTGTTGTAACTTCAGGAGAAAGGTTAAGATCAAGTTCTACTTTAAAATCAACTTATTCTCTCACAAATACTCACTGACCTAAAACAAGCTCCTGTGTGTGCACTCCCCAATTATATCGTTGGTGTTCTCAATTATCCAGCATTGAATGATAAGAGGAGAAATAACCAGATTTATAATGGTTTTCAAACAACTTAACACTCAGCAGCTCCTGTTAGCTTACAAACTTGCTGATTTCTGTCTGGATTTAACTGCATTGGTACAACAGTTAACAATGTTAAAACAACTTCTATAAGTTCTCATACTCAAACTGATATATCATTTACACACTGAAGCAAGTTTGAAACTAATATTAGTAATTAAGATTCAAAAAGCACTCCCCACCCCCCACTCCCCACTCCCCACTCCCCACTCCCCACTCCCCACTCCCCACTCCCCACTCCCCACTCCCCACTCCCCACTCCCCACTCCCCACTCCCCACTCCCCACTCCCCACTCCCCACTCCCCACTCCCCACTCCCCACTCCCCACTCCCCCTCCCACTCCCACTCCCACTCCCACCTCCCCACTCCCCACTCCCCACTCCCCACTCCCCACTCCCCACTCCCCACTCCCCACTCCCCACTCCCACTCCCACTCCCACTCCCACTCCCACTCCCACTCCCACTCCCACTCCCCTGATTAACTTTCCCTTAATGACACCTATTAAGGCAGCCCTGCACGTTACCTGGCCCGATTAAATAGTGCAGGTCTGATGATGTCATCGACGACACGTTTTCAGCTGGGATATTTAAAGGAGCCATGACCACATTGCATTTGATAGGTTCATCTAGAGTTGTGCAGAAACTGTACCGCACCATTAGAGTGTTCCAAATACTTGCAAACATGACTGCACAGAGGCACAGGGCTGCATGCAGGTTCTCCGATGACTCCCTCAACATGCTTGTGGAGAGAGTGAGAGCACGCAGGGAGGTCCTCTTCCCTTTGAATGGGTGGAAGAGACCTCTCCAGGAGACCAACGGCCTGGTTGAAGATTGCAGAGGAGGTGAACAGCAGGGATGTGGTCAGGAGGACCCCAGTGCAGTGTCAGAAATGCTTCAATGATCTCATTAGATCAGGCAAGGTTGAGTATAATGCCACACTCATCTACATCCTGACATATCTGTCACTGCATCCCTATCACTCTGCCTTCCCAACCCTACTCCAGCACATCATTACTCATACCAACAGTGGCTAACTAAAGAAATTAAGGACGCTATCCAATTAAAAACAAGGGCATACAAAGTGGCCAAAAATAGTGGGAGGACAGATGAGGAAGCTTTTAAAAGTCAGCAAAGAATGACTAAAAAAATGATTAAGAAAGGGAAGATAGACTATGAAAGTAAACTAGCACAAAATATAAAAATAGATAGCTAGAGTTTCTATAGGTACATAAAAAGTAAAAGAGTGGCTAAAGTAAATGTTGGTCCCTTAGAGGACGAGACTGAGGAATTAGTAATGGGGAACATGGAGATGGTTAAAAACTCTGAACAAATATTTTGTATCAGTCTTTACGGTAGAGGACACTAACAATATCCCAACAATGATAGTCAAGGGGCTATAGGGGGAGAGGAACTTAGCACAATCACAATCACTAAGGAGGTGGTACTCAGTAAGATAATGCGACTAAAGGCGGATAAATCCCCTGGACCTGATGGCTTGCATCATAGGGTCTTAAGAGAAGTAACGGAAGGGATAGTGGATGCAGTGGTTGTAATTTAGCAAAATTCCCTGGATTCTGGAGAGGTCCCAGCGGATTGGAAAACTACAAATGTAACGCCCCAATTTTAAAAAAGAGGCAGACAAAAAGCAGGAAACTATAGACCAGTTAGCCTAATATCTATGGTTGGGAAAATGTTGGAGTCCATAATTAAAGAAGCAGTAGCAGGACATTTGGAAAAGCCTAATTCGGTCGGCAGAGTCAGTATGGATTTACGGCAGTGCCTGGTCTCCAGTACTCTTGGACCCCCTTCCCACTGGACCAAGACTTTGCTCAGCTAAGCCCGTGTGGTAGCTGGTGTGCAACGGCCACCCCATGTTAAAAGAACTCACGCACAGGCATCTTCCAATCCGTTAACATGAAGCTCGGGACCTGGAATGTCAGGACCCTCATGGACAACACCAACAGCGACAGGCTGGAACGCCGCACCGCCATAGTTGCCCGGGAACTTAGACACTTTGATATCGACATTGCTGCCCTAAGCGAGACCCGGTGTCAGTGGAAGGCCAGCTCAAGGAACAAGGTGGAGGTTACACCTTCTTCTGGAAAGAGAAACCAGAGGACGAACATCGTCTTCATGGAGTCGGCTTCGCCATCAAAAACGAGCTGGTCGACCGCCTCAAAGACACCGCTTGTGGGGTTAACGAATACCTCGTGACTCCTCGACTCACCCTGTCCCGGAATCAATGCGCCACAGTCATCGGTGCGTACACCCCAACACTCGATGCAACAGATGAGTCCAAAAAGGGTTTTTACTCCAACCTCGAAAAATCCCTGTCCTGCGTCCCCGCGGGTGACAAACTGATCCTCCTCGGTGACTTCAACACCAGAGTCAGCAAGGACACAGACCTCTGGGGAGGCATGATTGGCAGAGAAGGGTTAGGGAAAGCCAACTCCAGCAGTACCCTACTCCTGACAAAATGTCTAGAATATAAACTCGACATCACCAACACCTTATTCCGCCAGAGAGACAAACACAAGGCATCGTAGCAACACCCTCGCTCCAAACACTGGCATGGTCCGAGCCAGGGATCACAAGGATGTGCGTATCACCCATGCCATGACAGGAGCTGATGAATGCTGGACGGACCACCACCTAATCCGATCCATCATTGACATCAACATAGCCCCAAAGTGGAGGGGCCAGCAGAGGCAGTGTCGCAAAAAAGTCAATGCCAGGGCACTTAAGGACCCAGCTAAGAGAGCCCTATACAGTCAGCACCTCACAACTAACCTGGCATGCCTTGATGACCCCGAGATGCAGAATGCCCACAGCGTTGGTCTGCTCTCCAGGCCTCCATAACCAGTGCCTGCAAAGAGACACTCGGTCACTCAATCAGGAAACGCCAGGACTGGTTTGATGAGAATGATCAGGAGATCCAAGAGCTAATAGATCGCAAGCGCAAGACATTTCTGAGCCTTAAACAACAACCCAACTCGGGAGCAGCAAAGCAGCATTACAGGTGGCTCAAGGCTGAGGTCCAACAAAAAACCCGGGACCTAAAGAACAGGTGGTGGATGGAGAAAACACCGAAGATACAGCAGCTGGCCAACAGCCATGATGTGCGAGGATTCTTCATCACAGTCAAGGCCACCTATGGTCCAAGCACCCAAGGCTCCACCCCACTGCTGGCCAAGAACGGGGAAACACTCATCAAGGACACCGAGGCAGTCAGGGCCCACAGGAAGGAGCACTTCGAAGATCTCCTCAATTGAGACTCTGCCTTTGACCCGACTCCATCCCGCAGCATTCTACCTGCCACCACCTCAGTGAGACCCCAACAATGCACAAGGTAGAAAAAGCCATAAGACAGCTTAAAAACAACAACGCTACGGGTGCGGATGGAATCGCTGCTGAGGCACTGAAGTATGGCAGAGAGGCACTTTTGGCGCGAATACATGACCTCATCGCTTTCATCTGGAGGGAGGAGAGCATGCCGGGAGATCTCAGAGTTGCAATGATCATGACCATCTTTAAAAAAGGGGACAAGTCTGACTGCGGCAACTACGGAGAAATCTCCCTGCTATCAGCCACTGGGAAAGTCGTCGCTCGAGTCCTCCTCAACTGTCATCTCCCTGTGGCCGAGGAGCTCCTCCCGGAGTCACAGTGCGGATTTCGTCCCCTACAGGGCACAACGGTAATGATTTTTGCAGCGCGACAGCTGCAGGAATAATGCAGGGAACAGCGCCAACCCTTATACATGGCTTTCTTCGACCTTACAAAGACCTTTGACATTTCAACAGCAAGGGTCTATGGAGCGTCCTCCTCCGTTTCGGATGCCCCCAAAGGTTCGTCACCATCCTCCACCTGCTCCACGACGACATGGAGGCCATGGTCCTTACTAACGGATCCATCACAGACCCAAGCCACGTCCGGACCGGGGTCAAGCAGGGCTGCGTCATCACCCCAACCCTCTTCTCAATCTTCCTCGCTGCCATGCTCCACCTCGCAGTTGACAACCTCCCCGCTGGAGTGGAACTAAACCACAGAACCAGTGGGAACCTGTTCAACCTTCGCTGTCTCCAGGCCTGGTCCAAGACCACTCCAACCTCTGTCGTCGAGTTACAGTACGTGGACGACACCTGCATCTGCGCACATAATGAGGCTGAACTCCAGGACATAGTCGGCGTATTTACTGAGGCATACGACAACATGGGCTTTGCGCTAAGCATCAGTAAGCCAAAGATCCTCCACCAGCCTGTCCTCGCTGCACAGCAGTGCCCCCCAGTCATCAAGATCCACGTCATGGCCCTGGACAACGTGGACCACTTCCCTTATCTCGGGAGCCTCCTATCAACAAGAGCAGGCATTGATGACGAGATCCAACACCACCTCCAGTGTGCCAATGCAGCCTTCAGCTACCTGAGGAAAAGAGTGTCTATAGACCAGGCCCTCAAAACTGCCACCAAGCTCATGGTCTACAGGGCTGTAGTAATACCCGCCTTCCTCTATGGCTCAAAGACATGGACCATGTACAGGAGACACCTCAAGTGGCTGGAGATATACCACCAAAGATGTCTCCGCAAGATCCTACAAATCCCCTGGGAGGACAGATGCACCAACATTAGCATCCTCGTCCAGGCCAACATCCCCAGCATTGAAGCACTGACCACACTTGATCAGCTCCGCTGGGCAGGCCATATAGTTCACATGCCAGACACGAGACTCCCAAAGCAAGTGCTCTACTCGTAACTCCTTCACGGCAAACGAGCCAAAGGAGGGCAGCAGGCACGTTACAAGGACATCCTCAAAGCCTCCCTGATAAAGTGCAACAACCCCACTGATACCTGGGAGTCCCTGGCCAAAGACCGCCCTAAGTGGAGGAAGTGCATTTGGGAGGGCGCTGAGCACCTCGAGTTTCGTCGTCGAGAGCATGGAGAAATCAAGCGCAGGCAGCGGAAAGAGCGTGCGGCAATCCAGTCCCCACCCACCACTTCCCTTGATGACTGTTTGTCCCAACTGTAACAGAGACTGTGGTTCTCGTATTGGACTGTGCAGCCATCTAAGAACTCATGCTAAGAATGGAAGCAAATCTTCCTCGATTCCGAGGGACTGCCTATGATGATGATGAAGGGGAAGTCATGTTTGACAAAGTTGCTGGAATTCTTTGAGGATGTAACGAACAGGGTGGATAAAGGGGAACCAGTGGAATTGGTGTATTGGACTTCCAGAAGGTATTTGACAAGGTGCCACATAAAAGATTACTGCACAAGATAAAAGTTCATGGGGTTGGGGTAATATATTAGCATGGATAGAGGATTGGCTAACTAACAGAAAACAGAGAGTCGGGATAAATGGTTCATTCTTGGGTTGGCAATCAGTAACAAGTGGGGTGCTGCAGGGATCATTGCTGGGACCCCAACTATTTACAATCTATATTAATGACGTGGAAGAAAGGACGGAGTGTAACGTAGCCAAGTTTGCTGACGATACAAAGGTGGGAGGAAAAGCAATGTGTGAGGAGGACACAAAAAATCTGCAAAAGGACATAGAGTGGGCAAAAATTTGGCAGATGGAGTATAATGTTGGAAAGTGTGAGGTTATGCAAGTTATCATTTAAATGATGAAAAATTGCAAAGTGCTGCAGTACAGCGGGACCTGGGAGTACGTGAATGAAACACAAAAGGTTCGTATGCAGGTACAGCAAGTGATCAGGAAGGCCAATGGAATCTTGGCCTTTATTGCAAAGGGGATGGAGTATAAAAGCAGGGAAGTCTTGCTACAATTATACAGGGTATTGGTGAGGCCACACCTGGAATACTGCGTGCAGTTTTGGTTTCCATATTTACGAAAGGATATACTTGGTTTCGAGGCAATTCAGAGAAGGTTCACTGGGTTGATTCCGGAGATGAGGGGGTTGACTTATGATGAAAGGTTGAGTAGGTTGAGCATCTAGTCATTGGAATTCAGAAGAATGAAAGGTGATCTTATCGAAACGTATAAGATTATGAGGGGGCTTGACAAGGTGGATGCAGAGAGGATGTTTCCACTGATAGGGGAGACTAGAACTAGGGGGCATAATCTTAGAATAAGGGGCCGCCCATTTAAAACTGAGATGAGGTGGAGCAGGCTCGAGGGGCCGTATGGCCTACTCCTGCTCCTATTTCTTATGTTCTTATGTTCAACATACCTTGCATGGCCACCCATACCTCACTATCTACATTATCACATCCCCATATGATGAGTACACACAAGGAGGCCTTTGGAACCCCACTCCATTATAGTCACCCTCTAAAGATGTTACTCATCCATTTCTTACACTCATTCCATCACACTCACTAAAACTTATCTTCTTTCCCTCCTTGCAGGAGAAGAGAAGCCATAATAAGACGGCGAGACACTGAGGTGGCCCTCCATCATTGACTGCTTTAACTGCAGCAGAGGTGGTCACTCAGGAAGTCTTAGGAGTTGCAGATCAGCTGGAGGTGGGAGATGGAGAAACATAGAAACATAGAAACATAGAAAATAGGTGCAGGAGTAGGCCATTCAGCCCTTCTAGCCTGCACCGCCATTCAATGAGTTCATGGCTGAACATTCAACTTCATTACCCCATTCCTGCGTTCTCGCCATACCCCTTGATCCCCCTAGTAGTAAGGACCTCATCTAACTCCTTTTTGAATATATTTAGTGAATTGGCCTCAACAACTTTCTGTGGTAGAGAATTCCACAGGTTCACCACTCTCTGGGTGAAGAAGTTCCTCCGCATCTCGGTCCTAAATGGCTTACCCCTTATCCTTAGACTGTGACCTCTGGTTCTGATGGGGGCATTCCAGTAACCTGGTGACAGAATTGTGTCTCATACAGCCACATGGCATACAGCAGTCACTCATATGGGGACAGATGTCAGCAGCCAAGAATGGTCATCATGTGCATAATGGTATCGGTACCCATTCTTGATATGACATTTCTAACTCATTTCTTTATTGTCCCGCAGGTCCATCACGAGCCTCCTCCTCCCCCCCTCCCCCTCCTACTACGGTCCAGGAGGAAGAGGAAGATGATTCCTCAGAGGAGCCTCCAGCCTCTGAGGGTGCATCATCACCAGACATAAGCATACCCAGCACCAGCGCAGACACTTTCACCTTGGTAGACCCCATGCGAGATAGAGTAGCGCTGTCACTTGGTGTGTCACAAATCACAAGTGAGCAAGAAGAGATGGTGGAGACAGGGACAGCAGTGGAGACTCCTCACCGAAGGGCGCAGGGTGCTTCCAGATCTGCTCAGCTGCAACCAAACTTGGGTGCCATCCAGATAGAGGACGGTCCTGGTGCAGCAAGAAGTGCAGAAGGCTTTGTCAGATTTTATGACCACGATGTCTGCAAATGTCCAGAGAATGAAGGAGTCTATCTCTAACATGAGCACCACTATGTCACCATCATCATCATGGACAGTCCCTCGATCCAAAGATGACTTGCTTCCACGTCAAAAAGTTCACAGATGTTTCAATGAAGGACCTAAAATTCCAGGTCCCGAACTAAATCTTGAGGGGTGGAAGATGCCTGTGCGTGGATTTTTTTAACATGTGGTGGTCGTTGCACCAGTGATGGCGACTGTATGCTCTTCCATGGAAAGGATGGCCACCTGCATGGAGCTGTTAATGCACCACTCACAGAAGCACAGTGAATAGATAGCTATCTATGGAGAATAGATGGTTATCTATGAGAATACATGGCAGATGCTCACATACCTCTTCTTTAAGAGTGATGTAAATGTAGATTTGGGTCCTCATAGAAACACAGACACAGAAAACAGATGCAGGTGTAGGCCATTCGGCCCCTCGAGTCTGCACCGCCATTCAATGAGTTCATGGCTGAACATGCAACTTCAGTATCCCATTCCTGCTTTCACGCCATACCCCTTGATCCCCCTAGTAGTAAGGACTACATCTAACTCCTTTTTGAATATATTTAGTGAATTGGCCTCAACAACATTCTGTGGTAGAGAATTCCACAGGTTCACCACTCTCTGGGTGAAGAAATTTCTCCTCATCTCGGTCCTAAATGGCTTACCCCTTATCCTTAGACTGTGACCCCTGGTTCTGGACATCCCCAACATTGGGAACATTCTTCCTGCATTTAACCTGTCTAAACCCATCAGAATTTTAAACGTTTTTATGAGATCCCCTGAACTCCAGTGAATACAAGCCCAGTTGATCCAGTCTTTCTTGATATTTCAGTCCCGCCATCCCTGGAATCAGTCTGGTGAACCTTCGCTGCACTCCCTCAATAGCAAGAATGTCCTTCCTCAGGTTAGGAGACCAAAACTGTACACAATACTCCAGGTGAGGCCTCACCTAGGCCCTGTACAACTGTAGTAACACCTCCCTGCCCTGTACACAAATCCCCTCACTATGAAGGCCAACATGCCATTTGCTTTCTTAACCACCTGCTGTACCTGCATGCCAACCTTCAATGACTGATGTACCATGACACCCAGGTCTCGTTGCACCTCCCCTTTTTCTACTCTGTCACCATTCAGATAATAGTCTGTCTCTCTGTTTTTACCACCAAAGTGGATAACCTCACATTTATCCACATTATACTTCATCTGCCGTTCATTTGCCCACTCACCTAACCTATCCAAGTCACTCTGCAGCCTCATAGCATCCTCCTCGCAGCTCACACTGCCACCCAACTTAGTGTCATCCGCAAATTTGGAGATACTACATTTAATCCCCTCATCTAAATCATTAATGTCCAATGTAAACAGCTGGGGCCCCAGCACAGAACCTTGCGGTACCCCACTAGTCACTGCCTGCCATTCCGAAAAGTACCCATTTACTCCTACTCTTTGCTTCCTGTCTGCCAACCAGTTCTCAATCCATTACCCCCAATCCCATGTGCTTTAACTTTGCACATTAATCTCTTGTGTGGGACCTTGTCGAAAGCCTTCTGAAAGTCCAAATATACCACATCAACTGGTTCTCCCTTGTCCACTCTACTGGAAACATCCTCAAAAAAATTCCAGAAGATTTGTCAAGCATGATTTCCCTTTAACAAATCCATGCTGACTTGGACCTATCATGTCACCTCTTTCCAAATGCGCTGCTATGGCATCCTTAATAATTGATTCCATCATTTTACCCACTACAAATGTCAGGCTGACCAGTCTATAATTCCCTGTTTTCTCTCTCCCTCCTTTTTTAAAAAGTGGAGTTACATTGGCTACCCTTCACTCCATAGGAACTGATCCAGAGTCAATGGAATGTTGGAAAACGACTGTCAATGCATCCGCTATTTCCAAGGCCACCTCCTTAAGTACTCTGGGATACATCAGGCCCTGGGGATTTATCGGCCTTCAATCCTATCAACTTCCCCAACACAATTTCCCGACTAATAAGGATTTCCCTCAGTTCCTCCTTCTTACTCGACCATCTGACCCCTTTTATATCCGAAAGGTTGTTTGTGTCCTCCTTCGTGAATACCGAACCAAAGTACTTGTTCAATTGGTCTGCCATTTCTTTGTTCCCCGTTATGACTTCCCCTGATTCCGACAGCAGGGGACCTACGTTTGTCTTTACTAACCTTTTTCTCTTTACATATCTATAGAAGCTTTTGCAGTCCATCTTAATGTTCCCCGCAAGCTTCCTCTCGTACTCTATTTTCCCTGCCCTAATCAAACCTTTTGTCCTCCTCTGCTGAGTTCTAAATTTCTCCCAGTCACCGGGTTCGCTGCTATTTCTGGCCAATTTGTATGCCACTTCCTTGGCTTTAATACTATCCTTGATTTCCCTTGATAGCCACGGTTGAGCCACCTTCCCTTTTTTATTTTTACGCCAGACAGGGATGTACAATTGTTGTAGTTCAACCATGCGGTCTGTAAATGTCTGCCATTGCCCATCCACTGTCAACCCCTTAAGTATCATTTGCCAATCTATCCTAGCCAATTCATGCCTCAAACCTTCAAAGTTATGACCCCACTGCTGTGCAGAAATCTGCTCTCCACCTCCTTTCTAGCAGGGAAGTGTGGTTGGCCCATGAGAGGCATGACAGTGAAAGGGGACATCGAAGTGAGGGCTCCTCTCAAAATGCTTACACATCTCCCCCAATACCTTCCCCTCAGTCAGAGCCCCGGATGCCTTCTGGGATCGCGATGGCTGAGTCTACCCCTGCACAGTCGCAGGAGGAGTAGATTTTGGCAGGCCATCACAGGTTCCAAGACCCAGAGGACATTTGCCAAAAGTATCTATGCAGTTGCAGCATGGAAGTGCGCAAGCTGCCTCTCCACCTGCTGAAGCCACAGGGTTAACACCTCGTTGAAGCGTGCGTAAGAGAAAGATGAAGCACTAGTAGATGCACAAGATTAAGCACTTGGATGTTTTATTAACTGCTTGTGTGAAGTTTCCGTTAATCTGATGTTACAAATAAAAATTATTATTTTCACCACTTTTCAGTCATGGCCAATTCTATCCATAACTTTGGAATAGGTATAGTGAGATGGAATGAATTGTGAGACATAATGTTACCTCCAGCAATGGTGGTCAATGTGAAAGGAATGGCTTGGTCATTGTAGAGATGCTTTATGTTGTTGCTGTGGGTTGTTGGGAGCCTGGTGCAGCATATGGCAGCCATATGGGTGTAATGCCTCAAGTTAAGTAAATCAGGCCATGATGAGGCCATCCTTGGTCTCTCGGGCAGCAATGTGTTCCAGTGAGATCTCCTGCTCCTCCTCCGAAGAGGCTGTACGCGCAGTGCCTTGATCCTCATGCGGCGCCAGTACACATTGTGTAGGGCGTAGCAGACCACAATGATTCTGGAGAACCTGGTTGGTGCATACTGAAGGGCTCCTCCAGATCTGCCAAGGCTGAAGCGCATATTGGCTCCGTGTGAAACATCTGATGGAAATTTGGTTTTCATTATATTTCTCCTCGGCCTTAGTACTTGGCTTTCTCAAGGGTGTCTCCAAGCAGCCAGCTGGAAAGTCTGTTCGCAGTTGTGAAGAACTGACGGAGGGTGGACTGGCGCAGGACAAAAGAATCATGATAGCTGCCAGATAATCTGGTACACACATGCATGATGATCTTCCTAAGGTTGAAAACGAGCTGTACATTGAAGGAATCGAAGACCTTGTAGTTGACAAAAACTCCTAGGTGAGGAGGGGTACTTTCACGGTCACATATGTGCAGTCGATGATGCTCTGCACCTATGAAAGCCAGCTAGAGCGGCAAAGCCGAGAGCCCGCTCAGTAACACTGGCTTCATCAGTGGCAAAGTTGGTATAATTGGCTGACTTGTCAAAGAGGGCATCGATGACTTGTCATCATCATCGTAGGCAGTCCCTCGGAATCAAGACTTGCTTCCACTCTAAAAATGAGTTCTTAGGTGACTCAACCAGTCTAATACGAGAATTACAGTCTCTGTCACAGGTGGGACAGACAGTCGTTGAGGGAAAGGGTGGATGGGACTGGTTTGCCGCACGCTCCTTCCGCTGTCTGTGCTTGTTTACTGCATGCTCTCGGCGATGAGACTCGAAGTGCTCAGCGCCCTGCCGGATGCATTTACTCCACTTAGGGCGGTCTTTGACCAGGGACTCCCAGGTGTCAGTGGGGATGTTGCACTTTATCAAGGAGGCTTTGAGGGTGTCCTTGAAACGTTTCCTCTGCCCACCTGGGGCTCGTTTGCCTTGTAGGAGTTCCGAGTGGAGCACTTGCTTTGGGAGTCTCGTGTCAGGCATGCGAACAATGTGGTCGGCCCAGCGGAGCTGGTCAAGTGTGGTCAGTGCTTCAATGCTAGGGATGTTGGCCTGGTCGAGGACGCCAACGTTGTTGCGTCTGTCCTCCCAGGGGATTTGCAGGATCTTGCGGAGACATCGTCGGTGGTATTTCTCCAGCGATTTGAGGTGTCTATTGTAAAAGGTCCATGTGTCTGAGCCATACAGGAGGGCGGGAATCACTGCAGTCCTGTAGACCATGAGCTTGGTGGCAGATTTGAGGGCCTGATCTTCGAACACTCTTTTCCTCAAGCGTCCGAAGGTTGCACTGGCGCACTGGAGACAGTGTTGAATCTCATCGTCAATGTCTGCCCTGGTTGATAAGAAGCTCCTGAGTTATGGGAAGTGATCCACATTGTCCAGGGCCACGCCATGGATCTTGATGGTTGGGGGGCAGTTCTATGCAGCGAGGACAGGCTGGTGGAGGACCTTTATCTTATGGATGTTTTGTGTAAGGCCCATGCTTTCGTATGCCTCAGTGAAGATGTTGACTATGACTTAGAGTTCAGCCTCTGAGTGTGCGCAGACGTAAGCGTCGTCCACATACTGTAGCTTGACGATGGAGATTGGGACGGTCCTGGATCTGGCTTGGAGACAGCGAAGGTCGAACAGGTTACTATTGGTTCTGTAGTTTAGTTCCATTCCAGCGGGGAGCTTGTTGAGTGTGAGGTGGAGCATGGCAGCGAGGAAGATTGAGAAGAGGGTTGGCGCGATGACGCAGTGCTGCTTGATCCCGGTCCGGACGTGGATTGGGTCTGTAATTGATCCGCTGGTAAGGATCACGACTTGCATGTCGTCGTGGAGAAGGCGGAGGATGGTGACGAACTTTTGGGGGCAGCCAAAACGGAGGAGGACGCTCCATCGACCCTCGCGGTTGACAGGGTCAAAGGCCATTGTAAGGTCAAAGAAGGCCATGTACAAGGGTTGGTGCTGTTCCCTGCATTTCTCTTGCAGCTGCTGCGTTGTAAAAATCATGTCTGTTGTACCCCGCAGGGGCCGAAATCCGCACTGTGACTTGTTACACAGGGCAACAGTGGCATGTGTGATGCAAACCAGGGTGACCGACTGCGAGATGTCGCAAATGTCTGCTGCAGATCCCTGAAAGAAGCCTGAGGCGAAGAAGTTGAGGGCACTGGTGACTTTGACAGCCATTATAGGGGCATGGTCACCCATTCCTCTGGGCTGCGGGATGATAGTGGGTTCCCGAACCACTCCAAGTTATTTCAACTTTCACTCTCGACCTGCTTCCAATCCCGCCCGTACGGATGCCAGACAATTCCGGCCTGAGTAATAGACTTGTTAGAAAAATTGAAGCCCATGGGATTAACGAGATAATGGCAAAGTAGATAAAAAATTAGCTAAGGGACAGAAAGCAGGTAAGAGTGGTGAATAGTTATTTTTCAGACTGGCGGGGAGTATACAGTGGTGTCCCTCAAGGTTCGGTCTTAGGACCACTGCTCTTTTTGATATATATTAATGACATGGACTTGGGTATAAAGTCATACTTTCAAAATTTGCAAACAACACAAAACCTCAGATATGAAGTAAACAGTAAGGAGGATGGTTAGCAAACTTCAGGAGGACCTAGATAGTCTGATGAAATTGCCAGACACAGGGCAGATCAAATGTAATGCAGAGCAATGTGAAGTGATGCATTTTGGATGGAAGAATGAGGAGAGGCAATATAAACGAAATTATACAATTTTAAAAGGATGCAGGAACAAAGAAACCTAGTGGTTTACATACACAAATCTTTGAAGGTGATAAGGCTATTAAAATAGCCTATGGGATCCTTGGCTTTATAAATAGAGGCATAGAGCACAAAAGCAAGGAAGTTTTGCTAAACCTTTATAAATTGTTGGTTAGGTCTTAGCTGGAATATTGTGTCCAATTTTGGACGCCATACACCAGGAAGGATGTCAAGGCAGTGGAAAGGGTGTAGAGGAGATATACTAGTATGGTACCAGAGTTGAGGTACTTCAAGAGAAATCGGCGTGGTCCCAGCCTGCAAGACCATCAGCAGGCCGGGACCATTGGGGGGAGCAGCTTGCCACGACATAAGAACATAAGAACTAATAAATAGGAACAGGAATAGGTCTTACGGCCCCTCGAGCCTGCTCTGCCATTTAATAAGCTCATGGCTGATCAGATCATGGATTCAGCTCCACAGCCCTGCCTGCTCCCCATAACCCCTTATCCCTTTATCATTTAAGAAACTGTCTGTTTCTGTCTTAAATTTATTCAATCTCCCAGCTTCCACAGCTCTCTGAGGCAGTGAATTCCACAGATTAACAACCCTCTGAGAGAAGAAATTTCTCCTCATCTCAGTTTTAAATGGGCGGCCCCTTATTCGAATATCATGCCCTCGAGTTCTAGTCTCCCCATCAATGGAAACATCCTCTCTGCATCCACATTGTCAAGCTCCCTCATAATCTTATATATTTTGATAAGATTACCTCTCATTCTTCTGAATTTCAATGAGTAGAGGCCCAATCTACTCAACCTTTCCTCATAAGTCAACCATCTCATCTCAGGAATCAACCAAGTGAACACTTCTCTGAACTGCCTCCAAAGCATGTATATCCTTTCGTAAATATGGAAACCAAAACTGCACGCAGTATTCGAGCTGTGGCCTCATCAATACCCTGTATAGCTGTAGCAAGACTTCCCTGCTTGTAGACTCCATCCCCTTTGCAATAAAGGCCAAGATTCCATTATACTCCATCTGCCAAATTTTGGCCCAGTCACTTAGCCTGTCTATGTCCTTTTGCAGATTCTTTGTGTCCTCACACATTGCTTTTCCTCCCATCTTTGTATCATTAGCAAACTTGGCTAAGTTACACTCAATCCCTTCTTTCAAGTTGTTAATATAGACATACCACTGCAGGGAGCTGTGCATGCTGCTGCAGGAGGGCGACGGCTGCGAAGCCAGGTCGTTGATTACAGTGCGGGCAGGCACAGCAGGAGGTGCGAAGGAGCGGCAAGAGCATGTAGTTGGAAGTGACCGGAGCCCAGGAGAGACGTGTGTTTGGGGTTCAGTAGAGGCGAGGGCCCAGGGGCAGCACGGGCCAGCCCACACTGCGATATGTGTGCGCACTAGGTCCATGCAGCAGAGCTGGTCTCCAGTCGTCTTGGTTAATCCTTGCCACTGGACTAAGACCTGACTCTGCCAAGCCTGTGTGGTGGCTGGTGTGCAACGTTAAAAAAATCCACGCACAGGCATCTTCCACCCTTCAAGATGTAGTTTGGGATCTGAAATATTAGGTCCTTCATTGAAGCACCTATGAACTCATCCCTTTTTGGCATCGAAGCAAGTCATCCTCGCTTCGAGGGACTGCCTATGATGCTGATGACTTCAAGAGTCTTCAACCTGGAGACACTGGAGAAGCTAGGATTGGTCTTAGTAGCACAGAGATGGTTAAGGGGAGATTTAATAGATGTGTTCAAAATTATGAGGATTTTGGTAATGTCTCACAGATAGATAGGTGGGAGAGCCTGGGAAGCAAAGACCCAGACTCTCCTTGTAGAGCCCGGAAGAGCAATCCTCATAAAGAAGAGACCAAGGGGCCAAAATTGACCTGTCATGTATCTTACATTATTATATATAACTGTATCCGAACATGCTACACATGACTGTAAGAAGATATGACCTGTAACCATCAGCATACCTTATTACCAGGGGTGCACTTGCAAGAGAGAGGTATATAAGGAGAGGCCTCAGGCAAGTACAGCATTCCAGAGCTGTGAAATAAAGGTGCAGGTCCAGAGTGACCTTGACTTCACTACATGCCTCGTGTGAATCTGTACTGAGGGGACAGGACTTTACAGTGGCGACGAGGATGGGATTACAGAATCCATAGATGGCGAACAATGGATCAAATGAACAGTACAATGCGGGAGACAATTGGGAGGACTTTATAGAAAGGCTCCAGCAAAGCTTTGTAACCAAAGACTGGTTAGGCGACGATAAAGCAGACAAGAGAAGAGCCCATCTCTTGACCAGCGGTGGCTCGAAAACATATGCTTTAATGAAGGATCTGTTGGCACCCGAGAAACCAGCAAGCAAGTTGTTTGAAGAATTGAGCACACTGGTAAGAGACCAGCTGAAGCCAGCAAGCAGCCTACACATGGCCAGACACAGGTTCTACAACTACAGACGCTGTGTGGGCCAGAGCATACCCGACTTCGTGGCGGAACTTCGGAGGTTGGCTAGTTTATGTGAGTTCTCCGATGAACTGAGGAGAGAAATGCTGAGAGACTTTTTCATTGAAGGAATAGGCCACGCAGGCATATTCCGAAAGCTCATAGAGACCAAAAACCTGACCTTAGAGGCAGCAGCACTGGTTGCACAGACATTCTTGGTAGGGGAAGGAGAAACGAGGGTGATTTACAATGCAGGTACGACAACTAACGAAATATCGAAACAAGAAGTTCACAGCACTAGACAAGCTGCTACCCCCACACACAGACAAAACCGGGAGAACAGGCTCTCGACAGCAGGCAGAAGCCATCAAGGGCCACAGCAATGGCCGTTCACACCTCATCAACCCACAATGCGAGCAATCAACTACAAACTGAGAGAAGCTCAAGAGAGATCAGCCAGACGCAGCTCATTCTTTGGGAACACATTGAACAATGGAACAGGTCTGTGCTGGAGATGTGGGGGTGGGCACTCATCAAGGGGATGTCGATTTCAGCAGGCTGTTTGCAGAAATTGTGAAAATACAGGGCATTTGGCCAGCATGTGCAAAAAAACCGGCAGCTCGGCTGGTATACGAATCAGATGGGTCGCAAAGTGGACCAGAAGATGGTGGGGACAGTACCTGGGACACCGATGTACAGCGGGTCAACACGATCAATGGCCGTTGCTCCTACAACAGGACGCCTCCTATAATGATGAGGGTCCGACTCAACGGGATATCTGTCAACATGGAGCTGAATATGGGAGCGAGTCAATCTCTCATGGGCGCTCAACAATTTGAACATAAAAGAGACAGACCAAAACTCACAAGGGTCGACACCAAACTAGGGACCAATACCAAAGAAATCGTACCAGTCCTCGGCAGCGTCATGCTCTCTGTGACACACAAAGGGACAGTGAACCGACTTCCCCTGTGGATTTTCCCCGGAGACTCCCCAGCACTACTGGGAGAAGCTGGCTGGCAAAACTAAACTGGAAATGGGATGATGTCCATACCATGTCATTAGAGGAACGGACCTCCTGCTCAACAGTAATAAAGCGATTTGAACATCTCTTTCAGCCAGGTGTTGGCACTTTCAAAGGGGCCAAAGTCAAAATCTACATCACACAGGATGCTAGACCAGTCCATTACAAGGCCAGAGCTGTACCCTATGTGATGAGGTAAAAGATTGAACACGAACTAGACAGGCTTCTGCGGGAAGGCATTATATCACCTGTGGAATTTAGAGACTGGGCAAGTCCCATTGTCCCAGTCATGAAGCCTGCTGGATCCGTACGAATCTGTGGGGACTACAAATCTACCATAAACAGAGTCTCCCTACAGGACCAGTACCCGCTGCCCAGAGTGGAGGACTTATTTGCCACATTGGCTGGAGGTAAACTTTTCTCAAAATTAGACCTCACATCTGCGTATATGATGCAAGAATTGACCGAGGAATCCAAGCTACTCACCACCATCAACACACATCGAGGCCTTTTCATGTACAATCGATGCCCATTCAGCATCAGGTCGGCAGCTGCCATATTCCAGCGCAACATGGAGAGTCTGCTCAAGTCCATCCCGGAGACGGTTGTATTTCAAGACGACATACTTATCACGGGCAGGGACACTGACTCCCATCTCCGTAATTTGGAGGAAGTACTAAAGCGGTTGGATCGGGTAGGCTTACGAGTCAAGAAATCCAAGTGCCTGTTACTCGCACCCGAGGTTGAATTTTTGGGCAGAAGGATTGCCGCTGATGGAATTCGCCCAACAGAGTCCAAAACAGAAGAAAATCGCCTCGTACCCAGTCCCCAGAATGTCTCAGAACTGCGCGCCTTTCTCGGGCTACTCAATTACTTTGGGAACTTTATGCAGAACTTAAGCATGCTGCTGGAGATTCTCCACGTGCTACTCAGGAAGGGGTGCGATTGGTTTTGGGGGGATGCCCAGGAACGCGCCTTCAATAAGGCACGCAACCTTCTGTGTTCCAACAGTGTTTTGACTTTCTTTGATCCAGGTAAAAAGCTAGTTCTCACATGCGTCAGCGTATGGGGTCGGGTGCTTTTTGCAACATGTCAGTAGTGCGGGCAAATTACAACCCATAGCTTATGCCTCCACGTCACTTTCGCGGACGGAGCGCGGGTACAGAATGGTAGAGAAGGAGGCGCTCGCGTGCGTGTACGGTGTCAAAAAGATGCACCAATACCTTTTCGGGGCCAAGTTCACGTTAGAAACCGACCACAAGCTCCTCACGTCCCTCCTATCCAAGAGCAAGGCAATAAACGGCAACGCCTCGGCGCGAATTCAACGGTGGGCACTCATGCTGGCGTCCTTCGACTATACCATAAGGCACAGACCAGGCACAGACAACTGTGCCGACGCGCTCAGCAGGCTACCCCTGGCGACCACGGAAGGGTCTGACGAACATGAGATAGTCATGGCAATCAATGCCTTTGAGTCCACAAGTTCGCCCATGATAGCTCGCCAAATCAAAGCCTGGACGGCCAGCGACCCCACATTACCCATAGTAAAAAGATGTGTCCTAACCGGTGACTGAGCAGAGGCTCGCGATGCCTGCCCCGAGGAATTAAAACCCTTTAACAGGCGCATGCAAGAGCTATCACTACAAGCAGACTGCCTGATGTGGGGCAGCCGAGTAGTCATGCCTCTGCGAGACAGAGAGCCATTTGTCCGGGAGCTCCACCCCGAGCACCCGGGGATCGTTCTCATGAAGGCCATAGCCAGATCCCACGTCTGGTGGCCTGGTATTGACGCGGACTTGGAGCTCTGCGTCTGAAAGTGCACCATTTGTGCCCAACTCAGCAATGCCCCCAGGGAGGCTCCACTGAGCCCCTGGCCCTGGTCACCAAACCGTGGTCGCGCGTGCACGTAGACTATGCGGGCCCATTCATGGGCAAAATGTTCCTCGTAGTTGTCGATGCATTTTCAAAATGGATCAAATGCACCATTTTAAACTCGAGCACAACCTCCACCACTGTGGAGAGCCTCGCAACCATGTTTGCAATGCACGGAATCCCTGACATATTGGTCAGTGACAATGGTCCATGCTTCACCAGCGCAGAATTCCAAGACTTTATAATTGACCACGGCATAAATCACATCAAGACGGCACCGTTCAAGCCGGCCTCCAACAGCCAGGTGGAGAGAGCAGTGCAAATCATTAAACAAGGCATGCTTAAAATCCAAGGTCCCACGCTGCAGGGTCGCCTGTCGCGACTGCTGCTGACATACAGATCTCGTCCGCACTCATTGACTGGGATCCCCCCCGCGCAACTGTTGATGAAAAGGACTTTAAAAACAAGGCTCTCATTAATCTTCCCAGACACGCACGAAATCGTTGAGGCAAAACGCCGTATGCTGACTGAGTACCATGACAGATATTCGAGGGGGAGATGGAATGAGATAGGGGACAAAGTGTTTGTACTAAACTATGGCAGGTGTTCCAAATGGCTTGCAGGGACAGTAACAGGCAAGGAAGGAAACAGGCTACTGGTAGTACAAATGGATAATGGCAAAACCTGCCGGAGGCATGTAGACCAAGTCAAAAGCAGATTTACCAACAACACTGCGGAACCAGAGGCAGACTACAATGTGGAACTCGCACCACACCTGGTGGACAGAAAGAGGGAACAACCTGAGGAAAGGGCAATCCCAACAGACAGCCCAGGCGAGTCAACAACAATCACACCAATCGAAACAGACAGCCCAGGCGAGATACCAGCAACCATACCCAAAGAAAAACAGACACCGAGGCAAACAACTGAACCACAACTCAGACGCTCCACGCGAGAGCGTAGACCACCTGAGAGACTGAACCTATAAAGACAATAACACCTTTGGGGAGGGTGGTGTCATGTATCTTACATTATTATATATAACTGTATCCTAACATGCTATACATGACTGTAATAAGATATGACATGTAACCACCAGCATACCTTACCACCAGGGGTGCACTTGCAAGAGATAGGTTTATAAGGAGAGGTCTCAGGCAAGTGCAGCATTCCATAGCTGTGAAATAAAGGTGCAGGTGCAGGTCCAGAGTGACCTTGACTTCACTGCATGTCTCGTGTGAATCTGTACTGAGGGGACAGGACTTTACAACCTGCTATCCGATTGGGAGTGGTAACATTCTGGGCTGGGACTTTTAACACCCAAGTGGAAATCCTGCCCCCGCCACTGAATTGGGCTTACCGCCCATCAAAGGAAGTGGAGCGCAATCTCCCACACTCCACTCCCTTTGGGAGCAGTAACTGGGGCACCACTGGAGCAGGGATTCAATCGCTACGTGGATGTTCCACATAGTGCTGATGCGCTTCAATGCCCCTCCCCTTCACTCAAAGGGGAGAGCCGCTGCACACTCTGCACAGCCTCTGATGGCTTCCACTCCATTACCAGGGCAGTGTGCAACATGGCCAGCAGCCCGGCTCCCAAGATGGAGAGCCGAGCTGCATGATAGCGGCCTGGACCACTCTAGGGCAGCCATCATCGAGCCGACCTGAGAGTCGGCCGACAAAAAAAGATGCCGGCCCGGGACGCTGCCGCCTTCCCCTTTAAGCACCGCTCCGTTGGCCAGCTTTGCGACCCGCGGGCAATTTCCCCCATGTGGCGGTAAGGGATCGGCACAGGGTAGTGAGGGGTAGCCATGCACGGCGATGATATCATCGCTGGTTGTGCAACAACGCGGGGCGATAACCGTCGCCACTGCATACACCCGGGCAATTTCCTGGGAGGTGGTAGCGTCCCCCCTCCCCGGGCGAAAACTGTCTTGCTCTCCCCGGAGGTGCTAACGGGGCTATAAAAAGGAGCAATTTTGCCCTCTAAAACTTAACTTGTCGGACTCTGCTTCGACCTTGGTAAGAAATGTCACATTTCCACCAATGCCATAGCAACACCGATGCTGGGAATACTAGTGTGTTCCTGATATCTTGTGTTGCTATGGGTCAGAGTGGTAGGGGAAGGAGATTTGAATCATAAATGACCTACAAAGCAAAAGTCATTGATTGAACTTGGCCAGAATGCCGATTTTAAAATATTAAAACATTTGCTATTATTTCTACAGTTGCTCCAGGAACAGTCAGCCTCCTTTTGCAGCAGCAGCTGACGAAGGCCTACAACACTGATAGTCGTCCCCCTCAGCCCTCCCACTCACCTCACCCCTCTTGGTGCCAACTTTCTAAGTGGCTTTGAGCCCCAACCACACTTGTAATTTATCCTTTGAGTATTAAAAATATCTGGATTGCTGTCGGCCATCGCCTGAGTTACAAAGAGTGTGCTAATAAAACATTAAACTCATTAATAAAATAGTGGACATGATTCTCACAAAACTGAGTACTGAATTTTGCCTATCACTATCAAACGAACAGCTAACATGAGAGTTAAGGGTGATTGAAGTGCTCAAATCTAGATTGTTTTTGAATACTGAGTACCTTGTCTGGCTTCGGCACGAGTGTGCAAAGTGCATGCAATGTGAAGTGATATATGTACGAAGCTAAACCTTCATTGATAAAAAGTCAAGTGTGATACCTTACAGAGTGAAACAATAGATGTCCTTGTGTTCAGGGGTTCAAGGAAACCCTGGATAAATAAACAATATTTATTAAAAAATTCTTGCGCCTAGTGCGCTTTATTGCCACATTTCATGTATCATATTTTGCCAGTCAGACTATGAGTGCTACATCTGTCCATTTGCAAATTTATTACAATGGTTTGGCTCAAAATTATGTATTCATAAAATAGCAACAAATCACAACTGAAAAAGTCAAAAAGATGTCTAAATCAAACTGGAAGAATGAGAGGAAAAAAATGCCAAATGGAAGGAGCAGTGGGTGAGACACGTAGCAAGAGTGAAGTGGAGTGGCTAGTGGTGGCATGTGGGGAGCAGGGCAGAGGATCAGAGGGTGCTGCCTCTTGGCTGAAGAGCCTGGAGATCTGCAGTTCATGAGCCCTGCACTTAAAAGAGCAATGCTCACGGCGCATGAATAGTTTATGCAGGCATCGAGGCCATATTGGATGGTATGTTGCAGGTCCCAGTCTAATTTCCAGGCTGCCTCTGCTCTCCTGACAAAGTTACAGCAGGAGTGTGCTGGAGGGGCTGAGGAATTTCAACTCCTATTCATTTTGAATGCTTGTAAACCCTTTGCAAATCTGGTTCTTGAAGAAGGTCCCAATTGCGATGGGAAGTGACCACTATCTGTCTTTGTCTGGGTGTCAGGAGAGAACAGGATTAGGTTTAAATGCGAGTTACCCCTTTCCCATAGTTGAGATAACCTGTCAAACACTCACTGTCCTGGCTCAATCAAGAACAATGCCCAAAAGCTGTTAGTATTTGTGGAACTATACATACCCCAGCTTAAATCAGTGCCTTCAAGAAAGGAAGGTGAGGAGAAAACGAGAGGGGAAAATTGGAAGGGTGAAAAAATAAAAACATAAATAAGGGTTTCGTTCGCCAAATATTAAATATTTGTAAAGTTTTTGCAAGTTTAAGCTGATTATTGTTATACAAACAATGCACAGCATTTTTGTTACTTTAAAAAAAAATGATAACTTTTTGTACTTTAGGCCACAAGGGTAGGTGGGTTGGGAAGGAACAAATCTCACACTGGTGTAGCAGGGGTATTTTCTGATCATAGATTAAGTCATGGGTAGGTGAAGAGTAAAATTCTCTCTACTCTGTTCCAACAAAGTATCTCTAGCCGAGCTCTGGAAAAATGCCTCATGCCGCACCAGTGTGATATTTTGCACTACACTTCTCTGAAAGTGATTGTTAAATTAAGAGGCACTTAGTTTTGTTCTAGTTTTGTGCTGTGGGCCCATGCCAACTTGGACGCGAGTAGAAAACTGCTGTGGGTATTTTAATCCCATCATTTGGGTTGAATTCAGATCCTAGGGGTGGAAAGACAGTGTGCCAGCTCATGATGCAACACAATCCCCATAAGTGCTGTCAGTATCACTAAATCATAGAATCATAGAAATTTACAGCAGAGAAGGAGGCCATTTTGGCCCATCTTATCCGTGCCTACCGACCAATAGCTCTCCAGCCTAATCCCACTTTCCAGCTCTTGGTCCGTAGCCCTGTAGGTTACGGCACTTTAAGTGCACATCCAAGTATTTTTAAAATGTGTTGAGGGTTTCTGCTTCAACCATCCTTTCAGGCAGTGAATTCCAGACACACACCAGCTTCTGGGAGCAGAAATTTCTCCTCGTATCTCCTCTAAATCTCCCCCCAATTACTTTAAATCTATGCCCTTGGTTGTTGACCCCTCTGCCAAGGGAAACTGGTCCTTCCTATCCACTCTATCCAGGTTCCTCATAATTTTGTACACCTCAATCATGTCTCCCCTCAGATTCCTCTGTTCCAAAGAAAACAACCCTAGCATCTCCAATCTTCCCTCTTATCCAAAATTCTCCAGTCCAGGCAACATTCTTGTAAATCTCTGCACCCTTTCCAGTGCAATCACATCTGTCCTGTACTGTAATGTGGTGACCAGAAATGCACACAGAACTCCAGCTGCGGCCTAACCAGTGTTTTGAAGTCTGGGGGGCAGTACTGTGCGGTGAGGACAGGCTGGTGGAGGACCTTTGTCTTACTAATGTTTAGCGTAAGGCCCATGCTTTCATATGCCTCGGTAAATATGTCGACTATATCCTGGAGTTCAGCCTCTGTGTGTGCACAGATGCAGGCATCGTCCGCGTACTGTAGCTCGACGACAGAGGTTGGGATGATCTTGGACCCGGCCTGGAGATGGCGAAGGTTGAACAGCTTCCCATTGGTTCTGTAGTTTAGTTCCACTCCAGTGGGGAGCTTATCAACTGTGAGGTGGAGCATGGCAGCAAAGAAGATTGAGAAGATTTGAGAAGATGACGCAGTCCTGCTTGACCCTGGTCCGGATGTGAATTGGGTCTGTGATGGATCCATTGGTAAGGATCATGGCTTGCATGTCGTCGTGGAGCAAGCGGAGGGTGACATGACTCTTTCCCTCAACAACTATCTGTCCCACCTGTGACAGTACAGCCACCTAAGAACTCATGTTAAGAGTGGAAGCAAGTCTTCCTCGATTCCGAGAGACTGTCTATGATGATGATGGTGTTTTATACAGTTCAAGCATAACCTCCCTGATCTTGTATTCCATGCCTCGACTAAAAAGGCAAGTATTCCATAAGCCTTCTTAACCACCTTATCTACCTGGCCTGCTACCTTTAGGGATCTGTGGACCTGCACTCCAAGGTCCCTTTGTTCCTCTACACTTTTCAGTGTCATACCATTTAATATGTATTCTGTTGCCTTGTTAGACCTCCACAAACGCATTACCTCACACTTATCCAGATTGAATTCCATTTGCCACTGTTCCGCCCACCTGACCAGTACATTGATATCTTCCTGCAATCCGTCGCTTTCTTCTTCATTATCAACTACACAACCTATTTTAGTTTCATCTGCAAACTTCTTAATACCCCCAACATTCAAGTCCAAGCCATTGATATATATACCACAATAAGCAACGGACCCAGCACTAAGTCCTGCGGAACCTCATTGGATATAGCAGTTCCAGTCACAAAAAAAATAATCTAGCACTAATCTTTGCTTCCTGCCTCTGAGCCAATTTTGGATCCAACTTGCCACTTTGCCCTGGATCCCATGGGCTTTTACTTTTGTGACCAGTCTGCCATGTTGGACCTTATCAAAAGCTTTGCTAAAATTCATATATACTACATCATATGCACAACCTTCATCGACCCTCCTGGTTACCTCCTCGAAAAATTCAATCAAGTTAGTCAGACACGGCCTTTCCTTAACAAATCCATGCTGACTGTCTTTGATTAATCCATGTCTTTCCAAATTAAGATTTATCCTGTCCCTCAGGACCTTTTCCAATAATTTTCCTGCCACCGAATTTAGGCTGACTGGCCTGTAATCACTCGGTCTATCCCATTCTCCCTTTTTTGTTATGTATTAATGCTTGGGAGTCACCAGACACCAAAGGACGGCACGGTCGGAGGTCATCGGGCTGTAACATGTTGCATGTGTGCTTGGTCACCTGTATATAAGCTGGGTGTCTTTGTCACGCTAGCACACTTGGGCTGGAATAAAGATGGATCAGGTCGCACCTAAGTGAGTTTACAGTAACCAGACTCTTAAGTCATTACAATTGGTGACGAGGTAATTTAAGAACCTTCGCATGCACAATGGGCACTATTGAATCCAAGAGAGATTCGTGGAGGGCGAGGATTGGGTGGATTTTGTCAACTGCCTGGATCAGTATTTTGTGGCCAACGGCATGGAGGCAGAGACCTATGCAATTCTCCACACAGTTCTACGACAGTTCTCCTCACCGTTTTTGGTCCAAAAATTTACGGCCTCATGAAGAATCTTCTCTCGCCTGTATGTCCAGTGGAAAAAGGGCATGAGGAATTGTGTACGTTGGTGGGTAACCATCTGAAGCCAAAAGAGGGGATCATCATATCATGCTACCGTTTCTACATGGATGTTTGTGCTGAGGGCCAGGACTTGTTGGGATTTATCGCCGACCTGCGGCGTTGTGCTGAGCCGTGTAAGTTTGGGGACATGCTGGAAGACATGCTGCATGATGTCTTTGTGATAGGCATCAGCCATAATGCAATCCTCAGGAAGCAGAGACACTGGATTTGAAAAAGGCCATCGCGACTGCCCAGGCATGCATGACGATGGATGATAATTTGAGGCAGTTATCATAGATGAGTCGAGTTTCACGGCAAGTACTGTAAACAAGATGGCGTCATTTTCGGGCAGAGCTGCTTATGCAAAACCTGCCGCTGTTCAGAGCCCGCCAACTGGTTCGAACCAGATTTCACCCTGTTGGCATTGTGAGGGCAATCATCGGCCTCAGCAGTGTCGGTTTAGACAATACTCATGCAATGGATGTGCGAAAGTGGGGCACCTTCACAGGATGTGTCCACAGCGGAGCAAGCGTGGTGTGGCTCACCACGTGGTTGATGAGGACCAGTTCAGTGATGGCCCGGATACGCAACCCGAGGAGGAAATGAATGGATTGTATTCGTTCCTGAGCAAGAGCTAGCCAATAGTTGTTAATGTGAAGCTGAATGGTGTGCCTGTATCAATGGAGCTGGACACGGGTGCGAGTCAGTCGATAATGAGCCAAAGGACATTCAACAAGCTGTGGGACACTAAGGCTGCGAAACCGAAGCTGAGTCC
Organism: Pristiophorus japonicus; assembly: GCF_044704955.1. Classification (NCBI taxonomy): domain Eukaryota; kingdom Metazoa; phylum Chordata; class Chondrichthyes; family Pristiophoridae; genus Pristiophorus; species Pristiophorus japonicus. The sequence goes on from NC_091980.1 coordinate 81,621,365, forward strand.
AGTCAATGCCAGGTTGCATACTTACACTAAGGAACTCATACCGGTGCTCAGCAGTGCTGCAATCGAAGTGTCATATGACGGTGTGGTTCACGAGCTACCATAATGGATCGTCCCAGGTAATGGTCCAACGCTGTTCATCAGGAATTGGCTCAAGAAAATCAAGCTGAACTGGAACGATGTCAAGATGTTGTCCTCGGTGGATGATACTTCACGTGCTCAAGTATTAAAGAAGTCTCCTTCTTTGTTTGAACCGGGCATTGGTAATTTCACGGGAGCCAAGGTACAGATTCACCTGGACTCCAATGCAAGGCTTGTCTATCACAAAGCTCGGTCTGTTCCATACATGATGAGGGAAAAGGTTGAAATTGAGCTTGACAGACTCCAGCATGAAGGGATCATATCACCAGTCGAGTTTAGCGAGTGAGCTAGTCTCATTGTTCCTGTGTTGAAGAGTGATGGCACTATCAGAATTTGTGGAGACTGCAAGGTTACGCTTAACCGATTTTCGAAACAGGATCAGTATCCGTTGCCGAGAGCTGATGACCTGTTCGTCATGCTAGCTGATGGAAAGTCGTTCACAAAACTGGATCTGACGTCGGCCTATATGACCCAGGAGCTTGTCGACACTTCGAAGAAACTCACCTGCACCAACACCCATAAAGGACTGTTCATCTACAACAGGTGTCCTCTTGAGATTCATTCAGCTGCAGCCATATTTCAGAGGAATATGGAGAGTTTACTAAAGTCCATTCCTAGAACTGTCGTGTTTCAAGATGACATTCTGGTCACAGGTCACGACACTGCTGAACATCTGAACAATGTTGAAGAAGTCCTACAGTGTCTGGCCAAAGTGGGACTCAGGCTGAAACGCTCGAAGTGTGTATTCATGGCACCTGAAGTCGAATTCCTTAGGAGGACGATTGCTGCTGATGGCATCAGGCCCACTGATTCGAAAACCGAGGCCATCAAAAATGCACCCAGGCCTCAGAATGTGACAGAGCTGCATTCGTTCCTTGAGCTACTCAACTACTTTGGTAATTTCTTACCCAGACTGAGCACTTTACTAGAACCACTGCATGTGTTACTAAGAAAAGGTGACAACTGGGTCTGTGGTGCATCTCAAGATAGAGCCTTTGAGAAAGCCAAGAATCTGCTACATTCAAACAAGTTGCTTATTCATTATGATCCGCGTAAGCGTCTTGTATTGGCCTGTCATACTTCATCAAATGGGGTTGGCTGCATACTCCAACAAGCAAATAAATCGAGCAAGCTACAACCTATTGTGTATGCTTTGAGAAGTCTGTCTAAAGTGGAAAAAGCTTACAGTATGGTAGAGAAAGAAGCTTTGGCCTGTGTGTATGGGGTAAAAAAAATGCACCAGTACCTGTTTGGTCTTTGTTTTGAACTAGAAATGGATCACAAGCCACTCATTTCATTATTTGCAGAAAACAAAGGTATTAATACCCCCACTGCATCGTCCCGCATTCAAAGGTGGCCGCTGACATTGTCATCCATTGTAGACCTGGTACTGAGAATTGTGCCGATGCACTGAGTCATCTGCCCTTACCCACAACTGAGATGGAGACGCCTCAACCTGCAGATCTACTGTTAGTAATGGATGCTTTTGAGAGTGAAGGAACCCCTGTCACTGCTCAACAAGTTAGAATCTGGACCAGCCATGGCCCTATTTTATCGGTTGTGAAACGGTGTGTACTCAGTGCTGATTGGTCCGCCATACCTATGGCGATGCGTGAGGAGACCAAACCTTACAACCATCGCAAGGATGAGCTGTCCATTCAGTCAGACTGTTTATTGTGGGCTAATCATGTAATCATGCCTAAGAAAGGTAGAAAAAAATTTGTACGTGAACTTCATAGCACTCATCCTGGTATTGTCATGATGAAGTCCATTGCTAGGTCTCATGTAAGGTGGCCTGGAGTTGACTCTGACCTGGAATCATGTGTGCATCAGTGCAATACTTGCATGCAGCTAAGTAAAGTACCAGCGGAATCTCTGCTGAGTCTTTGGTCGTGGCCATCCAAACCATGGGCGAGGATCCAAATTGATTTTGCAGGTCCGTTCCCAGGAAAGATGTTTTTTATTGTAGTAGATGCACATTCTAGAGTGTGTTATTATGTCTTCCAGCATGTCTACAGCTACCATTGAGAGCCTTCGTATCATGTTTGCTACTCATGGTTTGCCTGACATTGTTGTGAGCGACAACGGATCTTGCTTCACAAGTCTTGAGTTCCACGAGTTCATGAAACTCAATGGCATCAGACATGTGAGATCAACTCCATTCAAGCCTGCTTCTAATGGTCAAGCAGAGCGGCCGTTCAAACGATCAAGCAAAGTATGAAACGTGTAACTCAGGGCTCACTGCAGAGACGGTTGTCATGTATATTGCTCAGTTACAGGTCAAGACCTCATACGCTTACTGGGGTTCCTCCTGCTGAACTACTGATGAAGAGAAATCTCAAGACCAGACTTTCTCTTATTCTTCCTAATTTGAATGATTGTGTTGAAAACAGACGTCAAAGTCAGCAATGGTGTCATAATCGTTTTGCCGTGTCACATGACATCTCGGGCAATGATCCGGTTTATGTACTGAACAATGGTCAAGGTCCAAAGTGGATCACCGGCACTGTTACAGCCAAGGAGGGTAAAAGAGTGTTTATTGTCATGCTCAAGAATGGGTTAACCAGGTTAAACTGCGGCACACGGATGAACTGAAACCGAGTGAGGAAGATGCAGTCAGTGACCAACCAACCATTGTTCACTTATCAGAGGACTCTGCTGACATTACTGACTCTGAACCTTCAGTCTCTGATGTGGTCATGATTGCTCCCATCAGATCGGCTACTCAGCCCTCAGTCTCAACGGACTCAGAACGCTCGCCCAGAACCAAAGTTGAACTGAGACGATCAACTCGTGAGAGGAAAGCCCCAGACCATCTTAATTTGTAAAAAGACTGTTGTTAAGATTTTAAAAAGGGGATGTTGTTATGTATTAATGCTTGGGGGTCACCAGACACCAGAGGGCACCGCGGTCGGAGGTCATCGGGTTGTACGCATGTGCATGTGTGCTTGGTCACCTGTATATAAGCTGGGTGTCTTTGTCACACTGGCATGCTTGGGCTGGAATAAAGATGGATCATGTTGCACCTGAGTGAGTTTACAGTAACCAGACGCTTGAGTCACTACATTTTTAAACAAAGGTACAACATTAGCAGTCCTCCAGTCCTCTGGCAGCCAGTAGACAGAGAGGACTGAAAAGTGATGGTTAGAGCCTCTGCTATTTCCTCTTTTGCTTCTCTTAACAGCCTGGGATACATTTCATCCAGGCCTGAGGATTTATCCATTTTCAAAGCTGCTAAGCCCCTAAATACTTCCTCTGCCACTTTGTTAATCTCATCCAATATTTCACACTCCTCCTCCCTCATTGCAAAATCTGCATCATCCCTCTCTTTTGTGAAAACAGATGCAAAGTATTCATTAAGAATCATACCCACGCCTTCCGCCTCCAGACACAGATTTCCTTTGTGGTCTCTAATAGGCCCCACTCCTTCTCTAGTTATCATCTTGCTCTTAATGTATTTATAAAACATATTTGGGTTTTCCCTGATTTTACTTGCCAACATTCTTTCATGCTCTCTCTTTACTTTCCTGATATATTTTTTAATTGCACCCCTGCACTTCTTATACTCCTCTAGAGTTTTCACAGTATTGAGTTCTCGGAATCTGTCATAAACTTCCCCTTTTTTTCTTTATCTTACCCTGTATGTCCCTTGACATCCAGGGGGCTTTAGATTTGATAGCCTCACCCTTTTTTTAAGGAACATACTTGCTCTGTACCCTCAGGATCTTCTGCTTCAATGCCTCCCTCTAGTCTGACACAGATTTACCATCAAATAGCCGTTTCCAGCCCACCTTGGCCAAATCCCATCTCAGCTCAGCAAAATTGGCTTTACCCCATTGAAAACGTTTTTTCCTGGTCCACCTTTGTCCTTTTCCATAACTACCCTAAATCTCATTGAATTATGATCACTCGCAACAAAATGCTCTCCCACAGATAACCCTTCTACCTGCCTCTCTTCATTCTCCAAAACCAAGTCCAGAACCGCCCCTTCCCTTGTTGGGCTTGTTACATACTGGCTGAAGAAGTTCTTCTGAATGCATTTTAGGAATTCTGCACCCTCTGTACCATTCACACTGCTTTTTCCCCCAGTTAATATTAGTGTCGTTGAAACCCCCCACTATTACAGCTCTATAGTTTTTGCACTTCACAGCAATGATGTACTTGCCTTTTCAGATATTCATCATATGTACAACCTTTAGCCTAAAAACCAACAAATTGTAAGACAAGGTATAGGTAGGGAAGAGATTAGAACAAGATGGGATGAATGTCTTCGCCATCTGTTAGCTCTAAGTGTTCTACATGAAATGACTTTGGGGAATTTGAAACCTGTTCTGACTGCTTATGGATCCATCCATCTTTTGGATGAGATGTTAAACTGTCTCGTTTGCCCTCTCACATGGACTTAAAAGATCCTATGGCACTATTTTGAAGAAGAGCAAGGGAATTATCCCCAGTGTCCTGGCCAATATTTATTCCTCAATCAACATAACAAAAATGGATTATCTGGTCATTATCACATTGCTGTTTGTGGGAGCTTGTTGTGCGCAAATTGGCTGGCACCTTTCCCATATTACAACAGTGACTTCATTCGCTGTAAAGCGCTTTGAGACGGCCGGTGGTCATGAAAGGTGCTATAGAAATGCAAGTCTTTCTTTCATTCTTCTTTCTTTGTATTTGCTTAAAACCTGTTACATCTTTAACTTTTTCCAGTTCAGACGAAAGGTCATCCACCTGAAACATTAACTTTGTTTCTCAAAGATAAAGATCCTGTAAAACTTTGTTTCTCTCTCCATAGATGCTACCTGACCTGCTGAATACTTCCAACATTTTGGGGCGGATTTTCCGGTCCTTCACGTTCTGTTTTTTGCCCCGGAGGGGCGACAATGGCATCATGAGGTCTTCTGGATGGGCAGTCAGCCTCCAGCGTCCCATGTGGATATTCGAGGCCAGTTTTGCGGTGGCATGGAGCAGTACCGCCCGGATGAGTTGTGCCGGTGTGCAACTGATTTTAACAGCGGCTCGCTTTTTGACTCCCGCCCAACCGGTACGCCCCGCAGAGACCGGCTGGGAAAACGGGCGGTACAACCTATAACGACTGCAGAGAGGTAATTACTGCCGACCTAAGGTAAGTGTGATTGTTTTTTCTTTTAATTTTTTTTGTGAGTTATGTTGTGGTGGCGTGGGCTATGTATTAGGAATGTTTTTATATATTTTTTTCAAGTTTTTCCTTTTCTCCCCTGGCCCCTCTCGGAGCGTTCCCGGGCCGGCTCTTTAGCTCAGGATTTTCCCATGCTAACACCCGAAGAGAGGTGTTCAACACTTCCCTTAATGCTGCGCCCAGACTCAGGGGCCAGTTGCCCAATTTTAATGACTGAGGCTCAAATTGTTCCCGGGCGCAAACTTTACCGCCTCGACGCCATTACCGCCCTGAAATCATCAAAGCCAAAAATCCAGACCTTTCTGTTTATATTTCAGGTAGAGTTTCTATTTGCCCAATATGGAGTGTACATTTTCTCCCCATGTGGACACATCCCACTTACCCAAGTCCAGAGAGCTTGGGTGTAGGTTGGCAGAATCCAAATCTGCACAAATGTGTTGCAGTTTAACCAACTGTGCTGCCTAGCAGCATATATTATTGCTAAGCTCCTCGCTGCTTTCCCAGCCAGGACCGCCCTACCTGCTAGGGCATTGCTTGCAGGGTTATTTGATACCAAACATGAATAATATTAGTCCTCACTGAGAGATTTAACTCTCCAAGTTCCATTAGTGAGCCAAGCTGGCAAGTCACTTATCAACAGTGTATTGCAGTATTGTGGTATAGGTATTGAACTGCCAAGTCTTCTACAAAGGGCTGACTTAGTTCCACATTTACATCAGTAGACATCTTCTCTTGAAGCAACCTCGTTCCAAACTGACAAATTTGAATTTGAGATCTCACGATGCAGGTAGTATGTCCCAGAAGCTTCTCATGAGCAGCATTATGAAGCAACACAACTCGCCAGAGGAGATGTGAGTGTATTACCATGATTCTGCTGAATAAAGCATGGACATACACTGTATCCCATCAAACGGTGGTTCCATAAAACAGCGCTGCAGAGCCACAACAGCAGCTACTTGTCTCTTTGCATCCCAATCATGATAGGCTCTCAACCCCAGACATATGAGTGGTGTGTCTTCAGCTTATGTCTTTAAGCAGCTGTTGTCCCCAAGTCTCAGGGTTTCCTTATCAGATACACGATCCACATCTACTTTCGTGGAAGAACCTAAACAAAGCAATTGTGATGTGTAAGCTACTTTGGTGTTCAAGCTATTTGTCAGGCTTATTCATTACCAACTGCTTGATCCAGCTCCTCACATATGGGAAATTTGCAAAGAGGTTCTTCATGAGGTTGACTCTTTCTCAGGATAGTCAATAACAGACTGGCCAGAATACCCACTCCCCGACACATGCAACCATTTTCTTTTTGGTAAAAATCCACTTTACAGCTTGGTGTTGTATCACGTACATGGGTTGGAGGATACTATTCTGAAACATGCCAATGACTTCTGAGCCACGAAGAAGGACAAAAATAATCACTCTATATGGTAGTAAGAGGTGCCATTCTGAAGATAGTATTCATTGTTTATCATTGGCTATTATTAAGAGTGTTTGAAACTGGCATATGGAAAAGGAGAAAATGATTTTTGTTCCCGAGCACTGATGTTCCCACCTAAACGAGCAGAAGAACATTTGCCCAACCGAATATAAATGTCCACATCCCAAGATGCATTTAGAAACATAGAAACATAGAAAATAGGTGCAGGAGTAGGCCATTCGGCCCTTCTAGCCTGCACCGCCATTCAATGAGTTCATGGCTGAACATTCAAGTTCAGTACCCCATTCCTGCTTTCTCGCCATACCCCTTGATCCCCCTAGCAGTAAGGACCTCATCTAACTCCTTTTTGAATATATTTAGTGAATTGGCCTCAACAACTTTCTGTGGTAGAGAATTCCACAGGTTCACCACTCTCTGGGTGAAGAAGTTCCTCCGCATCTCGGTCCTAAATGGCTTACCCCTTATCCTTAGACTGTGACCCCTGGTTCTGGACTTCCCCAACATTGGGAACATTCTTCCTGCATCTAACCTGTCTAACCCCGTCAGAATTTTATATGTTTCTATGAGGTCCCCTCTCATTCTTCTGAACTCCAGTGAATACAAGCCCAGTTCTAATAGCGCATCTGCCTCTAACAATAGCAATTGCACTGCAACAAAGCACACAAGCGTTCAAGAAGGTAAAGCATGCAACCCAAATTTTAGATGAATGAAAAGACATGGGGCTGGATTTTTGGCTCGATTGCGCTTATGTTTGCGCCCTGGAGGGGCGGTAAATGGTGTTTCTAGGCGTACCAGCAGGCATCTATCTTTTACTGCCCGGCCAACAGATTTGGGTCATGGTTTGTGGCGGCGCAAAAGCTTAACACCCCACCCTCTAGTTTCACTGAGATCATGACGTCAATCGTCGTGCAACGCTCCGCTAGCGTCCCAGATGCAAAATTCGTCCCTAAAGCCTCATTAAATGCCCGCCTAAGGAAACGTCTAAAAAAACAGGCATTCCCAGGGTGCAGCAGGTTATATTGGTGGCGTATTTAAATGGAGGGAGGAGGATCCTACATCGCAGATCACATTGACTCCAATGGGTGCGCACATCATGCTGCGTGAAACTCTGACTTAAAAGTGGCTGTTTTATCTGCATTGCAGTGTCCTTACAAAGTCAGTGAGAGAATTTAATGCGGGCAATATTAGTTCACCAGCATATCATGCTGCATACTATTACCAGGCTGTGTCAAGCTAGAAGAAGAGCTGCTGGCCACGAATGAGGAGAAGCCATAGATGTCTGGGGTTTCCATGAGCCAGAACCTCCACTTTTTTTGCATGCTTAACGCCCACTTAATGCCCATATTACCGCTGAAATGACGTATAATGCCCATATATCGTCCATTTTGGCACAAAATGGAAACTGGCGGGCATTTTTCGGAAACTTATCGCCGAGCGTTACTTTCCCCATGTGCTTAACGGCGAGAAAAAATATTACCGCCTGCCCAATTTTTTTGGGTGGAATCATCAGAATGGGTGAATTCAACACCCATAATATTGCCCAGCATTACTTTCCACATGGAATTAATGCTGAGATTCAATATTAACGCCTGCCCACTGTTTTTTGTCAAAAAAGCATATTTACCCAAACTAGCAGCCATGGAGATCACCTATCATCAATTTCACTTCATCATACACATTTCACCCACAATATCGCTCGCTCAAAAAACCACCCACAAAAAGTGGAATGAACTGGAATGAATCACAGCGTTATGGACGCTATGTTCTAGATCACATGTCGCGTCCTTTAAAAGGCTGCTGTGCTTCAACCTCAGCAGAGTTCGGATGTACTCTGCAGGTCATTGGAGTTGATGTGAACATCTGTAAAAAACATCTTGACCACATTGTGACTGATTGGAATTGAAGAGGTGTGTTCGTCGAGAACAATCGGTGGAAAACAGAGAGCTACTGCAATCAGGCCTGTGCTTTCTCACCCTCTCTTGGTGACCAAATACATGCAGCAGACTCGACATCACTGAAGGAATGCTGCACTGCATCATGTGCCCAATGTATGAAGTGACAGACAGATGAGGAGGACCAGACGTTACATCTCCTGCAAATACAAGGAGAAGCATTCTTACCTCGACTTGCCCGACACCACCTGCCTTTGGAGACTGTGCTTCCACAAAAAAGTTATCACTGAGGTATGCCAGCTGATAAGGGAAGATCTGCAGCCTGCCAGCACCATCAGTACTGCACTGTCCGTCGAGGTCAAAGTCACTGCAGCACTGTCATTCTATGCCTCGGGTTCTTTTCAGGCCACAGCTGGAGACATTTGCGGACTTTCTCAGCATGCCACACATCGCTGCATTAGACAGGTCACTGAAGCCCTGTATGCACGCAGGAGGAACTTAATTAGCTTCCCTATGACCAAGGAGGCACAGAGTGAGAAGGCTCTAGGATTCCCCAGAATTGCAAACTTCCCCAAGGTGCAGGAAGCAATAGACTAAGCACATTGCGATGCGGGCACCTTTTCAGGATGCTGAGGTTTTCAGGAAGTGCAAGGGATTCCACTCCCTGAATGTCCAGTTGGTTGTCAACCACCAGCAAATTATAATGGCAGTGAATGCTCAATTTCCGGGCAGCATCCATGATGCTCACATCCTGCATGAGAGCACTGTATCTGACTTGTTTAACAATGAGCCACAAGGTCAATGCTGGATGCTTGGAGACAAAGGATATGGTCTCGCCATCTGGCTGATGACCCCCCTGCGTGACACCTACACTGAGGTCAAGAGACGATACAACGAGAGCCACAGAGCAACTTGCAATATCGTGGAGAAAACCATTGGAGTGCTGAAGCAGTGCTTTAGATGCCTGGACCACTCAGGAGGTGAGCTCCAATACCACCCTGAGCAGGTAGCTCAATTCGTGGTGGTTTGCTCCATGCTGCACAACTTGGCTCTCAGGAGGGGACAAGAATTGCCTGATGAGTCTGACAGTCAACCTCACCAGAGAGAGGAAGAGGAGGACAATCAGACTGATGCTGAAGCCATGCCCTTGCCCCCCCACCATAGACCGCATGAAAGGGCCCATGGTGGCAAGGTAGCTGCAAGAGTCTTACATCAGGAGCTCATCAATGATCGCTTTGCCTGAAAGAATTTGGTGTTATTTACAAGGCTGACACACTGCTGGGTGTGCAGGTCATACATCAATGGTGGGCATCACCTTGGTGAGAGTTAAAGTTTAAGTTGATTGAAGCTGAGTATGATTATACCCTTTGATGTTAAGAAATCACCAGCGTGTAATGGAGCAGCTATCTGAGCCAATGTGCTGCAAGATTTTGTTAAATAAAAAACATTTAAACTGAACATTAATCTGAAATCATCAGTATTTCTGTACAAACCAACCCTTTCCCCGCCCCCCCCTCCCCCTCCCCCGCTTCTCCTCCCCACCTCTGCCCATTCTCCTTACCCTCCTGACTCCAAGCCGCCTGGCCGATGAGGTCCTCAGGCGATGCTTCATTGGGAGGAGCGGGCGGGTGACGGCCGAAGCGCTGCTTGGACGGATACGGGAGAGGATGGTCCTGAGGTGGGAGCGAACTCTGAGACATCAGCAAGATGTTGCTGCTGGTTCTCATGTGTGGTTGACAATGGGAGTGCATCACCTTGGGGTGCTGTGTGACGTTCCTTGCCACCAGTGTTCCTGGCTACCAGCTCCAGTGCCTCCACCATCCCTTCCATGTTATGTTATATGTTGACAAAAACTCGGTGCCAACTATGTTCTTGGTGCTTAGTAGGCTTTTTGCAACTGATGAATCTCCGTCGTTCCTCCCACAACAGCCAAACAAGCACACACTACAGCCACACACGCTTTCAGTGCCTCTGAGCTCCCTCTCTCTCTGTCTCCTCTTCTGCGCATGTCATGAAGAACTTGACCGCCTGAATCGCGGGAATCAAGTGTTGCCATGCCGATGCTAAGGACGGCCACACTTTACGGCAGAAGGTCAGAAAAATTTAACACTACCGTCCATTTGATATTGCTCGTGGTAACACCCATTTTCAAAAATGTAAACTAAGTGTTTTGAGAATGGACGAGAAGCCGGCAATCTGAAAACCCTTTTTTAACGCCCATGCTGGAAATAACGCCCATTTTTGGGCGATAAGCTCAAAAGTGGAGGTTCTACAGGCACCAAAACTCATACCTCCAGCTCACTGAGGGGCAGTGTGTGAGAAGGCTGCACTTCCAAAAAGAATTGCTGACAGAGATATGCCATCTCTGACAGGCAGACCTACAGCCTACCAATGCCAATAGGACAGCGCTGCCCGTCGCAGTGAAGGTGACTGTGACGCTGGCCTTCTATGCCTCCAGCTCCCTCCAGGCAGCAGCAGGGGACATATGCAGCATCTCCCAATACAATACACATCACTGTATTCGGCACATTACAAAGGCTCTGTACACCCGCGGAATGGACTTCATAAAGATTCCAATGAGCAGGGACGTCCAGAATGAGTGAGCGTGTGGGCTTGACAGCATTGCAGGCTTCCCGAGGGTTCCAGGAGCCATTGACTGCACACATGTGGCCTTGCGAGCACCATTCAACAACACAGAATTATTCAGAAACTGAAAGGGATATCACTCCCTAAATGACCAGTTGGTGTGCGACCACACGCAGCGCATCCTTGCAGTTAATGCCCACTATCCAAGGAGCGCACATGATGCATTCATCTTGCGTGAGAGTAGTGTCTCACAAATGTTTCAGTGAAAAAGGGAAGGACATGGCTGGCTGGTCGGGAGGAAAGGATATGGCCTCGACACTTGGCTCATGACCCCCTCTGCAACTGCACCACAGAAACCGAGCAGCGCTACAATGGGAGCCATGTAGCCACCCACAACATCATTGAACAGACAATTGAGGTGCTCAAGCAGAGCCTCGACCGCTCTGGAGGCAGCCTTCAAACAATAGTAGTGATGTTGGGGAGGGCATCAAACAGGAAATTAGGGGTGTATACAATAAAGGTGCAGCAGTTATCATGGGTGACTTTAATATGCATATAGATTGGGCTAACCAAACTGGAAGCAATACGGTGGAGGAGGATTTCCTGGAGTACATAAAGGATGGTTTTTTAGACCAATATGTCGAGGAACCAACTAGGGGGGAGGCCATCTTAGACTGGGTGTTGTGTAATGAGAGAGGATTAATTAGCTATCTCGTTGTGCGAGGCCCCTTGGGGAAGAGTGACCATAATATGGTGGAATTCTACATTAGGATGGAGAATGAAACAGTTAATTCAGAGACCATGGTCCAGAACTTTAAGAAGGGTAACTTTGAAGGTATGAGGCGTGAATTGGCTAGGATAGATTGGCAAATGATACTTAAGGGGTTGACTGTGGATGGGCAATGGCAGACATTTAGAGACAGCATGGATGAACTACAACAATTGTACATCCCTGTCTGGCGTAAAAATAAAAAAGGGAAGGTGGCTCAACTGTGGCTATCAAGGGAAATCAGGGACAGTATTAAAGCCAAGGAAGTGGCATACAAATTGGCCAGAAATAGCAGCGAACCCGGGAACTGGGAGAAATTTAGAACTCAGCAGAGGAGGACAGGGAAAATAGAGTACGAGAGGAAGCTTGCAGGGAACATTAAGACGGACTGCAAAAGTTTCTATAGATATGTAAAGAGAAAAAGGTTAGTAAAGACAAACATAGGTCCCCTGCAGTCAGAATCAGGGGAAGTCATAACGGGGAACAAAGAAATGGCAGACCAATTGAGCAAGTACTTTGGTTCGGTATTCACTAAGGAGGACACAAACAACCTTCCGGATATAAAAGGGGTCAGAGGGTCTAGTAAGAAGGAGGAACTGAGGGAAATCGTTATTAGTCGGGAAATTGTGTTGGGGAAATTGATGGGATTGAAGGCCGATAAATCCCCAGGGCCTGATGGTCTGCATCCCAGAATACTTAAGAAGGTGGCCTTGGAAATAACGGATGCATTGACAGTTGTTTTCCAACATTCCATAGACTCTGGATCAGTTCCTATGGGGTGGAGGGTAGCCAATGTAACCCCACTTTTTAAAAAAGGAGGGAGCGAAAACAGGGAATTATAGACCGGTCAGCCTGACATCGGTAGTGGGTAAAATGATGGAATCAATTATTAAGGATGTCATAGCCGCGCATTTGGAAAGAGGTGACATGATAGGTCCAAGTCAGCATGGATTTGTGAAAGGGAAATCATGCTTGACAAATCTTCTGGAATTTTTTGGGGATGTTTCCAGTCGAGTGGACAAGGGAGAACCAGTTGATGTGGTGTATTTGGAATTTCAGAAGGCTTTCGACAAGGTCCCACACAAGAGATTAATGTGCAAAGTTAGAGCACATGGGATTGGGGGTAATGTGCTGACGTGGATTGAGAACTGGTTGGCAGACAGGAAGCAAAGAGTAGGAGTAAATGGGTACTTTTCAGAATGGCAGGCAGTGGCTAGTCGGGTACGGCAAGGTTCTGTGCTGGGGCCCCAGCTGTTTACATTGTACATTAATGATGTGGACGAGCGGATTAAATGTAGTATTTCCAAATTTGCGGATGACACTAAGTTGGGTGGCAGTGTGAGCTGCGAGGAGGATGCTATGAGGCTGCAGAGTGACTTGGATAGATTAGGTGAGTGGGCAAATGCATGGCAGATGAAGTATAATGTGGATAAATGTGAGGTTATCCATTTTGGTGGTAAAAACTATTATCTGAATGGTGACAGATTAGGAAAAGGGGAGGTGCAACGAGACCTGGGTGTCATGGTACATCAGTCATTAAAGGTTGGCATGCAGGTACAGCAGGCGGTTAAGAAAGCAAATGGCATGTTGGCCTTCATAGCGAGTGGATTTGAGTACAGGGGCAGGATGGTGTTACTACAGTTGTACAGGGCCTTGGTGAGGCCACACCTGGAGTATTGTGTACAGTTTTGGTCTCCTAACTTGAGGAAGGACATTCTTGCTATTGAGGGAGTGCAGTGAAGGTTGACCAGACTGATTCCCGGGATGGCGGGACTGAAATATCAAGAAAGACTGGATCAACTGGGCTTGTATTCACTGGAGTTCAGAAGAATGAGAGGGGATCTCATAGAAACGTTTAAAATTCTGACGGGTTTAGACAGGTTAGATGCAGGAAGAATGTTCCCAATGTTGGGGAAGTCCAGAACCAGGGGTCACAGCCATTTAGGACCGAGATGAGGAGAAACTTCTTCACCCAGAGAGTGGTTAACGTGTGGATTTCTCTACCACAGAAAGTTGTTGAGGCCAATTCACTAAATATGTTCAAAAAGGAATTAGATGTAGTGCTTACTACTAGGGGGATCAAGGGGTATGGCGAGAAAGCAGGAATGGGGTACTGAAGTTGCATGTTCAGCCATGAACTTATTGAATGGCGGTGCAGGCTAGAAGGGCCGAATGGCCTACTCCTGCACCGGTTTTCTATGTTTCTATGTTTCTTGTTGGCGCTGCACGGGTGATCATCATTTCCATTCATGCCACTTCAAAGGATACGTTTGCAAGGGCTGTGGAATAATGGGACACCTCCAACGTATGTGCAGGCAAGCTGCAAATCCTGCTAATCCTGCAAATCAGCATGTTGCAGAGGAGAACAGATCCACGGTGGATCACGATGCACCAGAGCCTAAGACTGAGGAGGCAGAGTATACGGGGTGCATACATTTACTACAAAGTGTCCCCCGATAATGCTGAAGGTTGAATTAAATGGATTCCCAGTGTCCAAGGAGCTGGACACGGGCGCAAGCCAGTCCATAATGAGCTAAAAGATTTTCGATAAATTGTGGTGCAGCAAGGCCTCAAGGCCAGTCCTGACTCCCATTCATACTAATCTGAGAACGTACACAAAGGAACTGATTCCCATGATCAGCAGTGCTACCGTAAAGGTCTCCTACGATGGAGCGGTGCATGAGTTACCACTCTGGGTGGTATCAGGCGATGGTACCATTCTGTTCGGCAGGAGCTGGCTGGGAAAGATATTCTGGAGCTGGGACGACGTCTGAGCGCTTTTGTCCGTCGACGATCCTCATGTGCACAAGTCCTAAACAAGTTCCCCTCGCTGTTCGAACCAAGCATCGGGAAGTTCCAAGGAGCAAAAGCGCAGAATCATTTGATTCCAGGTGCACAACCCATCTATCACAAGTTGAGAGCGGTAGCTTACGTGATGAGAGAGAGAGTGAAGATCGAGCTGGACAGCCTGCACCGAGAAGGCATCATTTCGCCGATTTAATTCAATGAGTGGGCCAGACCGATTGTTCCAGTCCTCAAGGGAGATGGCATCGTCAGAATCTGTGCTGATTATAAAGTAACTATCAATCACTTCTCACTGCAGGATCAATACCCGCTCCAAAGGCAGACAACCTATTTGCGACGCTGGCGGGAGGGAAAACATTCACGAAGCTGGACTTGACCTCGGCCTACCTGACGCAGGAGCTGGAGGAATCTTCGAAAGGCCTCACCTGCATCAACACGCACAAAGGTCTCTTCATTTACAACAGATGCCCATTTGGGATTTGATCGGCCGTGTCGATATTCCAGAGGAACATGGAAAGCTTGCTGAAGTCATTCCCGCGCACCGTGGTCTTCCAGTACGACATCTTGGTTACAGGTCGGGACACCGTTGAGCATCTGCAGAACCTGGAGGAGGTTCTTAGTCGGCTTAATCGTGTGGGGCTCAGGCTAAAACACTCAAAATGCATTTTCCTGGCACCTGAAGTGGAGTTCCTGGGGAGAAGAATCACGGCGAACGGCATCAGGCCCACCGATTCGAAGACGGAGGCAATCAAGAACACACCAAGACCGGAGCTGCGGTCATTTCGAGGACTCCTGAATTATTTTGGTAACTTCTTACCGGGTCTTAGCACATTGTTAGAACCCCTGCACTCTTTACTGCGTAAAGGAGATGAATGGGTATGGGGTAAAAGCCAAGAAAATGCCTTTGAGAAAGCTAGGAAGCTGTTATGTTCAAACAAATTGCTTGTGTTGTATGACCCATGTAAACATTTGGTACCAGCATGTGATGCGTCGTTGTACGGGGTCGGGTTTGTATTGCAACAAGCTAATGAATTTGGGAAATTGCAACTGGTTGCTTATGCGTCCAGAAGTTTGTCTAAGGCCGAGAGGGCCTACAGTATGATCGAAAAAGAAGCATTAGCGTGTGCTTACGGGGTAAAGAAAATGCATCATTATCTGTTTGGGCTCAAATTTGAATTGGAAACTGATCATAAGCCGCTTATATCCCTCTTTTCTGAAAGCAAGGGGATAAATACGAATGCATCAGCCCGCATCCAGAGATGGGTGCTCACGTTGTCCGCATACAACTACGCCATCCGCCACAGGTTAGGCACAGAAAACTGTGCCGATGCTCTCAGTAGGCTGCCATTGCCCACCACAGGGATGGAGATGGCACATCCCGCAGATTTAGCCATGGTAATGGAAGCATTCGAGAGTGAGCAATCACCTGGTACCGCCCAACAGATTAGAACCTGGATGAGCCAGGGCCCCTTACTGTCCTTAGTAAAAAACTGTGTGCTCCACGGGAGTTGGTCTCGTGTCCCATTAGAGATGCAAGAGGAAATAAAGCCGTACCAGCGGTGCAAAGATGAAATGTCTATACATCGGGTAGTGGTGCCAAAAAAGGGCAGGGACACTTTCATCAGTGATCTCCACAGCACTCATCCAGGCATCGTAATGATGAAAATGAAAGCCAGATCCCACGTGTAGTGGCCCGATATCGATATAGACTTAGAGTCCTGCGTGCACAAATGTAATACATGTTCACAGTTAAGCAATGCACTCAGGGAGGTGCCACTAAGTGTATGGTCCTGGCCTTCCAAACCATGGGCCAGGGTCCATGTCGACTATGCAGGTCCGTTCTTGGGAAAAATGTTCTTCGTGGTTGTAGATGCGTACTCCAAATGGATTGAATGTGTGATAATGTCAGCAAGCACGTCCGCTGCCACCATTGAAAGCCGATGGGCCATGTTTGCCACGCATGGCCTGCCTGATGTCCTTGTTAGTGCCAATGGGCTCAAGTTTCGGCCTGAGTTGCTGCAACTAGTTTAGAATGGAGCATCTTAGAAATTGCAATTCTCGGCATTTAGTTTGCTCCAGTTCTACCGAGTTAGAATTGTTTCATTTTAGAACAGATTTTTTTTCAAAAGGGGGCGTGTCCAGCCACTTACACCTGTTTTGCAAGTTTAGGCAGTGGAAACTTACTCCAAAATAATTTAGAATGGAGTAAGTGTAGATTTTTGTACGCTCAGAAAAACCTTGCCTTCACTTATAAATCAGGCGTATGGAACAAGAGATGTTGGGGGAGTGGGGGGCGAAAGGCGGTTTTACAAACATTAAACACTTCACTTTTACAAATAAAGAGCCATCATCAATAATAAATGATAAATAAATCAATAAATCAACCAATAAATCAATCAAAAAGAATTCAAAAATTAAAAATTAAAAAAAAATCAATCAATAAATAAAAACTTAAGTTTCTCCTCCCTGACTGCAGCACCGGTAGCCCTCCAAAAGCTTGCTGGGATGGCCACCCTCCACCGCCCCCCAGCCCCCCGCCCCCCCGTGTCTCTCTTTCTATCTCTGTCAGTGTCTCTCTCTCTGTCGGATTCTCTCTCTCTCTCTCTATCAGTGTCTCTCTGTGTTTCTGACAGCGAAGGATGGGGGGGAGAGGGGGGAGGGGAGGGAAGGGGAGGGAGAAGGAGGGGAGAGGAGGGGCGAAAGAGCAGGGGTAAGAGGAGTAGGGGAGAGGAGGGGGGACGGGGAGAGGAGGGAGGAGGCGGGAGAGGAGGGGAGAGGGAGGGAGGGAGAGGAGGAGGGGGGAAGAGGAGGGGGAGGGAGGTAGAGGAGGGGGGGAAGAGGAGAGGGGGAAGAGGGGGGAGAAGAGGAGAGGGGGCAAGAGGAGAGGGGAAAGAGGAGAGGGAAAGAGAGGGGAAAAGAGGAGGGGGGTGAAGAGGAGCGGGGGGCAAGAGGAGAGGGGGGAAGAGGAGAGGGGGAAGAGGAGAGAGGGGAAGAGGAGAGGGGGAAGAGGAGAGGGGGAAGAGGAGAGGGGGGAAGAGGAGAGGGGGAAGAGGAGAGAGGGGAAGAGGAGAGGGGGAAGAGGAGAGGGGGAAGAGGAGAGGGGGAAGAGGAGAGGGGGGAAGAGGAGTGGGGGGGAGAGGGAGGCTGAACGGGCCCCGACGACGAAGACAACGCCTGGCTATGCCGAAGACTTCGGGCGGGGACACCCCCAGCAAGATGCCGGGCGGGCAGGCCCCACCGAGGACGTGGAGGTAGGGGGGAGGAGGAGGGGGGAGGAGGGGGAACAGCTGAACAGGAGGGAGGGAGGGAGGGGAAGAGCGGAGCTGAACGGGAGAGAGGGAGGGAGCGGGGGTGGAGCGGATGCTAAATGAGGGGGAGCAGGAGCTGAACGGGAGGGAGGGAGGGAGGCTTGAGTCCAATCTTCGCCGGGGGAGCCCATTCGGCCAGGGCTAGGGGCGGCATCCTTCGGGCCCCTTCCATGCAGCCTCGGGGTGAGGAGCTACTGCACATGCGCGCACACTCTAGTGTGCATTTGCAAAGGTTCCGACACTGTTTTCAACGCCGGGACCGGGCTCTGCCCCCGACCCCTTGTGCTGCGCCACGTTGAGCACGAAGACATCCTGAGGAGACCGGGGAATCACAAGGTAAGTTTTTGCCACCATTTTTATTCCAGAAAATCGGCGCACTTTATGAGGGTGCGCCGTTCTTACAGAGGGCAGAAACTTGGGCCCATGGGGCCTGCTTTACCAGTTGCGAATTCAAGGAATTCATGACCTGCAATGGGATCAAACATGTCACGTCTGCCCCGTTTAAGCCAGCGTCCAATGGTCAGGCAGAATGAGCAGTTCAAACAATCAAGCAGAGCTTGAAAAGGGTAACTGAAGGTTCACTGCAGACTCATTTATCCTGAGTCCTGCTTAGTTACCGCACAAGACCCCACTCGCTCACTGGGGTCCCTCCTGCTGAACTGCTCATGAAAAGGGCACTTAAGACAAGGCTCTCGTTAGTACACCCTAATCTACATGAAAAGGTAGAGAGCAGGCGGCTTCAACAGAATACATATAATGATCAGCAAATGTGTCACGCGAAATTGAGATAAATGATCCTGTATTTGTGTTGAACTATGGACAAGGTCCCAAGTGACTTCCTGGCACTATTTTGGCCAAAGAGAGGAGTAGGGTGTCTGTGGTCAAACTCTCAAATGGACTCACCTGCAGGAAACACTTGGACCAAACCAAACTCAGATTCACGGACTATCCAGAACAACCCACAATAGACTCCATCTTTCTCGACCCTCTAACACACACACAAGTGGCAACTGACCCAGCGGTTGACCACGATGCAGAACCCATCACCCGCAGCAGCCCAGCAGGACTCACCACCCCCAGCAGCCCAGCAAGGCCAGCTGCGCAGCACCCAGCGAGGGTCCAACAAACGACTCACCAAAACCAACATTTGCACCGAGACGATCAACCAGGGAAAGGAAGGCCCCAGATCGACTCACATTGTAAACAGTTACACTATTGACTTTGGTGGGGGGGAGGGGGGAGTGTTGTTTTGTATGTAAACCTGTAAATACCATGTCTAACCACCAGAGGGCTTATCCCCTGGAGTCCCAAGGGATCTCACAATCCCTTGGGAGCACCAGTATATAAGGAGTCCTCACAGGCTGGAGAGGCACTCTGAGATCTGTAATAAAGGACTATGGTCACACCTTACTTTGAGTTTGCAGTACCTGGTCTGACACTTTATTCAAGGCATAACACATCAGTTGCATGTTTCATTTGCATACCCTCACTACGTGAAGGGAGCTTGGTATCGCCCCGGCCACTGCCCAAACTGGGGTGCCCATGAGGACCGAGATTTGCTGCTCCATCTCAGTGAGCTCCAGCAGCTCAGGCTTTCCGCCTCCAGTATGCCGTTACTCCCGTCTGTTGTGTGAGAGCTTCACCTGTAATAAGAACAATAAGAAGGGAACAATAAGGTCCACCTGTTGTGCCACATATGTCTTCCATAGTCTACTGTGTGGAAGTGTAAATGTCTTCACTTCAATCTGTGTGACTGGTGATTTAGGTTTTTCAAAGATTGGGAGTAGGTGAAAGACAGGTAGCAAAGCGGCTCAGGGTAATGTTAATGAAATGCATATCAGCAGTGGAAGTGGAGTGCGAGGAGGTTTGACAATGATTAGGGTACAAGAGGGTATTTGCATCCTGACTGTAGAGGCAATGGCTGGAAAAGTGAGCCTTCAGCTTTCTGCAGCATTCTGCAACTCACACCATGGCCTGCAACACATTGAGAAGGGGCAATTCCATCAAAGACTTAACATGGTGTGAGACACTGATCTTGGAAACATGGCAGGCCTACATAAATGTGAAGAGTTCTGTCCCTGACGACCCTCATGAAGTCGTTGAATTTCTTGCGGCAGTGTGTGCCAGTTCTGGCCACTGTATCTGCTACTGACACCTCCTGTGTGATCTCCCGCCAGATTCTCTTAAATATGCTGAGCAAGGGCCTCCCTCCCCCAACCAGATGGAGTGCAGACCACCTCCTCTCAATGGCCTGCACTAAGGCCTCAGCAGCCTCTGAGGAGAATTTTCTGGCACGCTGCCTGCCCTCTTGCTGCCCCATCTCTGCTCAGAAATGGGCCGGGTCATCTGCGCATGAGCACAGGAAACTGCTGTGCCCTAAAGTCCCGTGAACATTGAAACACGTCTACGCATGTGCAAAATGGCAACCTTTATTAACGCCACGATTTTCGGCTGGGGAGCACAAACTTCCTTCTGTTATGTTTGATTTAGAATCACTGATCATGGAATCTCATTTTTTGGTGAAATTTGCAGGCGAGGGTGCAAATTTTTTCCAGGCAGTATCAGGATGCCCTGCCATCATTCCAACCCTGAAATCACAAAAGCCGGAAATCCAGCCCTATTACAATCATATTGGTGCTGAAATTCTGATGTTTCTACGGCGTTTCTACGGACCCGGGAAGGCATCGGAAAAGCCGGTTTTCCGCGCGCAATGCGCATGTGTTGAAAACCAGCTTTTCTGATCTGTCAAGTTTCTGGCTCGACAGATCTCGTGCATATCGAGAACGAGGACACTTGCAGGGCAAGATTTCTGATATTTACGCATATCTTGCCCAGCAAATGTCCTCAAAAATCTTGCGCCCGAAAAAGCAGACGTATAAGTGTTTAAAATACCCAAAAACATTTTAAAATAAAGTTATAAAAACACATTTTATTGTTAAAAACCCTCCCCGCTATGGTAAGTTTATTTTAAGGCATAATTAAAAAAACTTTTAAAAAAGTCAGGAAAATATATTTTTTTATAAGAATTTTAATTTAAATGAATCTTAAATATGTAGTGTATTTTTCTATTTTTTACTAGTGTTTTGTGTGTTGGGGGGGGTTTCTCATTCATAATAATGGGAACTCCAACTTACGGAGTTCCCATTATTATGAATGAGAAAATACTGTACCTTGATTGGCTGCCCAGAGCCATGTGACTCCAGCTCCAGCATACGGACGTCCCAACGTGCATGCGCTCCAATGCGTAGGAATGAAGGCCTCAGGATCGGAAGTTCGAGCGGGTGCAGCACCTTCAGGTAAGTGCGCATTTTTTTTCCTTTTTTCAGTAGTTTGCCCACGGGAAGACCTCGATCGGAATTTCAGGCCCATTATTTACACTCACTGAATTGCTTAACTATAAGTTGCAAGTAATGATTTGCAAGAAGCATATTGTCAGTGAAATAAAATATCTGATTATAATAAAGGAAAAAGAAACTGAACTGAAAGAAAATTCATTTATTTTCTTTCAGTTTAGCAGGATAGAGGTTCTTTTTTTAATCATATGCATCGAGATTAAATCAGATCGAGTTCATTTGGGATGCTTGTGTTTAATGGATGAAATGGAATAACGCTCACAATGCATATTATTCTAAATTGCAATCTGAACTGAAAGTCCCTGTGCAATATCATCTTCTTCACATTTTAAAATCTGCTGTTAAAGTCTGCGCACAGACAGAGGCTGAACTCCAAGTCATAAAAACGTATTTACTGAGGCGTATGAAAGCATGGGCCTTACGCTAAACATCTGTAAGACAAAGGTCCTCCACCAGCCTATCCTTGCCGCTCAGCACTACCCCCCAAGCATCAAGATCCACGGCGCGGCCCTGGACAAGTGGACCATTTCCCATACCTCGGGACCCTCTTATCAACAAGAGCAGACATTGATGACGAGATCCAACACTGCCTCCAGTGCGCTAGTGCAGCCTTCGGCCACCTGAGGAAAAAGATGTTTGAAGACTAGGGAGGTAGTGCTGGACAGACTAATGGGATTGAAGGTAGACAAGTCCCCTGGTCCTGATGAAATGTATCCCAGGGTATTAAAAGAGATGGCGGAAGTTATAGCAGATGCATTTGTTATAATCTACCAAAATTCTCTGGACTCTGGGGAGGTACCAGCGGATTGGAGAGCAGCTAATGTAACGCCTCTGTTTAAAAAAGGGGGAAGGCAAAAGGCAGGTAACTATAGGCCGGTTAGTTTAACATCTGTAGTGGTAAAATGCTTGAAACTATCATTAAGGAAGAAATAGCGGGACATCTGGATAGGAATAGTGCAATCAAGCAGACGCAGCATGGATTCATGAAAGGGAAATCATGTTTAACTAACTTACTGGAATTCTTTGAGGATATAACGAGCATGATGGATAGAGGTGTACCGATGGATGTGGTGTATTTAGATTTCCAAAAGGCATTCGATAAGGTGCCACACAAAAGGTTACTGCAGAAGATAAAGGTACGCGGAGTCAGAGGAAATGTATTAGCATGGATAGAGAATTGGCTGGCGAACAGAAAGCAGAGAGTCAGGATAAATGGGTCCTTTTCCAGTTGGAAATCAGTGGTTAGTGGTGTGCCACAGGGATCAGTGCTGGGACCACAACTGTTTACAATATACATAGATGACCTAGAGGAGGGGAAAGAGTGTAGTGCAACAAACTTTGCAGATGACACTAAGATTAGTGGGAAAGTGGGTTGTGTAGAGGATTCAGAGAGGCTACAAGGAGATTTGGATAGGTTAAGCGAATGGGCTAATGTTTGGCAGATGGAATACAATGTCGGAAAGTGTGAGGTCATCCACCTTGGGAAAAAAAAACAGTAAAAGGGAATATTATTTGAATGGGGAGAAATTACAACATGCTGTGGTGCAGAGTGACCTGGGGGTCCTTGTGCATGAAACTCTTTTGAGTTAACCTGCAAAAACATAAAACATTAAAACCATGCCACCCGACCTGGGTGACACAGCAGACATTTTCAAGGCCCCTTTTTTTTTTTGGTTTTTGGTTTTTTTTTTGGGGCGCTAAAATCAAATTTTTCCAGTGCCCCCTATAAAAGGGGAGGGGGACACTAAAAGCACCGGCAATGAAAACAAATTAAACTTTAAAACATAAATTCAAATTAAAATTTGGTTGCCGGGCGTGATGATGCACTCCAGTCCCTCCGGTGCCCACCTCTCGAGGAAGGCCGCGAGCGTACCGGTGGACACCGCGTGCTCCATCTCCAAGGACACCCTGGACCGGATGTAAGAGCGGAAGAGAAGCAGGCAGTCAGGTTGAACGACCCCCTCGACCGCCCGCTGCCTGGACCGGCTGATGGCACCCTTGGCCGTGCCCAGGAGCAGTCCTACGAGGAGGCCCTCGGACCTACCCGCTCCCCTCCGCACAGGGTGCCCAAAGATCAGGAGAGTGGGACTGAAGTGCAGCCAGAATTTCAGGAGCAGCCCCTTCAAATAATGGAAAAGGGGCTGCAACCTTGTGCACTCAATAAAAACATGGAACACGGACTCCTCCAGACCGCAGAAATTGCAGGCGGCCTGGGAGTCCGTGAACCGGCTTAAAAATTTGTTGCACGGCACTGCTCCGTGCACCACCCTCCAGGCCAAGTCCCCGATGAATAGTGGGAGGACCCCTGCGTAGAGTGCCCTCCATCGGGGACCCCCGCCTCCTCCGGACGGCAAGATGGTACGCCATGGCGTGTCCGGATGGCCGGCGAGGATGGCAAAGTTGAGGGTGTGCAGGAGCAGCCCGTACAGGAAACCCCTCCGCGCGGAACTGAAAGGCACGGAGGGGATTTCCCCGAGGCGGCTCAAGTTGTGAGGCGCCGGCCCCCGAGGGAGGTTCCGGGGTTTGGCGCCGATGAGGAATTCCGTCCGGACTGGGGTCAGTTCGGACGGGATCTCCCCACGTGCTTGAGCCTCCTCGATGCACCTAACGGAGTCAGGGCCCAGAGCTGTTTTTAGCGACTCGATGGCATCGGCCGCGTGGCGGACGTTGGCAGAGTTTAGGCGCCGCGCCAGCGTGTCTGGCGCCATCCAGCCCGCTCCTCCGCCATCGAGCAGGTCCCTGACCCTGGTCACCTCACCAGCCACAGCCCTCTCTTCCGACCGCCACATGAAACCTCGGCCGTGGAGGTACGGATTCCCGAGCAGCGGCTCCTGCAGGACGGCCGCCACTCCAGCCGGCGGAGAGCTGCGCTTGGTGGAGACTTTGTTCCAGACCCTGATGAGTTCCCTTTAAAAGACAGGCAGCTCCTGGAGGGCGGTCCTGGCACCCCCCAAGTTCACAAACAGGAGCTGCGTGTCATAATTGAGGTCGAGCTGCTGGCGGAAGAAATACCTCGCCAGAGCGCACCACCTAGGAGGGGGCTCGACGTAAAGGTATCTCTGCAGGGTCTGAAGACGGAAAGTCGCGAGCTGGGCGCTGACGCACACCAACGACTGACCGCCCTTCTCAAGCGGGAGACTCAAGACCGCAGCAGAGACCCAGTGCTTCCTGTTGTTCCAGAAGAAGTCCACCAGCTTCTTCTGTATCTTGGCGACAAACGCAGGGGGAGGGGTCAAAGTGACCAGCCGGTACCACAACATTGCGGCCACCAGCTGGTTTATGACTAGCGCTCGACCCCTGTAGGACAGCACTCGGAGCAGTCCTGTCCAGCGCCCTAGGCGAGCGGCGACCTTGGCCTCCAGCTCCTGCCAGTTCGCCGGCCAGGCTCCCTCGTCGGGGCTAAGGTAGACTCCCAGATAGAGGAGATGGGTCGTGCTCCAGGCAAAAGGCCTGAGCTCCTCCGGCAGGGAGTCCACCCGCCACTGACCCACCAGGAGTCCGGAACATTTCTCCCAGTTGATCCTGGCGGAGGACGCGGCCGAGTAAATCTCCTGGCACTCACGCATCCTCCGCAGGTCAGCGGGATCCTCTACCGCGAGGAGCACGTCATCGGCGTAAGCCGAGAGGACGACCTCCACGCCCGGCCCTTGCAGAGCCAGTCCCGTCAACCTCGTCCGCAAGAGGCGCAGGAAAGGCTCCACGCAAACGGCGTATAACTGGCCGGACATGGGGCATCCCTGGCGCACCCCTCTCCTAAAGCGAAGGGGCGCCGTCAAGGACCCGTTAACCTTAATCAGACACTCCGCGGCGGCGTACAGAAGTCGGATCCGGGCGACGAAATGCGTCCCGAACCCGAAAGCGCGCAGAGTTCCGAGCAGATAGTCGTGATCCACCCTGTCGAACGCCTTCTCTTGGTCGAGGGATAGGAAGGCGACCGACAGACCAGCCTCCTGGGAACAATGGATGAGGTCCCGGACCAGATGGATGTTATCGTGGATTGTCCGGCCCGGGACCGTGTAGGACTGGTCGGGGTGGATCATGTGGTCCAGCACGGCACCAAGGCGAGCAGACATCGCCCTGGCGAAGATTTTGTAGTCCGTGCTGAGGAGGGAGACCAGGCGCCAGTTCTTAAGGAGGCGGAGATCGCCCTTCTTAGGCAGCAGGACGATGACTGCCCTGCGCCAAGAGAGGGGCATCTCCCCGGTCGCCAGACTTTCCCCCAGGACCCGCGCGTAGTCGCCCCCCAGGACGTCCCAGAACGCCCTGTGGAACTCCACGGTCAGCCCGTCCAGCCCCGGGGATTTTCCCCTCGAGAGCCGGGCGAGGGCACCGGTCAGCTCCGCCAGGCTTAGCGGAGCTTCCAGATTTTCGGCGCCCTCCGGGCTGACCTTCGGCAGGTCCTCCCACAAAACTCTACGCGCTTCCTCGCTGGACGGATCCGGAGAGAACAGAGCCCCGTAATATTCACGGGCCCTGTTGTTGACGCCCTCCGGATCCGAGACGAGAGAGCCGTCGTCGGCCAGCAGCGTCAAGAGCTGCTTACGGACACTCTGCCTTTTTTCCAGCGAGTAGAAGAAGGGGGAGCCGCGGTCCAGATCCCGCAGGAACCGGATCCGCGACCTCACGAACGCGCCTCGGGACCCGACGAGCTGCAGGTCCTTCAGCGCGGCCTTCTTCGCTTCGTACACCGTCCGCAGGGCCGGGTCCTGGACGACTTGACCGAGACGGCCTTCCAGGTCGAGCACCTCTTTTTCTAGGCGCCCGACTCTGGCCGCCCGCCTCTTGGTCGACCCCCTCGCGTACTCTTGACAGAAGACGCGGACGTGAGCCTTGCCCACGTCCCACCATAGCCTCAAGGAGGGGAAGCCCCCCTGCTTCCTTCTCCAGTCGGACCAGAATCGACGGAACGAGTCCTGGAACCGCACATCCTCCAGCAGCCGGTTGTTAAAGTGCCAGTACGCGGACCCCGTCCTCGCGCGGAGCGAAGCGAGCTCCGCCCACACCAGGTGGTGGTCCGAACACGGCACCGGCCGCATGGAGGCCGCCGGGACGCAGGAAACGTACGCCCGAGACACGTAAAGGCGGTCGACTCTAGACCATCCAACTCCAGGCCTCACCCAAGTAAAGGCGCTGGAGTCGGGGTGGAGATTTCGCCAGAAGTCCACCAAGTCGAAGGACCCGACCAGGTCCCTCAACTTCTCCATCGCCGTCATGCACTGCGGGGCACCGGAGCGGTCCCTCGCCTCGAGGGTGCAGTTAAAATCCCCCCCGAGGACAATGCAGTCGCCGACGTCGACGGAGCCAAGAAGAGCGGACACCTCTTCAAAGAAGCGCGTTTGCTGCGGGCCGGGCTGAGGGGCGTACACGTTCACGAGATGGAGCGGCACGTCCCCCAGGCGAACCGTTACGTGCAGCAAGCGGCCTGGCACGGGCTCCTCGACCCCCAAGATCTCCGGCTGAAAATGCGGGCCCAGCAAGATGGCCACCCCACTAGAAATGGCGGTGAGGTGGCTCATACGGACCTCTCCTTGCCATTCCAGGAGCCACGTGGCTTCGTCTCCCGGAACGGTGTGGGTTTCTTGCAGGAAGCACACCGCATATTTCCCCTCCCGCAGGAGCGAAAAATTGTCAAATCTACGGCGTGCCCCTCTGCCGCCGTTGATGTTGAGGCTGGCTATGGTTATCTTCATGGCAAAAGCATAGTGCAACCTCTTCCTTAACCTATTGTGGGGGAGGGAACGGAGTCTTTTGTTGAACTCCGCTCCTTCAGCAGCCCAGCGAGGAACTTTTTGAGCCGGCGCAGCTCATGGCCTTGAGCCTTTAATAAGGGCCCGCCCGCGGCCATGGTTTTAGCGGCGGCGCGGACGGACGCGACGAGCAGCCCCGGCTCGGACCATCTTTCCAGGGCCAGACGGGCTTGGTCGCGGCGACCCCGGCACTGGACCAAAAAATCCCGGAGTTCCTCTGCGGGAATGAGGAGGGTCTCAGTGGCGGCCGCGAGCAGATCCACCGCCTCACTGGCGATGGACTCGAGATCTTCACCCGCGTCCTCCACCGAGTCCCCGTCCCCCTCCGGGAGGTCGCCGGTAGCAGCCGGCCCGTCGACCGCACGAGGTACGGCAAATGGCCCGGCCGCTCCATCTGGCCCTGGCTCTGCCCGGATCCCACCCCCAGGATCGTCGGCAGAGGAGTCCCCACTGGGCTCTTTTAAAATTGGTGCTGGGTCGGGAAGCGACAGCGGAAGGGGTTCCTCCTCCGCCCCAGGAGCCGGGGAACAGGGAGAGACCTGGTTTAGAAAATTCTCCAGGTCCACCAAGTCCCTCAGCTCCAAAGTAGGGGGCGAGGGTTGTTGTTCTTCCCCCTCCCCGCCGCCTCCCCCCAGCCCAGCGTGTACGGATTCATTAAACTTTTCCATTTTTTCAGTTTCTACCGAGTCGAGCAAATCCCGGGGGAAGTTGGGTATTGGCTGTGCGGGCTCAGGTTCGGCCTTTTCGGACCCGCCCGCCTCGGTCCCCACGACGCTCGACCCGGCGGCTACGCATTCTTCCTCTGGCCCCACGCCCCCCACGACAGGCAGATCTTCCACGCCCTCCCCAGGAGGCAGCAGCTGGGCAGCCTCGACTGCCTCACCCTCCCCGGGGAAAGACTCTTCGCGCCTGCAGCGCAATTTGGGGGCGCTGGTGGGGGACGCGGGACACGCGGCGGGCACCGCCTCCTCCGCGGAGGGATGTTGTTCCCCCTCCGCCTCATTGGGGCGGTGCCTCTTTTTGTTCCTGGGGGCGCGCGGAGTCAGGGAGACCTCCATGTCTGCCGAGGCCTCCCGCTCCGCCCCCCCCTTTTCCTTTTCTTGCCCGCGCCCGGGCCCCTCTGTGGTGTTGTTCAAGGGCTCGGGCACGGGCTCAGGGCACCCCGCGCTCGCCGGTGGCTGGGTTGGGCCGAGCGCGGTGGTCAATCTTTCTGGCGCACTGAGGGGACCCGCCTCTAGATGTTTCTTCTTGTTCCGCGCCTTCTTTCCGCTCGGACGCTCTCCCTCCCCCCCGCCGGAGGCCCTGAAAACAAAGGCCTCCGACGATGCCCACGCACCTACGGCTCCCGGCACGCGGACGCAACTAGGGGGAGGGGTGGCGGCGGCGCCAGCCTCGGCCGCCTTCGGTGGTTTGGCGGCCTTGGAGGCGGGGCAGTTCTTGCGAACGTGCCCCACCTCTCTGCAGGCATGGCACCGCACGCCGTCCGACGTCCAGAAGACGCGGTAGGCAGTCCCCTCGTGCACCACATTAAAAGACCCCTCCGTCGTCTCCTCCCGCGCCAGCCGGACAAAGAGCTGGCGGCGGAAGGAGAACACGTGGCGCAGGCTGCTCTCCCTGAGGCCGAGCGGTATGGGGTTGATCCCCGACCTTACCTCCCCCAGTTGGTGTAGGTGAGGGAGGAGGAGCTCAGCGGGAACAAAGGGCGGGACGTTCGATATGATGACCCTCTGCGCGGTGGCCTCGAGAGGGTCCACCGGCAGGAACGTCCCGCCCACCGTGAGCCCCTTTTCGAGGGCCAGGGACACCGCCCGCTCCGACCCCAGGAAGAAAACAGCCTTCCCAGACATCTTGGAGGCTGCGACAATGGCCGAGGGGCCGACTACCCCAGCCATCGCCCGCACGCACTCCTCAATGCTCATTGTGGGGTGAGTGTAGCTCTTGACCCCGTGTTTTTTTGTAATGAGTCTGAATGGTGGCAGGGCAGCGGGTGGCGCAGGAGGTGCCGTGGAAGCGGTTGCCACCTGCGCATACGTCTTCGCTGGCCCTGCCACCGGCGTGGATGGGGTCGCCATCACGGGGTCCCTTTAAGGGCTACACCCACCCCAAAGTCACAGGCCTTAATGGTCTTTAATGGCCTCGTATATTTAACTGAGCAGAGGAGCCCTTAACGAGGCCCCTCTCCCCTCGTTGGCAATTGGGGAGAGGCCTTGCTCCCTCTGCTCAGTTGTCTTAATTGTTTTTTTTTTAAATTAGGAAGAAAAGGGGCCTCAGAGAGAGAGGGGAGAAACAGAGGGTAACGGAGAAAGAGAGAGGGGGGTGGGAAGGGGGGGGCTGCGAGGGCAGGTCTCCCCTCGCAGCTGTGGGTGGGTGCACTCCCCAGATGGCAAAACACACAAAAAAACCAGTCTTTGGGATGGTCTTCAGGTGAGGGGAGAAGACGTCTTCACCTGGGATAGCTAGAGCCACCAGGCACACACTCTTAACGATGTTAATTGGGTGATTAAAGAATCTTCAGCCTGGTAGCTCCAGCTATCCCAGGCTCGGCAAATGTGGGGGGGTGGGGGGGGTTCCAATTGTGGGGGGGGGCCTAGTTGTAAGCACGGCCCCCACGCACACTACCACACACACACACACACCCCCCGCGATGTTCCGGCCCTCAGTGGTCTTCTTTCCTCCCCCCACCGATACAACAAAGTCTTTTTGGGAAATGCACCCACACCCACCTGTATAAATGTAGAGTCTCCCTCCTTCCACACTGGATGTTGTTGGTTTTTCCCCCTCTCTCCAACTCCCTGCAGAAATGGTAAAGTTGTTAAAAAAGTTTTCTGTTCTCCTCCTCTCCCTCTGGGTAAAAGCTGGTGTTGAAGCCCCTTCCTTCCTTCTATTCCTGGGCTGGTCTCAGGGCTCTCCAGGCAGGAGCTCAAGTTGATAGCAGCTCTCCTCACTGCTCACAGCTCCAACTGAGCAGGACATGCATCCACTGCTCCACGATTGGTCCTTGTGCATGAAACTCTTTTGAGTTTACCTGCAAAACATAAAACATTAAGACCATGCCACCCGACCTGGGTGACACAGCAGACATTTTCAAGGCCCCTTTTTTTTTAATTATTTTTTTTGGGGTTTTTTTTTTGGGGGCGCTAAAATCAAATTTTTCCTTTTTTCCAGTGCCCCCTATAAAAGGAGAGGGGGACACTAAAAGCACCGGCAATTAAAACAAATTAAACTTAAAAAAACGTAAAATCAAATTAAAATTTGGTTGCCGGGCGTGATGATGCACTCCAGTCCCTCCGGTGCCCACCTCTCGCGGAAGGCCGCGAGCGTACCGGTGGACACCGCGTGCTCCATCTCCAAGGACACCCTGGACCGGATGTAAGAGCGGAAGAGAGGCAGGCAGTCAGGTTGAACGACCCTCTCGACCGCCCGCTGCCTGGACCGGCTGATGGCACCCTTGGCCGTGCCCAGGAGCAGTCCTACGAGGAGGCCTTCGGACCTACCCGCTCCCCTCCGCACAGGGTGCCCAAAGATCAGGAGAGTGGGACTGAAGTGCAGCCAGAATTTCAGGAGCAGCCCCTTCAAATAGTGGAACAGGGGCTGCAACCTTGTGCATTCAATAAAAACATGGAACACGGACTCCTCCAGACCGCAGAAATTGCAGGCGGCCTGGGAGTCCGTGAACCGGCTTAAAAATTTATTGCACGGCACTGCTCCGTGCACCACCCTCCAGGCCAAGTCCCCGATGAATAGTGGGAGGACCCCTGCGTAGAGTGCCCTCCATCGGGGACCCCCGCCTCCTCCGGACGGCAAGATGGTACGCCATGGCGTGTCCGGACGGCCGGCGAGGATGGCAAAGTTGAGGGTGTGCAGGAGCAGCCCGTACAGGAAACCCCTCCGCGCGGAACTGAAAGGCACGGAGGGGATTTCCCCGAGGCGGCTCAAGTTGTGAGGCGCCGGTCCCCGAGGGAGGTTCCGGGGTTTGGCGCCGATGAGGAATTCCGTCCGGACGGGGGTCAGTTCGGACGGGATCTCCCCACGTGCTTGAGCCTCCTCGATGCACCTAACGGAGTCAGGGCCCAGAGCTGTTTTTAGCGACTCGATGGCATCGGCCGCGTGGCGGACGTTGGCAGAATTTAGGCGCCGCGCCAGCGTGTCTGGCGCCATCCAGCCCGCTCCTCCGCCATCGAGCAGGTCCCTGACCCTGGTCACCTCACCAGCCACAGCCCTCTCTTCCGACCGCCACATAAAGCCTCGGCCGTGGAGGTACGGATTCCCGAGCAGCGGTTCCTACAGGACGGCCGCCACTCCAGCCGGCGGAGAGCTGCGCTTGGTGGAGACTTTGTTCCAGACCCTGATGAGTTCCCTGTAAAAGACAGGCAGCTCCCGGAGGGCGGTCCTGGCACCCCCCAAGTTCACAAACAGGAGCTGCGTGTCATAATTGAGGTCGAGCTGCTGGCGGAAGAAATACCTCGCCAGAGCACACCACCTAGGAGGGGGCTCGACGTAAAGGTATCTCTGCAGGGTCTGAAGACGGAAAGTCGCGAGCTGGGCGCTGACGCACACCAACGACTGACCGCCCTCCTCAAGCGGGAGACTCAAGACCGCGGCAGAGACCCAGTGCTTCCTGTTGTTCCAGAAGAAGTCCACCAGCTTCTTCTGTATCTTGGCGACAAACGCAGGGGGAGGGGTCAAAGTGACCAGCCGGTACCACAACATTGCGGCCACCAGCTGGTTTATGACTAGCGCTCGACCCCTGTAGGACAGCACTCGGAGCAGTCCTGTCCAGCGCCCTAGGCGAGCGGCGACCTTGGCCTCCAGCTCCTGCCAGTTCGCCGGCCAGGCTCCCTCGTCGGGGCTAAGGTAGACTCCCAGATAGAGGAGATGGGTCGTGCTCCAGGCAAAAGGCCTGAGCTCCTCCGGCAGGGAGTCCACCCGCCACTGACCCACCAGGAGTCCGGAACATTTCTCCCAGTTGATCCTGGCGGAGGACGCGGCCGAGTAAATCTCCTGGCACTCACGCATCCTCCGCAGGTCAGCGGGATCCTCTATCGCGAGGAGCACGTCATCGGCGTAAGCCGAGAGGACGACCTCCACGCCCGGCCCTTGCAGAGCCAGTCCCGTCAACCTCGTCCGCAAGAGGCGCAGGAAAGGCTCCACGCAAACGGCGTATAACTGGCCGGACATGGGGCATCCCTGGCGCACCCCTCTCCTAAAGCGAAGGGGCGCCATCAAGGACCCGTTAACCTTAATCAGACACTCCGCGGCGGCGTACAAAAGTCGGATCCGGGCGACGAAATGCGTCCCGAACCCGAAAGCGCGCAGAGTTCCGAGCAGTTAGTCGTGATCCACCCTGTCGAACGCCTTCTCTTGGTCGAGGGATAGGAAGGCGACCGACAGACCAGCCTCCTGGGAACAATGGATGAGGTCCCGGACCAGATGGATGTTATCTTGGATTGTCCGGCCCGGGACCGTGTATGACTGGTCGGGGTGGATCATGTGGTCCAGCACGGCACCAAGGCGAGCAGACATCGCCCTGGCGAAGATTTTGTAGTCCGTGCTGAGGAGGGAGACCGGGCGCCAGTTCTTAAGGAGGCGGAGATCGCCCTTCTTAGGCAGCAGGACGATGACTGCCCTGCGCCAAGAGAGGGGCATCTCCCCGGTCGCCAGACTTTCCTCCAGGACCCGCGCGTAGTCGCTCCCCAGGACGTCCCAGAACGCCCTGTGGAACTCCACGGTCAGCCCGTCCAGCCCCGGGGATTTTCCCCTCGAGAGCCGGGCGAGGGCACCGGTCAGCTCCGCCAGGCTTAGCGGAGCTTCCAGATTTTCGGCGCCCTCCGGGCCGACCTTTGGCAGGTCCTCCCACAAAACTCTACGCGCTTCCTCGCTGGACGGATCCGGAGAGAACAGAGCCCCGTAATATTCACGGACCCTGTTGTTGACGCCCTCCGGATCCGAGACGAGAGAGCCGTCGTCGGCCAGCAGCGTCAAGAGCTGCTTACGGACACTCTGCCTTTTTTCCAGCGAGTAGAAGAAGGGGGAGCCGCTGTCCAGATCCCGCAGGAACCGGATCCGCGACCTCACGAACGCGCCTCGGGACCCGACGAGCTGCAGGTCCTTCAGCGCGGCCTTCTTCGCTTCGTACACCGTCCGCAGGGCCGGGTCCTGGACGACTTGACCGAGACGGCCTTCCAGGTCGAGCACCTCTTTTTCTAGGCGCCCGACTCTGGCCGCCCGCCTCTTGGTCGACCCCCTCGCGTACTCTTGACAGAAGACGCGGACGTGAGCCTTGCCCACGTCCCACCATAGCCTCAAGGAGGGGAAGCCCCCCTGCTTCCTTCTCCAGTCGGACCAGAATCGACGGAACGAGTCCTGGAACCGCACGTCCTCCAGCAGCCGGTTGTTAAAGTGCCAGTACGCGGACCCCGTCCTCGCGCGGAGCGAAGCGAGCTCCGCCCACACCAGGTGGTGGTCCGAACACGGCACCGGCCGCATGGAGGCCGCCGGGACGCAGGAAACGTACGCCCGAGACACGTAAAGGCGGTCGACTCTAGACCATCCAACTCCAGGCCTCACCCAAGTAAAGGCGCTGGAGTCGGGGTGGAGATTTCGCCAGACGTCCACCAAGTCGAAGGACCCGACCAGGTCCCTCAACTTCTCCATCGCCGTCATGCACTGCGGGGCACCGGAGCGGTCCCTCGCCTCGAGGGTGCAGTTAAAATCCCCCCCGAGGACAATGCAGTCGCCGACGTCGACGGAGCCAAGAAGAGCGGACACCTCTTCAAAGAAGCGCGTCTGCTGCGGGCCGGGATGAGGGGCGTACACGTTCACGAGATGGAGCGGCACGTCCCCCAGGCGAACCGTTACGTGCAGCAAGCGGCCTGGCACGGGCTCCTCGACCCCCAAGATCTCCGGCTGAAAATGCGGGCCCAGCAAGATGGCCACCCCACTAGAAATGGCGGTGAGGTGGCTCATGCGGACCTCTCCTTGCCATTCCAGGAGCCACGTGGCTTCGTCTCCCGGAACGGTGTGGGTTTCTTGCAGGAAGCACACCGCATATTTCCCCTCCCGCAGGAGCAAAAAATTGTCAAATCTACGGCGTGCCCCTCTGCCGCCGTTGATGTTGAGGCTGGCTATGGTTATCTTCATGGCAAAAGCATAGTGCAACCTCTACCTTAACCTATTGTGGGGGAGGGAGCGGAGTCTTTTGTTGAACTCCACTCCCTCCGCAGCCCAGCGAGGAGTCCCTCGAGCTCGCGCAGCTCAAGGTGCTGCTCCTTTGTCAAGGGCCCGCCCGCGGCCAAGGTTTTAACGGCGGCGCGGACGGACCCCTTGATCAGCTCCGGCTCGGACCATTTTTCCAGGGCCAGTCGGGCTTGGTCGCGGCGACCCCGGCTCTGGGCCAAAAAGTCCCGGAGTTCCTTTGCAGGAATGAGGAGGGCCTCAGCGGCGGCCGCGAGCAGATCCACCGCCTCACTGGCGGTGGTCTCTAGGTCTTTACCCGCGTCCCCCACCGAGTCCCCGTCCTCCTCCGGGAGGTGGCCGCCAGCAGCCAGCCCATCGACCGCACAAGGTACGGCAAATGAACCGGCCGCTCCAACCGGCCCTGGCACTGCCCCGATCCAACCCCCAGGATCGTCGGCAGAGGAGTCCCCACTGGGCTCTTTTAAAAATGGTGCTGGGTCGGGAAATGACAGCGGAAGGGGTTCCCCCTCCGCCCCAGGAACCGGAGAACAAGGAGAGACCCGGCCATAGGAGATCCCCAGGCTCCCCAAGTGCTCCAGCTCCAAAGTAAGAGGCGAGGGTGGGTGTTCCTCCCCCTCCCCGCTGCCACCCCCCGGCCCAGCATCTACAGTTTCATTAAAATCAGTTTGTGTTTCCGCCGGGTCGAGCGACTCCCGGGGGAAGTTGGGTATTGGCTGGGCGGGCTCAGGTTCGGCCTTTTCGGCCCCGCCCGCCTCAGTCCCCGGGACGCCCGGCCCGGCGGCTACGCATTCCTCCGCGGTCCCCACGCCCCCCACGACAGGCAGATCTTCCACTCCATCCCCAGGAGGCAGCGGCTGGGCAGCCTCGACTGCCTCACCCTCCCCGGGGACAGACTCTTCGCGCCTGCAGCGCAATTTGGGAGCGCTGGTGGGGGACGCGGGACACGCGGCTGGCACCGACTCCTCCGCGGAGGGATGTTGTTCCCCCTCCGCCTCATCGGAGCCGCGCCTCCTTTTGTTCCTGGGGGTGCGCGGAGGCAGGGAGACCCCCATGTCTGCCGAGGCCTCCCGCTCCGCCCCCCCCTTTTCCTTTCCTTTCCCGCGCCCGGGCCCCTCTGTGGTGTTATTCAAGGGCTCGGGCACGGGCTCGGGGCACCACGCGCTCGCCGGTGACTGGGTTGGGCTGAGCGCGGTGGTCAAATTATCTGGCGCACCGAGGGGACCCGCCTCTAGATGTTTTGCCTTCTTCCGCGCCTTCTTTCCGGTCGGACGCTCTCCCTCCCCCCCGCCGGAGGCCCTGAAAACAAAGGCCTCCGACGATGCCCGCGCACCCATGGCTCCCGGCACGCGGACGCAACTAGGGGGAGGGGTGGCGGCGGCGCCAGCCTTGGCCGCCTTCGGTGGTTTGGCGGCCTTGGAGGCGGGGCAGTTCTTACGAACATGCCCCACCTCCCTGCAGGCATGGCACCGCACGCCGTCCGACGTCCAGAAGACGCGGTAGGCAGTCCCCTCGTGCACCACATTAAAATTCCCCTCCGTCGTGTCCTCCCGCGCCAGCCGGACAAAGAGCTGGCGGCGGAAGGAGAACACGTGGCGCAGGCTGTTCTCCCTGAGGCCGAGCGGTATGGGGTTGATCCCCGACCTTACCTCCCCCAGTTGGTGTAGGTGAGGGAGGAGGAGCTCAGCGGGAACAAAGGGCGGGACGTTTGAAATGATGACCCTCTGCGCGGTGGCTTCGAGAGGGTCCACCGGCAGGAACGTCCCGCCCACCATGAGCCCCTTTTCAAGGGCCAGGGACACCGCCCGCTCCGACCCCAGGAAGAACACGGCCTTCCCAGACATCTTGGAGGCTGCGACAATGGCCGAGGGGCCGACTACCCCAGCCATCGCCCGCACGCACTCCTCGATGGTCATTGTGGGGTGAGTGTAGCTCTTGACCCCGTGTTTTTTAGTAATGAGTCTGAAAGGTGGCAGGGCAGCGGGTGGCGCAGGAGGGGCCGTGGAAGCGGTTGCCACCTGCGCATACGTCCTTGCTGGCCCTGCCACCGGCGTGGATGGGGTCGCCATCACGGGGTCCCTTTAAGGGCTACACCCACCCCAAAGTCACAGGCCTTAATGGTCTTTAATGGCCTCGTATATTAACTGAGCAGAGGAGCCCTTAACGAGGCACCACTCCCCTCGTTGACAATTGGGGAGAGGCCTTGCTCCCTCTGCTCAGTTGTCTTAATTGGGTTTTGTTTTTTAAAATTAGGAAGAAAAGGGGCCTCAGAGAGAGAGGGGAGAAACAGAGGGTAACGGAGAAAGAGAGAGGGGGGTGGGAAGGGGGGGGGCTGCGAGGGCAGGTCTCCCCTCGCAGCTGTGGGTGGGTGCACTCCCCAGATGGCAAAACACACAAAAAAAACAGTCTTTGGGATGGTCTTCAGGTGAGGGGAGAAGACGTCTTCACCTGGGATAGCTAGAGCCACCAGGCACACACTCTTAACGATGTTAATTGGGTGATTAAAGAATCTTCAGCCTGGTAGCTCCAGCTATCCCAGGCTAGGCAAATGTGGGGGGGTGGGGGGGGGTTCCAATTGTGGGGGGGGGCCTAGTTGTAAGCACGGCCCCCACGCACACTACCACACACACACACACACCCCCCGCGATGTTCCGGCCCTCAGTGGTCTTCTTTCCTCCCCCCACCGATACAACAAAGTCTTTTTGGGAAATGCACCCACACCCACCTGTATAAATGTAGAGTCTCCCTCCTTCCACACTGGATGTTGTTGGTTTTTCCCCCTCTCTCCAACTCCCTGCAGAAATGGTAAAGTTGTTAAAAAAGTTTTCTGTTCTCCTCCTCTCCCTCTGGGTAAAAGCTGGTGTTGAAGCCCCTTCCTTCCTTCTATTCCTGGGCTGGTCTCAGGGCTCTCCAGGCAGGAGCTCAAGTTGATAGCAGCTCTCCTCACTGCTCACAGCTCCAACTGAGCAGGACATGCCTCCACTGCTCCACGATTGGTCCTTGTGCATGAAACTCTTTTGAGTTAACCTGCAGAAACATAAAACATTAAAACCATGCCACCCGACCTGGGTGACACAGCAGACATTTTCAAGGCCCCTTTTTTTTTTTTTTTTTTTTTTGTGGCGCTAAAATCAAATTTTTCCTTTTTCCAGTGCCCCCTATAAAAGGAGAGGGGGACACTAAAAGCACCGGCAATTAAAACAAATTAAACTTTAAAACGTAAAATCAAATTAAAATTTGGTTGCCGGGCGTGATGATGCACTCCAGTCCCTCCGGTGCCCACCTCTCGCGGAAGGCCGCGAGCGTACCGGTGGACACCGCGTGCTCCATCTCCAAGGACACCCTGGACCGGATGTAAGAGCGGAAGAGAGGCAGGCAGTCAGGTTGAACGACCCCCTCGACCGCCCGCTGCCTGGACCGGCTGATGGCACCCTTGGCCGTGCCCAGGAGCAGTCCTACGAGGAGGCCTTCGGACCTACCCGCCCCCCTCCGCACAGGGTGCCCAAAGATCAGGAGAGTGGGACTGAAGTGCAGCCAGAATTTCAGGAGCAGCCCCTTCAAATAGTGGAATAGGGGCTGCAACCTTGTGCACTCCATAAAAACATGGAACACGGACTCCTCCAGACCGCAGAAATTGCAGGCGGCCTGGGAGTCCGTGAACCGGCTTAAAAATTTGTTGCACGGCACTGCTCCGTGCACCACCCTCCAGGCCAAGTCCCCGATGAATAGTGGGAGGACCCCTGCGTAGAGTGCCCTCCATCGGGGACCCCCGCCTCCTCCGGACGGCAAGATGGTACGCCATGGCGTGTCCGGACGGCCGGCGAGGATGGCAAAGTTGAGGGTGTGCAGGAGCAGCCCGTACAGGAAACCTCTCCGCGCGGAACTGAAAGGCACGGAGGGGATTTCCCCGAGGCGGCTCAAGTTGTGAGGCGCCGGTCCCCGAGGGAGGTTCCGGGGTTTGGCGCCGATGAGGAATTCCGTCCGGACGGGGGTCAGTTCGGACGGGATCTCCCCACGTGCTTGAGCCTCCTCGATGCACCTAACGGAGTCAGGGCCCAGAGCTGTTTTTAGCGACTCGATGGCATCGGCTGCGTGGCGGACGTTGGCAGAATTTAGGCGCCGCGCCAGCGTGTCTGGCGCCATCCAGCCCGCTCCTCCGCCATCGAGCAGGTCCCTGACCCTGGTCACCTCACCAGCCACAGCCCTCTCTTCCGACCGCCACATAAAGCCTCGGCCGTGGAGGTACGGATTCCCGAGCAGCGGTTCCTGCAGGACGGCCGCCACTCCAGCCGGCGGAGAGCTGCGCTTGGTGGAGACTTTGTTCCAGACCCTGATGAGTTCCCTGTAAAAGACAGGCAGCTCCCGGAGGGCGGTCCTGGCACCCCCCAAGTTCACAAACAGGAGCTGCGTGTCATAATTGAGGTCGAGCTGCTGGCGGAAGAAATACCTCGCCAGAGCGCACCACCTAGGAGGGGGCTCGACGTAAAGGTATCTCTGCAGGGTCTGAAGACGGAAAGTCGCGAGCTGGGCGCTGACGCACACCAACGACTGACCACCCTCCTCAAGCGGGAGACTCAAGACCGCGGCAGAGACCCAGTGCTTCCTGTTGTTCCAGAAGAAGTCCACCAGCTTCTTCTGTATCTTGGCGACAAACGCAGGGGGAGGGGTCAAAGTGACCAGCCGGTACCACAGCATTGCGGCCACCAGCTGGTTTATGACTAGCGCTCGACCCCTGTAGGACAGCACTCGGAGCAGTCCTGTCCAGCGCCCTAGGCGAGCGGCGACCTTGGCCTCCAGCTCCTGCCAGTTCGCCGGCCAGGCTCCCTCGTCGGGGCTAAGGTAGACTCCCAGATAGAGGAGATGGGTCGTGCTCCAGGCAAAAGGCCTGAGCTCCTCCGGCAGGGAGTCCACCCGCCACTGACCCACCAGGAGTCCGGAACATTTCTCCCAGTTGATCCTGGCGGAGGACGCGGCCGAGTAAATCTCCTGGCACTCACGCATCCTCCGCAGGTCAGCGGGATCCTCTACCGCGAGGAGCACGTCATCGGCGTAAGCCGAGAGGACGACCTCCACGCCCGGCCCTTGCAGAGCCAGTCCCGTCAACCTCGTCCGCAAGAGGCGCAGGAAAGGCTCCACGCAAACGGCGTATAACTGGCCGGACATGGGGCATCCCTGGCGCACCCCTCTCCTAAAGCGAAGGGGCGCCGTCAAGGACCCGTTAACCTTAATCAGACACTCCGCGGCGGCGTACAAAAGTCGGATCCGGGCGACGAAATGCGTCCCGAACCCGAAAGCGCGCAGAGTTCCGAGCAGATAGTCGTGATCCACCCTGTCGAACGCCTTCTCTTGGTCGAGGGATAGGAAGGCGACCGACAGACCAGCCTCCTGGGAACAATGGATGAGGTCCCGGACCAGATGGATGTTATCGTGGATTGTCCGGCCCGGGACCGTGTAGGACTGGTCGGGGTGGATCATGTGGTCCAGCACGGCACCAAGGCGAGCAGACATCGCCCTGGCGAAGATTTTGTAGTCCGTGCTGAGGAGGGAGACCAGGCGCCAGTTCTTAAGGAGGCGGAGATCGCCCTTCTTAGGCAGCAGGACGATGACTGCCCTGCGCCAAGAGAGGGGCATCTCCCCGGTCGCCAGACTTTCCCCCAGGACCCGCGCGTAGTCGCTCCCCAGGACGTCCCAGAATGCCCTGTGGAACTCCACGGTCAGCCCGTCCAGCCCCGGGGATTTTCCCCTCGAGAGCCGGGCGAGGGCACCGGTCAGCTCCGCCAGGCTTAGCGGAGCTTCCAGATTTTCGGCGCCCTCCGGGCCGACCTTCGGCAGGTCCTCCCACAAAACTCTACGCGCTTCCTCGCTGGACGGATCCGGAGAGAACAGAGCCCCGTAATATTCACGGACCCTGTAGTTGACGCCCTCCGGATCCGAGACGAGAGAGCCGTCGTCGGCCAGCAGCGTCAAGAGCTGCTTACGGACACTCTGTCTTTTTTCCAGCGAGTAGAAGAAGGGGGAGCCGCTGTCCAGATCCCGCAGGAACCGGATCCGCGACCTCACGAACGCGCCTCGGGACCCGACGAGCTGCAGGTCCTTCAGCGCGGCCTTCTTCGCTTCGTACACCGTCCGCAGGGCCGGGTCCTGGACGACTTGACCGAGACGGGCTTCCAGGTCGAGCACCTCTTTTTCTAGGCGCCCGACTCTGGCCGCCCGCCTCTTGGTCGACCCCCTCGCGTACTCTTGACAGAAGACGCGGACGTGAGCCTTGCCCACGTCCCACCATAGCCTCAAGGAGGGGAAGCCCCCCTGCTTCCTTCTCCAGTCGGACCAGAATCGACGGAACGAGTCCTGGAACCGCACGTCCTCCAGCAGCCGGTTGTTAAAGTGCCAGTACGCGGACCCCGTCCTCGCGCGGAGCGAAGCGAGCTCCGCCCACACCAGGTGGTGGTCCGAACACGGCACCGGCCGCATGGAGGCCGCCGGGACGCAGGAAACGTACGCCCGAGACACGTAAAGGCGGTCGACTCTAGACCATCCAACTCCAGGCCTCACCCAAGTAAAGGCGCTGGAGTCGGGGTGGAGATTTCGCCAGACGTCCACCAAGTCGAAGGACCCGACCAGGTCCCTCAACTTCTCCATCGCCGTCATGCACTGCGGGGCACCGGAGCGGTCCCTCGCCTCGAGGGTGCAGTTAAAATCCCCCCCGAGGACAATGCAGTCGCCGACGTCGACGGAGCCAAGAAGAGCGGACACCTCTTCAAAGAAGCGCGTCTGCTGCGGGCCGGGATGAGGGGCGTACACGTTCACGAGATGGAGCGGCACGTCCCCCAGGCGAACCGTTACGTGCAGCAAGCGGCCTGGCACGGGCTCCTCGACCCCCAAGATCTCCGGCTGAAAATGCGGGCCCAGCAAGATGGCCACCCCACTAGAAATGGCGGTGAGGTGGCTCATGCGGACCTCTCCTTGCCATTCCAGGAGCCACGTGGCTTCGTCTCCCGGAACGGTGTGGGTTTCTTGCAGGAAGCACACCGCATATTTCCCCTCCCGCAGGAGCGAAAAATTGTCAAATCTACGGCGTGCCCCTCTGCCGCCGTTGATGTTGAGGCTGGCTATGGTTATCTTCATGGCAAAAGCATAGTGCAACCTCTACCTTAACCTATTGTGGGGGAGGGAGCGGAGTCTTTTGTTGAACTCCGCTCCCTCCGCAGCCCAGCGAGGAGTCCCTCGAGCTCGCGCAGCTCAAGGTGCTGCTCCTTTGTCAAGGGCCCGCCCGCGGCCAAGGTTTTAACGGCGGCGCGGACAGACCCCTTGATCAGCTCTGGCTCGGACCATTTTTCCAGGGCCAGTCGGGCTTGGTCGCGGCGACCCCGGCTCTGGGCCAAAAAGTCCCGGAGTTCCTTTGCAGGAATGAGGAGGGCCTCAGCGGCGGCCGCGAGCAGATCCACCGCCTCACTGGCGGTGGTCTCTAGGTCTTCACCCGCGTCCCCCACCGAGTCCCCGTCCTCCTCCGGGAGTTGGCCGCCAGCAGCCGGCCCATCGACCGCACAAGGTACGGCAAATGAACCGGCCGCTCCAACCGGCCCTGGCACTGCCCCGATCCCACCCCCAGGATCGTCGGCAGAGGAGTCCCCACTGGGCTCTTTTAAAAATGGTGCTGGGTCGGGAAATGACAGCGGAAGGGGTTCCCCCTCCGCCCCAGGAACCGGAGAACAAGGAGAGACCCGGCCATAGGAGATCCCCAGGCTCCCCAAGTGCTCCAGCTCCAAAGTAAGAGGCGAGGGTGGGTGTTCCTCCCCCTCCCCGCTGCCACCCCCCGGCCCAGCATCTACAGTGTCATTAAAACCCATAAATTGTTTTTCCGCCGGGTCGAGCGACTCCCGGGGGAAGTTGGATAATAGCTGGGCGGGCTCAGGTTCGGCCTTTTCGGCCTCGCCCGCCTCAGTCCCCGGGACGCCCGGCCCGGCGGCTACGCATTCCTCCGCGGTCCCCACGCCCCCCACGACAGGCAGATCTTCCACTCCATCCCCAGGAGGCAGCGGCTGGGCAGCCTCGACTGCCTCACCCTCCCCGGGGACAGACTCTTCGCGCCTGCAGCGCAACTTGGGAGCGCTGGTGGGGGACGCGGGACACGCGGCGGGCACCGACTCCTCCGCGGAGGGATGTTGTTCCTCCTCCGCCTCATCGGAGCCGCGCCTCCTTTTGTTCCTGGGGGCGCGCGGAGGCAGGGAGACCCCCATGTCTGCCGAGGCCTCCCGCTCCGCCCCCCCCTTTTCCTTTTCTTGCCCGCGCCTGGGCCCCTCTGTGGTGTTATTCAAGTGCCCGGGCACGGGCTCGGGGCACCACGCGCTCGCCGGTGACTGGGTTGGGCTGAGCGCGGTGGTCAAATTATCTGGCGCACCGAGGGGACCCGCCTCTAGATGTTTTGCCTTCTTCCGCGCCTTCTTTCCGGTCGGACGCTCTCCCTCCCCCCCGCCGGAGGCCCTGAAAACAAAGGCCTCCGACGATGCCCGCGCACCCATGGCTCCCGGCACGCGGACGCAACTAGGGGGAGGGGTGGCGGCGGCGCCAGCCTTGGCCGCCTTCGGTGGTTTGGCGGCCTTGGAGGCGGGGCAGTTCTTACGAACATGCCCCACCTCCCTGCAGGCATGGCACCGCACGCCGTCCGACGTCCAGAAGACGCGGTAGGCAGTCCCCTCGTGCACCACATTAAAATTCCCCTCCGTCGTGTCCTCCCGCGCCAGCCGGACAAAGAGCTGGCGGCGGAAGGAGAACACGTGGCGCAGGCTGTTCTCCCTGAGGCCGAGCGGTATGGGGTTGATCCCCGACCTTACCTCCCCCAGTTGGTGTAGGTGAGGGAGGAGGAGCTCAGCGGGAACAAAGGGCGGGACGTTTGAAATGATGACCCTCTGCGCGGTGGCCTCGAGAGGGTCCACCGGCAGGAACGTCCCGCCCACCGTGAGCCCCTTTTCAAGGGCCAGGGACACCGCCCGCTCCGACCCCAGGAAGAACACGGCCTTCCCAGACATCTTGGAGGCTGCGACAATGGCCGAGGGGCCGACTACCCCAGCCATCGCCCGCACGCACTCCTCGATGGTCATTGTGGGGTGAGTGTAGCTCTTGACCCCGTGTTTTTTAGTAATGAGTCTGAAAGGTGGCAGGGCAGCGGGTGGCGCAGGAGGGGCCGTGGAAGCGGTTGCCACCTGCGCATACGTCCTTGCTGGCCCTGCCACCGGCGTGGATGGGGTCGCCATCACGGGGTCCCTTTAAGGGCTACACCCACCCCAAAGTCACAGGCCTTAATGGTCTTTAATGGCCTCGTATATTAACTGAGCAGAGGAGCCCTTAACGAGGCACCTCTCCCCTCGTTGACAATTGGGGAGAGGCCTTGCTCCCTCTGCTCAGTTGTCTTAATTGGGTTTTGTTTTTTTAAAATTAGGAAGAAAAGGGGCCTCAGAGAGAGAGGGGAGAAATAGAGGGTAACGGAGAAAGAGAGAGGGGGGGTGGGAAGGGGGGGGGGGCTGCGAGGGCAGGTCTC
Organism: Pristiophorus japonicus; assembly: GCF_044704955.1. Classification (NCBI taxonomy): domain Eukaryota; kingdom Metazoa; phylum Chordata; class Chondrichthyes; family Pristiophoridae; genus Pristiophorus; species Pristiophorus japonicus. Next base: position 81,665,288 of record NC_091980.1, read on the forward strand.
CCCTCGCAGCTGTGGGTGGGTGCACTCCCCAGATGGCAAAACACACAAAAAACACAGTCTTTGGGTTGGTCTTCAGGTGGGGGGAGAAGACGTCTTCACCTGGGGTAGCTGGAGCCACCAGGCACACAATCCTAAACGATCTTTAATAGGATGATTAATGACAATCTTCAGCCTGGTAGCTCCAGCTATCCCAGGCTAGGCAAATGTGGGGGGGTGGGGGGGGTTCCAATTGTGGGGGGGGGCCTAGTTGTAAGCACGGCCCCCACGCACACTACCACACACACACACACCCCCCGCGATGTTCCGGCCCTCAGTGGTCTTCTTTCCTCCCCCCACCGATACAACAAAGTCTGTTTGGGGAAATGCACCCACACCCACCTGTAGAATGTTGGGTCTCCCTCCTTCCACACTGGATGTTGTTGGTCTTTTCCCCCTCTCTCCAACTCCTTGCAGAATGGTAAAGTTGTTTAAAAGTTTTCTGTTCTCCTCCTCTCCCTCTGGGTAAAGTTGGTGTTGAAGCCCCTTCCTTCCTTCTCCTCCTGGGCTGGTCTCAGGGCTCTCCAGGCAGGAGCTCAAGTTGATAGCAGCTCTCCTCACTGCTCACAGCTCCAACTGAGCAGGACATGCCTCCACTGCTCCACGATTGGTCCTTGTGCATGAAACTCTTTTGAGTTTACCTGCGAAAACATAAACATTAAAGAGTGCCACCCGACCTGGGTGACACTCCAGACATTTACAAGGCCCTTTTTTTCCCCTTTTTTTTGTTTTTTTTTTTGTGTTTTTCTTTTTTTGGTTTTTTTTTGGGCACTAAAATCACAATTTTTCCCCAGTGCCCCCTATAAAAGGGAAGGGGACACTAAAAGCACCGGCAATTAAAACAAATTAACTTTAAAACGTAAAATCAAATTAAAATTTGGTTGCCGGGCGTGATGATGCACTCCAGTCCCTCCGGTGCCCACCTCTCGCGGAAGGCCGCGAGCGTACCGGTGGACACCGCGTGCTCCATCTCCAAGGACACCCTGGACCGGATGTAAGAGCGGAAGAGAGGCAGGCAGTCAGGTTGAACGACCCCCTCGACCGCCCGCTGCCTGGACCGGCTGATGGCACCCTTGGCCGTGCCCAGGAGCAGTCCTACGAGGAGGCCTTCGGACCTACCCGCTCCCCTCCGCACAGGGTGCCCAAAGATCAGGAGAGTGGGACTGAAGTGCAGCCAGAATTTCAGGAGCAGCCCCTTCAAATAATGGAACAGGGGCTGCAACCTTGTGCATTCCATAAAAACATGGAACACGGACTCCTCCAGACCGCAGAAATTGCAGGCGGCCTGGGAGTCCGTGAACCGGCTTAAAAATTTGTTGCACGGTACTGCTCCGTGCACCACCCTCCAGGCCAAGTCCCCGATGAATAGTGGGAGGACCCCTGCGTAGAGTGCCCTCCATCGGGGACCCCCGCCTCCTCCGGACGGCAAGATGGTACGCCATGGCGTGTCCGGACGGCCGGCGAGGATGGCAAAGTTGAGGGTGTGCAGGAGCAGCCCGTACAGGAAACCCCTCCGCGCGGAACTGAAAGGCACGGAGGGGATTTCCCCGAGGCGGCTCAAGTTGTGAGGCGCCGGCCCCCGAGGGAGGTTCCGGGGTTTGGCGCCGATGAGGAATTCCGTCCGGACGGGGGTCAGTTCGGACGGGATCTCCCCACGTGCTTGAGCCTCCTCGATGCACCTAACGGAGTCAGGGCCCAGAGCTGTTTTTAGCGACTCGATGGCATCGGCCGCGCGGCGGACGTTGGCAGAATTTAGGCGCCGCGCCAGCGTGACTGGCGCCATCCAGCCCGCTCCTCCGCCATCGAGCAGGTCCCTGACCCTGGTCACCTCACCAGCCACAGCCCTCTCTTCCGACCGCCACATGAAGCCTCGGCCGTGGAGGTACGGATTCCCGAGCAGCGGCTCCTGCAGGACGGCCGCCACTCCAGCTGGCGGAGAGCTGCGCTTGGTGGAGACTTTGTTCCAGACCCTGATGAGTTCCCTGTAAATGACAGGCAGCTCCCGGAGGGCGGTCCTGGCACCCCCCAAATTCACAAACAGGAGCTGCGTGTCATAATTGAGGTCGAGCTGCTGGCGGAAGAAATACCTCGCCAGAGCACACCACCTAGGAGGGGGCTCGACGTAAAGGTATCTCTGCAGGGTCTGAAGACGGAAAGTCGCGAGCTGGGCGCTGACGCACACCAACGACTGACCGCCCTCCTCAAGCGGGAGACTCAAGACCGCGACAGAGACCCAGTGCTTCCTGTTGTTCCAGAAGAAGTCCACCAGCTTCTTCTGTATCTTGGCGACAAACGCAGGGGGAGGGGTCAAAGTGACCAGCCGGTACCACAGCATTGCGGCCACCAGCTGGTTTATGACTAGCGCTCGACCCCTGTAGGACAGCACTCGGAGCAGTCCTGTCCAGCGCCCTAGGCGAGCGGCGACCTTGGCCTCCAGCTCCTGCCAGTTCGCCGGCCAGGCTTCCTCGTCGGGGCTAAGGTAGACTCCCAGATAGAGGAGATGGGTCGTGCTCCAGGCAAAAGGCCTGAGCTCCTCCGGCAGGGAGTCCACCCGCCACTGACCCACCAGGAGTCCGGAACATTTCTCCCAGTTGATCCTGGCGGAGGACGCGGCCGAGTAAATCTCCTGGCACTCACGCATCCTCCGCAGGTCAGCGGGATCCTCTACCGCGAGGAGCACGTCATCGGCGTAAGCCGAGAGGACGACCTCCACGCCCGGCCCTTGCAGAGCCAGTCCCGTCAACCTCGTCCGCAAGAGGCGCAGGAAAGGCTCCACGCAAACGGCGTATAACTGGCCGGACATGGGGCATCCCTGGCGCACCCCTCTCCTAAAGCGAAGGGGCGCCGTCAAGGACCCGTTAACCTTAATCAGACACTCCGCGGCGGCGTACAAAAGTCGGATCCGGGCGACGAAATGCGTCCCGAACCCGAAAGCGCGCAGAGTTCCGAGCAGATAGTCGTGATCCACCCTGTCGAACGCCTTCTCTTGGTCGAGGGATAGGAAGGCGACCGACAGACCAGCCTCCTGGGAACAATGGATGAGGTCCCGGACCAGATGGATGTTGTCGTGGATTGTCCGGCCCGGGACCGTGTATGACTGGTCGGGGTGGATCATGTGGTCCAGCACGGCACCAAGGCGAGCAGACATCGCCCTGGCGAAGATTTTGTAGTCCGTGCTGAGGAGGGAGACCGGGCGCCAGTTCTTAAGGAGGCGGAGATCGCCCTTCTTAGGCAGCAGGACGATGACTGCCCTGCGCCAAGAGAGGGGCATCTCCCCGGTCGCCAGACTTTCCCCCAGGACCCGCGCGTAGTCGCTCCCCAGGACGTCCCAGAACGCCCTGTGGAACTCCACGGTCAGCCCGTCCAGCCCCGGGGATTTTCCCCTCGAGAGCCGGGCGAGGGCACCGGTCAGCTCCGCCAGGCTTAGCGGAGCTTCCAGATTTTCGGCGCCCTCCGGGCCGACCTTCGGCAGGTCCTCCCACAAAACTCTACGCGCTTCCTCGCTGGACGGATCCGGAGAGAACAGAGCCCCGTAATATTCACGGACCCTGTTGTTGACGCCCTCCGGATCCGAGACGAGAGAGCCGTCGTCGGCCAGCAGCGTCAAGAGCTGCTTACGGACACTCTGCCTTTTTTCTAGCGAGTAGAAGAAGGGGGAGCCGCGGTCCAGATCCCGCAGGAACCGGATCCGCGACCTCACGAACGCGCCTCGGGACCCGACGAGCTGCAGGTCCTTCAGCGCGGCCTTCTTCGCTTCGTACACCGTCCGCAGGGCCGGGTCCTGGACGACTTGACCGAGACGGGCTTCCAGGTCGAGCACCTCTTTTTCTAGGCGCCCGACTCTGGCCGCCCGCCTCTTGGTCGACCCCCTCGCGTACTCTTGACAGAAGACGCGGACGTGAGCCTTGCCCACGTCCCACCATAGCCTCAAGGAGGGGAAGCCCCCCTGCTTCCTTCTCCACAGTCGGACCAGAATCGACGGAACGAGTCCTGGAACCGCATGTCCTCCAGCAGCCGGTTGTTAAAGTGCCAGTACGCGGACCCCGTCTTCGCGCGGAGCGAAGCGAGCTCCGCCCACACCAGGTGGTGGTCCGAACACGGCACCGGCCGCATGGAGGCCGCCGGGACGCAGGAAACGTACGCCCGAGACACGTAAAGGCGGTCGACTCTAGACCATCCAACTCCAGGCCTCACCCAAGTAAAGGCGCTGGAGTCGGGGTGGAGATTTCGCCAGACGTCCACCAAGTCGAAGGACCCGACCAGGTCCCTCAACTTCTCCATCGCCGTCATGCACTGCGGGGCACCGGAGCGGTCCCTCGCCTCGAGGGTGCAGTTAAAATCCCCCCCGAGGACAATGCAGTCGCCGACGTCGACGGAGCCAAGAAGAGCGGACACCTCTTCAAAGAAGCGCGTTTGCTGCGGGCCGGGATGAGGGGCGTACACGTTCACGAGATGGAGCGGCACGTCCCCCAGGCGAACCGTTACGTGCAGCAAGCGGCCTGGCACGGGCTCCTCGACCCCCAAGATCTCCGGCTGAAAATGCGGGCCCAGCAAGATGGCCACCCCACTAGAAATGGCGGTGAGGTGGCTCATGCGGACCTCTCCTTGCCATTCCAGGAGCCACGTGGCTTCGTCTCCCGGAACGGTGTGGGTTTCTTGCAGGAAGCACACCGCATATTTCCCCTCCCGCAGGAGCGAAAAATTGTCAAATCTACGGCGTGCCCCTCTGCCGCCGTTGATGTTGAGGCTGGCTATGGTTATCTTCATGACAAAAGCATAGTGCAACCTCTACCTTAACCTATTGTGGGGGAGGGAGCGGAGTCTTTTGTTGAACTCCGCTCCCTCCGCAGCCCAGCGAGGAGTCCCTCGAGCTCGCGCAGCTCAAGGTGCTGCTCCTTTGTCAAGGGCCCGCCCGCGGCCAAGGTTTTAACGGCGGCGCGGACGGACCCCTTGATCAGCTCCGGCTCGGACCATTTTTCCAGGGCCAGTCGGGCTTGGTCGCGGCGACCCCGGCTCTGGGCCAAAAAGTCCCGGAGTTCCTTTGCAGGAACGAGGAGGGCCTCAGCGGCGGCCGCGAGCAGATCCACCGCCTCCCTGGCGGTGGTCTCTAGGTCTTCACCCGCGTCCCCCACCGAGTCCCCGTCCTCCTCCGGGAGGTGGCCGCCAGCAGCCGGCCCATCGACCGCACAAGGTACGGCAAATAAACCGGCCGCTCCAACCGGCCCTGGCACTGCCCCGATCCCACCCCCAGGATCGTCGGCAGAGGAGTCCCCACTGGGCTCTTTTAAAAATGGTGCTGGGTCGGGAAATGACAGCGGAAGGGGTTCCCCCTCCGCCCCAGGAACCGGAGAACAAGGAGAGACCCGGCCATAGGAAATCCCCAGGCCCTCCAAGTGCTCCAGCTCCAAAGTAAGGGGCGAGGGTGGGTGTTCCTCCCCCTCCCCGCTGCCACCCCCCGGCCCAGCATCTACAGTGTCATCGTTATTTGTTTGTATTTCTGCCGGGTCGAGCGACTCCCGGGGGAAGTTGGATAATAGCCGGGCGGGCTCAGGTTCGGCCTTTTCGGCCCCGCCCGCCTCGGTCCCCGGGACGCTCGACCCGGCGGCTACGCATTCTTCCACTGGCCCCACGCCCCCCACGACAGGCAGATCTTCCACGCCCTCCCCAGGAGGCAGCGGCTGGGCAGCCTCGACTGCCTCACCCTCCCCGGGGAAAGACTCCTCGCGCCTGCAGCGCAATTTGGGGGCGCTGGTGGGGGACGCGGGACACGCGGCGGGCACCGCCTCCTCCGCGGAGGGATGTTGTTCCCCCTCCGCCTCATTGGGGCGGTGCCTCTTTTTGTTCCTGGGGGCGCGCGGAGTCAGGGAGACCTCCATGTCTGCCGAGGCCTCCCGCTCCGCCCCCCCCTTTTCCTTTTCTTGCCCGCGCCTGGGCCCCTCTGTGGTATTATTCAAGGGCCCGGGCACGGGCTCGGGGCACCCCGCGCTCGCCGGTGACTGGGTTGGGCTGAGCGCGGTGGTCAAACTTTCCGGCGCACCGAGGGGACCCGCCTCTAGATGTTTCTCCTTCTTCCGCGCCTTCTTTCCGCTCGGACGCTCTCCCTCCCCCCCGCCGGAGGCCCTGAAAACAAAGGCCTCCGACGATGCCCGCGCACCCATGGCTCCCGGCACGCGGACGCAACTAGGGGGAGGGGTGGCGGCGGCGCCAGCTATGGCCGCCTTCGGTGGTTTGGCGGCCTTGGAGGCGGGGCAGTTCTTACGAACGTGCCCCACCTCCCTGCAGGCATGGCACCGCACGCCGTCCGACGTCCAGAAGACGCGGTAGGCAGTCCCCTCGTGCACCACATTAAAGTGCCCTTCTGTCATGTCCTCCCGCGCCAGCCGGACAAAGAGCTGGCGGCGGAAGGAGAACACGTGGCGCAGGCTGTTCTCCCTGAGGCCGAGCGGTATGGGGTTGATCCCCGACCTTACCTCCCCCAGTTGGTGTAGGTGAGGGAGGAGGAGCTCAGCGGAAACAAAGGGCGGGACGTTTGACACGATGACCCTCTGCGCGGTGGCCTCGAGAGGGTCCACCGGCAGGAACGTCCCGCCCACCGTGAGCCCCTTTTCAAGGGCCAGGGACACCGCCCGCTCCGACCCCAGGAAGAACACGGCCTTCCCAGACATCTTGGAGGCTGCGACAATGGCCGAGGGGCCGACTACCCCAGCCATCGCCCGCACGCACTCCTCGATGGTCATTGTGGGGTGAGTGTAGCTCTTGACCCCGTGTTTTTTCGTAATTAACCTAAATGGTGGCAGGGCAGCGGGTGGCGCAGGAGGGGCCGTGGAAGCGGTTGCCACCTGCGCATACGTCCTTGCTGGCCCTGCCACCGGCGTGGATGGGGTCACCATCACGGGGTCCCTTTAAGGGCTACACCCACCCCAAAGTCACAGGCCTTAATGGTCTTAATTGGCCTCGTAAATTAACTGAGCAGAGGAGCCCTTAACGAGGTACCTCTCCCCTAGTTGGCAATTGGGGAGAGGCCTTGCTCCCTCTGCTCAGTTGTCTTAATTGTTTTTTTTTTGTAAATTTGGAAGGAAGAGGCCTCAGAGAGAGAGGGGAGAAACAGAGTAGCAGAGAAAGAGAGAGGGGGGTGGGAAGGGGGGGGGACTGCGAGGGCAGGTCTCCCCTCGCAGCTGTGGGTGGGTGCACTCCCCAGATGGCAAAACACAAAAGTCTTTGGGGTGGTCTTCAGGTGGGGGGAGAAGATGTCTTCACCTGGGGTAGCTGGAGCCACCAGGCACTCCTAACGATCTTTAATTGGGTGATTGATGACAATCTTCAGCCTGGTAGCTCCAGCTATCCCAGGCTAGGCAAATGTGGGGGGTGGGGGGGGTTCCAATTGTGGGGGGGGCCCAGTTGTAAGCACGGCCCCCACGCACACTACCACACACACACACACACACCCCCCGCGATGTTCCGGCCCTCAGTGGTCTTCTTTCCTCCCCCCACCGAAACAACAAAGTCTTTTTGGGGAAATGCACCCACACCCACCTGTAGAATGTTGAGTCTCCCTCCTTCCACACTGGATGGTTGTTGTGGTTTTTCCCCCTCTCTCCAACTCCTTGCAGAAATGGTAAAGATGTTTAAAGTTTTCTGCTTTTTCCACCTCTCCCTCTGGGTTAAAGTTGTAGTGAAGCCCCTTCCTTCCTTCTCTTCCTGGGCTGGTCTCAGGGCTCTCCAGGCAGGAGCTCTAGTTGATAGCTGCCTCTCTCACTGCTCACAGCTCCAACTGAGCAGGACATGCCTCCACTGCTCCACGATTGGTCCTTGTGCATGAAACTCTTTTAGAGTCTACCTGCGAAAACATAAACATTAAACTGTGCCACCCGACCTGGGTGACACTCCAGACATTTACAAGGCCCATTTTTTTTTTCCCCCCTTTTTTGTGTTTTTTTTTTTGTTTTTTCTTTTTTTTTTTTGTTTTTTTTTTTTGGGCACTAAAATCACAATTTTTCCCCAGTGCCCCCTATAAAAGGGAAGGGGACACTAAAAGCACCGGCAATTAAAACAAATTAACTTTAAAACGTAAAATCAAATTAAAATTTGGTTGCCGGGCGTGATGATGCACTCCAGTCCCTCCGGTGCCCACCTCTCGCGGAAGGCCGCGAGCGTACCGGTGGACACCGCGTGCTCCATCTCCAAGGACACCCTGGACCGGATGTAAGAGCGGAAGAGAGGCAGGCAGTCAGGTTGAACGACCCCCTCGACCGCCCGCTGCCTGGACCGGCTGATGGCACCCTTGGCCGTGCCCAGGAGCAGTCCTACGAGGAGGCCTTCGGACCTACCCGCTCCCCTCCGCACAGGGTGCCCAAAGATCAGGAGAGTGGGACTGAAGTGCAGCCAGAATTTCAGGAGCAGCCCCTTCAAATAATGGAACAGGGGCTGCAACCTTGTGCACTCAATAAAAACATGGAACACGGACTCCTCCAGACCGCAGAAATTGCAGGCGGCCTGGGAGTCCGTGAACCGGCTTAAAAATTTGTTGCACGGCACTGCTCCGTGCACCACCCTCCAGGCCAAGTCCCCGATGAATAGTGGGAGGACCCCTGCGTAGAGTGCCCTCCATCGGGGACCCCCGCCTCCTCCGGACGGCAAGATGGTGCGCCATGGCGTGTCCGGACGGCCGGCGAGGATGGCAAAGTTGAGGGTGTGCAGGAGCAGCCCGTACAGGAAACCCCTCCGCGCGGAACTGAAAGGCACGGAGGGGATTTCCCCGAGGCGGCTCAAGTTGTGAGGCGCCGGCCCCCGAGGGAGGTTCCGGGGTTTGGCGCCGATGAGGAATTCCGTCCGGACGGGGGTCAGTTCGGACGGGATCTCCCCACGTGCTTGAGCCTCCTCGATACACCTAACGGAGTCAGGGCCCAGAGCTGTTTTTAGCGACTCGATGGCATCGGCCGCGCGGCGGACGTTGGCAGAATTTAGGCGCCGCGCCAGCGTGACTGGCGCCATCCAGCCCGCTCCTCCGCCATCGAGCAGGTCCCTGACCCTGGTCACCTCACCAGCCACAGCCCTCTCTTCCGACCGCCACATGAAGCCTCGGCCGTGGAGGTACGGATTCCCGAGCAGCGGCTCCTGCAGGACGGCCGCCACTCCAGCCGGCGGAGAGCTGCGCTTGGTGGAGACTTTGTTCCAGACCCTGATGAGTTCCCTGTAAAAGACAGGCAGCTCCCGGAGGGCGGTCCTGGCACCCCCCAAGTTCACAAACAGGAGCTGCGTGTCATAATTGAGGTCGAGCTGCTGGCGGAAGAAATACCTCGCCAGAGCACACCACCTAGGAGGGGGCTCGACGTAAAGGTATCTCTGCAGGGTCTGAAGACGGAAAGTCGCGAGCTGGGCGCTGACGCACACCAACGACTGACCGCCCTCCTCAAGCGGGAGACTCAAGACCGCGACAGAGACCCAGTGCTTCCTGTTGTTCCAGAAGAAGTCCACCAGCTTCTTCTGTATCTTGGCGACAAACGCAGGGGGAGGGGTCAAAGTGACCAGCCGGTACCACAGCATTGCGGCCACCAGCTGGTTTATGACTAGCGCTCGACCCCTGTAGGACAGCACTCGGAGCAGTCCTGTCCAGCGCCCTAGGCGAGCGGCGACCTTGGCCTCCAGCTCCTGCCAGTTCGCCGGCCAGGCTTCCTCGTCGGGGCTAAGGTAGACTCCCAGATAGAGGAGATGGGTCGTGCTCCAGGCAAAAGGCCTGAGCTCCTCCGGCAGGGAGTCCACCCGCCACTGACCCACCAGGAGTCCGGAACATTTCTCCCAGTTGATCCTGGCGGAGGACGCGGCCGAGTAAATCTCCTGGCACTCACGCATCCTCCGCAGGTCAGCGGGATCCTCTACCGCGAGGAGCACGTCATCGGCGTAAGCCGAGAGGACGACCTCCACGCCCGGCCCTTGCAGAGCCAGTCCCGTCAACCTCGTCCGCAAGAGGCGCAGGAAAGGCTCCACGCAAACGGCGTATAACTGGCCGGACATGGGGCATCCCTGGCGCACCCCTCTCCTAAAGCGAAGGGGCGCCGTCAAGGACCCGTTAACCTTAATCAGACACTCCGCGGCGGCGTACAAAAGTCGGATCCGGGCGACGAAATGCGTCCCGAACCCGAAAGCGCGCAGAGTTCCGAGCAGATAGTCGTGATCCACCCTGTCGAACGCCTTCTCTTGGTCGAGGGATAGGAAGGCGACCGACAGACCAGCCTCCTGGGAACAATGGATGAGGTCCCGGACCAGATGGATGTTGTCGTGGATTGTCCGGCCCGGGACCGTGTATGACTGGTCGGGGTGGATCATGTGGTCCAGCACGGCACCAAGGCGAGCAGACATCGCCCTGGCGAAGATTTTGTAGTCCGTGCTGAGGAGGGAGACCGGGCGCCAGTTCTTAAGGAGGCGGAGATCGCCCTTCTTAGGCAGCAGGACGATGACTGCCCTGCGCCAAGAGAGGGGCATCTCCCCGGTCGCCAGACTTTCCCCCAGGACCCGCGCGTAGTCGCTCCCCAGGACGTCCCAGAACGCCCTGTGGAACTCCACGGTCAGCCCGTCCAGCCCCGGGGATTTTCCCCTCGAGAGCCGGGCGAGGGCACCGGTCAGCTCCGCCAGGCTTAGCGGAGCTTCCAGATTTTCGGCGCCCTCCGGGCCGACCTTCGGCAGGTCCTCCCACAAAACTCTACGCGCTTCCTCGCTGGACGGATCCGGAGAGAACAGAGCCCCGTAATATTCACGGACCCTGTTGTTGACGCCCTCCGGATCCGAGACGAGAGAGCCGTCGTCGGCCAGCAGCGTCAAGAGCTGGTTACGGACACTCTGCCTTTTTTCTAGCGAGTAGAAGAAGGGGGAGCCGCGGTCCAGATCCCGCAGGAACCGGATCCGCGACCTCACGAACGCGCCTCGGGACCCGACGAGCTGCAGGTCCTTCAGCGCGGCCTTCTTCGCTTCGTACACCGTCCGCAGGGCCGGGTCCTGGACGACTTGACCGAGACGGGCTTCCAGGTCGAGCACCTCTTTTTCTAGGCGCCCGACTCTGGCCGCCCGCCTCTTGGTCGACCCCCTCGCGTACTCTTGACAGAAGACGCGGACGTGAGCCTTGCCCACGTCCCACCATAGCCTCAAGGAGGGGAAGCCCCCCTGCTTCCTTCTCCAGTCGGACCAGAATCGACGGAACGAGTCCTGGAACCGCACGTCCTCCAGCAGCCGGTTGTTAAAGTGCCAGTACGCGGACCCCGTCTTCGCGCGGAGCGAAGCGAGCTCCGCCCACACCAGGTGGTGGTCCGAACACGGCACCGGCCGCATGGAGGCCGCCGGGACGCAGGAAACGTACGCCCGAGACACGTAAAGGCGGTCGACTCTAGACCATCCAACTCCAGGCCTCACCCAAGTAAAGGCGCTGGAGTCGGGGTGGAGATTTCGCCAGACGTCCACCAAGTCGAAGGACCCGACCAGGTCCCTCAACTTCTCCATCGCCGTCATGCACTGCGGGGCACCGGAGCGGTCCCTCGCCTCGAGGGTGCAGTTAAAATCCCCCCCGAGGACAATGCAGTCGCCGACGTCGACGGAGCCAAGAAGAGCGGACACCTCTTCAAAGAAGCGCGTTTGCTGCGGGCCGGGATGAGGGGCGTACACGTTCACGAGATGGAGCGGCACGTCCCCCAGGCGAACCGTTACGTGCAGCAAGCGGCCTGGCACGGGCTCCTCGACCCCCAAGATCTCCGGCTGAAAATGCGGGCCCAGCAAGATGGCCACCCCACTAGAAATGGCGGTGAGGTGGCTCATGCGGACCTCTCCTTGCCATTCCAGGAGCCACGTGGCTTCGTCTCCCGGAACGGTGTGGGTTTCTTGCAGGAAGCACACCGCATATTTCCCCTCCCGCAGGAGCGAAAAATTGTCAAATCTACGGCGTGCCCCTCTGCCGCCGTTGATGTTGAGGCTGGCTATGGTTATCTTCATGACAAAAGCATAGTGCAACCTCTACCTTAACCTATTGTGGGGGAGGGAGCGGAGTCTTTTGTTGAACTCCGCTCCCTCCGCAGCCCAGCGAGGAGTCCCTCGAGCTCGCGCAGCTCAAGGTGCTGCTCCTTTGTCAAGGGCCCGCCCGCGGCCAAGGTTTTAACGGCGGCGCGGACGGACCCCTTGATCAGCTCCGGCTCGGACCATTTTTCCAGGGCCAGTCGGGCTTGGTCGCGGCGACCCCGGCTCTGGGCCAAAAAGTCCCGGAGTTCCTTTGCAGGAACGAGGAGGGCCTCAGCGGCGGCCGCGAGCAGATCCACCGCCTCCCTGGCGGTGGTCTCTAGGTCTTCACCCGCGTCCCCCACCGAGTCCCCGTCCTCCTCCGGGAGGTGGCCGCCAGCAGCCGGCCCATCGACCGCACAAGGTACGGCAAATAAACCGGCCGCTCCAACCGGCCCTGGCACTGCCCCGATCCCACCCCCAGGATCGTCGGCAGAGGAGTCCCCACTGGGCTCTTTTAAAAATGGTGCTGGGTCGGGAAATGACAGCGGAAGGGGTTCCCCCTCCGCCCCAGGAACCGGAGAACAAGGAGAGACCCGGCCATAGGAAATCCCCAGGCCCTCCAAGTGCTCCAGCTCCAAAGTAAGGGGCGAGGGTGGGTGTTCCTCCCCCTCCCCGCTGCCACCCCCCGGCCCAGCATCTACAGTGTCATCGTTATTTGTTTGTATTTCTGCCGGGTCGAGCGACTCCCGGGGGAAGTTGGATAATAGCCGGGCGGGCTCAGGTTCGGCCTTTTCGGCCCCGCCCGCCTCGGTCCCCGGGACGCTCGACCCGGCGGCTACGCATTCTTCCACTGGCCCCACGCCCCCCACGACAGGCAGATCTTCCACGCCCTCCCCAGGAGGCAGCGGCTGGGCAGCCTCGACTGCCTCACCCTCCCCGGGGAAAGACTCCTCGCGCCTGCAGCGCAATTTGGGGGCGCTGGTGGGGGACGCGGGACACGCGGCGGGCACCGCCTCCTCCGCGGAGGGATGTTGTTCCCCCTCCGCCTCATTGGGGCGGTGCCTCTTTTTGTTCCTGGGGGCGCGCGGAGTCAGGGAGACCTCCATGTCTGCCGAGGCCTCCCGCTCCGCCCCCCCCTTTTCCTTTTCTTGCCCGCGCCTGGGCCCCTCTGTGGTATTATTCAAGGGCCCGGGCACGGGCTCGGGGCACCCCGCGCTCGCCGGTGACTGGGTTGGGCTGAGCGCGGTGGTCAAACTTTCCGGCGCACCGAGGGGACCCGCCTCTAGATGTTTCTCCTTCTTCCGCGCCTTCTTTCCGCTCGGACGCTCTCCCTCCCCCCCGCCGGAGGCCCTGAAAACAAAGGCCTCCGACGATGCCCGCGCACCCATGGCTCCCGGCACGCGGACGCAACTAGGGGGAGGGGTGGCGGCGGCGCCAGCTATGGCCGCCTTCGGTGGTTTGGCGGCCTTGGAGGCGGGGCAGTTCTTACGAACGTGCCCCACCTCCCTGCAGGCATGGCACCGCACGCCGTCCGACGTCCAGAAGACGCGGTAGGCAGTCCCCTCGTGCACCACATTAAAGTGCCCTTCTGTCATGTCCTCCCGCGCCAGCCGGACAAAGAGCTGGCGGCGGAAGGAGAACACGTGGCGCAGGCTGTTCTCCCTGAGGCCGAGCGGTATGGGGTTGATCCCCGACCTTACCTCCCCCAGTTGGTGTAGGTGAGGGAGGAGGAGCTCAGCGGAAACAAAGGGCGGGACGTTTGACACGATGACCCTCTGCGCGGTGGCCTCGAGAGGGTCCACCGGCAGGAACGTCCCGCCCACCGTGAGCCCCTTTTCAAGGGCCAGGGACACCGCCCGCTCCGACCCCAGGAAGAACACGGCCTTCCCAGACATCTTGGAGGCTGCGACAATGGCCGAGGGGCCGACTACCCCAGCCATCGCCCGCACGCACTCCTCGATGGTCATTGTGGGGTGAGTGTAGCTCTTGACCCCGTGTTTTTTCGTAATTAACCTAAATGGTGGCAGGGCAGCGGGTGGCGCAGGAGGGGCCGTGGAAGCGGTTGCCACCTGCGCATACGTCCTTGCTGGCCCTGCCACCGGCGTGGATGGGGTCGCCATCACGGGGTCCCTTTAAGGGCTACACCCACCCCAAAGTCACAGGCCTTAATGGTCTTAATTGGCCTCGTAAATTAACTGAGCAGAGGAGCCCTTAACGAGGTACCTCTCCCCTAGTTGGCAATTGGGGAGAGGCCTTGCTCCCTCTGCTCAGTTGTCTTAATTGTTTTTTTTTTGTAAATTTGGAAGGAAGAGGCCTCAGAGAGAGAGGGGAGAAACAGAGTAGCAGAGAAAGAGAGAGGGGGGTGGGAAGGGGGGGGGACTGCGAGGGCAGGTCTCCCCTCGCAGCTGTGGGTGGGTGCACTCCCCAGATGGCAAAACACAAAAGTCTTTGGGGTGGTCTTCAGGTGGGGGGAGAAGATGTCTTCACCTGGGGTAGCTGGAGCCACCAGGCACTCCTAACGATCTTTAATTGGGTGATTGATGACAATCTTCAGCCTGGTAGCTCCAGCTATCCCAGGCTAGGCAAATGTGGGGGGTGGGGGGGGTTCCAATTGTGGGGGGGGCCCAGTTGTAAGCACGGCCCCCACGCACACTACCACACACACACACACACACCCCCCGCGATGTTCCGGCCCTCAGTGGTCTTCTTTCCTCCCCCCACCGAAACAACAAAGTCTTTTTGGGGAAATGCACCCACACCCACCTGTAGAATGTTGAGTCTCCCTCCTTCCACACTGGATGGTTGTTGTGGTTTTTCCCCCTCTCTCCAACTCCTTGCAGAAATGGTAAAGATGTTTAAAGTTTTCTGCTTTTTCCACCTCTCCCTCTGGGTTAAAGTTGTAGTGAAGCCCCTTCCTTCCTTCTCTTCCTGGGCTGGTCTCAGGGCTCTCCAGGCAGGAGCTCTAGTTGATAGCTGCCTCTCTCACTGCTCACAGCTCCAACTGAGCAGGACATGCCTCCACTGCTCCACGATTGGTCCTTGTGCATGAATCCCAAAAGGTTAGTTTGCAGGTGCAGCAGGTAATCAGGAAGGCAAATGGAATGTTGGCCTTCATTGCGAAAGGGATGGAGTACAAAAGCAGGGAGGTGTTGCTGCAACTGTACATTCCTGTCTGGCGTAAAAATAAAAAGGGGAAGGTGGCTCAACCGTGGCTATCTAGGGAAATCAGGGATAGTATTAAAGCCAAGGAAGTGGCATACAAATTGGCCAGAAATAGCAGCGAACCTGGGGACTGGGAGAAATTTAGAACTCAGCAGAGGAGGACAAAGGGTTTGATTAGGACAGGGAAAATGGAGTACGAGAAGAAGCTTGCAGGGAACATTAAGGCGGATTGCAAAAGTTTCTGTAGGTATGTAAAGAGAAAAAGGTTGGTGAAGACAAACGTAGGTCCCCTGCAGTCAGAATCAGGGGAAGTCATAACGGGGAACAAAGAAATGGCGGACCAATTGAACAAGTACTTTGGTTCGGTATTCACGAAGGAGGATACAAACAACCTTCCGGATATAAAAGGGGTCAGAGGGTCTAGTAAGGAGGGGGAACTGAGGGAAATCTTTATTAGTCGGGAAATTGTGTTGGGGAAATTGATGGGATTGAAGGCCGATAAATCCCCAGGGCCTGATGGACTGCATCCTAGAGTACTTAAGGAGGTGGCCTTGGAAATAGCGGATGCATTGACAGTCATTTTCCAACATTCCATTGACTCTGGATCAGTTCCTATGGAGTGGAGGGTAGCCAATGTAACCCCACTTTTTAAAAAAGGAGGGAGAGAGAAAACAGGGAATTATAGACCGGTCAGCCTGACCTCAGTAGTGGGTAAAATGATGGAATCAATTATTAAGGATGTCATAGCAGTGCATCTGGAAAATGGTGACATGATAGGTCCAAGTCAGCATGGATTTGTGAAAGGGAAATCATGCTTGACAAATCTTCTGGAATTTTTTGAGGATGTTTCCAGTAAAGTGGACAAAGGAGAACCAGTTGATGTGGTATATTTGGACTTTCAGAAGGCTTTCGACAAGGTCCCACACAAGAGATTAATGTGCAAAGTTAAAGCACATGGGATTGGGGGTAGTGTGCTGACGTGGATTGAGAACTGGTTGGCAGACAGGAAGCAAAGAGTAGGAGTAAACGGGTACTTTTCAGAATGGCAGGCAGTGACTAGTGGAGTGCCGCAAGGTTCTGTGCTGGGGCCCCAGCTGTTTACATTGTACATTAATGATTTAGACGAGGGGATTAAATGCAGTATCTCCAAATTTGCGGATGATACTAAGTTGGGTGGCAGTGTGAGCTGCGAGGAGGATGCTATTAGGCTGCAGAGTGACTTGGATAGGTTAGGTGAGTGGGCAAATGCATGGCAGATGAAGTATAATGTGGATAAATGTGAGGTTATCCACTTTGGTGGTAAAAACAGAGAGACAGACTATTATCTGAATGGTGACAGATTAGGAAAAGGGAAGGTGCAACGAGACCTGGGTGTCATGGTACATCAGTCATTGAAGGTTGGCATGCAGGTACAGCAGGCGGTTAAGAAAGCAAATGGCATGTTGGCCTTCATAGCGAGGGGATTTAAATACAGGGGCAGGGAGGTGTTGCTACAGTTGTACAGGGCCTTGGTGAGGCCACACCTGGAGTATTGTGTACAGTTTTGGTCTCCTAACTTGAGGAAGGACATTCTTGCTATTGAGGGAGTGCAGCGAAGGTTCACCAGACTGATTCCCGGGATGGCGGGACTGACCTATCAAGAAAGATTGGATCAACTGGGCTTGTATTCACTGGAGTTCAGAAGAATGAGAGGGGACCTCATAGAAACGTTTAAAATTCTGACGGGTTTAGACAGGTTAGATGCAGAAAGAATGTTCCCAATGTTGGGGAAGTCCAGAACCAGGGGTCACAGTCTGAGGATAAGGGGTAAGCCATTTAGGACCGAGATGAGGAGAAACTTCTTCACCCAGAGAGTGGTGAACCTGTGGAATTCTCTACCACAGAAAGTAGTTGAGGCCAATTCACTAAATATATTCAAAAGGGAGTTAGATGAAGTCCTTACTACTCGGGGGATCAAGGGTTATGGCGAGAAAGCAGGAAGGGGGTACTGAAGTTTCATGTTCAGCCATGAACTCATTGAATGGCGGTGCAGGCTAGAAGGGCTGAATGGCCTGCTCCTGCACCTATTTTCTATGTCTATGTTTCTATGTATAAGGTATTGGTAAGGCCGCACCTGGAGTACTGCGTGCAGTTTTGGTCACCTTACTTAAGGAAGGATATACTAGCTTTGGAAGGGGTACAGAGACGATTCACTCGGCTGATTCGAGAAATGAAGGGGTTACCTTATGATGATAGATTGAGTAGACTGGGTCTTTACTCCTTGGAGTTCAGAAGGATGTGGGGGGGGTCTTATAGAAACATTTAAAATCATGAAAGGGATAGACAAGATAGAGGCAGAGAGGTTGTTTCCATTGGTGGGAGAGACTAGAACTAGGGGGCACAGCCTCAAAATATGGAGAAGCCAATTTAAAACCGAGTTGAGAAAGAATTTCTTCTCCCAGAGGGTTGTGGATCTGTGGAATTCTCTGCCCAAGGAAGCAGTTGAGGCTGGCTCATTGAATGTTTTCAAGTCAAAGATAGATAGATTTTTAAGCAATAAGGGAATTAAGGGTTATGGGGAGAGGGCGGGTAAGTGGAGCTGAGTCCACGACCAGATCAGCCATGATCTTATTGAATGGTGGAGCAGGCTCGAGGGGCTAGATGGCCTACTCCTGTTCCTAATTCCTGTGTTCCTATGTTCCTAAGACCAGGCCCTCAAATCCACCACCAGGCTCATGGTCTACAGGGCTGTAGTAATACCCGCCCTCCTGTATGGCTCACATATACCATGTACAGTAGACACCTCAAGTCGCTCGACAATTACCACCAATGATGTCTCCGGAAGATCCTACAAATCCCCTGGGAGGACAGATGCACCAACGTTAGCGTCCTCAACCAGGCCAACATCCCTAGCAGTGAAGCACTGACCCCTCTTGATCAACTCCGCTGGGCAGGCCACATTGTTCGCATGCCAGACACGAGGCTCCCAAAGCAAGTGCTCTACTCGGAACTCCTTCACGGCAAGCATGCCAAAGGTGGGCAGAGGAAACGTTACAAGGACACCCTCAAAGCCTCCCTGATAAAGTGCAACATCCCCACCGACACCTGGGAGTCCCTGGCCAAAGACCGCCCTAAGTGGAGGAAGTGCATCCGGGAGGGCGCTGAGCACCTCGAGTCTCATCGCCAAGAGCATGCAGAAATCAAGCGCAGGCGGCGGAAAGAGCATGCGGCAAACCTGTCCCACCCACCCCTTCCCTCAATGACTGTCTGTCCCACCTGTGAACAGTCGTTCTCGTAATGGACTGTTCAACCACCTAAGGACTCATTTTTAGTGTGGAAGCAAGTCTTCCTCAATTCCGAGGGACTGCCTATAATGACAACAGTGACTACACTTCAAAATTACTTAATCGGCTGCAAAGGGCTTTGGGACATCCTGAGGTGATGAAAGGTGCTTTATGAATGCAAGTCTTTCTTTCTTAACCTGATGGAAAATATATCCTGCCCATCATAGAACTCGCCTATGTTTTATGCTGTTTCTCTACTATAAGAGAATTACCACTGATATAAATTTGGCAGATAACTGCAGTATATCAGAAAGAGTTGGAGAATATTGGAAGCAATTTATGTCTGCCTAGCAACCTTTTCTTTGGCATGAATGGGATGGTACCAACCTGAAAATATAACATTTCTGCTGAACTCACACCTGAGGCCCACTTGATGTGATATTTGAGCAGGCATCGATCTAGGCGACCAGCACTCCTGTTCATAATTGGCAGGTGCCTTATAACCAATGCAATTTAGGGTCCTGCACTGGCTTCAGGACCCAAATGCTATTTTGGTTGCCATCTGCATTGGTATTGACAGTACTATAACCTGCCCACAATCCATAAATGTTACAAGTTGGGAGGAAACCATATGTAGTGATATTTAAAGGTATCCTCAGCTGCAGGACAATCTTTGTGTGCTGACAGTGGAATCCTTGCAGTAATGAGCGAAGTGAGGAAGGGAAGGATTGGGCTAAAGTAAGGTATGGTGATGCAGGACTGAACAGAAAGCAAGAGAGATGTGAATGGGAGTCTTACCTTAGCATCCCTGGTGAGATCATTGAATTTTACTGAATTCTCACCTTCTTGCTGCAGCTCCTGCGATACTTCAATATTTACTAAGAGCTTAATTGTAAAATACAACTTTACCTCATACATATTTTCTGCTCCTAGTGGCTCTACCATTGACAGTTCCGTTCCTACCCCTACTGTAAATGGTGCTGCTACCTCAGCCACTCTTGCTGCCTCTTTTACTGCTGTTTTTGCTCCTACTGATTCCTACTCCTTCTCCCGCTCCTACTGGCTCTCCTGCTGCATCTCCTTTGTCTGCTGCATCCTGCTGACTCCTACTTGCTCTCCTGTTCCTGATAGTTCACTTAGCACCTGTCCTGCTCCTGCCAGTTCTTAGGTTCCTGATGATCCCACTGCGCCTGCTCCCATAATCTGGGGAACCTGAGCCCTCCATCACCCCGTTCTGCTGATGATGACAGGCAGAATTGTGATGGCTGACTGGGGGTTGTCTGACTGCTGGTGGTCATTGTTGGCTGGCTGTAGGCTGACTGATGGTGGTGGCAGCACGGTGGTTGGCCAGCTAATTCTACATGGTTTGTTTGACTGCTGCTAGCTGGCATCTGGTTATGGAGAGGTGGCTTCTGGTAGTTTGGCTGTTGGTGGTGGCTCGTTATTGGTGCCTGACTGACATTGTGACTGGTGGTTAGTTATTGGTCCCGAGCTAACTTCTGGTGCAAAGCTATTGATGGTGACTGACAAGCTGCAAGCTGGTAGACTAATCCCAGACCTACTGCCAAGTTGGCTGATCTTCTTGGTATGTACGGCACAGCTACTCACTAAATAAACCTTCTGTCCCTTCAGTGCATTTTATATGCTTTAATTGTATGATGTATGTATGTACATTATGAAGGAGCATAAACATCATAAAATATTCATGCATATATAAAGTCTACACCATAAATATTGGAAAATCCACTTCAAAAATTGGCTCTACAGTGATGCTGCATCTATACAACACCTTTTGGGAGTATTTGACATTATCATTGGATTTAAAACTCTACTCTATTCTCTAATACTTTGATTAGCATGTGATGAAGAGTTACAGTTTTGTATATATCAACATGAATAGAATTCTATCAACAAGACTGCTGGTCTTGAAATAAAATGCTCAAATAATTTTTCGGCAACTAAAGCTTCTAATCTATCGACAGCCAGCAGTTTTGAATGAATGTTCCCTGTTGCACAGAATTCTTCTAAATCTCAAGTATCACTCAATCTGTTCGCTGTGGTGCCATGCAAAAAAACTGGCATTGAATATCAGTTACTTTAATGATTACTGTAAGTGATTAATAATTAGTGAGGTCTTTTAATCCTGTAAACTTTTCCACTGACGCCTCACTATAAATTCACTTTTGAAAGTGTGTAGTACTTGAGAGCAGTCCCCCGCTTCCCCCCCCTCCCCCACCCCCCCACTCCACTTTTCTGCAGACAACAGTTATCCCTATGGAGTGTACAGGAAAGAAGGGCAGCTGAAGGTTGCATGTCAATGCAGAATAGTTCTCATTTTCTTTTAAAAAAATATTCAAGTAAAGCCTTAATACATAGCAGACCATGATGCATGGCATATAAACACAAAATGAAATAAAACTCTTCCTGTGGCCTTTTCGAGCACAATCTGACCTGACCCCGTTCTCATTTTGAATTAAGTGCTAGCCATAATTGGATAAAACTAAAGCAGTTGCTTAAATATAGAAATAGGTTAAGAGTCAATGCATTTGAGAAGGCGTAAGTTGGCCCACTTTTGCAGGCTCCATTTTTCACACATCTGAGCAAAGCTTAAATCAATTAAAATCAAACAAATACTCCAGTGATTCAGGTGGTGGAACATTTTAGGGCTGCCAGCAAATGACTTGCTGCAGAGTTACACACTATTGCATCTCAACAATATCCGTACCTTGACACATGGTAAAGGCATAGAGAGCGAAAGATCTACTGAACTCAGAATATGTCAAAGAGATGTTAGTGACTGAGGCCCCGGGATTTCTGGGGCCTGATGGTACAGAAATAGTGTGTTCTGGTCATTCAGAACAGAATGTGGGTGAAGCGCAGTTACCACAGGTCCCTGCCCTTTTTATTCCTCATCAAAAATTCTGGTAGAAATGAGAGCAGCTTTGTAATGTGTCCGCCCATATATAGGCAAGCTATTTTTGACCAATGAACAAAATATGTGACATGTCGAATTTCCTGTAATTTGCCCCTGTGGTCGAGTTCTAGACGTAACCAGTGAACATGTGCAGAGCATGAGAAAAACAAATTCAGACCCCAATCTTTACTTCCACAGAAAAGGTATATATTTTACTTTCTATCTTTAAAATTCCCAAAGTGAGATTCCTATTGCCATTAAGGAAGGTATTGGTTGGAGAATAGCATCAGTGAGAATTCCCATCTCCCGATCTCAGTGTTTAGTTTATCTGGAATTTAGCATCTTCTTCATGAATTAAATGAGTTTCTTGCAAACAAGTTTTATCTGCCTCTTCCTACCCAACCTGACCATGATTCGGATTCCCTTAATGGGGGAACACATACCTATGGCATTCCTTGTAGCTATCCAGATTTTAAAAAATACAAATACTAAAAATCTGGAAGAAAAATAGAAAAATGCCAGAAAAGGACTGCAGTTCAGTTAGTATCTGAAAAGGATAAATCAGTTAATGTTTCAATAGGTCCACATGAAAATCCTTTGGAGGGTTTCATTCCAGACCTCAAACTAGCTGTCTCTTTCCGGTGTTTATCAATAGGACACGACTGCTGACAACGAAGTGCAAATAGTTGCCCATGCAGTTTCAGTGTTTTATCGGTCTTCGTTAACTGAAAAGAAAATATTGTCATTAGTACAAATAAAACACTTCCAGAGAGAAAGAAGGGGAGAGGGTGATAAAAAGAGATCGTTATTGCCGAACAGAGACGCATCAGGAAAAGAAAGTAAAACACAGTAAAGGTCCATTTGTATTCATTTGCTTCTCCTTTCCCTTCACACAGAGCTTGCACATCATACAAATAAATCTCTGCAACCTTCTCCCCGTGAAAATACTTAAACCAACCCGCGCTATTATTAGACATTATTAAATCAACCCATAGCTTCATATATCCCAGATTTAGACATGCGATATTTAGATATTTAGATATTTATACAATCATAAAGCACCACAGATTTATGCGCAGAACGCTTCTGCGCCGTTTCCAGTCACTGACAGCAGCTTCCGGTTCGTTGGTAGAAGCTTCCAGTTCGTTGGCAGCAGTCACTCTGTTATCAACATGTTGCGTAGATCCAGAATGTTTTGCTTATATTTCGGAGTATTTAGATAGCGGTTTCCAGTTCCATGTTTGCCTCCCAACCACATCATTCCAACTATATTGTGCACTAACCCATGGGGGAGTGTATATATGTGGGGATCTCTCATTGTCAGTGGCAGAACCATGGAAATCCAGGAAAAACAGCATAAATACCATTTACGCCATTCATCTGGGGTTTCCATAGCTCTTCTGACAAAACTACACGATCGAGCTGATAATCCTCTGAATAATTCAGTATAACCCCTCAAGTGTCAAATGTCATCCTTAATATAACAATTTATGTTGTAATCATCCAAATGTCTATTATTAAAGCATTATGCATGGATAGAATCTCCTTCAATCCCATTTATTTAACAAAGTATTTGAAGCAATTTAGCAGTAGACCAGGTCACTAATGGCTGATTATCAAGCTCTTAAAAAAAGCACAACCTGAAAGACCTAACTACCAACACGTTACATCTTTACACCACATGGCAGAGAACTAAGGAGAAAGGCTGTGTTTGCCCACAGCCTGTGCACCATTTTTTTCCCAAAAAACTCAAAGACGATATTGTTGAAATGATAAACCCAGTGAGCCAGTCCTGGTTTTTGATCAATGGTTTGCTGCTCAACCTTTCTTTAAAGATTGGACTGGATTTTAATGGGGAAGGCGTGTTGGGGGCTCGGGGGGGGGGGGGGGGGCGGAGGGCTCCGAGGTGGTCGGGAAACCCGGGAGACTTTAACAGCAGGGTTTGATTTGCAAGCGTAGCCTCTATTTCTCACCCACAGACAGCCAGATTGAAAGGCTGGGTAGACCTGACGCACCAGGCCGCAGAGAGGAGGGAGGGTGGGTTTGCATGGGGGGCCGGGAGGAAAATTGGGAGGTCGGGCCAAGCCGGGAAGAAGATCGGGGGGGTTGAGCCGGGCCAGGAAGAGGATCGGGGGGTCGGGCTGGGAATAGGATTGGAGAGATGGGGCACAGCAGTTGGGCCACAGTTTGAGGGACTGGGGTGAAGATCGAGAGGGCGGGGAGAGGGGGTAGTGGTCCAAAGAGGAGAGGAGGCCAGAGGAACAGGACGGGGAGGGCCAGAGGAGGGAGGTGATCGGAGGCCTAGTGGGGGAGGCCTCATGGAGTGATTGTAGGCCTGGCGGGAGGGAGAGGGTAGGCCTCATGGAGTGATCGGAGGCCTGGAGGGGTCTCCAATTGCGGGGGGGCAGGGTAGGCAGGGACTCTGGATCAAGGCATTTACCTCCGGGATGCAGCAGTACTTGCCTTGCTGTAACTGCCAGGTTTTACAAGGTGTGTAAAACCCGACCAGCTACAGTTAAACACAAAATGGAACTTAAAGAAGAGACCTCCAGCCTCATTATAATATTTAATTGACGTCCCGTCTCATGGCAGTGGGTTGGTTGCCCGCCCCGTCCATCTCCGTTAAAACCAGAAGTGGGTGGTTTGGAGGCGGGTTAAGGTCAGGATTCACATTTTTAACACTTTCACTCCCCCCATGCTCCTAACACACCCATTTTATTAAGGTTAAAATTCACCTCAACCTTCGTAAATCAGTTATCATTTGAAATTTATTTCAGTATATTTATGTTTATGTATGCAAGACTAGAAAAAGCAATCAGGCTTATTTGTGTTTACTCCCATACATTAATTTCATGTCCGTACACCAACATTTACTGGAGGTACGCATCTATCTTTATCAAAATTATTCAGTCCATAAACTTTATCTGCATGCAGAATAAATAATCATGGCAAATAATATAAATAATTCAGTATAAATCCTCCAATTAATCTTCCAAAATTAAATAATAGAATCCTAGAATCTTACAGCTCAGAAGGAGGCCTTTTGGTCCATCATGTCTGTGCTGGCTTTTTGACAGAGCTATCCAATTAGTCCCACTCCCCTGTTCTTTCTCCATAGTACTACAATTTTCTCTCTGTCATGTATCCTACATGGTTACTGCTTGCACTATTACAAGGTGTGCCACCAGAGGGCACCGCAGTGGGAGACTTGCAGATTACCTGTACAGGTGTGCCTGGCCTAGTATAAAAGACAGGCCACCATATGTGATCCTCACTGGAGTTAACAAATAAAGGACTAAGGTCACTACAGTTCAAGTACAACACATTGTCTCATGGAGTCATTATCAGAGCATCTAAAGACATAACAATTGGCGACAAAATTATGGACCTTCACGCAAAAATGGCTACCCTTGGTATGTTGCAGCAGTTCGCCAATGGTGATGATTGGGACGCCTTTGCGGAGAGGCTTGACCATTTCTTCACAACAAATGACCTAGCAGGCGACAACCCGACCACACTGGCTGATAAGCGCAGAGCTATCATGCTAAGCAGTTGTGGGCCCACCGTCTATGGCCTCATCAGGGACTTGCTGGCACCAGCGGAGACAATGACCAAGACGTACGAGAAGCTCGTAACGCTGATCCAAGAGCAACTCAAGCCCAAGGAGAGCATCCTCACAGCCAGACACCAATTCTACACCCACCGATGGCCCGAAGGCCAGGAAATCGCAAAATATGTTGCAGACTTCAGGAGGCTGGCGGCACCGTGTGATTTCGGCAAACACCTCACCAAAGTGCTGCGCAACAGTTTTGTCATTGGAATTGGCCATGAGGGCCTTCTTCATAAGCTACTGTTGGTGGATACCACAGTCACACTGCAGAAGGCCGTTTCTGTGAGCCAGGCATTCGTGAGCTCCACCTGCGGCTCTTGGCAGATGATTCTTCCTCAAGGCTCAAAGCCGGCAAGTACTGTGCACAGAGTGGCGCCTTTTAGAAGCTGGACTGTAGAACGCGAACCTTCTCAGGGAAGAGAGAACAGGCCCCCGAGTCCCTTAACTCAGAGTCCACTGAGGGGGGCTAGTCGAGTAGCTCCATGCTGGCGTTGTGGAGTGAATCACAGGGCTCACCAGTGCCGTTTTAATGACTATGTGTGTAAAGGCTGCAGCACAAAGGGCCACCTCCAGCGAATGTGCAAGAGAAATATGACTCACTGTATTACTGAAGTGTCTACAGATTGCCATGAATCCAGCGCAGATTATGAAACGATAGGCAGAGAGGCAGCTCAGCCCCACGATGAGGTATATAGCATGTTTACCTGCACCACCGAGTGTTCCGCGTTGAGGATGGAAGTCGAGATAGATGGCGTTCCAGTCTTCATGGAAGTGGACACGGGGGCAAGCCAGTCAGTGATGAATCAAGAAGCCTTTGAGAGGCTATGGGACAATCAAGCTGAACGACCCAAGTTGGTCCCGGTTCAGGCAAAGTTACGCACCTACACCGATGAAACTATCCCAGTCGTTGGTAGTGCGGGTGTAAAGGTACTTCATGATGGCACGGTGCACAACTTACCTCTGTGGATTGTTGCAGGTGATGGACCAATGCTACTCGGAAGAAGGTGAATGGAGAAGATCCATTGGAAGTGGGAAGACTTCATCCCTCCAGCGATCGATGTCCCCCGTGCTCAGAGGCAAAGCAAGCCCTCACTTGAGGGTGAACCCAGCACCAGAGAGCAGACCAGCACAGCACCCTAGGCACAGACCACTCAGCACAACTGCGTGGAGATGATCCAGCTAAGACGACCCGAACGCACCTTCCAGGCTCCAGTGGCAGGACTCCGGAGGAAGAAAATCGGATCCAAAGATGACTTCCCAACAGCGGAGGCAGAACCCGGGGAGAAGAGGATCCCCGTAGTCGACATCGTGGATGGAGGAAAGATGGCGCCCAAACCACGAGGTGATGCGCTGATGGAGCAACATGTGGCACCAAACGGAGAAGAGGATTAATGTAAAGAAAGCAAGGCTCTCTTAAAGGAGGCCTGCAATGCTTAAAGGGACAGTTCCACACTTTCAAACAATGTAAGAGCAACTGTGAGTTAGATGTAAAATGTGCAATTGATGATCAGAATTGTGTGCATGCAATAAACAAAGAAGAGTCTCAATGTCATAGCAACTATGAGCCAGATGTAAGATGTGAAATTAATGATCAGCATTGTGTAAATGCAATAAGCAAAGAAAAGGCGCGCGATCGCGATAGGAGCTACAGATTATTTACAATGAGTAATGAAACGTTGTGCTATGTAAGATTTCAACTGTACTCAGTCAATGCAGCGGGCAGACACCTATCGGGAGCACACAGGTCCAGCGAGCTACCCAATGTAGTAGCCTGCATCCCTGGCACCAGAGTTATGCACCATGGAGTGTGGCCACAAGCGGCAACAGTCCCGAGAGCAGGCAACTTGAACCACCTAGGTTCCCACTGCCAGCACTGGGCACCGCGCTGCCACCAGACTGCCTGGACACCATCCAGCAGTTCTGGAACTAGCTTGTCCTTACGCACTGGTTACCGATCCCCAGTACGTATCGATAATGTATCTCACCAGTCGAATGTACTTGCCTCACAAATGAACCACAAATGTAATGCAAACCTTTTTTTTCTGGGCTAGAATGTATATGAATGTAATGAGCCTCTGGCATAATCTAAAAGTGTGGGAGAGAGAATGGAGTGGTCACGTACACACACAAACAGAAACCACCAGCACTCTACTGCCAACGAAACACCAACCACTCACCCAAGATAGAAACGACCCGCCAAGGGTCAACCAGATAGAGCTAAGCCCAGAGCACAGTCAATGCAGAGGTGATTTGCACTAAAGGCTTGGGGGAAGAGTGATGTCATGTATCCTACATGGTTACTGCTTGCACTATTACAAGGTGTGTCACCAGAGGACACTGCATGGGAGACTTGCAGGTTACCTGTACAGATGTGCCTGGCCTAGTATAAAAGGCAGGCCACCATGTATGATCCTCATTCTGAAGTTATCAATAAAGGACTAAAGTCACTACAGTTCAAGTACAACACATTGCCTCGTGGAGTCATTATCAGAGCATCTAAAGATATAACACTCCCCTTCACATATTTATCCAATTCCCTTTTGAAAGTTACTTTTCAATCTGCTTCCACCATCCTTTCAGGCAGTGCATTCCAGATCATAATAACTCACTGCGTATAAACAAAATAGGCCCTCCTCAAAACTTTGAGTTATCATAATACCACTCAAAGCAATCTGTCGATTATTATTCAGCTTAATATATTCTATCTATTTGCAGGGCTAATATTTTTACCTAGCTAGAATGTATCCGATAGTTTTTTTTCTGCAGGACACACATTGAGAATAGTGCATTAAGCCTTTGTAGAATGTTAGAAGTGACAAAGATTGACAGGTAATTTATCCTTCAGCAGTACTTCTGCCTGGTCCATGATTACACTTAGGTCACCCTTCAGAAAATGGAATCTGATTGTGAATTTTAGTTTTTTTTTTAAAGAGAGCTACTCCTCCTGACTGGTTCCTCTCTGAGATAACCAACTCTGTCCCTATGTGGGCGACTTCTGTTCTGTTCTCAGTTAAGAAAAGGTTCCTCACCACCTTTCAAAAGGTTGATGCTTCTTCATCATTGAATATTTTCAACTTGGCGGATCAAGTTAAAGCAAAGCTCCAGTCATCTTCCTTGAGTTTATAATCAACTTGATTAATGTTTTTGTAGTTGGGATAGTTCAATCAAGCAGTTTGATTACATACCCCTTCTTAGTGGATCTTGTCCTTCTTTCTAGCCGCTTGTAAGATTGGTATCTCATCCTGATACTGTAAGCACTTAACAAAATGTGCTCTTGGATTTGATTTGGGGGACAGAAATCTGTATGCATGCAACAATTCCACAAAGTCCATAAGGCTATTGTACGTTATGTGCTTTGGGGACCTCCAGCGCACTTACATATTGCAGTCCTCTAGTTATCCACGCCATCAATATTTAATGCCTGGGCCTTCGCTATAGTTTCCAGGTCACAGACATGGTTTCTCACTGTCTGTGAGTCATCTTTTGAGCCTGAATGGAGTTGTTTCAAATTTCAGCAAAACAAGACCTAATTTGTAAATCAATTCTTTCAACTTTTAGCATTAAGTATCTACTCACTCGTTTAATGTTTCAAACATTTTCATGTAAAAGCCCACCTCCGAGTTGGCATTGAGTATGTTCTCTACACCGTGAGAGAGCTAGTCTGCTTCTGACTTTGACGGAATCTTTTTAACTTTTTATTCCTCTTTCTTGAACCAGAGGATCTGATTTTCTTTTTCAAATGTGTGGTCTAGTTTCAGGTAGACACTCGCTACTCAGCATCAAAATCAGACAAGTAAATTTATATGTTAAAATAATTCTAGACAGTAGATCAAGAGCTAATCTTATTTACAGCTTCTGCGGCAGTGCATGCAATCCTGACAGTTTAAATATTCATATTCCCATTGTCTGCTTTTCAGTAATTCTCAACGTTAAAATGGGATTATTTTGCAGCTTCCATAGTTTGTTTTTAAAATCTGTAACTTTCACATCAATGTCTCTGTGATTAATTTTGTAAATATTAATAAAACCCAAGAGGTTCATCTAATAGTGAAAGACTATTAGCCCAGATAGCACGCAATCATTAACTCAGACATAACTACCTCAGGCACTATAAAAATAAAATGACCTCAATAACACTTTCAATGATAATGGAAATAATCAGCATATTTTTTATCAGGGATGGAGGCAGCTATATTTTTGGGCTTGACAATTGTTACATTTCTATGAACATTCACATAAGTGCATTAACTTATGGTTATGCAACAACCTGCACTTGTATAATGTTTTTAATGCAGCAAACACAAAGAACCCAAACACCAACAGTGGTGTAAGAGCTGGGGTGCACCCACCTGCAGCCTCCACCAGTGACCTGGCCAAAGGTCACAGGGTCAGGGAAGGGCCACAAGGAGTAGGCTTTTGGTGGGTTGGGTGCGGGAACTCATGCCAAAGAAGACAGAACTGCCAGGTCTTGATCTACTGTCTAGAGTTGTTTTAAAATATAAACAGATTTGTTTGTTTATGATGCTGAGCACTCGTCTATGTGTCCACATGAAACTAGACCACAAATTTGAAGAATAAATTAGATCCTCTGATTCAAGAAACGTCACAGAGTTGGTGGTGGGGTGCGGGGATGGGGAGGGGATACAATGCATCATGCTGTGTCAGTGGACTACTTGTAATATTGTAGGAAAAAAAATGTCTCCTCTAATTTTCAGGGTTTTAGGGCCCCCAGCCTGGACCCCAGGGTAGGTTGCAGCTCCGCTGGATGTCGGGGCAGTATGTCAGGGCAGACTGGGTGAAGGCCAGGACACGATTTAGAGAGTCACAACTCCCAGCCTCACCCCCTATCTTACATTGCTGGCTTTGTACAGGTGTGTGGAGACTCTATTCACAAAGGCATTCCAGAAATGTTGTCACAGAGGCAGGATCTAGCATATCTGGGTCCCAGCTGAGGTTACGACCATTGCGACCATTCTGACAACTCTGACGTGAACCCTAAGTATTTTACAAAGTTGCAATTGAGCACCTAGCAGGTGTTTCGTAGAATGATTAGGGGAGGTCACCAAAGTTCAATAGGTTTTGAGGAAGCTATTAAAATTGGTGAAATATTTCAGTGAGCGCTGTTATAAAGAAGTTTGAAGAAATACAGAAGAAATAAATGTAGAAATATGGAAAGTTTCAAAGAAATTGCTGCCATATTTCCAGGGGCCTGAAATACTTGTTAATTTTCTTCACACATCAGTCGAAAGAATTACAGCACTTAATGGTTTCAGACTTGTGAAACTGAATCAAAATACAACAAAATTATTTTGAAAGTAGACATTTGAGATAGCACCCTGAAGTGCTGACTTTGTAGCTATATCAATCTCAGTGAAATGTATTGATACAAATGATAAGTTCACTGATTCAAAATGATACAAGATCAAATGGAAATCAAGGTAATCAGAAAAATTATCTGAAAGATCAAAGGAATTACCTGACTAAATGATATGTAAACAAGTAAAACAAGATCTACTCATCTAGGTGTACAGCATTTATAGACAGAGTACAGATGTCTCAGAAAAGCTCGAGAAAATAATATGTAATAAAATAAGTTTGGCTAATGGTAAGGATAATAATACTCTTAAGGAAGGCATAAAAAGCTCTGCTCTTTCTCTCTACATATAAGAGAGAGATGAAAGAAAGTGATATAGAATTATTGAATAGGACATGTGCTCTCAATGGGCCCAAGTTTCGGCTCGAGTTGCTCCTATTTATTTGGAGCAACTAGTTTAGTATGAAATATCTTAGAAATTGCAATTCTCGGCATTTAGTTTGCTCCAGTTCTAGTTAGTTAAAATAGATTTGTTTCAGTACAGTTTTTTTTTAAAGGGGGCGTTACCAGCCACTTATGCCTGTTTTGCAAGTTTAGACAGCAAAAGTTACTCCAAACTAACTTAGAACGGAGTAAGTGTCGATTTTTGTATGCTCAGAAAAACCTTGCCTACACTTAAGAAATTAGGCGCAGGTAGCGAGAGATGGGGGGGGAAGGGAAGTTAGAGGGAAATTAGGAGATTTTACAAAGCATTAAACACTTCACTTTTACCAATAAAGAGCCATCATCAATAATAAATGAAAATAAATCAATAAATAAACCAATAAATCAACCAATCAATTAATCAAAATTAAAAATTAAAAAATCAATCAATAAATAAAAATTTAAAATTTCTACTCACCTACTGCAGCACCAGGAGCCCTCCAACAGCCTGTCGAAGAGCTGGGTGGGTGGGTCCCGCCGCCGAAGAGGTGCTCGGGCGGGGCCCGCCACCAGGGAGGAGTTCGGACGTGCCCCGCCACCAAAGAGGCGCTGGTTGGGCGGGCCCTGCCACTGAGGAGGAGTTCGGACGGGGCCCGCCACTGAAGAGCTGCAGTTCAGGCGGGGCCTGCCACCGAGGAGGTGTTCAGGCGGGGCCCGCCGGCAAAGAGGTAAGGTCAGTGGTGACGAGACGAGGGATGGTGAGGCAGGCAGGTCACTCGGCCCAGGATAGGGTCACCAGGAGACAGGACGCGCTGGGAGGACCAGCCGCTACTGCGCACGCACGCAGCTGCCGGCACTCTTTTTGACGCAGGGCTGTAGCTCCGCCCTCAGCTGCATTAACTGTGAAGCAGGCCTGCTGGACTCGGAGAATCGCGAAGTAACTTTTAGGTGCTTTTTTAATTTAAAAAAATAGGCGGGCCTCTCGGAGTGCGCCGTTCTGCGAGGACATCCGAAACTTAGGCCCAATCTAACCGTTGGCAGTACTCAATTGTATTGCCAAATTGCTGCTTTTATCATTTGACGGATGTTCTATGTTTGTGTTGCAATATAAAGATCAATTTTCTGGTTGGTATGTGGAGATTGGGGGGCTGAGAAATCAGGTGGAGATTGCTCTTGCCTGTTCTCCACCCATTGTGTGCTGCTTGCAATCTTCCAGCAAGCCTAAAACTCTAACCTTTTTAAGATTACAGTGTATAGTACTGAGATGGAAATCAACACAGTATTGATTTCTGGGAATTTCTCATTGTTTTCAGTTTTGGAGGTTTTTGCTCAGGATTTTGGTGCAAGATTTTTTTATTGCTACACTCAAAAATCTGCATATGAAAATTCCAACAGGTTTCTTCTCCTTTTGTATCATTTAAAGGAGGAAGATGATAAATGCAAGGATGTAAGGCAGGTTCAATTACACCAGAGACTGAGTGCCTGCACCCACCATTACTCACACAGCTATGTCTATAGACCCTGGACTACCTGAGGAAAACGTCCTTGCTTCACTGGGGGGGCTGTGAGGAAATCGTGTTGTGTGTTTAAATCCAACCTTCAAACAGCTTCCCACTTTGGGGAAGACTCTGCCACTGACAATCAATTATACCACAGTGCTGAGCCATGTCTCTGAATCATTCCAAATGATCACAGAGGGACATCAATGATATCAGTCCATCTGCAGTGCACCAATGCATTAATCAGGTTACTGATGTTTTGTTATCTAAGACAAACAGGTTAATTTTTCCCCGGAAATCGAGGGTATTATTGATGGCATTCACGTGGCCAGCTGAAACCCCCCCACACAATCCCATGGTCTTTGTAAACCGTACATTTTTCACTCCAACAATTAGCAGATAGTCAGTGCTCACAGTAGAATGTAGAGCATTGCCTGCTTCTGAGGCAAAAGTCATAACATCTTTATTTCAAGGCTGGTGTGCAACAGGCACCCCACATTAAAAGAATTCACGCAGAGGCATCTTCCACCATTTAAAATGAGTTAATTAGTCACCTGAGTACTAATTTTTAGTGTGGAAGCAAGTCATCCTCGACCCCGAGGGACTGCCTATGATGATAATGATTTCAAGGCATTATTTTGTTTCTGTGCTATTTGAAGGAGAGAGGAGATACCAAGAATAACTTATAAAAGACCAAAACAACCTTATTAAAATATAGTTCATCATATCATTAAAGCAACCATGAAGAGAGGTTGAGCAAAGACACAGCAAGGCCCATGCAGCCCCCAACATAATTATCAAACATGCTATCGGCACCTTAAAGCATTCAGATTCCTGCATGGATTAGGGGCATCTTTCAAATAAGTTTCATCAAGATCTCTAAAAATATTGTTGTCTGCTGCATGCTACCCAAATTTGCCATCCATAAAGGTCTTAACAATGGAGCTGTTGGAGGAGGAAGAAGAGGAGGAGGCTCACATGCAGCCAAGGGCAGAACAGGACTCTGATGATGAGCCAAAAGACATCCCAGCTGAAATACCCTTGCAAAAACCTTCAACTAACTTCTAATCCAACCCAATGCATTAACAATCCTCTTCATATGTGCACAGCACAAGTGGTTCAATACACATTCATCAACACTAATGCAACTGCCTTATTCTGCATCCTCAGAAGAAAATTCTGGATACAGTTGAAATGAATTGCAACCAAATTTAGTTTGTTAAAATCACAAGTGTGGTTCATGCTTTTGCTCCAGTGCTCCCTCTTGGTGATGGTTGGTGTTTTGTATCTTCTACATCGCAATCTTCTAAGTGGTTCCCCAATGACAGGAGTAAGTGAGGTCATTGGCTGCTAGGTGTAATTGAAACCCTCTTGGGATTAAGGTGGCCCTCTGCCTTCTTGTCCTGGGTCCTGCAATTGGTACTGCGTCATCTAATGCTGCGGTGGCTAGCTTGTCCTGTCTGCTTGCTGGCACATCGTTGTAATCTGAGGCTGTGTTGGAGCTGGGTGATTTGGATGTGGTGTCATCTTGAGAAGCAGCAGGCTCTCCTATATCTATTCCAGCAATGCCCACTTATCTATGTGGAGCAGACCTTTGGGAAATTATAACAGCATTGAAGCCTTGCACGATGGTTCTCGCCACTTGTAGCTTCCATTGTTGGAGCATACGCGCTGAAGATGGTAGCGCACTGGTTCCAGGCTAGGGTGAGCCGAAGAGTCATGAGGTGTTCATTTATCCCACAAGGGGAGTCTCTAAGATGGCCAACTAGCTCATTTTTTATGGTGACGCCTACCCATAGAGACAGCGTTCTTTTTCTGGTTTACCTTTTCAGAAGAAGGTGTAACCACCACCTTGTTCTTTGAGCTGGCCTTCCCCTGCCTGCTGGGTCTCGCTTAGGGTGGCGATGTCTATGTTGAAATGTCTGCATTGCCAGGCAACAATAACAATGCGACATTCGGGTCTGTTGCTGTCGGGGTTGTCCGTGAGGGTCCTGACATTCCGGGTCCCGAACTTCATTTTGAAGGGTGGAAGATGCCTGTGCATGAATTCTTTTAACATGGGGTGGCCGTTGCACACCAGCTACCACATGGGCTTGGCAGGGCAAGGTCTTGGTCCAGTGGCAAGGGGATCTAAGACGACTGGAGACCAGGCTCCACTGCCTTCCTATCCACTCTATCTAGGCTTCTCATAATTTTATACACCTCAATTAAATCTCCCCTCAGATTCCTCTGTTCTAAGGAAAACAACCCCAGCCTATCCAATGTTTCCTCATAGCTAAAGTTGTCCAGTCCTGGCAACATCCTCGTAAATCTCCTCTGCGCCCTTTCTACTGCAATCATATCCTTCCTAGCTAAGTCCAACTCCCTGTAATCATTGAGCTCCCAGTACCAGGCCCAGATCGAGCAAGGAGTTTGCTGTGAATAAAACGATTTGAATCCAGATGGGCTGAAAAGCATCATTATAGTTAATAAGATAATATTTTATAGAAATAAAATGGGCATCAGTATTGTGCTTAGGGTTTAGGCTTTTGGGAGGTTGACATTAGCTCACCTGCAGCCTGGTGCCATCCATTCAGAGAAAATACTGGTCTAACATTCTTAATTAGACTGCTTCCCGGGATGGCAGGACTGACATATGAGGAAAGACTGGATTGGCTAGGCTTATACTCACTGGAATTTAGAAGAATGAGGGGGGAATCTCATAGAAACGTAGAAAATTCTGACGGGACTGGACAGGTTAGATGCAGGAAGAATGTTCCCGATGTTGGGGAAGTCCAGAACCAGGAGACACAGTCTAAGGATAAGGGGTAAGCCATATAGGACCGAGATGAGGAGAAACATTTTCACCCAGAGAGTTGTGAACCTGTGGAATTCTCTGCCACAGAAAGTTGTTGAGTCCAGTTCATTGGACATATTCAAAAAGTGTTAGATGTGGCCCTTACGGCTAAAGGGATCAGGGAGTATGGAGAGAAGACTGGAGTGCGATACTGAAATTGAATGATCAGCCATGATCATATTCTATGATGGTGCAGGCTCGAAGGGCCAAATGGCCTGCTCCTGCACCTATTTTCTATGTTTCTATGTTTCTATGCTGTGTTTTCTCTGTCAGTGTCCTTAGCATTACCCTGTTGTGTTCAGGAAACAGTTCAAGAAGTCAACAAGGGGAAACAGTTCAAAAATTCAAATGAGGTCCTGCCGTTAAATTTAGCAGGACTTCCGACGTTCCTGTATTTCTGGGTTTCCCGGCTGCTGACAGTCGCCCCCAATCCCTCCCCATTGCCCCATAAATATCGGGGCCACAATGTATCTGACACCTCAGCAGGATATGAAAATAAGAAACTGTGGAATGAATAAAGTCCATTCAGCCCATCAAGCTCACTCCTTCTACAGACCATATATAATCCCTTGAAAAGGTATGGGTCTGAGGCCTAATGAAAATGCCCTCTCTTTCCAAAACCAATATTATTGGGTCATCCTCCACCACCCAAGGATTACAGTCACTCCTAACCTGGCAGTACCTGGGGTTAGCAGAATGTTTGGAGAAAGGACAGAAATGGGTTCGCTTGCCAGACATGACCTACTCGCCATAATTTACATGCATGGTTGGGGAAAGGTTGCCCAGTTGCCGGTCCTGCACGGGGAGGGAAATAGAAATTGGGGCACAAAAGCAGTGGTAGACCTTGCTAGCCAATTTTCCTTCATTTTCCACCACTATTCCACCTGATTTATGGGAGGGATAATGGGGGAAATTCCAGCGCAAGATATTGTACAGGGAGAGGAGGACAGGAACCAACAGTACTCTAGTGTTTATGTGTGTGAGAGAGAAAGAGAGAATTGTGGAGGAGACAATAAAGAAAATGAAGAGCGGAATCAGAGACCAAGAAAGAAAAAGTTAGAATGAAAATGTAATAATTCAATTCACATCTTTAAACTTTTCCAAAGTTAAATCATGATTTTAATGCTGAGAATTTCCTCGTGGCTTCTTCTATTTTGATGCCATAACTGTGGCATAAATTCGATGGAAACCTCATTGATATACATAAGCAGTGTTTCCGTTGAACCACCGCTGAAGTTATAGCGGCACAAAGGGGAGACACTGAGTAAACAAAGCCCCCAAATTTTGTGTGTCATAAAAATCGCACGATGCGCCAGTTTATACATAGCGGTTTGATTTTCTTTTTTAAGAACCAGACACATATAGATTTAGTGAACATATATGATAATTTAATATATTTAGTTAGTTCTTCAGCTTCAGCTTTAATAGGAGAATATCAATGTTCTAAATTTTTGAAAGTCTGCTAATCTGAGGAGAACATTGAAAGAAAGAAAGTGTCATGTATCTCACACTACTGTACATAACTGTATCTTACCATGCTATACATGACTGTAACTAGAGATGACCTGTAACCACAAGCATACCTTACCACCAGGGGTGCACTTGCAGGAGACACTGGATACCTGTCCCAGACAGGTATATAAAGACAGGTCTCAGGGAAGTGTTGCATTCGAGAGCTGTGTAATAAAGGTGCAGGTCCTGAGTGACCTTGACTTCAGTATGTGCCTCGTGTGAGTCTGCTCTGCAGTGACAGGACATTATAGTGGCGACGAGTTACGGGATTACAGATTCCACAGAATGGCGACCAATGGTTCAGATGAAAAATACAATGCTGGAGATAATTGGGAGGACTTTATAGAAAGGCTCCAGCAAAGCTTCGTAACCAAAGACTGGTTAGGCGATGATAAGGCAGACAAGACAAGAGCCCATCTCTTGACCAGCTGTAGCTCGAAAACATACGTCTTAATGAAGGACCTGCTGGCACCCGAGAAACCAGCAAACAAGTCATTTGAAGAGTTGAGCACACTGGTAAGAGACCACTTGAAGCCAGCGAGCAGCCTACACATGGCCAGACACAGGTTCTACAACTACAGACGCTGTGTGGGCCAGAGCATACCCGACTTCGTGGCGGAACTTCGGAGGTTGGCTAGCTCATGTGAGTTCTCCGATGAACGAAGGAGAGAAGTACTGAGAGACTTTTTAATTGAAGGAATAGGCCACGCAGGCATATTCCAAAAGTTCGTAGAGACCAAGAACTGGACCCTAGAGGCAGCAGCACTGGTTGCACAGACATTCTTGGCAGGAGAAGAAGAAACGCGGTTGATCTACACTGCGGGTACGACAACGAACAAAATATTGGAATAAGGGGTTCACAGCGTGAAACAAGCTGCTACCCCCACACACAGACAAAGGCAGGAGAGCAGGCCCTCAACAGCAGGCAGTGGCGCCAGAAGCAATCAAGGGTCACATGAACGGCCGTTCACACCTCATCAACCCACAATGCGAGCAATCAACTACAAACTGAGAGAAGCTCAAGAGAGATCAGCCAGACGCAGGTCATCCTTTGGAAACAATGGGAGCAGTCTGTGCTGGAGATGTGGGGGAAGGCACTCATCAAGGGGGTATCGATTTCAGCATGCTGTTTGCAGAAACTGCGACTATACAGGGCATCTGGCCCGCATGTGCAGAAAAATGGCAGCTCGGCTGGTATACGAATCGGGAGGGTCGAAAAACGGACCAGAAGACGGTAGGGACAGTACCCGGGACACTGAGGTACAGCGGGTCAACACGATCAATGGCCACTGCTCTTACAACAAGGCGCCTCCAATAATGATGACGGTCCTACTCAACGGGATACCCGTCAACATGGAGCTGGATACGGAAGCGAGTCAATCTCTCATGAGCACTCAACAATTTGAACAGCTGTGGCCGCACAAAAGAGACAGACCAAAACTCACAAGGGTCGACACCAAACTAAGGACCAATACCAAAGAAATCGTCCCAGTCCTTGGCAGCACCATGCTCTCAGTCACACACAAAGGGACAGTGAACTGACTTCTCCTGTGGATTGTCCCCGGAGATCTCCCAGCACTGCTGGGGAGAAGCTGGCTGGCAAAACTAAACTGGAAATGGAATAGTGTTCACGCCATGTCATCAGAGGAACGGACCTCCTGCTCAACAGTTCTAAGTCGCTTTGAACATCTCTTTCAGCCAGGTGTGGGCACTTTCAAAGGGGCTAAAGTCAAAATCTACATCACACAGGTTGCTAGACCGGTCCATCACAAGGCCAGAGCTGTGCCCTATGTGAAGAGGGAAAAGATTGAACATGAACTGGACAGGCTTCTGCGGGAAGGCATTATCTCACCCGTCGAATTTAGAGACTGGGCAAGTCCCATTGTCCCAGTCATGAAGCCTGATGGATCCGTACGAATCTGTGGGGATTACAAATCTACCATAAACAGAGTCTCCCTACAAGACCAACACCCGCTGCCCAGAGCGGAGGACCTATTTGCCACATTGGCTGGAGGAAAACTTTTCTCAAAACTAGATCTCACATCTGCGTATATGACGCAAGAATTGACTGACGAGTCTGAGCTACTCACCACCATCAACACACATCGAGGCCTTTTCATGTGTAATCTACGCCCATTCGGCATCAGGTCGGCAGCTGCTATATTCCAGCGCAACATGGAGAGTCTGCTCAAGTCCATCCCGGGGATGGTTGTATTTCAAGATGACATACTTATCACGGGCAGGGACACCGACTTCCATCTCCGCAATTTGGAGGAAGTACTAAAGCGGTTGGATCGGGTAGGCCTAAGAGTTAAGAAATCCAAGTGCCTGTTTTTCGCGCCTGAGGTTGAATTTTTGGGCAGAAGGATTGCTGCTGATGGAATCCACCCAACAGAGTCCAAAACCGAAGCAATTCGCCTGGCACCCAGGCCCCGGAATGTCTCGGAACTGCGCGCCTTTCTCCGGCTACTCAATTACTTTGGGAACTTTATGCAGAACTTAAGCACAATGCTGGAGCCTCTCCACGTGCTACTCAGAAAGGGGTGCAATTGGTTTTTGGGGGATGCCCAGGAACGCGCCTTCAATAAGGCACGCAACCTTCTACGTTCCAACAGTGTTTTGGCTTTCTTTAATCCAGGTAAAAAGCTAGTTCTTACATGCGATGCGTCAGTGTACAGGGTCGGGTGCGTTTTACAACATGACAATGGTGCAGGTAAATTACAATCCATTGCTTATGCCCCCAGGTCACTTTTGCGGGCGGAGCGAGGGTACGGAATGATGGAGAAGGAGGCGCTCGCGTGCGTTTACGGTGTCAAAAAGATGTACCAATACCTTTTCGGGGCCAAGTTCACGTTAGAAACCGACCACAAGCCCCTCACGTCCCTACTATCCGAGAGCAGGGCAATAAACGCCGACGCCTCGGTGCGCATTCAACGGTGGGCACTCATGCTGGCGTCTTACCATAAGGCACAGACCAGGCACAGACAACTGTGCCGACGCGCTTAGCAGGCTACCCCTGGCGACCACGGAAGGGTCTGATGAACAGGACTGTGAGATGGTCATGGCAATCAATGCCTTTGAGTCCACAGGTTCGCCCGTGACGGCTCGCCAAATCAGAGCCTGGATGACGAGCGACCCCACGTTATCCCTAGTAAAAAGATGTGTCTTAACTGGTGACTGGGCAGAGGATCGCGGTGCCTGCCCCGAGGAGATCAAACCTTTCCATAGGCGCATGCATGAGCTGTCACTACAAGCAGACTGCCTGATGTGGGGCAACCGAGTAGTTATGCCTCTGCGAGGCAGAGAGGCATTTGTCCGGGAGCTCCACCGTGAGCACCCGGGGATCATTCTCATGAAGGCCATAGCCAGATCCCACGACTGGTGGCCTGGCATTGATGCGGACTTGGAGCTCTGCGACTGACGGTGTACCATTTGTGCCCAACTCAGTAATGCCCCCTGGGAGGCCCCCCTGAGCCCCGGGACCTGGCCCACCAAACCGTGGCCGCGGGTGCACGTAGACTATGCGGGCCCATTCATGGGCAAAATGTTCCTCGTAGTTCTAGATGCATTTTCAAAGTGGATCGAATGCACCATTTTAAACTCGAGCACCACCTCCATGGCTGCCTGTCGCGACTGCTGCTGGCATACAGATCTCGTCCGCATTCATTGACTGGAGTTCCCCCCAACTATTGATGAAACGGACCTTAAAGACAAGGCTCTCATTAATCCTCCCAGACATGCATGAAATTGTTGAGGCAAAGCGCCGTAAGCTAACTGAGTACCATGACAGAAATTCAAGGGGGAGGTGGAATGAGATAGGGAACAAAGTGTTTGTGCTAAACTATGGCAGGGGTCCCAAATGGCTTGCAGGGACAGTAACAGGCAAGGAAGGAAACAGGCTACTGGTGGTACAAATGGACAATGGCCAAACCTGCCGGAGGCATATAGACCAAGTCAAAAGCAGATTTACCAACAACATTGCTGAACCAGAGGCAGACTACAATGTGGAACTCACACCACACCTGGTGGAAAGACAGAGGGAACAACTTGAGGAAAGGGCAATCCCAACAGACAGCCCAGGCGAGACACCAACAATCATACTGAATGAAACAGACAGCCCAGGCGAGATACCAGCAATTACCCCGAAAGAAAAACAGGCACCAAGGCAAACAACTAAACCACAACTAAGACGCTCCATGCGAGAGCGTAGACCACCTGAGAGACTGAACCTATAAAGACAATAAGACCTTTGGGGAGGTTGATGTCATGTATCTCACACTACTGTACATAATTATATCTTACCATGCTATACATGACTGTAACTAGAGATGACCTGTAACCACAAGCTTACCTTACCACCAGGGATGCACTTGCAGGAGACACTGGATACCTGACCCAGACAGGTATATAAAGACAGGTCTCAGGCAAGTGTGGCATTTGAGAGCTGTGGAATAAAGGTGCAGGTTCTGAGTGACCTTGACTTTAACATGTGCCTCATGTGAGTCTGTACTTCAGGGACAGGACATTACAGAAAGGAAATTGAGGAGTAAGCGAGTTGAATTTTCCAACCGATTGCAGATATTTCCAAAATTCATTTGCCACTTCGATATTTAGGATGAATAAATGTTACTGATGTGATGTGGAAGGTTAAAGTTTGATCTACTTACTTTTAATCTATCTTGTCTGTTTGACGCCTCATGATCCACAATCTTAACTGTAAGAGTCATTTATACTCACCCAAATATCTTGTCTCTCTTGAAACATATAGGCAATAAAAACCGTGCTGTCGAGGATTTATAGCATTTTGAGGCTGTCAGCCAGGCTTATGAAAAAGATAAATTCAAAAACAACAAAAGAGAAGAAGATGTTCACACATCTGACACCGACGAACAAACACAGATCTACCAGGACTGACATGAATCCCTCTTCTAAACTGAACAGGTAGAAAGGCTCCCTGTTCCTGACAGAGCACCAATCTTGCAATTAAACAGCCCTCCCGCCAAACAACAGTCATAACTCCAGCTGGTACCGAGATATGCTAGGTCCAGGACTTACTTTGGGCCTTGTAAGGTGTGGAGCCTTCGTCCACGTGGGCAGTGGTGCAAGAAGGGGCGGGGACTCCCATTGCCAGGAGTACCAATGTTCCCTCATCGGCCATGGTGCTCCTGGTGAGACTGGGTGTGCCAGGCTGCCAAATGGTGGTTATGGGTCCCACCGAGTCGTCCTGGCTGGGATCACTTGGTTGGACCACCAGAGGAAAAAAAGTAACTTTCTTTTTTAATTATTTAAATGAGCCCCCTTACAAAAGGGGCATAATTGTTTTATTTCTGGGGGGAGTAGAGGACTGGCATCTCTCGGAGCTGGTCACATTTCCAGCACAGTTTATAGCATCCAAGGGAGCTGGGAGTCTCAGCTGCACCTCGAAGGATACAGATGCCCACCAGTGATATATAAATTAAGGGACCAATTTTAGTGAAGCCAGTGCTGGAGATCCCAGGCAGGGCATCCTGGCAAGTTGTGGTCACCACAGATTCTCAGGGTTTCAGGGGGCACATTCTGAACTTGGAAATAGTGTCTTACTGTGTCTAGTTTTATCAGCACCCATTCCTCCTGAAACAGCAGTTAAAGATAAGAGCATGACTATTTGTTCAATCATACTCGAACTTAAATACAGGTATAACGTCCCAAATCTGGCAACCTTGGGGCCGAGGCCGAGACGGTTTTCAGATTTTTCTGAATTTCGGGTCGGACATTAAAACGGTTTAGCATAACCCAAGCTAAAGTATAAAATATTAAAAGGAATGTACTCATAAAGCATGAAATAGAATAAATAACACAAATTCACAATACTTGTAAACCTCGATAAACACCAGAGTGCGTGAGTCAGGTTGGGCCAGGCCGACGAGGGTCATTTGGCAAGGCTCGAACCGATCACAGGCCAAACTATCAATCTGAAATGTGCTTTTGTCAAAAATGTCCCGTTTTCGGACAATTCTGGTTTTCAGAATTCCGTTTTGCTTTTCTCTCTCCTCATGTAGCAAAAAGAAATACAGTGTTTATACACAAATGTATATTGCAGTCATTTGTACCTAACTTTTCAGGGGTGGTAATGGGGAGGAGAGCTTACATCTATGTTGCCTTTCTGAAATGTTTGTTTATTTCATGTCCTGAAGTTGCTGCCAGGTCCTACTGCAGCTTGCAATGTTGAATGTATAGTGATATCACTGAACTGTGCAATGGCCTTGATCATTTCCTGGGTCACTTTCAGCATTTACTGTTGGAACTAAGGGCTTCCCGCTTCTGCAATAAAAATGTTTAAATAAAATCCTCTACATTATATGCCAAGCCCAGTCTGAGTTCTGCTATTTTGATCTTCTCAATTTTCTCAGTTTGCAATGTGCTGATATATCTACCGCATTTAAAATCACCTCTGTTTATTTTCCCAGAAAGTAATCCCATTTCACAGTGGCCTTGTGGACTCTGATATTGTCTTCATCCAAAGCTGAAGTTTTTCTTAGTACACAAGTGATACCTGCAACTGCAGCATTACATGGTTCTCCACATTATGTATAGAGAAAAAAATCTTATGGACTGTAAATCACAAGCATATTTAAATCTAATGGAGTATAATTCATAGCTCTTAAATTAAAACAGTTTTATCTAGTCACTTCTGAATATTTTGCAAGATGCTGTCAGTGTAATTCAAGGAATGCACAAGCCATGAGGAGCAGTCAGCACAGATTTTAGAAAGAATTGGCAAAGCCTTAGAAATCTGATAGATTGCAGAGATCTATGAATTAGAGTTATGCAATGACTATTCATTTTTGAATTCTAACAAATAATTAGATAAAGCCCTCTACGTCAGTGTTTTGCGGAAGCTTAAAGTTCATAGAATTAACAGCAATTGGATTGAAAAACCACATTGTGCGAATATGGTTATAAATTAGAGAGGTTCAGTGGTAAGTAGAATTACACTGTCTACACTATCCATAAATAACGTGGAGGGACATACTGCTCAAAATATACAGTTTGCTGATGATACCAAGCCACATCTGGACAGAGTTATCTAAGGAATAATTAGTCCCTGACGACTACATGTGCGGGAAGTGTGTCCACCTCCGGCTACTGACGGTCCGCGTTGCGGAGTTGGAGCTGAAGGTGGATTCACTCTGGAGCATCCACGATGCTGAGAATGACGTGAGTATCACGTGTAGCGAGTTGGTCCTACCACAGGAGAAGGGTCCACAGCCAGCAAGGGAATGGAAGACCAGCAGGAAGAGTAGTGCAAGGAAGGTAGTGCAGGGGTCCCCTGTGGTCATCCCACTGCAAAACAGATACACTGCTTTGAGTGCTGTTGAGGGGGATGACTCATCAGGAGCGGGCAGCAGCAGCCAAGTTAATGGCACCGTGGCTGGCTCTGTTGCACAGGAGGGCAGGAAAAAGAGTGGGCGAGCGATAGTGATAGGGGATTCAATTGTAAGGGGAATAGATAGGCGTTTCTGCGGCCGCAACCGAGACTCCAGGATGGTATGTTGCCTCCCTGGTGCAAGGGTCAAGGATGTCTCGGAGCGGGTGCAGGAGATTCTAAAAAGGGAGGGAGAACAGCCAGTTGTCGTGGTGCACATTGGTACCAATGACATAGGTAAAAAAAGGGATGAGTTCCTCCAAAATGAATTTAAGGAGCTAGGAGCTAAATTAAAAAGTAGGACCTCAAAAGTAGTAATCTCGGGATTGCTACCAGTGCCACGTGCTAGTCAGAGTAGGAATCGCAGGATAGCTCAGATGAATACGTGGCTTGAGCAATGGTCAGAAGGGAGGGATTCAAATTCCTGGGGCATTGGAACCGGTTCTGGGGGAGGTGGGACCAGTACAATCCGGACGGTCTGCACCTGGGCAGAATCGGAACCAATGTCCTCGGGGGAGTGTTTGCTAGTGCTGTTGGGGAGGAGTTAAACTAATATGGCAGGGGGATGGGAACCAATGCAGGGAGATAGAGGGAAACAAAAAGGAGGCAAAAACAAAAGA
Source organism: Pristiophorus japonicus (assembly GCF_044704955.1). Classification (NCBI taxonomy): domain Eukaryota; kingdom Metazoa; phylum Chordata; class Chondrichthyes; family Pristiophoridae; genus Pristiophorus; species Pristiophorus japonicus. Next base: position 81,709,858 of record NC_091980.1, read on the forward strand.
CAGAAAGGACATGAGGAAAAGTGGAGGGCAGAGAAACCCAAGGCAAAGAACAAAAAGGGCCATTGTACAGCAAAATTCTAAAAGGACAGAGGGTGTTAAAAAAACAAGCCGAAAGGCTTTGTGTCTTAATGCAAGGAGTATCCGCAATAAGGTGGATGAATTAACTGTGCAAATAGATGTTAACAAATATGATGTGATTGGGATTACGGAGACGTGGCTCCAGGATGATCAGGGCTGGGAACTCAACATCCAGGGGTATTCAACATTCAGGAAGGATAGAATAAAAGGAAAAGGAGGTGGGGTAGCATTGCTGGTTAAGGAGGAGATTAAGGCAATAGTTAGGAAGGACATTAGTTTGGATGATGTGGAATCTATATGGGTAGAGCTGCAGAACACCAAAGGGCAAAAAACGTTAGTGGGAGTTGTGTACAGACCTCCAAACAGTAGTAGTGATGTTGGGGAGGGCATCAAACATGAAATTAGGGGTGCGTGCAATAAAGATGCAGCAGTTATAATGGGTGACTTTAATATGCACATAGATTGGGCTAACCAAACTGGAAGCAATACGGTGGAGGAGGATTTCCTGGAGTGCATAAGGGATGGTTTTTTAGACCAATATGTCGAGGAACCAACTAGGGGGGAGGCCATCTTAGACTGGGTGTTATGTAATGAGAGAGGATTAATTAGCAATCTCGTTGTGCGAGGCCCCTTGGGGAAGAGTGACCATAATATGGTGGAATTCTGCATTGGGATGGAGAATGAAACAGTTAATTCAGAGACCATGGTCCAGAACTTAAAGAAGGCTAACTTTGAAGGTATGAGGCGTGAATTGGCTGGGATGGATTGGCGAATGATACTTAAGGGGTTGACTGTGGATGGGCAATGGCAGACATTTAGAGACCGCATGGATGAACTACAACAATTGTACATTCCTGTCTGCCATAAAAATAAAAAAGGGAAGGTGGCTCAACCGTGGCTATCAAGGGAAATCAGGGATAGTATTAAAGCCAAGGAAGTGGCATACAAATTGGCCAGAAATAGCAGCGAACCTGGGGACTGGGAGAAATTTAGAACTCAGCAGAGGAGGACAAAGGGTTTGATTAGCGCAGGGAAAATGGAGTATGAGAAGAAGCTTGCAGGGAACATTAAGACGGATTGCAAAAGTTGCTATAGATATGTAAAGAGAAAAAGGTTAGTAAAGACAAACGTAGGTCCCCTGCAGTCAGAATCAGGGGAAGTCATAACGGGGAACAAAGAATTGGCGGACCAATTGAACAAGTACTTTGGTTCGGTATTCACGAAGGAGGACACTAACAACCTTCCGGTTATAAAAGGGGTCGGGGAGTCTAGTAAGGAGGAGGAAGTGAGGGAAATCCTTATTAGCCGGGAAATTGTGTTGGGGAAATTGATGGGATTGAAGGCCGATAAATCCCCAGGGCCTGATGGACTGCATCCCAGAGTACTTAAGGAGGTGGCCTTGGAAATAGTGGATGCGTTAACAGTCATTTTCCAACATTCCATTGACTCTGGATCAGTTCCTATGGAGTGGAGGGTAGCCAATGTAACCCCACTTTTTAAAAAAGAAGGGAGAGAGAAAACAGGGAATTATAGACCAGTCAGCCTGACATCGGTAGTGGGTAAAATGATGGAATCAATTATTAAGGATGTCATAGCAGTGCATTTGGAAAGAGGTGACATGATAGGTCCAAGTCAGCATGGATTTGTGAAAGGGAAATCATGCTTGACAAATCTTCTGGAATTTTTTGAGGATGTTTCCAGTAGAGTGGATAAGGGAGAACCAGTTGATGTGGTATATTTGGACTTTCAGAAGGCGTTCGACAAGGTCCCACACAAGAGATTGATGTGCAAAGTTAGAGCACATGGGATTGGGGGTAGTGTACTGACATGGATTGAGAACTGGTTGTCAGACAGGAAGCAAAGAGTAGGAGTAAATGGGGACTTTTCAGAATGGCAGGCAGTGACTAGTGGGGTACCGCAAGGTTCTGTGCTGGGGCCCCAGCTGCTTACACTGTACATTAATGATTTAGATGAGGGGATTAAATGTAGTATCTCCAAATTTGCGGATGACACTAAGTTGGGTGGCAGTGTGAGCTGCGAAGAGGATGCTGTGAGGCTGCAGAGCGACTTGGATAGGTTAGGTGAGTGGGCAAATGCATGGCAGATGAAGTATAATGTGGATAAATGTGAGGTTATCCACTTTGGTGGTAAAAACAGAGAGACAGACTATTATCTGAATGGTGACAGATTAGGAAAAGGGGAGGTGCAAAGAGACCTGGGTGTCATGGTACATCAGTCATTGAAGGTTGGCATGCAGGTGCAGCAGGCGGTTAAGAAAGCAAATGGCATGTTGGCCTTCATAGCAAGGGGATTTGAGTACAGGGGCAGGGAGGTGTTGCTACAGTTGTACAGGGCATTGGTGAGGCCACACCTGGAGTATTGTGTACAGTTTTGGTCTCCTAACCTGAGGAAGGACATTCTTGCTATTGAGGGAGTGCAGCGAAGGTTCACCAGACTAATTCCCGGGATGGCGGGACTGACCTATCAAGAAAGACTGGATCAACTGGGCTTGTATTCACTGGAGTTCAGAAGAATGAGAGGGGACCTCATAGAAACATTTAAAATTCTGACGGGGTTAGACAGGTTAGATGCAGGAAGAATGTTCCCAATGTTGGGGAAGTCCAGAACCAGAGGTCACAGTCTAAGGATAAGGGGTAAGCCATTTAGGACCGAGATGCGGAGGAACTTCTTCACCCAGAGAGTGGTGAACCTGTGGAATTCTCTACCACAGAAAGTTGTTGAGGCCAATTCACTAAATATATTCAAAAAGGAGTTAGATGAGGTCCTTACTACTAGGGGGATCAAGGGGTATGGCGAGAAAGCAGGAATGGGGTACTGAAGTTGAATGTTCAGCCATGAACTCATTGAATGGTGGTGCAGGCTAGAAGGGCCGAATGGCCTACTCCTGCACCTATTTTCTATGTTTCTATGTTTCTATGAATGGCAGGTGGATTTTAATGTGAATAAATATATGGCTGCACATATTAGACGAGGAAATATGAAACACACACGCATAATGAATGGATTGTTGTTTGAATGGGCTAATTGATTGCAGGATATACCATAACAGGGTGTATCACTAACATCACTAACAATTAACCCACCCAAATTAATATTTAAGCCAATAAAAATAATCATGAAAAAAGAAATGACAATTATGAAGTCCAAATAAATGATAGATAAGGTATCTTGCTGTGTCCACCATGGAGGGGACATTCAGTGAGCTAACATGTTGGTTCTCAAGGTTCACCCAGGCATGACACAAATTAAATGGACATCCATTACAAAAAGGTAAGAAAGATATAAACATGGGTCCTGATAATAACTTCGAGGCATGTTCGGAGTGGGGCAGGAGGCCAGGGAGTGATATCCAGTGTGAAACCTGGAAGAAGACTTGCACATTTGTTTGTGCAATTTCAACGGGGTCACCTCATGGATTTGCCGTTGAATGCGCGGTAGCGGGCAAGGTGCAGATCCACATGGTGCCATCTCAACTGGAGCATTTAAAGCACCAAGCCATTGGAATTTGGAGAAGTTAGGAGTAGCAGCAAATTGAAGAGGAAATGCTGTGCTAGATACAATGCATTCCTTGATGTGCTGCTGGATGCAGTGAGGGGTAGGAAAGAGATACTCTTCCTCCCAGCCTCCCAGTAATGAGAGGAAGAAACCTGCTGCTGCAGCAAAGAAAGCATGTGTGGAGGTGGCCGAGGAAATCAGCAGCTGGAGCATTGTACCACGCTCTTAGATTCAGTGCATGAAGTGCTTTAATGACCTAACTAGATAAGAAAAGGTGAATACAGTTGCACATTCACCTACATCCTGCTGTGCACATCAACACCCATCCCCTCACTCCACCTTGTCAAGCCCACTCCATCACATAAACTCCTCATACCCACTTACCTTGCAGGCACACCCATCGTTCTCTTTCTGTGCATTTCCTCACACCCCCATCTATCCATCCATCACTACCACCCACCCTCATCCTTATACAATTTGATGCCTCTCCCCCATCAAATGCACTGCATCCATCGGGGAAACACATGCCATTACAGTCACTCATAGGCTGTTCTTTCCCCCATTGCAGGAGAAGAGAGCACAGAACACGAGGGAGAGGGAGAGAACCGGAGGTGGTCCTCCACAGATTTCCCAGTGGACAACTGCAGAAGAGGAAGTGCTGGATACTAGTGAGTTTGGCATCCCTGACCATCGGAGATGGAGAGCTCACAGCTACCTGGTGACACAATTAAATATCAGCAGCCCACATGTCATACAACACTCAGTCATGTTGATTTGATTTCAGCTACGAGTGAAATATGATCATCTTCATAATGCTGAGTTGCAAAGTTCTTACCTTGCCAGTACTAATTCATATCTTTTGTCTCCGCCAGAGACTTCACATGTAGGGCAGCAATCGGTGGATCACACCGACGACGAATCCTCAGTGGTGACAGGGACAGCAGTGAAGAGTCTGTGTCGGATGTGCAGCAGAACACAGATTCTGTATCCTGGGGGCCATTGATGAAAAGGCAATCATTGAGGGGCAGCAGGAAATCTGGGAAAGTACGGGCAGGCTTTCCACACACACTGTCAATGATTGCAGAGAGAATGATGGTGCTTAGCTCAAGCAAGAGTGGGTTGATGTCACAGGGCATCCATTCATGCCTTGGTCATGGCCGGGGGCACTCTGGATGCCAACATGTCTGCCGCCTTAAATAGGATGACTGACACGTTAGCCTTTCTCTTCCAGAGCATCACTGATCTGCCCCAAGCTGCTCTCTGACAAAGTGATAGGAGTGAAGTGAGGCTGGCCCATGAGTTCAATGGTGGTGAAAGGAGATATGGAAGTGAGAACTCTATTCAATGTGCTCCCACTTCACTCCCATTGCCCCCTTCCTTCAGCCAGTACCTGACCAGCTCCCTCCTCTCCTGATGGCTGAGTCTGCCTCTGCACAGGTGACGTAATCTTTGTCAGGGTTCTCACCAATTCCAAAACCAAGAAATCACCGGCCAAGAGCATCTCAACAGTCACAGCAGAGATCTGTGCAGCCTGCCTCTACCTCTGCTGAAGCCATAGGGATTGTACCACATAGGAGCGGTCAGAAAAGGAAGAGTGAAACTTTGTAGTTGCACAAGGATATGCACATAGGTGTATGAGAAAATATTACATTGTTAAGTTTCTGTTGCTTCATAGAATCACATAAAATGTATTACTTTGCATCACTTTCCCATTTTGCCATTCTTGGTAGCTGCGTGACAACTCACCTTCTCAATTGTTTGTTGATGGATGAGAAGACATGAATTGATTGCTCAGTGGGTGGATGGTTGGCTGGTTACAGGACTGCTGTCGTGGAATCAGGGGTGCAGGGGGAGAGTGGTCGTGGTTATGATTGTTACATCGGTCCAGTGGTAGTGACTAATTGAACCTTACAGCTATAAAGGGAATCCCTGGCAACCACAGCGGTAATGTGAGTGCCTGGTTCTGTTTTGGGGGCACCATCTTCATCCTCCACCTCCTCCTCTTCCTTAGGATCATCCCCAGACTGAGCGCCTTGTTCCTCCTGCAGCTCCACTTATCACAGCTGTGCATTGTTGCGTAGAGCGCAGCACACCACAAACATTCTGGAGACCCTGGCGGGAAACGCAAACCCGAGCGCCTGCTCAACTATTTTCGTTGTGCACTTGAAACAAATGCCCCCTGCAAGGGGGGGGCACACTCCAAAATAAACCGAGTGCCTGCTCATTCTGCCTAGTTTCACCACAGGTGCAGTTGACATCATTGCCGGCCCTGACAAACAATCCATCAATTTATGCATTTATGTGCAGCTGACTGGTAGATTTTGGTTATGTATCCAGTAGTGCCCTGGAAGGATCTGGAGGCAAAAAGGTTGAGGAAGGTGGTCACTTTCACAGCCACTGATAATGTGTGGCCACCAGGTCCAGCAGGGAGCAGGTCTTCTTCTTGGTGGCTGCAGATGTCTGCCACCTGACGTAACATTCTCAACCTGCGGAAGCGCTACTCTTCCAGGAGGTCAAGTAAGCTGAGCTTCTGTCTGTACATCCATTACATTGGTAGTGCCTCCTGCAAAATCGACCCCTCTGCTGCTCCCCTCTCTGCTGTCGTTCCCGGTCTCTGCCATTCCCATCTCTGCTGCCGCTCCCCTCTCTTCAGACCACCTGCAGATCTCGCCATAGCAAGCTGGTGCTGCTGCTAATGATCATCTTGCTCCTCGTCTGAGGTCCAATTTAAGGCAGTCATCCTGATCTTGTGAGTCTCAATACCTTCAAATTCCACAAATCAGCCTCTCAACATAAGCATGCACATGATCTCAACAAACGCTCTCCCAGTGGGTGCTAAGAAAGCAGCTGTGAGCAGAGTATTTATTGATGTCCGTATTCGTGACTTTTAATTAGCCCCATGAATTGCCATACAATCGTCTTGTCTTCCTTTCAATGGTGCCTCTCTAGAAAGGATTACACACACACAACAAAGCTTGCCTGCGTTAAACTCAGAAGTCGGCACGTTGAAACTGGCTCCGGACACGCTGATATCTTTACCGATTTTAACAACCCTCCAGAACTCCAACCCACATGTTCTTTTCTATTAAAATTACCCGCTTTGGGTGTGATTATTGACGAATCACTGAAAATATCCAGCCATTATGAGACTGCTACCAACAAGACCAAAAGTCCTGGGATGCATTTTGAAGGAATTTGATTATTAGTTGAAAATGCATTATACTATCCTATTAAGTTATTGATAACACCACATTCAGAATATTGAGTGACATTTTGGGCTCCTAGCCTCAAAACTTGACATGTATTCATTTCAAAATTGGTCCTGACCTCAGCTTACATGACCCAGGAGCTGGCGAGTGAGTCGAAGAAGCTGGCCACCATCACGACACACAAGGGGTTGTTTGAGTACAACAGATGTCCGTTTGGGATTCGCTCGGCCGCCGCGATCTTTCAACGAAATATGGAAAGCCTCCTCAAGTCGATTCCAAGGACAGTGGTTTTTCAAGATGACTTCCTCATCACGGGTTGTGATATTGAAGAACACCTCCGCAACCTGGAGGAGCTGCTACGCAGACTGGACCGGGTAGGTCTGCAACTGAAAAAGGAAAAGTGCATCTTCCTAGCTCCAGAGGGAGAATTCCTGCGGAGGAGGGTAGCAGCAGACGGGATCAGACCCAAGGTGTCCAAAACAGAAGCGATCCAGAGAGCACCCAAAACCCGTAACACGACGGAACTGCGTTTGTTCCTGGGGCTCCTGAACTATTTTGGTATCTTTCTTCCCAAATTGAGCACGCTGTTAGAGCCGCTACACGTGCTCCGATGCAAAGGTCGCAAATGGGTCTGGGGGGACAGCCATGAAAGAGCTTTTGATAAAGTACGCAATTTGTTATGCTTCAACAATCTGTTAACGGTATATGCCCCATGCGATGCGTCACCCTATGGGGTCGGGTGTGTGTTGCAGCATGTTAATACCAAGGGTCAGTTACAGCCGGTAGCTTATGCCTCCAGAAGTCTGTCCCAGGCAGAAGGGGGCTACGGAATGGTAGAAAAGGAAGCGCTTGCATGTGTATATGCAGTAAAAAAAATACACCAGTACCTGTTTGGCAGGAAATTTGAACTGGAGACAGATCACAAACCCCTAACGTCCCTTTTGGCCGACAACAAGGCCATAAATGCAAATGCGTTGGCTTGTATACAGAGGTGGGCAATCACGTTAGCCGCCTATGACTATACAATTCGGCACAAACCGGGCACTGAAAACTGCGCTGATGCACTCAGCAGGCTCCCACTAGCCACCACTGAGGGGGCAACTGAGCATGCTGCTGAGATGGTCATGGTTGTTGAAGCTTTCGAAAGCGAAGGCTCACCCATGACAGTCCGTCAGATCAAAGTCTGGGCAAATAGAGATGTGTTACTGTCTTTAGTCAAGAAATGTGTCTTGAATGGGGACTGGGCAGCCAGGTACAGGGCATGCCCTGAGGAATTTAAACCATTTCACGGGCGCAAGGATGAACTCTCAATTCAGGCCGATTGCCTACTATGGGGAAACCGAGTAGTCATGCCCTAGAAGGGCAGAGAGACGTTCATCTGAGAACTCCACAATGAGTACCCGGGCATTGTCATGATGAAGGCAATTGCCAGGGATAGATGCAGATCTGGAACTTTGTGTGCGCAGGTGCAACACGTGTGCCCAGCTGGGCAATGCGCCCAGGGAAGCCCCCCTTAGTCCCTGGTCTTGGTCCGCCAAGCCATGGTCACGCATCCATGTGGGCTCCGCAGGTCCTTTCATGGGAAAAATGTTTTTGGTTGTAGTAGACGCCTACTCCAAATGGATCGAGTGTGACATTCTCAATTCAAGCACATCCTCTGCCATGGTAGAAAGTCTACGGGCAATGTTCGCTGCCCATGGTCTACCGGACGTCTTGGTCAGGCGGAACGAGCAGTGCAGATAATCAAACAGGGGATGCTCACAATCCAAGGGAGTTCCCTACAAAGCCGCTTATCAAGCCTCCTGTTGGCCAATAGATCCCGACCACACTCGCTCACAGGAATTCCACCCGCAGAGCTACTAATGAAAAGGACGCTCAAAACCAAGTTATCCCTCATACACCCCACCATGAAAGGAATTGTTGAGAGCAGGCGCTGGTCACAATGTGACTACCATGACGGGAATGCGAGGACGTGATGTATTGATGTCAATGACCCTGTCTTTGTCCTCAACTACGCTGCAGGGCCCAAATGGCTCGCAGGCACTGTGATTGCCAAAGAGGGGAATAGGATTCTGGTGGTTAAACTTACCAATGGACAAATCTGCCACAAACACGTGGATCAAACAAAAAGGAGTTTCAGCAACCCCATAGAAGAAGCAGAGGAAGAACACGATGTAGAGTTCACTCCACCACAGGTGACCGAACACTGTGGGCATTTCGGACAGGCCTGAGGCACCGCAAACAGCAGACACTCAGGCCAGTGCCCAACAACCAGAGCCCCAACTCAGGCGCTCTACAAGGGAGCGTAAACCACCAGAGAGACTTAGCCTGTGTTCCCAATAAGACTTTGGGGGGGAGGTGATGTCATGTATTCAAATGTCATTGTAATCCATGTATAAACTGACCTAAGTTGTACACCGTGAGAACACTGACCACTAGGTGGTGAACTTATAGGAGACACTCCTAACCTGGACTTTCAGGTAAAAAAGGGGAAGCTCCACCCACCTTCATCACTTCAGTGCTGGCTAATAAAGGTTACTGGTCACAGAGTGATCTACTCTCAACTATGGGCCTCGTGTGCATTTGTACTGTATAGTAAGGACATATTAAAACTGTCATTGGAGATCCTCTTGAGAAGAGTTACCAGGATGATTCCAGGACATGAGACTCATATGTTACGAAGACAGTCTCTGTGATTGCACTTGTGTTCATTGGAACAAAAAGTTGTAAAGGCCATGATCCATGTCTTTAAACGGCTGACAGATGTGGATAATGTTAACATAAGCAGTGTATTTAACATGAACTGTGAATGCAAAAGCTGAAGAATATTTCAACAAATTTTGTCCACACAGATATGTGGAACAGATCTGATGAAAGGTCATTGACCTGAAACGTTAACGCTGTTTCTCTCTCCACAGATGCTGCCTGACCTGCTGAATATTTCCAGCATTTTCTGTTTTTATTTTAGTGTTGAGCAACTCCTTTAGAAAGTAGGTGAATAAATATCCAGTTAGGAATGGAACTGAATGCTCGAAGGGTAGTTATGAATGATGATCATCACAACCATCTCATATCCAGATTTGTTCTCTTTGTTTTGCGCGCTAACCAACATTGAGTCCTGGACCAGCAATGGCTCGAATTTTAAATTCTCATCCTCGTGTGCAGATCCCCCCATGGCCTCACTCCCTCCTTATCCTTGTAATCTCCTCCAGCCCTCCTCAGAGCTCTCTGTGGGGCAAAATTGTCCTTTTTATAGCCCCAGGCGAGGGGAGGGGGCGCTAATGGGGCGCAACGAGGTTATCGCCTGGGGGAAGGGGTCCATAGCACCTCCAGGTAAATTGTCGTTTGGTTTGGGGAGTGTTGTACCACTCACCACCTTGCGACAACCCCTGTGTACCCCGTGGGGGAAATTGCCTCGTGGGCGCCGAGGATAGCGCCAGTCAATGTCACCGCCAGCTTCGTGGGTCGCAGACATCCGCCGCCAGGCCTCCTCTTAAATGGAAGGCCGTTTGTGCCTTGGGTCACCATATTTTTCTGCCGGCCGACACTTTTGTCGGCCCGACAATGGCAGCCCTTTCCTTGACCGGGCAACCATCCTGCAGCCCAGCACTTCGTTATGGGTGCTGGGCTGTTGGCCTGGCCAAGGGTATCCCCATTGGCCCAGTAACAGCCGTGAAAGGGACTGCAGAGCACACAGCGGCCCTCCTCTTTAATTGAAGGGGAGGGGCGTTCTGCCGCCTCAACATGACACGGCAGCTCCACGTTGCGCAAATTCACCTCACCCAGCTTCAGCCCCTGTACCGCCCCGCAGAGGTGCACAGCACCTCCGATATTGCCCCGGACATTTTTCACAGTTAAAAACCCAAATTTCAATCACTTACCTATACTTCATGGCGGGTGATACATTTTCATATAATTCGAATTATGCACCCCAAATGGGGCTTAGGGCAATTTTGCTCCATGTGTTTCTCCAATACTGGCTACCTGTGTATCCCCGCTTTCCATCACCGACCATTGCTAATGCCCGCTGCTGTCTAGGCTCTAAGCCCTGGAATTCCCTCCCTCAACCTCTCAGCCTCTCCTCTTTTAAGAACTCCTTAAAACCTATCTCTTTGACCAAGCCTTTGATTACCTGTCCTAATATCTTCTTATGAGGCTAAGGGGCGAAAAATGAGTAGCGCCCCGTTTGGTGGCAGTAACAGCTGAGAGGCGGGAGTGCCTATGCCTGGCATGGCAGTCTCACCCCACGACCTATATTCGGGTTACCGCCCCCGAGACCAAGTGGAGTGCAAAATATCGTGCTGCACTTGCTCTGTGTGGTGCAAGCAGGCAGAAGGGATCAAGAGGGGCACAGCGCTACACGATGGGACGCGTAGGACTGCTGCACAGACAGGACTCTCCCCTTCATTAATGGGAGGGCCAAGCTGCTGACTCTGTGGGGAGACACGGCCCTCCCTGGACCAGCAGGGAATGGGGTGCCATGGCACAAGTAAAATGCCAGGCTGCAAGATCGTGGCACGGTCCCCGCCATCCAGCAGGAAAAAGGTCGCAACCGGTAAATCGATCGTTTCCTTATTTTGAAATTGCCACTTCCCCTTTAAATTACAGGCATCATTCGGCACAGCTTCAGGGGACACTACCGAATTCTCGCTCTGGGCGAAAATGGGTCGCTGCGCACGGTGATGGCGGCATCATCACCGGTGCAGTGGAGCGGGATGCTACTGGTTGCCACGAGGCACTACCGGTTACAGCCGCAGAAGTGATTAGCAGCGCCGCGTTCAGGAGAAATGTCTTTTGCGCCCCGGGAGGTGCTAACACTCTGAATTTCTCCCCCAAGTGTCAAATTTAGTTTATTCCTGGGATGTTTTACTACATTAAAGGGTTTATATAAATGCAAGTTTTGTTGTTCTTGTTGTAAAGCCACCAGTATTGATGGTTCATAGCCAGTCACTGCTCATCTCTCTCTCTTTCTCTCTGTTGTATACAGTCTGAAAATTCAGCTCTTTTCCATCCACTGCTTCTTTGACAAAAATCAATTGCACTTCCACTGTCTTCTGAAACTTCAGGTGCTATTGACGTGAGAGCTCAATGCATACTCAGGCAATTTATCTGTGATTAGATTGGACATGCACAAAGTATTAGGAACATAGAAAAATCAGAAGATTGGAACAGGAGTACACCATTCCACCTCTTGATCATGGCTGATCTGTACCTGAATTCCAATTAAGCACCTTTTCACCATATCTTTTTATGCCCTTACCGAACAAAAATCTATTGATCTCAATCTTGAAAGTTTCAATTGACCCAGCATACACAGCCTTTTGTGTGAGAGAGTTCCAAATTTCCACTGCACTTTGTGTAAAAAGCTGCTTTCTAATTACATTCCTAACAGACCGAGCTCTAATTTTAAGAATGTGCCCCCTTGTTTTGGATTCCCCCACCAGAGGAAATAGTTTCACTTACCTACCCTATCAAAATGCTTTATAATTTTGAAAGCCTCACTTAGATCACACCTCAAACTTTTAAACTCAAGGGAATACAAACTAAGTTTATGCAACCTGTCTTCAGAATTTAACCCTTTAAGCTCTGGTATCATTCTGGAGAATCTGCCCTGCTACTCCTCCAAGGCCAATATATCCTTCCCAAGGTTCTGTACCCAAAACTGATTTGTAGCTGTCTTGTCTCAGTTCTGTCAACCAGAGTCATTTCCACCTTGGTTTATTGTTTCATGTCCTCATTCCACATTTGTTGCAGTCTGCTTCTTCACAATATCTTCCACAAGCAAAACATTTCAAAGCCGCACATCTTTCCATTATTTTCCACCTTTGATGTCACTGTTTCAGTGGTATAAGGATGTCTGGGATGATGTAACATCAATAAAATCTAGATTTCACATGTACAGTTATCACTTTTGATTTCCAGATAGTAACCAAGTATTTCAATTGTCCTGATGCAATTGAAATTCTCTGCTTGATATCTCCTGAGCATCTATAGTATGGATAAAGAAGATCAGATACTTTATTGATTACTATTATGCAGCTATGGTCAATTAAATAAGTAGGGTCAAATTAAACGAGCTGAAATTGTACATGGCTTTTGGAGTGAACAGGCTTGATGGAGCAGATGGGCTTCTCACGTTTGTTACATTTATATGTTCTTAATAAGCACTTCTGTGTGAATAATTATTTATATGTTTAAAAGTCCAGGGCCTGAAATTGGTGGACTTACCGTCTGCTGCTGCCGAGTTTTATCGGTGGTCTCACTGGTTTCTGGGCGGTCTCCCCTCCGAGCGAGTTTGGTGGAGTCCTCCTGCTGGCGGGGAGAGAAGACCACTGTGCACTGTCCGCTGACGTCTGTCGGTGTGCGCCGGCGTGCAACGCCCAGAAGAGTTCCCCTGCCCGCTGAGCTGTCAGTTTGGTCCGGGCGGTCCTCCGCCCCAGCAGGGGAAAAGATCGGCAAGTGAAGGCAGGTCTGACCTCAACAGTAAGTATGAAGACCTCCAAAGAAAGTTAGTTCACTTCTTTTCTTTATTTTTTTTCCAGGATTCAGGTGGATGGGGTCCCCTGAAGGATTTCTAGTGGAGTTTTTTCTTATGTTTTGAAATGTTTTAATTTTATCAGTTCCCCCCTCCCTGGGCCCGATTCAATCCTCGGCGGTACTTTGCCGAGGATTGCATTTGCTGCCGAGAATGGTAGCTACCGCCCGCTGCCGCCCAGAATCGGTGCGTAAGTCCCATTTTTGCCGCCGGGCAGTCTTTCCCAGATTTTTTCCTGAAACTTCCGCCCAAAGTACGGTCAGGATCTCAGCGGTCCTTTAGCCGGTACTTGGGCGGAACTTAGCTTTCACCAATTTCGGGCCCCTAGAGTCGTAAAGCTTAATTTATCTTTTTACCGCTTCTGAGGTGAACTGTCGTTTTCTAGGGGGATTCTAATCTTCACAAGCTAGGCAGTATCCTGGAAGAGTGGATTGCCCACCCATTGTAGAACCTGTCCGGTTTTCACCCCTTTCAAATCAAGATGACAGTGAAAATCATTCTCTATATTCTGTTTGAAATTTTTGAAGCTGAAGTTTGCAATAATAGAAATTATTGAGCAATGTTATTGTACAAGCTTTTAACACATTTATGTCAAATTCCACTCTACAATATTTTGGCTGAGGCACTAACCCATTTAAGATAATTCTGACTTTTCGAAAATAGCAGAAGGAGAAATTTGATACAAACAGATTAAGAGGTAGGTTATGATCAGGTCAGATGTTAATTTTTTTAAATCTCAAACCTGACCTCCACCCAGCACCACCCTGACAACTTCCGGGTTCAACGAAGGCTGGACAAGGGGCAGACAGCCAACCCGCTCCCAGGAGGCGGGTTGAGAATTGAAATATTTTAATGAGGCTGGCAGCCTCAGATTTAACCCACTTTGCATGTTTAACCTTGGCCAGCCAGGCTTCCCAGGCCTCGGGAAACCCAACAGCTGAAGGGAGGCAAGCTTCGAGGAGAAGGTAAGTGTCATGTATGTATGCTTGGGTTCACTAGCCACCAGGTGGCGCCACTGTCAGAGGTCATTAGGCAGTACACATGTGTGCACAGCCCAGGTATAAAAGGTCAGCCATCTTGTAATGTAATCACTTTGGGCCCTAATAAAGTAGAGCCAGGTTTGTACGTGTCCGGCGTTTACAGTATTCAGTCTATTGAGTTATTACATACACAACATTTGGCGACGAGGTAACAAGAACCTTCGCATGCAAAAATGAACACAATTGGAATTCTGGAGCGATTTGTGGAGGGAGAAGATTGGGCAGACTTTGTAGCCCGCTTGAACCAGTACTTTGTGGCCAACAAAATGGAGAAAGAGGCAGACGCAGTTCGTCGCCGGGCGATCCTCCTCACAGTTTGCGGTCTGAAGATCTATGGACTCATAAAGAATCTCCTCTCACCCTTAAGTTCAATGGACAAGGACTATGAAACATTGCGTGATCTGGTACGTGACCATCTCCAACCAGATGAAGGTATCATCATCTCAAGATATCGAATCTACACGTACGTTCGTTCTGAGGGCCACGATGTATCGGAATTCGTTGTCGACCAAAGATATCTAGCTGGACCGTGTAAGTTCGAATCTGCATTGGCAGACATGCTGCGGGATTTCTTTGTAATTGGCATCAACCACAGGGTGATCCTGCATAAGCTACTGGCGGTGGAGACGCTGGATTTGAGCAAGGCCATCACGATTGCCCAATCATGCATGACGACGGACAAAAGCTTAAAGCAAATATCATTGAAAAATCGGAATTCGGCAAGTACTGTAAACAAGATAGTATCGTCGTTTGGCAGAGCTGCGTATGGCAGGGCCTACTCAAAACCTGTGGCTGCTCAAAGTCCGCCAACGGGAATGAATCCGATATCACCATGTTGGCGTTGTGGGGGAAATCATCGGCATCATCAGTGTCGGTTTAAACAGTATATTTGTACCGGCTGTTCGAGAGTGGGGCATCTCCAGCACATGTGTCCGCAACTGAGCGAGCATGCTGCAACGCACCACATGGAGGATGAATACCAGTCTAGTGTGGATCCAGATATGCAATCCGAGATACCAGAGGAGGAAGTGTATGGACTGTATTCGTTCCGAACAAAGAGCCAACCGATAATGATCAATGTAAAACTTAATGGTATGCTGGTATCGATGGAATTGGACACGGGTGCGAGTCAATCAACAATGAGCCAGAGGACATTCGACAGGCTGTGGGATACTAAGGCTGTGAGGCCTAAGCTGAGTCCAGTCAATGCCAAGTTGCGTACGTACACTAAAGAACTCATAACGGTGATTGGCAGTGCAGTAATCAAGGTGTTGTATGATGGTGCGGTTCATGATTTACCGTTATGCATTGTTCCAGGCAATGGTCCATAGATGTACGGCAGGAACTGGTTAGAAAAAATCAAATGGAACTGGAACGAGATCAAAGCATTGTTGTCGGAGGAGAATACTCCATGTTCTCAAGTGATGAGCAAGTTCTCCTCGCTGTTTGAACCAGGCATCGGCAATTTCACGGGAGCCAAGGTGCAGATCCACGTGGACTCGGATGCAAGACCCATCCATCATAAAGCTCGGGCAGTTCCATACATGATGAGGGAGAAGGTCGAAATCGAACTGGACATACTCCAGCGTGAAGGGACCATATCACCGGTTGAATTTATCGAATGGGCCAGCCCCATTGTTCCCGTGTTGAAAACTGAGGGCACTGTCAGGATTGTGAAGACTACAAGGTTACGATCAACCGAGTTTCGAAACAGGATCAATACCCATCACCAAAGGCTGATGACCAGTTTGCAACGCTAGCCGAGAGGAAGTTGTTTACAAAACTGGATCTAACGTCGGCCAACATGACACAGGAGCTGGTCGACACATCGAAGAAACTTACGTACATCAACACTCATAAAGGACTGCTTATCTACAACAGGTGTCCTTTCGGAATTCGCTCGGCTGCAGCCATATTTTAGAGGAACATGGAGAGTCTACTGACGTCCGTCTCTAAAACCGTCGTGTTCCAAGATGACATACTGGTCACAGGTCGTGACTTCGCCGAACATCTGAACAACCTGGAAGAGGTTTTACATCGTCTGGACAAAGTGGGGCTCAGACTGAAACACTTGAAGTGTGTCTTCATGGCACTGCAGGTCGAATTCCTGGGAAGGAAAATTATGCTGACAGTGTCAGACCCACGGACTTGAAAACCAAGGCCATCAAAAATACACCCAAGCCTCAGAATGTGACGGAGCTGCATTCGTTCCTTGATCTACTCAACTACTTCGGTAATTTCTTGCCTAGATTGAGCACCTTATTAGAGCCGCTGCACATGCTGCTAAGAAAAGGCGACAACTGGGTTTGGGGTGCATCTCAAGAGAGAGCATTTGAGAAAGCTACTAAATCTGCTTTGCTCTAACAAGCTGCTGGTACATTATGATCCATTTAGTATTGGCCTGTGATGCTTCGTCATATGGAATTAGTTGTGTGCTCCAATAAGCTAATGAGTTGGGCAACTTACAACTTGTTTCATATGCTTCAAAAAGTTTGTCAAAGGTGGAAAGAGCCTACAGCATGGTAGAGAAAGAAGCACTAGTCTGTGTGTATGGTGTTAAAAAGATGCATCAGTACCTGTTTGGTCTTCGGTTTGAATTGGAAACAGATCACAAGCCACTCATTTCATTGTTTTTGGAAAACAAAGGTATCATTACCAATGCATCGTCCCACCTCCAGAGATGGGTGCTGACATTATCTGCCTATGATTATGTCATTTGCCATAGACCTGGCACTGAAAATTGTGCCGATGCATTGAACCGTCTGCCCGTTGCCCACATCGGAGGTGGAAACGCCACAACCAACAGACCTACAATTAGTCATGGATGCTTTTGAAAGTGAAGGAACCCCTATCACGGCCCAACAAGTTAAGACCTGGATCAGCCAGGACCCGATATTATCAGTTGTGAAACGTTGTATCCTTAGTGGTGATTGGTCTGCTATACCCAAGCAAATGAGTGAGGAGACCAAACCTTACATCCATCGCAAAGACGAACTATACTGTGGAGTAATCGTGTTGTTATGCCCAAGAAAGGCAGAGAGAAATTTGTGCATGGTCCACATAGCACGCATCCCGGTATTGTCATGATGAAAGCCATTGCCAGGTCTCATGTATGGTGGCCTGGAATTGACTCTGATCTGGAATCATGTGTGCAACACTTGCATGCAGCTTGGTAAAGCACCAGTGAAATCGTCGCTGAGTCTGTGGTCGTGGCCATCTAAACCATGGTCCAGGATCCACATCGACTTGGCAAGTCGCTTCCTGGGAAAGATGTTGTTAGTTGTGGTGGATGCTTATTCCAAGTGGATAGAGTGTATAATCCGTGTCATGTTTGCTACTCATGGTCTGCCTGACAACGTTGTAAGCAACAACAGATCTTGCATCACCAGTATGGAGTTTCAAGAGGTCATAAAACTCAATGGTATCAAACATATGAGGTCAGCACCATTCAAACCTACATCCAATGGACAAGCAGACGGTGCGGTCCAAACCATCAAGCAGAGTAGGAAACATGTAACCTAAGGTTCACTGCAAACTCGCTTGTCACGCATATCGCTTAGTTACAGGACAAGACCCCATACGCTTATCGGGGTCTCCCCTGTTGCACTATTGATGAAGAGAGGTCTCAAGACCAGGCTCTCTCTTGTCCATCCTGACTTGAATAATACAGACGTCAAAGTCAACAACTGTGTCACGTGACATTTCTATCAATGATCCTGTGTATGTACTGAATTATGTTCAAGGTCCCAAATGGATCGTCGGTACTGTTATGGCCAAGGAGGGTAACAGAGTGTTTATCGTTAAGCTCAAGAATGGGCAGACATGCAGGAAACATGTCGATCAGATAAAGCTGCGGCACACGGATGAGCCGGAGCAGTCTGAGGAAGACACAATCAGTGACCAACCAACCTACCCTCAGTCATCAAAGGACTCTGCTGTCATCAATGAATCTGGACTTTCAATCACTGACATGGTCAATGAATCTGGATTTTCAATCCCTGACGTGGTCATTGCCACTCCCATCAGATTGGCTACCCAGCCCCCAGTCATAACAGACTCAGAACGCTTGCCCAAGGCTGGAGTTGAACTGAGACATTCAACTCGGGAGCGGAAAGCCCCGGACCATCTCAATTTGTAAAAAGACCGTTACTAATATCTTAAAGGGGGATATTGTCATGTATGTATGCTTGGGTTTACTAGCCACTAGGTGGCACAACTGTCGGAGGTTATTGGACTGTGCGCACGTGTGTGCGGCCCAGGTATAAAAGGCCAGCCATCTTGTATTGTAATCACTTTGGGCCCTAATAAAGTAAAATCAGGTTTGTACCTGTTCGGAGTTTAAAGTATTTAGTCTATTGAGCTATTGCATACACAACAGTAAGTGCTTTTACAGCAATGCATGTGGGCCAGGAGCAGCAGGAGTGCTTCCCCCTGACCCCTACCTCCATTGGACCCCCACATACAAAGGCCCCTGGGATTGGGGATCAGGCATCGGACCCTCCTGGATCACACCCCCGTCCCAGGGTTGTGGATCAGATTGCCCCACCCTCGCCATGCTCCTAGTAGCAGCTGCAAGCGCCATACCTGTTCCTGTGGCCTGCTCCGGAGTCCTCCTAACCCAACTGAAAGCCAAGCTTGTCAATCAGGCTGACCTCTGGGTGGGGAACCTGTCAACGAGAAAGGTTGCACAATGTGGAGCTAAAACTCTGCCTATTGAGGGGAGACCCGGACTTCCGGGTTTCATTACAGAAACTCCTCGCACCCCCGTACCCTGTCAATAACAGGGCTTAATGTTATCATATGATAGCTTTGCTCAGAATAATTAGCAGGCTCATACTTTTAAGTCTCTCTTTAAGCAGCAGGGTAATAATTAGTTACAACAGATTTGTTAACAACTTTGTGCAGAGGGCAGTGGTTCTACGCAGGCTGTCTGGGTAAAAGGTCCCCCTCCAGTGAGCTGGTGAATATGATGAGATACATAACGTACAGACACTATCATTAGTAAAGCATCACTTTTCTTAATTTTGGCAAAATGTTTTTCTTACACACTGAAGCATCAAAAATGTATAAGTGCAATTGATTCTCTGCTCAGACTCAGGGAAGCAAAAAAAATAATTGCTTATGCAAATCACATTCTAACACCGACTGAGAGAAAATGATCTACTTGTGACAAAGAGCAGTGTGTGGGCTGACAGACATTTCTGGTTAGTCTTAGATGAATATCCACTGAGAATGATGAAATATCACAAAACTTTATTTGTGGAATAGCAAATTTAAATGATCAATGACTGTACATACACACTATGAGATGGCCTCTTATGCTTTATATTTAAAAAGCTTAACGTGGATCGTAATCCTGTAAAATACATAGAATGCCACCACGTGAATGGCAACACCTTTAATAACCCAAGTCAGTCATGATGTGGCTTCCATTCCAGATGTGATGATGGCAGCATAGAAATTAATGGAAAATGGATACCAACATACTTTATGACATAGCAGATTCTTTTAACAATACTCCATTGAGTATCAATTCTCATTAGTTCGTGGATCCATTGAGGAAAATCTCAACGTGATTAGGGAGACACGACGTGGAAACAGTTTTTTGAGGGTGTAACTTGCAGGGTAGTAAGGGGGAACAGGTGGATATAGTTGATTTTTAGAAGGCTTTCAATAAGGGAGGGTGAACAGTCAGATGTCGTGGTGCACATTGGTACCAACGATATAGGTAAGAAACGGGATGAGGTCCGACGAGATGAATTTAAGGAGCGAGGAGCTAAATTAAAAAGTAGGACCTCAAAAGTAGTAATCTCGGGATTGCTACCAGTGCCATGAGCTAGTCAGAGTAGGAATCGCAGGATAGCTCAGATGAATACGTGGTTTAAGCAGTGGTGCAGCAGTGAGGGATTCAAATTCCTGGGGCATTGGAACCAGTTCTGGGGGAGGTGGAACCAGTACAAAGCGGATGGTCTGCACCTAGGCAGGACCGGAACCAATGTCCTAGGAGGAGTGTTTGCTAGTGCTGTTGGGGAGGAGTTAAACTAATATGGCAGGGGGATGGGAACCAATGCAGGGAGACAGAGGGAAACAAAATGGAGACAGAAGCAAAAGACAGAAAGGAGATGAGTAAAAGTGGAGGGCAGAGAAATCCAAGGCAAAAAACAAAAAGCGCCACTTTGCAGCAAAATTCTAAAGGGTCTAAGTGTGTTAAAAAGGCAAGCCTGAAGGCTCTGTGCCTCAATGCGAGGAGTATTCGGAATAAGATGGACGAATTAACTGTGCAGATAGCAGTTAATGGATACGATGTGGTTGGCATCATGGAGATATGGCTCCAGGGTGACCAAGGCTGGGAACTCAACATCCAAGGGTATTCAACATTTAGGAAGGATAGACAGAAAGGAAAAGCAGGCGGGGTGGTGTTGCTGGTTAAAGAGGAAATTAATGCAATTGTAAGGAAAGACATCAGTTTGGATGATGTGGAATCGGTATGGGTGGAGCTGCGGAATACCAAGGGTCAGTAGTAGTGATGTTGGGGAGGGCATCAAACAGGAAATTAGGGATGCATGCAATAAAGGTGCAGAAGTTATCATGGGTGACTTTAATATCCATATAGATTGGGCTAACCAAACTGGAAACAATATGGTGCAGGAAGATTTCCTGGAGTGCATAAGGGATGGTTTTCGAGACCAATATGTCGAGGAACCAACTAGGGGGGAGGCCATCTTAGACTGGGTGTTGTGTAATGAGAGAGGATTAATTAGCAATCTCGTTGTGCGAGGCCCCTTGGGGAAGAGTGACCATTAGAATGAAACAGGTAATTCAGAGATCATGGTCCAGAACTTAAAGAAGGGTAACTTTGAAGGTATGAGGCGTAAATTGGCTAGGATAGATTGGCGAATGATGCTTAAGGGGTTGACTGTGGATGGGCAATGGCAGACATTTAGAGACCGCATGGATGAACTATAACAATTGTGCATCCCTGTCTGGCGTAAAAATAAAAAAGGGAAGGTGGCTCAACCGTGGCTATCAAGGGAAATCAGGGATAGTATTAAAGCCAAGGAAGTGGCATACAAATTGGTCAGAAATAGCAGCGAACCCGGTGACTGGGAGAAATTTAGAACTCAGCAGAGGAGGACAAAGGGTTTGATTAGGACAAAGAAAATAGAGTACGAGAGGAAGTTTGCAGGGAACATTAAAATGGACTGCAAAAGCTTCTATAGATATGTAAGGAGAAAAAGGTTAGTAAAGACAAACGTAGGTCCCCTGCAGTCAGAATCAGGGGAAGTCATAACTGGGTACAAAGAAATGGCAGACCAATTGAACAAGTACTTTGGTTCGGTATTCACTCAGGAGGACACAAACAACCTTCCGGATATAAAAGGGGTCAGAGGGTCTCGTAAGAAGGAGGAACTGAGGGAAATCCTTTTTAGTCGGGAAATTGTGTTCGGGAAATTGATGGGATTGAAGGCCGATAAAACCCTAGGGCCTGATGGTTTACATCCCAGAGTACTTAAGGAGGTGGCCTTGGAAATAGCGGATGCATTGACAGTCATTTTACAACATTCCATAGACTCTGGATCAGTTCCTATGGAGTGGAGGGTAGCCAATGTAACTCCACTTTTTAAAAAAGGAGGGAGAGAGAAAACAGGGAATTATAGACTGGTCAGCCTGACATCGGTAGTGGGTAAAATGATGGAATCAATTATTAAGGATGTCATAGCAGCGCATTTGGAAAGAGGTGACATGATAGGTCCAAGTCAGCATGGATTTGTGAAAGGGAAATCATGCTTGACAAATCTTCTGGAATTTTTTGAGGATGTTTCCAGTAGAGTGGACAAGGGAGAACCAGTTGATGTGGTGTATTTGGACTTTCAGAAGGCTTTCGACAAGGTCCCACATAAGAGATTAATGTGCAAAGTTAAAGCACATGGGATTGGGGGTAGTGTGCTGACGTAGATTGAGAACTGGTTGGCAGACAGGAAACAAAGAGTAGGAGTAACTGAGTACTTTTCAGAATGGCAGGCAGTGACTAATGGGGTACCGCAAGGTTCTGTGCTGGGGCCTCAGCTGTTTACATGGTTCATTAATGATTTAGATGAGGGGATTAAATGTAGTATCTCCAAATTTGCGGATGACACTAAGTTGGGTGGCAGTGTGAGCTGCGAGGAGGATGCTATGAGGCTGCAGAGTGACTTGGATAGGTTAGGTGATTGGGAAAATGCATGGCAGATGAAGTATAATGTGGATAAATGTGATGTTATCCGCTTTGATGGTAAAAGCAGAGAGACAGACGATTATCTAAATGGTGACAGATTAAGAAAAGGGGAGCTGCAACGAGACCTGGGTGTCATGGTACATCAGTCATTGAAGGTTGGCATGCAGGTACAGCAGGCGGTTAAGAAAGCAAATGGCATGTTGGCCTTCATAGCGAGGGGATTTGAGTACAGGGGCAGGGAGTGTTACTACAGTTGTACAGGGCCTTGGTGGGGCCACACCTGGAGTATTGTGTTCAGTTTTGGTCTCCTAACTTGAGGAAGGACATTCTTGCTATTGAGGGAGTGCAGCAAAGGTTCACCAGACTGATTCCCAGGATTGCGGGATTGACATATCAAGAAAGACTGGATCAACTGGGCTTGTATTCACTGGCGTTCAGACGAATGAGAGGGGATCTCATCAAAACGTTTAAAATTCTAACGGGTTTAGACAGGGTAGATGCAGGAAGAATGTTCCCAATGTTGGGGATGTCCAGAACCAGGGGTCACAGCCTAAGAATAAGGGGTAAGCCATTTAGGACCGAGATGAGGAGAAACTTCTTCACCCAGAGAGTGGTGAACCTGTGGAATTCTCTACCACAGAAAGTTGTCGAGGCCAGTTCACTAAATATATTCAGAAAGGAATTAGATGTAGTCCTTACTACTAGGGGGATCAAGGGGTATGGCGAGAAAGCAGGAATGGGGTACTGAATTTGCATGTTCAGCCATGAACTCATTGAATGGCGGTGCAGGCTCGAAAGGCCGAATGGCCTACTCCTGCACCTATTTTCTATGTTTCTATGTTTCTATGTGCCACACAAGAGGCTGATGTACAAGATTAGGGCTCATGGGATTGGGGTAATATATTAGCATGGATTGAGGATTGGTTAATGGACAGAAAACAGAGAGTAGGAATAAATGGGTCATTTTCACGATGGCAGATGCAAAGAGTGGAGTACCACAAGGATTATTGCTTGGCCCTCAGCTATTTACAATCTGTATCAATAATTTAGATGATGGGACCGAGTGTAATGTCTCCAAGTTTGCTGATGATACAAAGCTAGGTGGGAAAGTAAGCTGTGAGGATGATGCAAAGGGAAATGGACCGGTGACGTGAATGGACAAGAAGTTGGCAGATGAAGTTTAAGTCCCATTAAAAATTGATTAGCTTCCCTGATGCCTGATGTGCAGTGCATTAAAACTTAAATTTTAAGACTCAAAAGGAAGAAAAAGAGGGCTAGAAATTCATATTCACCATGAAAATTGCTGGTGTCACCAGAAACTGGAGTTAACGACTACAAAAATTTCCCACAATGATAAAAACATAAGAACATAAGAAATAGGAGCAGGAGCAGGCCACATGGCCCCTCGAGCCTGCTCCACCATCTAATAAGATCATGGCTGATCCGATCATGGACTCAGCTCCACTTCCCTGCCCACTCCCCATAACCTGTTATTGCCTTATCGCTCAAAAATCTGTCTATCTCTGCCTTAAATATGACCCAGCCTCCACAACTCTTTGGGGCAGAGAATTGCACAGATTTATAACCCTCTGAGAGAAGAGATTCCTCCTCATCTCAGTTTTTAAATTGGCGGCCCCTTATTCTGAGACTATGCCCCCTAGTTCTAGATTCCCCTATGAGTGGAAATATCCTCTCTGCATCCACCTTGTCGTGCCCCCTCATTATCTTATATATTTCGATAAGGTCACCTCTTATTCTTCTGGACTCCAATGAGTATAGGTCCAACCTACTCAACCTCTCTACATAAGTCAACCCCCTCATCTCTGGAATCAACCTAGTGAACCTTCTCTGAACAGCCTCCAATGCAAATATATCCTTCCTTAAATATGGAGATCAAAACTGTACGCAGTACTCCAGGTGTGGCCTCACCAATACCCTATACAAATGTAGCAGGACTTATCTGCTTTTATACTCTATCCCCCTTGCAATAAAGGCCAAAATTCCATTTGCCTTCCTGATTAGTTCTTGATCTAAGATAGTCTGCTCCCTGGTTGATTCTGCAACGTACTGTTCAAGAAAACTATCCTGGATACACATGAACTCTTCCTCAATGTTACCTTGGCCAATTTGCTTTGTCCAATCAATATGAAGGTTAAAATCGCCCATGATTATTGCCGTTCCTTTTTAACAAGCCTCCATTATTTATTGATTTATAATTCGTCCAACAGTGTAGCTATTGTTAGGGGCTTTTAGACTACACCTGTTATATATGTATACTTGTATTTACTCTGTACAGCCACCAGGGGGCTCAGCCTCTGGAGTCCCAAGGGTTCCCATAATCCCTTGGGAGCACAGGTATTTAAGGAGGCCTCACAGGTTGGAGAAGCACTCTGGAGACCAGCAATAAAAGACTAAGGTCACACTTTACTTTGAGCTCACAGTGTTCAGTCTGACTCTTTCTCCATACACAACAACTGGTGACGAGATACAGATAGCGAACCCAAAGATGCAGAGAACAGTGGGCATCTTGGAGAAATTCTCGGAGGGAGATGATTGGGAAACTTTTGTGGAGCGACTCGACCAATACTTCGTGGCCAACGAGTTAGATCGGGAAGAGAGCGCTGCCAAATGAAGGGCGATCCTCCTCACCATGGGGCACCAATGTATGGCCTCATGAAGAATCTGCTCACTCCAGCGAAACCATGGAAAAATCACACGACGATTTGTGCACACTGCTCTGAGAGCATTTGAACCCAAAGGAAAGCGTTCTGATGGCGAGGTACCGGTTCTACACCTACAAAAGGTCTGAAGGCCATGAAGTGGCGAGTTATGTCACTGAGCCAAGACGCCTTGCAGGACATTGCGAATTTGAAGGACATTTGGAGCACATGCTCAGAGACTTTTTCGTACTTGACATTGGCCACGAAACCATACTTCGCAAACTTTTGACTGTAGAGACCCCAACCTTGAGTAAGGCCAGGCGTTCATTGCCACCAGTGACAATACTAAGCAAATCTCTCAGCACACAAGTGCTGCTACAAGTTGTGTGAACAAAGTGATGTTGTTTTCGAATCGTAACATAAAGGGCAGGTCACACATACCTGAAGCTACACGTCCGCAGATGTCTCAGAGTCCACCATCAAGGGTGATGAATGCAAGGCCATTAACACCTTATTGGCGCTGCGGGGGTGATCATCATTTCCATACATGCCGATTCAAAGAGTACGTTTGCAAGGGCTGTGGAACAATGGGACACCTCCAACGAGTGTGCAGGTGAGCTGCAAAGCCTGTTAAACCTGCAAACCACCATGTTGCAGAGGAGGACAGATCCACGGAGGATCACGATGAACCAGAGCCTCAGATCGAGGAGGCAGAGGTACATGGGGTGCACACATTCACCACGAATTGTTCCCCGATAATGCTAAATGTTGAACTAAATGGACACTCGGTGTCAATGGGCGCAAGCCAGTCCATCATGGACAAAAAGACTTTGGAAAGTTGTGGTGCAACAAGGCCTCAAGGCCAGTCTTAACTCCAGTTCACACGAAACTAAGAGCTTAGTCGAAAGAACTGATTCCTGTAATCGGCAGTGCCACCGTAAAGGTCTCCTACGATGGAGCAGTGCACAAGCTATCATTCTGGATGGTACCAGGCGATGGTCCCACACTGCTCAGCAGGAGCTGGCTGGGAAAGATATGCTGGAACTGGGACGACGTCCGAGCGCTATCGCCCGCTGACGAAACTTCGTGTGCCCAGGTTTGAAACAAATTTCCTTCACTGTTCAAACCAGGCATCGCGAAATTCCAAGGAGCAAAACGCAGATCCACATAATTCCGTGGGCGCGACCCATCCATCACAAGAGGAGAGCAGTACCGTACATGATGAGAGAAAGGGTAAAGATCGAGCTAGACCGTCTGCAAAGAGAGGGCATCATTTCCCCGATCGAGTTTCAACGAGTGGGCCAGTCCTATCATCCAAGTCCTCAAGGGAGACGGCACCATCAGAATCTGTGGCAATTACAAAGTAACTATTAATCGTTTCTCCCTGCAGGACCAATACCCACTACCAAAGGCCGATGACCTTTTTGCATTGCTGGCGGGAGGAAAGACGTTCACGAGGATGGATCTGACTTCAGCCTACATGATGCAGGAACTGGAGGAATCATCGAAGGCCCTCATCTACATTAACATGCACAAAGGTTTTTTTGTTTACAACAGATGCCCGTTTGGAATCCGATCGGCGGCGATATTCCAGAGAAACATGGAAAGCTTATTGAAGTCGGTCCCGCTAACTGTGGTCTTCCAGGACGACATCTTGGTCACAGATCGGAACACAGTCGAGCATCTGCAGAACCTGGAGAAGGTTCTTAGTCAATTCAACCACGTGGGACTCAGGTTAAAACGCTCTAAGTGCGTTTTCCTGGCACTTGAAGTGGAGTTCCTGGGAAGGAGGATAGCGGCGGATGGCATCAGGCCCACCAACGCGAAGACGGAGGCAATCGAGAATGCACCGAGGCCACAGAACGTGACGGAGCTGCTGTCGTTTCTGGGACTCCTGAATTACTTTGGTAATTTCTTACCTGGTCTCAGCACACTGTTGGAACCACTGCAAGTCTTACTATGAAAAGGTGACGAATGGGTTTGGGGCAAAAGCCAAGAAAATGCCTTTGTAAAAGCGAGAAAATTGTTATGCTCAAACAAGTTGCTTGTGTTGTATGATCCATGTAAGCGTTTGGTACTAGCATGTGATGCGTCGTCATATGGCGTCGGGTGTGTATTGCTACAAGCAAATGATTTCGGGAAACTGCAACTGGTTGCTTATGCATCCAGGAGTCTGTCTAAGGCTGAGAGAGCCTACAGCATGATTGAGAAAGAAGCGTTAGCGTGTGTCTATGGGGTAAAGAAAATGCATCAATATTTGTTTGGGCTAAAATTCGAATTTGAAACTGACCATAAGCCACTTATATCCCTATTCTCCAAGAGTAAAGGGATAAATACCAATGCATTGGCCCACATGCAGAGATGGGTGCTCACATTGTCCGCATATAATAATGCCATCCGCCACAGGCCAGGCACAGAAAACTGCACCGATGCTCTCAGTAGGCTGCTATTGCCCACCATGAGGGTAGAAATGGTGCAGCCCGCAGATCTAGTCATGGTTATGGAAGCATTTGAGAGTGAACAATCACCCGTCACTGCCTGGCAGATCAAATCTGGACAAGCCAGGACCCCTTATTATCTCTAGTCAAAAGCTGTGTGCTTCACGGGAGCTGGTCCAATGTCCCAGTGGAAATGCAAGAAGAGATAAAGCCGTTCCAGCGACACAAAGATGAAATGTCGATACAGGCAAACAATACAGGTCCCCTAGTGCCACGTGTTTAACTCTCTGATCTTATTTACCCTATGCAAATTTGCTCGTAGCTCAGGTAGTAATCCAGAGATTATTAGCTCTGTGCTTCTGCTTTTTAATTTGGCCCCTTGCTGCTCGCTATCCCTCAGCAGAACCTCTTTCTTTGTCCTATCTATGTCATTGGTACCCACGTGGACCACGACGACTGGATCTTCCCCCTCACACTCCAAGATCCTCTCCAGCCCAGAGGAGATGCCCTTAACTTTGGCATCGGGCAGGCAACACAGGCTTCGGGACTCACACTCTCAGCTGCAGAGAACAGTATCTATCCCCTTAATGATACTGTCCCCTACAACTACAAGGTTTCTTTTTACTCCCCCCACTTGAATGGCCTCCTGTACCAAGGTGCTGTGGTCAGTTTGCTCATCCTCCCTGCAGTCCCTGCTCTCGTCCACATAGGGAGTAAGAGCCTCAAACCTGTTGGACAAGAGAAAGGGCTGAGGCTCCTCCATCACGACATCCTGGGTCCCCATACCTCCCTCACTTGTAGTCACACCCTCCTGTCCCTCACCACGGACCAAATTTGAATTACTTAATCTAAGAGGTGTGATTGCCTCCTGGAACACAGCGTCTGGGTAACTCTCCCCCTCCCTGAGGTGTTGCAGTGTCCGCAGCTCGGATTCCAGCTCATTAACAGAGAACCGAAGTTTCTCAAGCTGCAGACACTTGCTGCAGCTGTGGTCGCTGTGGGCCTCAATGGGGTCAACCAGCTCCCACATGCAACAGCAGAACCACGTCGCCTGTCCTTCCATCTTTAATGAATTTAGTTAATTAAGTTTTCAACTTTTGTTTTTAATCCCAGCTCTTAATTCAAACCAATGCCCCAGAAAAGAGAGAAAAACTCACCGACCAATCACTTCCCTTCTTTCCAGTGACATCACGCTTTGATTTTGGTTCTTTCTACTTTTTGCCTTCAGGTCAGTTGGTGTTTGGGCTGCTCCTCTCGAGTCAGGTCTCGCGCTGCAAAGGGAATAAATTCATCTGTGGGCTTGAGAATGGTGGGGCAGTGCTACCCTTCCATGCAAGGTCTTCCTGGTAGCGTTAATGGAGAGCTCCGAGGCAAAGTTCCAGTCCTGAAGTGGCGTTCGATCTTCACACAGCCTGTGGGAGTGAGGCTGTGGAGCTTGTAAGGAACTGTGGGTAATTAAAAGGGCGATGAATTAAAGGGGCAATGTACGCAGAAGTAATACAAATTAAAATGCAGTGAAAAAATGCAATGAAAAAATTTCAGCCCTAGCTGCCTTTAAAAATAAAATTAACATTAAAAAGAAGTTCCAAATGTGATTATTCAGCTCTTAAAGTGAATTCCCTTCTGAAACTCAAAAAATGTGAAAACAGCTTCAGCACTAATACAAATGGCTCAGCAAATCAAGGAAGGGCCACCCAAGTTCTTGCATGCAGCACTCCAGCTTTTTGCAGGGGCTCAATACTACAAGACAGGTCCTCTGCTCACAGGGGATTGGAGGCCTTCCAAAAAGATGGAAGTGGGACTACATCACAGAGGCCGTCACTGCCAGCAGTGTTGCCCCTACCACCTGGCTCCAGTGCCCAAAGAAGCTTCATGACTTCAGACCACTGGTCAAGGCCAGCGACGGCATCTTTCAAAGCCTTCTACCAACTGTACCACTAGCCTCACGCACTGCTCAATGCACAACCCCCACTCCCAATAACTCATCTACCAATAATCTGCACCAATCACGAGGCACATTTCCCATTACTAGCCTCATCTCATCCCCTTGGAGGAGACGGAGCGGGCCATTCTTGGTAGGGGCATGGCTGAGCCCTTGGCCAACGGTGGGGCTGAAAGGATAAAAGATGCTGGTATTCTTATATGTTATCTTCCTGTTGCTTTTCCACCCTCCTGCCACCACAACTCCACCCTTGTGCTTTCCTAACTATAAGTAGAATGGGCCTATATTCTCTGAAGTTTAGCAGAATAAGAGGTGATCTCATTGAAATATATAAAATATTTAGAAGGTTTAACAGGGTAGATTCTCAGAGGCTGTTTGCCCTGGCTGGAGAGTCTACACCTAGGGGTCTATTGGATTAGAACCTCCACTTTTTTTTGCATGCTTAACGCCCACTTAACGCCCATTTTACCACTGAAATGACATATAACGCCCATATATCGCCCATTTTGGCACAAAATGGAAACCACCCAGCATTACTTTCCGCACGGAATTAACTCCGAGATTCAATATTAACACCCGCCCACTGTTTTTTGTCATAAAGAGCATATTTACCCAAACTAGCAGCCATGGAGATCGCTCATCTTCAATTTCACCACCTCGCACACATATCGCCCACAATATCGCTCGCCCAAAAAACTGCCCACAAAAAGTGGAACGAACCGGAACGAATCACAGTGTTATGGACGCCATGTTGTAGATCACATTTCACGTCCTTTAAAAGGCTGCTGTGCTCGGCGGAGTTCGGATGTACTCTGCAGGTCATTGGAGTTGATGTGAACATCTCTAAAAACATCTTGACCACACTGTGACTGATTGGAATTGAAGAGGTGTCTTCGTCGGGACATTGCTTGTTTGTGAGAAATCGGTGAAAAACAGAGAGCTACTGCAATGGGCCTGTCCTTTCTCACCCTTTCGTGGTGATCAATTACATGAAGCAGACTCGACATCGCCGAAGGAACGCTCCACTGTATTATGTGCCCAATGTAAGAAGCGACAGACAGCTGAGGAGAACCAAATGTTATATCCCTCGCAAGTGCAAGGAGAAGCATTCTTATCTCGACTTGCCCGACAGCACCTGCCTTCAGAGACTGCGCTTCCATAAAGAGGTTATCACTGAGGTATGCCAGCTGATAAGGGAAGATCTGCAGCCTGCCAGCACCATCGGTACTGCACTGTCCGTCGAGGTCAAAGTCACTGTGGCACTGTCCTTCTATGCCTCGGGTTCTTTTCAGGCCACAGCTAGCATCATTTGTAGACTTTGCCAGCATGCCACACATTGCTGCATTAGACAGGTCACTGAAGCCCTGTACGCACGCAGGAGGGACTTGATCAGCTTCCCTATGACCAGGGAGGCACAGAGTGAGAGGGCTCTAGGATTCTCCAGAATTGCAAATTTCCCCAAGGTGCAGGGAGCAATGGACTGTACGCACATCGTGATGCAGGCACCTTTTCAGGATGCTGAGTTTTTCAGGAAGCGCAAGGGATTACATTCCCTGAAAGTCCAACTGGTTGTCAACCACCAGCAAATTATACTGGCAGTGAATGCTCAATTTCCGGGCAGCATCCATGATGCTCACATCCTGCGTGAGAGCACTATATCTGACTTGTTTAATAATGAGCCACAAGGTCAATGCTGGATGCTTGGGGACAAAGGATATGGCCTCGCCACCTGGCTGATGACCCCCCCTGCGTGACACCCATGCCGAAGCTGAGAGGCAATACAACGAGAGCCTCAGAGCAACTCACAATAGCGTGGAGAAAACCATTGGAGTGCTGAAGCAGCGCTTTAGTTGCCTGGACCTCTCAGGAGGCGAGCTTAAATACCACCCTGAGCAGGTAGCTCAATTCGTGGTGGTGTGCTCCATGCTGCACAACTTGGCTATCAAGAGGGGTCAAGAATTGCTTGATGAGTCTGACAGTCAACCTCACCAGAAAGAGGAAGAGGAGGTCGAGGAGGCGGACGCTGACATCGGGCCAGGCAATCAGGCTGATGCTGAAGCCATGGCCCCGCCCCCCTGTAGACTGCATAAAAGGGCCCATGGTGGCATGATAGCTGCAAGAGCCTTACGTCAGGAGCTCATCAATGTGCGCTTTGCCAAAGAACGTTGATGTTATTTACAAGGCTGACACACTGGTAGGTATGCAGGTGATACATCAATGGTGGACATCACCTTGGTGACAGTTAAAGTTTAAGTTGATTGAAGTTAAGTGTGATTAAACCCTTTGATGTTAAGGATTCACCAGCGTGTAATGGTGCAGGCAAATGAGCCAATGTGCAACAAGGTTTTGTTCAATAAAAAACATTTAAACTGAACATTAGTCTGAAATCATCAGTATTTCTGTACAAACCAACCCTTTCCCCACCGCCCCCACCACCCCCCCCCCCGCTTCTCCTCCCCACCTCTACCCCTTCCCCTTCCCCTCCTGACTCCAAGCCGCCTGGCCGAGGAAGTCCTCAAGCGATGCTTCATTGCGGGGGACGGGGGCTGACGGCCGAAGTGCTGCTTGGACGGAGAGGACGGTTCCGAAGTGGGACCCATGCTCTGAGCCAGAAGCAAGATGTTGCTGCTGGCTCTCATGTGTGGTTGGCAATGGGGGTGCGGCACCTTGGGGTGCAGTGCGGTGCTCCAGGACCACTGGAAGCCCTCTGCCACCAGTGTTCCTGGCTACCAGCTCCAGGGCCTCCTCCATCCCTTCCATGTTATATCTTATTTGTTGGACAAAAACTCGGTGCCAACTATGTTCTTGGTGCTTAGTAGGCTGCTTGCTACTGATGAATCTCCTTCATGCCTCCCACAACAGCCAGACAAGCACACACCACAGCCACACACGTTTTCAGTGCCTCTGAGCTCCCTCTCTCTCTGTCTCCTCTTCTGCGCATGTCATGATGACCCTTGTCCTCCTGAATCGCGGGAATCGAGCGTTGCCATGCCGTTGCTAAGGACGGCCTCACTTTATTGTACAAGATCAAAAAAATTTAACGCTACCACCCATTTGATATCGCTCGTGGTAACACCCATTTTCAAAAATGGAAACTAGGTGTTTTGAGAATGGGTGAGAAGCCGGTGATCAGAAAACCTTTTTTAACGCCCAATTTTGGGCGTTAAGCACAAAAGTGGAGGTTCTAGCCCCATAGTCTCAGGATAATGGGGACCGAGATGAGGAGGATTTGCTTCACTCAGAGGGTTTTGGATACTCAATCATTCAGTATATTCAAGACTGAGATTGATAGGTTTTTGGGCACTAAGGGAATCAAGAGATATGGAAATAGTGCATGAAAATGGAGTTGATGTCCAAGTTCAGCCATGATTGTACTGAATAGCGGAATAGGCTTAGTGGGCCATATAGCCTATTTTTAATGTTCATTCTAAAATCTTGAAACATTTTTACATAGAATTTTGTTGCACAGAAACGGGTTCAGCCCTATGCCAATGTTTATGCTCCACATGAGCCTCCACTCTCCTTACTTCATCGCACCCTACCAACGTATTGTTCTATTCCATTCTCCCTCATGTGTTTATCTAATTTCCCCTTAAATGCATCTATGCCTTTTGCCTCAACTACTCCTTATAATAGTGAATTCCACATTCTCACCACTCTCTGAGTAAAGAGGTATCTCCTGAATTCCTTACTGGATTTATTAATGAATATATTATACTATGATCCCTAGTTATGGATTCCCCACAAGTGGAAGCATCTTCTCTACTTCTACCCTATCGAGCCCCTTTCATAATTTTAAAGACTACTACCAGATTTCTAGTTTGAATTCTATTTTATATTTAGCATAGAAATAAATGTCTCAAAAATAATATGCAAAATGTTGTTGCTACTTCCTTTAAAAGAAGCTGGGTGAATATCTAGTTATGGAAGAAATTGAAAGTTATAGGGAAGGTATGTTCAAGTGTGCTGTGATACTCCATGATTGCCATCCTATAATAATCAGTGGAATGTAGCCAGTTAGTGTTTAATAATATTAAATTAATATTGTCAAATATTTTGCTTGGGTACCTGTTTAGGTACAGTGCCTTGAAGAAAAATGTTTGCTTTATTTGCCTGTTATCCAAGAGGTTAAATAAATTAGGAAGTTTGAGATGGTCGCAGCTGCCTTTGGCTCACTTGAATGAATGGGCTCCAGGGGCCTAATGGTGTTTACTTTTCTATATTTACTTCATGTGTTCTTACATAATCAACTTTTTTAGGCATCTCAATTCCCTTTTTTCCCTTCTTCACGAGGTCTGTTCACACAGGTGGCACCCAAGTGCCTAATCCAAGTCACGTCTTCTCATGTGGGTTCTTGGCCAGTTTGACTATGCCATTAACATTGAATCTGATCTCTTCCTCATGTGACGCCCACGCACACATGTACCATTCACAATGTATCCAGTAATATGAGTGTCATCAATGAGGCTAATCAGCTGCTACAAAGCATATTGAGAGCATTCAAACAAGGACAGAAATCAGATACTGAGTCAATCAGAGTCATTTTCAAGAACCTCAATGACGAATCACATAGTATCATAGACACAGGAAAAGGTCTTACTCTCTCTCTCTTTCTCCCTTTCTAGGTCAATGAATGGTATGTCTTGAGAACAAAAGGGGGTAAAGAAGAAACTGTAAAATGTGAATGAAGAATATTGTACATTTGCGACTCAATTCACTTCCATGGAAACAGGAAATCAGGAACCTGCATTTCGTTTAATTGCAAACATCTAGTCATGAAATGCCTGTTTCATTTGTGCCATTGAAGTGCTTGCTAAGTATCAGTCACATTGCCAGATTTGAACTTAAAAAAAAGACTGGTCTCATATGAAGCAATGCAGGTTGAAAAACCTTCTGTTTTTATAAGAAGTTAATCGTCATCAAGGGTAAAAGATAAAATGAAAACAGAGCATGCTGGAAATACTCAACAGGTCAGGAAGCTCCTGAGGAGAGTGAAACAGAATAATATTTCAGATCGATGACCTTTCTTCAGAACTGGAAGAACATAGAGATTTAATAGTTTTTAAGCAAGTGCAGAGCCAGGGAGAAAAGGTGGGCGGGGAAAAGAAAGAAGAATGGGAAAGGTCTGAGATGGGGTGGAGGACAGGAGAGATTAAATGACAAAAGGTTTCAGTCCTTCCCATCATCATCCCTCATGTCATTTAATCACTCCTACCCTCCACCCTATCACAGACCTTTCCCTATTATCTTTCCTCCTTGCCCCACTTTTTTTCCTGGCTCAGTATTGCTTATGAACTATTAAATCTCTAATGTCTTCCAGTTCTGATGAAAAGTCATTGACCTGAAACATTAACTCTGCTTCTCTCTCCACAGATGTTGCCTGACCTGCTGAGCGTTTCCAGCATTTTCTGTTTTCATTTCAGATTTCCAACATCTGCAGTATTTTGCTTTTGTAATAGTAAAAGCTACCTGTGTTGTCAGTTACCTTCTATCCATACATGAGCAACATCGGACTGGCAGTCCTAGCTCAGTTACATGATTACATTTAAACAGAAGCCAGGGAGCTTGCTACAGCCTCCTGGACACTCTAATACTGCACAACTGAATACTAATAAAGAGTGACTGTCTGACCTTTCAGGTCATCTGTGACTTTATTTTGCATTGCATTCATCTACATTTAATAAGGGATTCATCCGATTTCCTCTTCCTCGTTTTTTAATGTATAAAAATGTGTTTCTCTGTTTTATTGATACCGCATCCTTGCTGACATTGCAGTGTACTCCAGTGCTCAAGAAACACAATAAATGTAAAATTGTGCTTTGGAATTGATGATAATGCCACATTTTATAACTATTACAATTTCTCAAAATACCGCATCCATCCACAT
Source organism: Pristiophorus japonicus (assembly GCF_044704955.1). Classification (NCBI taxonomy): domain Eukaryota; kingdom Metazoa; phylum Chordata; class Chondrichthyes; family Pristiophoridae; genus Pristiophorus; species Pristiophorus japonicus. The sequence goes on from NC_091980.1 coordinate 81,745,378, forward strand.
TCTGCTTCACGATTGGCTCTGCGGCTAATGAGACTTGATATTTCATGTGAGTGCATCTTTAAGGTATGATGAGCTAGTTTGTTTCCTAATTAAAATTGACTGCTGTACTGCCCATAAAATGGAATGCAGGCCATTGAGATGCTGGATATAAAACGTTATTAACCTCCAGTGGAATAGTCTCCAGTTTGTTGGATTTACAGCACACTAAACTGAGCACACATGTTTACAATGCCTTATATTACACTACATTTACTAACACTGAACAGTATGTTTATCTTAAAATTCTTCATATTGAAGAAATAAATTGTCAAAAATAAGACATGAAAAAACTGTCCTTTAATTATGCATCACCTTTGATTTAAAATAAAAAGTTAAATTGAAGGTTAATTTGTGTAAAATAATTAGATTTTTTTAAAAGGAAGCGTGAATGTCGAACTATTTTATTATTCGGGCCAATTTTAACTGCTGATGGGTGGGGGCCAAAGCAGATGGCAAACAGTTTGGCCCTCTGAAGGGTGAGGCCCAGAAGATTTTAACTCCTGGGGCCTCATCTGCATAGGCCCAATCAGTCTCCCGCCCAAACCCAGTGGGAATCGCTATGAGCCAGTGGGGCAGGAACAGGGTTTCAGTTGGCAGGAGGCCACCACCAGGGAGCCAAAGGATGGGTTCGCGGCATTCTGGTCAGTGGTTGGCGGCGCGGCAATGATAAGGCATCGCTTCTGCTCCATTTGGCCCCACAATGAAACAAAACAAGTTCAATAAAATGCACTTGCCTTTCTGACCCCGGCTCCTCTTGTCGCCAGGTTGGACTGGTGGGGAAGCCATTCATATGCTGGACTCTGGTAAAATTTGCAGTCGAGCCCCGATGATGGAGCCTGATCTGCAGATTTAAAGATGGACCCTGCTGCCTTCTGGCAAGTGTCCCTCTTGCCTGCTCAGATGAGCGGGTTAAATTTGCAACCCGCAGGATCATAGGTACCTAGGAACAGGAGTAGGCCATTTAGCCTGTTCCACCATTCAATGAGATGATGGCTGATTTGTCACCTAACTCTAGACCCGCCTTTGGCCCATATCCCTTAATACCATTGGTTAACAAAAATCTATCAATCTCAGACTTAAAATTAACCATTGATCCAGCATCAATTGCTGTTAGCGGAAGAGAGTTCCAAACTTCTACCACCTTTTGGGGCCAAGTTTCGGCCTGAGTTGCTCCTGATTTTTTGGAGCAACTGGTTTAGAATCGAGTATCTTAGAAATTTGAATTCTCAGCATTTAGTTTGCTCCAGTTCTAGTCAGTTAGAACAGATTAACTTTGGAACAGAATTTTTTTTTCAAAAGGGGGCGTGTCCGGCCACTTATGCCTGTTTTCAAAGTTTAGGCAATGAAAACTTACTCCAAACTAACTTAGAATGGAGTAAGTGAAGATTTTTGTATGTTCGAAAAAACCTTGTCGACACTTTAGAAAATCAGATGTAGGTTACAAATTAGGTGTAGGGAAAGGGGAGGCTAGGGTTTAAAGGAAAGTTTACAAACATTAAACACTTCAGTTTTACAAATAAAGAACCAGCATCAATAATAAATGATAAATACATCAATAAATCAACCAATAAATCAATCAAAAAAAACTAATAAAAAATAATTTTTAAAAAAAATCAAATAAATAAAACATTTTCTACTTACCGACTGCAGCACCGGGAGTCCTCCAACAGCATGCTGGGACGGCACCCCCCTGCCCCTAGTGTGTCTCTGTCAGTGTCTCTATCTCTCTGTCTGTCTGTGTGTGTATCTCTCACTCTCTGTCTGTCAGTGTCTGTGTTTCTGACAGCGAAGGGAGGGGGAGAAGGGGGGGTGGGAGGGGGAGAAGGGGGGAAGAGGAGGGGAAGAGGGGAGGGGGGAGGAGGGGGAGAAGAGGGGGAGAGGAGGGGAAGGGGGAGGAGGGGGAGAAGGGGGGGAGAGGAGGGGGAGGGGGGAGGAGGGGGAGAAGGGGGGAAATGAGGGGAAAGGGGGGGAGGGGGAGAGGGGGAGAGGAGAGGAGGGGGAGAGGAAGGGGGAGAGCGGGGAAAGGGGGGAGAGGGAGAGGGGGAGAGGGGAGAGAGGAGGGGTGGAGAGGGAGAGGGGGAGTGGGGGGAGAGGAGGGGGGGAGAGGGGGAAGAGGAGGGGGGGAGAGGAGGGGAGGGGGGAGAGGGGGATAAGGGAAAGAGGATGGAGGGAGGGAGGGAGGGAAGGAGGCTGAATGGCCGGACGCCTAATTTGTAACCTGCGCCTGATTTTTTAATGTGTAGAACATGTTTTTTCAGTTCCACAAAAATCTTCTCTTGCTCCATTCTACTTTAGTTTGGAGTACGTTTTCACTGTGGAAATTTTGAAATCAGGCGTCAGTGGCCGGACACACCCCCTTTTGAAGAAAAAATTCTGTTCCAAAGTAGAACTGTTCTACCTCACTAGAACTGCAGAAAAAAAATGTGGAGAATTGCAATTTCTAAGATAGTTCGTTCTCCACCCGTTGCTCCTAAAAATCAGGTGCAAATCATGTGGAAACTTGGGCCCATAAAATAATGTGGGAAAATATGAGGTTATCCACTTTGGCAGAAAAAATTGAAAAGTAAATGATAATTTAAATGGAGAAAAATTGTAAAGTGCTGCAGGAGAGAGGGAAGTGGAGGTCCTTGTGCATGAAATACAAAAAGTGAATATGCAGGTACAGCAAGTAATCAACAAGGCAAATGGAATATTGGCCTTTATTGCAAGGGGCATAGATTATAAAAGCAGAGAAGTCCTGCTACAATTGTACAGCATATTGGTGAGGCCAACCTAGAGTACTCCGTACAGTTTTGGTCTCCATATTTAAGGAAGGATATATTTGCATTGGAGGCAGTTCAGAGAAGGTTCACTAGGTTGATTCTGGAGATGAGGGGGTTGAGTAGGTTGGGCCTATACTCACTGGAGTTCAGAAGAATGAGTGGTGATCTTATCGAAGCATATAAGATAATGAGGGGGCTCGACAAGGTGGATGCAAAGAGGATATTTCCACTCATAGGGGAAACTAAAATTAGGGGACATTGTCTCAGAATAAGGGGCCGCCCATTTAAAACTGAGATGAGGAGGAATTTCTTCTCTCAGAGGTTTGTAAATCTATGGAATTCTCTGCCCCAGAGAGCTGTGGAGGCTGGGTCATTGAATATATTTAAGGCGGAGAAAAACAGATTTTTGAGTGATAATGGAATAAAGGGTTATGGGGAGGGGCAGGGAAGTGGAGCTGAGTTCATGATCAGATCAGCCATGATCTTATTAAATGGCCAAATGGCCTACTCCTGCTCCTATTTCTTATGTTCTTATGGATCTGCATATTAACTTTCAGTGATTCATGTATAAGGTCACCCAGGTCCCTCTGAACACCAATATTTCTCTATCTCTTACCATTAAAAACAGACTCTGCTTTTCTATTTTTTCTACCAAAGTTGATAACTTCACATTTCTCCACATAAGGGGCCCAAGTTTCGGGCCGCGCCTAGAACGGCGCAGCCCCGACCTGGACGCCCGTTTTTCGCACCACAAAGAGCGCCTAAAAAAACCTTCCAGATTCTCCGGCTCCCTGCTGGTCCTCTTGAACCTGGCACGGCGCAGCACGAGCTGTAGGGGGCGGAGCTAGGTCCCTGCGCTGAAAACAGTGCCGGGACCTCTGCACATGCGCGCTACAGTGGGCGCGCATGTGCAGTAGCTCCAGGCGCCCAAAACTGTGTGGGGGAGGCCTGAAGCACGCAGCCCCTAGCCCTGGCCGAATGGCCTCACTGGGGCTGCGTGCATAAGGCTGCCTCCCACGCCCAGCTCCTGCTTCCTCCCGACTCGACTCGACTCCCGCTTCCCCCACCCCCCCACCCCCGGACCGGACCCGACCCGACCCGCGCTCCCCCCTGACCTGACCTCCCTCTCCTTCACCCCCCCCCGACCCGAACCGAACCGACCTCCCTCCCACCACCCCCCCGACCCGACCCGCGCTTCTGACCGCCCCCCCGCCCGGACCGGACCCGACCCAACCTGACCTCCCTCCCCCCAACCCGACTCGAACCGACCCGTGCTCCCTCCCTCCTCCCCCTACCCGAACCAACCCGACCTCCATCCTCCCCCCCCGACCCGACCCGTGCTCCTGACGGCCACCCCCCCCCAACCCCGGACCGGACCCGACCCGATCCGACCCATGCTCCCGACCCCAACTCCGACCCGTGCTCCCCCCCGACCCGACCTGCGCTCCCGACCCCGACCCACGCTCCCCCCCGACCCGACCCGCGCTCCCGACCCCGGACCCCGGACCCGACCCGACCCAACGCCACCTACCTGTAAATCTGGTGCTGGGAACGGGCCCTGCCGGACACGCCCCCTTTTGAAAAAGAAATTCTGTTCCAAAGTGAAACTGTTCTAACTGACTAGAACTGGAGCAAACTAAATGCCAAGAATTTGAATTTCTAAGATACTCCGTTCTACACCAGTTGCTCCAAAAAATCAGGAGCAACTGAGGCCGAAACTTGGGCCCTATATTCCATTTGCCATGTTCTTGCTCACTTACTTAGCCTGTCTATAACCCCTTGAAGCCTCTTTGCATCCTCTTCATAACTTACATTCCCAACTAGCTTTGTATCATCAGCAAATTTGGATATATTACATTGGTCCCCTCATCCAAATCATTGATGTAGATTGTGAATAGCTGGGGCCCAAGCACCTATCATTGTGGCACCCCACTAGTTACAGCCTGCCAACCCGAAAATGATCCGTTTATTCCTACTCTCTGTTTTCTGTCCATTAACCAATCCTCAATCCATGCTAGTATATTACCCCCAATCCCCTGAGCCCTAATTTTGTTCAATAACCTCTTGTGTGGCACCTTATCGAATGCCTTCTGAAAATTCAAATACCCCACATCCACTGGTTCCCGCTTATCTATTCTGTTAGTTACAACCTCAAAAAACTCTAGCAGATTTGTCAAACATGATTTCCCTTTCATAAATCCATGTTGACTCTGCACAATCCTTTTATTATTTTCTAAGTGCCCTTTTACCACGTCCTTAATAATAGATTCTAGCATTTTCCCTACAACTGATGTCAGGCTAACTGATCTGTAGTTCTTTGTTTTCTCTCTCCCTCCTTTCTTAAATAGCGGGGTTATATTAGCTGCTTTCCAATCTGTGGGAAACATTCTAGAATCTATGGAATTTTGGAAGATGACAACAAATATCTATAGCCACCTCTTTCAAAACCCTAGAATGCAGGCCATCTGCTCCAGAGGATTTATCAACATTCCGTCCCATTAATTTTGTCAGTACTATTTTTTTACTAATATTAATTTCTTTCAGTTCCTCATTCTCGTTAGACCCTTGGTACTCCATTATTTCTGGGAGGTTTTTCGTGAAGACAGACACATTTTGTTTAATTTTTCTGCCATTCCTTATTTCCCATTATAATTTCTTCTGTCTCAACCTGTAGGGGACCCACATTTATTTTTGCAATTCTTTCCCTTTTTACATACCTGTAGAAGTTTTTACAATCTATTTTCATGTCTCTTGCTAGTTTACTCTCATAATCTATTTTCACTTTCTTTATTAATTTCATTGGTCCTTCTTTGCTGAATTATAAAATGCTCCCAATCCTCAGGCTTACTGCTCTTTTTGGTAACATTATAAGCCTCTTCCTTTGATCTAATCCTATCTTTATCTTCTCTTGTTATCCACAGTTGGATCACATTTACTGTGGTGTTTTTGTGCCTTAAAGGAATGTATGTTTGTTGTAAATTATGTATTAATTCTTTAAATGCTAGCCATTGCTTGTCTACCATCATACCTTCTAATGTAGTTTCCCAATCTACCTTATCCAACTCTCCCCTCATACCTATGTAGTTTCCTTTGTTTAGATTTAAGACCCTAGTTTCGAATTTAACTTAATCACTTTCAAAGTTAATGTAAAATTCTTTCATATTATGGTCACTCTTCCCTAAAGGCCCCTTTACTCCAAGGTTATTACTTAACCCTTTCTTGTTGCACAATACTAAATCTAAAATAGCCTGCACTCTAGTTGCTTCCTCAACATATTGATCTAGAAAACCATCTTGTCTACATTCCATGAATTCGTCCTCCACACTATGACTGCAAATTTGTTTTGCCTAGTCAATATGTAGATTAAAGTCCCCCATGATTATTGTATTACCTTTGTTACATGCACCTCTAATTTCCTGATTCATACTGTGCCCTACATTACAATCACGGTTTTGGGGCCCATAAACAACTCCTACCAATGTTGTCTGCCCCTTGCTGTTTCTTAGCTCCACTCAAACTGATTCTACCTCTTGATTTTCTGAGCTAAGATCCTTTCTCTCTACTATCTTTATCCCATCCTTTATTATCAGGCCTACCCCTCTTCCTTTTCCATTCGCCTATCCAAAAAGTAAAGTATCCTGGAATATTTCATTCCCAACCGTTGTCACTTTGCAACCATGTCTCCGTAATGGCTATCAAACCTATTAATTTCTAACTGCGCTATTAATGAATCTATTTTGTTGTGAATGCTTCGCACATTCAGATATAGTGCCCTTAGTTCTGACCTTTGTCTATTTTTCTCTGATGTCACTTTAGTTAGCAATGCCCTATTATCTTTGTGACTCTTTCTGTCTCTTCCTGACTCATTCTGCTTATTTTTACCCAAAATTCTGCTCTGCTCTAGAGCCTTGACATTTCTCTTGCTACTTTTAAATGTACTCTTTCCTGAATCTTCCCACCCCCACCCCCCTTCCTTAGATTAAGAGGACCAATTCCAATTTTAAAAAATCAACCTCTTCTTTGGAAATCTAGGGCATTACTATTACCTAGATCTCCTTAGTGGGGCCCACTTGCATACATCTAGAATCTAGCGCACTTCACCTCATTTGATGTACCGGCCTCCTGTAATATGGCAGGTATCAACTAAGAGGGGGAAGTGGAAACCGCCAGTGTATGGAGTCCATAGGGCCAAGCCCTTATGTCATTGGGATTGTAAGGGGTGGGCAGATATCCTGTCATTGCCCAATGAGTTTTGCTGGACTCCTCCTGGAGATATGGAGGGAAATCCCTGAGGAAATGTATTTTGTTGCTTTGAGACATTTGTTCCTAGTGGAGTCGAAATTGCCCTGCGCCCTGTCTGGGGGCAGTAACATTCCAGGCCTGGGACAGTTATCGCCCGAGTGAGAAGTTCCGCCCCCGGGGTGGAATTGCCTTTTGCGCCCCTCAAAGGAGATGGAGCGCTGTCTCAGGTGCTCCACATTGTTTCAGGGCGCTCCCAAGGCTTCACCGTAGCGCTGAAGAGGTCAGTGCTACACGGATGCTCCACATAGCGCTGATGCAACACAATGCCCCTCCCCCTCAGTTAAAGGGGAGGGCCGCTGTGAACTCTGCAGGCCCTTTGGTGACCACCAGGGACAATTTTGACCAGGCCAGCGGCCCGGCACCCAAAGAGGGCCTCGGGCCCACACCAGCCTCGTGTCCCGCAGGACAATTTCCCCCGCGGGGTGCAAAGGGGTCAGCACTGGACGGTGAGGGGTCGGCGATAATGTCATTGCCTGGTGCGCGCCGGCCCGGGACGCAGATCGCGGGGCGGCGCTAACTTCAAACTGCCCTCAAAACTTTGGGGGAAATTTTGCCCCAGGTGCAACTACTGCCCGCCTCGCAGACGGAAAGGCAATTACGTCCCGTTTGCGCCTCCCAACGGTGCTAACGAGGCACAAAAAAGGGTCAATTTTGGCCCCAGTGGTTTAACTTCAAACATATATGTCTAGAATGAATACAATTACTTTCTCCTCCTCCTCAGTGCAGCTTCCACCACATGAGAATTTTCAACATGGAAACACAATTGCCTGCATTTTTATAATGCTGTGGGATTAAATCCATTAATTCGCAATCACACTAAAGGGAAATTCTAGGATTGCAATTTCTGATGTCTCCAATTTATTTACAAATCAAGAAATTATTTTAATGTAACCAGCGATATTAGACAAGATTACAAATACTCGGATAACAATGTGACTTGCTACTGTCAGTCATTTATTGGATTTACCCTTGAACTCCCACTTTTTCCCTTTCTCTGACCTCACTCTGCACATTGAATGTCACAATGAGCCAATGAAAGTTGAATTGCATGTCACTACTGGAGCTTGAAGCATTAAACTGAAGCCCTACAATGAAATAATGAGCAAAAATATGTGTCCATCGATCACATGTATATCACCAAAAGATTTGGAATGAAGCCAGGACCAAGTTCTCAACCATTTCTAGTGCACTAAATAAAATAAGAAGGTCACATACTTAATTTTATAATTCTGGATAATATAGATAAAATATTAAAACTGAATATAAAATCAAACATGTCTTTCTGTAGGAGAAAGGAAGATCATTTCAAATCAATACTTATTGGAATTTTGATTTCAGAATCTATTTTATCTCTGAATCAATTAGAATAAATAAAAACCGCCATTTGTTAACTGAGTGATAGACAGGTTATTCATATTTATTTTCCAAGGTCAAGTTTTAAAGGAACAGGATGGTTAGCAGGTGTAGCGAAATAAATGGGTTGAAGGTTTCAAATGAAAAATTGTACTGTCGTAAGCTATAAAAATGCTACAGATGTTTTAAGCATTTTATTTTATATAAAATATGCTGAGAAATATACCATTGTGATAGGCGGAATACTGTTCATTCCAAGAAGCACTAATTCACCATCTATCTTTAGACGCTGTCATAGATAGTTCACCTCAGAAAGTAATGCCTGCAAGTGTTGGCATTTGATGAGCTTCAGCCTTTTGGAAAACTGGAAAAAATAACTACATTCTAATTATGATCATGAAAGAGAAATTGGAGTCACAATCCAGATTTCTATTGAATTTAATTTTGGCAGTTTTAAATTTTGACTATTTGCAAAATGCTGACGCTAACCGTGGGTGTGTCTGTCTTCCTAAACTACGACTGAACATCAACTTATCTCCACAAATGAAAAATGGATACGCACTCACTTCTACAGCATCAGAACTCAAAAAGCAGACTCTCTTCAAAATACCACCTCAGTCTACTATGTCTTCAGAAAAACACATTCATATTCCACTATTAGACTGCCAACAATCAGACTCACTTACTCTCCCCCCGTACACTGCCACAGACCAGACTCCTGCCCCTCCAGCAGATTGTCAGACATCAGACTACCTCCATTAGACTACAATGCATCAAAGATTCATCCCACCATTAAGCTGTCAAATATCAGCATTTCCCCCAACCCCCCTCACTTTTGTCAGGAATCAAACCCCCATCACTTTCCCCAAACTGTCAAGGAAAATAGTTGCTTATTCTATATAGAGATTTGATATGCTTTATATGTGGCAAAAAAATCTTCTTCAAAAGGTTGCATTTATTTTTCCATAGCAAGTTCTCCAATTATTTCTCAGGCAGTCATTCAGCAATCCTAACCTCGTTCCCCTGTTCCTGAGCCAGGGATTGCATTGAATTGAAGCCTGTTTCTGCAGACAAAGAATTATTAGCATCCGCCAGTAAATTATCCCGAGTTTTAGTGCTTCAAAGTGAAGAGTAGATTTTAGTTTAAAGATTTTATTAATCTTTCCAAATCCTACTGCATTTAATTTACTGTTGAGTGATTCTTTCCTTAAAATCAGTATGCACTGTATGTTAAATATATTGTCCCAGATTCACAGTAACATATTTTATGATTAAGTTTTCAACTGTACTATGAATTTAATTTGCATGCTGTTAATCACATGCAGTATTTTCTACATTTTATATAGAAAAGAATGGATGTCTGGGAGTGATTCCAAGGCATTCATCTTATCAACCATTTCAGATGATGTCACATACTTAAAAGAGTGAAACTGGAGTGGTTTTTAATCACTATCTGAACCATAATGAAGCCGTACAATTATATACTGTATTAATTATTTATTTTCTAAAGGATTTTATGAATTTAATTGGGATATCAGAATCATAGACTCCCAAATTCCGGGCACTGCAATGGGTGTGAATCGCGCTTATATCTGGAGAGGGAGGGGCAGATTATGGGTCAAATCCCAGCTCGGATGGATTCCATTTCATTTGAACCGGACCTTTAAATTTCAGTCCAGTATGGAGATCTTCCACATGCCGCACCCACTGCCCAATGTCAAGGGGCCATACGTGGGGAATTCACAGGCATCCTCAAGAAATTCCTCCCTTTATGTCTTTGAAAAGCCTCAGGCGAACGCAGACCAGTTGAGACCAGGCCTGAGTCTCTTTAAGGCCTTCTAAAGGCTCAAAACCTTCGCGAGAGTAAGTTGATCAATCCCAGAGGAGGTCAATTACTTTCTCTCCAGTCGAACCCAAACAGTTTATTTCTTTTTTTCTTGACTTATTTGGTCCTCCAGGGGACCCCACTCTGCTCTTCAAGGGCAGATAGGCTCAGCCTGGGTTAGCCACCACTGATGCACCATTGTAGGCACTGGCAGTCTGCCCGAGATATGCAAATAACTATCTCCCTGGAATTTGGGACAGGGTGTCTGGCTTTAAGTAAGGGAGGGCGGGGTTCTGCTGCACTGAACTTACGAAGCAAGGTGCCAAAAATTCCCAGGTCATAGAATGTTACAGCCTAGAAACAGGAAATCTGTCTCATCAAATTGTTCTCCACCTGAAGCTCCTAATCTAATCCCACTCTCCCACTTCACTTCTTCCCAATACTTTGTAATATTCCTTTATATCAAATAACCATCTAATTTCCTTTTAAAATTATTCATGGACTCTGTTTCAGTAGACTATTTGTACAGAGAATTCCACTTCCGCTCTGTATGTAAAGACATAGGACTCAATTTTCCCCAAAGCATTTTTTTGGCGTACTTGAAGAGTTCCGTACGATTTTTTGGGGCCTAAGTATGCCAAAAAAATATATTCTAAGTTTCCCTGTTAGATTACTTCATTTTGGCGTGCAGTAACCCGACCTTTAGTTTCAGGGGTGGAGCCATGATCTGCGCCAAAAAAGATCGGGCTGCCATGGTAACCAGGAACACAATGTGAGCTGAGGCTGCAAAGTGAAGCATACAGCCAGCTCCCAACACAGGAAAAGAATTGAAAAACACATAGCAGCAACTTACCTCCGACCCTGTCCGAAGTCCAATTTTCGGTCCCCATTCTCCCAGTCCGGTCCCATTTTCGGGTCTCTCTCTCTCTCTCTCTCTCTATATATATATATTTTTTAATTCTCTTAGTGTATCCGCATATCTGCTGTGCCAATTTCCATACCTGCGCCGATTTCCTTAACTCTCCGGAAGGTTTTTCTGGAGAGGCTACATACGCTGGCCTAAGCAGAACTGGAGCAACTCTCAGCTGGCCAAACTTCCCTAAATGGCCAGAAGTGGCATAGGTGACTGGTTACGCCACCTTTGGTTGAAAAATAAACTGACCTAAAAAAAATCATAACTAACTGAGTTCCACTGGTGCAACTTGATTGGTGAAATTGTGGTGTTTCAACATAGGCCAAAAAGAGCAGCCTCCAAAAAAACCAGCACAAATCACTGGGGAAAATTGAGCCCATAAATGGCACTGAAATTCTGGTCGGAAGCTTCCCGCGGGCAATTGCCTCCAACCTGAAACATGTCTACGATAGTACCTGGTGGTCCGGGAGGAGCCTACGATTCTGGTGGGGAGGCCTTCTCTTCCTGCACTGTGAAGCGTGCTCCCGTCCTCGAGGTTCCCACGCAGAAGGCACAGTCAGGTACTGTATTCTACAGCTTTCTCATTCATAGCAATGAGAACTCCATATCTATGAGTTCTCATTGCTATTAATGAGGAAAAAGAAACAAAGACACTAAACACGCAATAAAAAAATAATAAACACACCTCACATAATTAAAATTAATTGAAATTAAAGTTAATAAATATCTGAGAGAAAAATGTTTTTTCCGAGTTTTTAAAAAGTTTTTTTAATTATGGATAAAATTAAATGTAACCTAGTGGGCAGGGTTTTAAAAATTAATCTGCGTTTTTTGATTTGATTTAATTATATTTTTGTATGTTTTGAAACACTTACACCTGTAAAAGTAGGCTATATGCCTGCTTTTATCAGGCACAAGAATTCTGAGGATATTTGCTGGGCAAGATATGGGTAAATACCGCAATCTTGCCCTTGCAAATGTCCTCGCTCCTGAGATGCGGAAGAGCTTGACAGATCGGAAAAGCCGCTTTTCAGCGCATGCACATTATGTGCTGAAAACCGGCTATTCCGATGCTTTCCCGGGTTCATAGAAATTTCGTACGGACATGGGGAGGCCAGAATTTCAGGACCATTAACTTCACAAGTCTCTCTTCATAACTGTAACCCTTCATATCTTGGTAACATCCTTATGAACTTACGCTGCACCTTTCGCAGTATTTTTTATATCCATCCTGTAAGGTGGTGACAAGACTAGCGTAAATGACTGATATCCGAGGCAGGAGCTATCTTTTATGGACTTATATTTGGTGGAATATACTCTGGTCACTGTTTACTAGTCAGTCTGAAGCTGTCAGGCTTTATGTCTTTCACCACGCGGTCGAGAAGCCCACATGATGGCATGAGACCAGTCTTCTTCTTAAAGAAAGGTAACTTCGATGGTATGAGACGTGAATTGGCTAGGATAGACTGGCGAATGATACTTGAAGGGTTGACGGTGGAATGGCAATGGCAGACACTTAAAGATCACATGGATGAACCATAACAATTGTACAGCCCTGTCTGGTGCAAAAATAAAAAGGGGAAGGTGGCTCAACTGTGGCGAACAAGGGAAGTTGGGGATAGTGTTAAATTCAAGGAAGAGACATATAAATTGGCCAGAAAAAGCAGCAAACCTGAAGACTGGGAGAAATTTAGAATCCAGCAGAGGAGGACTAAGGGTTTAATTGGCAGGGGGAAAATAGAGTATGAGAGTAAGCTTGCAAGGAACATAAAAACTGACTGCAAAAGCTTCTATAGATATGTGAAGAAAAAAAGATTAGTGAAGACTAATATAGGTCCCTTGCAGTCAGAATCAGGTGAATTCATAATGGGGAATAAGGAAATGGCAGACCAATTGAACAAAAACTTTGGTTCTGTCTTCACTAAGGAAGACAAGAATAACCTCCCGAAAATAAGAGGGGATCGAAGGTCTAGCGAGAAGGAGGAACTGAAGGAAATCCTTATTCGTCAGGAAATTGTGTTAAGGAAATTGATGGGATTGAAGGCCAATAAATTCCCAGGGCCTGATAGTCTGCATCCCAGAGTACTTAAGGAAGTGGCCCTAGAAATAGTGGAGGCATTGATGGTCATTTTCCAACATGCTATAGACTCTGGATCAGTTCCTATGGATTGGAGGGTAGTTAATGTAACCCCACTTTTCAAAAAAGGAGGGAGAGAGAAAACAGGGAAATATAGTCTGGTTAGCCTGACATCGATAGTGGGGAAAATGTTGGAATCAATTATTAAAGATGTAATAACAGCGCATTTGGGAAGCAGTGACAGGATCGGTCCAAGTCAGCATGGATTTATGAAAGGGAAATCATGCTTGACAAATCTTCTAGAATTTTTTGAGGATGTAACTAGTAGAGTGGACAAGGGAGAACCATGGATGTGGTGCATTTAGACTTTCAAAAGGCTTTTGACAAGGTCCCACACAAGAGATTAGTGTGCAAAATTAAAGCAAATGGCATTGGAGGTAATGTATTGATGTAGATAGAGAACTGGTTGGCAAACAGGAAGCAAAGAGGAGGAATAAACGGGTCCTTTTCAGAATGACAGGCAGTGACTAGTGTGTTACCGCAAGGTTCAGTGCTGGAACCCCAGCTATTTACAATAAAGATTAATGATTTACACGAAGGAATTGAATGTAATATCTCCAAGTTTTCAGATGACACTAAGCAGGGTGGCAGTGTGAGCTGTAAGGAGGATGCTAGGAGGCTGCAGGGTGACTTGGACAGGTTAGGTGAGTGGGCAAATGTACGGCAGATGCAGTATAATGTAAATAAATGTGAGGTTATCCACTTTGGTGGCAAAACCAGGAAGGCAGAATATTTTCTGAGTGGTGACAGATTAAGAAAAGGGGAGGTGCAACGAGACCTGGGTGTCATGGTACATCAGTCATTGAAAGTTGTCATGCAGGTACAGCAGGTGGTGACGAAGGCAACTGGCATGTTGGCCTTCATAGCGAGAGGATTTGAGTACAGGAGCAGGGAGGTCTTACTGCAGTTGTACAGGGCCTTGGTGAGGCCACACCTTGAATATTGTGTTCAGTTTTGGTCTCCTAATCTGAGGAAGGACGTTCTTGCTATTGAGGGAGTGCAGCAAAGGTTCACCAGACTGATTTCCGGGATGGCAGGACTGACATATGAAGAAAGACTGGATCGACTAGGCTTATATTCACTGGAATTTAGAAGAATGAGAGGGGATCTCATAGAAACATATAAAATTCTGACGGGATTGGACAGGTTAGATGCAGGAATAATGTTCCCAATGTTGGGGAAGTCCAGAACCAGGGGTCACAGTCTAAGGATAAGGGGTAAGCCATTTAGGACTGAGATGAGGAGAAACTTCTTCACTCAGAGAATTGTGACCCTGTGGAATTCTCTACCACAGAAAGTTGTTGAGGCCAGTTCGTTAGATATATTCAAAAGGGAGTTAGATGTGGCTCTTACTGCTAAAGAGATCAAGGGGTATGGAGAGAAAGCAGGAATGGGGTACTGAAGTTGCATGATCATCATGATCATATTGAATGGCGGTGTAGGATCGAAGGGCCGAATGGCCTACTCCTGCATCTATTTTCTATGTTTTTATGTTTCTTCTTCTTAGGCAGTCCCTCGAAGTCAAAGATGACTTGCTTCCGCACTAAAATGAGTTCTAAGGTGGCTGATGAGACCAATGCGGGATCTACAGTCTCTTTCACAGGTGGGACAGATGCTGGTTGGAGGGACGGGTGCGTGGGTTGCTTGGGTTGTCATACGCTCCTTCTGCTGTTTGTACTTGGCTTCCGCGTGCTCCCGGCGAAGAGACTCGAAGTGTTCGGCGCCTTTTGAGATGCTTCTCCTCCACTTTAAGCAGTCTTGAACCAGGGATTCCCAAGAGTCGGTGGGAATGGTCACAGCGTGAGCGGCTGGAGAGAGAGCGGAATGCGCAGGAGGCTAGCGCTTCAGTGAGCCAGAATGCAGTGACCCCTGCATTTACCTAGACAGTGGACAGGTGAAGGCCTACTCCAGTCATAAGGCACATTGGATCTGCTTAAAAGCACAGGTGGCAGTGTTGAAACCAAGGAGCATATCTAGTGTTAAAACCCAAACCATAACAGTGAGAAATAACACAGCAAGGATATCTAATAATAGTCGTATAATAATTGTGGTAATAATCAAGTTAAAAAATCAACGTACAGGGCAACTGAAAATACTCCATTGACAAAGGAGTCCAAAAAGCTATACTCTCAGATTGATGTTAGCTATCACACTTAAAGAAATAAAACCTGTTATTCTATGCCGATTGCTTCTGACCTGAAACACTTATCAAACCACAAACTTCCCGAGCCAAATACTAATTGAATTTTGATTGACTTGAGCTTCAGTTTACTTAACAACAACTAGATTTCTGGCATTCTGTGGATCTTAGCAGCAGATAATACATTGTACATTAACTAGTAAAATATAGGTCCCCTATTATATACTAATATTAGAAAATAAAGACAGTACAAATAATAATAGGTGGAAAATAACAAGGTTATATAATAACACCAGGGGATAAGACAGTGTATATGCTATAGGTTATAAGTAGTAGGAACAAAATAATCAGTTATAATAGTGCAAATTAACACAGCCAATACACATTTAGTGGGAAATCACCCCTCCAGTATATGTAATAATAATGAGAACTAACATACTGTGAGATGAATTTTGAATGTGCAGTCTAAGCATATGCAGTATATTTAATTTCCTAACGTGGGTCACTAGGGTACCCTCAGCTATGCTAGTGGAATATTTTTCTTTAGCTTCCAGCAGTTTCTGTTCAGTTGCCTATCAAAATTATTTGAAAGAAAACTAGGGGTCAAAAGTTAAAAGCTTTATTCAGGTACCTATAGTTATATTGAAACAGGTAGTGTGTGTATGTGTGTGAGGGAAAACATTGAAAAAGAGACACACTTATTGTCATTTTTGTATTGTGTAATATAAACTTCAGAAACCATATTAAGCTGAGAGAGCGATAATGGGCATGAATATCCATGGGGGTTCTCCCAATCATCCACTGTAACTTCAGTGGAAGATCTCCACTCAAGGAATTGGTATTTCAGATGGCAAAAGAGAGGCCAAACCTTTTGAGAGAGGAATCCTTAAGATCCCTAATGGAGTAATGGAGTAGTCTCTGATTTAGATCCATACAGCACACAAATGAATGCATATATCATCCACGCTCCAGGCTTATAGCCCTAAGTACAGTGAGTGCTCAAATTTCTATCCTCTGTCCAACCAAGATTTCAAGCTGATAGTTTTCAGATCCTGCTGCTAGGCAATGACATTGAATGATAGTGTTCATCCTAAAATCTCTTAAGGCTATCTCAATGACACCCACATGAGATTTCTCATTGTTGACCCAATAGTAGCTACATGCCCAATTAGGAGAAGCCTAGCACTGCTATTATAGTAACATATAGTACACACATCTCGTTCTGTGCAGCCTGGTCAGAAGCATTTCTATCCTCCTGTATAAGTGCATTCACTGTCTGTGCATGTTTTTCCAGCTCAGCCACTATTTCTTTTAAATGGACAGTCATAGCCTGGTCCTTGTGTAGTTCTGATCCTACTACGGTGTTCTCCTGTTTTAGGATTTTTCTCAATTGGGTCTTTAAACTGTTTATCTGTGTTTGTAGCTCTATGTCATCTAGGCTATTTATTACGCTTCGAACCAGGTTGCACAGAACGAGGTGTGCGTACTATATGGGGCATGGTTGTTGGGCAAGGGCCGCAACAACCTGGAGGATTTAAAACAAGGTGTAAATTCCTCTTGGATCAGGAACAAGCAACTCGCAGCCCTCCACCCGTACAGCAATTCACTAAGCCCACGCCAGCTTCGCCTAGCCTCTGAAGCCTACCCTGTCCCAGTAGACTGTGGGCAATCTAACCACACTATTATGGGAATAGTATTAAGGATGCCGGTCATGGGTGGGACAGCCCGATCCGCACCGGTATACCGGGTGGAAAACATTGGAGTTATTCAGGGAGGTGCACGCATTCGTTTCGCAGCGGTACCAACCTATGTCATAAAGTGGGAGCACACTGCAACGGGTACTGACCTCTCTGGGTGCCAGAGTTGGGGTGCACACGTAATACTGTGTACCCAGTACTTAAGTGCCCATTCTAAGTCACAGTGTGGGTTTAAAGCTGCTGGCTCACAGTCTATTAACTGCACCATGGAGGTAATGGCACAGGACCATGTCCCTCCACAGGTAACATACATAGGGGGTGGGACATATTGTGTCACCACCAGTGTGCCCCACTACCAACATGGACACTTCTAGTGTCCGGTAAGTGACAGCAGTTTTTGCTTCAAACCTGAGGCATCAGTTCAAGTGGCCCAGGAACGGATTGCCCCCATTCCTGAACCCTCCACTGTCCACCTCACTGTGAAGGAAAACATTACAAACCTGCAGGATTATGTTGTACATTTTGGCTATGCAATTCCCCCTCCACCCAAACATCTTACTGCTCTGCTAAAAGCTGTAATTATCTCATAAAAACACTTCTATACTCTAGAACAGAAAACCATTGAGATAGGGAAAAAGATTCTTGAGATCACCATTCCACCTTGGTGGGACCTTTTCAGAAATATAGAGGTCCCAGTCTGGATCCGAATCGCTTCCCACACTTTAGTTATTTGTCAACTTGCGATTATACTTTACTTATGGTGTCTCACTTGCTGAGTGAAACGCAGAGGGCGTCAGGTCAAACACCAAAGGGTTCTGTATGCTCCTTGGGAGAACTTGGGAATCGTGCAGGGAGGGGTGACACCATACTACCATGTTTAATTTGTGTTTGATTTTACCTGCTGTAAACCACAACATTGCGAGTGTTGTAAGAGTGTTACTTAAATGTTTTGACTATGTACCTTTATTTTACTGAATTTGAAACGTGTTTGACGATGGACCTTTATGCTATTTGAGAATGTGTTACTATGTGTTTTTATTTTACTTTACTTAAAGTTGTGTATGACTGTATACCGTCATTTTACTGTGAAAACCAAGTAAAAGAGGAACATCATACCCCCTCTATGCTGTAACCGAATTGTAATGACAGTATTCGCCTGTATATTGCAGTACAAACCGGACAGTCTGCATCTGGGCAGGACCGGAAGCAATGTCCGAGGGGGAGTGTTTGCTAGTGCTGTTGGGGAGGAGTTAAACTAATATGGCAGGGGGATGGGAACCTATGCAGGGAGACAGAGGGAAATAAAATGGAGACAGAGGCAAAAGATAGAAAGGAGAATAGTAAAAGTGGAGGGCAAAGAAACCCAAGGCAAAAAACAAAAAGGGCCACATTACAGCAAAATTCTAAAGGAGAAAAGTGTGTTAAAAAGACAAGCCTGACGGCTCTGTGCCTCAGTGCGAGAAGTATTCGGAACAAGGTGGACGAATTAACTGCGCAGATAACAGTTAATGGATATGATGTAATTGGCATCACAGAGACATGGCTCCAGGGTGACCAATGCTGGGAACTCAACATCCAGGGGTAATCAACATTTAGGAAGGATAGACAGAAAGGAAAAGGAGGCGGGGTGGCGTTGCTGGTTAAAGAGGAAATTAATGCAATAGTAAGGAAGGACATTGGCTTGGATGATGTGGAATCGGTATGGGTGGAGCTATGGAATACCAAAGGGCAGAAGACGCTGGTGGGAGTTGTGTACAGACCACTAAACAGTAGTAGTGAGGTTGGGGACAGCATCAAATCAGAAATAAGGGATGTGTGCGATAAAGGTACAGCAGTTATCATGGGCAACTTTAATTTACATATAGATTGGGCTAACCAAACTGGTAGCAATGCGGTGGAGGAGGATTTCCTGGAGTGTATTAGGGATGGTTTTCTTGACCAATATGTCAAGGAACCAACAAGAGAGCTGGCCATCCTAGACTGGTTGATGTGTAATGAGAAAGGACTAATTAGCAATCTTGTTTTGCGAGGCCCCTTGGGGAAGAGTGATCATGATATGGCAGAATTATTTATTAAGATGGAGAGTGACACAGTTAATTCAGAAACTAGGGTCCTGAACTTCAGGAAAGCTAACTTGGACGGTATGAGGCGTGAATTGGCTAGAGTAGACTGGCAAATGATATTAAAGGGTTGATGGTGGATAGGCAATGGCAAACATTTATAGATCACATGGATGAACTTCAACAATTGTATATCCCTGTCTGGAGTAAAAATAAAACAGGGAAGGTGGCTCAACCGTGGCTAACAAGGGAAATTAAAGATAGTGTTAGATCCAAGGAAGAGGCATATACATTGGGCAGAAAAAGCAGCAAGCCTGAAGACTGGGAGAAATTTAGAATTCAGCAGAGGAGGACAAAGGGTTTAATTATGAGGGGGACAATAGAGTATGAGCGGGAGCTTGCTGGGAACATAAAAACTGACTGCAAAAGCTTCTAAAGCTATGTGAAGTGAAAAAGATTAGTGAAGACAAACATAGGTCCGTTGCAGTCGGACTCAGGTGAATTTATAATGGGAAACAAAGAAATGGCAGACCAATTAAACAAATACTTTGGTTCTGTCTTCATGAAGGAAGACACAAATAACCTTTCGGATGTACTAGGGGACCGAGGGTATAGTGAGAAGGAGGAACTGAAGGATATCCTTATTAGGCGGGAAATTGTGTTGGGGAAATTGATGGGATTGAAGGCCGATAAATACCCGGGGCCTGATTGTCTGCATCTCAGAATACTTAAGGAAGTGGCCCTTGAAATAGTGGATGCATTGGCGATCATTTTCCAATAATCGATTGACTCTGGATCAGTTCCTATGGACTGGAGGGTAGCTAATGTAACACCACTTTTTAAAAAAGGAAGGAGAGAGAAAACCGTAATTATCGACCGGTTAGCCTGACATCAGTAGTGGGTAAAATGTTGGAATCAATTATTAAGGATGAAATAGCAGCACATTTGGAAAGCAGTGACAGGATCGGTCCAAGTCAGCATGGATTATGAAAGGGAAATCATGCTTGACAAATCCTCCGGAATTTTTTGAGGATGTAACTAGTAGAGTGGACAAGGGAGAACCAGTGGATGTGGTGTATTTGGACTTTCAAAAGGTCTTTGACAAGGTCCCGCATAAGAGATTGGTGAGCAAAATCAAAGCACATGGTATTGGGGGTAATGTACTGGCGTGGATAGATAATTGGTTGGCAGATAGGAAGCAGAGAGTTGGGATAAATGGGTCCTCTTCAGAATGGGAAGCAGTGACCAATGGAGTGCCGCAGCTCTTTACAATATACATTAATGATTTGGATGAAGGAATTGAGTGTAATATCTCCAAGTTTGCAGATGACACTAAACTGGGTGGCGGTGTGAGCTGTGAGGAGGACACTAAGAGGCTGCAGGGTGACTTGGACAGGTTAGGTGAATGGGCAAATGCACGGCAGATGCAATATAATGTGGATAAATGTGAGGTTATCCACTTTGGTGGCAAAAACACGAAGGCAGATTATTATCTGAATGGCGGCAGATTAGGAAAAGGGGAGATACAACGAGACCTGTGTGTCATGGTTCATCAGTCATTGAAAGTTGGCATGCAGGTACAACAGGCGGTGAAGAAGGTAAATGGCATATTGGACTTCATAGCTCGGGGATTTGAGTATAGGAGCAGGGAAGTCTTACTGAAGTTGTACAAGGCCTTGGTGAGGCCTTACTTGGAATACTGTGTTCAGTTTTGGTTTCCTAATCTGAGGAAGGACGTTCTTGCTATTGAGGGAGTGCAGCGAAGGTTCACCAGACTGATTCCAGGGATGGCTGGACTGACATATGAGGAGAGACTGGATCAACTGGGCCTTTATACACTGGAGTTTAGAAGGATAAGAGGGGATCTCATAGAAATGTATAAGATTCTGACGGGACTGGACAGGTTAGATGCGGGAGAATGTCCCCGATGTTGGGGAAGTCCAGAACCAGGGGACACAGTCTTAGGATAAGGGATAGGTCATTTAGGACTGAGATGAGGAGAAACTTCTTCGCTCTGAGAGTTGATAACCTGTGCAATTCTCTGCCGCAGAGAGTTGTTGATGCCAGTTCATTGGATATATTCAAGAGGGAGTTAGATATGGCCGTTACGGCTAAAGGGATCAAGGGGTATAGAGAGAAAGCAGGAAAGGGGTACTGAGGGAATGATCAGCCATGATCTTATTGAAGGGTGGTGCAGGCTCGAAGTGCCGAATGGCCTACTCCTGCACCTATTTTCTATGTTTCTATACTGTATTGTAGGTAATGAAAACGTTGTTTATGATTCACCTTCTAGGTCTCCCTGAACCCATGGTGTCCCTAGCGTTTTGGGTGTATAGGTCTACTTTGTCTACATTTCCAAAGTCTAACTCATAAAATTTCTTGAACATGTCTCTAAGTAGGGCCTGGTATCGCAGCTCTTTTTTCTTCCGATACTTCGGTAAGGTTTAAAATTACTGAAGCTACCGCATAATGTATCCCCTAGTATAACACCTTTTCGGCCGGTACCAATACTAATCCATTTCCAGGTCCCTTGGTGGTGGTAGGACACCTTTCTATTACTGTGCGTATTGGTGGGGTTGTGGGCAGGGGTTTCGTGATATGTGCTCTTAGTTTGGTGGCGTTAATTGGGAGTGAGGAGTGTGGGACTGCGCATCCGTGTCGCCTAGAATTCCACCCCATCCCTTCCCCTTCATCTTGCCATTGCCTGGCGAAGGCGATTGATATGCCTGCGGGACAAATACTCTCTGATCCCCACATGCAAACATAAATTCCATGTTCGGATTCCCACCATTTGTCCCTACACACTTTTGCTCCTCCCCGTGTCCCCGTGATGGTGCGGCACGTATCATTACCGTGTCTTTCCCAGTCCAATTCCTGGTCCCATGCTTCCTTGCTGAGTTTTCTGAGCCACCACCATCGTCCCAGGGGAATGTTCCCTTTGCAAGTCAAACACACACGCTTTCCCTCTGTAACACTGACTCGGGCAGCGATGATCCGCATCCGGGGGCATGGAAGTGAGGTCCCCCCGTAGATAAAGCCTTCCTGGCTGGAGTAGCAGGTAGAATTAGATCCCAGCCACCCTGGCCATCTTCCCTCGTGGGCGTAAACGGCGAGTTCTTCCACGTCTCGGGGGCTACCCCCAACGGCTATGATCAGTGCTCTTCCTCCTGAACACCCGTAAATGAGGGATTTTTCCACGTCTCTTCGGTCGCCGCTGCTCATCCTTATCAGGGTGAGCAGGAACAGGATCCTTCTCATGCTGCTCTCTCTCCTGTAGGGGCACATAAAACAGATTGTCTTGCCCTGAGAAAGTTCTCTGGCTTGACAAAGGTGACCAAGTTCTAAATTGGGCTCATAGTTTTTAATTGACTGGCTGTCTTATTCAGTTCCTTCTGGACTGATTGCTTTTAACTTTATCTCATAGCCGTTTTGCTTGTTATCTCACTGGTGTTTCCTTAATAGCCATACCGGTAGACTCTTCTTACTCCCAGGTGTTACCTGGCCTGTGCTTCTTTTAACAGCTACATGGGTAGATTATTTTCCTTACCCCAGTTAACTAATACATACATACTTATCATTACACATATAAATCTTATACTATTCTAAACTTATTCACTAAACATACTTAAATTCATATTGCTAAACATCCTTAAATTCACATCGCTATATATGTACATCTGCCACCCGTCTACGGGTGGCCAGGTTAATTCCTGCCTTCTCCCTTTCTTCTTCTCCCGCTGGGTGTCCAAAGAGGTAGGTGATAGATTGGTCTGCACCGTCTCACCCTAAGTACCCTGACCGGACGTGGGTTGAGTCCCACACTATCGGGGGAACGTTCCCTCCGGTGCTGCAGCACACCACTCCTTTGGGGGTGGCTGCCTGGTTCGTTTCTTCCCCTGGGGGTTCTGCCTGGCAGAGGGCTACGGGCTGGGGACTCCCACTTGGTGACTGATCCACCGCTATCTCTTCTGGGGGTCCCTCGTTGCCCGAGGCTACCGGCTGGGTGTCCCTGCTCGCGGGCTATCTCTGACCTGAGGTGCCCTTTTGCGTCTGGTCCCTCTCCCGGGGCTGAACCATTCAAATTGGAGTGCTGGTGACCACGGTCTCTTTGGCTGTGGTGTGCAGGGAATCCTTCTTAAGGCTCTGGTTACTGGGGGTGCATCCCGAGTCCCAAATGATTGGGGGACAGCTCCTCCAGTAACACAATCCACCGCTCCTCTAGGTGCAGTCTGTGGGTCTGCCATGTCCCCTGTGGGATCTCCGCAGTCAGGGGCTGTTGCCTGGGGGTCCCTGTCTTTAGCACGGTTTACAGTTTTTGGCTGTCCCTTGCGTTTAGCTGCTGCCCCTGGGTTGAAAAATTTGCACTGATTTATGTGGAACTGCTTTGTACGGCGGGGCAATTTTATGGCATAGACCATGGGGCTTGCCTTGTCGACAATGTGGTAAACTCCCGTGTACAGTGCCTCAAAGATCCCTACTCGAGCGTAGTTTCTCACCAAAACCTGGTCCCTTATCTCCCATTCATGATGCTTGCGGGGCTCTAGCAGCAGTCGGTTGCTCCGATGCTGTTTTCCCAAGTTGTTAGCAGCCATCCAGTGAATCTGTTTAAGGTGTTCAAACAGATTCCTGACAAAGCTGTCCCAGTTCGCTTCCCTAAGCTGACCTTCCGTGAGTCCCGGGGCTAACACATGGGTGGGGGTTCGCATGGCTCTGCCGGTCATGAGCACATATGGGAAGTACCCCGTGCTCTTTGACTGGCTGGCTCGGATCCCCATGAGGACCAATGGTAGGACCTCTACCCACCCTTTGGGTGAGTCCCCTGTCTCTTTGCGCAGCCTTTCTTTGATAGTGCAGTTTAAACGCTCCACAGGCCCGGATGACTGTGGGTTGTGGGCGACATGCCATTTTCCTTTGATGCCGAGCACCTTAAGGGTCTGCTGCATCACCTGCCCGTTGAAGTGACTCCCTTGGTCAGACTCCACGTATTGTGGTAGTCCCCATCGAGAGAACACTTCTCTGACCAGGATCCTAGCTGTTCCCAGGGCAGTGGCTGTTCGGCATGGGAAGGCTTCCACCCATTTGGTGAATACATCCACTAATACTGGGCAGTACTTGTAACCTCCCTTGGCAGCGGGTAGGGGCCTGATGTAGTTGATTTGGATCGACTGCCATGGTCTCTCTGCCCTCCTGATATGTCCCATGGACACCTTTCTTTTCTGGGGGTTGGGGTTGTTGGCCGCGCACACCAGACAGCTAGCACAGAACTCGCGGACGTCTTCCCTGAGTCCTGCCTGTTCCACTCGTTGCCAAGTGGTCTCAGGTCCGGGGTGTCCTGCTCCTGGAACCTCGTGAGCCAGCTGGAGGAATTATTTCCGGTGTTGTTGCGGTACTACCCATTGCTCCCCCCTGAACAGCATGCCTTCTTTAATGGCAATTGCTGCGGTGCCGTATGGGCCATCTATCCTTTCCCCTTTAGCTAGCATGTTCAGGACAGTTTTGAGGACGGGGTCTTGGGTCTGAACCGTTTTTAGGTTCGGGGGCAAAGCTATTTCTGCCTTCCCTGCCTGCTGCTATGGGTCCTGAGTTGTACGGATCCCAGAGCTTGCCCGTGCAGGCCTCTTGCTTGGCTAACATGTCAGCCTGCTGGTTTCCCTCGCTACAGGGTTCTGTGGTGGAATGCGCCTTCAACTTATGTATGTAGATATTCCCTTCCTCCCCTACGGCTTTCATGATCTTTTCCAGTAGGGGCTTAATTGCCAGGGGTCTCCCGTCTGCAGATGTGTATCCGCGGCAGGACCAAATAGCCAGGTACTCCGTACACGAATTGCATGTGAACATACTGTCCGAGCAAATCGTGTTTGGGATAGGGAATTCTTCGGGGTGTGTGACTACATATACTACTGCAGGCAGTTCAGCGTGTTGGGTGCTCATAGTACTGGGGAGTTTAATCGCCAGGGCAATGCCTGCCTCGGGGTCATAAATTCCGCAGTCTGTGAGTCGTTCACCTGCAGATACCGTGCTTGAACCGTTCACATAGATCTCTCGGCCTGTGGGGTGTAACCCAGCCCGAAAGCCTATGTTAATTTCCCATACCTCCTCTGGAACACTGATGGGCTGTCCCTGGATAAATCATGTTGGCTGCGAGCCTCAGTTCACAGAGATCCTTTACCCGTAGGTCCATTTGGGAGAAGAGCAGGGTCCAGTGAGCAATGCGGGCACTGCTCACTGTCCCGTCCTTGATTCTCCCGTCCAGGGAGGCGTATGGAGTGTAAGGAGTGTGATAGGGGATTTCCCTGTGAAGATCAGTGATCTTTTCACAGCCCAATGAGTGGCTAGGAGGTGCCTCTCACAGTTGGAGTATCCCTTTTCCACATCCGTGAGTATCCTGGAGGAATAGACCACTGATCTCAGCCGGCCGTGCCGCTCTTGGAGCAGTACTGCACTCAGGCTGTCCCCACTGGCTGCTACCTCCAGGAAAAACTCTTTACCCCCATCTATGGCCCCTAGAGCTGGCGCAGTCTGCAGGTCTTTCTTGAGTTGGATAAATGCTGCCTCGCAACCTTTGTCCCATTCCCACTCCACTCCCTTGTGTCGGAGGCGGAGCAGAGGGGCTGCGGTGGCTGCATAATTCTCAATGAAATCTCTGCAGTACTCGGTTAGCCCGAGAAAATATATTACTCCTGTTACTGTGTTGGGGGCAGGTAATTTCTGCACTGCTTCCCCTCTAGCTTTGTCAATGGCTCTCTCCCCAGCGCGCACAGCCAGTCCCAGGAATTTTACTACCTTCAGGCCGATCTGTGCCTTCTTGGGGTTTACTTTAAACCCTTCTTCTTTCAGCAGCTCCAGCAGTTCAGCCAGCAGTGAGCCATGCTCCTCCCCCTCATCGGTGAACAGGAGCAGGTCATCTATATATTGTACTAATTGCTGGGGTCTGCTGAAACTCTTAAACAGTTGGCCATACACTGATGGAAAATACTGGAGCTGTTGTGGAAGCAATGAGAGAGACAGTTCCAAGTGTATTGCTGTCCTTTAAAGGTAAAAGCAAACTTGCACTGATCTTCACTTCTTAAAGGTATGGACCAGAACCCGTTGGAAATATCCAGCACCGTGAAGGTGGTCGCGGAGGCTGGGATACTCCCAATGAGGTTGGCGACAGCAGCAACAGTGGGTGCACAGGCGGGGATGTTACGGTTGAGTACTCGATAGTCCACCGTGGCTCTCCAGGAGTTGTCCGGTTTCTTAACCGGCCACAATGGAGAGTTCACATGGGTAGCTATTGGTCTCAATAGCCCCTGTTTAACCAGCGAACCCAAGGCTGTTTCCATGTCTGCCTCCGCCTCCCCGGGGAAGTTGTACTGTTTCTGTGGTCGGGTCATCGGGCCCCCATCTATGCTAACCTCGACCCTGTTTATTCTCCCACAGTCATGTTTGTGAGTGGCAAAAGCTGCAAGGTTTTTCCTCATATATTCTTGATATTCTACAGGGGTGTTACTGACCAGTGATTCAAGGTTGTAACCCTCCTTTGGTTTCATGGTGCACACCGTCCCTTTTCTCTGTTTTCCCGGGATAACCATCACTTCACCCTCCTGTCCCGTACAGACTGACCCCCAAAGACAGTGGTTTCTTAAATCCACTAGGATCCCGTGGCCTAGGATGAAGTCAGTCCCTAAGATCCCTCTCCCTTCCTGCTCTCACTTCATCAGGACACAAGTCCACTTAGTGGGTAAAATGATGGAATCAATTATTAAGGATGTCATAGCAGTGCATTTGGAAAGAGGTAATATGATAGGTCCAAGTCAGCATGGATTTGTGAAAGGGAAATCATGCTTGACAAATCTTCTGGAATTTTTTGAGGATGTTTCCAGTAGAATGGACAAGGGAGAACCAGTTGATGTGGTATATTTGGACTTTCAGAAGGCTTTCGACAAGGTCCCACACAAGAGATTAATGTGCAAAGTTAAAGCACATGGGATTGGGGGTAGTGTGCTGACATGGATTGAGAACTAGTTGTCAGACAGGAAGCAAAGAGTAGGAGTAAATGGGGACTTTTCAGAATGGCAGGCAGTGACTAGTGGGGTACCGCAAGGTTCTGTGCTGGGGCCTTAGCTGTTTACACTGTACATTAATGATTTAGACGAGGGGATTAAATGTAGTATCTCCAAATTTGCGGATGACACTAAGTTGGGTGGCAGTGTGAGCTGCAAGGAGGATTCTATGAGGCTGCAGAGTGACTTGGATAGGTTAGGTGAGTGGGCAAATGCATGGCAGATGAAGTATAATGTGGATAAATGTGAGGTTATCCACTTTGGTGGTAAAAACAGAGAGACAGACTATTATCTGAATGGTGTCAGATTAGGAAAAGGGGAGGTGCAAAGAAACCTGGGTGTCATGGTACATCAGTCATTGAAGGTTGGCATGCAGGTACAGCAGGCGGTTAAGAAAGCAAATGGCATGTTGGCCTTCGTAGCGAGGGGATTTGAGTACAGGGGCAGGGAGGTGTTGCTACAATTGTACAGGGCCTTGGTGAGGCCACACCTGGAGTATTGTGTACAGTTTTGGTTTCCTAACCTGAGGAAGGACATTCTTGCTATTGAGGGAGTGCAGCGAAGGTTCACCAGACTGATTCCCGGGATGGCGGGACTGACCTATCAAGAAAGACTGGATCAACTGGGCTTGTATTCACTGGAGTTCAGAAGAATGAGAGGGGACCTCATAGAAACGTTTAAAATTCTGACGGGGTTAGACAGGTTAGATGCAGGAAGAATGTTCCCAATGTTGGGGAAGTCCAGAACCAGGGGACACAGTCTAAGGATAAGGGGTAAGCCATTTAGGACCGAGATGAGGAGGAATTTCTTCACCCAGAGAGTGGTGAACCTGTAAAATTCTCCACCACAGAAAGTTGTTGAGGCCAATTCACTAAATATATTCAAAAAGGAGTTAGATGAAGTCCTTACTACTAGGGGGATCAAGGGGTATGGCGAGAAAGCAGGAATGGGGTACTGAAGTTGCATGTTCAGCCATGAACTCATTGAATGGCGGTGCAGGCTAGAAGGGCCGAATGGCCTACTCCTGCACCTATTTTCTATGTTTCTATGTTTCTAGTGTGGAGCTTACCTAAATGAATGGAGAGCGGAACGCAGAATGAGCCAGTCTGTTCAGTGCCTGTGAAACTCACCAAGCTATAGGGGACCCCGTTAGACAGAGGTGATGCGGTGGGGTTAGTTGCATAGACAAGGGTACTTGAGGCACCGGTGTCCAGCAGGTAAGTCGCTTTCACTTTTTCCACTTCCATCTGTACGGTCGGTCTCCCTCATGCATCATACTCGAGGGCACACAGGTGGACAGGCTGTGCCTGTCCTAGTCACGGTTTTGGTTGGGAGGGGGCAGATGGGATTTTGGTACCGGTAGCAGTGGCTACCTTTCCAGGGCCATCTAACATGGCTCAGAGCACAGTTAAAACGAGTGGGGAGGAACTGGCTTATCTGTCTCGGTCTTTTGGGCAGGGACTGGAGAATTCTTTCCTGCGCTATTCTTCCAAGGATTTTTACAATCCCTTGTCCACTGCCCACTCTTTCCGCACCCAAAGCAGGTATGTTTTGTATCAGAGGAGTTGCCCCCCTCGTGGCGCCATTCCCTCTTGTCTTGGCCAGGTCGGATTTCGTGAACCCTTCCCTTTTGTGGGTGCTCTTCTGTCCCTCTGCCGTTTCTGTAAGCTAGGGTCAGCTGCCTAAGCACTCCCTGTTCTGTGGTTTGGGGATCTCTGGGGTCGAACCAGGCCTCAGCCTTGGTTCTTACTCTGGGTAAACTGTTAGCGACTAGGCTTCGGAGCCAGTGTGCTAATTCGTCCAGGTTTATGTGATCTCTGTCTATTTCCCCACTACAGGTGCTTTTATACACTGGTCACATTCGGTCTGTGAAAGCCTGTGGGGTTTCTCCTGTGAGCTGCACCGTTTTCTCTACTCTAGAGAAGGGACTCCCGTCATTGCAGCCCATAGCTTCAAAAATGTCCTTTTGGACAGCAGCAAGTGTTTTCTGTCCTCTTTTGCTCTCAGTAGAGAGGGGCTGGTACAGTTTGCTGTCTAGAGATCGGAGAAGCATCTTTGCCATTTCTGCATCATTGCACCCATTAATATCCCCTGCCTGTTCCACTTCCACAAAGTGAACCGAGGGGTCTCCCTTTGGAGTTAGCTTTCCCAGGTGGCTTATCATAGTCCTAAGCTGGTGGGGAGTGTGGGGGACCACAAACTGACTTTCCATGGGCCCTGGACCCCCGTTAAGGGTGGGCGGGCCAAACCTCTGTTGCCAGACCCGGCACATTGGCCCTGGTTCTGGCTCTCCCTGTTCTGGCTCGCCTCCCTCCCTTCTCTGCGGCCAAGCCAAGCTGAAACTTGGTGCCACAGGTGGTGATGGTTCACTATCTCTGTCCGCCCCGCAACTGATTTGCCGCTCCTGCTGCTGAACCGGTGTAGTTACTGGTGTCACAGGTAGTGGCCGGGTAGTTTCTTCCTTCTCTTCCAGGTTTACCTGGGGTATACCCGAGCTTATTAGGCATATCAAACCTTTTGCCTTGGATAGAGTTAGTTTAAACTTTTAATTTGTTGCTGGCAGAGACCATGGTCTCTCGATTCAAACCCATTAGTGCTAGCTACTTTATACGCTGCTTGCACATCTTTTAATCTTTCCTGGAGCTCTTTTACTTGTAGGGTGAGATGAGTGCTTTCCTCCCTCAGTGACTTTTCATTACTTTTGGCCTCGGTAACCTGACATTGAAAATAGTCCTGACTGTTTTTAAACCTTTCCATTATTTGGATCCTTTCCTGTTTTAGCTTACGGAGTTCTCCCGATCATCTTTCTTCTGACATAACCCTTTCCTGATAGTTCTCTGCGCATTCCCATAACTCTGCCTGTAATATTTCATTCATTCTATCTAGGAGTTGGACCTGTCACTGTAGACAGACCAACCAGATTGTCTTCTCTACCTTCTTTGTGATCTTTGCTTGCTGTCCACTGGCCTGCAGCATCAATTGGACGCTCAGCACGCAATAGACTAAGCACCCATTCTTTAGTGACATTCACTTTCTTACACACATAGGAGGAAATCCTCTCTTCCATTTTGGTTCTTTGCCCCAAACCAGCACTCTCTACATCACATTTGTGTACCAGAGTCGTGCCACAGTCGCTATTTTATAAGGGGAGGGTGGTCTCTATGAGGGGGTCAGGTTCCCTTCTGACCAACTTGAGCAGTTCGAATCGCTCCACTCCCTTAGTTTCTATACTCTGGATTTATTTGCGGGGTGTGACAAAAGTGCAAAGGACACTGGTTTGATGCAAAGAACTTTGTTTTTATTACAGTCCAGGTAATACAGACTTATTACTCTAGTAAGAAAATACACGGCCAAAGTTACAATCACTCTAATAAAGAACAATACAAGGAAAGGTACAAGGTCAAACTTATAATCACTTTAATAAAGTACCATACACTACACATTCAAAGGGGGTTGCAGTAAAATTATACCTCCCACCTCCCAATACCTAATTCTAGCTAGGTTAGACTCCAGAGCAGGCAGGGACTTATGCTTACCAATCCTTTTGATAGTTAATGGTAGATAGTCCTTCCTTCAGGACTTCATGACTTCGAGGCTGGAGAAGTTAGTTTACAACTGTCGTGTTGGTTTCTCTCCTTGTCTTGATGAGGTAGTGGCAGCTTTGTAGCTACCTAGCAACCACCTCTCTAACCTCTGTTGAAAACAGAGGCCAGTTATACCATTTCAGTGTTCTAATCCTGGCCCCAAATCTCTTTAAAATCCTTTGTATAATTTGGGCGGGCTTGGTCTTTCTTTGTAATATTTTGTCAGGCTTGTTAAAAATTGATATGTCTTGGGTGCGTTGCTGTTCGAAAACTGTTTCCTGATGGAAATATTAGTTTGGTAATTGCAATGTCCTTTTGTGCTTAGTCTTTCACATACAGGCTGGATTGAGCCTCTTTGTGATGTATATGCTGAAATGGTTGTCCAGACCTATGTTGATGGGGAGCTACCTCTGGGTGATTTTGTGATGTTAATGTCTCTTGTGGAGAAGGATTTTCAAATACTGATTCTTCCAGACAGGTTAACTCAGTTCTCACACCCAGGTAGCTTTACTTAATTAGGCTGTCTCTTGCTAGCTCCGTAGATCCACCCACAGCCTTGAGTTTGTCTTTTAAAATCCAAAATTCTATGAAAGTTCATAGTTTCTTCCATAAGCACTTTAGAGTTCCAAACTTTTCGGTAGATAGTCCCAAATTAAATTTCCTTTCGAATGAGCCCAAACACAAGGGGTTTTCTTGTGAATTTTGCATTCCTTCACCCTAGACTCCAAAAGTCTATCTATCTCAGCCTTGAATATGTTCAGAGACTCAGTATCCACAGCCCTCTGGGGCAGAGAATTCCAAAGATTCACAACCCTCTGAGTGAAGAACTTCCTCCTCATCTCTGTCTTAAATGGCCTACCCCTTATCCTGAGACTGTGCCCCCTAGTTCTAAACACTCTAGCCAGGGGAAACAACCTCACAGCATCTATCCTGTCAATCCATTTCAGAATCTTGGATGTTTCAATGAGATCACTACTCATTCTTCTAAACTCCAGAGAGTATAGGCCTATTCTACACAAACTCTCAATATAAGACAGCCCTCTCATTCCAGGAATCAATCTTGTGAACCTTTGTTGCACCTCCTCCAAGGCAAGTATATCCTTCCTTAGATAAGGAGACCAAAACTGTGCACAGCACTCTAAGTGTGGTCTCACCAAGGCCTTGTACAATTGTAGCAAGACTTCCTTACTCTAATTCTCCAACCCCTTTGCAATAAAGGACAACATGCCATTTGCCTTCCTTATTGCCTGCTGTACTTGCATGCTAGCTTTCTGTATTTCTTGCACAAGGACACCCAAACCTCTCTGAACACCAACATTTAAAAGTTTCTCACCATTTAAAAAATATTCTGTTTCCTATTCTTCCTACCAAAGTGAATAACCTCACATTTCCCTACATTATACTCCATCTACCACCTTACTGCCCACTCACTTCGTCTTTTTATGTCACTTTGCAGACACTTTGTGTTCTCCTCACAGCTTGTTGTCCCACTTAGCTTTGTATCATCAGCAAACTTGGATACGTTATACTCGGTCCTTTCATCTAGGTCATTAATATAGATTGTAAATACCTGAGGCCCCAGCACTAATCCTTGCAGCACCCAGTAGTTAGTTACAGCCTGTCAACCTAAAACAGACCCATTTATCCCTACTCTCTGTTTTCTGTCTGTTTGCCAATTCTCTATCCATGCTAATACATTACCTCTAATCCCATGATCCTTTATTTTCTGCAATAACAATTTATGTGGCACTGTTGTAGGCATTAGGCACCTGCTGAATATATCTAAACTCATATAAGTTTAAAGTGGACACATATAAAATGGCTGCCCAAGCATGATGGGAGCTCAGTTAGTCAAGTAATGAACTGCTGACTGAGGGTGACCGAGCAATGACCTAGTGAGGCCCACTACCAGGAATGCCTTGGATACAAGATAATTATAACGAACCATTATAGTACACTGGTATAATCAGTGACTTCACACAGCCGAGCCCCGAGGAACAGAGATAGGGGGAGAACCTGCCTCACATAACGAGGTCATTAATCAGCCCGAGCTGACAAAAACAGAACATACAGCCCCTGAGATATCAGGAGAATTCTATTGGGTTAAAAAAAACCTATGTGTAATCTATAATCAGTATGATTGGATTGTGTCCAGCCAAAGTGGGCTGAGTAACTGTGAAGAACTGTTGTAAAACATATAAATATTGATGAGTTTCTTTATTCGTCGGAGAGAAGTGCCTGGATCCAGTCCTGAGGCTTCCTCCCCGCTAGCGAAAATAAAGGCCGCATTGGCGATGGAACCGACTCTGAGTGTTGAGTGATTCTTCCGAGAAAACATTCACACTAACAGGCACCTTATCAAATGCTTTTTCGAAATCCAAATATACTACATCCACTGGTTCCCTCTTTATCGACCCTGCTAGTTACGTCCTCAAAAATCTCTAATAAATTTGTCAAAAAATGATTTCCCTTTCATAAAACCATGTTGACTCTGCCTAATGATGTTATGATTTTCTAAATGCCCTGATACCACTTCTTTAACAATAGATTCCAGCATTTTCCCGATGACTGGTGTCAGGCTAACTGGCTTGTATTTCCCTGTTTTCTCTTTCCCTCCTTTCTTGAATAGCGGTCCAGGGGATTTGTCAGCTTTTAGTTCCATTATTTTCTCTAGTATTTTTTCTCTACTTATATTAATTTAATTTAATTCCTCACTCTCATTAGACCCTTGGTTCCCCCCATTTTAAGTATGCTTTTTGCTTCTTCTACTGTGAAGACAGATACAACATATTTGTTTAACGTTTCTGCCATTTCGTTATTTCCCATAATCATTTCTCCTGTCTCAGCCTCTAAGGGACCAATGTTTATTTTTTCTATGCTCTTCATTTTTACATACTTGTTGAAGCTCTTACATTCTGTTTTTATATTTCTTGCTAGTTTTCTCTCATAGTCAATTTTTTCCCTTTTTTATCAATGTTTTGGTCATTTTTTGCTGGTTTCTGAAACGTTCCCAATCCTCAGGTTTACTACTATTCTTCGCAACATTGTAAGCTTTGTCTTTCAATCTAATGCTTTCCTTAACTACTTTCATTAGCCACTGAGGATCACTATTCCTGTGGAGTTTTTATTTCTCAATGGAATGTATTTTTGTTGAGAATTATGAAATATTTATTTAAATGCTAGCCTCTGCCTATCTACTGCCATACATTTAAATCTACTTTTTCAATCTACCTTAGCCAACTTGCACTTCATACCTATGTAATTGGCTTTATTTAAATTTAACAATCTAGTTTCGGACTGAGGCAAGTCACTCACAAACATAATGTGAAATTCTATTATATTATGATCACTCTGCCCAAGAGGATCCTTTACAATGAGATTGCTAAATAACCCTGTCTCATTATATAATGCAAAATCTAAAATAGCCTGTTCCCTGGTTGATTCCATGATATATTGTTCTAGGAAAGTGTCCTGAATGCATTCAATGAACTCAATCCTCCAGACTACCTTTGCCAATTTGATTTGCCCAGTCTATATGAAGTTTAGAGTCTCCTATGATTATTGCATTACCTTTGTTACAAGCTCCTACTATTTCTTGATTAATATTTTGTCCAACGGTATAGCTACTGTTAGGGGGCCTAAATACTACTCCCACTAGTGTTTTATGCCCCTTGTTGTGTAGAGGACACAGAGAGGCTGCAAAGAGATTTCAACAGGTTAAGCGAATGGGTGAAGGATTGGCAGATGGAATACAATGTCGGAAAATGTGAGGTCATCCACCTTGGAAAAAAAAACAGTAAAAGGGAATATTATTTGAATGGGGAGAAATTACAACATGCTGCGGTGCAGAGGGACCTGGGGGTCCTTGTGCATGAATCCCAAAAAGTTAGTTTGCAGGTGCAGCAGGTAATCAGGAAGACAAATGGAAAGTTGGCCTTCATTGCGAGAGGGATGGAGTACAAAAGCAGGGAGGTCCTGCTGCAACTGTATATGGTATTGGTGAGGCCGCACCTGGAGTACTGCGTGCAGTTTTGGTCACCTTACTTAAGGAAGGATATACTAGCTTTGGAGGGGGTACAGAGACGATTCACTCGGCTGATTCCGGAGATGAGGGGCTTACCTTATGATGATAGATTGAGTAGACTGGGTCTTTACTCGTTGGAATTCAGAAGAATGAGGGGTGATCTTATAGAAACATTTAACATAATGAAAGGGATCGACAAGATAGAGGCAGAGAGGTTGTTTCCACTGGTCGGGGAGACTAGAACTAGGGCGCATAGCCTCAAAATACAGGGGAGCCCATTTAAAACCGAGTTGAGAAGGAATTTCTTCTCCCAGAGGGTTGTGAATCTGTGGAATTCTCTGCCCAAGGAAGCAGTTGAGGCTAGCTCATTGAATGTATTCAAATCACAGATAGATAGATTTTTAACCAATAAGGGAATTAAGGGTTACGGGGAGCAGGCGGGTAAGTGGAGCTGAGTCCACGGCCAGATCAGCCATGATCTTGTTGAATGGCGGAGCAGGCTCGAGGGGCTAGATGGCCTACTCCTGTTCATAATTCTTATGTTCTTATGTTTATGTTCTTATGTTATTCCTTATCTCCACCCATACTGATTCTACTTCCTGATCTAAAACAGAAAATGCTGGAAATCTCAGCAGGTCAGGCAGCATCTGTGGAAAGGAAGCAGAATTAATGTGTCGGGTCGATGACCTTTCGTCAGAATGGTCAGAAGGGTCATCGACCCAACATGTTAACTCTGCTTCCTCTCCACAGATACTGCCTGACTTGCTGAGATTTCCAGCATTTTCTGTTTTTATTCCAGATACCAGCATCCACGGTATATTGCTTTTGTATTACTTCCTGATCTTCTGAGCCAAGATACTTTCTCTCTACTGTCCTTATGTTACCTTTATTATCAGGGCTACCCTCCCCCCCTTTTCTATTCTGCCTATCTTTTCGAAACGTCAAGTACCCTAGAACATTTTGTTCCCAACCTTGGTCACCTTGCAACCACGTTTCTGTAATGGCTATTAGATCAAACCTATTTATCTCTATTTGTGCCATTAGTTCATCGATCTTGTTACAAATGCTTCAAGCATTCAGATAAAGAGCTTTAATTAAATTTTTTACCATTATTCCCTGCTTTGACCTTAGCATCTACATTAACAGATGCATGACTCAATGCATACTTGAATCGGCAGTATAAGTATACTTATGCCCTTGGAACAGTTATGACTGACGGAAAATGATCCCACTTCTTCGGGCCACTGGAATGGGACTACTACAGCGAAATTCACCGAGGAAAAGTTAGGACTGTTCCCGGCAGTGCCCCCGCGAGGTTTTCGATGCAGCACTTGAACACAACACTACTGGGCCCTTTAGTAGGTAAAAAGTTTTATTACTTATTATTGTTCTTATTTCATTTTTCAGCATGCATCAGCAGTATTCATCTTTTGATGTAGTTTTATTAATTATTAGTGTTTTTATTTCACTTTCCAAGGTCCGCAGTATTTCGCTTTTGATATAATCGTATTAATTGTTTTGGCTCCATTAAACCTGTTGAGTGCTGCTCGGAGGTTCGCACATACCCCTGTACTTTTGTAAAACTTTCAGGTCTGACTCTTTAGTGGGCTGCAGAGACCTGCTTGGCAAGGTTCACCCTGAGGATGGGAGGAGTGTTGGGAGGGCGACACCTGGTACAGTTGCTCAAAAGCAGGGCGCACGCAGAAGAAGCGTCGCCATCAGCACCGTGCAGACAGGCAGCGGGCAAGGGAGGCAGCAGCCATGATCCATTCATTCTGTGCCAGACCAGTGTGCCTGCTGTCTTCACTGGCAGTTGGCTGCTTGGGGACAAGGGATATTCCCTGTGGCTGGTTATTCCTCTGCGAAACCCCAGGGCACTGCCAGAGCATGCATACAATGACGCTCATTGTGCCACCAGGTGCATCATTGAGCAGTGCATAGGCATCCTTAAGCAGAGGTTCCGGTGCCCGAACTGCTCTGGTGGCACCTTGCAGTACTCTTCTCAACAGCTCTCCATAATCA
Organism: Pristiophorus japonicus; assembly: GCF_044704955.1. Lineage (NCBI taxonomy): Eukaryota > Metazoa > Chordata > Chondrichthyes > Pristiophoridae > Pristiophorus > Pristiophorus japonicus. The sequence continues at coordinate 81,782,281 of NC_091980.1, forward strand.
TTGTGGTCTGCTGCATGCTGCACAACCTGGCCATCATGAGGGGATAGCCGCTGGAGGTCAAACCAGCAGTACCACCTAAGGAGGAGGAGGAGGAGGAGGAGGTGCAGGTGGAGGAAGAAGAAGCAGAGCCCCATCGCCCCAGAGCTAGGAGGGGTCGACCCATCACCACTCCAGAAGGGCCGGGTGCAGACTGGCCAGCACCCTCCTGGGAGGGTGTGCCCTCATATATATGGAGGTGCCTGACATCTCCCCTACAATCTCCCTCCATACATAGTGTTCTGCCTGTCTGCCAGGTCTCCCCATGTCAGGAAACAGTATTCCTCTTCTGTCCTCCACACCGTCCATCAGTGCCTCCAGCTCCATATCAGTGAACCTGTTGGCTCTCCTTGCACCTCTTACACCAGCCATCCTTCCAAACTCCTTCTCCCCACCTCCAGGGCCTTGCTGCAAACCCTGGCCTTTAAAAAGGCTGCTGAAAAATGCACTTTGGAAGGGTTCATTAGCACTGGAAACCATTTGTTCACTTATGGAGCTGAATATGGGGTGGCCCAGCCACAAAAATCTTTCAGAGCTAATTGCCACAAAAAGTTGGAGGGAGCACCAGCTTTCCAGCGGTACTGAATTTCGGGCCCCTGGTGTTTTCTAGACATTTCCTGAAGTCCCAAAGATGGCAGTTCAAAGAATGAGACCCAATGCAGCGGCCAGGTCACAGAGGCACACCTTCAAATCAGAGTGAGCACCTAGGGTCCTGTTCAGAGCAGCTTATTGGAGGCATCTCTATGGCAAAAGTGAACACCATCTACATGGACACAGTGTTCTACACCTCCATCACGTGCAGACATTATCAATCACAATAAGGGCTGGCAAGTCTGCTGCATGAAACAGGTGCTACTAGATAGTGAACAGATGCAGAAATCGTGGCTGATTTTTTTTCCCTCTCGGGACAGTAAGCTCCAGTTTAGTGCCCTGGTTGTTTCCCTGGCTAAAATCAGCAAACACAGCATGAACCTGGAATAGAACCTAGGATTGTCCTGGTTTAAACGATTTAGTTCTACAGTATTATCTACCAAGGAGCCATCGGAAGAGCTGAGTAAGGTCTGCTCACTCAACGCTTTGCAACATATGGATTTTGTCCGTTAATTTAATTCAGACTAAGATTCCCGATAAAGACAGTCTGTTCCTCTTATTTGTAATTTTTTTTTACTTTACTTTCAATGTTTGCAAAGATCTACGATTGCCTGACCAAAGCTTGTAATTCCTCAGGCCCTGAATTTCCACAGGAGTTATCCCGATCTTTCGCCGTAACTTCAGTGGGAGATTGGTGGAAAACCCTCAGCCGATTTCAGCTGGCTGGTGCCCCCCACAGCTTTTGTGTCAGTGCACTTCTTGTTGGTCAGTGGCACGGCCGCGCTTAAAGGAGAGGTGGTGCTGCCAGTGATGCTATTTTATTTTTTATTGTCGGTCGACTGCCAGGTCGATCCAACAATTATGTCCCTGGGTTCGGCCAGGCCACCAACAGGCAGCCCGGCATCGTCGGCCGAAACCCTCCTTGGTGGCCCAATGGACCTAACTTATAAAAATGCAGAGCTTGTAAAGGACCGTCCCTTTAATTGAAAGGGAGAGACGCTGATGTGAAGCAGCGCTGATGAGTGATTGGGTCAGCCGACCCGCTGCAAGGGCACTTGCAGTGCAGGGGTTGTTGTTTTGTTGTTGTTTCGATGTTGCTATTTTATGAAAGTTTTAGAAGTTTCCCCAATTCACAATGTTTAATAAATGTTATTCCAGTTTTGAAATATTTAGTAAATGTTATTCAAGGTACAATGTTTAATAAATCTTATTCAAGTTATCATATGTTTAATAAATTATTTTGTTCACTTTAACCATTCCTGTATACTGTCTCATTTGCAGAATAAGAGGGTGAATAGACAACATGGTGGGATAGAGTGGCCAGGCAATGTTTAAATGTCTCGTTCACTCTTCAAGCAAAGCGTTCAATTATGAGCTGCTGACGGTAGACTTTTGCAGTGGCGAAAGCTCAACGAGGCCTCCCCTGTGGTGGTGGTGGGGATGGTAGTGGTGGTGGCATGGGTTCATCACCAAGTTCCCCGTCCTCCTCCTCTTCCTCATCCTCCTCCTCGTCCTCCTCTTCCTCCTCCTACCCCTCCTCCCCTCTCTCTTGGAGTGGTCCTGCAGCCCCAGTTGTACCTCCTCTTCGTTCATGATGGCTGAGTTGTGTAGTATGCAGCACACATTCATAGAAAAGCAGAGAAAATAGGTGTAGGAGTAGGCCATTCGGCCCTTCGAGCCTGCACCACCATTCAATAAGATCATGGCTGATCATTCCCTCAGTACCGCTTTCCTGCTTTCTCTCCATATCCCTTGATCTCTTTAGCCGTAATGAACGACAATGAACTCAGAGACGTGCTGAGAGGCTTATTGCAGGCAGCCTCCAGAGTGGTCCAGGCATCGGAAGCGCTGTTTGAGCACTCCAATTGTCTGTTCGATGATGTTAAGTGTGGCTGCGTGGCTCTCATTATAGCGATGCTCGGCTTCTGTCTGAGGGTTCCGGAGTGGGGTCATGAGCCAGGTGGCGAGGCAATAACCTTTGTCCACGAGCATCCAGCTCTGGCCTTGTGGTTGACGCTCAAACAAGCCTGAGACACTGCTCTCACGCAAGATGAAGGCACGATGGATGCTCCCTGGATATTGCGCATTGACTGCCATGATGCGCTGAGTATGGTCGCAGATGATCTGTACGTTCATAGAGTGGAATCCCTTTCAGTTTCGGTAAAACTCTGGATTGAGTAAAGGTGCTCGCAGGGTGATGTGCGTACAGTCAAGGCACTCTGGGGGAAGCCAGCAAATCATCCAAAACCTACAGCCCTCTCATTCTGTGCCTCCTTGGTCATTGGGAACTTTATGAACTCCATCCTGTGTGCGTACAGTGCAGTAGTCACCTGACGAATACAACAATGTGTAGTGTACTGCAAGATGGAGCATATGCCCTCCTGCTGATGTCTAAAAGGAGCCGGAGCCATAGAAGGCAAGAATCACAGTCACCTTCCCCTCGAAGGGCAGTGCAGTTCTGTTTCCACTGGTAGGCTATAGGTCTGCCTTTATGAGCTGGCATATCTCTGTGACCACCTCTTTTTGGAAGCACAGCCTTCTAATGCACTGTGCCTCAGAGAGCTGCAGGTATGAGCGCTGTTCCCTGTAAACACGTGGGGGGTAAGGGCTCCTCCCCATACGTCTGTGACCTTTTCGATTACGCTCAAAATGCTCATCAATAAGCCTTCTTCCAGTTTGACACTGCATAGAAAAAACAGCCAAGAATAATGGCTGATATAGCATAGCCCCCATTTTTTAAAATGTCCTTAAATATTCTTTCAAATTAACATATAAAACTTCACTGTGTAAAACGCAACCTTCTTCTCCCAATCCTTTGATGCACTCAACTTCTGCTCAGTTTTCAAGATGGCACCATTAACGCCGGGTGCGCCCTGAGTCCAACCCAGGTTTGACTGCTTTTTCTGGGCAGGTTTCCGGGTGAACGATAAAACAGGCGATAACGCCGAATTTTCCACCCGGGGTTACAGCGCAGCGTTGCACGCCAATTGACGACATCAAAACTCTTCAAACATCGGGTGGGTGATAAGTTTTAGCACCGGCGCAAAACCAATGCCGAAATTTCCGCCTGGGTGCAAAATGTTGTGCGACTCGTTTAGTGCTAAAAAGAAAATTCTGCTTCACCCAGGCAATAAACCGGTCGCAAACCTGTCGAAGTTCGAGCCCTTAGTCTATTTTTTCCCTTTATATCAATTTTTTGGTCATCCATTGCTCAGGCTTACCACTATTCTTCGCAATATTATAAGCTTCTTTCAATCTAATGCTATCCTTAACTACTTTAGTTAGCGACGGCTGGATCACTTTTTCTGTGGAGTTTTCGTTTCTCAATGGAATGTATTTTTGTTGAGATTTATGAAATATTTATTTAAATGCTAGCCACTGCTTATCTACTGCCATATATTTAAATCTATTTTTCAATCTACCTTAGCCAACTCGCACTTCCTACCTATGTAATTGGCTTTATTAAGTTTAACATTCTAGTTTCAGACTTAGGCAAGTCACTCGCAAACATAATGTGAAATTCTATCATATTATGATTACTCTGCCCTAGAGGATCCTTTTTTACGATGAGATTGCTAATTAATCCTGGTCTCATTACACAATACAAAATCTAAAATAGCCTGTTCCCTGGTTGGTTCCATGACATATTGTTCTAGGAAACTGTCGCGAATGCATTTCTTGAACTTATCCTCCAGGCTACCTTTGCCAATTGGATTTGTCCAGGCTATATGAAGATTAAAGTCCCCCATGATTATTGCATTACCTTTGTTACAAGCTTCTATATCTCTTGATTAATATTATGTCCAGCAGTATAGCTACTGTTAGGGGGCCTATATATTACTCCCACCAGTGTTTACTGCCCCTTGTTATTCCTTATCTCCACCCATACTTATTCTACTTCCTGATCTTCTGAGCCGAGATCCTTTCTCTCTGCTGTCCTTATGTCATCTTTACTATCAGGATTACCCCCGTGTACCCACTACCTCTACCTCCACCCCCACTCTTTTCCATTCTGCCTATCTTTTCGAAACGTCAAGTACCCTGGAACATTTAGTTCACAACCTGGGTCACCTGGCAACCACGTCTTTATAATGGCTATTAGATCCAACTCATTTATCTCTATTTGTGCCATTAGTTTGTCTGTCTTGTTATGAATGCTTCGTCCATTTTGATAAAGAGCCTTTAATTTAATTTTTTTACCATTATTCCCTGCTTTGACCTTAGCACCTGCAATAACAGAAGCATTACTCAATGCATACTTGAAACGGCAGTATAAGTATACTTATGCCCTTGGAACATTTATGACTGACAGAAAATGAGCCCACTTCTTCAAGAAGTGTACTTCTGGTGTTTTCTAGACATTTCCTGAAGTCCCAAAGGGGGGAGGGGGAAGGTGGCAGTTCAAAGAATACGACCCAATGCAGAGGCCAGGTCACAGAGGCACACCTTCAAATCAAAGTGAGCACCTGTTCAGATCAGCTTATTGGGGGCATCTCTATGGCAAAAGTGAGCACCATCTACATGGACGCAGTGTTCCTACACCTCCATCACACGCAGACACTATTGGTCACAATAAGGGCTGGCAAGTCTGCTGCATGAAACAGGAGTTACTAGATAGTGAACAGATGCAGAATTGTAGCTGGTTTTTTTCCCTCTCGGGGCAGTGAGCTTCAGTTTAGTGCCCTGGTTGCTTCCCTGGCTAAAATCAGCAAACACAGCATGAACCTGGAATAGAACCTAGGATTGTCCTGGTTTGAGCGATTCAGTTCTACAGTATTATCTACCAAGGAGCCATTGGAAGAGCTGAGTAAGGTCTGCTCACTCAACACTTTGCAACATATGGATTTTGTCCGTTAATTTAATTTGGGCTAAGATTTCCGATAAAGACAGTCTGTTCCTCTTATTTGCAAATTATTTTGCTTTACTTTCAAAGCTGACACAATGATTGCAAAGGTGTTTGTAATTCCCCAGGCTCTGAATTTCCACAGGAGTTATCCCGATCTTCTGCCGTAATTTCAGTGGGAGATTGGTGGAAAACCCTCAGCTGATTTCAGCCATTCCTGCTGTGTATTCCAGAGGTTCTGCCAATTTTCTACTGAAGTTACAGTGGGAGATCGGGAGAACCTCAAAAAAAACCAGAGCTGAAACGTCCAATCAATTTTGCCCTTTAATTTTAATACGTTAATTTGTTATAGTTTACCCGTTTAAAACACTAGGTCCTGACAGCGGCGGCCATGAGGCGGCATGGAATAGCAGCCGGCTCGTGGTGGACCGGCCGCTATTTTGTAAATTGCCCTTCAGGGACAATTATGGGGACCGCTTTGCCCATTTTCCCGCCGCGGCATGCATGCGCCAACCCTTTACAGATCGGCGGCGACCCCTTCCCGAAATTGCCCCAGGGGAAATATTCCTTTTCCAAAATTGCCCCACGGGAGCGGGGCGCTGATGCGTAATCAGGGCGCTCAACCCGCTGCAAGGGCACTTTGGCCCTTCAGCCGCAACTGCATCTGCCCTGAGCAAAAAAAATCGTCCAAGTGCCAGATATCGATAGCATCTCTAAACTTTAAAAAACGAAAGGTGCGCCCCATTTCGGATGAAGGGGATTTTCTACCCGTGAATATTTTGCAACAAATGATCAATTCTAGGATCATTCTTTGTGATTCGAAGTTGAGGTGTTCTTTTGTAAAGTTATTTTTCCTTGGTTTCCTGTCCTGTATATCCTTGTGCAGTGCCACAGCCCGAAGAAGAAGCTTGATGGATGATGAACCATTTACAGCCAGTGGCTATGTAAATTAATCGAGTTATTTGAAAGCATCCCAGGCAGATTCTCCCTGAGATTTTCCCTCCATTGATGTGTGGAAGAGCCAGACCTGGGACCAGGAATTGAAAACAATGAGATTGTGGGTACACACATGTCTCATTACTTCATGTTACATCTCTTGATGCGACTTGTCATGACTGGTGCTGTGCCGCCTCACTTGAGACATATCAAAGGTCGCCATCAGCAGCAGACAATTGCAGATGAAGTTAAATAAAAATTAATGGCACTAAGTTATAAAAATAATTATATGACAAAATAAATTGCACATTTACAAGAATCGGAACAGGCTCCTGCAGTAATGCAAGGAGGTCAAGGAAATAGTTAAACTGAACAAAAGCAGAATACTGTGGATGCTGGAAATCTGAAATAAAAACAGAAAAAGCTGGCAATGCTCACCATCTGTGGAGAGAGAAACAGAGTTAACGGCCGGAATCATCCCAGCCCAGCGAGAGCAAGTTTGAAGGCAGGCCCGCTGTCAAATTGGCTCTGATTGACAGCAGGTCAGCATCCCGCTCTGAACCGGCCTCCATGTGAGTTCCTTAGCTGTCAGCTCTGCGTTCGACAACAGACCTGACATCAACAAGGCTGCATTGACAGTCATTTTCCAACATTCCATAGACTCTGGATCAGTTCCTATGGAGTGGAGGGTAGCCAGTGTATGCCCACTTTTTAAAAAAGGAGGGAGAGAGAAAACAGGGAATTATAGACCGGTCAGCCTGACATCGGTAGTGGGTAAAATGATGGAATCAATTATTAAGGATGTCATAGCAGCGCATTTGGAAAGAGGTGACATGATAGGTCCAAGTCAGCATGGATTTGTGAAAGGGAAATCATGCTTGATAAATCTTCTGGAATTTTTTAAGGATGTTTCCAGTAGAGTGGACAAGGGAGAACCAGTTGATGTGGTGTATTTGGACTTTCAGAAGGCTTTCGACAAGGTCTCACACAAGAGATTAATGTGCAAAGTTACTGCACATGGGATTGGGGTAGTGTGCTGACGTGGATTGAGAACTGGTTGGTAGACAGGAAGCAAAGAGTAGGAGTAAATGGGTACTTTTCACAATGGCAAGCAATGACTAGTGGGGTACCGCAAGGTTCTGTGCTGGGGCCCCAGCTGTTTACATTGTACATTAATGATTTAGACGAGGGGATTAAATGTAGTATCTCCAAATTTGCGGATGACACTAAGTTGGGTGGCAGTGTGAGCTGCGAGGAAGATGCTATGAGGCTGCAGAGTGACTTGGATAGGTTAGGTGAGTGGGCAAATGCATGGCAGATGAAGTATAATGTGGATAAATGTGAGGTTATCCACTTTGGTGGTAAAAACAGAGAGACAGACTATCATCTGAATGGTGACAGATTAGGAAAAGGAGAGGTGCAACGAGATCTGGGTGTCATGGTACATCAGTCATTGAAGGTTGGCATGCAGGTGCAGCAGGCGGTTAAGAAGGCAAATGGCATGTAGGCCTTCATAGCGAGGGGCTTTGAGTATAGGGGCAGGGAGGATTTACTACAGTTGCACAGGGCCTTGGTGAGGCCATACCTGGAGTATTGTGTACAGTTTTGGTCTCCTAACTTGAGGAATGACATTCTTGCTATTGAGGGGGTGCAGCGAAGGTTCACCAGACTGATTCCCGGGATGGCGGGACTGATATATCAAGAAAGACTGGATCAACTGGGCTTGTATTCACTGGAGTTCAGAAGAATGAGAAGGGATCTCATAGAAACGTTGAAAATTCTGACGGGTTTAGACAGGTTAGATGCAGGAAGAATGTTCCCAATGTTGGGGAAGTCCAGAACCAGGGGTCACTGTCTAACGATAAGGGGTAAGCCATTTAGGACCGAGATGAGGAGAAACTTCTTCACCCAGAGAGTGGTGAACCTGTGGAATTCTCTACCACAGAAAGTTGTTGAGGCCAATTCACTAAATATATTCAAAAAGGAGTTAGATGTAGTCCTCACTACTAGGGGATGAAGGGATATGGCGACAAAGCAGGAATGGGGTACTGAAGTTGCATGTTCAGCCATGAACTCATTGAATGGCGGTGCAGGCTCAAAGGGCCAAATGGCCTACTCCTGCACCTATTTTCGATGTTTCTATGTTTCTATCAAGCAGCGGGACAGGTCATTAACAGCATTAAAAGATACTTAAACATAGAAACATAGAAAATAGGTGCAGGAGTAGGCCATTCGGCCCTTCGAGCCTGCACCACCATTCAATATGATCATGGCTGATCATTCCCTCACTACCCCTTTCCTGCTTTCCCCCTATACCCCTTGATCCCTTTAGCCGTAAAGACCACATCTAACTCCCTTTTGAATATATCCAACGAACTGGCCTCAACAACTTTCTGTGGTAAAGAATTCCACAGGTTCACAATTCTCTAAGTGAAGTAGATTCTCCTCATCTCGATCCTAACTGGCTTACCCCTTATCCTTAGACTGTGACCCCTGGTTCTGGACTTCCCAAACATCGGGAACATTTTTCCTGCATCTAAACTGTCCAATCCTGTCAGAATTTTATATGTTTCTATGAGATCCCCTCTGATTCTTCTAAATTCCAGTGAATATAAGCCTAGTCGATCCAGTCTTTCTTCATATGTCAGTCCTGCCATCCCGGGAATCGGTCTGGTGAACCATCGCTGCATTCCCTCAATCGAAAAAATGTCCTTCCTCATATCAGGAGATCGAAACTGTACACAATATTCAAGGTGTGGCCTCACCAAGGCCCTGTACAACTGCAGTAAGACCTCCCTGCCCCTGTATTCAAATCCTCTTGCTATGAAGGCCAACATGCCATTTGCCTTCGTCACCGCCTGCTGTACCTGCATGCTAACTTTCAATGACTGATGTACCATGACACCCAGGTCTCGTTGCACCTCCCCTTTTCCTAATCTGTCACCATTCAGATAATATTCCGCCTTCATGTTTTTGCCACCAAAGTGGATAACCTCACATTTATCTACATTATACTGCATCTGCCATACATTTGCCCACTCACCTAACCTGTTCAAGTCACCCTGCAGCCTCTTAGCATCCTCCTCATAGCTCACACTGCCACCCAGCTTAGTGTCATCTGAAAACTTGGAGATGTTACATTCAATTCCTTTGTCTAAATTATGAATGTATATTGTAAATAGCTGGGGTCCCAGCACTGAATCTTGCGGCACCCCACTAGTTACTACTTCACGCTGTACACCCTGACTACCACATGTTGTGCCAGGTTGGCACCACCCCACACCAGCTTCATAAAGCATCCCTGCAATGCCCAACCTATTCCTTTCACACTCATCACCATTGTGGGGGGAGGGGTGGTGGGGGGGGGGGTACCCTTATGTCTCACCATTCATTACAACTCACTCAGCCACTTCCAAAGATGCCCACAAATCTGTCCAAAAGCGCAAAATGCTGAACATAAAGATTTAAATGTTTGACAACACATCAACATTAACTATACATGACCATTTGCTAAAAGATCCAAGTGCCTACCCTTGTGTGTTGTTAGTTGGTAAAATTGGACAAGGGTGAGGATGAATGTGAAGGGTGGATAGTGAAATGGGGAACTGATAATGAAGATAGAGAGAGAGAGTGTGATGGGTGCACATGCAAGGTATGTTGGTGTGAGTAAGGATGTGCAGTGTTAGAGTAGGGAAGGCAGAGTGGTGGGAATTAGATGAGTGGCACAGCAGAATGTGGTTGAGTGTGGATTTTCAGTAACTTTTCGTGATCTACTGAGATCATTGAAAGGTTTGTGCCACTGCAGCCTGGTCCTCCTGATGACATCATTGCTTGTGCCCTTGTGTGCAATGTGCAACCAGGCTGTGTTGGTGTCCGGGGAAGTCCCTTCCGCCCATAGGAAGGGAAGACGACCTCCCTACAGGCTGTGACTCCCTCCATAAGCATCTAGAGTGAGTCATGGGAGAGCCTGGATGCAGCAGTGCACCTTTGAGCAGTGCTTGTCAGTGTTTGCAGCACCTCAATGCTGCAGAACACTGAAAGAAGAACTGTCAAAAGCAATGTGGGCATGGTCCCTTTAAGGAAACCGGCTGATGACGCGTCATCATATGATGTCATCAGACTGGATACCTCTTAATTGGCCAGGAAGCTCGCAGGGCGGGCTGAACAAGCCCCATGAATGGAAGATTTGGGACAGAGGACAGGCTCGAGTCGGGAGCGGGCTAACCGTACACCACCAACCGCAGCTGCATCGATCCCGCCACTTGTGGCGAAATCGTGGCCGACATTTTTAGGTAGGTTGATGTCTTTCGTTATAACTGGAAGATGATAGAGATGTAACAGGTTTTAAGCAAGTACAGAGGCAGGGAAAGGGGGAGGGGGAGGAAAGAAGAAAAGGGAAGATCTGTGATAAGGTGGAAGGCAGGAGAGGTTAAGGGGATGAAATTGCCTGCACCCCAATTGGGGCCGGTAACCTGCTCATGGCGGGAATTGGGCTTACCGCCCCTCAAAGGAAGTGGTGTGCAATCTCACGTGCTGCTGTTCATGATGCGGTGAGACCAGCAGCATTAACGGTGCGTGATCAGGTGTGTTATGCGGATGCTCCGGGTAGCGCTGAAGCACTTCAATGCCCCTCCCCTTCGCTTAAAATGGTGGGCCACTGCGCATTCTGCAAGGACTCTGATGGCAGCCCAGAACGCGCTGAAAAACAGGTATGGTAGCCAACACGAGAGTCGGCAATAAATTTAAGATGGCGGAGTGGGCGCTGGCGGCCTCCCCTTTAAGTTCCGACCCGCGAGTGGATGTCGGCCAGCTTCGCAACCCGTGAAGCTGGCGCTGACACCAGCTTTGCGGGATGCGGTGCAATATCCCCTGCAGGGCAGAAAGGGCTCAGCGAGCGGCGCTGCGGGGTCGCCGCACACGCCGATGGCGCCATCAGCAGCTGCGCAGCAGCCCAGGGTGTTACTGTGGCAGCGCCACCGCAAACTCCCAGCCAGTTCCCTGCAAGTACTAATGGGCAATGCAAAAAGGGGGAATTTTGCCCCCGAAATGACAAAAGAGATGATGGTGGAAAAGGCCAAAGGGTACAGGTAATGGGACAAGTAAAGAAGCAAAAGGGTCTCGGGAAGCTGTAAATGGCAATAGCAGAACAATTGCCAGCACCGACTGTCCGAAGAAAACGGAGCAGTGGTTATGATCTAAAATTGTTGAAATCAATATTGAGTCACGCAACTCCATGTTTGAATCCCTCCAATCAGGCCTTCGCCCCTGCCACAATACCGAAATAGCTCGCATCAAAGTCACAAATGACATCCTTTGTGACTGTGACAAAGGCAAACTATCTCTCCTCGTCCTTCTTCACTTGTCTGCAGCCTTCGACATGGTTGACCACTCCATCCTCCTCCAACGCCTCTCCACCATTGTCCAGCTGGGTGGGACGGCAGTGGCCTGGTTCCATTTTTATCTATCTAATCGGCTGCAACGGCTTCTCTTCCCACTTCTACATCGTTACCTCTGATGTCCCCAAGTATCTCTCCTTGGCCTCCTCCTATTTCTCCTCTACATGTTGCCTCTTGGCGACATCATCCGAAAACACAGCGTCAGTTTACACATGTACGCTGATGGCACCCCGTTTTACCTCACTTCTCTCAACCCCTCCATGATCTCCAAATTGTCAGACTGCTTGTCCAACACCCTGTTCTGGATGAGCAGAAATCTTTTCAAATTAAATATTGTGAAGATTGAAGTCATTGTTGGCATGTATTTAACTGTCATTGAACCCATGTATAAACTGACCTAAGTTGTACACCGTGAGAACACTGACCACTAGGTGGTGAACTTGTGGGAGACACTCCTAACCTGGTCTTTCAGGTATAAAAGGGGAAGCTCCACCCACCTTCATCACTTCAGTGCTGGAATAAAAGTTACTGGTCACAGAGTGACCTTCTCTCAAGCATGGGCTTCGTGTACATTTGTACTGTACAGTAAGGACCTATCATTGGCGACGAGAAACTGGGATTTAAACCACACGAGCATGGCCACTAGCAGCACAGATGAGAGGTACTGTGTTGGTGATGATTGGGACGACTTTATTGAGAGACTACAGCAAAGCTTCATCACTAGGGAATGGCTGGGACAGGATTCGGCCGAAAAACACAGGGCTCATCTCCTGACGGTTTGTGGGTCCAGGACGTACTCCCTGATGAAGGACCTTCTAGCACCAGAGAAGCCGGCGGACAAGACTTTTGAAGAGCTCAGTAAGTTGATCGGGGAACACTTTAAATCGGCAAGCAGCATGCACATGGCGAGACACCGGTTTTATATGCACCGGCAGCGAAAAGGGCAAAGCATTCCAGACTTCGTGGCAGACCTCCAGCGACTGGCGAGCCTATGTAAGTTCCCAGATGCATGCAGAGCGGAGATGCTGCGAGACTTTTTTATTGAGGGCAACAGGCACGCTAGAGTTTTCAGGAAACTGATCGAGACCAAAGACTTGACCCTAGAAACAGTGGCTTTGATGGCCCAGACATTTATCTCAGGGGAGGAAGAGACCAGAATGATATTTGAAAAAATCTTGGTTGAAATGCAGCAAATGGACAGGGAGTCAACATTGTTAACACGACATATAGTTCCCCAGGCAGACAGTGGCAATCGGACATGCCCGAGCATGTAGTCGAAACCAAAGGGGGAATTCAACAGAGTCAATGGCTCGCTGAATGGTGATTCACGCCATCGCAAGGGACAGTGCAGCCAGTAATGGGGCCATCAACACCTATTAATGGTGTGCTTAAAAACAGTTACACATACAGTCAGAGACGATGGACTGGTAATGGGCCTTTTCTTTCCAACAACGGCTCATGTTGGAGGTGTGGAGGCAAACACACAACCAGAGCTTGCAGGTATCAGCAATATGCCTGCAGAAATTGCAACGTCAGCGGTCACTTGGCATGTATGTGCAGGAAGCCTGCAGCCAGGTTGATGTACGAGGAGGGCAGGGACGATGTAAGCCCTACGGGGCCAAATGGACACTGGGGGAAATCGCTGGAAGCTGAAGTTCAGCGAGTTCATGTGGAGCACATATACAGTTCATACACCAGGACGCCACTGATAATGATGAAAGTGCACCTCAATGGCATCCCAGTATCAATAGAGCTAGACACAGGGGCCAGCCAGTCCCTGATGAGTATCAAACAGTTCGACAAGTTTTGGGCGTCCAAGGCCAGGCGGTCAAAATTATTGCCAATTGATGTACAGCTACGGACATACACAAAGGAGATCATTCCGGTGCTAGGCAGTGCCACGGTAGTCGTGACCCACAAACATTCGGAGAACAGGTCGCCACTCTGGATGGTCCCGCACTGCTGGGGAGGAGTCGACTGGCTGTCTTGAACTGGAAATAGGGTGAAGTCAATGCAATTTCTTCTGTGGAGCGAATATCAAGCTCACAGATCCTGGACATACTCACTATTTCAGCCCGGCATTGGCACTTTCATGGGGATCAAGGTAGTGATTCACATAAACCCTGATGCCAGGCCAGTACACCACAAGGCCAGAGCAGTGCCGTACGTGATGCGGGCAAAGATAGAAGGTGAATTGGACCGCCTGCTGAGGGAATGCATCATCTCGCCAGTCGAATTCAGTGACTGGGCAAGCCCGATTGTGCCGGTGCTCAAGGCGGATGGGTCGGTCAGGATATGTGGTGATTACAAGGCCACCACGAATCGGGTGTCACTCCAAGACCAGTACCCGCTACCGAGAGTGGAGGACCTCTTCATGAGGCTATCCGGTGGCAAACTTTTTTCAAAATTGGACCTGACCTCAGTTTACATGACCCAGGAGCTGGTGAGTGAGTCGAAGAAGCTGACCACCATCACGACACACAAGGGGTTGTTTGAGTACAACAGATGTCCATTTGGGATTCGCTCGGCCGCCGCGATCTTTCAACGCAATATGGAAAGTCTCCTCAAGTCGATTCCAAGGACAGTGGTTTTTCAAGACGACACCCTCATCACGGGTTGTGATACTGAAAAACACCTCAGCAATCTGGAGCAGGTGCTACGCAGACTGGACCGGGTAGGTCTGCGACTGAAAAAGGTGAAGTGCGTCTTCTAGCTCCAGAGGTAGAATTCTTGGGGATGAGTGTAGCAGCAGATGGGATCAGACCTACTGCGTCCAAAACAGAAGCGATCCAGAGAGCACACAGACCCCGTAACACGACGGAGCTGCATTCGTTCTTCGGGCTCCTGAACTATTTTGGTAACTTTCTTCCCAAATTGAGCACGCTGTTAGAGCCGCTATACGTGCTTCTACGCAAAGATCACAAATGGGTCTGGGGGGACAGCCAGGAAAGGGCTTTTGATAGAGCACGAAATTTGTTATGCTCCAACAATCTGTTAACGCTATATGACCCATGCAAGAAACTTGTTTTACCGTGCGACGCATCGTCCTATGGGGTCGGGTGTGTGTTGCAGCATGTTAATGTCAATGGTCATTTACAGCCGGTAGCTTATGCCTCCAGAAGTCTGTCCCAGGCAGAACGGGACTATGGGATGGTAGAAAAGGAAGTGCTTGCATGTGTATATGCTGTAAAAAAAATGCACCAGTACCTGTTCAGCAGGAAATTTGAGCTGGAGACAGATCACAAAACCCTAACGTCCCTTTTGGCCGACAACAAGGCCATAAATGCAAATGCATCGGCCCACATACAGAGGTGGGCACTCACGTTAGCCGCCTATGACTACACAATTTGGCACAGACCAGGCGCTAAAAACTGTGCCGATGCAGTCAGCAGGCTCCCACTAGCCAACACCGAGGGGACAACTGAGCATGCTGCTGAGATGGTCATGGCTGTGGAAGCTTTCGAAAGCGAAGGCTCACCCGTGACAGCCCGTCAGATCAAAGTCTGGACAAATAGAGACCCGCTACTGTCTTTAGTCAAGAAATGTGTCTTGAATGGGGATTGGGCAGCCACATACGGGGCATGCCCTGAGGAATTCAAACCATTTCACAGGCGCAAGGATAAACTCTCGATTCAGGCCAATTGCCTACTATGGGGAAACCAAGTCGTCATGCCCCAGATGGGCAGAGAGATGTTCATCAGAGAACTCCACAATGAGCACCCGGGCATTGTCATGATGAAGGCAATTGCCAGGTCACACGTTTCGTGGCCAGGGATAGATACAGACCTGGAACTTTGTGTTCGCAGGTGCAACACTTGTGCCCAGCTCGGCAATGCGACTAGGGAAGCCCCCCTTAGCCTCTGGTCCTGGCCTGCCAAACCATGGTCACACATCCATGTCGACTACGCAGGTCCTTTCATGGGAAAAGTGTTTTTGGTTGTCGTAGACGCCTACTCCAAATGGATCGAGTGTGACATTCTCAATTCAAGCACATCCTCGGCCACGGTAGAAAGTCTACGGGCAATGGTCGCCACCCATGGTCTACCTGACGTCTTGGTCAGTGACAATGGCCCGTGCTTTACAAGCATTGAATTCCAGGACTTCATGGCAGGAAATGGTATCAACCATGTCAGAATGACACCGTTGAAGCTGGCCTCAAACGGCCAGGCGGAACGAGCAGTGCAGATAATCAAACAGGGGATGCTGAGAATCCAAGTGGGTTCCCTACAAAGCTGCTTATCACGCCTCCTGTTGGCCAATAGATCCCGACCACACTCGCTCACAGGTGTTTCACCCACAGAGCTGCTAATGAAAAGGATGCTCAAAACCAGGTTATCATTTAAAAACCCCACCATGAAAGAAATTGTTGAGAGCAGGCGCCTGTCACAATGTGACTACCACGACGGGAATGCGAGGGCGTGATGTATTGATGTCAATGACCCTGTCTTTCTTCTCAACTACGCTGCAGGGCCTAAATGGCTTGCATGCACTGTGATTGCCAAAGAGGGAATTAGGATTCTGGTA
Organism: Pristiophorus japonicus; assembly: GCF_044704955.1. Taxonomy (NCBI): domain Eukaryota; kingdom Metazoa; phylum Chordata; class Chondrichthyes; family Pristiophoridae; genus Pristiophorus; species Pristiophorus japonicus. The sequence continues at coordinate 81,798,607 of NC_091980.1, forward strand.
GTTAAACATACCAGTGGACAAATCTGCCGCAAACACGTGGATCAAACAAAAAGGAGGTTCAGCAACCCCATAGATGAAACAGAGGAAGAACACGATGTAGAGTTCACTCCTCCACAGGTGACCGAACACCGGAACCAAGTGGAGGAGAGCCCAGTCACTGTGGGCAGTCTGGACAGGCCTGAGGCACCGCAAACAGCAGACCCTCAGGCCAGCGCCCAACAACCGGAGCCCCAACTCAGGCGCTCAACAAGGAAGCGTAAACCACCAGAGAGACTTAACCTGTGATACCAATAAGACTTTGGGGGGGAGGTGATGTCATGTATTTAACTGTCATTGAACCCATGTATAAACTGACCTCAGTTGTACACTGTGAGAACATTGACCACTAGGTGGTGAACTTGTGGGAGACACTCCTAACCTGGTCTTTCAGGTAGAAAAGGGGAATCTCCACCCACCTTCATCACTTCAGTGCTGGAATAAAAGTTACTGGTCACAGAGTGACCTTCTCTCAAGCATGGGCCTCATGTGCATTTGTACTCGATAGGAAGGACCTATCAATTGTTTTTGGTCCCTGCCACAAACTCTGTTCTCTAGCCACTGTTGGTCTACAGGACTCTAGTGATACCCGCCCTCCTGTGTGGCTCAGAGACGTGGACCATATGCAGTAGATACCTCAAATCGTTGGAAAAATACCACCAATGATGTCTCCGCAAGATCCTGCAAATCCCCTGGAGGACAGACGCACCAACGTTAGTGTCCTCGATCAGGCCAACATCCCCAGCATTGAAGCACTGACCACACTTGATCAGCTCCGCTGGTCAGGCCACATTTTTCGCATGCCAGACACGAGACTCCCAAAGCAAGCGCTCTACTCGGAACTCCTACACAGCAAGCGAGCCCCAGGTGGGCAGAGGAAACGTTTCAAGGACACCCTCAAAGCCTCCTTGATAAAGTGCAACATCCCCACCGACACCTGGGAGTCCCTGGCGAAAGACCGCCCTAAGTGGAGGAAGAGCATCCGGGGAGGGCGCTGAGCCTCGGCGCCGAGAGCATGCAGAAAGTAAGCGCAGGCAGCGGAAGGAGCGTGCAGCAAACCAGATTCCCCACCCATTCTTTCCCTCAATGACTGTCTCATCTGTGACAGAGACTGTAATTCCCGTATTGGACTGTTCAGTTACCTAAGAACTCACTTTTGGAGTGGAAGCATCCATCCTTCTCCCCAATTTCTGTCTGAAGCTGAACCACACTGTTCGCAACCTTGGTGTAATATTTGATCCTGAAGTGAGCTTTCAACCACATATCTGCAGCATAACTAAGACTGCCTATTTCTCCCTCCGTAACCTTGCCCGTCTCCACCGTTGCCTCAGCTCATCCACTACTGAAACCCTCATCCATGCCTTTGTTACCTCTCGACTTAACTATTTCAATGCACTCCTGGCACTATATAAATATAAGTTGTTGTTGTCCAGAAAGTTGTAAAGTGCCTATTCGAAAGATGAGGTGCTATTCCTTGAGCTTCATTGGAACAGAGTAGGCGGTCGAGGACAGAGAGTTACGAGTGGGAGTGGGACGAAAAATCAAAATGGCAAGCGTCCGGAAGCTCAAGATCACACTTGCAGATGGAATGGAGGTGCTCAGCAAAGCCATCACCCAATCTGCAGTTGGTCTCCTCAAGGTAGACTAGCAAATACAGAATACTAAATTAAAAGAAGTACAAGTAAATTGCTGTTTCACTTGGAATAAATGTTTGGGGCCCTGGATGCTCGGAAGGGAGGTGGTGAAATGGCAGGTGTTCCTCTCCACCACCACCTGCTTCCACCTGGCTGATCTTGTTCTACTTTGAATGGCTATTCCGTTGACTCCACTCATTTCATTCAAATAAAAAGCTGTTGCTATGAGAATCCATATGGGCCCTAGCTATGCCTGCTTTTTGTGGGATACATGCAACATACTCTGTTCCAGTCCTACAAAGCTCCCCTTCCTCACCTCTTATTCTGAAACTATGCCCCTGGTTCTAGATTCCCCCACGAGGGGAAACATCCTCTCTGCATCTACCCAGTCAAGCGCCCTCAGAATCTTCTACGTTTCATTCTCTCATTCTTGTAAACTGCAATGAGTATAGGCCCAACCTGCTCAAACATTTTTCATATGACAACCCCCTCATCTCAGGAATCAACCTCGTGAACCTTCTTTGAACTACCGCCCATGCAAGTATATCCTTCCTTTACTTCTCTCCATTTCTGGGGATAGGCTGTCAACCAATATCTACTATTACAGTGACTCTTACAGCCAGCTTAATTACACGTCCTCCAACCCCGCTTCCTGTAAGACTCGATTCTATTCTCCCAGTTTCTCCATCTCTGTTGCATTTGTTCTGACGATGGCACTTTCCATACCAGTGCTTCCGATAGCTCTTCCTCCATCATGGTTGACAGAGCCCTCATCTGTGTCCGTCCCATTTCCCGTATTTCTGCTCTCACTTCTTCCCCTCCCTCCCAGAACCATGACAGGCTTCCCCTTGTTCTCACCTTCCACCCCACCAGACTCCACATTCAACAGATCATCCTCCACCAGTTCTGCCACCTTCAGTACAATGCCACCATCAAACACATCTTCCCATCCCCTTTCAGAAGGGACTGTTCCTCTGAAACACCCTGGTCCACTGTTCCATCACCTCCAACACTTGCTTCACTTCCCACGGCACCTTCCCGTGCAAGTGCAGGAGATGCAACACCTGCCCTTTCACCTCCTCCCTCCCCATTGTCCAGGGCCCCAAACACACTTTCCAGAGGAAACAGCAATTTACTTGTAATTCTTTCAATTTAATATACGGTATTCACGACTCACAATGCAGTCTCCTCCACACTGGGGAGATCAAACTCAGATTGAGTAATCACTTTGCTGGACATTTCCCTTCAGTCTATAAGCGTGACCCCGAAATTCCGGTCGCTTGACATTTTCATTCACTCCCACTCAGACCTCTCTGTCCTCAACCTCCTATACTGTTCTAATGAAGCTCAACGGAATCTCAAGGAACAGAACCTCATCTTTTGATTAGGCATTTACAGCCTTCCAGATTCAACATTGAGTTCAATAATTTCAGACCATAACCACTGCTGCCTTTGTTTCGGACAGCAGATGCTGGTAATGGTTATGCTGTTGCCATTTACAGCTCCTCTAGACCCATCTTTTGTTTCTTTACTTGTCCTACTTATCCACTTTTGCCATCATCCTTTTAGTCATTTAAGCAATCCTGCCTTCCACCCTATCACAGATCTTCCCTTTGTCCTTTCCTCCCCTCCCCTCATTCCCTACCTCTATACTTACTTAAAACCTATTATATCTCTAACATCTTCCAATTCTGACAAAAAGTCACTGACCTGAAACATTAACTCTGCTTCTCTCTCTCCAGTTAAGCTGAACAGTTCAGTGATCCAGAATTACTGGTCTGCAGGAAGCCCAATATATCTCCTTGTAATTTTTCTGGCATTTTTCAGCTCTGCATGTCATGTGGAACGTAATGCGTTTCCGAAACCACTTTCCACTTCACCTTTCCCATTTATATTATATAACATTTATGTTAATTAGTCATGCTTATCTCATTAAAGGGAATCTTGCAGGGTGAGCATTTTAGTTTTTTTTAAATTCATCTTGCTTATGAATTAGATACAGACTCAGCAGTCATGGGCATCTGAATATTGGTCCAGATGATAAGCAGCGCTTCACTGAAGAAGGAAAAAGGAGTTTGTCCAGATACATATTCTGTGTTATTCAACATTAACCTGGTGAAGGACAAGATGCTTGAGATTTCTTCAAGTAACTCATCCTTTCTTTCATTGTGTCCATTTCTAACCATCAAACTGTGCAATCCTTAAGCTGACACTTTGTGATATGAACGTACTGCCATTCAGCAACAAAAAGGTTACAGATAGTCTTTTCAAAACATAAATGAGCTATTCTCAGGAAAATATATATGCCTTGAAATGATGCTGCATGATATTAGCATACAAATACTAACGGCCCACAATTCATCAGGACATAAAGTCCACCCATTTCTCAGTGGTATTCTGCCGTTGTGTCATTTAAAACTGGCGGAATACCGCCGAGACTGAAGACCGCTAGTTTGGTGAGAATTTTTTCAGTAGTATGCGAGCGGTATGGGAGCAGTGTGCAGTGGGTGGTATGCAGCATTGTAGTCAATCAAGATCGACTTTCGTGTCAATGGATGGTGCTGCACTGCACTGCACATGTGCAAATTTTTTTTGCCGTTTTTTCGCAAATGCTTTTTCCCCGTGATTTTGGGGGTCAGGAGTCACCTGTGCATGCACAGAGAGTTGAAGTCAAGGGAGAGAGAGTGAGAAGGAGTAGCAGAGTATCCCATGGTCAGTTGTTTCCATCAGAGATTCCAGAATCAAATAATATTAACAAATAATAACTATACCATATCAATAATAATAATACATATTTTATAAATAAAAAAAATCACATAATAAATATAATAAATATAAATATAATGGAAATGCTGAAAAATAAATCTAAGCGCAGCAACATCAAGAAGGACAGGAGGTTGAGGGCACACGCCTTCGATGAGACGGAGCTACCTGCCCGGCTGGAGAATATTACAGATAAATACTCTGACTTAACGAAGGGTGGTTGTGGAAAGCCCCACCCAAAAGTAGTACAACAGAATACGGGACGAGATCGGGGATGCTGTGTCCTCCACAAATACAATGGTATGCACTGGAGAAAGTTGTCATAAGAGGTGGAATGACCCGGTGAGGGTAGCAAGTGTAAGTAATGATTTTATTTATGCGCCCAACATGTGCCATGTACCATGTAAATGTAGGTTCAGTGTCACACAGATGATGCTATTTATCCCAAGGTTACTGGTACACTCATAATAAAGGATGAAACTGAGTACTGTGTACAATGAGCAAATGTGACTTTAGCTCCTTTAATAAGACTCCAGAGTGCAGGTAGCTCGTGGATGGCCCGCTTATATACGGTTATATAAGGGATGCTGGGATCCCTTGGGACTCCAACAGGTGGGCCCTCTGGTGGTCAGGTGTCCTGCAGGTTACACAGGGTTAAATATATTACATCACTCCCCCATGAAGTCAACAGTACGCTTATTTACAAGGTGAGACGATCTGGGGCTATTTACGCTCCCTTGTCGATTGTCTCGGTACACATGCGGGTATGGGTGGGTTGGTCAGTTCTTCATTGGGCTGTTGGGCAGCCGGTTTTGCCGGGCTGCTGTGGATGATGAGTTCAGCATCGTGGTCAACCATGATGTCAGTTGCCACGTGTGTGTGTGTTGGAGGGTCAAAGTTGGTGGTGTCCTCTTCTGATTGTTCGTAGCTGTTGGTGAACCGCAATTTGATTTGGTCCAAATGTTTTCTGTGCGTTTGTCCATTGGCCAATTTGACCTGAAATACCCTACTCCCCTCTTTGGCTGTGACCATGCCAGCGAGCCATTTGGAACCATGTCCATAATTGAGCACAAACACGGGATCATTGATCTCAATATCACGTGATAAATTTGCGCGGTCATGGTACACACTTTGTTGATGCCACTTACCCTCCACGTGATCATGGAGATCAGAGTGGACAAGAGAGAGCCTTGTTTTGAGCGCCATTTTCATGAGCAGCTCGGCTGGGGGAACCCTGGTGAGTGAGTGGGGTCTGGTGTGGTAGCTGATCAGCATTCGGGACAGCCGGGTCTGCAGGGAGCCTTCCGACACACATTTCAAGCTTTGCTTGATGGTCTGAACTGCCCGTTCTGCCTGGCCGTTGGATGTGGGCTTGATCAGAGCAGATGTGACGTGTTTGATCCCGTTGCGGGTCATGAATTCCTTGAATTCAGCACTGGTGAAGCTCGGCCCATTGTTGCTGACTCGGACATCAGGCAAGCCGTGCGTGGCAAACATGGTTCGTCGGCTTTCAATAATGGCCATGGATGTGCTTACTGATATTATGCACATTCAATCCATTTTGAGTAAGCGTCGACAACAACCAAAAACATTTTGCTTAGAAATGGGCCCGCATAGTCTACATAGATCCTCGGCCACGGTTTGGAGGGCCACGACCAAAAATTAGCGGTGCCTCTCTGGGTGCATTGCTCAGCTGAGAGCAAGTGTTGCACTGGCGCACGCATGGCTCTAAATCTGAGTCGATGCCGGGCCACCACACATTGGATCTGGCTACGCCTTTCATCATTACGATGCCTGGGTGGGTGCTGTGCAGTTCACATATAAACGTATCTCTGCCTTTCTTGGGCAACACCACGCGATTGCCCCAAAATAGACAGTCCCCTTGCAGGGACAACACATCTTTGCGTCTGTGGAACGGCTTAATCACCTCCTGCATCTCCACTAGGACACCGGACCAGCTCCCATGGAGGACACAGATTTTTACCAGGGACAGTAAAGGATCCTGGCTGGTCCAGGTCCTGATCTGGCAGGCCATAACGGGGGACTTCTCGTTCTCGAATGCCTTCATGACCATGAGCAAGTCTGCTGACTGTGCCATTTCCACCTCGGTGGTGGGCAATGGCAGACGACTGAGAGCATCTGCGCAGTTCTCTTTGCCCGGTCTGTGGCGGATTACATAGTTGTATGTCGACAGCGTGAGCGCCCATCTTTGGATGCGGGCAGAGGCATTGGTATTAATCCCTTTGCTCTCAGAGAACAATGATATGAGCGGCTTGTTGTCAGTTTCAAGCTCAAACTTGAGGCCAAATAAGTACTGGTGCATTTTCTTTACCCCATAAACGCACACCAGAGCCTGTTTTTCAATCATGCTGTAGGCCCTTTCAGCCTTGGACAAAATCCTGGATGCATAAGCGACCGGTTGCAAAATCCCCGATTCATTAGCCTGTTGTAACACACACCCGACCCCGTATGATGACGCATGGCAAGCTAGCACTAATCGTTTACAAGGGTTATACAGGACAAGCAGTTTGTTTGAACATAACAGATTTCTGGCTTTCTCAAAGGCAGCCTCTTGTGAATTCCCCCATACCCAGTCGTCTCCCTTGTGCAGTAGCGCATGTAGGAGTTCTAGTAGAATGCTTAACCCAGGTAGGAAATTAGCAAAATAGTTAAGGAGTGTCAGGAACGACCGCAGTTCTGTCACGTTCTGTGGTCGCGGTGCGTTCTTGATGGCCTCTGTCTTGAAGTCGGTGGGTCTGATGCTATTCTTCTTCCCAAGAACCCGACGTCCTGTGCCAGGAAAACACACTTCGAGCGTTTCAACCTGAGCTCCACGCGATCCAACCGACTAAGAACCTCTTCCAGATTCTTCAAGTGCTCCATGGTATCCCGACCTGTAACCAATATGTCGTCCTGGAAAACCACTGTGCAAGGAACTGACTTTAGCAGGATCTCCATGTTCTGTTGGAAGATTGCTGCGGCCGACCGAATCCCGAACGGGCACCGGTTGTAGATAAACAGACCTTTGTGCGTGTTGATGCAGGTGAGGCCTTTCGAAGACTCCTCCAGTTCCTGTGTCATGTAGGCTGAGGTCAGGTCCAGCTTGGTGAACGTCTTCCCTCCAGCCAGGGTCGTAAATAGATCGTCTGCCTTGGGTAGCGGGTACTGGTCCTGCAGCGAAAAACGGTTAATCGTTACTTTATAGTCCTCGCAAATTCTAACCGTGACGTCCTCCTTAAGTACCGGAACAATCGGACTGGCCCAGTCATTGAATTCCACTGGCGCGATGATGCCTTCATGTTGCAGCCTGTCCAGCTCAATTTCCACTTTTTCACGCATCATGTACGGTACCGCCCGAGCCTTGTGGTGGATGGGTCGCGTACCGGGAACCAAATGGATCTGCACTTTCACCCTCTGGAAGCTTACAGTACCTGGCTCAAACAACAATGGGAACTTGCTCAGAACCTGGGTACATGAGGCGTCATCGATGGACGAAAGCGCTCAGATGTCATCTCAGTTCCAGCGGATTTTTCCCAGCTAGCTTCTGCCAAACAACGTGGGCCATTCTCTGGCACAATCCACATTGGGAGTTTGTGTACTGCTCCGTCTTAGGAGTCTTTGACTTCTGCACTGCCAATTACAGGGATTAGTTCCTTGGTGTAAGTCCTTAGTTTGGTGTGAATGGGGCTGAGCTTGGGTCTGTGTGCCTTTTTGCCCCACAGCCTGTCGAAGGCCTTTTTACTCATTATGGACTGACTTGCCCCAGTGTCCAGTTCCATTGATACTGGAATACCGTTCAGTTCAACTTTCACCATTACTGGTGGACATTTCGCAGTGAATATGTGTACCCTGTACACTTCTGACTCCTCCGTACGAGTCTCCAATTCAGCCTGATCCATAGTGGATCGATCTTCCTCTGCAACGTGTTGGTTTGCAGGGTTTGCAGGGTTTGCAGCTCACCTGCACATTCGTTGAAGGTGTCCCATTGTTCTGCAGCCGTTGCACGCACAGTGCTTAAAGCGGCATTGATGGGGCTGATGATCACCTCCGCAGCGCCAACAAGGTGTTAACTGCTTCGCATTAACGATTGATGGCAGACTCTGGGTCAATTGAGGTCGGGCTACAGCAGCCAGTGTGTACGTTCTGCCATGTACATTTCTGCTCGAGACCAACGTTACTTTATGCACAGTACTGGCCGAAACTTCTTTACTCTGCAAAATCTGTTTAGTTTTGTCGCTGGTGGACATAAATGCCTGGGCTATCGTTATGGCTTTACTTAGATTCGGAGTTTCTCTAATCAACTGTTTGCGAAGGATTGTCTCATGTCCAATGCCCAGTACAAAAAAGTCTCTGAGCATTTGTTCTAGGAATCACTCAAACTCACAATGTCCTGCAAGGCACCTTAGTTCAGCGACATAGCTCGCCACTTCCTGGCCCTCCGATCATTTACACGTGTAGAACCGATACTGTGCCATCAAAACTTTCTTTAGGATTTAGGTGCTCCCGGACTAGTGTGCACAATTCTTTGTAGGATTTCTCTGTTGGTTTTGCCGGGGCCAGGAGATTCTTCAGGAGGCCATAGGTTGTTGCCTCACATACAGTTAGGAGGATCGGTCTTCGTTTGGTAGCGTTCTCTTCCCCTTCCAGCTCGTTGGCCATAAAGTATTGGTCAAGTCTCTCCACAAAGGCCTCCCAATAATCCCCTTCTGAGAACTTCTCCAGGATGCTGATTGTTCTTTGCATTTTCACGTGGTTGTTCGTTACTTCGTCGCCAATTGATACACTCATAATAAAGGATGGAACTGAGTACTGTGTAACATGAGCAAGTGTGACCTTAGCTCCTTTAATAAGACTCCAGAGTGCAGGTACCTCGTGGGTGGCCCGCTTTTATACTGAGCTCCCAAGGGATGCTGGAATCCCTTGGGACTCCAACAGGTGGGCCCTCTGGTGGTCAAGTGTCATGCAGGTTACACAGGGTTAAATACATTACAGTTACGACGATGTATTTCAGGCAATGACAAGAGGATCAACCCAGTATTTTGATGTGTGTGTGTGTGTGTGTGTGCGTGAGAACTTGTGTGTCTGCGATGTTAAATGGATTGAAGATTTTACTTTCATTTACTTTACTTTCTGTGGAAGAAGACATCGAGAATAGCAGTGGATCAGCGGCATATGGGGGGAGAATCCCCATGCAAGAACCTTTGCCGGAGATTGAGATTTGTGCCCTGTCGCTGGTCAGGGATAGCAACCGTGCCACCACCGGTATGGAGCTGACCCACCCACACAGGATGGTCAGTTCAATACAATCCCCAGTCTGTGTTGCAGTCATATCATGTCATGTAATGTAACTGTAAGTGTAATGTTGGCCTCATGTAATTTAATGTAAGTTTATTGCACTGTAATGTTAGGCTCATGTGATGTGCTGCAATGTTGGTGGCATGTAACGCAATGCATATATCTATTGTCTGTCTGTGAAATGTAATGCAGTAATGCAGCAGGGGTGGACATTTAAATAAGACTGCGCTGCATCACAGTACTCATGTACTCAGGTAACCTTGACCCTTCCCCTGATGCCAAGCACTTTTAAATGTTGTTTTATACTTTCAGACTCGAAGGATTCAGACCAGACCTCCGCAGAGAAAGCGGACGACAGACACACTGCCTTCACATCCGGCGTCACCCAACCCTCTTCCGACTTCACCCCTGCCAGAGATGATGAAGTGGAAGAGGAAGAGGAAGAGCCGCTGATCATGGAGTCAGTGGAGTTGGAGGTGGGGGTGGAGACGGAGGAGGATACACCAGTTCCAGCTGGAAAATCCTCCATCACTGACTCTATATTCATGGGATTCCCCCATGTCTCGTCTGATTCTGCGGGACCAAGCGTGCACAGCAAAGCACCCCCAGCACTGCAGCGCCTTTGCTGCAGCGACGGAGGTTGGTGCAGAAAAGGTCCGTTGCTGCAAGACAGATAGGCGCGTACCAGGACATAGTGCGTTTGTCACAGGCCAGTGTCGACACAGGTCGAGAGCTGCTCAAGGCCATGATAGCCGGAAACATCGCAGCTCTATCAGAACAACAGTCAGAGGATATGTCGTGCCTGATCACTGCGATGGAGCGATCCGCCGACTCGATTGATGCTATGCGGCAATCGACGGGACTAGGATATGGCGCGGAATCCCCCCGTGCCATAGTAGCCGGGTCGACAGCACCTGAGGGTGAGGAGCTGCCAGCAGATTCCAGCCCTGAAGCCGTGCCTTCCAGATCATGAGATTATCCTGAGGCCCCAATCAATGTGCCTGCAATGTCTGACCGCTAATGACAGGAACAGCACTCAGGGTGCACTGCTGCATGCTGGCTTGATACCACCACGAGGAGGTCCGGGCTCAGGGGCAGTGGGAAAGTGAAGGGCGGTAATAAGAAAGAGGGGGTGAGTCCAAAGGGTGGGCGAGTATGCAGCCGTGGACAGTAAAGGGTGTTTTTTTGTAATCAATTGTTCATTGTTAATTTTAAATGCTTGAAGTTTGATTTTTAAATGTTTATTTAAAGTTGTTAAAGTTGTTACCGTTGTTCAAAGTTATAATTATAAGTTTCACAAAGTTTTAAAATTGGTTTATATTTTTTACATTTTTATACATAAATGTTTCAATTAAATTTAAGCACTCTTGTACAGTGTCAAACTTTTGGGGTAACAGTCATCATGGTCCTACATACTGTGTGCAGGAAAAGATGAAACACAGCTCTCCACATTCAAGCAAAGCGTTCATTTATGAGCTGCTGATATATCAATTTTGCACTGGCATAAGCTCCGCGTGCCCTCCGCTGTGGTGTTGGGGGGGGGGGGGGGCGGAAGGGATGGCCCCATGAGTTCATCTGGAAGCTCCTCCCCCTCATTTTCCTCTTCTTCCTCCTCCGTCTCCTGCACTCTCTCCTCAAGTGGTCCCACAGTCCCCTGTGGCAATTCCTGTCCCCGCATGATTGCTAAATTATGCAACATGCAGCACACCACTGTGACCTGAATAACCTGCTCAGGATGGTATTGCAGCCTGCCTCCTGAGTGGTCCAAGCATCGAAAGCGCTGCTTCAACATTCCAATTGTCTTTTCGATAATATTACGTGTGGCTATATGGCTCTTATTATATCGTTGCCCGGCTTCTGTCTGAGGGTTCCGTGAAGGCGGGGGGGGGTCAAGAGTCAGGTGGTGAGGCCGTACCCTTTGTCCCCCAGCATCCAGCATTTACCTTGTGGCTCAGACTTCAACAGGTTTGACACCGTGCTCTCTCAAGATGTGCACATCTTGGAAAGTAGGCATTCACTGCCATGATGTGCTGCGTATGGTCGCAGATGAGCTGCACGTAGAGGGAGTGGAATCCCTTACGGTTTCGGCTCACCTCTGCTACCTGTAAAGGTGCTCGCAGGGCAATATGGGTACAGTTAACAGCACACTGCATCTTGGGGAAGCTGGCGATGCGTGCAAAACCCAAAACTCTCTCATTCCGTGCCTCACTGGTCATTGGGAAGTTTGTAAATTCCATCCGGTGTGCATACAGTGCTTTGGTTACCTGTCAAATGCAGCGATGAGTAGCGTGCTGAGAAATACATCATATGTCACTAGCTGATGCCCGAAAAGAGCCGCATGCATAAAAGTAAAGTGCCGCAGTCACCAGTAATGTTGGTGGTACTGGGCAGCAGGTCTGCCTTAATGAGCTGGCACATCTCATTGATCACCTCTTTTTGGAAGCGCCGTCTTCGAACGAATTGTCGATCGGTCAGATCCAAGTATGAGTGCTTTTCTTTGAAAATCCTTTGGTGGTAAGGCCTCCTCCATCTCATCAGTCTGTGACCTCCTCCATTACCCTGATAATTCTGCTCAATAAACCTTCTCCCGTCTAGATCCTGCATTAGACAAGTAGTCAGCAATACAGGCTGAGATAGTACGGGCCCCATTCTTTTTAAATCTCCGGAATCTCCTCAAATATCCTGAGATAAACTCAAATGATTTTTCAATGAAAAAAATATTAACTCAAATGCCTTCTATCTTAATAATGTACTCAGTACCAATAAAAATGCCTTTCCCACTGTAAATCGCACTGTAAAATCACTGTTCACCTCTGAAATACTGAGGTGCTGCTTTTGCTGACTGTTCCCGATTTCAAAATGGCGGCACTGAATACTACCGCCCATTCCTGCCCACTTAAGATCGAGTAAAACCACCTTATCCAGGACAGTATGCAGCTCCGGTGATATGTCGGTGGTATGTCATGAAACTTGCACTTTTTGGGCGGTATGTCACTGATGAAGCTTCCGCCAAGCGGTATGTCAGCGGTATGTTTTTTGACGAAACTTGTATTTTTGGGCGCTAAGCGGGCGGTAGTGGGTGTCGATGAATTTCGGGCCCAAAGTTTTTCTTCCACTATTTTAATGTAATCATTAACCCCCTTGTTTAAAACAAATAGGTCAATGCCTGTGGTAAGATAGCACACAAAGGAATCACATACAAATGTGTTATTGCTTATGTCACGCAGTGTCATTTCAGATCCTTACTGTTATACGTTGAAAGTGAATGAATCCAAGGAGCTAGACAATGGAGGAGTATTCATTGTAGATATGATCATTTTGTGGAGCTTAGGGTTTCTCCTTAAAAGCAATTTGCAATTATGGACAAAGGTCTGAGTCCAGTAGCCACTGTGAAAAGTGATTTGAGCAAATTTGTTTAAGAGACACTTCTTGTCTAAAATTCGACTTAGTCTGCGAAGATATTACATTTTGCCAAGGAGTAAGTAAAATAAGCACTTAAGGACTAATTTGAATGAAAATTAGAACATTTTATTTCTGGAACGTTTGCTGTTTAAATGTTGCACTGTGTGGGAGTCGATTTAAGGTGTGTGACAGATTCTCCACCCAGCATGCATTGCAGCTCAGCTCTTCGGTTATCCTCTCCGCGTCTCAACAGCTGCCCAACTCTGCGACTATTATTTGCAACCAAGATAATATGGAGAGGGAACGAAAAAGAAAATAACTTTCATTGATATATGCACCTATATAGAAGTGTCGTCACTGTTGCCTTGTAGGCAAATGTGGCAGCTAATTTGTGCACAGCAAGATCCCACACAGAGCAATGGGATGAATCATCAATTACTCTGTCGATCAAAAGATAAATGTTGGCCAGAATACTGGGAGAGCTCCCTTACTCTTCTTTGAATAGTGTCATGGTATCTTTTACATTCACCTGAACAGGCATATGGGGCCTCAGGAGGTCTTAGCGGGAGGGTAAAATAAATGGTTATAAATGAGAACAGTATGAGTCAACCCCCAACCAACATCCCCTTCCCCCCTCGCAGCCCAGAACTCTTCCTACATTTCCCAACAGTCTCCTACAGACATATCTCCACCCTGTTCACCGTGCTTGCCATCCTTTTTGCACCTGAGATGAGTTCCCGAGCACATATCCACTCCATCATCAAGACTGCCTCTGTAACATTGCCCGTCTCTACCCCAGCCTCAACTCTGCTGCTGAAAACCTCACCCATATCATTGTTACCTCTAGACTTGACTACTCCAATGCTCGTCTGGCCAGCCTCCAATCTTCCACCCTCCAGGAACTTGAACTCAGCCAAAACTATGTTGCCTATATCATAACTTGCACCAAGTCCCGATCCCCAACATCATTATCATCATCATAGACCATCCCTCGGAATCGAGGAACACTTGGTTCCACTCCTAAAGTGAGTTCTTTGGTGGCTGAACAGTGCAAAACTCGAAGTTTTCTCAAAATTCAAAGGCTCCCCCTCTGTGTGAAGAAACCCTAAGGAAGGATCATTTTGGACACGCTTAAAATGAACTTTGGGATTTTAAAAGATGCATGGGCCTGCAAGGAAAAAGGGCAGCAAATCAGGGGACCGTTAACCTCTAAGAAGCCAGTTTTTGGGTATTGGAGCTGTCTGGGATATTGGAGCTAAACAAATTGTCTGGGGAATTGTATAAACTCCAAAACTCTGCTTCCCAGGAGACATTAACTTAGCAACAATTGACCCAGAGATAGCCAGCCATAGCTCTAAGCATGAAACCCATCCAGCACATGCATAATGTTAATCACCTATCCGGCCTGCATGGAAAAACCAGGCCTAGGCAGACACTGTAAACACCAAAAATAATTTGTACAATCACAACTCAAATTCAGCAGATCGACATATCCTAAACAAGTTATCGTTAATGAGCCCGCCAAAATTCAGCAACAAATTACCTAGCCCGCCAAAACTAAGACAAAGAATTGGGTTTGATTTGGCATGCAGATTAGAAAGACTCTCAAGGTATAATTGAGGCCCAGTTTTACGGGTTAAGGAGCTTGTTACACAGCCTTCTATGCAGCCTTCTAGAGCCTGCTGAGCATCAGCATCTTCGGCCTCGACAGCACTCCTGGGTTACACTGCTCTGCCACCGGAGAAGAAGGAAGAACATCATCAAAAAGGCAGAGAAAAGCAGTTCTCAGTGACTTTGGACATCACCAACTCATCGCGGCAACAACTGACCACAGCCAACGTGGTAACATCGAACCACCGTGATCGACAAATCCTAAGAAAGAAACTACTCGAGAAGAAACCAAAGATTCGAAAGTTTTCCACTCTACAATCTATTCCTGGCTTACAACGGGTGAAACATTACCTAAAGTAATCCAAAGCCCTACTCCTACAAGAAGAAAGTGGGTACTCACCCCATCAATCCAAACCGCGCCTTACCGCATCAGCGGACTCAACCCAATTGAAAGACTACGCAGCAAGAAATCTTCCACGATGTTTGGGGTATGGCAAGCAGAACCTACAGAGTCCAACGAACCCCGAAATCACGAACCACCGCTAACTGTGAATAAGAGAATTTGTGAGCGTTATCCCTATTGCCCTAGAGTTTAACCTAGTCAGATTTAGGCATTGGGAGGTGGGAGGTGTATTATCTTCTGCAACCCCTTTTGTATGTGTAATAAAGTGTTCCTTATTCTAGAGATTGTAAGTTTTGATATTGTACTTTCTTTCCTGAATAAAATCGAAGTTTCTTGCACCAAAACCAGTTGTCTGCTGCACTTTGTCACATCCCCAAATAAATCCAAAGTCTAGAACCCAGGGAGTGGGAGTGATTCAAACTGCTCAGTTGGTCAGAAGTAAACCTCACTCCCACACCACCCCCTACAACAGTCCAACACGAGATCCACAGACCCTGTCACAGGTGGAACAGATACCCGTCAGGGGAAGGGGGGGGTGGCACTGATTTACCACACGCTCCTTCCGCTGACTGCACCTGACCTCTTCACGCTCGCAGCGTTGAGATTTGAGGAGCTCAACGCCCTCCCGGATGCACTTTCTCCACCTAGGGCGGTCTTCGGCCAGGGTCTCCCAGGTGTCAGTAGTGATGTCGCACTTCACCAGGGAGACTTTGAGGGTGTCCTTGTAACGTTTCCGCTGCCCACTATTGGCTCGTTCGCCATGAAGGAGTTCCGCATAGAGCAATTGCTTCGGGAGTCTCATGTCTGGCATGCGAACTAAGTGGCTTGCCCAGCGAAGCTGATCGAGTGTGGTTAGTGCTTCAATGCTAGGGATGTTGGCCTGAGCGAGGACACTGATGTTGGTGCACCTGTCCTCCCAGGGGATTTGTAGGATCTTGCTGAGACATTGTTGGTGATATACATCCAGTGACTTGAGGTGTCTTCTGTACATCGTCCATGCCTCTGATCCATACAAGAGGGTGGATATTACTACAGCCCTATAGACCATGAGTTTGGTGGTAGGTTTGAGGTACTGGTCTTCGAACACTCTTTTCCTCAGGCGGCCGAAGACTGCACTGGCGCACTGGAGGCAATGTTGAATTTCCGCATCAATGTCTGCCTTTGTTGACAAGAGGCTCCCAAGATATGGGAAATGGTCCATGTTGTCGACCCTCCTACAAAACCATCGATTGGCCTACTGCTATCAGCGAAGTTACATTGATTTGTTGACTCTTATCAGACTGGCTCTGAGTGGTTCTTCCCCCCCTGTCCATCTCCCATCACACATCACCCTTCTGGAATGTGTTATTCAATGGTGTCAACTTGCCTCAGTTCCTCATGACGTGTTAATTAACTTTGTTATCCAGGGTGGTGCCTCCTTATCCCTCTCCCAAGAACTATGGTCAAAACTACCCAAAAATGTTACTGACTTGTTCTGTTCTGAATATGTAAGTTTCCATTGGTCAATTACAATCCCTACCATAAGACAGAGGAACTCCCGATTCCTCAGAACCTCCTAATACTGATAAGCCCTACAATCTGGACCATGTGTCAGATCAATTCACCACCTTCAATATCCACTTTAGTGACCATTTTTTATCCCCTTACATAAGAACATAAGAATTAGGAACAGGAGTAGGCCATCTAGCCCCTCGAGCCTGCTCCGCCACTCAACAAGATCATGGCTGATCTGGCCGTGGACTCAGCTCCACTTACACCTCTATAAACCTCATCGCCTCTCTACCTCTGTCTCCTCCTTTATGACGCTCCTTAAAACCTGGCTCTTTGACCTCTTTCTAATATCTCCTTATATGGCTCAGTGTCAAATTTCATTTGATAACGCTCCTGTGAAGTGCCTTAGGAGGATTAAATATGTTAAAGGTGCTATATAAATGCAAGATGTTGTTTTTGTTGTTGTTTAACTCCATGACAAGACAGAAAACCAGAGGGAAGCCTGGCAAAAAGACCTAGGCCATCCAATAAGAGAGAAGGAATGATGAGAGCAGTGGCGATAGACCCCGGCTTTACCTGCAGTAAAATGCATGGAGACCAACTCAAGATGTTGGACATGTATAGCACCCTGCACAAATTCCACCAGTCTCATTCTTCCCTACCAGATGATGGGAGGGGCTATAGAAACATAGAAAAATAGAAAATATGAGCAGTAGTAGGCCATTCGGCCCTTCGAGTCTGCACTGCCATTCAATATGATAATGGCTGATCTTCTATCTCAACATCATATTCCCGCTTTTTCCCCATACCCCTTGATGCCTTTTCTTTCTAGAAATCTATCTATATCCCTTTTAAATATATTTAGTGACTTGGCCTCCACAGCCTTCTGTAGTAGAGAATTCCACAAGTTCACCATCCTCTGAGTGAAAAAAATTCTCCTCATCTCAGTCCTAAATTTCCTACCCCGTATCCTGAGACTGTGACCCCTTGTTCTAGACTTCCCAGCCAGGGGAAACATCCTCCCTGCACCCAGTCTATCCAACCCAGTCAGAATTTTATACGTTTCTATGAGATCCCCTCTCATTCTTCTCAACTCTAGTGAATACAGGCCTACTCGACCCAATCTCTCCTCATACAGCAGTCCTGCCACCCCAGGAATCAGTCTGGTGAACCTTCGCTGCACTCCCTCTATGGCAAGTATACCTTTCTTAAGTAAGAAGACCAAAACTGCACACAATACTCCAGGTGCGGTCTCACCAAGGCCCTGTATAACTGTAGTAAGACATCTTTGCTCCTGTACTCAAATCCTCTTGCAATGAAGGCCAGCATACCATTTGCCTTCCTAACTGCTTGCTGCACCTGCATGTTTGCTTTCAATGACTGGTGTACAAGGACACCCAGGTCCCTCTGTACATCGACATTTCCCAAGCCATCACCATTTAAATAATACTTTGTCCTTATGTTTTTCCTACCAAAGTGGATAACTTCACATTTATCCATGTTATACTGCATCTGCCATGTGTTTGCCCACTCACTCAACCTATCTAAATCGCCTTGCAGCGTCCTTGCATCCTCCTCACAATTCACAATCCCACCTAGTTTTGTGTTGTCAGCAAACTTGGAAATATTACATTTGGTTCCCTCATCCAAATCATTTATATATATTGTGAATAGCTGGGGCCCAAGCACTGATCCCTGTGGTACCCCACTAGTCAATGCCCGCCACCCTGAAAAAAACCCATATGGCCAGAAGAGCATAGTCCTGCACATATTCTGGGCATGTGCTGCAACCAGCCAGTCTGAATGGCAGTCTAGGAAACCACAAGGATCACAACCGGTCTTGTAATTCCAGAGACCCTCCTCAGTGCTTTCTTTGGTTATCCCCTCTGGTGAAATGGAAAAATGGATTTAGCCAGCTATGTTTCTGGAAGGTCTATGAGAGGTTCCCATTGTTCTGTCACTACATTAGTAAATAGTGACCAAGACATGTACATGGCTGAATGTAATCAGAAGTGGTCAGCATATTCAATAGGAAACATCTGTCCTCAATGAATTTTGTATTGTGTCTCTATGCCCCCAGATCGGGGGGCACTTGATTTAATGTTTATTGCTTACTTTTTCTCCCAAAAAGAGTTGTGGAGCTGTTGGAGGGCTGTTATAAGTGTCTGGAGTGTCCCCCAGATCGGGGGGCACTCGATCTAATGATATTTTGTACTCCACAAAAGAGTTGTCTCTATGCATATTTGCCTCCATAAACCTCTGAACTGTTAGGGGAAATGACAGGAGGAAGTGCCAATCATTCTACATTAATACCTCAGTTCATAAGGCAGCCTCTGCACATTAATAACGTGTTAAACACCCTGATTGTAACCTAATTGCCCAGCAGGAACTCGGTGGGGTTCAGATTGGACGCCCATTTTATACACCGCCCAATTTTACTAACCATTGACTTTAATGGAGAGTAAGTGTGGACAGGGTGTAAAACAATCATTCGAGCTGAACCCATCCCATTACCGCCGGACAGGTTTGGCTAAAATCAGCATTTGTTTGTTTACTTGAAAGAAATAGTTGTAATATGATAAGCGTGTTGAGGCATAAGTCACAGCTCTGCTTGCTATGATTCAATTTTGGCAAGAAAGCCAAACTCTGTAGATAAAATGTAATTGCTATGATTGATGCACAAAATAAAGGTCTACCAAGTAACAGAGCTGAATGGTTGATTATCACTTATTAAACAGAAGAAACATTCTCTAAAAGCAATATATTTCATCCTATGGACTGATTCTTTTTCTTAGACATAGTGCTGTTTCAGAATCCTTTTATGTCTGACTGATGGTATTATTCAGATAAATCTGATGGCACTTTAATTTCTACCTTTCAAGCAACAAATAAATATGGTACTATTCCATGTATTCTCCAGTGATCAGTATAATCACGGTGAAAGGCTAATTGTTAAACTCGAGTGACACTAACCCATACACAGCACGTACCAAGGTACAGCTTGTGGCTCATACAAGACTCAGTCTGTTTATGAAACCTTCATTTCCAGCTGTGAACATGACAAAAGTGTCAAGGAAAAGCCTGAACTGTAAAACTCATTACGGTTCAATAGCTTGCTTCTTAATAAGAAGAACTCCAATGAGCTGAGCTATCAGGAAATGTCTCCCACCAATCTCAACCAAACAGGTCTACATTTAATAGCTTGCGGAATACATCTATCTTTGTTGCTGTAACTCAAACTCTAAACAGTCCCACTCAACTGCAATTCTGAATTTTAAGAAATTGTCTCCCCTCTCAACAGTTAATGGCCCAAAAATTGCTGTCAAAATAATGATGAGGCTAATGACGTTTGCCGTTATTTAAGTTAAAATGCCACAGCAACTTCAGGCGAGGGCAGATACGCGATTAAACGTGGCAATCGAAAAGTTGCTATCTGCATTGCGCCGCGCCACCATTAGCTTCGTGAAAACAACATATCGCTATCTGGCTCGCCATTCAAATGCATAGAGTGGCATGAAGTTCCTGTGCTTGCCCTGTAGTTACGAAGTAAACTTGCCACAGAAAATTAAGCAAGCTATTTCAAGTCTAAATACCCCTTTAACATTGTGATATGTGTTAATTACTGCCAGTCACTGGCACTGAAAATGAACTATTACAAGTGTGGAGTCTCATTCCTTTAGGTTTTAATTATTGTTGGAGGTTTTAAAAATAAGTTAAAATGTAAAAACATGTTTTACTTTTTCTTTCCGTCTCCTTTCTCTCCCTTAATATGATCTTTCGTTCCCTCTTTTTGTTCCATTTTTTGTACCTGATTTGACATTAAATTCACCGTTGTGGTCAGGGGAAAGATTGCGGTTGGTGAGTGGGAGATTATGGTTGGTGGTAGAGATAGTGGTCGGGGGTAAAGATCATGGCCGGGAGAAGAGATCGCAGTCATTGGGGGGGCAGGAGAGAGATCATGCCTGGGGAGGAGAGATAATGGCTGGGAGGGGAGAGATCAGGATTGGGGAGGATAGATCATGGCTAGGGGGGGGGGGCGGAGAGATCAGGGTCAAAAGAAGGAGAGATCATGGCTGGGAGGGGAGAGATCAGAGTCGAGAGGAGGAGAGATCATGGCAGGAGGCGGTGGGGGGAGAGAGATCAGGGTCGGGAGAAGGAGAGATCGTGGTCGCGGAGCTCATGGTGGAGTTGGGGGGATGATCCAGTGAGTCAATGATCGTGGAGGTCGGCTGATTGCGGGGAGGGAAGCAGGTAGGCTTGTTGGACATGGAGGAAACATTCCTTCTCCTCCTGACCTACAAGCAATGCTGGAAATGTACTTATCTCATGGATCTGGCACTTGTCACCTCCTTTTGCCTGCCAGTTTTTCGAGGCCCAGGTAACCCAGCGAAAATGGGTAAAAAATAAAAAGCCTGTTTAAATGGAGGCATGCAGCCTCCTTAAAAGATTTTACCAATCAACCTGCCTCCTGAGAGTCGCTTGGTTGACTGCCTCCCGTCCCGCCTCCAATAAAACCAGGTGGGCAGGTTTGAAATGTTGCCATCTTTAACTTCTCACACAACCCAAACATATCCATTCATGGGGGTTAAAATTACCCCCTCTTAGTCCAAGAACCAAATATGTCATTTGTATCAGACTTATTCCTTTTAATTCCCATGAAGGTTATTGGGTTAATGAAGTTAAAATTAATTAAAACCAGGCTTCCATTCAAAGTGTTTTTATGAACTGAATACTTTATTTGCAATCTGCATTCCAAAGTCATTATACCAACAAATTTATCTGCTTATGAACTATGATATCTGCTAAAGTCCAGATAAATATCTTAGCTGTTTTTCACTAAATCAATTTCTTCTCATTGTACAAAAAATGTGTAAGAATTAATTTTTTACCAGACTTCACGTGACCTGAATTCAAGATCTAAATTTTAATTAAATACTGTAGAGTATTTTAAAAAAAACACTCGTAACATTAACATTAACCTAATTTAAAATGATTCAGGAATTTGTGTGTTGTCTCTCTTCTGCAGCAGGAAAATCAAGAGATGGCTGAGGAGTGGAAATGTGAGGAATAGAAGGTTATGCTGATAGTGTTAGATGAAGAGGGGTGGGAGGAGGATCATAAACATCGACATGGACCAGTTGGGCCAAATGGACAGTTTCTGTGCTGTACATTTAATGCAATCCTATGTAATAGGGACCATTACTTTGTCCCCCAAAGCCATTAATTCCTTTGTTACAAGACAGGGAATTGTTCTGTGGATTTACTCAAGCATTTTGTTAATTATTTGATAACATGAGAAGCAATTTTAAAGCCTATTTTTTATTTTCTATTCTTGTACTTATGTAAAAAAAAATCTATTTTACTGTCACGCTAAGCAATTCATGGAAATATGCTTTTTTAGAGTGAAGCCATGCTAGCTTTTAGGTTTTTTTGGAGGGAGCCCTTCAAGTGGTTGTATATCAGTGAAACATGCCTTCTGAATGAATGGTGAGACTGCCCATTGCAATAATGTTGTGCATTTCCTTACAGCTTATTTAAATTGTGTAACTAGTTAATAATAGTTGTAGTGCACATTAAATTGTTCAAAAAACAACTATATTTATATATAAGTGTAATTACTTTTCCATATTTAGTCATTATTTTCGATGAAAAAGTTAGGCTTACATTTATTAGATTACTTTATAAAGCAGGGCCTTTCTTAAGATCTTTTGTTGGGACACATTTTATGTCTGCCTAGGTTGCACTCTCTGGAATTCCCTCCCTAAACCTCTCTGTCTCTCCACCACCTTCTCCTTCAAGAGTGTAGTGTATTTGCTTCATGGGTTCTCTGTTTAAGAATTCACAGCTATTCATTTGCTGTAAAGAACTAGCTGGTTTATTAGCATAGGTTTAACAAACAAACTGAACACTACCATTTCATCCATCAGGTTCACAACTGCATGCCTCATTGTGGAGACCTTGAACTGAATTAACTGGGGTTTAATTGAGTCTTGTGGACAAGATATGACTGGCTAAGCCACCCACAGAGCAACAGCTGCACATTACATACAGTGCATACAGATCAAAAGACCTTCCTTAAAATCCACCTTTCTGACCAAGCTTTTGGTCACCCACATAATCTCTACTTCTTTGGCTCAGCATCTATTTCCCTCACACCTATGTGAAACACTGTAGGACAGTAATATAAATTCAAGCTAATGCTGTTGCTGTTGCTGTTGCAACCAATGGTCAGAGTTTTCTTCATGGATACGGTCAACGTTTGTGCAGTTCCAGAGTTACACAATTGCAAGAAACCACAACTTACAAAATGGAAGATGCTCTCCATGCACATTTGGTGGTGTTGTAATGTAGAATGGTGCAATCTTTTTTTAGAAAAGAATATTTATGCACTGTATAAAAAATTGTTTTGTATTACATAATTTCTCTGTGAAACAGGAGTCTGCATTTAGCTCCAGAACTAGCCACGCCTCATGCCAAGCTGTTTCAGTATAGCTACAGCATTGGCATCTACATGACAATGTGGAAAACTGCCCAGTCCTGTCCACAAAAAGCAGGACAAATCCAATCCAACCAATTACTGCCCCATCAGTCTACTTTCAATCATCAGCAAAGTGATGGAAGGTGTTGTTGACACTGCTATAAAGTGGCACTTATACACCAATAGTGTCAGCTCTGGCACAGTGGGTAGCACACTCACCTCTGAGTTGGAAGGTTGTGGGTTCCAGTCCCACTCCAAGAATTTGAGCACATAAAACTAGGCTGAAACTCCAGTGCAGTGCTAAGTGAGTGCTTCACTGTCTGCCCTCTCAGGTGGATGTAAAAGATCCCATGGCACTATTTCAAAGTTGAGCAGGAGAGTTATCCCTGGTTTCCTGGCCAATATTTATCCCTCAATCCACATAACAAAAACAGATTATCTGGTCATTATCACATTGCTGTTTGTGGGAATTTGCTGTGCACAAGTTGGCTGCTGCGTTTCCCACATTACAACAGTGACTACACTCTAAAAGTACTTCATTGGCTGTAAAAGCGCTTTCAGACGTCCAGTAGTCATGAAAGGTGCTGTATAAATGCAAGTCTTTCTTTTAATAACCTGCTCACTGATGCTCAGTTTGAGTTCCACAAGGACCACTCAGCTTCAGACCTCATTACAGCCTTGGTCCAAACATGAACAAAAGAGCTGAATTCTACAGGTGAGCTGAGAGTGACTGCCCTTGACATCTAGGCAACATTTGGCCGAGTGTGGCACCAAGAAGCATCAGAAAAATTGAAGTCAATGGGAGTCAGGGGAAAAACTCTCCACTGGCTGGAGTCATACCTAGCACAAAGGAAGATGTTTGTGGTGGGCAATTATCTCAGCTGCAGGACATCGCTGCAGCCGTTCCTCAGGGCAGTGTCCTCGGCCCAATCATCATTAGCTTCTTCATCAATGACCTTCCCTCCATCATAAAGGTCAAAAATAGGGATGTTCACTGATGACTGCACAGTGTTCAGTTCCATTAGTAATTCCTCAGATAATGAAGCAGTCCGTGTCCACATGCAGCAAGGACTTGGACGACATTGAGGCTTGGGCTGGTAAGTGGCAAGTAACATTCGTGCCACACAAGTGCCAGGCAATGGCTATCTCCAACGCGAAAGAGCCTACCCACAGCTCCTTGACATTCTATGGCATTACCATTGGCGAATCCCCACCATTAACATTAACCAGAAACTTAACTGGACCAGGCGCATAAATATTGGGCAACAAGAGCGGGTCAGAGGCTGAGTATTCTGTGACGAGTGTCTCTCCTCCTGACTCCTTAAAAGCTCTCCACCATCTCCACAAGGCACAAGTCAGGAATGTGATGAGATATTCTCCAACAGCACTCAACAAGCTTGATTGCATCCAGGACAAAACAGCCCAATTGATTGGAACCCCATCCAGCACCTTAAACATTCACTCCATCCACTGTGGCTGCTGTGTGTACCATCTACAAGATGCACTGCAGCAACTTGCCGAGGCTTCTTCGATATCACCTCCCAAACCTACAACCTCTACCACCTAGAAGGACAAAGGCAGCAGGTGCATGGATACACCATCACCACCAAATTCCCCTCCATTCTGACTTGGAAGTATATTGCCGTTCCTTTATCGTCGCTGGGTCAAAATTCTGGAACTCCTTCTCCAACAGCACTGTGGGAGTACCTTCACCACACAGACTGTACTGGTTCAAGAAGGCAGCTCACCACAACCTTCTCAAAGGCAATCATGAATGGGCAATAAATGCTGACCTTGCCAGTGATACCCACATCGCATGAACATATAAATAAAGTGGTTACAGAGAAAGGACATTGCCTGTTAATTATTTCTTACTCATTATATGGCAAACCTTTGACAGCTGACCTGTATCACTAGCACTAACTAGCTGTCACCTTTAGATGTACACTATTTAAGCACATTACTGCCGACTTGTTCACACTCGCTGCCAGCTGAAGGATAAATGGCGCTCATTTTCATGATGAATAGCAAGGCAGTTTAAATGTTGCGCTTCTCGATATTTATTTTTTCCTTGAGAAAGTTATCCATGCCAGTGGGAGTGCTGTTAGAATGAACTCTTCGATCTTAATCAGTAAAAGAAATAGATAGAGTTTGATTAGCGGGTGTCCACCATGTTTTTGCATTCTTTCATTTCAGCTCTTATTGCAAAAATATTAACCCCTAGAGAAGGTCAATAAAAACAGCTCTCATCTAAAACCTGGCAGTATGCAGAAATGACAATCTATTTTAATCAGCCTTAAACTCCTTCAGTTGCCATAGAGCCTATGGAGGAGATCATAAAGGTCAGATTGCTTGCTTGTCATACTGATATCACAGGAACTGCTAATTGTACCATCAGTGTCGCTGCAGTTTTCAATAGAACTTAATTGAGGTAAACCCAGGGACAATTATTCAGCTTGGCAGTTTGATGTCAAATGGATTATTCATATATGCCATGAAATTTTGTACTGATCCAAGGGTCAAAAGTGTAAACAACATTGTACTGTGGTTCTTTGAGGACTGCATAGCTGATTTGAATTGATATGCTAAGAAGAAGTTCCTTTACTCTTCCAACTCACACCATGTTGCTTCCTGAGACATTAAACGGTAACTGCACTATAGTTGTTACTACTTAGTAATTAGCTGCACTACACAGATAGAAACCAAAGTGAAAGGTTGGCTTTTAAACAATTTTCTTTCATATTACTGATCATTCTGAGTAACTGTTTATTCTGATATTCTGAATTAACAGCTTTAGACAGTGAATGGAATTGAGCATGTATAAATGTTACAGAACTTTATATAATTGAGATGTACACCCCAATACATTTTGTGCCAAAACATTTGCTCTATACAATTAATCTTCTAACCATTATGCATGCTGAGCTAACAAATGAGCTTTCTAAAAATGTATTTAAAAGCAAAAATATTAATAAAATAATCACCATAATAATAGATTCTTAAATGGGAAAATGCAAGATATTGGTCTGGAATTTACGGTCAGTGGCGAAGCGATGATGATCGATACTAACCTTGAAGAAAGTTGCTCACAAAGATTTGTATTCTCTGTGGCGAAAACTGTATCTTTCTCAATGTTAATTTGATTGTAGAGCTGCCTATAGCAGATCTCCAGCATCCAGCAGCAGCGATGTCATTAAGTTGGTTAAGCAGCCAATCACATTGAAGAATTTCTCACAGACAGCAAACCAAGAAATAAAAAGCAGCTTTCATCATTCACTTTTTAAAGACTTTACAGAGAGCAAAATAAAGATTGGGACATACACATGGGGTTAAGGTAGAAGCTGAAATATCATAAACAAACTTTGAAACAACAAATATTTTTTATTATTTCAAAAATCTAGTAATATTATCCGAATAGAGAAATTTGACATTCTACAAATATAAAATTATTTGTTCAGGGTCAGAACGGATATTTGTTCAGCAGTCAATACACTGTAAAAAAAATCAGTTACAGCTCTTTCAGTAAGGCTTAACTTTTATGGGGTTTTTAGCAGCAATATTAGAGCGGAAAATACCAACACAGATTTGTAAAAGCAGATTGTGTTTGACTAATCTAACTGATTTTTTTTATGAAGCATCAGAGAGGGTTGATGAAGGGAATGCAGTGGATGTTGTCTATATGGATTTTAGGAAGGTGTTTGACAAAGTGCCACATAAAAAGCTGATTAACAAAATTGAGGCTCATGGAATAAGAGGGTCAGCATCAGCTTGGATAATAAGTTGGCTTAAGGACAAAAAACCATGAGTTGTGGTGAATGGCTGTTTTTCATACTGTAGGATGATGGACAGTGGTGTTCCCCATGGGCAGTGCTAGGATCACTGTTTTTTTTGATATATAAATAAATGACTTGGATATTGGAAAACAGAGTAAAATTTCAAAATTTGCTGATGATACGAGGCTTGGAGTTATGGCAAACAGTGAGGATAATACTAGTCAACTGCAACAGGACATAGGGCCCAAATTTCCCCAACCGCCTAGAGTGGCGTAGTTAGGGGTGGCATGCCGACTTTTTGGGGCAAAAAAAGCACCAAAAATTTACCTGGTAAGTTGACCACTCCCTCGTCATCCAGTTCCATCGGCGAGGCGCTGCAGAGCCTGTGGGGGCGGAGCTTTGGCCGCGCTTGCTCAGCGCAGCCGGCAGGGGGGGTCGGGGCTTGGGCCCAGCGTCTTGTGGAGTGCCGGCAGGGGGAACGCATGTCAGTTTGAGCATGCGCACATTCACAATCAGCCATTTAAAGGGAGAGCGTCTTCAGTATCATTGGCAATGGACCATATATAAAGGTAATGTTTCAATAGTGATTTTTGTGTGGCTGAGGGAATGGAAAGGAGTGCTGGATAGGTGGAAGAAAGGTGAGAACTGTGATTTTTGAACATTACCTGAGTGTAAGTCCAATACACGAATGACGCAAGAGTGTACAACAAGAACAAATAATTTCCTCCATGAGGAAGTGGAGAAACTAGCGACTGTAATTGAGCAGAAATGGCTGGAGCTGGATATCAGCAAGGGTGGTCCCACAAAAGTTTCACCCAAGGAAATGAGAAGAAGATGGAACCTAGTTGCAGAAGAATACTCCGCAGGGGTCAATACCGCAAGATCTGGAAGCCAGTGCAAAATGAAATGGCAGGACGTTGGTCAAGTAGTGAGTGTAAGTAATATTTTCATCTTTAAATTGAATTTCAATTTAAAATGTGACCATCTGTATGTGTCCCACCCATCAGAAGCGCACCATTTGTGAAAATTAATATTTTCATCTTTACAGAAGAAATTGGCCCACAACAAAAGGGAAAGGGCTAGAACAGGAGGAGATCCACCAAATCTGCACCAACTGTCACCCCTGGAACAGAGGGTTGCTGCTTTGCTGAGTTGCACCGGCAGAAAAAGAATTAGCTCTGCACAAGCTGGACCCAGAAGCGAGGGTGAGGGTGAGTCATTAAAATGCATAGCCGCCCTTCAAATCAACCTGCTGACTGGTCTGCTACACGTCAGACTACTCATGCCACCCATCCTGCCTCCTTCTGTGCTGCTAACCATTTGACTGTTCTGTTGTATGTTGCAGAAGAAGAAGACACTCCTTAACATCCTGAAGATCACCAGAAGATCCAGATGCGTGCGCTCCAGACCAAGGCGGGTGGGAGGAGGAGGGGTCCATGGAAATGTGTTCACGGGAGAATACTGACCACAATGTGGATCAGTCCATAGTACAGGGCATCACACTGCCAGAAACCTCCATGAGCTCCTCGGCGACATTTCATGGTTTCACACCTTCCGAGGTTTTGCGAGTCCCAGTGGCGGTGGTGAAATGCATGTTGGGACACCCACCGTCCCAGCCTGCATCTCACACTGGAGTGGTGCCACTAGGCAGACCCACGGCGAGGGGAAGGAGAAGCCGACCAGTCTTTCCTGAGATGCAGCCCTCAGGAGAGGTTAATTAGGTTCTGACATTGGATAAGGAGACTAATGCCTTTACAAGATCACCCGTGGCTGCCGTCAGTGGGGTGCGTGAAGAGGTCGCGAAGCTGTCGGGTTGAAATTTCAGCACTGAGACGGGAACTGAGGGCGGGCATTTCAGAGGGTGTGCAAATGATGACAGATACCATGAGGGAGCTAGCTTCTGCAATAAGGGCACAAAGGCCGGATACTCAAATGCCACTCCCACTTCAATCCAAGCACCAGCCACTGGTGAGACCCAAGCCGAGCCCCCAAACCCCCCCACCACCATCACCAACCCTATGAGAAAGTGCACTTTCCCCGAGATGTGTGTGAGGGATGGGTGCAGCCTTTCTTTGCTGTTGTTGCTGCTGTGGCTGTGGTTGTCATTGAAGTGCACTGTAAAATATTCAATAAAATATATTTTGCATTAAAACTGAATCATGTTCCATTAGGACCACACAACATTTAGGGACAACTGTAAAAAGTAAAAGTCCCTCACCCCTACAGACATGCGTGCCTACCACCCCTAGCCCTGGTGGGAGGGTTAGCCTGTGCGTTCTGCAGTCGGCAAGGTAAGACTGCTCTATTTTCAGTAGCTGATTCATTTATTTTGATGATATTGTGCAGCTGTTGTGCTGAAGATGTTGTGATGTTGTGCTGATGTTGTGAAGGTCTCTAGTGCTTCAGAATCCTCTAACTCACCTTTCCCTCGCCATCTCTGGCTACCTGCGCTGATTTCTTAAATGTAGGTAAGGTTTTTCTGTGCCTAAAAAGTGGCCACATACACTGGCCTAAGTTAGTTTGGAGTAACTTTCAGCTGGTCAAATTTGCTTCTAAGGCCAAAAGAGGCATAAGTGCCTTGTCACGCCCCCTTTTGGAGAGAAAAAACGAAACTAGAAAAAAATCTAACAAACTAACTTACACTGGAGCAAGTTAAATGGAGAAATTTGTGATTTTTAAGTTACTTCAAAAAATGCTACTAACTCAAAAAAAAGGGCAATTCCTGGGTAAATTTGTGCCCTTTGATAGGCTGGCAGAATGGGCAGACAAGTGGCAGATGGAATTTAATGCAGAGAAGTGTGAGGTGATGCATTTTGGCAGAAGGGATAGGGAGAGGCAATATAGACTTAATGGCACAGTTCTAAAGAGTGTGCAAGGACAGAGGGACCGGGGGGTTCATGTGTGAGAATATTTGAAGGCAGCAGGACATATTGAGTGAGTAGTTAGCAAAGCATATGGGATCCTGGGCTTCATAAATAGAGGTATTGAGTATAGAAGCAGGGAAGTTGTGCTGAACCTTTATAAGACTCTGGTTAGGCCACAACTGGAGTATTGCATCCAGTTCTGGTCACAACACTTTAGTGAAGGTCCTTGAGAGGGTGCAGAAGAGATTCACCAGAATGGTTCCAGGGATGAGGGATTTTAGCTACAAGGTTAGATTGGAGAAGCTGGAGTTGTTCTCCTTGGAGTAAAGGAGGTTGAGGGGAGATTTAATGGAGGTGTACAAGATTATGACAGGTAGGTAGACAGTAAGGTAGACAAAGAAAAGCTGTTCCCATTAGCTGATGGTACAGGACTAGGGGGTCACAGATTTAAGGTTTTGGGCAAGAGATACTGGGGGGATGTGAGGAAGAACTTTTTTATGCAGCAAGTGGTGATGAACTGAAATCTGGAAGCAGAGATAATCAATGATTTCAAAAGGAAATTGCATTGGCACTTGAGGGAAATAAACTTGCAGGGCTACGAAGGATAGAGCGAGGGAATGGGACTGACTGGCTTGCTCTACAAAGAGCCAGCATGGACTCAATGGACGTAATGTCCCTCTTCTGTGCCATATTGACTCTATGGGCCAGATTTTCCATTATTTTTGCATGCATAATGCCCACTTAACGTCCATTTAAATGCTGAAATGACGTGTAACACCCAGATATCGCCCATTTAGCCACAAAATGGAAACTGACGCCTATTTCTCAGTCATTTATCGCCGAGCTTTACTTCCCACTTGTGCATAATGGCGAGAAAAAAATAATACCGCCCAGCCACTGGTTTTTGTCAAAAAGATCAAATTTGCCAAAACTAACGCCCAGGAGATCGCCCATCCTTACTTTCGGCACCTCGCACACATCTCGCCCACAATATCGCTCGCCAGAAAAAAACGCTGGAAAAAATTGAACTATCCGGAACTACTCACAGCGGTATGGATACCATTTTCTAAATCACATGTCGCATCATTTAAAAGGCTGCTCTGCTTCAACCTCGTGAGAGTTCGAATGTACTCTGGAGGTCTTTGGAGGTGATGTGAACATCTTAACAAACATCTTATCATACTGTGGACGATTGGAATTTAATAGGTGTCTTAGTGGGGAGATTAATTCTTTGTGACCGATCAGTGGAAAACAGATAGCTATTGGAATGGGCCCTGTCCTTTCTCACCCTCTCTTGATGACCACTTACATGTTGCAGACTCGAGGTGGCAGAAGGTATATTCGACAGCATTATGTGCCCAATGTAAGACATGACAGACTGATGAGGAAGACCAGACGTTACACCCCCCGCAATTAAAAGGAGAAGCGGTCTTACCTCAACTTCTCTGACACCACCTGTCTTCGAGGCTGCTCTTCCACAAAGAGGATATCACTGAGATATGCCAGCTCATCAGGGGAGATCGACAGCCTGCCAGCACCAGCAGGACCGCACTGTCCGTTGAGGTCAAAGTCACCGCGACACTGTCGTTCTATGCGTCGGGTTCTTTTCAGGCCTCAGCTGGAGACTTTGCGGTCTGTCTCAGCATGCCACACATTGCTACATTAGACAGGTCACTGAAGCCCGGTACGCATGCAGGATGAACTTTATCAGCTTCCCTATGACCAGGGAGGCTCAGACTGAGAGGGCTTTATGATTCTACCAAATTGCTAACTTCCCCAAGGCCCAGGGAGCAATAGACTGTACGCACATTGTGATGCGGGCACCTTTTCGGATGCAGAGGTTTTCAGGAACCGCAAAGGATTCCACTCCCTGAATGTGCAACTCGTTGTCGACCATCAGCAAATTATACTGGCAGTGAATGCTAAATTTCCGGGCAGCATCCATGATGCTCACATCCTGCATGAGAGCACTGTATCTGACGTGTTTAACAATCAGCCACAAGGTCAATGCTGGATGCTTCATGACAAAAGTTACGGCCTCGCCACCTGACTGATGACCCCACTGCATGACACCCACACCAAAGCTGAGAAGCGACACAATGAGAGCCACAGAGCCACTTGCAATATCGTGGAGAAACCGATTGGAGTGCTTAAGCAGCGCTTTAGAGGCCTGGACCACTCAGGAGGAGAGCTCCAATACCACCCTGAGCAGGTAGCTCAATTCGTGGTGGTGTGCTCCATGCTGAACAACTTGGCTATCAGGAGGGGACAAGAATTGCCAGAAGGGTCTGACAGTCCACCTCTACAGAGAAAGGAAGAGGAGGACGAGGGGGGGGACGTTGCCATTGGGCCCCACACTAAGGATGACGCTGAAGCCATGCCCCACCCCCTTGTAAACCATAGAAAAGGGCCCGTGGTGGCATCATAGCTGCAAGATTCACGACAGGAGCTCATAAATGAGAGCTTTGCCTGAAAGAACATTGGTGGTACTTACAAAGCTGACACACTGCTGGGTGTGCAGGTCAGACATCAATGGTGTGCATCACCTTGGTGACAGTTAAAGTTTAAGTTGATTGAAGTTAAGTGCACTTATACCCTTTGATGTTAAGGAATCAGCAGTGTGTAAAGGTGCAGCTATCTGAGCCAACGCGCAACAAGGTTATGTTAAGTAAAAAAACATTTAAACCGACCATTTGTCTGAAATCATAAGTATTTCTGTAAAAGCCAACCCTTCCCCCACCTCCCACCCCACCTGCTTCTCATCCCCACCTCTACCCCTTCCCCTTCCCCTTCTGACTCCAAGCCGCCTGACCGAGGAGCTCCTCAGGCGCTACTTCACTGGGGGGGGGGATGATGGCCGAACTGCTGCTTGGACGGATATGGGAGAAGCCGGTCCCGAGGTGGGAACTTGCTCAGAGCCAAGAGCAAGATGTTGCTCCTGGCTCTCGTGTGTCATTGGCAATGGGAGTGCAGCACCTTGGGGTGCTGTGCCGCGCTCTAGGACCACTGAGAGGCCTCTGCCACCAGTGTTCCTGGTTAACAGCTGCAGGGCCTCCTCCATCCCTTCCATGTTATATATTATTTGTTGGACAAAAGCTCAGTTCCAACTATCTTCTTGGTGCTTAGTAGGCTTTTTGCTGCTGGTGAATCTTCCTCATGCCTCCCACAACAGCCAAACAAGCACACACCACACCCACACACATTTTCACTCCCTCTCTGCTCCCTCTCTCTCTGTCTCCTCTTCTGCGCATGTAATGATGACCCCTGACCTCCTGAATCACGGGAAACGAGCATTGCCATGCCATTGCTAAGGACGGCGACACTTTACAGCAGAAGGTCACAGAGATTTAACACTAACGCCCGTGGTAATGCCCAATTTTTAATATAGAGACCAGGGGCTTTGAAAATAGGCGACAAGCCGATGATCTGAAAACCCATTTTTACCGCCCACGCCAGAAATACTGCCTAATTTTGGCCGATCTGCACAAAAGTGTAAAATCTATCCCTATGACTCTATGATTTCAGAGACTGCCGGCTCTGAGGAGTTCCACAATAGAATCATAGAATAGTACAGCTCAGAGGACGCCATTCAACCCATCAAGTCTGCACCGGCTCATTCGAAGAACAATTCAGTTAGTCCCACTCCCCGCTCTTTCTCCATTTCCCTGCAATATTTTCTCCTTCATGTATTTATCCAATTCCCTTTTGAAGGCTACTATTGAATTTGTATCCACCACCCCATCAGTTACTACATTCCAAATCCTAACCACTCGTTGCGTAAAAATGTTTTTCCTCATATCGCCTCTGGTTCTTTTGACAATCACCTTAAATCAGTGCCCTCTCAATAGCGATCCTTCAGCCATTGGAAACAGTTTCTCTTTATTTACTCTATCTAAACCCTTCATGATTTTAATACCACTATCAAATCTCCTCTTAGTCTCTCCATGTAACTATATTCCCTCATCCTTGGAAAATCTCTTCAGTACCCTCTCCATAGCCTTCACATCCTTCCTAAAGTGTCATGCCCAGAATTGGACACAATGTTCCAGCTGGGGCTGAACTAGTGTATTAACGCTGACAATTTTGCCGCCATTACCATCGCAAAATCCGGGCTAATAACTTTACTGAATATTTGTGGATGATTATAACGCTGACCTTTGGCTATATATTTATATTTCCATATTTCCCTTATATTGCAACACAAATTGGTTATTAAACAGACAGACTTTAAAAGTGGCATTATCATATGAGGTGCGCACAAGACAAGTCGCACTTATCCATCAGATAATAAATGCAGGAAGTATATGGCAAACCACATTTTTTATCCCATTGTCAGCATGTGAGCATGCATGGGTTCTCCTGACTGCTGCTCTGTCTTAGTTTAAAGTCACCTCATGGCTCAGAATGTAATTGAATTTGTTAATAATGCAGCAGTGGATTCATACAAAGCTGTTCGCATGACCTTCTTTGTGCCCTTGCTCCCAAATAATGTCCAGAGTGCTGGTAAATTTACACAGCAAATAGTTTTTCCCAACAGTAGGTTTGAAGGGAGATTTTCCATCATATCATGAAGGGAGTATGCACTTTTCTACCTGGCTGGAGGATACTTATTTTCAACCTTGAAATGTGTCAGTGAGTTTATTGGCACCTAATCCTTAAGTACAGACTTTTTTCAAGCATAAATGCGATAGTCCACAGACACAATTTTCTGATCAAAATAAACTTCAGCATTATATTTTGAAGTGTTTACTTGTACAAAAACGTCAAGAAGTGTTTGTACTTCAGGTGGCATGGCATACACGATCACTGATGAGTAACGCGCAGACTTTGCCTGGTCCATGGCTCTCGGGATCACAGGAGAATTGACTGTACCTACTAAGCCAACATGAATGTCGGCATATTCTTGGATTTCAAGAGTGCTAGATGTTCATCATCTGAAGGTTTATGATTTTATGATTGTTGTCTTCATGCTATTCTTCTTGTGGACCATTTTCCATACCTCAGGAGCCTACTGTCAGACATCGTCGACAAGGTCCAACACCGTCTTCAGTGTGCCAGTGCCGCCTTTGGTCACCTGAGGAAGAGAGTGTTTGAAGACCAGGACCTCAAACCCGGCACCAAGCTCATGGTCTGCAGACCAGTGTTGATACCCACCCTCCTATATGGCTCAGAGTCATGGATTATGTACAGCAGACACCTCAAAACACTGGAGAAGTAACACCAACGCTGCCTCCGCAAGATCCTGCAAATCCATTAGCAGGATAGGTGCTCCAATATCAGTGTTCTCACTCAGGCCAACAACCCCAGCATCAAAGCACTGGCCATGCTCGATCAGCTCTGCTGGATGGGTCACATCGTCCACATGCCTGACACGAGACTCCCAAAACAAGCACTCTACTCGGAGCTCTGCCATGGCAAGCGAGTCCCAGGTGGGCAGAGGAAACACTTCAAGGACACTCTCAAAGCCTCCTTGAAAAAATGTAACATCCCCACCGACATCTGGGAATCCCTGGCCCAAGACTGCCCAAAGTGGAGGAAAAACATCCGGGAAGACGGTGAACACCTCAAGTCTCTTCACTGAGAGCAAGCTGAAGCCAAGAATCGACAGCGGAAGGAGCGCGCAGCAATCAAGGCACCCCACCCACCCATTCCTTCAACCACCATCTGCCCCACCTGTGACAAGGACTGTAGGTCCTGCATTGGACTATTCAGTCACCTGAGAACTCATTTTTAGTGTGGATGCAAATCATCCTCAACTCCGAGGGACTGCCTATGATGATGATTCTTCTTGCTCTTGTTTGGATGTTCTATGAAACAAATATACAAGACTCTCCACTATCTATTTCTCATTCCACTCTTGATGTACTTGGATATAATTTTTCCCCAGCTTCACCAGGTTGGCACCTCAATTTTATGTATGCCTGGTACTGCTCCTGGTATGCTCTTCCACACTCATTGAACCAGGGTTGGTCCCCTGGCTTGATGGTAATGGTAGAGTGAGAGATGTGCCGAGCCATGAGGTTACAGATTGTGGTGAAGTACAATTCTACTGCTGCTGATGGCCCACAGCTCCTCATGAATGCTCAGTTTGGAGCTGCTACATCTGATCTAAATCTATCCCATTTAGCAGATTGCCACATAACACGATGGAGGGTGTCCTCAGTGTGAAGACGGGACTTCACCTCCACAAGAACTGTGCAGTGGGCACTCCTATCAATACTGTCATGGACAGATACATCTTCGACAGGTAGATTGGTGAGGATGAGGTCAAGTAGGTTTTTACCTCCAGTTGGTTTTCTCATCACCTGTCGCAGGTTCAGTCTGACAGATATGTCCTTCAGGAATCGACCAAATCTGTCAGTAGTGGTACTACTGAGCAACTCTTGGTGATGGACTTTGAAGTTCCCACCCAGTGTACATTCTTTTTCCATGTGGTGTTCAACATGGAGGAGTACGGATTCATCAGCTGAGGAAGGGTGGGAGGTGATAATCAGCAGGAGGTTTCCGTGTCCATGTGTGACCTTTTAGAGCCAGTAGCTCAGGTACCAAGCAGACACTTATCTACTATCACAAATGTAATTCAGTCAGCTGTGGACATTTTCTCATCTTAACTAGAACTTTAAGTTGATTCATTTGGCTTGTTGCTGCTAAAGATGTTCTTTCACATCACTTTGCTACCCAGTTTCTTTTAGGTGATTCTAGTTTTTAATCTCCCTGGATATTTATCGCTCTCCAATGATCATTACTGTCTTAAACCTAAGTTCATTTCATAATCTTTTAAAACTTAAGTTTGCACTTTCTTGTTTCTGGTGGCATGTCATTAGGTTTACAGAAAATCACTTCCATAGTCATTTTCTGATGTTGTTACCAGGGAATATATTCACTTATTTTACCAAAAATGAATTGACACATTTATAGAGGGGGTTCTCTAACTTTTTTTTTAACTGAAATAAACAGCGGAAAATCCATCCACTTTTATTAGAATGTCAGGCAGTGAGAAATAATATATTCACTTTCACTTCCATAATTAGTAAGTGTCGCTTTATATATCCTGATTTATGCATACATCGCAAAGGAACATGAGCAGCTTTAAAATCTATTCATAAAAACGGTGACATGGCAGAGCATTAAAAACAAAAGTGCTTATAAATGAGAAGTTAATTGAATGCCTCAGTTTATCGTCCTTTATGGAGTATGAGTATCATATGAGTAAGTGCCTGTATAAAAACAAATCTTCCACCCTTCTGTAAAACAATCAGCCTTACCCACTCTCCTCCTAATGCAGTAAGGAAACACACTGTTAACATAGAATGACTCATCAGATGTGGTATCTAACAAGAAAGCCTGCAGTTTCCTACTTTTGCGCAACCCGGAAGTAGACCCGAAAATTAGCCCAATGTTTCTCTCATTTTGCTGATGTCAAGTTACACCCAAGTTACCTCCCAATCTCACTAGAATATTACCAAACCTAAATTGGGCATCAATCTGCGTAAATAATCAGGGTCCAAGGGAACAGTGAACCCACCGATTATGGGCTAGAAATTCATCTATTACCAGCATTCCGTAGTTACATGAAATGGCAGTTGCCACTCTTTTGGCAGCTGGTGGCGGGTTCCGATGCGGCTGCTATTTTTGTCCCTCCTTTTGCGCTACTGGTCACTGGCAGCGCTCTGGAAATACAAATGACGGTGAGGTGACGTCAATCGGCATGCAATGACGATTTGCTG
Organism: Pristiophorus japonicus; assembly: GCF_044704955.1. NCBI lineage: Eukaryota > Metazoa > Chordata > Chondrichthyes > Pristiophoridae > Pristiophorus > Pristiophorus japonicus. The sequence continues at coordinate 81,836,084 of NC_091980.1, forward strand.
TCAGCATTCCGAACTTCGAACCTAGGGCTGAATTCAGCACTGGGTCCTAAGCACACCAGGCAAACCATTCAGTGCTGACCTACGACCTGTGAGGAAGCACCAACCGACGGCGGAGCATAAAAGCAGCAGCAGCAGCCAGTTACCGCAGGGAGCAGCGTGAGCAGGTCGGAGAGGGCGACAAAGGAGAACAGGGCGACTACATTCGACGTCACGGGACGGCAGGGAAATGATTGGTTGGTGAGTTTTTCTCTCTCTTTTCTTGCTTTAAATTAAGGGCCTTAAATTAGGGGCTGGGATTAAAAACTAAAAACGAAATCTAATTAATTAAATACATTATAGATGGCAGGGCAGGCAATTTGTCACTGCTGCAACACATGGAAGCTGGTGGACACCATTGAGGTCCACGACAACCACATCTGCAGAAAGTGTCTACAGCTCGAGGAACATCGGCTCCACGTTGATAAGTTGGAATCTGAGCTGCAGATACTACGACACATCAGGGAGGGAGAGAGTTACCTGGATGCCGCGATGCAGGAGCTAGTCACACCAATTAGATTAATTAATTCAAATTCAATTTTATGGTCAGTGACAGTGTGTAACTATGAGTGAGGAAGGTATGGGGACTCAGAATGGAGTGATGGAGGAGCGTCAGCCCTTGCTCTTGTCCAACAGGTTCGAGGTTCTTACTTCCTGTGTGGACGAGAGCAGGGACTGCAGGGAGGATGAGCAAACTGACCACAGCATCGTGGTACAGGGGGCCATTCAAGTGGGGGGAGTAAAATGAAACTTTGTAGTGGTAGGGGACAGTATCATTAGAGGGATAGATACTGTTCTCTGCAGGCGAGAGCGTGAGTCCCGAAGGCTGTGTTGCCTGCCCGGTGCCAAGGTTAAGGATATCTCCTCTGGGCTGGAGAGGATCTTGGAGTGGGAGGGGGAAGATCCAGTTGTCGTGGTCCACATGGGTACCAACGACATAGATAGGACAAAGAAAGAGGTTCTGCTGAGGGATTATGAGCAGCTAGGGCCCAAATTAAAAAGCAGAAGCACAAAAGTAATAATCTCTGAATTACTGCTTAAGCCATGAGCAAATTTGCATAGGGTAAATAAGATCAGAGAGTTAAACACATGACTCAAAGAATGGTGTGGAAGAAATAGATTTTGATTCATGGGACGCTGGCACCAGTACTGGGGTAAGAGGGAGCCGTTCCATTGGGACGGGCTCCACTTAGACCGTGCTGGGACTTGGGTCCTGGTGAATCAAATAACTTGGGCTGTAGAGATTTAAACTAATTAGTGGGGTGGGGGGGAGGCGAGGATTCAGGCAAGCGAAAATTTAAAAAGTCAAAGAATAAGGAGAAGGCAGTAAAGCTGGGTAGCACTGGGGGAAATGTAAACCAGAGTGTGACAGGAAGGGACAGGATGTATAAACATAAAAGTGGATCAGAAAGTGGGATCAAAGCAAGGAAAAAAATGGCAAAAAACACAAATTTAAAAGCTCTTTATCTGAATGCATGCAGCATTTGTAACAAAATAGATGAGTTGACAGCACAAATAAATACAAATGGGTATGATCTGATAGCCATTACAGAGACATGCCCAAGACAGAAAGGAAAAAGAGGTGGGGTAGCTCTGTTAATAAAGGATGAGATCAGTGAGTTATTGAGAAACAATATTTGCTCAGAAGATCAAGATGTTGAATCAGTTTGGGTGGAGATAAGAAATAATAAGGGGAAAAAGTTGCTGGTGGGCATAGTCTATTGGCTCCTTAACAGTAGCTACACTGTTGGATCGAGTATAAATCAAGAAATAATAGAGGCTTGTAAGAAAGGTACGGCAGTAATCATGGGTGATTTTAATCTTCATAGATTGGACAAAGCAAATTGGCCAGGGTAGCCTTGAGGAAGAGTTCATAGAGTGTACCTGGGATCATTTCCTTGAACTGTATGTTGCGGAACTAACCAGGGAGCAGGCTATCTTGGATCTGGTACTGTGTAATGAGACAGGATTAATAAACAATTTCCTAGTAAAGGAACTCTAGGAATGAGGGACCATAACATGGTTGAATTTCAAATTCAGTTGGAGGGTGAGAAAGTTGGATCTCAAACTACTGGTTAAATAAAGGAGACTACAAAGTTATGAAGGCAGAGTTGGCTAAGCTGGACTGTGAAAATAGATTAAAGTGTGGGATGGTTAATGAGCAGTGGCTGACATTTAAGCAGATATTTCATTACTCTCAACAAAAATATATCCCAATGAGAAGGAAAGACTATAAGAGAAGGAATATCCATCCGTGGCTAACTAAGGAAATAAGGGATGGTATCAAATTGAAAACAACAGCATACAATGTGGCCAAGACTCGTGGGTGGCCCAAGGATTGGGAAACTTTTAAAAGCCAGCAAAGAACGACTAAAAAAGTAATAAAGAGAGGGAAGATAGATTATGAAAATAAACTAGTATGAAATATTAAAACATATAGTAAGAGTTTCTACAGGTACATAAAAAGGAAAAGAGTGGCTAAAGTAAATGTTGGTCCCCTAGAGGATGAGACTGGGGAATTAATATTGGGGAACAGGGAAATGGCAGAGATTTTGAACAGATATTTTGTATCGGTCTTCATGGTAGAAGACACTAAAAAAATCGTAATAGTGGACAGTCAAGGGGATATAGGGAGGGAGGAACTTAATACAATCACTATCACTAAAGAAGTATTACTCGATAAAATAATGAGACTAAAGGCGGACAAGTCCCCTGGACCTGATGGCTTGCATCCTAGGATCTTAAAAGATGTGCCTGCAGAGTTAGTGGATGCATTGGTTTAATCTACCAAAATTCCCTGGATTCTGGGGAGGTCCCAGCGGATTGGAAAACCACAAATGTAATGCCATTATTTAAAAAAGGAGGCAGACAGAAAGCAGGAAACTCTAAACCAGTTAGCCTAACATCTGTCGTTGGGAAAATGCTGGAGTCAATTGTTAAAGAAGCAATAATGGGGCATTTGGAAAAGCATAATTCAATGAAGCAGAGCCAGCATGGTTTTATGAAAGGGAAATCATGTTTGACAAATTTGCTGGAGTTCTTTGAGGATGTAACGAACAGGGTGAATAAAGGGGAACCAGTGGATGTGATGTATTAAGATTTCCTGAAGGCATTCGATAAAGTGCCACATAAATGGTTACTGCACAAGATAAAAGCTCACGGGGTTGGGGGTAATATATTAGCATGGATAGAGGATTGGCTAACTAACAGAAAGCAAAGAGTCTGGATAAATGGGTCATTTTCCTATTGGCAAACAGTAACTAATGGGGTGTAGCAGGGATTGGTGCTGGGGCCTCAACTACTTACAATCTATATTAATGACTTGGATGAAGGGACCGAGTGTAATGTAGCCAAGTTTGCTGATGATACAAAGATGGGTGGGAAAGCAAATTGTGAGGAGGACACAAAAAATCTGCAAAGTGATATAGACAGGCTAAGTGAGTGGGCAAAATTTTGGCAGATCGAGTATAATGTGGGAAAATGTGAGGTTATCCACTTTGGCAGAAATAATAGAAAAGCAAATTATAATTTAAATGGAGATAACTTGCAAAGTGCTGCAGTACAGAGGGACCTGGAGGTCCTTGTGCATGAAACATAAAGTTAGTATGCAGGTACAGCAAGTAATCAGGAAGGCAAATGGAATGTGGTTTTTATTGCACGATGGATAGAGTATAAAAGCAGAGAAATCCTGCTACAACTGCACAGGGTATTGGTGAGGCCACACCTGGAGAACTGCGTACAATTTTGGTTTTCGTATTTAAGGAAGGATATATTTGCATTGGAGGCTGTTCAGAGAAGGTTCACTAGGTTGATTCCAGAGATGAGGTGGTTGACTTATGAAGATAGGTTGAGTCGGTTGCGCCTATACTAATTGGAGTTCAGAAGAATGAGTGGTGATCTTGTCGAAGCATATAAGATAATAAGGGAGCACAACAAGGTAGATGCAGAGAGGCTGTTTCCATTCATAGCGGAAACTAAAATAAGGGGGCATAGTCTCAGAATAAGGGACCGCCCATTTAAAACTGAAATGAGGAGGAATTTTTTCTCTTAGAGGGTTGTAAATCCGTGGAATTCTCTGCCCCCGAGAGCTGTGGAAGCTGGGATATTGAATAAATTTAAGACAAAAATAGACAGTTTCTTAAACAATAAGGGATTAAGGGGTTATGGCGAGCGGGCAGGGAAGTGGACCTGAGTCCATGATCGGATCAGCCATGATCGTGTTAAATGGCGGAGCAGGCTCGAGGGGCCGTATGGCCTACTCCTGCTCCTATTTATGTTCTTATGTTCTTATCATCATCATCATCATCATAGGCAGTACCTCGGAATCTAGGAAAACTTCTTTCCACTCTGAAATGAGTTCTTAGGTGACTGAACTGTCCAATACAAGAACCACAGTCCCTGTCACAGGTGGGACAGATAGTCGTTGAGAGTAAAGGAGCGTGGGACTGGTTTTCCTCAAGCTCTTTCCACTGCCTGCGCTTGGTTTCTGCATGCCCTCGGCGATGAGACTCGAGGTGCTCAGCATCTTCCCGGATGCACTTCCTCCACTTAGGGCTGTCTTTGGCCAGGGACTCTCAGGTGTCGGTGGGGATGTTCCACTTTATCAAGGAGGCTTTGAGGGTGTCCTTGAAACGTTTCCTCTGCTCACCGTTGGCTCATTTGCCATGAAGGAGTTCCGAGTACAGCGCTTGATTTGGGAGTCTTGTGTCAGGCATGTAAACAGTGTGGCCTGCCCAGCGGAGCTGATCGAGTGTGGTCAGTGCTTCAATGCTGGGGTTGTTGGGCCTGGTCGAGGGCGCTAATGTTGGTGTGTCAATCCTCCCAGGGATCTTGCGGAGACATCATTGGTGATATTTCTCCAGCGATTTGAGGTGTCTACTGTATATGGTTCATATTTCTGAGGCATACAGGAGGGTGGGTATTACTACAGCCCTGTAGACCATGAGCTTGGTGGCAGATTTGAAGGCCTGATCTTCAAACACTGTTTTCCTCAGGCAGCCGAAGGTTGCACTGGCACACTGGAGGCGGTGTTGAATCTTGTTGTCAATGTTTGCCCTTGTTGTTAAGAGGCTGCCGAGGTATGGGAAATGGTCCACGTTGTCCAGGGCCGTGTCGTGGATCTTGATGACGGGGTACAACAGACATTATTTTTACAGCATGATAGCTGCAAGAAAAATGCAGGGAACAGCACCAACCCTTGTACATGGCCTTCTTTGACTTTACAAAGGCCTTTGACACTGTCAACCGCGATAGTCTATGGAATGACCTCTTCCATTTCGCCTGCCCCCAAAAGTTCATCACCATCCGTTGCCTGCTCCACGACAACATGCAAGCCGTGATCCTTACCAACGGATCCATTACAGACCCAATCCACATCTGGATCAGGGCTACATCATCATGCCAACCCTCTTCTCAATCTTTCTCACTGCCATGCTCTGCCTCATACTCAACAAGCTCCCCGCTGGAGTCGAACTAAACTACAGAACCAGTGGGAACCTGTTCAACTTTGTCGTCTCCTGGCCAGATCCAAGACCGTCACAACCTCTGTCGTCGAGCTACAGTTTGCGGATGATGCCTGCATCTATGCACATTCAGAGGCTGAACTCCAAGTCATAGTCAACATCTTCACTGAGGCATATGAAAGCATGGGCCTTACACTAAACATCTGTAAGGCAAAGGTCCTCCACCAACCTATTGTTATTACATCAGTAGTTATTACATCAGTAGTCTACTAGGTACAGTAGTCCACTAGAGAGCTCTATTACACTTCTCCCTCCTTATTCAAGAAGTTAATCATAACAAAATAATCATTATACATAACTTGCATGGAATATACAAAAGATATTAACTAATTTTTCCATATTTACAAATCAAACTGAACCACTGCTTTTCTGTTTCGAAGAGGATAGCTTTGGTCTCGAAAAGAACTTTCGAATCTTGTGAGGACTTAGACTCATTCTAAGCTGAGCCTGAGGAGGGTTTTTCTCCAAGGGCTGACCTTGATCTGCATTTGGACTTCTGACACCTTCAGACTGTTTGTCTGCCAGACTCTGACTCAAACTCAAAATTTGACTTTCTCTTGGACTTGTTTCTAGTACATAGAAACATAGAAACATAGAAAATAGGTGCAGGAGTAGGCCATTCGGCCCTTCGAGCCTGCACCACCATTCAATAAGATCATGGCTGATCAAGGATTTCCTGTTGGTACTCTACTTGTAACCAGACTATCTGACTCATCAGAATAAATCAAGTCATTCCAACTTCAACTCCTTCCACATCTGTAAGTAAAATATGATCAATGTGAACAAACCAAACCTTTTCATGATCAAGCATCTTGACCAAATATGTGCGAGAGCCTCATATCTTCACTATTCTTCCTGGTAACCACTTTAGCCATTTATGGTGATGGTTCTTCACTCTCACCTTCTGATTCAATTTTACACTTCTCTCTCTTACTCTACCTCTATTATGACTATTTCTGCCTTGATTGTTTCTCTTCTACTGAGTGTTCCAAGTTTGGCTTTAACAACCACAATCTGGTTTGTGGCTGTCATTTGAGAAACAACTCTGCTTGTGTTATACCAGTAGTGATATGGGAAGTATTCCAATAAGTATTCAGAAAATATGCCAGTTTGTGGTCCAACGACAACTGCCATTTCTTTGGATTTGAATCCAGCATTTGCTTAATGCAGGCACATTTTACAATTTGTACAGTGCGCTTGGCTGCACCATTTGAAGCAATGTAATATGGTGGAACTTCGATATGTTTCACACCATTTCTGCTCATGTACTGTGCAAATTCTTCTGAACAAAATTGCGGCCCATTATCAGACACAATTTCTTCTGGGAGGCCATGTGAAGAAAACAACCGTCGCAAATTGTCTAACGTTTTACTTGTTATTTTCTGCATAGGAAACACCTCCACCCACTTTGAATGACTATCTATCACTATGAACAATTGCTGTCCTTGTAGCTCAGTAATAACTACATGTAACCTTTGCCACACCCTGGGAGGACAATGGGTTTGGGGCAAAAGCTAAGAACATGCCTTTGTAAAAGCTCGAAAACTGTTATGCTCAAACAAATTGCTCGTGTTGTATGATCAATGTAAGCATTTGGTACTAGCATGTGATGCGGCGTCGTACGGGGTCGGGTGTGTATTGCAATAAGCTAATGAATCTGGGAAATTGCAACCGGTTGCTTATGCATCCAGAACTCTGTCTAAGGTTGAGAGGGCTTACAGCATGATAGAAAAAGAAGCATTCGTTTCTGTTTATGGGGCCGAATGGCCTACTCCTGCACCTATTTTCTATGTTTCTATTTTTCTATTTTTAAAGAAAATGCATCAATATCTGTTTGGGCTCAAATTTGAATTGGAAACTGACCATAAGCCATTGATATCCCTCTTTTCTGAAAGTAAGGGGATAAATACGAATGCATCGGCCTGCATCCAGAGATGGGCCCTCACGTTGTCCGCATACAACTACACCATCCGCCACAGGCCAGGCACAGAAAACTGTGCCGATGCTCTCAGTAGGCTGCCATTGGTGGAAATGGTACAGCCCACACATTTAGTCATGGTGATGGAAACATTTGAGAGTGAGCAATCACCTGTTACCGTCCGACAGATTAGAACCTGGACGAGCCAGGACCCCTTAATGTCCTTAGTAAAAAAAACTGTGTGCTTCACAGGAGCTGGTCCAACGTCCCATTAGAGATGCAGGAAGCCGTACCAGTGGCACAAAGATGAAATGTCTATACAGGCAGACTGCCTTCTGTGGGGTAATCGGGTAGTGGTACCAAAAAAGGGCAGGGTCACTTTCATCAGTGACCTCCACAGCACCCACCCAGGCATCGTAATGATGAAAGCAATAGCCAGATCCCACGTCTGGTGGTCCGGTATCGATGCGGACTTAGAGTCCTGTGCACAAATGTAACACATGTTCACAGTTAAGCAATGCAGCCAGGGACTCACCACTAAGTTTATGGTCCTGGCCCTCCAAACCGTAGTCTAGGGTCCATGTCGATTTTGTAGGCCCATTCTTGGGTAAAATGTTCCTAGTGGTTGTAGATGCGTACGCCAAATGGATTGAATGTGAGATAATGCCGGCAAGCAAGTCAGATGCCACCACTGAAAGCCTGCGGGCCATGTTTGCCATGCACGGCCTGCCTGATGTCCTTGTGAGTGACAACGGGCCGTGTTTCACCAATGCCGACTTCAAAGATTTCAAGACCCGCAATGGGATCAAACATGTTACATCTGCCCCGTTCAAACCAGCATCCAATGGTCAGGCAGAGCGAGCAGTGCAAACTGTCATGTATTCTACTGTCATTGTAGTCCATGTATAAACTGACCTAAGTTGTACACCGTGAGAACACTGACCACTAGGTGGTGAACTTGTGAGAGACACTCCTAACCTGGACTTTCAGGTATAAAAGAGGAAGCTCCACCCATCTTCTCCACTTCACTGCTGGCTAATAAAGGTTACTGGTCACAGAGTGACCTTCTCTTAAGTATGGGTCTCATGTGCATTTATACTGTATAGTAAGGACTTATTATTGGCGACGAGAAATTGGGATTTAAACCACGCGAGCACGGCCACTAGCAGCAAAGATGAGTGGTACTGTGTCAGTGATGATTGGGATGATTTTATTGAGAGACTACAGCAAAGTTTCGTCACCAAGGAATGGTTGGGACAGGATTCGGCCGACAAACGCAGGGCTCATCTCCTGACGGTTTGTGGATCCAGGACGTACTCCCTGATGAAGGACCTTCTAGCGCCAGAGAAGCCGGCGGACAAGACTTTTGAAGAGCTCAGTAAGTTGATCGGGGAACACTTTAAACCGGCGAGCAGCATGCACATGGCGAGACACCGGTTTTACACGCACTGGCAGCGAGAAGGGCAAAGCATTCCAGACTTCGTGACAGACCTCCGGCGACTGGTGAGCCTATGTAAGTTCCCAGATGCATGCAGAGCGGAGATGCTGCGAGACTTTTTTTTATTGAGGGCATCGGGCATGCTGGGGTTTTCAGGAAACTGATTAAGACCAAAGACTTGACCCTGGAAACGACGGCTTTGATGGTCCAGACATTTATCTCAGGGGAGGAAGAGACCAGTACGATGTTTGACAAAAATCTTGGTTTAAATGCAGCAAATGGACAGGGAGTCAACATTGTTAATGCGGCACACAGTTCTCCAGGCAGTCAGGGGCAATCGGACATGCCCGAGCATGTAGTCGAACCCAAAGGGGGAATTCAACAGAGACAATGGCTAGCTGAACGGCGATTCATGCCATCACAAGGGACAATGCGGCCAGTAATGGTGCGATCAACACCTGTTAATGGTGCGCTTAAGGACAGTTACAGAGACAGTCAGAGATGATCAACTGGTAATGGACCTTTTGTTTCCAACAATGGCTCATGTTGGAGGTGTGGAGGCAAACACACAGCCAGAGCTTGCAGGTATCAGCAATATACCTGCAGAAATTGCAACGTCAGCGGTCACTTGGCGCGTATGTGCAGGAAGCCTGCAGCCAGGTTGATGTACGAGGAGGACAGGCCCAATGTAAGCCCTACTAGGCCAAATGAACACTGGGGGAAATCGCTGGAAGCTGAAGTTCAGCGAGTTCATGTGGAGCACATATACAGTTCATACACCAGGATGCCACCGATAATGATGAACGTGCTCCTCAATGGCATTCCAGTATCAATGGAGCTAGACACAGGGGCCAGCCAGTCCCTGATGAGTATCAAACAGTTCGACAAGTTGTGCGTCCAAGGCCAGGAGGCCAACATTATTGCCGATTGACGCACAGCTATGGACATATAGGGCCCAAGTTTCGAGCCGCGCCTAGAACGGCGCAGTCCCGACCTGGACGCCTGTTTTTCGCGCCACAAAGTGCGCCTAAAAAAACTTCCAGATTCTCCAGCTCCCTGCAGGTCATTTGCAGCTCGGCGCAGCGCAGCGCAGCACGAGCAGTAGTGGGCGGAGTCAGGTCCCTGCACTGAAAACAATGCCAGGACCTCTGCACATGCGTGCTACAGTGAGCGCGCATGTGCAGTAGCTCCAGGTGCCCAAAACTGTGTGGGAGGGGTCAAAGCACGCAGCCCCTAGCCCTGGCCGAATGGCCTCACTGGGGCTGCGTGAATAAGGCTCCTCCCACGCCCAGCTCCTGCTTCCTCCCGACCCGACTCCCACTTCCCCCCCTCCCCCCCGCCCCTGGACCCGACCCGACCCCGACCCTGACCTGACCTCCCTCTCCCTCCCTCCCTCCCCCCAACCTGAACCGAACCGACCTCCCTCCCACCACCCCCCGGACCCGCGTTCCCCCCAACCCGACCCGCGATCCCGACCCAACCCGACCCAACACCACCTACATGTAAATCTGGTGCTGGGGACGGGGACAGGGACGGGGACGGGGACGGGGACGGGGACGGGGACGGGGACGGGGACGGGGACGGGTCCTCCATCCCCCCACCTTCTCCTTTCCCCCCCCATCAGCCTCCCTCCCCTTCTCCTTTCCCCCCCATCAGCCTCCCCCCCCCTTCTCCTTTGCCCCCCCTTCTCCTTTCCCCCCCATCAGCCTCCCTCCCCTTCTCCTTTCCCCCCCTTCTCCTTCCCCCCATCAGCCTCCCTCCCCCTTCTCCTTTCCCCCCTTCTCCTTTCCCCCCCCATCAGCCTCCCTCCCCCTTCTCCTTTCCCCCCCCATCAGCCTCCCTCCCCCTTCTCCTTTCTACCCCTTCTCCTTTCCCCCCCATCAGCCTCCCTCCCCCTTTTCCTTTCCCCCCATCTCCATTCCCCCATCTCCTTTCCCCCTCCTCCTTTCCCCCCATCTCCTTCTCCCCTCCTCCCCTCCTCCCCTCCTCCCCTCCTCCCCTCCTCCCCTCCCCCCCCTTTTCTCCCCTCTTCCCCTTCCCCCCTTTTCTCCCCCCTCCCCTTTGCTCCCCCCTCCCCCTTTTCTCCCCCCTTTTCTCCCCCCCTTTTCTCCACCCCCTCTCCCCCTCTCTCCCTTTCCCCCCCTCCCTCTTTTCTCCCCCTCCCCCCTTTCTCCCCCCCTTCCCCCCCTCGCCCCTTTCTCCCACCTGTCCTCCCTTCTCTCCCTCCCTTCTCCCCCTTCTCCCCCATCCCTCCCTCATCCCTCCCCATTCCCTCCCTCTGCTCCCCGCCTCTCTCCCTCTACCCCCCTCCTCCCCCTCCCCCCCGTTCTCCTCACTGTCAGAAACACAGACACTGACAGACAGAGAATGAGAGACACACACAGACAGACAGACAGAGAGATAGAGACACTGACAGAGACACACTTGGGGGGGGGGGCATCCCAGCTCGCTGTTGGAGGGCTCCCGGTGCTGCAGTCGGTAAGTAGAAAATGTTTTATTTATTGATTTAAAAAAAAATTATTTCTTATTAATTTTTTTGATTGATTTATTGGTTGATTTATTGATGTTTTTATCATTTATTATTCATGATGGCTCTTTATTTGTAAAACTGAAGTGTTTAATGTTTGTAAACTTCCCTTTAAACCCCCCCCCCCCCATTCCCGATGCCTGATTTGTAACCTACGCCTGATTTTCTAAAGTGTCGACAAGGTTTTATCTAGCGTACAAAAATCTTCACTTACTCCATTCTAAGTTAATTTGGAGTAAGTTTTCACTGCCAAAACTTTGAAAACAGGCGTAAGTGGCCGGACACGCCCCCTTTTGAAAAAAAAATTCTGTTCCAAAACGAAACTGTTCTAACTGACTAGAACTGGAGCAAACTAAATGGTGAGAATTCCGATTTCTAAGATACTCCGTTCTACACCAGTTGCTCCTAAAAATCAGGAGCAAATCATGGCAAAACTTGGGGCCATACAAAGGAGATCATTCCGGTGCTAGGCAGCGCCACGGTAGTTGTGACCCACAAAGATTCGGAGAACAGGTTGCCACTCTGGGTTGTCCCGGGGGACAATCCCGCACTGCTGGGGAGGAGTTGGCTTGCTGTCATGAACTGGAAGTGAGGCGATGTCAATGCAATTTCTTCTGTGGTCTACCAGGCATCTTGGCCAGTGACAATGGCCCGTGCTTTACAAGCATTGAATTCCAGGACTTCATGGCAGGAAATGGTATCAACCATGTCAGAACGGCACCATTCAAGCCCGCCGCAAATGACCAGGCGGAACGAGCAGTGCAGATAATCAAACAGGGGATGCTCAGAATCCAAGGGAGTTCCCTACAAAGCCGCTTATCACGCCTCCTGTTGGCCAATAGATCCCGACCACACTCGCTCACAGGGGTTCCACCTGCAGAGCTGCTAATGAAAAGGACGCTCAAAACCAGGTTATCCCCTGTACACCCCACCATGAAAGAAATTGTTGAGAGCAGGCGCCGGTCACTATGTGACTACCATGACAGGAATGAGAAGGCATGATGGATTGATGTCAATGATCCTGTCTTTGTCCTCAACTGTGCTGCAGGGCCTAAATGGCTCACAGGCACTGTGATTGCCAAAGAGGGGAATAGGATTCTGGTAGTTACACTTACCAATGGACAAATCTGCCGCAAACACGTGGATCAAACAAAAAGGAGGTTCAGCAACCCCATTGAAGAAGAAGAGGATGAACACGATGTAGAGTTCACTCCACCACAGGTGACCGAACACCGGAACCAAGTGGAGGAGAGCCCAATCACTGTGGGCAGTCCGGACAGGCCTGAGGCACTGAAAACAGCAGACACTCAGGCCAGCGCCCAACAACCGGAGCCCCAACTCAGGCGCTCTACAAGGGAGCGTAAACCACCATAGAGACTTAACCTGTGATCCCAATAAGACTTTGGGGGGGCGGAGGTGATGTCATGTATTCCACTGTCATTGTAATCCATGTATAAACTGACCTAAGTTGTACACCATGAGAACACTGACCACTAGGTAGTGAACTTGTGGAAGACACTCCTAACCTGGACTTTCAGGTATAAAAGGGGAAACTCCACCCATCTTCTCCACTTCAGTGCTGGCTAATAAAGTTTACTGGTCACAGAGTGACCTTCTCTCAAGTATGGACCTCATGTGCATTTGTACTGTATAGTAAGGACATATTACAAACAATTAAGCATAACTTGAAGAGGGTAACTGAAGGCTCACTGCAGACTTGCCTATCCTGCGTCCTGTTTAGTTACTGCACAAGACCCCACTCGCTCACTGAGATTCCACCCACTGAACTGCTCATGAAAAGGGCAATTAAGACAAGGCTCTCGTTAGTCCATCCTAATATACATGAACAGGTGGAGAGCAAGCAGCTTCAACAAAGTACATATCATGATAGCGCAAATGTGTCACATGAAATTGAGATAAATGATTCTGTATTTGTGTTGAACTATGGACAAGATCCCAAGTGGCTTCCCGGCACTGTGGTGGCCAAAGGCAGGACTAGGGTGTTTCAGGTCAAACTTTCAAATGGACTCATCTACAGGAAGTACTTGGACCAAATCAAACTCAGATTCACGGACTATCCAGAGCAACCCACATTAGAACCTACCTTTTTTGACCCCCCAACACACACACCAGTGGCAACCGACACAGCGGTTGACTACGAAGCAGAACCCATCACCCGCAGCAGCCCAGCAGGACTCACCACACCAAGCAGCCCAGCAAGGCCAGCTGCACAGCAGCCCGAGAGCCCAACAAACAACTCACCAAAACTAGCATTTGCACCGAGACGATCAACCAGGGAAAGGAAGGCCGCAGATCAACTCACCTTGTAAATAGTTACACTGTTGACTTTGGACAGGCGGGGTGTGGGGGGGAGTTGGAGAGTGTTGTTATATATGTAAACCTGTAAAATACCTTGTTTAATCACCAGGAGGCTCTTCCCCTGGAGTCCCAAGTGATCCCACAATCCCTTGGGAGCACCTGTACTTAAGGATGCCTCACAGGCTGGAGAGGCACTCTGGAGACCTGCAATAAAAGACTATGGTCACACTTTACTTTGAGCTCACAGTATCTGGTCAGACTCTTTATTCATACATAACACCTTGGTTGGATGTAAGCCATCTTTGTCTCCTTGCCTGATTGGTGCTGAAAGGAGTATATCATCTAAATAACACACTACTCCTTCAATCCCTTGCAAAATATGGTTCATCACCCCTTGAAATATGGCGGGAGGCGAGAGGGGGGATGACATTCCAAATGATAGCATTTTAAACCGATATAGGCCTAGATGAATATTTATAGTCAAGCATGACTTGGACTCTTGTGTATCTGTAAAGCATGCACTCCCATGTTCCGCCAGCAGAGAGCGCATCCCCTGAAGTCCCAAGGGATCCCAGCATCCCTTGGGAGCACTGTATAAAAGCCGGCCCCTGAGGGCTGATCCTCACTCTGGAGTGTCTTAACAAAGACTGAGGTCACTTTACTTTAACCTCCCTGTGTGCAGTCTCATCTGTGTTAGGAACACAATAACTGCCGACGAGTATACGAATCCAATGCAAAGATGCAGCAAACTGTGGGCATCCTTGAGAAGTTCTCGGAGGGTGAGGACTGGGTAGCCTATGTCGAGCGGCTAGACCAGTACTTTGTAGCCAATGAGCTGGACGGAGAAGGAAGCGCTGCAAAAAGGAGAGTGGTCCTCCTCACGGTCTGCAGGGCACCGACCTACAGCCTCATGAAGAATCTTCTGGCTCCAGTGAAACCCACAGATAAGTCATATGAGGAGCTGTGTACAATGGTTCGGGAGCATCTTAACCCGAGGGAGAGTGTGCTGATGGCGAGGTATCGGTTCTACACATGCCAGCGATCTGAAGGTCAGGAAGTGGCGAGTTACAGCACCGAGCTAAGGCGACTTGCAGGACAATGTGAGTTTGATGGCTGCCTGGAGCAGATGCTCAGAGACTTTTTGTACTGGGCATTAGCCACAAGACTATCCTACGAAAACTTTTGACTGTAGAGACACCAACCCTCAGTAAGGCCATTGCGATAGCACAGGCGTTTATGTCCACCAGTGATAACACCAAACAAATCTCTCAGCACACAAGTGCTAGTAATGTTCATAAATTAACTGGAACTGTGTTTGCGAGCAGAAATGTACAGGGCAGGAACCACGAGTCTGCAACTGCCAGCAGACTTCAGGTGACCCAGATGACTCAGAGTCCACAGCAAAGGATGAATGCAAGGCAATTCACACCTTGTTGGTATTGTGGAGGCTTCTATTCAGCCCATTCATGCCACTTCAAAGGATATGTTAGCAAATGCTGTGGAACAACGGGGCATCTCCAACGAGCTTGCAGTTGAGATGAAAGCTCTGCAAAACCTGCTAACCACCATGTGGCAGAGGAAGATCGGTCCATCGTGGATCAAAGCAATTTCGAGCCTCAGAGAGAGGAGGCAGATGCTGAAGTACATGGGGTGCACACATTTTCGATGAAATGTCCACCTATAATGCTAAATGTAAAATTGAATGGCTTACCCATAGTCATGGACCTGGACACTGGCGCTAGCCAAACCATCATGAGTAAAAAGATATTTGAGAAACTGTGGTGCAACAAGGTACTCAGCCCAGCGCTGAGCCCCATCCACACGAAACTGAGAACGTACACTAAAGAGCTCATCACTGTCCTGGGCAGCGCCATGGTCAAGGTCACCTACGAGGGCACGGTGCACGAACTACCACTCTGGATTGTCCCGGGCGATGGCCCAACTCTGCTTGGAAGGAGCTGGCTCGGCAAAATCCGCTGGAACTGGGATGACATCCGAGCGCTATCACATGTCGGTGAGGCCTCATGTATCCATGTTCTTCACAAATTTCCTTCACTTTTTGAGCCAGGCATTGGAAACTTTTCTGGGGCGAAGGTGCGGATCCACATCGTCCCAGAGGCACGACCCATTCACTACAAGGCGCAAGCGGTACCTCACATGATGAGGGAGAGAGTGGAAATCGAGCTGGACAGGCTGCAACACGAGGGCATCATCTACCCAGTGGAATTCAGCGAGTGGGCCAGCCCGATTGTTCCAGTACTCAAAAGTGATGGCAGGGTCAGGATTTGTGGCGATTATAAAGTAACTATTAATCGTTTGTTGCTACAGAACTAATACCCGCTACCTAAGGCAGACGACCTATTTGCGACGCTGGCAGGAGGCAAGACATTCACCAAGCTCGACCTGACTTCGGCCTACATGATGCAGGAGCTGGAGGAGTCTTCGAAGGGCCTCACCTGCATCAACACGCACAAGGGACTGTTCATCTACAACAGATGCCTGTTTGTAATTCAGTCGGCTGCAGCGCTCTTCCAGAGAAACATGGAGAGCCTACTCAAGTCGGTACCACGCACGGTCGTTTTTCAGGACGACATATTGGTCATGTGTCAGGACACCGTCGAGCACATGCAAAACCTGGAGGAGGTCCTCCAGCGACTGGATCGCGTATGGCTGCGGCTGAAAAGGTCAAAATGCATCTTCGTGGCAACAGAAGTGGAGTTTTTGGGGAGAAAGATTGCGGCGGATGGCATTCGGCCCACAGTCGCCAAGACAGAGGCTATCAGAAACGCACCCAGGCCACAGAACGTCACGGAGCTGCCATTATTCCTGGGACTCCTCAACTATTTTGGTAACTTCCTACCAGGGTTAAGTACCCTCTTAGAGCCCCTACATGTGTTATTGCGTAAAGGTGAAAACTGGGTATGGGGAAAAAAACAAGTAACGGCTTTTGAGAAAGCCAGAAACATTTTATGCTCCAACAAGCTGCTTGTATTGCATAACCCGTGTAAAAGACTTGTGCTAGCATGTGATGCGTCGTCGTACGGAGTCGGGTGTGTATTACAACAAGCTAATGTTGCGGGGAAGTTGCAACCTGTCGCCGATGCTTCCAGGAGCTTGTCTAAGGCCGAGAGGGCCTACAGCATGATTGAGAATGAGGCATTAGCGTGTGTGTTCGGGGTAAAGAAAATGCATCAGTACCTGTTTTGCCTCAAATTTGGGCTGGAAACCGATCACAAGCCCCTCATATACCTGTTCGCTGAAAACAAGGGAATAAATACTAATACCTGAGCCCACATACAAAGGTGGGCACTCGCGCTATCAGCACATAACTATAACTTCCGCCACAGGCCAGGCACCGAGAACTGTGCGGATGCTCTCAGTCGGCTATCATTGCCCACCATGGGGGTGGAAATGGCACAGCCTGAAAACTTGTTGATGGTGGCGCAGCCTGCAGACTTGTTAATGGTCATGGAAGCATTTGAAAATGATAAATCACCTGTCATGGCCCACCAGATTAGGACTTGGATCAGCCAAGATCCTCTGCTGTCCCTAGTAAAAAACTGTACTGCATGGGAGCTAGGCCAGTATCCCCGTTGAAATGCAAGAGCTAATCAAGCCGTTCCAGCGGCGAAAGGACGAGCTGTCCATTCAGGCAGACTGCCTGTTGTGGGGTAACTGCATAGTGCTACCCAAAAAGGGCAGGGAGATGTTCATCTCGGATCTCCACAGCACACACCTGGGTTTGGGTAATGATGAAAGCGATAGCCAGATCCCACGTGTGGTGGCCCGGTATCGACTCTCACTTAGAGTCCTGTGTATGGCAATGCAGCGTGTGTGCTCAGTTGAGCAACGCACTCAGAGAGGCAGCACTAAATTTGTGCTCCTGGCCCTCCAGACCATGGTCGACAATCCATATCGACTATGCGGGCCCGTTTCTCGGTAAAATGTTCCTGGTGGTGGTGGATGCTTTTTCAAAATAGATTGAATGTGAAATAATGTCAGGAAGCACCGCCACCGCCACCATTGAAAGCCTGAAGGCCACGTTTACCATCCACGGCCTGTCTGACATACTGGTCAGTGACAACGGGCCATGTTTCACCAGTGCTGATTTTAAAGAATTCATGAGCCGCAATGGGATCAAACATGTCACCTCGGCCCCGTTTAAACCAGCCTCCAATGGGCAGGCAGAGCGGGCAGTACAAACAATCAAACTGAGCCTTAAACGAGACACAGAAGGCTCACTCCAAACCCGCCTGTCCCGAGTACTGCTCAGCTACTGCATGAGACCCACTCGCTCACAGGAGTGCCCCCGGCTGAGCTACTCATGAAAAGGACACTTAAAACCAGACTCTTGCTGGTTCACCCCAACCTGCATGATCAGGTAGAGAGCAGGCGGCAGCAACAAAATGTTATCGATGGTCGCGCCACTGTGTCACGGGAAATTGATCTGAATGACCCTGTGTATATATTAAACAATGGACATGGTCCCAAGTGGATCGCGGGCACGGTGATAGCTAAAGAAGGGAACAGGGTGTTTGTAGTCAAACTAGACAATGGACAAATTTGCAGAAAGCACCTGGATCAAACGAGGCTGCGGTTCACAGATTGCCCTGAACAGCCCACAGCAGACACCACCTTTTGAGCATACAACACACACCCAAAGGATCAACGACACCACGCCAGACCAGGAAATCGAACACATCACGCCCAACAACCCAGCAAGGCCAACAACACGCCAGCCCAGCGAGGGCACAGCCAACACACCAGAACAGATATTTGTACCGAGGCGATCCACCAGGGAAAGAAAGGCTCCCGACTGCCTCACCTTGTAAATAGTTTTCACTTTGACTTTGGAGGGGAGTGATGTTGTGTATCTGTAAAGCATGCACTCCCATGTTCCGCCAGCAGGGTGCACATCCCCTGAAGTCCCAAGGGATCTCAGCATCCCTTGGGAGCACTGTATATAAGCTGGCCCCTAAGGTCTGTTCCTCACTCTGGAGTGTCTTAATAAAGACTGAGGTCACTGTTACTTTAATCTCCCTGTGTGCAGCCTCATCTGTGTTAGGAACACAATAGACTCTTCATCTAACTCAAGTAGGTAGGCGTTTGTTAGATCTAACTTTGAAAATATCTGGCCACCTGTTGGCATTATGAACAAATCTTCAATATTTGGCAACATATTGGGTAGATTACACTCTGGAACCTGGTTTACATATAATCACCAAACAACCTTACCATCTGACTTCGGTACAACAACAATGGATGTATCCCATTTACTTTGATCTACCTTAGAGATTGTTCTCAATTTCTAGTCTTTTGAGTTCTTTCTCAACTTTCTCCTTGACTGCATTGCTTGCAGTAAACTGGTCTTGCCTCCTTCTGCATTCTGACACTCGCCTTGAAGTCTTGGCTCGGACTGGCTATTTCGTGGAACACCTTTGGATTCTGCTTAATGACATCATCAACCAATGCAAATGTTGTTTCCACATGAAAAATCTCATGCCACTCCAGCTTTAGTGATGCCAACCAATTTCTACCTATCATGGCAGGCTTTTCTCCTGTCAGTACTGTGAGAGTCAAACTCTGAAACTGATCCTTGTAATTCATCGGCATGGTGATACTTCCTACAACAGGGATTTGCTCCCCTGAGTAGCCTCACAGCTCTATCTTTATTTTCTCCAGTCAAAAATCACGCAACTTGTTGAGATATAGCGATTTTGGTACTACGCTCATGGATGCACTGTTGTCGATTTCCATGTGTATCCTGGTTCCTGCAACATCTATTTGAATGATGATACTTCATGCTACTGAAACTGTAGGTCCTGCATTGGATTCCTCAGTCACCTGAGAACTCACTTTGAGTGGAAGCAAGTCATCCTTGACTCCGAGGGACTGCCTATGATGACGACTTCATGCTCTTGATGTATGTCTCCAGTTCAGCCACGTTTGCTTGAAATTCACCTTGGATTTTTAACTGTTCTGCAAAACAAAGAATCTCTCAAAATCTCTACATCGGTTTGCAGGAATGATCCACGAACAAAAATATCACCCCTGGAATCCAAAAATCATATACTCATCACCAATCTGTGATATCTTTAGGTACAGCTACACAAGCACACACACTGACAAGATGGCTCCTAAAAGAACATGAAGCACATGCTCTTTTATTGTTATTCCATTAGTAGTTATTACATCAATAGTCCACTAGGTGGAGCAGTCCACTAGAGAGCTCTATTACAGTTACCCTTTCGTGTTAGTTGGTATGATTGCACTCGGATGAGGGCGAGTATGAGGGGTGGCTAGTGAGATGGGAAAGTAATAATGTAGATAGAGAGAGAAGGATGAGTGGAGGTGCAAGCTAAGTCAGTGTGTGTAAGGATGTACAGAGGTAGGGTAGGGAAAGCAGAGTGATGGGGTTGTGATGAGTGCCACAGCAGGATGAGGTGGAGTGTGGCTTTGCAGTAACGTTTCGTGATCTATTGCGAAAATTGAAAGGTTTACGCCACTGCAGCTAGATCCTCCTGACGACCTCTCTGTTTGTGCCCTCCTGTGCAATGTGCAACCAGGCTGTTTTGGTGTCCTGGAAGGTCTCTTCCGCCCTTTGGAAGGGAAGAGAATCTCCCTGTGTGCTGTGACTCCCTCCAGAATCATACAGAGGGAGTAATGGGAGAGCCTGGGTGCAGCCGTATATCTTTGTGCAAAGCCTGTTATTGTTTGCAGCACCTCAATGCTGTAGAACACTGACAGCACAACTGTTAAAATCAATTTGGACATGGTCCCTTTAAGGAAGCCGGCTGGTGACATGTCATTAAATGACGTCATCAGACCCGCTTCCTTTTAATTGGCCGTGAATCTCGCTGTATGGGCTTAACAAGCCCAATCAAGTTAAAATCTCTTGTAGAGAGTGGGATGGAACTGACAGCTGGCCAGAACCTTGCTAAAGACCCCGGTCGCCTCGCTCCTAAAGCTGTAGGCGAAATTGGGGGCAATGTTGAGAGAATCCCCAAATCAAGCACCATTGGAGTAGACTCACATTTGAGAATTGGGGATGTGGCCACTGTAGGGGGCAGAGATTAGTTTGGATGGAGGGTGTGATGAACGGAGGTAGAAGATAGATTAGACTTGGGATTTTTTTTGTTATACCCATAACTCAGTTACACCCAAAATTCCAGAGTTTTCTATGCCACATAATTCGTGTTTGCCCAGAATGCAGGTGTATCTGGGGGCAAATGTGAAGGAAACTCTAGGCCGAGAAAGGGAATCAGCTGGAGTTGCACCCTGGGGTCCACTTTAAATTCAGAGCCGCAATGGCAGTCACATTTTCCATTGCCCATTTATCCATCTTTGTCACCATTATCTTTGGTGTGCAGCTTGAGAAAATAAATATAAAATACACAAAGTTACATGAGTTGTAATGGCTGATCCACACATCCTACTCATTTTAACCCCCATACTATGGGCTGACAACATATCATATTCAGTGGATTTTATTATCTGATTTCTTAGGGATAAACTGTCTCAAAAACAGGACCCATTTGCATTTCACTTGACAAGCTGAACAGTTAATATCTGTAAAAGAAGTGGGGCGAAGCATAATGTGGAGGTTTTCATCCAGTGGAGATGTTCTGAAGGCATTAGTCCCTGGCTCCTTGTCTGAAAAAAAGGAGCATTAAAAAAAGCATTAATTTGGGACTACAGAGAATTGGTGAGGAAATTATTCATGGGGAGAAAGGGTTGGTACAATATATTTGCTTCATGGATTCTTTGCTTAAGAATTCATAGGCAATACATTGTTATTAAGGACTAGTTGGTTTATTAGCAAAGCTTTAGCAATCACATTACACATTACCAGTTCAACTATTTTAGTCATACACTTTAAACAAATGCCCCCTGGAAGGGGGGGTCACAGTCCAAAATAAAATTTTTTCCAGTGCCACATTTTTTGAGGGCAGCAAGACAAATTATACAAGTGCCCCCTGGCTAAAAGGGGGAGGGGGCACTAAAACCAGCAAATTAAACTTTAAACTTAAATGATCAAATTAAAATGTGGTTTACGGGGCTGATGATGCACTCCAGTCCCTCCGGCGCTCAACTCTCGCGGAAGGCCGCAAGCATACCAGTGGATGCCGTGTGCTCCATCTCCAGAGACCTGGCTCGGATGTAACCGTGGAAGAGAGGCAGGCAGTCGGGCTGAATAGCCCCCTCGACCGCCCGCTGCCTGGACCGGCTGATGGCGCCCTTGGCCATACCCAGGAGCGGTCCTATGAGGTGGCCCTCCGACCTGCTCGCTCCCCTCCTCACAGGATGCCCAAAGATCAGGAGTGTGGGACTGAAATGCAACTGGAGTTTGAGGAGCAGCCCCTTCAAATAATGGAAGAGGGGCTGCAACCTCGCACTCTCCATAAAAACATGGAAAACGGACTCTTCCAGACTGCAGAAATTGCAGGCGGCCTGGGAGTCTGTGAACCGACTTAAAAATTTATTGCACGGGACTGTTCTGCATAGAGTGCACTCCATTGGGGACCCCCGCCTCCTCCGGATGACAAGATGGTGCACCATGGCGTGTCCGGACGGCAGACGAGGATGGCAAGGTGGAGAGTGTGCAGGAGCAGCCCGTACAGGAAACCCCTCTGCGGAGAACTGAAAGGCACGGAAGGGATTTCCCCGAGGAGACTCAAGTTGCGAGGCGCTGGCTCCCAAGGGAGGTTTCGGGGCTTGGCGCCGATGAGGAATTCCGTCCGGACGGGAGTCAGTTCGGATGGGATCTCCCCACATGCTTGAGCCTCCTCGACACACCTAACGGAATCGTTTTTAGCGACTTGATGCCATTGGCCACGCGCTGGACGTAGGCCCAGTTTCAGCGCCGTGCCAGCACGTCTAGCGCCCTCCAGCCAGCTCCTCCGCCATCGAGCAGGTCCCTGACCCTGATCACCTCGCCAGCCACAGCCTTCTCGTCCGCCTGCCACCTAAAACCGCGGTCGTGGAGGTACGGATTCCTGAGCAGCGGCTCCTGCAGGACTGTCGCCACTCCAGACGGGGGAGAGCTGCGCTTGGTGGCGACTCTGTTCCAGACCCTGATGAGTTCCTGGTAAAAGACAGGCAGTCCCTGCATGGCGGTCTTGACGCCGCTCAGGCTCACAAACAGGAACTGCGTGTCATAATTGAGGTACTGCTGGCGGAAGAAATACGTCGCCAGCGCACGTCACCTAGGAGGGGGCTCAACGTAGAGGTATCTCTGCAGGGTCTGAAGACGGAAAGTCGCTAGCTGGGTGCTGACGCACACCAACGTCTGACCGCCCTCCCTAAGTGGGAGACTCAAAACCGCAGCAGAGACCCAGTGCTCCCTGTTGTTCAAGAAGAAGTCCACCAGCTTCTTCTGTATCCTGGTGACAAATGCAGGGGGAGGGGTCAAAGTGACCAGCCGGTACCACAGCATAGCGGCCACCAGCTGGTTTATGACTAGCGCTCGACCCCTATAGGACAGCACTCAGAGCAGTCCTGCCCAGCGCCCTAGGCGAGCGGCGACCTTGGCCTCTAGCTCTTGCCAGTTCGCCGGCCAGGCTTCCTCGCGGGGCTAAGGTAGACTCCCAGACAGAGGAGATGGGTCGTATTCCAGGCAAAAGGCCTGAGCTCCTCCGGCAGGGAGTCCACCCACCACTGACCCACAGGGAGTCCGGAACATTTCTCCCAGTTGATCCTGGCGGAGGATGCGGCCGAGTAAATCTGGCACTCACGCATCCTCCGCAGGTCAACAGGATCCTCTACCATGAAGAGCACATCATCGGCGTAAGCCGAGAGGACGACCTCCATGCCCGGCCCTTGCAGAACCAGTCCCGTCAACCTCTTCTGCAAGAGGCGCAGGAAAGGCTCCACGCATTAGGTATATAACTGGCCGAACATGGGGCATCCCTGGCGCAGCCTTCTCCCAAAGCAAAGGGGCGCCGTCAAAGACCCGTTAACCTTAATTCGACACTCCGCGGCGTTGTACAAAATTTGGATCTGGGCGACAAAATGCATCCGGAACCCAAAAGCACACAGAGTTCCAAACAGGTACTCGTGATCCCCTTATCGAATGCCTTCTCCTGGTCTAGGGAAAGGAAGGCGGCCGACAGACCAGCCTCCTAGGAATTATGGACCAGGTCCCAGACTAGATGGATGTTGTTGTGGATTGTCCGGCCCGGGACCCTGTAGGTCTGGTCAGGGTGGATCATGTGGTCCAACACGGTGCCAAGGTGAGCAGACATCACCCTGGCAAAAATTTTGTAATCCGTGCTGAAGAGGGAGACCGGGCGCCAGTTCTCAAGCAGGCGGAGATCACCCTTCTTAGGCAGCAGGACGATGACTGCCCTGCACCAAGAAAGGGGCATCTCCACAGTTGCCAGACTTTCCCCCAGGACCCGCGCATAGTCAACCCCCCACAAGACGTCCCAGAATGCCCTGTGGAACTCCACGGTCAGCCAGTCAAGCTCCGGGGACTTTCCCCTCGAGAGCTGGTTGAGGGCACCGGTCAGCTCCGCCAGGCCTAGCGGAGCATCCAGATTTTCGGCGCCCTCCGGGCCGACCTTCAGCAGGTCCTCCGACAAAACTCTACGCGCTTCCTCGCTGGACGGATCTGGAGAGAATAGAGCCTCGTAATAGTCTCGGGTCCTGTTACTGATGCCCTCCGGATCCGAGACCAGGAATCCATCATCGGCCAGCAGCGTCAAGAGTTGCTTATGGACCCCCCGTCTTTTTTCCAGCCAGTAGAAGAAGGGAAGCCGCGGTCCAGGTCCTGAAGGAACCGGATCCGCGACCTCACGAACGCACCTCGGGACCCGACAAGCTGCAGGTCCTTCAGCGCGGCCTTCTTTGCTTCGTGCACCGTCCGCAGGGCCGGGTCCTCGATGACTTGACCGAGACGGGCTTCCAGGCACCCCACCCTGGCCGCCCGCCTCTTGGTCGACCCCCTCGCATACTCTTGACAGAAGATACGGACGTGAGCCTTGCCCACGTCCCACCATAGCCTCAAGGAGGGGAAGCCCCCCTGCTTCCTTCTCTAGTCGGCCCAGAAGCGACGGAACGAAGCCCGGAACTGCTCGTCCCCCAGCAGCAGGTTGTTAAAATGCCAGTACGTGGACCCCAGCTGCGCTCGGAGCGAAGCAGGCTCCGCCCACACCAGGTGGTGGTCCGAGCACGGCGCCGGCCGCATGGAGGCCGCCAGAACGCAGGAGACGTACGCCCGAGACACGTAAAGGCGTTTGATTCTGGACCATCCTCTTCCAGGCTTCACCCATGTAAAGGCATTGGAGCCGGGATGGAGATTTCGCCAGACGTCCACCAAGTCGAAGGACTCGACCAGGACCCTCAACTTCTCCATCATCGTCGTCATGCTCTGCGGGGCACCGGAGTGGTCCCTCGCCTCTAGGGTGCAGTTAAAATCCCGAGGACAATGCAGTCGCCGACGTCGACGGAGCCCAGAAGAGTGGACACTTCTTCAAGGAAGCATGTTTGCTGCGGGCCGGGCTGGGGGGCGTACACCTTCACTAAATGGAGCGGCACATCCCCCAGGCGAACCGTGACATGGAACAAGTGGTCTGGCACAGGCTCCTCGATCCCCAAGATCTCCGGCTGAAAATGTGGGGCCAGCAAGATAGCCACCCCACAAGAAGTGGCTGTGAGGTGGCTCATGCGGACCATTCCTTGCCATTCCAGGAGCCACGTGGCCTTGTCTCCTGTAATGGTGTGGGTTTCTTGCAGGAAGCACACCACATATTTCCCCTCCCGCAGAAGCAAAAAATTGTTAAATCTATGTTGTGCCTTTCTGCTGCCATTGATGTTGAGGCTATGGTTATCTTCATGACAAGAGCACAGTGCAACCTCTAACTTAAACTATGTTGGAGGAGGTGGGCGGGGGCAGTGGGGGGGAGTGGTGTGCGGAGTCGTTTGATGACCTCCACTCCCTCAGCAGCCCAGCGAGGAATGTTCTGAGCCAGCGCAGCTCCAGGGTTTCTGGTTTTGATAGGGGCCTGTCCGCGCCTATGGTTTTGACGGCGGCACAGGCGGACCTGATGAGCAGCGCCGGCTCGGGCCATTTGTCCAGGACCAGACGGGCTCTATTGCGGCAACCCTGGCATTGCGCCAAAAAGTCCTGGAGTTCCTTGGCAGGAATGAGGGGGGAACTCATCGGCGGAAACGAGGAGATCCACCACCTCACTGGTGATAGACTCCAGATCTTCTCCCGCGCCCACCACCGAGTTCCCATCCCCCTCCGGGAGGTCGCCACCAGCAGCCGGTCTGTCGACCGCACTGGGTATGGCAAATGGCCCGGCCACACTATCTGGCCCTACCTCTGTCACGATCCCACCCCCAGGATCGTTGGCATAGGAGTCCTCCCTGGGCTCCCCCTGGGATGGCGGGTCGGGAAGCGGCAGTGGACAGGGCTCCCCCTCCGTCCCAGGCACCGGGGAGCATGGAGAGACCGGGCCGAAAAACAGCTCCAGGTCCTCCAAATCCCCCAGCTCCATCGTCAGGGACGACGATTGGGGTTCTATATCCTCCCCGCTAACACCCCCCGGCCCAGCGGGTGGGTGTTCATGAAGTGCATTAAAATCTTGTTCTTTTTCCGCCAGGTCGAGCAGATCCCGGGGGATGTCAGTAATTGGCTGGGCGGGCTTGGACTCGGCCTCATCGGCTCCGCCCGCCTCAGTCCCCGGGATGCTCGACCCGGCGGCGGCATTTTATTTTTGTGGCCCCGCGCCCCCCCGCAACTGGCAGTTCTTGTTCCCCATCCCCGGGAGGCTTAGGCTGGGCAGTCTTGGATGTCTCGCCCTCCCGAGAGACAGGCTCCCCCTACCTTTGGCGCTCATTGGGAGCGCTGGCGGGGGATGCGGGACTCACGCTGGGCACCAACTCCTCCACGGAGGGACCTTGGTTATCCTCCGCTTCCTTGGAGTGGTGCCTCCTTTTTTTCCCTGGAGAAATGCAGAGGCAGGGAGCTCTCCATGTCTGCTGGGGCTCCCGCCTCCGCTCCCTTCTTCCGATTATCTTGCCCACGCCCGAGCCCGACCACGGGTGGCAAACTCCCCGAAGAGGCGGGTGCGGTCAGGGGCTTGGGTCCGGGCTCGGAATGCACCGCGCTCACTGGTGATAGTGGGGGGTTCAGTGCATTGATTGGGCTGTGTGGCCCACTGAGGGGACTGTCCGGAGGGTGTTTATTTGTTTTCTTCCACGCCTTCTTTCTGCGGTGAGGCTCTCCCTCCCCCCCCGCTGGAGGCTGCGAAGACAAAGGCCATCGACGAAGCCCGCACACCTACGGCTCCCGGCACGTGGACGGTACTCGGAGGAGGAATGGTGGCGGCATCACCCTTGGTCGCTTTGGCTGTTTTAGCGGCCTTGGAGGCGGGGCAGCTCTTTCAGACGTGCCCCGCCTCCTTTCAGGCGTGGCACCGCACGCCGTCCGATGTCCAGAAGACGCGGTAGGTAGTCCCCTCGTGGACCACACTGAATGTACCCTCTATTACCTCCTTCCAGGCCAGCTGAACGAAAAGCTGGCGCCGGAAGGAGAATACATGACAGACCCTGAAGCCGAGCGGTATCGGCGTTATCCCCGACCTCACCCCCCCGCAGTTGACGTAGGTGGGGGAGGAGGAACTCACTGAGAACAAAGGGCTGGATGTTCGACCCTGTGCGCGGTGGCCTCGAGAAGGATCCACCAGCAGGAAGGTCCCGCCCACCGTGAGCCCCTTACTGAGGGCCAGGGACACCGCCCGCTCCAACCCCAGGAAGAACACAGACTTTCCATACATTTTGGAGGGGACAACAATGGCCGAGGGGCCGACTACCCCAGCCATTGCCCTCACGCATTCCTCGATGGTCTTGTTGGGGTGAGTGTAGCTCTTGACCCCATTCTTTTTAGTAATGAGTCTGAAAGGTCGCGGGGCAGCAGGAGCCGCCGTGACCTTTGCTGCCACGCGTGTATAAGTTTGTGCTGGATCCGCCATCGGAGAAGATGGACTCGCCATATCGGGGTCCCCTTAACGGTTACACTCACCCGAAAGTCACGAGCCTCAAAAGGTCTTGATTGGCCTCGTTGATGAGCAGAGGGAGCTCTTTAACAAGGCACACCTCTCCCCAACTTTTGACAATGCAGGAGAGCCCTTTTCCCTCTGCTCTGTAGTTGTTTATTTTATAAAATATATTTTAAAAGAGGCTCTCAGAGAGAGAGAGGGAGAGACAGAGAGAGAGAGGAGGGGTGGGAAAGTAGGAGGCTGTGGTGTCAGGCACTCCTCACAGCGTTGGGTGAGTGTTTGCAGGAGGTGCTCTCCACGGATCACAAACAAAGTCTCTATAATCTTCACCCAGGATGGCTGGAACCACCCAAGCACAGTCCTCCAAACGATGTTAAGTAGTTAATGGGAAAGAGATTGCACCCAGGTAGCTCCAGCCAAACTGGGCCAGGCAATGGGGGAGGGGTGCTTCCAGTGGTGTGTGGGGCCTAGTTGTTCACAAGAACCCCACACACTTGCAGGCACACACCCCCTCACAATTTTCTTAATAAATCTTCTTTCCTCCCCCATCGATTAAGCAAAGTCTTTTTTGGGGAGTGCACCAAAATACACCCACCTGTTGATCTTGACAATGGCTCTCCCTCCTTCCATACAGCCGATGAGTAGTTGAATGGCAGCTGTTCCTTCCCCCTCTCTCAAACTCTGCAGCAGTAACAGGAGTATTGGCAGGTCTCCTTCTTCTCCTCCCAGATGCTCACCGTCTCACAGTTCATCCACCAGGCTCACAACCACCTGCCTTGTCGTGGATCTCCTGAACCCAACTGTCTGGGGTTTTATTGAGTATTGTGAATATCACGTGACTGGCTAAGCTACTCACAACTCAACAGCTCTACATCATCATCATAGGCAGTCCCTCGGAATCGAAGAAGACTTGCTTCCACTCTTAAAAATCAGTCCTTAGGTGGCTGAACAGTTCAATACAAGAGCCACAATCCCTGTCACAGGTGGAACAGATAGTCATTGAGGGTAAGGGAGTGTGGGACAGATTTGCCACATGCTCTTTCCGCTGCCTGTGCTTGATTTCTGCATGCTCTCGGCGATGAGACTCGAGGTGCTCAGCGCCCTCCCGGATGCACTTCCTCCACTTAGGGCGGTCTTTGGCCAGGGACTTCCAGGTGTCGGTGGGGATGTTGCACTTTATCAGGGAGGCTTTGAGGGTGTCCTTGGAACGTTTCCTCTGCCCACCTTTGGCTTGTTTGCCGTGAAGGAGTTCCGAGTAGAGCGCTTGCTTTGGGAGTCTTGTGTCTGGCATGCGGACTATGTGGCCTGCCCAGCGGAGCTGATCAAGTGTGGTCAGTGCTTCAATGCTGGGGATGTTGGCCTGGTCAAGGACGCTAATGGTGCATCTGTCCTCCCAGGGGATTTGTAGGATCTTGCCGAGACATCGTTCGCGGTATTTCTCCACAACTTGAGATGTCTACTGTACATTGTCCATGTCTCTGAGCCATACAAGAGGGCAGGTATTACTACAGCCCTGTAGACCATGAGTTGGTGGTAGATTTGAGGGCCTGGTCTTCAAACACTCTTTTCCTCAGGTGGCCGAAGGCTGCAATGGTGCACTAGAGGCAGTGTTGAATCTCGTCATCAATGTCTGCACTTGTTGATAATAGGCTCCTGAGGTATGGAAAATGGTCCACATTGTCCAGAGTCGTGCCGTGGATCTTGATGACTGGGGTGCAGTGCTATGCGGCGAGGACAGGTTGGTGGAGGACCTTTGTCTTACGGATGTTTAGCGTAAAGCCCATGCTTTTGTGCGCCTTAGTAAATACGTCGACTATGTCTTGGAGTTCAATGGCAGCTTTCCCAGTGGCTGATAGCAGGGAGATTCCTTTGTAGTTGCCGCAATCGGACTTGTCCCTTTTTTTAAAGATGGTCACGATCACTGCATCTCTGAGATCTCCCGGCATGCTGTCCTCCCTCCAGATGAGAGAGATGAGGTCATGTATCTGTGCCAACAGTGCCTCTCCACCTTACTTCAGTGCCTCAGCAGTGATTCCAATCGCTCCTGTAGCCTTGTTGTTCTTAAGCTGTCTTATGGCTTTTTCTACCTCATGCAGTGTTGGGGCTTTATTGAGGTAGTGGCGGGTAGCATGCTGCGGGATGGAATCGAGAACACTCGAGTCAAAGGCAGAATCTCAATTGAGGAGATCTTCAAAGTGCTCATTCCTGTGGGCCCTGACTGCCGCGGTATCCTTGATGATTGTTTCCCCATTCTTGGCCAGCAGTGGGGTGGGGCCTTGGGAATTTGGACCGTAAGTGGCCTTGACTGCGATGAAGAATCCTCGCACATCATGGCTGTCGGCCAGCTGCTGTATCTCCTGTGCTTTCTCCATCCATCACCTGTTCCTTAGGTCCTGGTTTTTTTGTTGGACCTCAGCTCTACAAACTTGTGAGCATCCTCATAGGTGCATGTTGTGTATGGAGAAAGAGTCAGACTGAACACTGTGAGCTCAAAGTGACCTTAGCCTTTTATTGCAGGTCTCTAGAGTGCCTCTCCAACCTGTGAGGCCTCCTTAAATACCTGTGCTCCCAAAGGATTATGGAATCCCTTGAGACTCCAGGGGATGAGCCCTCTGGTGGCTGTACAGAGTAAATACAATTGTACATATATAACAACACTCCCCCGCAAAGTCAATAATGTAACTATTTACAATGTGAGTTGATCTGGGACCCTTCTTGCCCTGGTTGATCGTCTCGGTGTGAAAGCTGGTGTTGTTGAATCATTTGTTAGGCCTTCGCTGGGCTGCTGTGAAGCTGGCCTTGCTGGGCTGCCTGGTGTGTTGGGCTCTGCTAGGCTACTGTGGATGATGGGTTCTGCTTCATGGTCAACCGTGGTGCCGGTTGCCACTGGTGTGTCTGTTGGGGGATCAAAAAAGGTAGGGTCCAAGGTGGGTTGCACAGGATAGTCCATGAATCTGAGATTGATTTGGTCCAAGTGTTTCCGGTGAATGAGTCCATTTGAAAGTTTGACCCGAAATTCCCTGCTCCCCTCTTTGGCCACGACAGTGCCAGGAAGCCACCTGGGACCTTATTCATAATTTAAGACAAATACAGGATCGTTGATTTCAATCTCGCATGACACATTTGCGCTATCATGGTATGCACTTTGTTGAAGCTGCCTGCTCTCTATCTGTTTATGTAGATCAGGGTGAACTAATGAGAGCCTTGTTTTGAGTGCTCTTTTCATGAGCAGTTCAGCAGGTGGGATCCCAGTGAGTGAGTGGGGTCTCATGCGGTAGCTCAGCAGGACTCGGGATAGGCGAGTTTGCAGTGAGCTTTCAGTTACCCTCTTCAAGCCTTGCTTGATGGTTTGTACTGCTCTCTCAGCCTGACCATTGGACGCTGGTTTAAAGGGGGCAGATGTGACATGTTTGATCCCGTTACGGATCATGAATTCTTTGCACTCAGCACTGGTAAAACATGGCCCATTGTCACTCACCAGAACATCAGGTAGGCCGTATGTGGCAAACATGGCCCGCAGGCTTTCAGTAGTGGCAGTGGACGTGCTAGCCGACATTATCTCACATTCAATCCACTTGGAGACCGCGTCGACAACCACAAGGAACATTTTACCCAAGAACGGGCCTGCATAGTCGACGTGTACCCTAGACCACGGTTTGGAGGGCCAAGACCATAAACTTAGCGGTGCCTCCCTGGGTACATTGCTTAACTGCGAGCATGTATTATATCTGTAAACGCAGGACTCTAAGTCCGCATCGATACCGGGCCACCACATGTGGGATCTGGCTATCGCTTTCATCATTACGATGCCTGGGTGGGGACTGTGGAGGTCATTGCTGAAGGTGTCTCTGCCCTTCTTGGGGACCACTACTCAATGGCCCCACAGAAGGCAGTCTGCCTGTATAGACATTTCATCTTTGCGCTGCTGGAACGGCTTTATCTCTTCCTGCATTTCCACTGGGACACTGGGCCAGCTCTCGTGAAGCACACAGCTTTTGACTAGAGATAATAAGGGGTCCTGGCTTGTCCAGGTTTTGATCTGCCGGGCAGTGACGGGTGATTACTCAAATGTTTCCATAATCATGGTTAGATCTGCGGGCTGCGCCATTTCCACCCCCGTGGTGGGCAATGACAGCCTACTGAGAGCATCAGCGCAGTTTTCTGTGCCTGGCCTGTGGCAGATGGTGTAGTTGTATGCGGGCAACGTGAGTGCCCATCTCTGGATGCAGGCCAATGCATTAGTATGTATCCCTTTATCTCAGAGAACAGGGATATAAGTGGCTTATGGTCAGTTTCCATTTCGAATTTTAGCCCAAACAGGTATTGATACATTTTCTTTACCCCATAAACACACACTAATGCTTCTTTCTCAATCATGCTGCAGGCTCTCTCAGCCTCAGACAGACTCCTGGATGCATAAGCAACCGGTTGCCATTTCCCCAAATCATTAGATTGTTGCAATACACATCCGACGCCATATGACGACGCATCACATGCTAGTACCAAACGTTTACATGGATCATACAACACAAGCAATTTGTTCGAGTATAACAATTTTCTCGCTTTTACAACAGCATTTTCTTGGCTTTTGCCACAAACCCATTCGTCCCCTTTTCGTAGTAAGACATGCAGTGGTTCTAACAGTGTGCTGAGACCCGGTAAGAAGCATGTGATGCATTGTCATATGGCGTCGGATGTGTATTGCAACAATCTAATGATTTGGGGAAATGGCAACCAGTTGCTTATGCATCCAGGAGTCTGTCTGAGGCCGAGAGAGCCTACAGCATGATTGAGAAAGAAGCGATGGTGTGCGTTTATGGAGTATAGAAAATGTATCAATACCTGTTTGGGCTAAAATTCGAAATGGAAACTGACCATAAGCCACTTATATCCCTGTTATATCCCTGAACTACCAAAGTAGTTCAGGAGTCCCAGAAACGACCACAGCTCCATCATGTTCTGTGGCCTCGGTGCGTTCTCGATTGCCTCCGTCTTCACATTGGTGGGCCTGATGCCGTCTGCCTCAATTCTCCTTCCCAGGAACTCCACTTCAGGTGCCAGGAAAATGCACCTGAGCCCCACGCGGTTGAGTCAACTAAGAAGCTCCTCCAGGTTTTGCAGGTGCTCGACTGTGTTCCGACCTGTGACCAAGATGTCCTCCTGGAAGACCACGGTGTGCAAGATTGACTTCAGTAAGCTTTCCATATTTCTCTGGAATATCGTCACCACCGCCGATCAGATTCCAAACGAGCATCTGTTATAAACAAAAAGACCTTTGTGCGTTTTGATGCAGGTGAGGGCCATCGATGATTCCTCCAGTTCCTGCATCATGTAGGCTGAAGTCAGATCCAGCTTCATGAATGTCTTTCCTCCCGCCAGCGTTGCAAAGATGTCGTCGGCCTTTGGTAGTGGGTATTGGTCCTGCAGGGAGAAACGATTGATAGTGACTTTGTAAGATTCTGATGGTGCCGTCTCCCTTGAGGACTGGGACAATAAGACTGGCCCACTCGTTGAACTCGATCGGGGAAATGATGCAGACGGTCTAGCTCGATCTCTACCCTTTCTCTCATCATGTATGGTACTGCTCTCGCCTTGTGTTGGATGTGTCGCGCCCCCGTAATTAGGTGGATCTGCACTTTTGCTCCTTGGAATTTCCCGATGCCTGGCTCGAACAGCGAAGGAAATTTGTTTAAGACCTGAGCACATGAAATGTTGTCAGCGGGCGATAGTACTCAGACATCACCCCAGTTCCAGCGTATCTTTCCCAGCCAGCTCCTGTCAAGCAGCGTGGGACCATTGCCCGGTACCTCCCAGAGTGGTAGCTTGTGCACCGCTCCATCGTAGGAGACCTTTACGGTAGCACTGCCGATTACAGGAATCAGTTCTTTCGTGTAAGTTCTTAGTTTTGTGCGAACTGGAGTTAAGACTGGTTTTGAGGCCTTGTGGCACCACGATCTTTCGAAAGTCTTTTTGCCCATGATGGTATGGCTCATGCCCGTGTCCAGCTCCATTGACACC
Organism: Pristiophorus japonicus; assembly: GCF_044704955.1. Lineage (NCBI taxonomy): Eukaryota > Metazoa > Chordata > Chondrichthyes > Pristiophoridae > Pristiophorus > Pristiophorus japonicus. The sequence goes on from NC_091980.1 coordinate 81,869,868, forward strand.
AGGAGTCCATTTAGTTCAACATTCAGCATTATCGGGGGACAATTAGTAGTTAATGTGTGCACCCCATGTACCTCTGCCTCCTTGATCTGAGGCTCTTGTTCGTGGTGATCTTCCGTGGATCTGTCCTCCTCTGCAACATGGTGGTTTGCAGGTTTAACAGGCTTTTCAGCTCGCCTGCACACTCATTGGAGGTGTCGCATTGTTCCACAGCCCTTGCAAACGTACTCTTTGAATAGACATGAATGGAAACGATGATCACCCCTGCAGTGCCAACAAGGTGTTAATGGCCTTGCATTCATCACCCTTGATGGTGGACTCTGAGACATCTGCGGATGTGTAGCTGGTTCAGTTAAGTTTCTGGTAAATGATGACCCCTGAATTTCTCCCCCCTCAGTTGCTATGGAAGAATGAGCTAGATGGATTGAATGATCTCCCTCAGCTGTATTTCTCCTCTTAATTTCAAATTGACAAGAGATAAAATGGAGTATTAGAATGGACACTGGGAACTAAAACTTTGAGATGCAATTATTGATTCCATTATCAAATTAGAGATGAGTATTTTTGTTTGTTAATATAATTTTTGAAAATATTTTCACTTGTAGTCTTTGATTCTCTTGGCTCTGCAGGAGCTTGGATGGAACAATGAAAACTTCTCAGACTGGAAGAAACTGTGACTATATATATAGGACAGCAAAGGGCTACTGCTAGGTGACCATGTTTTTACATTACCCATTCACAATAGATGAGTGTCTTTCAACTGTTGTGAAATATGATAAGACACAATTATCGATTAACTATACTGTTTATACTATTCTGGTACTACAGTAGTTAAATAGTATCAACGCTGAGTGACAAACATCACTGCTAAGTTTCAAATGACCCAGCAATATTACACCAGTGATGAGATGGACCTATGAGGAGAGATAGAATAGACCAGGCCTTTATTCTCTGGAGTTTAGGAGAATGAGAGGTGATCTCATTGAAACGTATACAATTCTTAATGGGCTTGACAAGGTAGATGCTGGGAGGCTGTTTTCCCTAGAACCAGGGGTCATGGTCTCAGGATAAGGGGTCAGCCATTTAAGACTGAGAGGAGGGGACATTTCTTCACTCGGAGAGTGGTGAATCTTTGGCATTCTCTACCCTAGAGGGCTGTGGATGCTCAGTTGATGAGTATACTCAAGACTGAGATCGATAGATTTTTGGGCACTAAGGGAATTGAGGGATATGGGGATAGGACGGTAAAGTGGAGTTGAGGTAGAACTTCAGCCATGAACTTATTTAATAGTAGAGCAGGCTCGGTGGATCATTTGGCCTACACCTGTTCCTATTTGTTATGTTCTTAAATAGAAGATAAATGTTAGGGAGCCATTGAATGCATGTTTATCCAATAAGTGGATATCACCAATGATGTGTGGATGTCACCCGTTGGACAAATATTGTAAACAAGAAATCTCTGTTTCAATATGAATAAACAGGCATAAATGTTAAAATAGCACTTCTATGTGCTAAGAAATGTTGATAAAGCTTAATATAAGTAAGGCAGATTTATCACAGGTTAAGGTGATGCAGAACCCAGTGATGTTATGTCATGGGAAATGTGGCAGCTTTCAAAGCAGCAAATGAAAGTTGACTTTACAGTTGCTGTTTTAGCTGTGAGCACATGAACTGTTTTGTTTGGTTAGTTTAAGCTTCCTGTTCATTGGTCATATTGTGGTTGCTAGGGGAATGGTCTTTGAGCAGTTTCAACAATGAGTGTTCGATTGCACAGATACATGAAAAGATTTTTTAAAAGTCCTGTAAAAATGTTTTGGTTGAAAAAATCCATAGTCTGAAACATTTTATAATGGTTCTGAGCAGAGCCTCTTTTATTTGTAGTGACTGAAAGAAAATAATTTGCCTGAGGACTTCTGTCATCTTTCTCTACAGCTTGGAGACTCATAAGAATATAAAAGAACATAAGAATTCACTTTTGTGTTTCTTTCTACATCTCCAAATTCTTTACAAGCTACCTTCTGGAAATTGTCCCCATCTTTACTACAAAGTGTCCTGTTCTTCAGTTTCTTTGAGATCCTCCACAGTCACCAGGTCCTTGAAGTTTGTCAAATCTCTGATGCTTCTCTCCACTTGCCATATCTCTGCGATCATCCACCCTTCAACTCAAACTCAGAACGTATCAGACGCAGCACATCTTAGTGCAGCTTCTAGGTTTTTTGTCCATCAATTCCTAAGCTATAACTTGGCTTCCTCGGAGTGATTGCTAAGAATGTTGACTCAGGCAATGGGACATGCCGCTTCTCACCATCCTGAATGTGGTTGGATGCTACTTGCCCTTGGCCATGGCGACGCCTGGTTGGAGCTGCTCATTATTACATAAGAACAAAAGAACATAAGAAATAGGAGCAGGAGTAGTCCATATGGCCTCTCGATCCTGCTTCGCCATTTAATATGATCATGGCTGATCTGATCATAGACTCAGATCCACTTCCCCGCCCACTCCCCGTAACCCCTTATCCCCTTATCGTTTAAGAAACTGTCTATTTCTGACTTAAATTTATACAATGTCCCAGCTTCCACAGCTCTCCAAAGCAGCGAATTCCACAGATCCACAATGTTCTAACATAAGAATTAGAAACAGGAGTAGGCCATCTAGCCCCTCGAGCCTGCTCCGCCATTCAACAAGATCATGGCTGATCTGGCCGTGGATTCAGCTCCACTTACCCGCCCGCTCCCCATAACCCTTAATTCTCTTATTGGTTAAAAATCTATCTATCTGTGATTTGAATACATTCAATGAGCTAGCCACAACTGCTTCCCTGGGCAGAGAATTCCACAGATTCACAACCCTCTGGGAGAAGAAATTCCTTCTCAACTCGGTTTTAAATTGGCTCCCCCGTATTTTGAGGCTGTGCCCCCTAGTTCTAGTCTCCCCGACCAGTGGAAACAACCTCTCTGCCTCTATCTTGTCGATCCCTTTCATGATTTTAAATGTTTCTATAAGATCACCTCTCATCCTTCTGAACTCCAACGAGGAAAGACCCAGTCTACTCAATCTATCATCATAAGGTAAGCCCCTCATCTCCGGAATCAGCCTAGTGAATCGTCTCTGTACCCCCTCCAAAGCTAGTATATCCTTCCTTAAGTAAGGTGACCAAAACTGCATGCAGTACTCCAGGTGCGGCCTCACCAATACCCTGTACAGTTGCAACAGGACCTCCCTGCTTTTGTACTCAATCCCTCTCGCAATGAAGACCAACATTCCATTCGCCTTCCTGATAACCTGCTGCACCTGCAAACTAACTTTTTGGGATTCATGCACAAGGACCCCCAGGTCCCTCTGCACCACAGCATGTTGTAATTTCTCCCCATTCAAATAATATTCACTTTTACTGTTTTTCTTTCCAAGGTGGATGACCTCACATTTTCCGACATTGTATTCCATCTGCCAAACCTTAGCCCATTCGCTTAACCTATCTAAATCTCTTTGCAGCCTCTCTGTGTCCTCGACACAACCCGCTTTCCCACTAATCTTTGTGTCATCTGCAAATTTTGTTACACTACACTCTGTCCCCTCTTCCAGGTCATCTATGTATATTGTAAACAGTTGTGGTCCCAGCACCAATCCCTGTGGCACACCACTAACCACCGATTTCCAACCCGAAAAGGGCCCATTTATCCCGACTCTCTGCTTTCTGTTAGCCAGCCAATTCTCTATCCATGCTAATACATTTCCTCTGACTCCATGTACCTTCATCTTCTGCAGTAACCTTTTGTGTGGCACCTTATCGAATGCCTTTTGGATATCTAAATACACCACATCCATCGGCACACCTCTATCCACCATGCTCGTTATATCCTCAAAGAATTCCAGTAAATTAGTTAAACATGATTTCCCCTTCATGAATCCATGTTGCGTCTGCTTGATTGCACTATTCCTATCTAGATGTCCTGCTATTTCTTCCTTAATGATAGCTTCAAGCATTTTCCCCACGACAGATGTTAAACTAACCGGTCTATAGTTACCTGCCTTTTGTCTGCCCCCTTTTTTAAACAGAGGCGTTACATTAGCTGCTTTCCAATCTGATGGAACCTCCCCAGGTCCAGAGAATTTTGGTAGATTATAACAAATGCATCTGCTATAACTTCCGCCATCTCTTTTAATACCCTGGGATGCATTTCATCAGGACCAGGGGACTTGTCTACCTTGAGATCCATTAGCCTGTCCAGCACTACGGTCCTCCCTTCCCACATTCCCGTGACCAGCAATTTTTGGCATGGTTTTTATGTTTTTATGTGAAGACCGAAGCAAAATAATTGTTTAAGGTCTCAGCCATTTCCACATTTCCCATTATTAAATCCCCCTTCTCATCTTCTAAGGGACCAACATTTACTTTAGTCACTCTTTTCCGTTTTATATATCGGTAAAAGCTTTTACTATCTGTTTTTATGTTTTGCGCAAGTTTACTTTCGTAATCTATCTTTCCTTTCTTTATTGCTTTCTTAGTCATTCTTTGCTGTCATTTAAAAGTTTCCCAATCTTCTAGTTTCCCACTAACCTTGGCCACCTTATACGCATTTGTTTTTAATTTGACACTCTCCTTTATTTCCTTGGTTATCCACGGCTGGTTATCCCTTCTCTTACCGCCCTTCTTTTTCACTGGAATATATTTTTGTTGAGCGCTATGAAAGAGCTCCTTAAAAGTCCTCCACTGTTCCTCAATTGTGCCACCGTTTAGTCTGTGTTCCCAGTCTACTTTAGCCAACTCTGCCCTCATCCCACTGTAGTCCCCTATGTTTAAGCATAGTATGCTCATTTGAGACACTACTTCCTCACCCTCAATCTGTATTATAAATTCAACCATACTGTGATCACTCATTTCGAGAGGATCTTTTACTCGGAGATCGTTTATTATTCCTGCCTCATTACACAGGACCAGATCTAAGATAGCTTGCTCCCTTGTAGGTTCTGTAACATACTGTTCTAAGAAACAATCCCGTATGCATTCTATGAATTCCTCCTCCAGGCTACCCCGTGTGATTTGATTTGACCAATCGATATGTAGGTTAAAATCCCCCATGATTACTGCCGTTCCTTTTTCACATGCTTCCATTATTCCCTTGATTATTGTCCGCCCCACCGTGAAGTTATTATTTGGGGGCCTATAAACTACGCCCACCAGTGACTTTTTTCCCTTACTATCTCTAATCTCCACCCACAATGATTCAACATTTTGTTCATTAGAGTCAATATCGTCTCTCACAACTGCCCTGCTTTCATCCTTTATTAACAGAGCTACCCCACCTCCTTTCCCTTCTTGTCTATCTTTCCGAATTGTCAGATACCCCTGTATGTTTAATTCCCAGTCTTGGCCATCCTGCAACCACGTTCTGTAATGGTCACCAAATCATACCCATTTGTAATGATTTGTGCCGTCAACTCATTTACTTTGTTTTGAATGCTGCGTGCGTTTAGGTAAAGTGTTTTAATACTAGTTTGTAAACCATGATTTTTAGTTTTGACCCCTCCTGCAGCCCCTTCATATTCAAACATATTGTCCCTTCCTATCACCTTGTGGTTTACACTTACCCCAGTGCTACTCTGCTCTGTTGCCTCCTGCCTTTTGCATACTTTCTTGGGGTTCTGTTCATCTGAGCTCTCACCCACTCTAACTAGCTCAGAGCCCTCTCCTGGGTTCGCATCCCCCTGCCAAGCTAGTTTAAAGCCCTCCCAACCGCACTATCAAAACCACCCGCGAGAACATTGGTCCCGTCTCTGTTGAGGTGTAATCTGTCCGACTTGTACAGGTCTCACCTACCCCAGAAGCAGACCCAATTATTCAGGAAACTAAAGCTCTCCCTCCGACACCAATGCCCCAGCCACCTATATATCTGACTAGCCTTCCTATTTCTACCCTCAATGGTACGTGGCACTGGCAGTAATCCCGAGATTACCACCTTTGAGGTCCTGGCTTTCAATCTTACTCCTAGATCCCTAAACTCAGCTTTCAGGTCCTCACCCCTCTTTCTACCTATGTCGTTGGTACCAATGTGGACCACAACCACTGGCTGTTCCCCTTCCCTCCCCAGAATGCCCTGCAGTTGCTCAGTGACATCATTGACCCTTGCACCAGGGAGGCCACACACCATCGTGATGTCACTTTTGCTGCCGCAGAAGCGCCTATCTGCTCCCCTAGCTATTGAAACTCCTATCACTATAGCCCTTCCCGTCTTCTTCCTCCCCCGCTGTGCAGCTGAGCCACCCACGGTGCTGTGGACTTGGCCCTGGCTGCACTCCCCAGAGGCATCACTGCCCTCACCAGAAGAAATTTCTCCTCATCTCAGTTTTAAATGGGCGGCCCCTTATTCTAAGATTATGCCCTCTATTTCTAGTCTCGTCTATCAGTGGAAACATCCTCTCTGCATCCACCTTGTTAAGCCCCTCATAATCTTATATATTTCGATAAGATCATCTATCATTCTTCTGAACTCCAATGAGTAGAGGCCCAACCTACTTTACCTTTCCTCATAAGTCAACCCCCTCATCTCTGGAATCAACCTTGTGAACCTTCTCTGAACTGCCTCCAAAGCAAGTATATCCTTTTATAAATATGGAAACCAAAACTGCACACAGACTTCCAGGTGTGGCCTCATCAATACCCTGTACAACTGTAGCAAGACTTCCCAGCTTTTATACTCCATTCTCTTTGCAATAAAGGCCAAGATTCCATTGGCCTTCCTGATCACTTGCTGTACCTGCATCCTAACCTTTTGTGTTTCATGCACATACTCCCAGGTCCCGCTATATTGCAGCACTTTGAAATCTTTCTCCATTTAAATAATAACTTTCTCTTTGATTTTTCCTGCCAAAGTGCATGACTTCACACTTTCCAACATTATACTCCATCTGCCAAATTTTTGCCCACTCACTTAGCCTATCTATGTCCTTTTGCAGAATTTTTGTGTTCTCCTCACACATTGCATTTCCTCTCATCTTTGTATCCCAGGTAAACTTGGCTACATTACACTCAGTTCCTTCCTCCCAGCTGTTAATATAGATTGTAAATAGTTGGGGTCCCAGCACTGATTCCTGCGGCACCCCATTGGTTACTGATTGCCAACCTGAGAATGAACCATTTATCCATTTATTGATTGGGTTTGATTTTTTCTGCTGCCTTGGAGTAATTATTCTGATTGGTCGAGCTGATCACGATAACAGCTCCCCTCCCCGTACAATGACCTGAATTTAATTCCGCGACAAACTGCGATTGAGTGTCGGGGGGGCGGAGGGGGTTGGGTGGACGCTCCGATATCGCATGGGGAACCCGGAATAAGTGCAGCGGGTGTGTCAGTGGCTTTTTAAATCAGCCACCTCATTATAATTTTACTTCCGGGTTTCACATCCAATCAGTGGCAGGAGGCATCAAGTGGACCCACAGGACGTGATCTCAACTTCAATATTTAAAGGGAAACTCCCAACGTGCAATTTGGAAGAGTTTGGAGTTGGGAACCAAAGAGAAGGAAGTGCTAGAATGGCATCCAAACAGGCAAAGGCTGTGTCTTATTTCAGTGACACCTCCCTAGATGTGCTGTTGCGGTCAGTGAGGAGTCGGAGAGAGATACTTTTCCTGAGCAATAGGAGGAAGAAGCCTGCAGTGGAGATCGAGAAGGGATGATCGGAGGTTGCTGAGGAGGTCAGCAGCAGCAGTCTGGTGCCATGCTCCTGGATTCAGTGCACAAAGCACTTTAATGACCGAAGAAGGTCAGGAAAGGTGAGTACAGTGATACATTCACCTCTATCCTGCTGTGCGCATGACCCCACCGCTCACACTGCTCCAGCACATTACTTCTCGCACCCACTTACCTTGCAGATGCACCCCACCTTCTCTTTCTATGCACTTCCTCATATCCACATCTATCTATCCATCACTCCCACTCACCCTTATCCTCATGCAATATCATGCCTCTCCCTCATAGTTCTTTCCTTCCTTGCAGGAGAAGAGAGCACAGAACAGGGAGACAGAGGGAAACAAATTGGAGACAGAAGCAAAAGACAGAAAGGAGATGAGTTAAAGTGGAAGGCAGAGAAATCCAAGGCAAAAAACAAAAAGGGCCACTTTGCAGCAAAATTCTAAAGGGTCTAAGTGTGTTAAAAAGTAAAGCCTGAAGGCTCTGTGCCTCAATGCGAGGAGTATTCGGAATAAGTTGGACGATTAACTGTGCAGATAGCAGTTAACGGATACGATGTGGTTGGCATCACGGAGACATGGCTCCAGGGTGACCAAGGCTGCGAACTCAACATCCAAGGGTACTCAACAATTCGGAAGAATAGACAGAAAGGAAAAGGAGACGGGGTGGCGTTGCTGGTTAAAGAGGAAATTAAGGAAATTGTAAGGAAAGACATTAGCTTGGATGATGTGGAATCGGTATGGGTGGAGCTACGGAATACCAAGGGCAGAAAACGCTAGTGGGAGTTGTGTACAGACCTCCAAACAGTAGTAGTGATGTTGGGGAGGGCATCAAACAGGAAATTAGGGGTGCATGCAATAAAGGTGCAGCAGTTATCATGGGTGACTTTAATATGCATAGACATTGGGCTAACCAAACTGGAAACAATACAGTGGAGGAGGATTTCCTGGAGTGCATAAGGGTTGGTTTTTTAGACCAATATGTCGAGGAACCAACTAGGGGGGAGGCCATCTTAGGCTGGGTGTTGTGTAATGAGAGAGGATTAATTAGCAATCTCGTTGTGCGAGGCCCCTTGGGGAAGAGTGACCATAATATGGTGGAATTCTACATTAGGATGGAGAATGAAACAGTTAATTCAGAGACCATGGTCCAGAACTTTAAGAAGGGTAACTTTGAAGGTATGAGGCGTGAATTGGCTAGGATAGATTGGCGAATGATACTTAAGGGGTTGACAGTGGATGGGCAATGGCAGACATTTAGAGACCGCATGGATGAACTCCAACAATTGTACATCCCTGTCTGGCGTAAAAATAAAAAAGGGAAGGTGGCTCAACCGTGGCTATCAAGGGAAATCAGGGATAGTATTAAAGCCAAGGAAGTGGCATACAAATTGGCCAGAAATAGCAGCGAACCTGGGAGAAATTTAGAACTCAGCAGAGGATGACGAAGGGTTTGATTAGGGCAGGGAAAATAGAGTACGAGAGGAAGCTTGCAGGGAACATTAAAATGCACTGCAAAAGCTTCTATAGATATGTAAAGAGAAAAAGGTTAGTAAAGACAAACATAGGTCCCCTGCAGTCAGAATCAGGGGAAGTCATAACTTGGAACAAAGAAATGGCAGACCAATTGAACAAATACTTTGGTTCGGTATTCACTAAGGAGGACACAAACAACCTTCCGGATATAAAGGGGGTCAGAGGGTCTAGTAAGAAGGAGGAACTGAGGGAAATCCTTATTAGTCGGGAAATTGTGTTGGGGAAATTGATGGGATTGAAGGCCGATAAATCCCCAGAGCCTGATGGTCTGCATCCCAGAGTACTTAAGGAGGTGGCTTTGGAAATAGTGGATGCATTGACAGTCATTTTCCAACATTCTATTGACTATGGAGTGGAGGGTAGCCAATGTAACCCCACTTTTTAAAAAAGGAGGGAGAGAGAAAACAGGGAATTATAGATCGGTCAGCCTGACATCGGTAGTGGATAAAATGATGGAATCAATTATTAAGGATGTCATAGCAGCGCATTTGGAAAGAGGTGACATGATAGGTCCAAATCAGCATGGATTTGTGAAAGGGAAATCATGCTTGACAAATCTTCTGGAATTTTTTGAGGATGTTTCCAGTAGAGTGGACAAGGGAGAACCAGTTGATGTGGTATATTTGGACTTTCAAAAGGCTTTCGACAAGGTCCCACACAAGGGATTAATGTGCAAAGTTAAAGCACATGGGATTGGGGGTAGTGTGCTGACATGGATTGAGAACTAGTTGTCAGACAGGAAGCAAAGAGTAGGAGTAAATGGGGACTTTTCAGAATGGCAGGCAGTGACTAGTGGGGTACCGCAAGGTTCTGTGCTGGGGCCCCAGCTGTTTACATTGTACATTAATGATTTAGACAAGGGGATTAAATGTAATATCTCCAAATTTGCGGATGACACTAAGTTGGGTGGCAGTGTGAGCTGCGAGGAGGATGCTATGAGGCTGCAGAGTGACTTGGATAAGTTAGGTGAGTGGGCAAATGCATGGCAGATGAAGTATAATGTGGATAAATGTGAGATTATCCACTTTGGTGGTAAAAACAGAGAGACAGACTATTATCTGAATGGTGACAGATTAGGAAAAGGGGAGGTGCAATGAGACCTGGGTGTCATGCTACATCAGTCATTGAAGGTTGGCATGTAGGTACAGCAGGCGGTTAAGAAAGCAAATGGCATGTTGGCCTTCATAGCGAGGGGATTTGAGTGCAGGAGCAGGGAGGTGTTACTACAATTGTACAGGGCCTTGGTGAGGCCACACCTGGAGTATTGTGTACAGTTTTGGTCTCCTAACTTGAGGAAGGACATTCTTGTTATTGAGGAAGTGCAGCGAAGGTTCACCAGACTGATTCCCGGGATGGCGGGACTGACATATCAAGAAAGACTGGATCAACTGAGCTTGTATTCACTGGAGTTCAGACAAATGAGAGGGGATCTCATAGAAACGTTTAAAATTCTGACGGGTTTAGACAGGGTAGATGCAGGAAAAATGTTCCCAATGTTGGGGAAGTCCAGAACCAGGGGTCACAGCCTAAGGATAAGGGGTAAGCCATTTAGGACCAAGATGAGGAGAAACTTCTTCACCCAGAGAGTGGTGAACCTGTGGAATTCTCTACCACAGAAAGTTGTTGAGGCCAATTCACTAAATATATTCAGAAAGGAGTTAGATGTAGTCCTTACTACTAGGGGGATCAAGGGGTATGGCGAGAAAGCAGGAATCGGGTACTGAAGTTGCATGTTCAGCGATGAACTCATTGAATGGTGGTGCAGGCTCGAAGGGCCGAATGGCCTACTCCTGCACCTATTTTCTATGTTTCTATGTTTCTATGTAACACCAGAGAGAGAGAGAGCCAGAGCAGGTCTTCCAAACACCGGACAAGCACAGAGGAGGAGTCACTGGAAATCAGTGGTGTTTTGGCGTCTGGCCATTGGAGATGGGGCGACAGGGAACTCCAAACTGCCTGGTGACACAATTAAATAAAAGCCACCTACATGTCATATGGCATTCAATCATGTTGAATTGATTCTAACAGCGAGTGAAATATGGTCGCTTCAAAATGATAACTTGCAACATTCTTACCTTGCCAGGACTAATTCATGTATTTTATCTCTCACAGGACCTTCAAGTGTGGAGCAGCAGTCAGTGGAGGTCGCTGAGGATGATTTCTCAGAGCAGCTGAGTCCTTCTGATGGTGCACTGTCACAGGAATTAATGCGGACGATCCACTCAGATAAACAAACTTTGGTGGGACCAATAAGGCAGCTAGTTGGGTATTAACCTGGAGACTCACACTTCGTAAGTGAGCAACAGCAGATGCTAGAGACAGGGACAGCAGTGGAGATTCCGCATCAGAGGGTACAGCCCTCACCAAGCTCTGTTCAGCTGGACACAGATGCTGTATCCCGGGGGCTATCGATTAAGAGGAGCATCATTGAGCAGCAGCAGACAATGTGCGATGCACTGACAGGCCTTCAAAGTGGACTCAGCACAATTGTGGAGAGAGTGGAAGAGACCACCTCAAGGCAGGTTCAGGTAGGGGGAGGGGAGTGTGATGTCACAGGCCACTGAGGTGATGTGGTCTTCCATGGAGAGAGTGGCCAGCACCATGGATCGTCATACACTACAATCAAATGAGTCCATGCACGCCTTCAACACCACCATGCAGACTCTGGATGCCAACATGTCTCCTACCTTAAATAAATTGACAGATACCTCAGCCATGGCCTTACAAGACCACACTGATCTGCACCATGTTCTCTAGCGTAGTGGTTGCAGTGGAGTGTGACTGGACCATGACCGGGATGAAGGTGAAAGGGGTCATAGAAGTGGAGACTCCACTCAAAGCGCTTCGAACTTCTTACCCATTGCCACCCCCCCCCGCCCCCCCACCCCAACCTTCAGTCAGTAGCCCACATGCTGCCTCGTCTCCCCGGCACAGATGCAGATGTAGCTGTCTTCGGCGGGGCCCTCACGGGCTCCAAAAAGCAGAGTACATCGGCCGAGAGCAGCAGAACAGGGATCTGAGCAGTCTGCCTCTACCTCTACTCAAACCATAAAGGTTGCACCACAGAAGAGTAGCAGAAAAAGGAAGAATGGGGCTTTATAGTTGCATAAGGGTATGTGCATGGGTGTCTGAGAAAATGTTGTATTGATAAGTCTTTCTTCTTTATTCAGCTCACATAATTGTTATTCTTTTTTCACTACTTTCCTGTCTTGTCCATGTTTGGGTGCTTGGTGGTAAATGGTCTTCTAACTTATTTGATGATGAATGTGAGGACATGGATTGATGGGGGACCAAAGGGAGATGTTGAAGGGGTGGTTGGTTAGTTGCAGGACTGCTTTGTCGCAGTGGCATTGGGGTGGGAGGGGGAAGAGGAGCCCTTGCATGTTCTGGTTACATGGATGCACTGGTGCAACCTAAGTGAACCTTGCATTAATAAGGGCATCCCTGACAGCAATGTGAGCAGTTGTGGGTGCATTTTTCTCATCCCCCTCCTCTTCTTCTTCTTCCTCCCCCCACACCCCCCAATTGAATTGTCCGAGGAGGATCTGAGCTCTTCGCCTCATTCTTCCTGCAGGTCCAAGCCTCACTGTTGTGCAATGTTGTGCAGAGTACAGCAAAACATTACCATTCTGGACACACTGGCTGTTGCGTACTGAAGGGCGGCTCCAGAACTGTCCAGGCACCTGAAGCGCATCTTCCACACGGCATGTTCAGTCACACATCTGGGGGTGATGTAGCATCCATTGTAGCGCTGTTGGGCTTCAGTGGTTGGGTTTCTGACAGGTGTCATGAGCCAAGTTGCAGTGGGTATCCCTTGCCGCCTAGCAGCCACCCCTTAATCTGCTTCCAGGTGAGAAGAGATCAGGGAGCTTGGCTAGCCGCAGGACAAAAGCATCATTGCAGCTGCCCGGGAATCTTGTGCACATCTGCATAAAGATATTTTTGTGGTTGCACACCAGCAATGTATTGATATTATATGCCCAATGACAGAATTCCTCATTTTTATTTGCTGATGAAACATGCAATTAGCCACTACTGTATTCCCAATTACCTATATGTGGTTCATGTCTACTCTATTGGACAACACTGTGCTAGGCTTGTGCCTTTCGAGGGATAGCTCACCCATGTGACTTGCACCCGAATGGAGAGCCAACACAATAATTTATCCCCCGGAGAAACAAGAATAGACAATGTGGCTCCATAATACCAGACCACAAAATGTACAAAATGATAGATGTACACAACCATAAAATATCAAGTTTTTAAAAAAAGTGACTGCCCACTCCTAAACACAACTTGCTGCTTCTTGATTCCTACTTGCATTAAAACACCATATTGAATTCAGTATTCATCCATGATAACATTTCCAAATAAGAGAGATTATGTGACGGCCTCTTCAGTGTAATACTCTGGTCTTCCTAATTTCCGTATGTATGTGGTGCATTAAATGGCAGTAATGTAATACACAGTTACTGTTATTGTCCTATTAAAATCTGTGTGAAATTCAAACAACAGAGCTCTATTATGGACTAAAAACCAATGCAGTCAATTATATTACGTCATTGTCATTATTTGGTACAATTGTACTTAATTCTTATATTTCATCAACAAGTAGCTGAAATCTATCACAAAATAATTTTATTACTTTACTTTTCTTTTTGCTGTAGTAGTACATTTGTGTCCGTCTCCATCACATGAAAACTATCAACTGAGCTGAAAGATCAACAAGCTAAAAGGCCTTTTGATTTTTCCATATGAATAGCTGAAAATATTATTAATGTACTGCACAGGCCAAGATGCCAGCATCCACAACACTAAAACTGTCAGTCAGATTTACACAACGTTCTGAACTTTAGAGTGCTTTAGGTTGGTGAGCAGTAATATATTGTAAGTGGCTGTTGGTGTAGTCTGAAAGCGCTTCATTGCTGGAAAAGTTCCAGGCAGGTTGATCAGATGCAGCGATATTAAGTTACAAGTTCCATAAAAAGCTGTATATCTTCTTTAAAGAAATACAGTACCAGAAAGGGGAAGCTTTATATATCTGTCCATTTCTTATAGCTTCGTGGTCGAGGATTTATTAGCTCACTTTCAAATGCAAAGTCCAACGCCCGAGCCACAGGATTTGCGAAGAGTGGAATGATGTCAATGTGACTTTATACACAGCAAATAGAGATCGATTGTAATTATGAGTTATGGTGACTTAGAGTGATTGTTTCAGAGTATATAGTGAGTTTTGAAGGTGTTGCAGCTACCTTTTGTAATTTGCTTGCTGCCAACTCGGACACGGAGGCAAGACTGTGAATACATCTTTACAAATATGTAGATATTGTGCTCCAGATCTCAAGGTGATTAGAAGCAATGTCTATATATAAAATAACTTTGTTGCATACCATTTGTTTCTTAAATTTCCTATGAGCAACCTCTAGTACGTATCCTGCTCATATCTAAAATCTATAAAGGAACGTGGGGGGGAAATCAAATGAGACATCTCTGCAATACTAAGTCTGCTAGAGGTAGAGGCACAAACAATAAGACACCCACAGTGAAAGCTGTAAAGAACTGAGAGTTGTGTATCTCGACACATTATTCTTTTGTTAAGACTCCCTGTCTTGTTTTCCTTTTTTTAAACAGTTCTTCTTTAAATCTCAGAGTCTTCATTTTGTTAAATCTTCATTTTCTTAGATTCCTTATACTAGAATTAGATAACCCAGTTGACATCAGTAAAGCAATCAATCATTGCACAAGTATTTCTGGAAAACATTTGCTGAAACTAACTTAAGAGATTGAGGTAGAAAGGAGATGAAGATCTCCTGACACCAGTCCCTGAATGAATTGATTTCTGTCAGTCTTTGCATTGTTCACAGTGATCATTGACCTACAACATACACTGCCTCCCCTCCTGGCTCCTCATTAGAAACAGTAGCTCTAGACCCTGGTTTAAAACTCTGGAACAGAAAAGGCCACATCATATTCTTTGGAGCCAAAATGCTATTACAAAGTACTGACAATGCTACTATGATCACAATATTAATCATTCTCCCCTGCACATTTCTCTCTCTTTCTCCAGCTGTAAAGGTTTAAGGATTCTTAAAGTGATATTGCTGCACTGCCAGGGATGATGGCAAGCTTGGTGATTGTGATAGCAGCTTAGAATAGTGAATGCTGTTACCAATAGCAACAGGCTTTCTAACATGGTGGTGAACAATGAGTCTACTGAGACCTTTTCAATAGTGCTATTTTTGAAAAAGATTAAGTTGTGCAATCTTCAGAAGGAAGCATCTCGCTTGAAGATTTAACTTTATAAACAATTGAATAGACTGCAGCAGCGTGGCTGTTCCCTATTATGTTGAACACTGCTGAGAGGGCAGTTTGTTTCTATTTGTGAATTTATGTCTAACAAAAATCAGACATTTCTAAATGTAAATAAATTATTCTGAGGACAGTTTCCCTCGCACCCTCCATTTAAATCCTTTCTGCTATCCAAACAGAACTATTGTGTGCAACAATTAACAGTGTGCAAATAAAAGACAATGCAATTACTGCTAACTTTGTAACCTTAGTGTTTTGACACAGAGTTCTGACATCCACAATCTGGAGAACAATCTGGTGCATTGCTACTTATCTGATATTGGGACTAAACTGTATTATCATGGCAACGCGGTGACAACCCAGTACTGTGTCTAACCTGCGGCCATGTCTGTGATGTACCCGCCCACTATCGACACATACACTCTATTGCATTTCTCACTTTAATGAGCTACAAAGCTACAGAAAAATCAAGCATCCCAGTGCTGTATGTTTTATCAAGCCAAAGAGCATAAATAAATTCAACAACAGATTCAACTGAGATGGCATTAGCAGTCATAAATTGTACTTAATTCTCCCGCTGTCTGGAGGCAAGTTTATATAGCCTTTATTAGCAGCACTAGAGATCCAGTGTATCTGCACAGATCAAGTTAACATTGAACAGGCATTAATAACAGCTGAATCAGACAATAACTCTTTAGTTCAACGGTTTCTTTCCTGGGGTCAATGCACAAATACTGTTCAAGCAAATGTCCTTAGCTTTCAGTGCTAACGTGAAATTATTTGCAAGAGCCCAAAGTTGTCTTATTACAATTCTGTATAATTAACAAATCTGTTCTAATCAGTTTTTTTCTAAACCAATTATTGCAACATTACCTATTTTTTCCCATGGATAGCAAAAACCTTAAAAACTCATTATCCTAATAGTCAAATATGAGGAGAGTTTTAAAGTACTGAGATAATATTTTTAAGCGAATATTTCCTTCAACATATTAAATAAGTTAATTAGCACTGCAGTATGATTTTGTTTTACATATGAATTAGGTAATAGTGTTTGTTTTCTTCCCTTGTGCAACCTGCAGTCCACTAATTAAAAAGCTTTATCTATTGAAGGGGTAGATTTTCCACTTGGCATTGATACTGTCAGTAGATAAATGTTTCTTCATATAAAATTTAAGGATAATGATATCAATAGTGTATTTGGCGCTAGTTTATATTTTTCACTCTGTACTGGTACCATACTCCGGTCACAGTTCCAATCACCAGTGCTATTGCAAACCAATGGTAATATTAATTAAGGGCTTTAGTGATGTAAAAGACACTTTCGTGCCATTACCCTGACAGCTACCTACATTAATCAGTGACAGTTTTTAGACAAAATTGAAACAGATCTAAGCAGCATGAAAACACAGTAAAAGTGCTCACAAAAATGCATCGCAATAACTGAACTGTATTTTAAAGACTTTGTGAAAGCATTTCTGTACCCTTGTAACAAAACAGATCTTTACATGAATGTTGATCCACTATGTTTGTACAACCAAGGATATTGTGAATAAACATTTTAAACTGAGCTAAAGATGCAATACAATTAGGGGATTTCAACTGCCCTAATATTAACAGGGATAAAATTAGTGAGAAAGGTATAGAGGGTACGGAATTCCTAAAATGTATTCAGGAGAACTTTTTGAGCCAGTATGTAGCAAGCCCAACATGGGAGGAGGCAGTTCTGGACTTAGTTTTAGGGAATGAAGCTGGAAAGGTGGAAGGGATAACAGTGGGAGAGCATTTTGATGCCAGTGATCATAATTCAGTTTGATTTAGTGTAGTTATGGAGAAGGACAAAGAACGACCAGGAATAAAAGTTCTCAAATGAGGTAAAGTCAATTTTGCTAAGCTGAGATAGAATTTAACCATAGTGGACTGGAAAAAGCTACTTGGAGAAGGTAAATCAGTGTCAGAGCAGTGGGAGGCATTCAAGGAGGAGATCCTGAGGGCTAAGAGCAAGTATGTGCCCTTAAAGAAAAAGGGTGGGACTAACAAATCTAGAGCCCCCTGGATGTCCAGGGACATACAGGATAGGAAAAAGAAAAAAAGGGAGCCTTAAGACAGATACCGAGGGCTCAATACTGCTGAAACTCTAGAGGAGTATAAAAAGTGCAGGGATGCAATTAAAAAGGAAATTAGGGAAGCAAAAAGAGAGCATGAAAACATTTTAGCAAGTAAAATCAAGGAAAACTTAAAGACGTTTTATTAAAACATTAAGAACAAGAGGATTAAAACATTAAAAATTAAGAGACCATAAAGATAATCTGTGTATGGGGGTGGATGATGTGACTATGGTTCTTAATGAATATTTTGCATCTGTTTTCACAAAAGAGAGGCGCGATGCAGACATTGCAATCAGGGAGGAGGAGTGTAAAATATTAGATTAAATAAACATAGAGAGGAAGGATGTATTAGGGGGTTTAGCAGCTTTGAAAGTGGCTAAATCCCCAAGCCTGGATGAAATGTATCCCAGGCTGTTAAGGGAAGCAAAAGAGGAAATAGCAGAGGCTCTGATGATCATTTTCCAATCCTCTCTGGCTACAGATGTGGTGCCAGAGGACTGGAGGATTACAATTATGGTACCTTTGTTTAAAAAGGGAGAAATGGATAGACCAAGTAATAATAGGCCAGTCAGCCTAACCTCAGTGGAGAGAAAAGTATTGGAAACAATTCTGGGACAGGATAAAGCTTCATTTAGAATGCCATAGATTAATCAAGGATAGCCAGCATGGATTTGTTAAGGGAAGGTCGTGTCTGACTAAATTGTTTGATTTTTTTTGAGGAGGTAACAATGAGGGTCAATGAGGATAGTATATATGATGTAATGTATATGCCTTTTTGCAAGGCTTTTGATAGGGTCCCACATGGCAGACTGGTCACAAAGGTAAAAGTGCAATGGATCCAGGACAAAGTGGCAAGTTGGATCCAAAATTGGCTCAGAGGCAGGAAGCAAAGGTAATGGTTGATGGGTGTTTTTTTGACTGGAAGGATGTTTCTAGTGGGGTTCTGCAGGGCTCAGTACTAGGTCCCTTACTTTTTGTGGTATAAATCAATGATTTAGACTTGAATGTAGGGGGTATGATTAAGAAGTTTGCAGATGATACTAAAATCGGCTGCCTGGTTTGTCATGTATCTTACATTATTATATATAACTGTGTCCTAACATGCTATACATGACTGTAATAAGATATGACCTATAACCACCAGCATACCTTAACACCAGGGGTGCACTTGCAAGAGACAGGTTTATAAGGACGGGTCTCAGGCAAGTGCAGCATTCCAGAGCTGTGAAATAAAGGTGCAGGTCCAGAGTGACCTTGACTTCACTACATGCCTCATGTGAATCTGTGCTGAGGGGACAGGACTTCACAGTGGCGACGGGTTACAGGATTACAGAATCCACAGAATGGCGAACAACGGATAAGATGAAAAGTACAATGCGGGAGACAATTGGGAGGACTTTATAGAAAGGCTTCAGCAAAGCTTTGTAACCAAAGACAGGTTAGGCGACGATAAGGCAGACAAGAGAAGAGCCCATCTCTTGACCAGCTGTGGCTCGAAAACATACGCTTTAATGAAGGATCTGTTGGCACCCGAGAAACCAGCAAGCAAGTCGTTTGAAGAATTGAGCACACTGGTAAGAGACCACCTGAAGCCAGCGAGCAGCCTACACATGGCCAGACACAGGTTCTACAACTACAGATGCTGTGTGGGCCAGAGCATACCCGACTTCGTGGCAGAACTTCGGAAGTTGGCTAGTTTATGTGAGTTCTCCGATGAACTGAGGAGAGAAATGCTGAGAGACTTTTTCATTGAAGGAATAGGCCATTGAAGGAATAAGCTGCTACCCCCACACACAGACAAAACTGGGAGAACAGGCTCTCAACAGCAAGCAGAAGCCATCAAGCTGCTACCCCCACACACAGACAAAACCGGGAGAACAGGCTCTCGATAGCAGGCAGAGGCCATCAAGGGCCACAGGAACAGCTGTTCACACCTCATCAATGCACAATGCAAGCAATCAACTACAAACTGAGAGAAGCTCAAGAGAGATCAGCCAGACGTAGCTCATTCTTTGGGAACACTTGGAACAATGCAACAGGTCTGTGCTGGAGGTGTGGGGGTGGGCACTCATCAAGGGGATGTCGATTTCAGCAGGCTGTTTGCAGAAATTGTGAATATACAGGGCATTTGGCCCGCATGTCCAAAAAAAAGGCAGCTTGGCTGGAATACGAATCAGATGGGTCGGAAAGCGGACCAGAAGATGGTGGAGACAGTACCCGGGACACCGGTGTACAGCGGGTCAACACAATAAATGGCCGCTGCTCCTACAATAGGACGCCTCCGATAATGATGAGGATCCTACTCAACGGGATATCTGTCAACATGGAGCTGGATACGGGAGCGAGTCAATCTCTCATGGGCGCTCAACAATTTGAACAACTGTGGCCGCATTAAAGAGACAGACCAAAACTCACAAGGGTCGACACCACACGAAGGACCTATACCAAAGAAATCGTACCAGTGCTCGGCAGCGCCATGCTCTCTGTCACACACAAAGGGACAGTGAACCGACTTTCCCTGTGGATTGTCCCCAGAGACCCCCCAGCATTGCTGGGGAGAAGCTGGCTGGCAAAACTAAATTGGAAATGGGATGATGTCCATGCCATGTCATTAGAGGAATGGACCTCCTGCTCAACAGTTATAAAGCGATTTGAACATCTCTTTCAGCCAGGTGTGGGCACTTTCAAAGGGGCCAAAGTCAAAATCTACATCACACAGGATGCTAGACCGGTCTATCACAAGGCCAGAGCTGTAACCTATGTGATGAGGGAAAAGATTGAACACGAACTAGACAGGCTTCTGCGGGAAGGCATTATATCACCTGTGGAATTTAGCGAAGGGGCAAGTCCCATCGTCCCAGTCATGAAGCCTGATGGATCCGTACGAATCTGTGGGGACTACAAATCTACCATAAACAGTGTCACCCTACAGGACCAGTACCCGTTGCCCAGAGCGGAGGACTTATTTGCCACATTGGCTGAAGGTAAACTTTTCTCAAAATTAGACCTCACATCTGCGTATATGACGCAAGAATTGACCGAGGAATCCAAGCTACTCACCACCATCAACACACATCGAGGCCTTTTCATGTACAATCGATGCCCATTCGGCATCAGGTCGGCAGCTGCCATATTCCAGCACAACATGGAGAGTCTGCTCAAGTCCATCCCAGGGATGGTTGTATTTCAAGATGACATACTTATCACGGGCAGGGACACCGACTCCCATCTCTGTAATTTGGAGGAAGTACGAAAGCGGTTGGATCGGGTAGGCCTATGAGTCAAGAAATCCAAGTGCCTGTTTCTCGCACCCGAGGTTGAATTTTTGGGCAGAAGGATTGCCGCTGATGGAATCTGCCCAACAGAGTCCAAAACAGAAGCAATTCGCCTGGCACCCAGGCCCCGGAATGCCTCAGAACTGCGCGCCTTTCTCGGGCTACTCAATTACTTTGGGAACTTTATGCAGAACTTAAGCACGCTGCTGGAGCCTCTCCACGTGCTACTCAGGAAGGGGTGCGATTGGTTTTGGGGGGACGCCCAAGAAAGTGCCTTCAATAAGGCACGCAACCTTCTATGTTCCAACAGTGTTTTGACTTTCTTTGACCCAGGTAAAAAGTTAGTTCTCACATGCGATGCGTCAGCGTATGGGTCGGGTGCGTTTTGCAACATGTCAATAGTGCGGGCAAATTACAACCCATAGCTTATGCCTCCAGGTCACTTTCGCAGGCGGAGTGCGGGTACGGAATATTAGAGAAGGAGGCGCTCGCGTGCGTGTACGGTGTCAAAAAGATGCACCAATACCTTTTCGGGGCCAAGTTCGCATTAGAAACTGACCACAGGCCCCTCACGTCCCTCCTATCCGAGAGCAAGGCAATAAAAGCCAACGCCTCGGCGCGCATTCAACGGTGGGCACTCATGCTGGCGTCCTACGACTATACCATAAGGCACAGACCAGGCACAGACAACTGTGCCGATGCACTCAGCAGGCTACTCCTGGCGACCACGGAAGGGTCTGACGAACAGGACTCTAAGATAGTCATGGCAATCAATACCTTTGAGTCCACAGCTTCGCCCATGACGGCTCGCCAAATCAGAGCCTGGATGGCCAGCGACCCCA
This sequence comes from Pristiophorus japonicus, assembly GCF_044704955.1. Taxonomy (NCBI): domain Eukaryota; kingdom Metazoa; phylum Chordata; class Chondrichthyes; family Pristiophoridae; genus Pristiophorus; species Pristiophorus japonicus. The sequence goes on from NC_091980.1 coordinate 81,891,620, forward strand.
CGTTATCCTTAGTAAAAAGATGTGTCCTAACCGGTGACTGGGCAGAGGCTCGCGATGCCTGTCCCGAGGAATTAAAACCCTTTCAAAGGCGCATGCATGAGCTATCACTACAAGCAGATTGCCTGATGTGGGGCAGCCGAGTAGTCATGCCTCTGCGAGGCAGAGAGGCATTTGTCTGGGAGCTCCACCGTGAGCACCCGGGGATCATTCTCATGAAGGCCATAGCCAGATCCCACGTCTGGTGGCCTGGTATTGACGCGGATTTGGATCTCTGCATCCAAAGGTGCACCATTTGTGCCCAACTCAGCAATGCCCGCAGGGAGGCTCCACTGAGCCCCTGGCCCTGGCCTACCAAACCGTGGTCGCAAGTGCACGTAGACTATGCGGGCCCATTCATGGGCAAAATGTTCCTCGTAGTTGTAGATGCATTTTCAAAGTGGATCGAATGCACCATTTTAAACTCGAGCACAACCTCCACCACTGTGGAGAGCCTTGCAACCATGTTTGCAACGCACAGAATCCCTGACACATTGGTCAGTGACAATGGTCCATGGGATGAGAGAGAGAGAGACTGAGGGATGAGAGAGAGAGAGAGAGACTGGGGGTGGGAGAGAGAGAGAGAGACTGAGGGATGAGAGAGAGAGAGAGAGACTGGGGGTGGGAGAGAGAGAGAGAGATTGGGAGTTGAGAGCGAGAGAGAGAGAGACTGGAGGGGTGAAAGAGACTGGGTGGGGGGTGTGTGGGTGAGAGAGACCGGGGGCGGTGAGAGGACTGGGGGAGTGAGAGAGACTGGGGGAGTGAGAGACTGGGGAGGTGAGAAAGACTGGGATGTGGGAGAAACTGGGGTATGGGAGAGACTGGGGGATGAGAGAGACTAATAACATTTTTATTATGGTTCATTAATAAAGGAGTAAATAAGACTTTATTAGACCATTTATATTATTGCTTAACACTAGAAAATACTATAATCCATTTAAAAATACATCAAACTGTGGAGAACTATAAAGATCTGTGTAATATCAAACAAACCTTTCAGCTCTGTGTACATACTGCCCACTTAAGATCCACTTAAAAGCACCTTCTCCAGGCCGGTATGCATTTCCGGCAGTAGGTCAGTGGTATGTGAACAATTTTGCATTTTTGAGCGATATGTCGGCGGTCTGCATGGACGGGCAGTGTGCATACCGCCCGGCAGTATGTCGCTGATGAATTTTCCACCAAGCAGTATGTCGGTGGTATGAAGATGATTTTTCACCAAAATTGCATTTTTGGGTGGTAAGCAGGTGGTAAGCGGGCAGTAGTGGGTGGTATGTTGATGAATTTCGGGCCCATAGATCTTCTAATTGCTAACAGTTAAGCAGCAGACAATTTTCACAATAAGTATATTATGCTCAAAATTGACCATAATTATGGGCTCAATTTTGCCCAAAGTCGTTTTTTGGCATATTGCCAGAGTTACACCCATTTTTCTAGGCCAGAACTTCTCCAAAATTAAGTTTCCCCCTTCTATTTTTCAAAATTGTCACCGCGCAGCCTGTCCTGTAGCCTCAGGGGCTGGAGCCTACTGTCTGCGCTGAAAAAATGATGCCACCCCTTCTGCGTATGCGCGAAAAAAAAGGACAATTTTGGCATGATTCCTATGGGCATGCATGCGCAGTACAGCTCCCGGTTTGCAATTGGCCATTTTTAAAGAGCCAGTTGTGTGTGAGAACTTTAATTCGCATTGGAAAAATCAGAGCTGCAATACAACAATACAAGATGCAACGCGGCGCAAGGACCAAGAATTTCTTGCAGGATGAAGTGGAGGCACTAGTTACTGTGATTGAGGGCAGATGGCAGGAGCTGGACACCAGCAGAGGTCACATAAAAGTTCCACCCAAAGAAATGAAGAAACACTGGAACCAACTTTCAGAAGATTACTGTGCAATGGTGACCACCCCAAGGTCTGGAGGCCAGTGTAAAAAGAAGGGGCAGGACCTTGGTCAAGTAGTTAGTGTAAGTAATATTTTCATTTTTCAATGGAATTGCAATTGTAAATGTAACCATCTTTATATGTCCCACTCAGCATAAAGACACCCTCTTTAAAAAGTAATATTTTCATCATTGCAGAGGAAAATGTTACACAACAAATGAGAAAGAACTCGAACAGGAGGAGGCCCGGCAAATCTGCACCCACTGACACCCTTGGAAGAGAGGGTCGCTGCTTTGATGGGTCCTGCCTGGAGAAAAGCAATCAGTACTGCACGAGCTGGGCCCACTCTCGAGGGAGAGGGTAAGTCCTGCAAATTCCACAGCCTGGCTTTGCTAAATGTTAAGTACTGTGCGGGCTAGCCATGCTTTGGTTCATGGGGATGTCTCCCTCAGCTACGCTTCGGTTGATGCAATGTGCCATCATTCATCGTGGTCCTTCAAATCAGCCTGCTGCCTGAGCTGTGTGTGCCTTCTCATGCCACCCTGCTCCCTCCTCTGCTGCTAACCATTTGTCTGTTCTGTTATATTTTGCAGAACTTGAGGCCAACCATGACGATGCAGAAGAAGATTCAGACTCATCCTCGTCTGAATCTTCTTCTGCATCGTCATGGTTGGCCTCAAGTTCTGCAAAATATAACAGAACAGACAAATTGAGTCTGAAGAGGAGAACATCTTCCAATCCCACCTTCCAGACCAAGAGCATGGGGTTGAGGAGGAGGGGGAGGGGGAGGGGATGGATGAAGTCCCCACTGTTGTACTCACTTTGGAGGAGGTGCAGGTGCTGTCCATTGAGGTGCTAGCCCCTTCCCTGAATAGTGGTTTTAGTGTTGGTGGGACGTTCCATGGTTTCCCACCATCCAGTGGCATGCAGCGAGACACACCCAGGGCCCCACCGTCTGAGGGATGCAACGAGCTACACCCTTGGTGAGGAGGGGAAGGACAACTCAACCGCACTCTCCTGAGGTGCAGGATTTAACAGATGTGGTTAAGATGATGGCAATGAGTGCGGAGAGCATTGACCTTATACGATCACTCCTGGGCACCATCAGTGAGGTGAGTGATGAGGTATCGGGACTGTTGGGAGAAGTAACAACACTCTCACAAGAAATGGGAATGCTATTCGGGAACATGAGGGAGGGAATATCTCAGTCAGTTGAAACCATGTCGGTGAACATGAGGGAGGGAATGTCGCAGGTAGTTCAAACACTCTCAGTGAATATGAGGGACGGAATTTTGGAGGTAGTTGGCACTCTGTTGCTTAACATGAGGGAGGGAATGTCACAGGTAGTTGAAACACTGTAAGGGCACATGAGGGAGGGAATTTTGAAATTAGCTGCTGTAATAAGTGAACATATCCAGACCCCACGCCCATTGACAGAATCAACTGCCACTCGCACTCTAATCCCCAAGCCGGGCCTTCCACATTACCGGCTGTCCCCCCCTCCCCTCCCCCCCTCCCCATCTTCCCCCCGGCCTCCATCAAGAAGTGCACATTACCCGAGATGTTCGAAAAGAATAAGCTTGGTACCAACCCGAGAAATGCTGCAACACAGGCGGGTAGGGGTGGTGGAGTCACGAAGACTAAGTGCAGCATGTGGTCTTAGAATAAAATGGAGAAGAGATGGGTGCAGCCTTTCTTTGATGCCGCTGCTGCTGTTGTTGTTGTTGTTATTATTATTGTTGTGACTGTTTTAAATGTTCTCAAATTAAAAGTTTTTTGTAAGTTATGTAAATTTACAAGTTTAAAAGTTAGTAAGTGATCTTAAAGTTTGGAAGTGATGTTAAGTGAAAATTTTAAAGTTTGATACAAGAATATGTTTATTAAAGTTAAGTACAAACACATATTTGTTAAACTATTGAATAAAATATGTTTTAAATTATAACTGAATCATTTACATTATTTGTTCCATTATTAACACAACTTTTGGAACTCAAGAAGAATCATTTACATTATTTGTTCGATTATTAACACAACTTTTGAAGTAAACAAGAATCATTTACATTATTTGTTCCATTATTAACACAACACAACATTACGGAACAGATCCAAACAGTAAACATGGTCCATGTGGAATAGTTGCCGCTGAGCCTTCAGGCAGCAAAGCGTTCATGGATGAGCTGCTGGCGTAAGGCTCGAGCAATCGTTAAAGGACCTGACGGCCAACCCTCCTCCGCCGTCGTGCTCCAGGTTCAGGTATTTGCATGGCTTCCTCCTCCTCCTCCTCCTCCTCCTCCTCCTCCTCCTCATCTGCATCTTCCTCATCATTATCATCAGCCACTCTCACCTCAGGTGGATCTTTTACTACCATCTGCTGCTGCCTCATGTTGGCTAAGTTGTGCAGCATATAGCACACAACAGTGAACTGACTGACAATCTCAGGCAAGTATTACAAGTAGCCTCCGGAATGGTCGAGGCATCAGAAACGCTGCTTCAAGCTGCCTTTGGTCCTTTCTATGATGCTGCACGTCGCAATGTGCAACATGTTGTAATCACAGTCAGCTTCCGTCCGAATTACATGTAGGGGCGTCATGAGCCAGGTGGTGAGGCCGTACACTTTGTCTCCCAGTAGCCAGCTCTGCTCTTCTGGCTGCTGCTGAAAAATGGCAGATATAATGCTCTCGCGTACGATGAATGCATCATGGGTGCTCCCAGCCTATCTTGCATCAACTGACATGATATGATGCATGTCGTCACACATGAGCTGCATGGATGGAGTGGAAGCCTTTTCTGTTCCTGTACATCTCAGAATCCTCCAAAGGTGCTCGCATGGCGATGTGGGTACAAACAATGCAGCCCTGTACCTTTGGGAAGCAGCAATCCTGGAGAAGTCCACAGCCCTGTCACGCATTACCTGGGCCGTCATGGGGAACTTTATGTAGTCATTCCTCCGGGCATATAGTGCAGCAGTCACCTGCCGAATGCAGATATGTGTTGCTTGTTGAGAAATGGCGCACACATGTCCAGTTGTAGCTTGGAAAGATCTAGATGCATAGAATGAAAGTGCAGCTGTAACCTTCACTTCAACTGAGAAAGCAGTCCTCCTGACACTTCTAGGTTGCAGGTCTGCTTTTACCAACTTATAGATCTCAGTTACAACTTCTTTGCGAAACCGCAGCCTTCTGACACAGTTTGCATCACTCAGGTGCAGGTATGAACGCCTGTCTCAATATTCCCGACGTGGGTAAAGCCTCCTGCCCATCACCCTACCGGCTCTGAGGTTCCTCATGCGATGACGTCGAATCAATTGTCTCCTCCGCAGCACCATCATGCAAAAGGATTTCACAAGGTATGGCATTATCAGTATTGCCTCCTGCTTAAATTTTACCTTTGCAAGAAGCTCAAAACATCAGGCAGGCAAGACAAGGTTCTTTGGGCTAGACTTTCCACTATAGTCGCTATCGGCCAAATATGGGCGATATTTCTGGCCTTAGTGCTTTAAAAAAATTTTCATGATCGCTGGAATAGCGCCCATTTTAAAAACCGCTAGTTTCGCTTTTTTAATTTGGGTGATAGCCTTAGCGATGTGGAATGGGCCTTTGCGATGTATTCAGTCATGCAAGGCTGGCATCCATAGCAACGACCGTTCTGCGCATGCGTGTTTTTTTTCAGGCAAAGAACTTTTCCCACGCAGGTTGACAGAGAGAACAGGGGACCTGGTCCCCATCAATAACATTATAGAACCTTTCTTTTATTCTAGCCCCTGTTGCTTTATAAAATAAAATCTTATCAGCCAACTGAGGTGAACTCAATTCCCTTCCTCATGGGATGACATACCCTAGCTCTGCTTCTACTTGTACAGTGGACCAGAGGGGGGAAAAATCTATGATTTATTAACCCTGACATTACAGCAATGTACTTCTTGGATAAGGAGTCAGACTAGATACTGCAAGCTCAAAGTAATTGTGACTGTAGTCCTTTATTACAGATCTCAGAGTGCCTCTCCAGCCTGTGAGGCCGCCTTATATACAGGTGCTCCCAAGGGATTGTGGGATCCCTTGGGACTCCAAGGGATTAAGTCCTCTGGTGGTTAGACATGGTAATTACAGGTTTACAACACTCCCCTCCCACCGCCAAAGTCAATAGTGTAACTATTTAAAATGTGAGTCGATCTGGGCTTTCCTTTCTCTGGTTGATCGTCTCGGTGCAAATGCTGTGTTGGTGAGTCATTTGTTGTGCCTTCGCTGGGCTGCTGTGCAGCTGGCCTTGCTGGACTGCTGGGGGTGGTGAGTATTGCTGGGCTGCTGTGGGTGATGGGTTCTGCTTCGTGGTCAACCACTGTTGAAGGTTGCCACTTGTGTGTGCGTTGGAGGGTCGAAACAGGTAGAGTCTATTTTGGGTTGTTCTGGATAGTCTGTAAATCTGAGTTTAGTTTGGTCCAAGTGTTTTCTGCAGGTGAGTCCATTTGCGAGTTTGACCACAAACACCTTACTCCCCTCTTTGGCCAAAACAGTGCCAGCAATCCACTTGGGACCTTGTCCATTGTTCAACACAAATACAGGATCATTTACCTCAATTTCGCGTGACACATTTGCGCAATCATGATATGAATTCTGTTGAAGCCGCCTGCTCTCTACCTGTTCATGTAGATCAGGGTGGACTAACGAGAGCCTTGTCTTAAGTGCCCTTTTCATGAGCAGTTCAGCATGAGGGACCCCGGTGAGCAAGTGGGGTCTTGTGCGGTAACTAAGTAAGACTTGGGATAAGCGAATCTGCAGTGAGCCTTCAGTTACCCTTTTCAAGCTCTGCTTGATTGTTTGAACTGTTCGTTCTGCCTGACCGTTGGACGCTGGCTTAAATGAGGCAGATGTGACATGTTTGACCCCATTGCAGGTCATGAATTCCTTGAATTCGGTACTGGTAAAGCATGGCCCATTGTTACTTACAAGGACATCAGGCAGGCCGTGGGTGGCAAACATGGCCCGTAGGCTTTCAATGGTGGCAGCGGACGTGCTTGCCGACATTATCACACATTCAATCCACTTGGAATACACATCTACAACCACTAAAAACATTTTTCCCAAGAATGGGCCTGCATAGTCGACATGAACCCTAGACCACGGTTTGGAGGGCCAAGACCATAAACTTAGTGACGCCTCAATGGGTGTATTGTTTAACTGGGAACATGTATTACATTTGTGCACACAGGACTCTAAGTCTGCATCGATACCGAGCCACCACACGTGGGATCTGACTATCGCTTTCATCATTACAATGCCTGGGTGGATACTGTGGAGATCACTAATGAAAGTGTCCCTGCCCTTTTTTGGCACAACTACCCAATTACCCTATAGGACGCAGTCTGCCTGTATTTCATCTTTGCACCGCTGGTACGGGTTTATTTCTTCCTGCATCTCTAACGGGACACTTGACCAACTCCCATGGAGCACACAGTTTTTTACTAAGGACAGTAAGGGGTCCTGGCTCCTCCAGCTTCTAATCTGACAGGTGATTGCTCACTCTCGAATGCGTCCATTACCATGACTAGATCTACAGGCCGTGCCATCTCCACCCCGGTGGTGGGCAATGGTAGCCTACTGAGAGCATCGGCACAATTTTCTGTGCCTGGCCTGTGGCGGATGGCATAGTTGTATGCGGATAACATGAGCACCCATCTCTGGATGCGGGCCGATGCATTCGTATTTATCCCCTTATTTTCAGAAAAGAGGGATAAAAGCGGCTTAAGGTCAGTTTCCATTTCAAATTTGAGCCCGAACAGATATTGATGCATTTTCTTTACCCCGTCAACACACGCTAATGCCTCTTTTTCAATCATACTGTAGGCCCTCTCGGCCTTAGACAGATTTCTGGATGCATAAGCAACCAGTTGCAATTTCCCAAATTCATTAGCTTGCTGCAATATCCACCCAACCCCGTACAACGACACATTACATGCTAGTACCAAACTTTTACATGCATCGTACAACACAAGCAATTTGTTTGAACATAACAGCTTCCTAGCTTTCTCAAAGGCATTTTCTTGGCTTTTACCCCATAATCATTCACCTCCTTTATGCAGTAAAGAGTGCAGGGGTTATAACAATATGCTAAGACCCGGTAAGAAATTACCAAAATAGTTCAGGCGTCCTAGAAACGACCGCAGCTCCATCACGTTCTGTGGTCTTGGTGCATTTTTGATTGCCTCTGTCTTCGAATCAGTGGGCCTGATGCCATCCACTGCGATTCTTCTCCCCAGGAACTCCACTTCAGGCACCAGGAAAATGCACTTCGAGCGTTTTAGCCTGAGCCCCACACGATTAAGCCGACTAAGAACCTCCTCCAGGTTCTGCAGGTGCTCGACGGTGTCCCGACCTGTAACCAAGATGTCGTCCTGGAAGACCACGGTGTGCAGGACCAACCTCAGCAAGCTGTCGATGTTCCTCTGGAATATCGCTGCGGCCGGTCAAATCCCAAATGGGCTTCTGTTGTAAACAAAAAGACCTTTGTGCGTGTTGAAGCAGGTGAGGCTTTTCGAAAATTCCTCCAGCTCTTGCGTCATATAGACCAAGGTCAAATCCAGCTTCATGAACATTTTCCCTGCCGCCAGCTTCGCCGCAAATAGGTCATCTGCCTTTGGTAGTGGGTATTGATCCTGCAGTGAGAAATGATTGATAATTACTTTGTAATCACCACAGATTCTGATGGTGCCATCTCCCTTGAGGACTGGAACAATCGGACTGGCCCCCTCATTGAATTCGATCGGCGAAATGATGCCCTCTCGTTGCAGCCTCTCCAGCTCAATCTCCACCCTCTCTCTCATCATGTAAGGTACCGCTCTCAACTTGTGATGGCTGGGTCACGTCCCCCGGAATCAAATGGATCTGCACTTTTGCTCTTTGGAGCTTCCCGATGCCTGGTTCGAACACGAGGGGAACTTGCTTAGGATCTGGGCACATGAGATGTCGTCCACGGACGAAAGCGCTCGGACGTCATCCCAGTTCCAGCATATCTTTCCCAACCAGCTCCTGCCGAACAGTATGGAGCCATTGCCCAGTACCACCCAGAGTGGTAGCGTGTGCACTGCTCCATCATAGGAGACCTTTACGGTAGCACTGCCAATTACGGGAATCAGTTCCTTTGTGTACGTTCCGAGTTTGGTACGCATGGGAGTCTGGACTGGCCTTGAAGCCTTGTTGCACCACAACTTATCGAAAGTCTTTTACTCATTATGGACTGGCTTGCGCCCATGTCCAGCTCCATGGACACCGGGAGTCCATTTAATTCAACATTCAGCATTATCGGGGGACACTTTGTGGTAAAGGTGTGCAACACATATACCTCTGCCTCCTTGGTCTGCGTCTCTGGTTCATCATGATCCACCGTGGATCTGTCCTCCTCTGCAGTATGGTGGTTTGCAGGATTAGCAGGGTTTGCAGCTTGCCTGCACATACGTTGGAGCTGTCCCATTGTTCCACAGCCCTTGCAAACGTATCCTTTGAAGCGGCATGAATGGAATCGATGATCACCCCCGCAGCGCCAACAAGGTGTTAATTACCTTGTATTCACCACCCTTGATAGCGGACTCTGAGTCATCTGTGGACATGCAGCTACAGGCGTGTAAGTCCTGCCATGTACATTTCGATTCAAAAACAACATTACTTTGTTCACAGTACTTGCAACAGCACTAGTGTGCTGGGAAATTTGTTTGGTATTGTCACTGGTGGAGATAAATGTCTGGGCTATCGCTATGGCTTTACTCAAGGTTGGGGTCACTACAATAAAAAGTTTGTGAAGTATTACTTCATGGCCAGTGCCAATACAAAGAAGTCCCTGAGCATATGCTTCAAGTGTCCTTCAAATTCGCAATGTCCTGCAAGGCATCTTAGCTCGGTGACGTAGCTCGCCATTTCTTGGCCTTCAGACCTCTTGCACGTGTAGAACCTATACCTCGCCATCAGAACGCTTTCCTTCGGGTTTAGATGCTCCCGGACCAGTGTGCACTACTCATCATACGACTTTTCTGTGGGTTCTGCTGGAGCGAGCAGGTTTTTCATGAGGCCATATGTTGGTGCCCCACAAACGGTGAGGAGGATCGCCCTTCGTTTGGCAGCGTTCTGTTCTCCTTCCAGCTCGTTGGCTACGAAGTATTGGCCAAGTCGCTCCACGAAGGTTTCCCAATCAGCTCCCTCTGAAAATTTCTCCAGGATGCCCACAGTTCTCTGCATTGTTGCATTGGGGTTCGTCATCTGTATCTCGTCGCCAGTTGTTATGTCTTGGATAAGGAGTCAGACTAGATACTCCAAGCTCAAAGTAAATGTGACCGTAGTCCTTTATTATAGATCTCAGAGTGCTTCTCTAGCCTGTGAGGTCTCCTTATATACAGGTGCTCCCAAGGTATTGTGGGATTCCTTGGGACTCCAGGGGATAAACCCTCTGGTGGTTAGACATGGTAATTACAGGTTTATATACATACCAGTACTTGTATGTAATTTTTCTCATTTTATTCTCCCGTCTCTATTCTGCAGCATGTGATTAGTGATCAATATTGGTTGAGAAATTACATGCCCCATCACTATAAATCGCTATAAATGCCCTTAATTTGTCTCAACAAATACAAATATTATTAGATGTTTGGCAAGAGTCAAAAAGGCCCTTAAAATCACTCACAAATTGATTCTCCTGACAGAGGGGGAGAGGAGAGAGGGGGGAGGGGAGAGAGGGGAGGAAAGGGGAGGAGAGGATAGAGGCGAGAGGGGAGTGGAGGGGAGGCCTTCCGGCCAGGATTAGGAGCGGCACCCAGCACCGGCAGGTGAGGGAGGCCTTTCGGCCAGGGTTCGGAGCGGCACTGGCTCCGGGAGGAGGCGGGAGGGAGGCCTTTAGGCCAGTGTTAGGAGTGGCACCCGGCATTGACAGGGAAGGGAGGCCTTTTGGCCAGGGTTAGCAGCAGCACCGGCTCTGGGAGGAGGGGGATGGGAGACCTTTCGGCCAAGGTTAGCAGCACACCCGGCACCGGCATCGGGAGGAAGGAGGCCTTTTGGCCAGGGTTAGGAGTGGCACTGGGCACCGGGAGAGCGGGGAGGGAGGGATAGACTTTTGGCATAAACTGCTTAATAATTTCATGCTGGTAAGCTGCTGCAATGTGCAAGGTGCTTGTGCAGGTTGCTGTGAATTGGCCAGAATATCTTGTATGTTTCACTTTCTAACCGCAGCCCGCAGTGTGTCCCTTGTTACCCTGGCAACCCAATCTTTTTGGTGCAGATCTTAGGCTCCACCCTCAAAGCTAAAGCACAGGCTAGGTGGTTCCAAAATCAACCATTCAAACGGGGAAAGTTCGATTTTTTGGGGGGTAGTTGGGTGTAACTCTTCAAGTACGCGAAAAAACGTCTTTGGGGAACATTGAGCCCAATATTGTCTTCAGACCAACTGAACATTCAGAACAATTATATAATAGTGGAATAATTAGCTGCATTAAAGTACACTTACCTTCCACCTACACAAAGCACATTTTCTACCAGAAACAATTAGGGGGTGAAATTGCCCTGTGCCCTGATTTGGGGGCATATATATAGACCATGTATACTAACTGTATCGCCACATAAGGTGTGCCACCAGAGGGCGCTGCCGTGGGAGTCTTGTGAGTCACCTGCATAGATGTGCAGAGCTCAGTAAAAAGGCTGCCCACCATGCTTGTGCCTCACTCTGGAGTTACAATAAATGGGACTAAGGTCACAACAGCTCAAGTACAATACTAGACCTCGTGGAGTCATTCATAAGAGTATTAAAGACATAACAACGATGAGATTACGAACTTTCACGCAAAAATGACTAACGTTGGTGCATTAGAAAAGTTCTCAGAGGGTGAAGATTGGGAAGCCTTTACAGAGCAGCTCGACCAATATTTCGCAGCAAACGACCTGGTAGACAATGATCCGGCCACGCTGGCAGATAAGCTCAGAGCTATCCTGTTGACCAGTTGTGGGCCCGTGGTCTATGGCCTCGTCAGGGATTTGCTTGCACCAGGGAAAACAATGACTAAGTCATACGAGGAGCTGAAAGTGCTAATTCGGGACCAACTCAAACCGAAGGAGAGCATCCTCACGGCCAGACATCAATTTTATACACACCGCCACCCCAAGGGCCAGGAAATCATGACGTACGCTGCCGACCTCAGGAGGCTGGCAGGACTGTGTGAAATCGGCGCATCTCTCGCCGATGCATTGCGGGACTTCCTCGTAATTGGCATCGGTCATGAGGCCCTTCTTCACAGGCTACTGTCTGCTGAAACCACCGTCACTCTGCAGAAAGCCATCAGCGTCAGCCAGGCGTTCATGACCTCAAGCTGCAGCTCCTAGCAGATGATGACTCACTCTCAGGACTCAAACCTGGCAAGTACTGTAAATAAAATGGTGCCTTTCACAGGCAGAACTGTTGAACGTTAATCTGCCCAGGGCAGAGCATACAGGCCCCCGAGTCGTTTAACTCAGCGTCCGCCGAGGGGTGCAAACGTAAGTCGAGTAGCACCATGCTGGCGTTGCGGAGGTAATCAAAGGGCTCATAAGTGCCGGTTCAGAGACTATGTGTGCAAAGGCTGCAGCACAAAGGGCCACCTCCAGTGAATGTGCAAAAGAGCTGTGACTCACCACGTGGAAGAGGAGTTAGCAGATGACTGTGAATCCAGCGCGGATTATGAGGAGATAGCTAGAGAGGCAGCTCAGTCCCAGGGCAAAGTATGGAGTATATACCTGCACCACAGATTGTCCTCCAGTGATAGTGGAAGTCGCGATAAATGGCGTTCCAGTCTTCATGGAAGTGGACAAGGGGTCGAGTCAGTCAGTAATGAGCCAGGAAGCCTTTGAGAGGCTATGGAATGATCAAGCTGAATGACCCAAGCTGGTCCCGGTTCAGGCAAAGCTGCACACCTACACCAATGAACTGATATCAGTTGTTGGTAGTGCAGATGTAACTGTATTCCACGATGGCATGGTGCACAATTTACCATTGTGGATTGTTTCAGGTGATGGACCAATGCTACTTGGAAGAAGATGGATGGGAAAGATTCATTGGAACTGGGAAGACTTCATCCCTCCAGCGATCGACATCCCCCATGCTCAGAGGCAGAGCAAGCCTCCACCTTCGGTTGGACCAGGCATCAGAGAGCAGATCCACGCAGTCCTGAGGCACAGACCGCTCATCACGTCTGTGTGGCGATGATCCGGCCTAGACAATCCAAACACACCTTCCCGGTTTCAGTGGCAGGACTCCTGGGGAGGAAGATTGGATCCAAGGGCACCTTCCCAGCTTCAGTGGCAGAATCCCTGGGAAAGAAGATCGCAGCAGTCGACATCATGGACAGGGAAGAGATGGCATCCAAACCACGAAGTGCAGTGCTAATGGAGCAACGACATGTGGTTCCACGCAAGGAAGATGATTTGGATAAAAGTAGTAAGGCCATTTTAAAGGAGGCCAGCAACCCGCCATTTTTGAATGAAGTGCTTGAAATTGGTAACTAATGTAAAAGTCCAGCTGTAACGAGCAAAATGTTGTTGAGCGATGTCGGGTACAAATTACAGTCAGCCAATGTAGCGGGCGAACACCTAACGGTCGTATACAGACCCAGCGGACTACCCAATGCTGCAGCCTATGTCCCCGGGAACAGAACGATGTATGATAAAGTGTCCCCACAGCTGACAGAAGTAGACAAGCCGCAGAGTAAATGATCCCCGGAGAGCAGAGGCACCGATAGCAATACCCTGCCTCAGATTGGTTTAACATTGCAGGCACCCGATGGCATGAACCGCCACAGGCCAGAAACAGTAAACTGCGCCTATGCTCGCAGTCAACTACCGTCGCCCACCATCCGGGTGGAAAAGGCGCAGCCCACAAACTCACTCGCCACCACGGCAATGCCCAAGAGCGAAGGGTCACACGCAACGGCTCCTCCGAATGGGACCTGGCCCAGCCAGGGTCCCAAACTAGAGAGTGCTCACAACGGTGCCTTCAAGGAAAGCGAGTCAGTGGTCCCCTGCGAACTGCTAGACAAGACGAGGCAACTCCACCGTCGCTTAGACGAAATGCTCAGTCGCTCAGATCGCTTCCTAGGGAGCAGCAGCGACACTGTGCAAACGAAAAGGACAGGGAGGTCACAGACACATCAGCTGTCTTTGGGCCTGCCCAACACTAGAAGTAATGGCAAGATTCCTGAGCTCTGGCAACTCGAGCAAAATGAGCTCACCTCGCCCACAGACCCACTAGCATGGGGTGCTGCGCCGCCACCAGACAACCCGGATCTCATCCGGCCGTGCTGGAACTGGACTGTCCTTGTGTACCTGTACTGATATACCTGTAATGATCATGTACATGTACCACACAAAAAGAAGCACAACTGTAATCCACCCAACAAATGTACCAAGATGTAAATGTAAAACCCATGTGATCAACTTGAATGCAACTTGCATGTAACGGGCCATTAGCATGATCTCTGTGTGGGGGGGAGAATGGACTCACAGCCAGAAAACACTGGGACCTCCACTGGCAACAAATCTCACTACCAACCCACCCAAGCTAGAAGTGACCTTCCAATGGTCAACCAAGAAGAGCAAAGCCCAGGTCACCGTCTATGTACGAGTCAATTTGCATTAAAGACTTGGGGGGAAGTGATGTCATGTATGTAGACCATGTATACTAACTGTACAGTCACATAAGGTGTGCCACCAGAGGGCACTGCGGTGGGAGACCTGAGGGTCTGGAGTCTGGAGGGCCCAGTATAAAAGGCTGCCCACAATGCTTGTGCCTCACTCTGGAGTTACAATAATGGGACTGTCACAACAGCTCAAGTACAATACTAGACCTCATAGAGTCATTCAATAAGAGTATTAAAGACATAACAGGGGGTGGTAACCCGCTCGGGGAGGGATTCTTGCAACTAGCGCAGAAGTCCCACTCCGGCCACTGAATTGGGCTTACCGACACTCAAAGGAAGTGGAGCGCAATCTCGTGCTCTCCATTTCCTTTCGGGGCATTTCCAGGCGCTAACAGGGCAAGTTGTGCAGCACTATGAGAATGCGCCGCATAGTGCTGACACGCTTCAACGCCCCTCCCCTTTAAGCAAAGGGGAGGGCCACTGCACACACTGCCAGGCTTCCGCTGGACCACCAGGACAGCGTGGTCCCAGGTCTTCAGCCCGACACCCAAAACGGAGTGGCGGGCTGCACGATGGCGGCACCGACCATGGAAAAAACTAGATAGACCAGTTGTCCCAAGAGTTAGAAAGAAAAATAAGATGGTGACACAGGGCACTGGCGACCTCCCCTTTAACTTCCGCTCCGTGAGCGGATGTCGGCCAGGTTCTCATCCCACAAAGCTGGCGCTGGCACCCATTCGCGCCAGCCTCGCGGGGCAATTTCCCCCGGGAAACGGAAAGGGGTCAGTGCACGGCGCTGAGGGATCGCCACGCATGCCGATGACATCATCGGTTGCACGGCGGACAGGGGCGCTGCCCTCCGCAAACTCCCGGCAATTTCCCGAGAGCCGGTAGCCACCCCCACCCCAGGCGAAAAGTTGCTAATGGGCCTCTATGTTCTAATAAATGTTCTAAAGATTGACTGTATTACATGGGTGCGGTCGGGTATGGTAGCATAGTGGTTATGTTACTGGACTAGGGATCCAGAAGCCTGGACTAATGATCCAGAAACATGAATTCAAATCCTACCACGGCAGCTGTGGAATGTAAATTCAGTTAATTAAATAAATCTGAAATGAAAACGCAAGTATCAGTAATGGTGACCATGAAATTACCAGATTGTCGTAAAAGCCTATCTGGTTCCCCAATGTCCTTAAGGGAAGGAAATCTTCCATCCTTACCCGTTCTGGCCTATATGTGAATCCAGACCAACAGCAGTGTGCTTAACTCTTAACTGCCCTTAACCGTTATACCAAACCGCTACGAAAAAAAGACCTTCCCCACATGGACTGCGGATTAAGAAGGCTTTCACCACCTTGTCAAGGGCAATTAGGGCTGGGCAATAAATGCCGGCCTTGTCAGCAACATTCAGATGCCAAGAATGAATTTAAAAAATGTAATACAAGAAAATAATAGTGGGTTTTCCTCCCACATTTTATGATTCTCATTACTGAGTCAAATAACATTAGGCTTATTTATCAAGGTCAAGAGGTTCATTTCTGCTGTTACTCAGCTGAGATTGAGATTCAGAATCATGGATCTTCAAAGTAATTTGGATAGAAGAATTCAGTTACTGTTTTTAGTACTATCCAGCATGTGCCCAGCATGATTCCGTTTTCATATACCTCATCCACCATTGACAAAATGCACCTCTGTTCTGATCCGTGGGTTCAACGTCCACTACAATAATCATCACAGAAAATAAACTGTTGTCAGCCTTTTGCTGTCACCAGTAATGTCACCAGTTTGCCAACTGTGGTAATGTATCCTTAGATTTAACATTACATAAGAACATAAGAAATAGGAGCAGGAATAGGCCATTTGACCCCTCGAACCTGCTCCGCCATTTAATAAGATCATGGCTGATCTGATCATGGACTCCCTCCACTTCCCTGCCCGCTCCCTATAACCCTTTACTCTCTTATCGCTCAAAACTCTGTCTATCTCCACCTTAAATATCTACAATGACACAGCCTCCACAGCTCTCTGGGGCAGGGAATTCCACCGATTTCCAACCCTCTGAGAAAATAAATTTCTCCTCATCTCAGTTTTAAATGGGCGACCCCTTATTCTAAGACTAGGTCCCCTAGTTTCAGTTTCCCCTATGAGTGGAAATATCCTCTCTGCATCCACCTTGTCGAGCTCCCTCATTATCTTATAAGTTTCAATAAGATCACCTCTCATTCTTCTGAACTCCAAAGTGTATCAGCCCTACCTACTCAACCTATCCTCATAAGTCAACCCCCTCATCTCCAGAATCAACCGAGTGAACCTTCTCTGAACAGTCTCCAATGCAAGTACATCTTTCCTTAAATACGGAGACCAAAATTGCACGCAGTACTCCAGGTGTGGCCTCACCAATACCCGGTACAGTTGCAGCAGGACTTCTCTGCTTTTATACTCTATCCCCCTTGCAATAAAGGCCAACATTCCATCTGCCTTCCTAATCACTTGCTGTACCTGCATACTAACTTTTTGTGTTTCATGCACAAGGACCTCCAGGTCACTCTGTACTGCAGCACTTTGAATTTTTCTCCATTTAAATTAGAAGTTGCTTTTCTATTATTTCTGCCAAAGTGGATAACCTCACATTTTCCCACATTATACTCCATCTGCCAAATGTTTGCCCACTCACTTAGCCTGTCTATATCCCTTTGCAGATTGTTTTGTCTTCCTTACAATTTGCTTTCCCACCCATCTTTGTTTCATCAGCAACCTTGGCTACATTACACTCGGTCCCTTCATCCAAGTCATTAATATAGATTGCAAATAGTTGAGGACCCAGCAATGATCCCTGCCACACCCCACTAGTCACTGTTTGCCAACTGGAAAATGACCCATTTATCCTGACTCTCTGTTTTCTGTTAGTTAGCCAATCCTCTATCCATGCTAATATATTACCCCTAACCCCATGAGCTTTTATCTTGTGCAATAACCTCTTATGTGGCACCTTATCAAATGCCTTCTGGAAATCCAACTACACCATATCCACTGGTTCCCCCTTATCCACCCTGCTTGTTACATCCTCAAAGAACTCCAGCAAATTTGTCAAACACCATGGCCCTTTGATAAAACCATGCTGACTCTGCTTGATTGAATCATGCTTTTCCAAATGTCCCGCTATTGCTTCCTTAATAATGGACTCTAGCATTTTCCCAACGTCAGATGCTAGGCTAACTAGTCTGTAGTTTCCTGCTTTTTGTCAGCCTCCTTTTTTAGATAGTGGCATTACATTTGCAGTTTTCCAATCTGCTGGGACCGCCTCAGAATCCAGGGAATTTTGGTAGATTAAAACCAAGGCATCCACTAACGCTGCAGCCTGAAGTTTTCTGTTGCCGGGCGTGCGGATTTGGGGATGGGTCAGCAGTAAAAATCCCCGAATTTGCCAGTACGTCGGGAACCCGCTGTCATCCCGCCCCCCTCATGCATTTAATTTGGGTGGCTTTGAAGTAGCAACATGGACACGATCGTCAGAGGTGGGCGACCTCATTGAAGTCATTAATTGCTTGTTGAGACCCTTAAGAGGGTTTTTAACACCAGCTTTTGACTTTTACTGCAGGAGCATGGGATTCAAGCAGCTCATGAACCTTGCCCCTGAAAGAGAGGCAGAAGCTCAGTGGTTATTGGCGAGTCCATTAATTGAGAGCTGGGAGAAGCACATAAATATTTCCACATTACACTTCAGTACTTGCCTCGTGGAAAGGCTCTTGCTCACTTTATTTTGTCCACAGATTTAGGTGGCAGAAGTTTGCAGGTCATTTCTGAAACCTCGGACGGCACTCTCGCCATATTGCTACGTGATGAATGCAGCTCCAACAACACTCAAGAAGCTTGGTACCATCCAGGACAAAGCAGCCTGCTTAATTGGCACCCCATCCACAACCTTAAACATCCATTCCCTCCACAACCGGCATATCGTGGCTGCAGTGCATACCATCTATAAGATGCACTGCAGCAACTCACCAAGGCTTCTTCGGCAGAACCTCCAAAACCCACGACCTCTACCACCTAGAAGGTTGACGGAAGCAAGCACATGGCGACACCACCACCTCCATGTTCCCCTCCAAGTCACACACTATCCTGATTTGGAAGCATATCGCTGTTCCTTCATCATCGCTGGGTCAAAATCCTGGAACTCACTCCCTAATAGCACTGTGGGAGTATCATCAGCACACGAACTGCAGCGGTTCAAGAAGGTGGCTCACCACCACCTTCTCAAGGCAAATTAGGGATGGGCAATAAATGCTGGCCTTGCCAGCGACGCCCACATCCGGTGGACAAATAAAAAAAGAAAATAGAAGAAAAATATATCACAACATTGAGGAATTGGCCCTCTGCTCTCCACTTTACCTGCCATCTACTACATCATCATGGGTGCTGCGTATACTATCTCACCTTCCTCCTCAGAATCGGATGAAGATGAGTCCCAGCCTGCGGCCAAGGATAGACCTTTGGAGGACACCAGAGGTAACGATACAAGAGTGGGAAGAGAAGCCGCTGCAGGTGATTCTCTGGCTACAATTAGATAGATAAGAATGGAATCAGGTGAGTGCAGTCCCACTCAGCTGGACGGCGGTAGAGAGGCGTTGGAGAAGGATAGAGTGCTCAACCATGTCAAAGGCTGCAGACAAGTCAAAAAGGGTAAGGATCAATAGTTTTCCTTTGTCACAGTCACAGAGGATGTAATTTGTGACCTTGATAAGAGCCGTTTCGGTACTGTGACAGGCACAGAAACTGGAAAGGAGCGATTCAAACATGGAATTGTGGGAAAGAAGGGCACGTATTTTGGAGGCGACAACATGTTCAAGGACTTTGGAGAGGAAAGGGGGGTTGGCGATGGGGTGGTATGCAAGGGTGGAGGGGTTGAGAGTTGTTTTTTTGAGGAGAGGGGTGATGATGGCAGATTTGAGGGAGAGGGGGACAGTACCTCCAAGATTACCCTCTTTCTCGATAGCCCGTGAGGCTCAGCATCTGCGTGCAGCTCAGTAGAGCTTGGAGTGTGCTGCACCCTCTGCCAAGGAGTCTCCACTGCTGGCCCTGTGAACACCATCTGCTATTGCTCACTTGTGAAGTCTGAGACACCAGGTGACAACCACTGGGCCAGGAAGCACCCATGACTGCTTTAAATGGGGCCATTACGTTAGAGTCGAACTGAACAACACACTGAGCAAAACATTGCATTCCCGACCCGCTACGCAGCCCACCTGACTGAGTCCAAGGTAAAAATTCTAGCCCTTTAGTTGCTTGAAAACATTCAGCAGTGTATCAGTTGGCATGTCTACAACCAAGTGCGGTTTAATTGCTATCTTAAGAGAAACATTAAGTACAAGGTTTGTTTGCATGACAGGACCAAATGTAATGTTTCTTAGGTAAATAGATGCTACCTTGGACAGACATCTCATAAAACAGTCAAAACATCCAGACTTCACCTGAGCCAAGGTCAAATAGATCTTATCTTGTACAGCAAAGCAACACAACCCATCTAAGCAGCTGAATGCTTACCAGGCTTACAGCCCTGACTTAACGAAGAATGTGCTGCAGCATTACTCGAAAGTTTAGACTGCTTTGACAGATAGAGAATATCAGGTAACCTAAAGGACAAGGAAGCATATCACCTTACGAAGTCCCAGCTTCTCATTAGCTGACCAGAAGTACAAGATATTAGTATTGAAAAATGAAACATTGTTTTTCATTCAACATTCACTCAGGTGAAATGTCTGAATCTGAAACTAGATTTTGCCTTGTGGTAGTAAGTAAGTGTATTTCACCCTGTGATAAAATTTTTGGCAGTAAATATACATGACCCATACTTATGAGTGGTGATTTGGTGCAGCACAGCATCTGTCAGCAACTCCCAGGAATTCCTCCACTTACTAAATGTAGTGCGATTTGCTGCTCATGTACTGACATTTGCATAAAAAGTCCCTGAAATGAAGAAAACTGCAGCTACTGAGTAAATCTAAGCAGTAATACTTGCTGCAGAAAAAATTACCTGCCATGCCTACATTTACCAATATTTGCAGTGTTCATTCTGTGCTAGTCATCAGTGCCAATACTACAAACTGTTCGATTATTAGACAAATGAAAGGATTGGAGGCAAATAATCAAATCTTAGCTCCTAAGCATGTCCCTTCCCTTGACAATGACAGTCACTAAGAACATCTGTGAAATTCAAAGTCAGACACTTAAAAAGTTTATTAGAGTGCAGCAAGATAACAATTTGAATTCACGATCAAAAACAAGAAAGCTAAATATTTAATTTCAAAGCTTGGTACTGGAAAATCTCTTGACCCTGAAGGCAAGAGGTAAGGAATCAGCTTTCCACCTGGCTCAGTTATTGAGACTATCCATGTCGACAAATGCTATCACATTGGTGCGTGTAGCAGCAAACAGTGGTCCTGACTACCAAAAGGGCTAAAAGTCAGATCTACACACCAGTTCCATTAGTGCCAATTGTGTCTCTGAGCTTCAGAGAAAAATGGAGCAACCAGACATGCACATGCTCAGTCTGCTTCCTAGTGTGAATCAGCCACCTGGAGAAAGAGTAGGGAGGGTTGAGCTCAGGCTAGTGTATAGACAGCTTCAATGCAGTTCATCATTATTGTTCTGTTAACAGACATTGGGGTAGACTTTCACCTTCGTTTTTGGCAGTTTTCTCAGCAGCACATCTGTTTTTTGATGAGAAACCACCCAGCAAAATTTTCCCCCTTATTTTTTAAAGACTTCTACCCACATTTCGAAAAGACCACCGGGGAGCAAACCACCCATGTGTACCGCCGAGAAAACCACCAGGATCAAAG
The DNA here is from genome assembly GCF_044704955.1 of Pristiophorus japonicus. Classification (NCBI taxonomy): domain Eukaryota; kingdom Metazoa; phylum Chordata; class Chondrichthyes; family Pristiophoridae; genus Pristiophorus; species Pristiophorus japonicus. The sequence continues at coordinate 81,913,008 of NC_091980.1, forward strand.
TTTGACCTCAATGGGGGCCCAAACACACCAACGAGGAAACCGCCCATGAGAAGCTGCCCGAAACAGGACGGTAGGTGAGCACCCTGCAAAGAAAGGTAAGTTGGAGGATTTATTATTATTAATTTTTAAATTCTAAAATGGCGATTATCTTAAAAACTCTCATGAGAATGTTTTATAACTTTAAATTTTTTTTAAGTGAAAAAATATTTTTTAAGTTTTCCCCCCTCCCTAGGCCCAACCGCAGCCTCGGACAAAATTTTAAATACTTACCGTCCATTCCAGTAAGAACTGTCATTTTCCCTAGTTTCAGCTTTAACCGCCGAGAAACTGCCGAGAATCCTAGTGCAAGATCCATTTTCTCGCCGGGCGGTATTTCTTACCTTTATTATGGAAATTTTCGCCGGTGTTAATTGCAGAACCTTAGCGGTGTTTCTGGGCATCAATTGGGCGGTGAGGGCTTTAGGGAAAGTCTAGCCCATTGTATTTTGGGGGGCACTGTATCAGCTCCAGCTGTGCTATCGGGCCCAACACAGTACTATTCCAATGCCAAGCCTCCTATTTTGTGTATCTTGGTATAGGCACGGCGGCCAAATTAGAGGGCAATTAAGCTGCTCTATACTCGGATTTTCCTGCCAAATTTACACAGCTGCAGGCAAACAAATTCAGGATATAAAATCATGGTATAACAAGGGTATTTGTCTCAGTTAGAGCTTGTCTGTTAGCCCGAGTTTACTGCTATTAAAAAAGACTAAAAATTCAACCTTAGCTGGTAAATTTGGTTTAAAAGGAGCTGCATCTTTTTTGTTTCATCCTTTGCTGCTATATCAAAAAGATCAATGTTGCTCCTAGAGCCCTTTCTGCAAGCTACAGTGCTATTAAATGCTTCCGTGAGCATTTAATAGCACTCCAGCATTAACACTGCCAGGAATGAACACTGGAATTTATCACTGACATCTACAAGGATCCGACTATTTTCTTCACAGTTCCATCCCTAGTTATGACTCAATTTGCTCTCAATCATTTTGCCATTAAGCATCGCCACTGGTGCTGAGTAGAGACTTCAGACTATCAGTAAATATAGGACATGTTTTTTTTAAAGTTCGAACTGTTATTTTTGAATCCACCCGTTTATCACCACACAATCTAGCCTCAAGACACTGCCGTTCTACTGAGTGAGCACGGAATAAAAAATGTTTCATTTTTTAATACTCTCATCCTTGATAGAATGATTGCAGGAAAAATCTTTATGCATTTCACCAATGTTAATGGTATGGTTCAACATAATTTCAATCCATTCTAATCATTGATTGTTTATTGAACAAAATAAATGTAGGATATATGTGGCATGAGATTTCTGTTGAAAATCTAAGGTGGCACTGTATAAAACACAGTTAAAGTGCATATATACATATACGTATTAATTATTCAAGTAGAAATATTATATTGTGCCTGTAAATTAGATTATAATACATATTACTGAAGGGATTGTAATATGTTCTGACAGTCTATATTGCTAACTAAATTGCCTTTACATGGTTTGACCCTGTTTTCACAGAACAAATTAGTAACATTCATAAGAGTTTGTACAAAGGGTGCTAATGCGACAGGTTGGAGCAAGATTGAGTTTTAGACAATTCAACTGGTTAAACACAAGAAGCTCTGTGGAAGAGGCAATCTACGAGGTATCATGATGAAGAATCTAAAATAATGAAATACTAGGGGCTGAGGTCCCTTGTTTGATGAACAAGCTTTAGTAGTTTTTCTGCATTGTAAGGTATCTCTCTCTCTACCTGCTCCTGCACCTCTAATTTCCTGGTTTTATCCTTTTCTATCTAACCCCATGGGAAGATTTCCTCTGCTTTCTATGTGTTAGTGAGATCATAAACATAACTGCCCCTATTTCTTATGTTCTTATAATAGAAAAGTTTGCTTTATTTAGTAAATGCCTTAAAATGTTTATAATTTTGCTGGAAATTGTGATCAGAGAAAATCTTCTCACTGTGGTTATGATGTTGCTATGGCATAGCAACCAGACAAAGTCTTCACACATTCCCCTCTCCCAGTAGTCCATAAGCTTTGGTTCTGTTCACCAATACAGATGCATGTCTTTGCTGCTGTTATTGTGTCATCACAAACAACTTGCACTCCTCTCTTTGCGACTGGAAGATTCATTTACATAAATTTCAATCTCACTCTTTATTTTACCAATGTTCAAATTGATGGAGAACCACCGATAGTCGCAGCACCTTACTTTTATTAGATCGAGATGAGTTGACAAGCCAACAGCTCCATTGTCATAATCATTAGAAAGTACTGCAGTTAAAGTGAACACAGACAAGGGAAGTTTAGCAGCTCATCATCTGTGATCCCAATAAAAAAAAAATAGAACCACCACGAATATCAAAAACGTTCTTTATGTGGTTGACATAAACATACTTTCATGTACCTTTTGGAAATTGTGCAGAATGGAATTTTGTCAAATTGAATCCCATGTGATTAATTATAAGGAACCCTATTTGGTCGAAGGCAACTTTTACACCCACTCACCACTATGCAAAACTGCACTCGTCAATATGGCAGTTGAGAATTAAAGCTAATTCATGCAGAATCCGCACAATCCTCAAGTTCTGATGTATTATTTCACATTTAAAATATTTTGCATCAGTGGAGTAGAAACACCAAGGGGATGAAATTGCGGTAACATTCTGGGGCCGGGAATTTTATCGCCCGGCCGGGAAGTCCCGCCACCAATGCAGAATTGGGCGTACGCCCCTCAGTGGAAGCAGAGTGCTGTCTCCGGTGCTCCGCTTCCTTTGAGGGGCGTTCCCAGGGCGGTAGCACGGTGCTGAGTCCAGCGCTATGCGGAGCAGGCTAGCGATACGTGGATGCTCCGCATAGCACTGACACGCTACAACACCCCTCCCCTTTCATAAAAGGGGAGGGCCGCTGCGCACTCTGCGTGGCCCTTTGGTAGCCGCCACTGGCCCATCGGGGACAGAGTGCCAGGCTACATGATGGTGGCCCGGTCCTCGCCATGGTCAGGTCTAGCCACGAGTTGGCCAACCAATAAAGATGGCGGCCTGGGGTGCTAAAGGCCTCCCCTTTAAATAACGCCCTAGGAGAGGATGTCTGCCAGTTTTGCGACTCGCGAAGCTGCCGTTGACATCCTCCCGTGCCAGCCTCGCAGCCCGTGGGCCAATTTCCCCTGCGGGGCAGAAAGGGGTCAGCGTGCACTGCGACGATGTCCAAACCTCCAGGGCAATTTTCCGGGAGGCAGTAGCGCCCCCTCCCCCGGGCAAAATCGTCCTTGCGGAGGGGCTAGCGGGGTTATAAAAAGGGGCAATTTCTCCTCCCAAGACGCATAACTTCCTTTATTAGTTAGTACAATGGTTAAAATATTTGCTTAAAATTCCTTTGTGTGCTATTTTCCATCTTAAATGGGCCAACACTGAAACAATGTTTTGTGCAAAGGAAGTTTCTGGGAACTTGTTACCCAGTTCTCGATCAGAGAAAATTAAACCTTCAAATGAGCCAATTATTGGGAGATGGATGCAATTAGCTGAACTCATACAGCATTTGCTGATTCATGGTACACTCCAGCAATGCTATAAGTCAACGCAAGCCAGACTTCAATAACAGCAAATTGTGGTAGCTGAGGGCCATTTGCATTCTCAGCACTCTTGAATGAAGTGTACGAAGAAAGGGCTGTGTGGGCACACAGGCAAAGTGAAAGCTTTGCCCCGAGGCCTATTGGAGGAGCAATTTATATGGAGATTCAGACTGTCCAGAAAAAATAATGGCAGAGGTAAAAGCAATGCGAAAAGCTGGTTAACCCTTATATCACAGGTAGGAAGTTCTGGCCAACTACTTTCTTCCACCTCCACTGCACATATCTTTGATGCTCTAGAAATATTCTACAATTGAATATCAGGCCCTGAGATCTGGGTACCCAGGCTTCTCAGTCGAGAGCTGCCGTTTCTGGACTCTCCGATCAATATCTACAGCTTCCATGTTTACAACCATGATTAGGCCATTCAGCCCCTTGAGCCTGTGCCCCCATTCAGTGAGATCATGGCTGATCTGTGATCTAACTCCATATACCCACCTTTTGCCCATATTCCTCATTACCTTTGATTAACAAAAAGCTATCAATCTCCGATTTAGAATTACCAATTGATCTAGCATCAATTGCTGTTCGCGGAAGAGAGTTCCGAACTACTATAACCCTATGAGCTTCATTTTCGCCACCATTTGGCGCTTTTTGTTTTGGCGTCCACTGTTTTTGATTTTGCAACTTTCCTCAAAGTTTGTACGCCGGCGGCGACTGTCAGTGCCAGATTTTTTGCATGGCAGATTTTTTGGCACAGGTCTGGTTGAAAACTGATTTCCATGCTGTTGTTGGTCCTTTATGGCCATTTAACCGATTGTTGCCGCCACCAATTTTTTCTTAAGGCAGCGAGTGGCCTTAAGTCCGATCAGAAAACCCTACATTAACTTAAGGAAATTGGTGCTCAGTATATTTCTGAGTTTTTGGAGCGAGGGAAGAAGACAATTTAAGACACAAATTCATGATGATTTTTGCAGAGGGAGCTCGGAAAATAACTCGGAAAGTTAATTTTTCTCACAGGATGTTTTTGAGAATGAGCAAATTGTGATTCCACCCCACCACAGATTCTCTGCTCAGGGGCTCCAGGCACGGGTCAGAGGAGTGCTGGCCGGCCGGCGGCAGGATCGCTCCCTCGGCCGGACACAAGCACAGGAGCTCGGCGCTTGGATTCCACCCACCCGTCCGGATTCAGCTTGGAAAGAAGCCCGGGGGGTCGACTGGAATCCAAGCGCCAAGCTCCTATGTTTCTGTCCGGCTGAGGGAGCAATCCTGCCGGCATGCACTCTGAACTGTGCATCGGAAATGGCACAGCAGCAAACATACGCATTTCGGCAAAAGCTATAATTAAAGTGCCATAAATCACTGTGCGTCGAATCTCCCTGGAGACAGAGCTTCGTGTTGCGCTTGCGCAGACCAGGGTGTGGTCCGTTCTACTAGGGCATCACTCAGCAAAGGTGCTTCAGTAAGTACTGTCTCACAATAACAAGAATAACAAAGTTAAGAATAATAATAACGATTACTTTACCTCATGTAATAAGGTTGATTTGCATGCATGCCATGCGGAGGCAACGGCTAATATGATGCCTTCATCACAGAAACCAGATCGCTCGGGCATTGATGGGAAGCAGACCATACCCTGATCGAATCTCCAGGGATAGGTGCTCAAACCTACACCTGAGTGAGGCTGACTGCATTGGTCGGCTGCGATTTAGAAAGGAGGTCATCACAGATCTGCAAGCTAATTAGGGCAAACATACAGCCAAGAAGTGGCAGGAGGACTGCCCTACCTGTGGAAATGAAGGTCACTGCAGCACTTGCCTTCTATGCTTCTGGCTCATTTCAAGCAACAACTGGGGACATATGCTGCATCTCGCAGCACGCCACACATTGCTGCATTCGACAGGTGACTGCTGCACTGTATACCAAAAGGGACCAGTTCATCAATTTCCCTATGACCACTCAGGCAATGCGAGACAGAACTGTGGGGTTCTCCAGAATTGCTGGCTTCCCAAAGGTACAGGGTGTGATCGATTGGGCCCACATCACCTTGAGAGCACCCGAGGTTTATCACAACAGGAAAGGGTTCCATTCCCTAAATGTCCAGCTCGTCTGCAACGATATGCATCGGTTCATGGCAGTAGATGCCAAATATCCAGGTCGCATCCATGATGCTTTCATTCTACGTGAGAGCATTATATCTGTGATGTTTCAGGAGGGGTACAGGCTCGCTATTTGGCTTATGATCCCCTACGCAATCCCCACACTGAGCCAAGGCGTTGGTACAACACGTCGCACATAACATAAGAACATAAGAACATAAAAAATAGGAACAGGAGCAGGCCATACGACCCCTCGAGCCTGCTCCACCATTCAATAAGATCATGGCTGATCTGATCATGGACTCAGCTCCACTTCCCTGCCCGCTCCCCATAACCCCTTATTCCCTTATCGTTTAAGAAACTGTCTATTTCTATTTGAAATTTATTCAATGTCCCAGCTTCCACAGCTTTCTGAGGCAGTGAATTCAACAGATATACAACCCTCTGAGCGAAGAAATTTCTCCTCATCTCAGTTTTAAATGGGCGGCCCCTTATTCTAAGATCATGCTCTCTAGTTCTAGTCTCCCCCATCAGTGGAAACATCCTCTCTGCATCCACCTTGTCAAGCTCCCTCATAATCTTATATGTTTCGATAAGATCACCTCTCATTCTTCTGAATTCCAATGAGTAGAGGCCCAACCTACTCAACCTTTCCTCATAAGTCAACCCCCTCATCTCCAGAATCAACCTAGTGAACCTCTTCTGACCTGCCTCCAAAGCAAGTATATCCTTTCATAAATATGGAAACCAAAACTGCACGCTATATCCCAGATGTGGCCTCACCAATACCCTGTACAACTGTAGCAAGACTTCCCTGCTTTTATACTCCATCCCCTTTGCAATAAAGGCCAAGATCCCATTGGCCTTCCTGATCACTTGCTGTACCTGCATACTATCCTTTTATGTTTCATGCACAAGTATCCCCAGCTCCCGCTGTACTGCAGCACTTTGCAACATGACACGGAGCATCATAGAATAGACAATTGGCATACTGAAGGAGCATTTCCGATGCCTGGACCACTTTGGAGGCTACCTGCAATATGTCCTTCATCACGTTGGTCAGTTCACTGTCGTGTGCTTCATGCTGCACAACTTGGCCATCATGAGGGGGCAGGTAGTGGACATTGAAGATCCTCCTGCAGGGAAAAGGGGAGGGGGGAGGAGGAGGATGAGGACGCTGGCAACAAGGATGATGAGGAGGAGGAGGAGTAGGAGGAGCAGCAGGAGGGTGAGGAGGACCAGCAGCAGGAGGAGGAGGACGAACCCATGCCACCACTTCAAATGACGGTGGAGGAGGCGGCCTCGTGCACCTATAGCCATAGCTAGAGGCTTGCATCAGCAGCTAATCCGTGATCGCTTTACTGCCTGAAGGCTAAACGGCCCGACAGTGTTGATTGACTCTTTGCATCTATTGGTGTGAAAAAATAATGCACATAATAATGTACGTAATGTTGTCTTGGTTTATGTTGCATTAATTCAAAAAATAATGTACCGGATTCTGCTCAAATTTATAAAATAATTAGGCTTATTAAATATTTGTACAGTTTTACTTAACTTTAATTTTAAAAAATTGTATCAAACGTTAAACTTTTCAATAAAGAAAACAACAAGCAGCAGCAACAAAACAAACAAACAGACAAAATCTAGCTGCAGCCACCTCTCCTCCCCCTTTTTCAAAGACCTTAGTGCTGTGAGCCCCTCTTGCCCCTGTTGCTTCTACCCCTATCCGTGCCCGTTGTCACAAACCTTTGCTTCCTCACCCTGACCCCAAGGTTTTTTCTGTTTTCTGCGCGAAGGCACATTTGTTGTTGGTGGGGTTGGACAGGGACAGACCTAGCAGACAGCATTGTGGAAGGCCCGGGTTCCTCTTCGGACTCTTCTTCAGCCTGTGGAGCAACCCGCGGCACATTACCTGAGGTTGGTCTGTGGATTGGAAAGTGAGTGTCAGCAATTGAAGCTGCCAATTGCTGTTGGGCAATGACAGCCTGGGTGTGTTCACTTATTGCAGCAGCTATCTCCGACATTCCCTCCCTAACCTCCGACATCCCCTCCCTCATCTCTCTTGACAGAGCTCCCATTCCTCCAGACAGTGTTGCTACTTCCACTGACAGTCCCATTAATTCTACTCTCACCCCACCCATGGTGTCCAGGAGCGAACTCGATAGCTGAATGCTCTCCCCACTCATTCCCATGGTTGAGCTTTCCTTCCCACCCTCCTTGGCCATCTTCCAGCTGTGGCTTGCTGCAACCCATTGGGACCTGCAGCCTCAGACTGTACACCATGAAATGTCGCATTAGTTGTATCGCTCAGCAAAGAGCTTGGCGTCCTCAGGGAGTTCATCGGCTCCAATTCCAATGTAAACATCTCGGTATTGGGGGCTTCCTGCAGCCCTTCATTCTCCAGGTCATCCTCGTCCTGATGTTGATGAAGAATATCTGGACTGATCTTGCTCTGCTTCTACTTCTGCTTCGGCTTCTGTCTCTTCCTGATGTGCAACATCTGCAAAACATAACAAAGCAGATGTTTGGTTAATAGCAGGGGAGTGGCAGAGGGGGCAGGGTGACATGAATACGCGTGTTACACAGCGCAGGCTCTTTTCAAAGATGATGTCAACCCAGACTGTGGAATTTGCAGGGCTTACCTTCTGTCGGTAACCTGGGCCCAGCATCCACATTGGTGGTTGATCTTCTCTTGCGAGATTTAATCATTTCAGCAATCCTCTGTTCCACGGCTGTTAGTTGCAGCCTACTTGGCGCACCTCCTCCAATTTTTGACCTTTCTCAGTTGATCTATGACATTTTCCTCTGCAAAGATGAAAATAGAACTTTTTAAGAGAGGGTACTTCTGCTGTGGTGGCCACATACACAAACACGCACATACACGCACACACACTCACATATTAGTCACATTTACAAATCGAATTGCAGTGCATAATTCAAAATATTATTTACAGTAACTGTTTGGCCAAGGTCCTGCCACTTTTTTTGACCTGCGTGCCACATCTCGGGGTCATGGCCACTGCATTAAACTCTTCTGCAAATTGTACCCAAAGTTTTGCTAGTAGAGAGGATTTCAGCTTCTTTTGTCCCATTCTCCCTTTGTTCTCAAGCACATCCCATCTCCTCTCAATTATGTTTACCAGGGGCTCAATTTCTTCTGCTAGAAATCTCCTGGCTCTTCCCCCTTACCCTTTTCCTTGTCCTTCTCCTTCTCCTTGTCCTTCTCCTTCTCCTGCCCATAGATCTAGCTTTTGCAGCTAAAATTTAAATCCAACTCCGATCCCAATGTGTTCTCACACGCTCTTGATCCAGACCAGGAAGTTCACTGTGGATGCGCGGGCACACCCGTCACATGGAAAAAGTGATTTTTTTTTCGGCGCATGCTGAGAGATTTTTCGGTGCACACTTGAAGTTCCACCCCCAGACTTAACTTCGGGTACCGTAGCGCCAAAATGAAATTTTACTTTGGCGAAAGTTGTTTTGTTTTTTTCGGCGCAATTGGGCACAAATAAATCGGGCGTTCATCCTCCTGGGTGCCAAAAATCGGCAAAGAGGAAAATTGAACCCTTTGTGTGCAGACCAAACTTCTACCACCCTTTCTGTGTAGAGTCCACTTAGGCTCCTCTCCATTCTGTGTGTGTCACCCTGTAACCTGCCGTCGGGCTCACTAAATAATTCTCTGTGGGTCAATGTTTCAGGAGTGGTGCTTGTAAAAGAGAGATGTCAGAAAGTATTTGGCAAGCATGGTGTGGATGTTGTTGAAAAGGGTCCCCTTGCTGTTCTTCCTCAGCTTATTGCCTAGGAGAGTGGAAAAGGATATCCGGTAAACAGATATGGATGAGCAGATGAATATTTTCTGTTATTGCACTGCAAGGTATAATCTGAAACATTCACACCGTGAGTTGATATTAGACTACAGTGCAATAACAAGGGATAGAAGACGAATAATATCACACCCAACCTGCATCTGACAACTCCCTTCCAACTTCCCATCTCCCATAACTTCTCGCATATGCCTTCCTAGGAATTCAGGGTTTTTTTCCTCGTAGGCAGTGATGGATGGTAGTTAATCTTTCTTCGGTGGCCATTCTAGGTAACTGCTCAGAGCAACTTTCTCCTTTACAAACAGAATTTATAGTGAGAAAGGCCTTTACTTACTATGAAATGAAATGCTCTTCATGTCATATATGTATTCTCTGTATATACTATGCTAGTACCACTAGAGGATGCAACTGTGGGAGGCCCAGGCAGGAGCTGTATAAAAGGCTGGTCACTACGCAGTGAATGCACTCTGCAGTTACAATAAAGAGACTAAGGTCACAGCAGTTCAAGCATAGCACTAGGCCTCGTGGAGTTATTCTACAGATAAGTAGAGACATATTACTTCAGATGTCAGTAGGCATTCAGCTATGCCAGTGCTTACCAGTGTAGGCATACTACAATCACTTTTTCTATAACCCTTCATCTTAGGCAATGAGTGAAGACATGCATGCAGTGGAAGAATGAGGATATGCATATTTCTGGTACGTTGTATATGGTACTTAACAGAGTGAAGGTAAGGTGGCTTCTGAAATATCACTGTTTCACGGTCTGCCTCTCTGCTCTTACCTCATCTGTCCTGCTTTGACCATTAAGCACTGGAATTAAGCAGATTGAAATGCTGCAGCTACAGAGTATATCCCTCCCAGTCAGTGGTGGAAAACCAATCAAAGGTCCACTGGATTGGATTGTCAGCCTAGATTTAGTACTCAAGTCTCTGGAGTGGGATTTGAACCCACAACCTTCTGACTGAGAGGTGAGACCACTACCACTGAGCCACGGCTGACATCATAATAAAAGCCCTCGAGTACCTGAGCCAGACGACCATTCTTTCTGCATGAATCTATAGTGAGTACCAGCTAGTCATTTGATCGTGAGGGATGTTACTGCTGAGTCTAAACCTGTCCTCACTTGGCATCCACATTTGCACACTTTCCATCGTGGACCATTTGATAGCAATCAGAAGCAGAAACTATAGCCCAGGAATGCTGAAGCCAACTGTAGTACTCAGGCTGCCATTTTTAGCTGATATCAGCTATTGCAGCACAAACCATTTATCAAACTGACATTAATCCATTTGAACAAAAGGGAAGAAATGCAATTCTTTGAACATTTTAACAAAAAGCCAATGAAATCTTAGAAACACGAGACGTTTCAAAGTGACACTTGTGAAAAATTCAATTTTGAAAAAACTAGCAGACAAGAGAACTTGTGGTAATGAACTTTTCTCATGTCGGAACCATCTAATATGGCAGCTGACTTCTCTCAAGTTAGAAAAATCCTACCCTCCAAAAAAGCTGTGGATACACAATGCTTGGCAAAAATGTTTCAAGGACAGTAATGAAAAGACTGATTTAGTGGTGAGGTGCTGGTAAGCATAGAAATGCAATGATGTGAGAACATTGCTATTGGGGAAAGCCAGCCACCTACAGGCAAAGAAGGCACAAAGTGTGCCAATACATTGCAGACAGGATATGCACCTGGCTTCAAAATTCATCGGATCCAGCAGGAGTCTAGAAGTGGATGAGGGACTTGAAGAACAGCATTAATGTAAGGCATAAATATTATGGTGAAATAGGAGGCACAGGACTGTAATACTCAAGCTGTCATTTCTGGCTGAGATCAGGACATATGTGCATATGAGGAAAAGTTGCAGTTGTACAAGGTATATGTAAAATGGACACTGACAGAGAAATATTCGAATGTAGCAAATAAAGTGGAAGCAGAAATGCTGGAGCTATGCAAATGACATTATACATGCCAAGCTGGGAGAGTAAATGTACTGTTAAAAGTAATTTCCATGGGCTAAATCACTATGCTGTGAATTCTATCTCTGTGATGCTCCACCATGCTTATAGTGAAGGACTGCAAACATGCATTATACAGCAAGATTGTAAAATTAGGCAAAATTGGCAACTTAATGGAGACCATAATGAGGATCACCTGCTCCCAGAATTGAGACAGAATTCACTGTTTCAACAAGCTCCATTCAGACTGTTCTGATACAGCTCTTCAATTCAGGATACCCTTCCATTCCCAAAAAAGGGGACCTTTTTATGCATGATCTCCAAAGTTGCATCCTGGAATAATGCTATTCTGCCTCATTGTCTTGCACCAGCTATTTCTCCTCTCCATAGCAGGACAGCTTTAAAGGCAACAGCAGTCGTTAAAATGCACAATGATGGAAATTAACTGGAGCTCACCATCGCTAATGCAACACTGCTATACTGGTCCCTAAAATGTAATAAAAACACAAAAGACTAGAACCATCTTTTGAGTTGATCAGCTATACCATCTTACACTATATTATACACTGATTTAGTGCTGTTTTCTGAATAACTCAGGATAGGAAATTAAGATGTTAATTGAATTTCTTGCCAATTTCTTTCTCTCCACTCCTTAAGTTGCCGACACTTGTTGCACAGGTGATGAGCATCCTTACCCAAATGGCCATTTTCAAATATTAGTCTATACAGTGAACGGCCTTTCACCGAATCCTATTCTATTTCCTCACCAAATGTCGATATAAATCCAGTTTCAACAAGGGTCATTAAATAATGACGAGGAGCAGGCAACATGGTTGAATTTATCTTTGTTAGCCAAGGGCCCTGAGACCAATCATAGCACCCAACTCTCTGACAGAGATGAGATAACTCAGTTCAGACTGAGAATCAAATCTCAGTCCTTCAGTTCTCTGTGACTTAACACTACAGCAGGAAGTGCCTTTACCCTCTGGATCACTGGGAGAACTTTGTCTCCTCCTAGTTGAGTACCGTGTTACATATCCCTCTCTGTGGGAAGTTAGCTTTGTTCGACTGGAGTGGTGTTATTCGTTCTGGAGTAACCAGTCAGAGACCATTCATTAGCACTAAAGTTACAGTTTAATAGTTACATGCATATTTCTGTAAGAATGTATGGATATTTAATGTCAAAATACTTGTTGCTTAACAGGGGATTGAGATATATATTTCTACTAATGCAGCTGTATCATGGCACTTCTACTAGACCATGCATACTCATTGAGTCTCAAAAACATTAAACAATGCTCTGTTAAATAAAATTGACAGTCACTTCTCAGCTTATAAATTATAGCTGGAGATTGTTAGAATTTCATCAACTATAGAAAAAAAGACTAAATATCGTGGTTTTGGGGAAAGAAAACCTATTTAATTTCTAACTTTTGTTTTAGATGTTCATCTTACATTAGATTTTCCTTATCTTTAAAAGAGAACGTCACTTTTGTCTCTTGTCCAAGTAATCGCATTTATCTTCATAATAAAGTTTGTCCTGTTGTTTCAAAGGAGCTTTGAGGATTTTCTGCCTGCCAGATATATATTACGAATTGAAAAAATATACTGCATTGTTTCCCCATACACAGATGCTGCAGAGTGCAGGTGGCTCAATGTGTGATGCACATCATTATGTACGCAATTTAAGGATGAGGAGGAGGGCCAGACCATACACACCCCGCACGTACAGGGAAATGAGGTCTTGCCTCGACGTGTCCATCCACACCTGCCTTCAGAGACTGCGCTTCCACAAGGTGGTGATCAATGAAATATGTGAGCTCATCAGCCCACATATGCAGCCGGCCATCAGGACATCAGTGTCGGTCGAGGTCAAGGTCACCGCGTCACTGTCTTTCTACGCGTCCGGTTCCTTTCAGGCCTCCGCGGTCGGGATTTGCCCTCTGTCTCACCATGCCACCCATCGCTGCATTAGACAGGTCACGGAGGCTCTGTATACGCGAAGGACGGACTTTATCAGCTTCCCCAAGACCACAGAGGCTCAGACTGTCAGGGTTGGAGCATTCTACCACATTGCTAAGCTCCCCGGGGTGCAGGGAGAAATACAGTGCTCTCACATCGCCTTGCGGCCACCTTCTCAGAACCCAGAGTTTTTTCGTAGCAGAAAAGGATTTCACTCCCTGAAGGTCCAACTAGTTGTCGACCACAACCAGATCACAATGGCAGTGAATGCCAAATGTCCGGGCAGCTTCGATGAGGCTCACATCCTGTGTGAGAGTGCTGTCTCTGACATCTTTAAGAGTCAGCCACAAGGACAATGCTGGATGCTTGGTGATAACCAATATGGTGGAATTCTATATTAGGATGGAGAATGAAACAGTTAATTCAGAGACCATGGACCAGAACTTAAAGACGGGTAACTTGGAAGGTATGAGGCGTGAATTGGCAAGGATAGATTGGCGAATGATAATGAAGGGGTTGACTGTGGATGGGCAATGGCAGACATTTAGAGACCGCATGGATGAACTATAACAATTGAACGTCCCTGTCTGGCGTAAAAATAAAAAAGGGAAGGTGGCTCAACCGTGGCTATCAAGGGAAATCAGGGATAGTATTAAAGCCAAGGAAGTGGCATACAAATTGGCCAGAAATAATAGTGAACCCGGGTACTGGGAGAAATTTAGAACTCAGCAGAGGAGGACAAAGGGTTTGATTAGGGCATGGAAAATAGAGTACGAGAGGAAGCTTGCAGGGAACATTAAAACGGACTGCAAAAGTTTCTATAGATATGTAAAGAGAAAAAGGTTAGTAAAGACAAACGTAGGTCCCCTGCAATCGGAATCAGGAGAAGTCATAACTGGGAACAATGAAATGGCAGACCAATTGAATAAGTACTTTGGTTCGGTATTCACTAAGGAGGACACAAACAACCTTCCAGATATAAAAGGGGTCAGAGGGTCGAGTAAGAAGGAGGAACTGAGGGAAATCCTTATTAGTCGAGAAATTGTGTTGGGGAAATTGATGGGATTGAAGGCCGATAAATCCCCAGGGCCTGATGGACTGCATCCCAGAGTACTTAAGGAGGTGGCCTTGGAAATAGTGGAGGCATTGACAGTCATTTTCCAACATTCCATAGACTCTGGATCAGTTCCTATGGAGTGGAGGGTAGCCAATGTAACCCCACTTTTTAAAAAAGGAGGGAAGAGAAAACAGGGAATTATAGACTGGTCAGCCTGACATTGGTAGTGGGTAAAATGATGGAATCAATTATTAAGGATGTCATAGCAGCACATTTGGTGACATGATAGGTCCAAGTCAGCATGGATTTGTGAAAGGGAAATCATGCTTGACAAATCTTCTGGAATTTTTTGAGGATGTTTCCAGTAGAGTGGACAAGGGAGAACCAGTTGATATGGTGTATTTGGACTTTCAGAAGGCTTTCGACAAGGTCCCACACAAGAGATTGATGTGCAAAGTTAAAGCACATGGGATTGGGGGTAGTGTGCTGACGTGGATTGAGAACTGGTTGGCAGACAGAAAGCAAAGAGTAGGAGTAAATGGGTACTTTTCAGAATGGCAGGCGGTGACTAGTGGGGTATCGCAAGGTTCTGTGCTGGGGCCCCAGCTGTTTACATTGTACATTAATGATTTAGACGAGGGGATTAAATGTAGTATCTCCAAATTTGCGGATGACACTAAGTTGGGTGGCAGTGTGAGCTGCGAGGAGGATGCTATGAGGCTGCAGAGTGACTTCGATAGGTTAGATGAGTGGGTAAATGCACGGCAGATGAAGTATAATGTGGATAAATGTGAGATTATCCGCTTTGGTGGTAAAAACAGAGAGACAGATTATTATCTGAATGGTGACAGATTAGGAAAAGGGGAGGTGCAACGAGACCTGGGTGTCATGGTACATCAGTCATTGAAGGTTGGCATGCAGGTACAGCAGGCGGTTAAGAAAGCAAATGGCATGTTGGCCTTCATAGCGAGGGGATTTGAGTACAGGAGCAGGGAGGTGTTACTATAGTTGTACAGGGCCTTGGCGGGCCACACCTGGAGTATTGTGTACAGTTTTGGTCTCCTAACTTGAGGAAGGACATTCTTGCTATTGAGGGAGTGCAGCGAAGGTTCACCAGACTGATTCCCGGGATGGCGGGACTGACATATCAAGAAAGACTGGATCAACTGGGCTTGTATTCACTGGAGTTCAGAAGAATGAGAGGGGATCTCATAGAAACGTTTAAAATTCTGATGGGTTTAGACAGGTTAGATGCAGGAAGAATGTTCCCAATGTTGGGGAAGTCCAGAACCAGGGGTCACAGTCTAAGGATAAGGGGTAAGCCATTTAGGACCGAGATGAGGAGAAACTTCTTCACCCAGAGAGTGGTGAACCTGTGGAATTCTCTACCACAGAAAGTTGTTGAGGCCAATTCACTAAATATATTCAAAAAGGAGTTAGATGTAGTCTTTACTACTAGGGGGATCAAGGGGTATGGCGAGAAAGCAGGAATGGGGTACTGAAGTTGCATGTTCAGCCATGAACTCATTGAATGGCGGTGCAGGCTCGAAGGGCCGAATGGCCTACTCCTGCACCTATTTTCTATGTTTCTATGGCCTACCCACCTGGCTGATGACCCAACTGTGTTACACCCACACCAAAACCGAGAAGCGATACAACCAGAGGCACAGAGACACACGCAATGTGGTCCACAAAACAATAACCGTGCTTAAACAGCGCTTCTGATGTCTGGACCACACAGGAAGGGAGCTACAATACAACCCTGAGCAAGTAGCTAAATTTGTGGTCGTGTGCTCCCTGCTGCACAACCTGGCCATCAGGAGGTGCCAAGAATTGCCAGAAGGGACTGATGGTCCACCTCAAGAGAGAGAGGAAGAGGATGATCAGGGGCTGGATGCTGAGCTCGGGCCAGACAATCAGGCTGGCTACGCAACCATGCTCAGGACCCCCTCCAGACTGCAGGAAAGGGCCCGTGGTAGCCACATAGATGCAAGACTCTTACGTGAGGTGCTGATATCTGAACAATTTGACAAAGAACGTTGCTGTGAGTGATAAGGTTGACAAGGGGATCGGAGAAGCCTAAAAAAGGCCAATGAGACCAGGAGCAGCGCGAGTTCGACAAGAGGGGGAAGTTCCAGGGATCGGAGAGGCCTACAAAAGGCCAGTGATACCAGGAGCAGCGCGAGTTCGGCGAGAGGCGGGAGTTCCGGGGATCGGAGAGGCCTACAAAAGGCCAGTGAGACCTGGTGCAGCGCGAGTTCGGCGAGAGGCGAGAGTTCCAGGGATGGGAGAGGCCTACAAAAGGCCAGTGAGATCAGGAGCAGCGCGAGTTCGGCGAGAGGTGGGAGTTCTGGGGATCGGAGAGGCCTACAAAAGGCCAGTGAGACCGGGAGCAGCGTGAGTTCGGCGAGAGGCGGGAGTTCCGAGGACCGGAGAGGCCTACGAAAGGCCAGTGAGACCAGGAGCTGTGCGAGTTCGGCGAGAGGCGAGGCTTGTGCAGCTACAGGGGGAAGGCAAAAAAGAAGTAGAAAGAAACAGAAAGGTGACATCACAGCCAAGGGGGTAAGTGATTGGTTGGATTGGTGAGTAGTTTTTCTTTTTTCTCTTCTATAACAGTGAGTAAACTTTAGCATTGTTGTTTCCAAATTAAGTGTATCTTAGGGTTAAGTCATGGCAGGAGAGCTCGGTCACGTGATATGCTCCTCCTGTACGATGTGGGAACTCAGGGATACTTCCGGTGTCCCTGACGACTACATGTGCGGGAAGTGTATCCGCCTCCAGCTCCTGACGGTCCGCGTTGCGGAATTGGAGCTGAGGGTGGATTCACTCTGGAGCATCCACGATGTTGAGAATGACGTGAGTAGCACGTGTAGTGAGTTGGTCTTACCGCAGGTGAAGGGTCCGCAGCCAGTAAGGGAATGGAAGACCAGCAGGAAGAGCAGTGCAAGGAAGGTAGTGTAGGGGTCCCCTGCGGTCATCCCCCTGCAAAACAGATACACCGTTTTGAGTACTGTTGAGGGGGATGACTCATCAGGGGAGGGCAGCAGCAGCCAAGTTCATGGCACCGTGGCTGGCTCTGCTGCACAGGAGGGCAGGAAAAAGAGTGGGAGAGCGATAGTGATAGGGGATTCGATTGTAAGGGGAATAGAGAGGCATTTCTGCAACCGCAACCGAGACTCCAGGATGGTATGTTGCCTCCCTGGTGCAAGGGTCAAGGATGTCTCGGAGCGGGTGCAGGACATTCTGAAAAGGGAGGGTGAACAGCCAGTTGTCGTGGTGCACATTGGTACCAACGATATAGGTAAAAAAAGGGATAAGGTGCTACGAGACGAATTTAAGGAGATAGGAGCTAAATTAAAACGTAGGACCTCAAAAGTAGTAATCTCGGGATTGCTACCAGTGCCACGTGTGAGTCAGAGTAGGAATCGCAGGATAGCTCAGATGAATACGTAGCTTGAGCAATGGTGCAGCAGGGAGGGATTCAAATTCCTGGGGCATTGGAACCGGTACAAACCGGACGGTCTGCACCGAGGCAGGACCGGAACCAATGTCCGAGTGGGAGTGTTTGCAAGTGCTGTTGGGGAGGAGTTAAACTAATATGGCAGGGGAATGGGAACCAATGCAGGGAGACAGAGGGCAACAAAAAGGAGACAAAAGCAAAAGACAGAAAGGAGATGAGTAAAAGTGGAGGGCAGAGAAACCCAAGGCAAAAAAACAAAAAGGGCCAATGAATATAAAGGGGCTTCAGGAGAGGTCAAAACTAAAAATCATGGTTTAAAAACTCGTATTAAAACACTCTACCTAAACGCACACAGCATTCAAAATAAAGTAAATGAGTTGACGGCACAAATCATTACAAATGGGTATGATTTGGTGGCCATTACAGAAACGTGGTTGCAGGGTGGCCAAGACTGGGAATTAAACATACAGGGTATCTGACAATTTGGAAAGATAGACAAGAAGGGAAAGGAGGTTGGGTAGCTCTGTTAATAAAGGATGATATCAGGGCAGTTGTGAGAGATGATATTGGCTCTAATGAGCAAAATGTTGAATCATTGGGGGTGGAGATTAGAGATAGTAAGAGGAAAAAGTCACTGGTGGGCGTAGTTTATAGGCCCCCAAATAATAACTTCATGGTGGGGCGGGCAATAATCAAGGGAATAATGGCGGCATGTGAAAAAGGAACGGCAGTAATCATGGGGGATTTTAACCTAGATATCAATTGGTCAAATCAAATCAAGTAGCCTGGAGGAGGAATTCATAGAATGCATACGGGATTGTTTCTTAGAACAGTATGTTACAAAACCTACAAGGGAGCAAGCTATCTTAGATCTGATTCTGTGTAATGAGACAGGAATAATAAACAATCCCCGAGTAAAATATCCTCTCGGAATGAGTGATCACAGTATGGTTTAATTTGTAATACAGATTGAAGGTGAGGAAGTAATGTCTCAAATGAGCGTACTATGCTTAAACAAAGGGGACTACAGTGGGATGAGGGCAGAGTTGGCTAAAGTAGACTGGGAACACACACTAAACGGTGGCACAATTGAGGAACAGTGGAGGACTTTTAAGGAGCTCTTTCATAGTGCTCAACAAAAATATATTCCAGTGAAAAGGGAGGGCGGTAAGAGAAGGGATAACCAGCGGTGGATAACCAAGGAAATAAAGGAGAGTATCAAATTAAAAACCAATGCGTATAAGGTGCCAAGGTTAGTGGGAAACTAGAAGATTGGGAACATTTTAAACGACAGCAAAGAATGACTAAGAAAGCAATAAAGAAAGGAAAGATAGATTACGAAAGTAAACTTGCGCAAAACATAAAAACAGATAGTAAAAGCTTTTGCCAATATATAAAACGGAAAAGAGTGACTAAAGTAAATGTTGGTCCCTTAGAAGATGAGAAGGGGGATTTAATAATGGGAAATGTGGAAATGGCTGAGACTTTAAACAATTATTTTGCTTCAGTCTTCACAGTGGAAGACACAAAAACCATGCCAAAAATTGCTGGTCACGGGAATGTGGGAAGGGAGGTCCTTGAGATGATCACTATCACTAGGAGGGTAGTGCTGGACAGGCTAATCAGACTCAAGGTTGACAAGTCCCCTGGTCCTGATGAAATGCATCCCAGGGTGTTAAAAGAGATGGCGGAAGTTATAGCAGATGCATTCGTTATAATCTACCAAAATTCTCTGGACTCTGGGGAGGTATTGGAAAGCAGCTAATGTAATGCCTCTGTTTAAAAAAGGGGGCAGTCAAAAGGCAGATAACTATCGGCTGGTTAGTTTAACATCTGTTGTGGGGAAAATGCTTGAAACTATCATTAAGGAAGAAATAGCGGGACATCTACATAGGAATAGTGCAATCAAGCAGACGCAACATGGATTCATGAAGGGGAAATCATGTTTAACTAATTTACTGGAATTCTTTGAGGATATAACGAGCATGGTGGATAGAGGTGTACCGATGGATGTGGTGTATTTAGATTTCCAAAAGGCATTCGATAAGGTGCCACACAAAAGGTTACTGCAGAAGATAAAGGTACGCTGAGTCAGAGGAAATGTATTAGCATGGATAGAGAATTGGCTGGCTAACAGAAAGCAGAGAGTCAGGATAAATGGGTCCTTTTCGGGTTGGAAATCGGTGGTTAGTGGTGTGCCACAGAGATCGGTGCTGGGACCACAACTGTTTACAATATACATAGATGACCTGGAAGAGGGGACAGAGTGTAGTGTAACAAAATTTACAGATGACACAAAGATTAGTGGGAAAGCGGGCTGTGTAGAGGACACAGAGAGGCTGCAAAGAGATTTCGATAGATTAAGCGAATGGGCTAAGGTTTGGCAGATGGAATACAATGTTGGAAAGTGTGAGGTCATCCACCTTGGGAAAAAAAACAGTAAAAGGGAACATTATTTGAATGGGGAGAAATTACAACATGCTGCGGTGCAGAGGAACCTGGGGGTCCTTGTGCATGAATCCCAAAAAGTTATTTTGCAGGTGCAGCAGGTAATCAGGAAGGCGAATGGAATGTTGGCCTTCATTGCGAGAGGGATGGAGTACAAAAGCAGTGAGGTCTTGCTGCAACTCTATAGTGTATTGGTGAGGCCGCACCTGGAGTACTGCATGCAGTTTTGGTCACCTTACTTAAGGAAAGATATACTAGCTTTGGAGGGGGTACAGAGACGATTCACTCGGCTGATTCCAGAGATGAGGGGCTTACCTTATGATGATAGATTGAGTAGACTGGGTCTTTACTCGTTGGAGTTCAGAAGGATGAGGGGTGATCTTATAGAAACATTTAAGATAATGAAAGGGATAGACAAGATAGAGACAGAGAGGTTGTTTCCACTGGTCGGGGAGACTAGAACTAGGGGGCACAGCCTCAAAATACGGGGGAGCCAATTTAAAACCGAGTTGAGAAGGAATTTCTTCTCCCAGAGTGTTGTGAATCTGTGGAATTCTCTGCCCAAGGAAGCAGTTGAGGCTAGCTCATTGAATGTATTCAAGTCACAGATAGATAGATTTTTAACCAATTAGGGCATTAAGGGTTATGGGGAGCGGGCGGGTAAGTGGAGCTGAGTCCACGGCCAGATCAGCCATGATCTTGTTGAATGGCGGAGCAGGCTCGAGGGTCTAGATGGCCTACTCCTGTTCCTAATTCTTATGTTCTTATGTTCTTATATTCTTATGACACACTGCTGTGTGTGTGCAGCTCAGACATCAATGGTGCCCGTAAACGTGGTGCCAGTTAAAGTTTCCGTTGATTGAAGTTACGTTTTATTTAATCCTTTCATATTAAGGAATCACCAATGTGTAACAGTGCAGCTTTCTCAGACAATGTGCAACAAGGTTATGTTCAATTAAAAAAAATTATACCATCATTGGTCTGAAATCATAAGTATCACGGGCAAAAATACCCAAACCCTGCCCACACCCCACTTTTTCCACCATTGACATCAATCAAATAGTCAACATGTTCAACAACACAGAATACAAATGCAAAGCAGGATGGTGGTCCCCTCCCCCTATACATTACAACAAATTGCATACACCCAGATGGAGATATAACACAGCCATCACCTGCGCGCATGCACCTCACCTTCCTTCCCCCCCTCCCCTTCTTTTCCCCACCTCTACCCCTTCCCCTCCTGCACCTGCCCAAGGAGCTCCTCAGGCGGTGCCTCATTGGGGGGGATGAAGGCAGAGGCTGTGGTTGCACGGGTACGGGAGCAGGGGGTACCGATGGGGGGAACATTCTCTGATGCAGAAGCAGGACCTTGGTCCTTCCTCTCATCTGTCGTTCGTAATGGTGGTGCGGAACCTAGGGGTAGAGTGCCGCGCACTGGAATCACTGGGAGGCCTGTGCCAGCAGTGTTCCTGGCTATAGCATACAGATGGCCTTGGGGTGGAATGGCTTCTGGAGCGTGGCAATGCAGGTTCCTCGAAATCCATGCTACCATCCGTAGAGAACAGACCCAGAGGATTGACGGGCGAGAATCGGAGCTCCTCAGCACCAGATGTAAGATCATCCGGAGAGTCGTGCCCGCGCCCACAACTTCTGGCCTCTGTGGTCTTGCCTGGGGCCATGCTGCTGGCTGAGCTGCAAAACAGAAATGAGGTTATAAGAGGAGAAGGGGGTGCAGGGGTCAGAAGGTGAGTCCAGCGCTACACACAGCATATACATGACAAAAGCACCACTGCTATCAAAATCATCGCAGACATCACTTTTCATGACCATCAACACATTTGCATTACAATGATTTTCATTAGGCCAGTTTTATTTCTAGGACAATTTTAGAAATCATCTATCATATATGATTGTTCCAATGTGAGTGGGTGTGGCATCTATTGACTTTACATCATGCAATGGTATCAACTTTACTCACGTGGCATTACTTCAGGGTCTGCAGATGCTTCCGTGGCCATCCAGATGTGCTAACCGATGAGTGCGAGCACCCGCTCCGCCATGTCAGTGATGTCGCTGATGACTGGTGGCCCCATCCGTTTGCCTCTGCACGGACCTCATCGTCGATAGCTTCTTCTGTAAAAGGTGACAGGATGACATGGCATGAGATCATTGCGTGATATCATTGCTAGGTACTGTCACAGAGGTTGCACAACACATAACCGACAGATGTAATCATGATTATTATGATAATTGTCATTCTTTACCTAAAGACGCATACCGTGACCTCAGGCATTGAGTGCAACATTCCCGGTAAAAGTGAAAGACCTCACATCTGATGATAGTCACTCATGACTGTTACAACTCAAATTATATAAATACATAAGTACATGTAAATAACTGTAATACTTACTCTTGCGGATCCCACAAGGTTTGCGGCATTGGTTGCCCTCACGCACTTCGTTGGTCACCGACGAGACCACCTCTGCTATCTCGGTCCATGTTCTCTGGATGCCCTTGGGCTTCCACATCCTTCCTGTGTCAAATCACCCCAGTGTAACTCGACTTCCTGCAAGAGGGAGGCTTTTGCCTCCTCTGAGAAACTCCTCACTCTTTTCCTCCCTTCAATGTGCTCCTCTCTCACCTCCCTGCTCTCCCCAGCGTCAGTCTCCAAAGCGTGCTCTGTTGCCTCCTCCTCTCTCTCCATTATAGGCCAAATTCGGGCAAATAAGTGGCTGGCAACAGCTAATTTTTATTTCCTTATTTGCTCTAAAGTTCTAAAGTCTCCCTCCTTCCTCCCAAAGCAGCCACACCACACCCACACACGCCTTCAGTCCCTCTCAGCTCCCTCTCTCTCTGTCTCCTCTTCTGCACATGTCATGGTGACCCTTGACCTGCTGAATAGTGGGAATCGAGCGTTGCCATGCCGTTGCTAAGGACAGTGACACTTTACGGCAGAAGATCTGAGAGATTTAACGCTACCGCCTATATCATATAACTCGCGGTAACGCCCAATTTTAAAAATGGAGACTAGGAGCTTTGAGAATGGGCGAGAAGCTGATGATCTGAAAACCCTTTTTTACCACCCACGCCGGAAATAATGCCCATTTTTGGGTGATATGCACAAAATTGTAAAATCTTGCCCATTGTCTCAGAATAAGTGGCCGCCCATTTAAAACTGAGACGATGATGAATTTCTTCTCTCTCAAGGTTGTAAATCTGTGGAATTCTCTGCCCGAGAGCTGCGGAGGCTGGGTCATTGAATATATTTAAGGCGCAGATAGACAGATTTTTGAGCAATAAGGGTTATGGGAAGTGGGCAGGGAAGTGGAGCCGATTCCATGATCAGATCAGCCACGATCTTATTAAATGGCGGAGCAGGCTCGAGTGGCCTATTCCTGCTCCTATTCCTTATGTTCTTATGTTCTTAAAGTACAGGTGCAGCATCCAAAATCCGGAGTTCCGTAATCCGGACTCCGGACCAATTGGTGGCAGGGTCGTCCGGAATCCGTAAAATGTTCCAGAATCCAACCCTGCTGACCTCGAGGTACCGCTGCTGCCCAATCTCGGAACTCGCTGCACCACCCCTCGCCGCCACCCGACCTCAGGCCTCACCTCGTCACCCGACATCGGGGCCTCCTCGCCAGCCTGCCTGAACACCTCCTCCATGACAGGGCCCCGCCCGACCAGCTCCTCTTCAGCAGGGCCCCGCTAGAACACTTCCATGGTGGCGGAGCCCTGCCTGACGACCTCATCGCCCGTCGAGCACCACCCCTCCACCCAATGACCTCATCACCCGGCGAGCCCCACCCCTCCTCCTGACGACCTCATCGCCCAGTGAGCACCTCTCCCCCCACCCGACAACCCCATCGCCCGGCGAGCACCACCCCCCCCACCCCACCCAACGACTTCATTGCCCGGCGAGCACCTCCCCCCCGCCCAATGACCTCATCGCCCAGCGAGCACCATCATTCCGCGCCCCCCGCCCTCCTGATGTTCCTAAATCCGGAAATACCCGAACCTGGGCTCAGGTGTTTCCGGATTCGTGACGTCAGAAAGACGTTCCAAAGTCCAGCAAAACACAAAATCCAGAACGACCTCGGTCTCGAGTGTTCCGAATTCCGAATAAAGAATATACTTTATTTGGGATATAATTTATTTCTCAATTGCAGTTGGACATGTTCGCCTCAGCCACAGAAAATAAATGAAGAGATAAAGAGATAGCCATTAAAATAGTATACTTTCATTAATATTTGGCGGCTCCGTATTCATTACAGTGAAGTTACATGTTTCAGCTTTTTCCTAAAATGTGTGTTCATGGCTCAAAACTCGTTACCATAAGTTGGCCAAACCAAATCACATGCTGGACAAACTGAATTACTTGGTCAGATTTATTTATAGTTAAGATATAAGCTGATAAAAGAGAGTCAGCATCGATTTGCAATGGGCAGGTTATGTCCAACTAATCTACTTGTGTTTAGAGGAGGTAACTAACTTGATAGACAGGGGAGTGTATATGGATGGTGTTTATAAAGACCTCCAGAAGGTATCTGATAAGATTTAACACAAGAGATTGTTTGTATACAAAAATAGCACATGGAATTGGAGGTAACCTTTTGACATGGGTTGACAATTGGTTGGGAGGTAAGAAATAGATAGTAGAGATAGGGGAATGTAGTCTGCTTAGCAAAATGGGACAAGTGATGTTCCCTAGGAATCTGTCACAAGGATTGAGCTTTTCACCATGTATCTCAATGACGTGGGTGAGTGAATAGAGTCTAGCATATCCAGGTTTGTCGATGATACACAGGTTAGGAGGCATAATATGTTGTGTAGATTGGGGCAGGACGTTATACAGGGACAAAGACAGAGTAAGCAAGTGGGCAAAACTGTGTCAGATGGAGTTCAATGTGGAGAAAAGAGGTAATCCACTTTGGATCCGAGTAAGAAAAATCAGAACATTTTCTTAATGGTGAGAGACTAGGAACTGTGGAGGAGCAAAGGTTTACCACTAAAACATAGTGCACAGGTAAAACATCATCAAAATGGCTAATAGAATGGTGGCCTTTATCTCAAAGGGGACTTGATTACAAAGGGGAGGAAATTATGTTTCAGTTGTACAGAGCCTTGGTCAGACCTTCATCTGGAGTACTGTACTCAGTTTTAGGCACTGCATGTTGGGGAAGATATATTGGCCTTGGAGGTGCGACAGTGCAAATTCACCAGAATGATACCAGGGCTTAATTAAATTATGAAGACAAGTTGCATAAACTTTGCTTGTTTTCCCTTGAATATAGAAGGTTGATAGATGATCTCATTGAGGTATATAAAATAATAAAATAATTTGATAGGGTACATAGAGAGATGCTAAATCCTCTGGTGGGAGAATCCGGAACAAGGGGTGAGAGGGGGGGCAATCTTAAAATTAGAGTTTGTCCATTCAAGCATGAGATCAGGAAGCATTTTTTGACACAAACGGCAGTAGAAAATGTGGAATTCTCTCTCCCAGAAGGCTGTGGAGCCTGGGTCAATTGAAATTTTCAAGACTGAGAAAGATAGATTTTTAGATATCAAGGGATATGGATCAAAGGCGTGTAAATGGAAATGAGGTACAGATCAGATAAGCCATTATCTAATTGAATGGTGGAACAGCCTCGAAGGGTAGAATGCCCTACTCCTGTTCCTATGTAAGGCAACTGTTTGCTCAGAAATATTCCTATGGAATGGAATGCTGCAGACAAAGCTAACATGGGTTTACTGAGCAGGGCATTGGACACTAGTGTAATGAGTGAGGGAGCAGAGGAACACACTTCATGGGATTGGTGACCTCACCCCCAACCGCCAAGTGCCAGGTGCAGCAGGCATGAGAAGAACCAGCTGAAGAGTAAATGCTGTGTCTAGGATCCACAGAAATTGTGAAGAGATTAGTAAAAAAACAAATAAATAAATCTGCTACAGTAAGCCAACACGACTGTTAAACATGACAAGCACCGACCACAAGTTGACATATAAGAAAATAATCTCTGCCAACATTTTAATCTTTTCATGCTGGAAGAAGCTGGGCAGTTGGAGGAGGCTGCTCAGATGCAGTCCTGGCATAAGAACATAAGAACATAAGAATTAGGAACAGGAGTAGGCCATCTAGCCCCTCGAGTCTGCTCCGCCACTCAACAAGATCATGGCTGATCTGGCCATGGACTCAGCTCCACTTACCCGCTCGCTCCCCATAACCCTTAATTCCCTTATTGGTTAAAAACCTATCTATCTGTGATTTGATTACATTCAATGAGCTAGCCTCAACTGCTTCCATGGGCAGAGAATGCCACAGATTCACAACCCTCTGGGAGAAGAAATTCCTTCTCAACTCGGTTTTAAATTGGCTCCCCCGTATTTTGAGGCTGTGCCCCCTAGTTCTAGTCTCCCCGACCAGTGGAAACAACCTCTCTGCCTCTATCTTGTCTATCCCTTTCATTATTTTAAATGTTTCTATAAGATCACCCCTCATCCTTCTGAACTCCAACGAGTAAAGACCAAGTCTACTCAATCTATCATCATAAGGTAAGCCCCTCATCTCCGGAATGAGCCTAGTGAATCATCTCTGTACCCCTTCCAAAGCTAGTATATCCTTCCTTAAGTAAGGTGACCAAAACTGCATGCAGTACTCCAAGTGCGGCCTCACCAATAACCTATACAGTTGCAGCAGGACCTCCCTGCTTTTGTACTTCATCCCTCTCGCAATGAAGGCCAACATTCCATTTGCCTTCCTGATTACCTGCTGCACCTGCAAACTAACTTTTTGGGATTCATGCACAAGAACCCCCAGGTCCCTCTGCACTGCAGCATGTTGTAATTTCTCCCCATTCAAATAATATTCCCTTTTACTGTTTTTTTTCCCAAGGTGGATGACCTCACATTTTCCGACATTGTATTCCATCTGCCAAACCTTAGCCCATTCGCTTAATCTATCGAAATCTCTTTGCAGCCTCTCTGTGTCCTCTACACAACCCGCTTTCCCACTAATCTTTGTGTTATCTGCAAATTTTGTTACACTACACTCTGTCCCCTCTTCCAGGTCATCTATGTATATTGTAAACAGTTGTGGTCCCAGCACCGATCCCTGTGGCACGCCACTAACCACCAATTTCCAACCCGAAAAGGACCCATTTATCCCGACTCTCTGCTTTCTGTTAGCCAGCCAATACTCTATCCATGCTAATACATTTCCTCTGAGTCCACGTACCTTTATCTTCTGCATTAACCTTTTGTGTGGCACCTTATCGAATGCCTTTTGGAAATCTAAATGCACCACATCCATCGGTACACCTCTATCCATCATGCTCATTATATCCTCAAAGAATTCCAGTAAATTAGTTAAACATGATTTCCCTTTCATGAATCCATGTTGCGTCTGCTTGATTACACTATTCCTATCTAGATGTCCCGCTATTTCTTCCTTAATGATAGCTTCAAGCATTTTCCCCACAACAGATGTTAAACTAACCGGCATAATAGAAACAGAGCAAGGGATGCTTTGCTTAAATGAGGAGACTTACAATATATGGTATGATAATAGTTTGAAAGTAGATAAGGCAACCTGAGTGCACAACAATAATTCTTAAAGAGAATTCATCAAAAATTGAGCATCTTCAATTTTTGGAATGTTGTATGCCCTGAAACTGTAATTCTTTTATGACAACGTCTCTTCTCTATATACTTTCAAGATGTATTTACTATTCTTCTCACAGGACAAGGTAAACGTTAATTGACTTGTACAGGAAGTGGCTCCTTGACCCTCATCAGAAAGACCACCCTTAAAATAATAAAGTAGGACAACATTAAGGGAGTGGGCAATGGTGAAGCTGAAGGCTTACTCTGAGCTCATGGCTAGTGCCATCATGTTCATATTGTATAATGTTATAAAGTGACTGTCACACAGGCTCACACAGCAACATAAGAGTATCAGAAAGTGAAAGTAATGCTTCAAAGTGGTTTTCAGGTAACACGTTGTCATTTTGTTCCCTGTTTTTTAAGAACTGAATGAACAGAATGCAACCACAGGCAATATCTCTGAGCCTGCCCACACAGCAGAGCAGTCACAGAATCCTGTGTCAATTGCCCAGAAATCCCGGCCTTCCTGGATCCATACGGAGTGTGTACAGAACCGGGAAGGTATCGCAAAATCTTGTTTTCAGCACACAATGCGCATGCGCTGAAAACCGGTTTTTCCAATCTGTCAAGTTTCTGACTATAAAGTCCTGACCCTGCAGTACAGACTTACACAAGGCACATGCTGAAGTCAAGGTCACTGAGGACCTGCACCTTTATTTCACAGCTCTCGAATGCCACACTTGCCTGAGACCTGCCTTTATATACCTGTGTGGAACAGGTATGCATTGTCTCCTGCAAGTGCACCCCTGGTGGTAAGGTATGTTTGTGGTTACAGGTCATATCTAGTTACAGTCATGTATAGCATGGTAAGATACAGTTATGGACAGTCGTGTGAGATACATGACATCACCCTCCGCCAAGGTCTTATTGTCTTTATAGATTCAGTCTCTCAGGTGGTCTACGCTCTCGCGTGGAGCGTCTTAGTTGTGGTTCAGTTGTTTGCCTTGGTGCCTGTTTTTCTTTCGGTGTGATTGCTGGTATCTCGCCTGGGCTGTCTGTTGAGATTGTCCTTTCCTCAGGTTGTTCCCTCTGTCTGTCCACCAGGTGTGATGTGAGTTCCACATTGTCGTCTGCCTCTGGTTCTGCAGTGTTGTTAGTGAATCGACTTGTTAATTGGTCTACATGCCTCTGGCAGGTTTGGCCATTGTCCACTTTTACAACCAGTAGCCTGTTTCCTTCCTTGCTTGTTACTGTCCCTGCAAGCCATTTGGGACCCCTGCCATAGTTTAGCACAAACACGTTGTCCCCTATCTCATTCCACCTCCCCCTCGAATTTCGGTCATGGTACTCAGTTAGCTTCCGGCGCTTTGCCTCAACAATTTCATGCATGTCTGGGAGGATTAACAAGAGCCTAGTCTTTAAGGTTCGTTTCATCAATAGTTGCGAGGGAGGAACCCCAGTCAACGAATGCGGACGAGATCTATATGCCAGCAGCAGTCATGACAGGCAGCTCTGCAGCGTGGGACCTTGGATTTTAAGCATGCCTTGTTTAATGATTTGCACTGCTCGCTCTGCCTGGCCAATGGAAGTGGCTTGAACGGTGCCATCTTAACGTGATTTATGCCGTGATCAACTATAAAATCTTGGAATTCTGCGCTGGTGAAGCACGGACCATTACCACTGACCAATATGTCAGGAATTCCGTGCGTTGTAAAATGGTTGGATGGTTCTAAGCTCTCCACAGTGGTGGAGGTGGTGCTCGAGTTTAAATTGGTGCATTCGATTCACTTTGAAAATGCATCGATGACTACGAGGAACATTTTGCCCATGAATGGGCCCGCATAGTCTACGTGCACCCGTGACCACGATTTGGTGGGCCAGGGCCAGGGGCTCAGGGGGGCCTCCCTGGGGGCATTACTGAGTTGGGTACAAATGGTGCACAATCGGTCGTAGAGCTCCAATTCCGCGTCAATGCCAGGCCACCAGACGTTGGATCTGGCTATGGCCTTCATGAGAATGATTCCAGGGTGTCCACGGTGGAGCTCCCGGACAAACGCCTCTCTGCCTCGCAAAGGCATAACTACTCGGCTGCCCCACATCAGGCAGTCTGCCTGTAGTGATAGTTCATGCATGCGCCTATGGAAAGGTTTGATCTCCTCGGGGCAGGCATCGCGAGCCTCTGCCCAGTCACCAGTTAAAACACATCTTTTGACTAAGGATAACGTGGGGTCACTGGTCGTCCAGTTTTGATTTGGCGAGCCATCATGGGTGGACCTGTGGACTCAAAGGCATTGATTGCCATGACCATCTCACAGTCCTGTTCGTCAGACCCTTCCATGGTCGCCAGGGGTAGCCTGCTAAGCGCGTCGGCACAGTTGTCTGTGCCTGGTCTGTGCCTTATTGTGTAGTCGTAAGATGCCAGCATGAGTGCCCACCGTAAAATGCGCGCCGAGGCGTTGGCATTTATTGCCTTGCTCTCGGATAGCAGGGATGTGAGGGGTTTGTGGTCGATTTCTAATGTGAACTTGGCCCCGAAAAGGTATTGGTGCATCTTTTTGACACCATACACACCCGCGAGCGCCTCCTTCTCCACCATACCGTACCTGCGCTCCGCCCGCGAAAGTGGCCTGGAGGCATAAGCAATGGGTTGTAATTTACCTGCACCATTGACATGCTGTAAAACGCACCCGACCCTGTACGCTGACGCATCACATGGGTCAAAAAAAAGCCAAAACACTGTTGGAACATAGAAGGTTGCGTGCCTTATTGAAGGCGCGTTCTTGGGCTTCCCCCCAAAACCAATTGCACCCCTTTCTGAGTAGCACATGGAGAGGCTCCAGCAGCGTGCTCAAGTTCTGCATAAAGTTCCCAAAGTAATTGAGTAGCCTGAGAAAGGCGCGCAGTTCCGAGACATTCCGGGGCCTAGGTGCCAGACGAATTGCTTCGGTTTTGGATTCTGTTGGGCGGATTCCATCAGCAGCAATCCTTCTGCCCAAAAATTCAACCTCGGGCATGAGAAACAGACACTTGGATTTCTTAACTCTTAGGCCTACCCGATCCAATCGCTTTAGTACTTCCTCCAAATTGCAGAGATGAGAGTCGGTGTCCCTGCCCGTGATGAGTATGTCGTCTTGAAACACAACCGTCCCCGGATTGGACTTGAGCAGACTCCCCATGTTGCGCTGGAATATAGCAGCTGCCGACCTGATGCCAAATGGGCATCGATTGTACATGAAAAGGCCTCGATGTGTGTGGATGGTGGTGAGTAGCTTAGACTCGTCGGTCAGTTCTTGCGTCATATACGCAGATGTGAGATCTAGTTTCGAGAAAAGTTTTCCCCCAGCCAATTTGACAAGTAGGTCCTCCGCTCTGGGCAGCGGTTATTAGTCCTGTAGGGAGACTCTGTTTATGGTAGATTTGTAATCCCCACAGATTCGTAAGGATCCATCAGTCTTAATGACTGGGACGATGGGACTTGCCCAGTCGCTAAATTCCAAGGGTGAGATAATGCCTTCCCGCAGAAGCCCGTCCAGTTCATGTTTAATCTTTTCCCTCATCACATAAGGCACAGCTCTAGCCTTGTGATGGACCAGTCTGGCATCCTGTGTGATGTAGATTTTAACTTTAGCCCCTTTGAAGGTGCCCACACCTGGCTGAAAGAGATGTTCAAATCGACTTAGAACTGTTGAGCAGGAGGTCCATTCTTCTGACGATATGGCGTGAACATCATCCCATTTCCAATTTAGTTTTGCCAGCCAGCTTCTCCCCAACAGTGCTGGGAGATCTCCGGGGACAATCCACAGGGGAAGTCGGTTCACCGTCCCTTTGTGTGTGACTGAGAGCATGATGCTGCCAAGGACTGGGACAATTTCTTTGGTTTAGGTCCTTAGTTTGGTGTCGACCCTTGTGAGTTTTGGTCTGTTGCTTTTGTGCGGCCACAGCTGTTCAAATTGTTGGACGCTCATGAGAGATTGACTCGCTCCCGTCTCCCGTTCCATGTTGACGGGTATCCCATTGAGTAGGACCCTCATCATTATTGGAGGTGTCTTGTTGTAAGAACAGTGGACATTGATCGGGTTGACCCGCTGTATCTCAGTGTCCCGGGCACTGTCCCCACTGTCTTCTGGTCCACTTTCCGACCCTTCTGATTCGTATACTAGCCGAGCTGCTGATTTTCTGCACATGCGGGTCAGATGCCCTGTATAGTTGCAGTTTCTGCAAATGGCATGCTGAAATCGACACCTCCTTGATGAGTGCCTTCCCCCACATCTCCAGCAGAGACCGCTTCCGTTGTTTCTGAAGGATGAGCTGCGTCTGGCTGATCTCTCTTGAGCTTCTCTCAGTTTGTAGTTGATTGCTCGCATTGTGGGTTGATGAAGTGTGAACGGCCGTTCATGTGGCCCTTGATGGCTTCTGGCGCCACTGCCTGCTGTTGAAGGTCTGCTCTCCTGCCTTTGTCTGTGTGTGGGGGTAGCGGCTTGTTTCACGCTGTGAACCACTTGTTCCAATGTTTCGTTCGTTGTCGTACCCGCAGTATAGATCAACCTCGTTTCTTCTTCTCCTGCCAAGAATGTCTGTGCAACCAGTGCTGCTGCCTCTCGGGTCAAGTTCTTGGTCTCTATGAGCTTTCGGA
The DNA here is from genome assembly GCF_044704955.1 of Pristiophorus japonicus. Lineage (NCBI taxonomy): Eukaryota > Metazoa > Chordata > Chondrichthyes > Pristiophoridae > Pristiophorus > Pristiophorus japonicus. The sequence continues at coordinate 81,945,668 of NC_091980.1, forward strand.
ATAGGCCTGCATGGCCTATTCCTGCAATAAAAAAGTGTGTCAGTACTTTTCTCCTTACTTCATCGGAGAACTCACATAAACTAGCCAACCTCCGAAGTTCCGCCACAAAGTCGGGTATGCTCTGGCCCACACAGCATCTGTAGTTGTAGAACCTGTGTCTGACCACGTGTAGGCTGCTCGCTGGCTTCAGGTGGTCTCTCAAACGACTTGTTTGCTGGTTTCTCGGGTGCCAGCAGGTCCTTCATTAAGGCATATGTTTTTGAGCCACAGCTGGTCAAGAGATGGACTCTTCTCTTGTCTGCCTTATCATCGCCCAACCAGTCTTTGGTTACAAAGCTTTGCTGGAGCCTTTCTATAAAGTCCTCCCAATTATCTCCAGCATTGTATTTCTCATCTGAGCCGTTGGTCGCCATTCTGTGGATTCTGTGATCCCATAACTCGTCCCCACTGTAAAGTCCTGACCCTGCAGTACAGACTTACATGAGGCACATGCTGAAGTCAAGGTCACTCAGAACCTGCACCTTTATTTCACAGCTCTCGAATGCCACACTTGCCTGAGACCTGCCTTTATATACCTGTGTGGAATAGGTATGCAGTTTCTCCTGCAAGTGCACCCCTGGTGGTAAGGTATGCTTGTGGTTACAGGTCATATCTAGTTACAGTCATGTATAGCATGGTAAGATACAGTTATGTACAGTAGTGTGAGATACATGACACTGGCTTGACAGATCCTCCGCATCTCGGGAGCGAGGACATTCGCATGGTCAAGATTGCGGTATTTACCCATATCTTGCCCAGCAAATGTCCTGAAAACTCTTGGGTCTGATGAAAGCAGACGCATAGCCTACTTTTACAGACGTAAGAGTTTTAAAACACGCAAAAACATTGTAAAATAAAATTGAAAAAACACATTTTATTGTTTAAAAACCCTGCCCACAACAGTAAGCTTATTTGAAAGAATAATTTAAAAAAAAATTAAAAATCAGAATTTTTTTTTCAATGACATTTATTAACGTTAATTTCAATTAATTTTAATTATGTGAGGTGTGTTTTTTATTTTTTATTATGGTGTTTAGCGTGTTTGTTTTTTTTTCTCATTAATAGCAATGAGAATTCATAGATACAGAGTTCTCATTGCTATTAATGAGAAAGCTGTGGGATGCTGTACCTGATTGGTTGTGCAGTCACACATAACTGCACCTTCTGCGTGGGAACCTGGAGGACGGAAGCGAGCTCCGCAGCTCGGGAAGAGAAGGCCTCCCCATCGGAATGCCACGCTCCTCCGGAACACCAGAGACTTTCATAAAAATTCTCCGGTCGGAGGCGTTCGTCCGAAAGAATCCTCCGACTGCAATTTCAGAGCCATTGTCACACCTCTGCCAAGCACCAGCACAGCTCCATGTTTGAGGATGTCATTAGCAAACTTAAGCAGGAAGCTGAAGGAGTGTCACAATGCACAGACAAGGAGCAGTTTGTTGCTCAAGGCCTTTGCTGCTGCAAACCAGGGATTCAGAGCTCACACAGCGTATTGTCTGAACAGAATTGTTTACATGAGTCACTTCTGTTTGTTCAAAACCAATTGTAAAGTCTGAGGTGGAGTATTCATGAATCCATTACACAGATCAAGAGTTATCTGCACTGCAGTTTTCTGTGCAGGCTCTATAAACTGCTGTGGCCCCTGCAATAGAGCCCTCAGTGAGGCAGGTCATGGATGTCATGTGACAGTAGCTCCTGAATGCTTATAATGGCACTGTGAAAGCCTTGGCTTCAAATCTTAGATACAAGTAAAAATATTCTTCAGCACTGGAAGTCTAACAAGAACTCACTTTTAAGCACTGATTGAGGAATAGCTCATAACTGGTTTGTGTTTGCAAACCTCTTGGTCTCATTTTACTAATTTCAATGATTAGCCTGATAAATCTGAACATACACAAAGATCAACACAAAAATGCCTTGCCTTTGAACCTTGAAGTTAATTGGATCTTTTTAAAAAGAAAATGAGCATCTTTACCAAACACAGAAGTGACTGCTTAAACTGTATATCTAAATCATAGAATCAGAGAAAATTACAACACAAAAAGAGGCCATTTGGAAATAAATATAGCCCTTTTATTAAGCCGGCAACAAATAATTACACGATGAATGAGATTTCAACATACTGCCTCAAGTAGAAACCCAATAAAAAAAACTATAAAAAAATTGAGACAAAAGGCTAGATTTTCCATGGTTTTTGCATGTTTAATGCCCACTTAATGTCCATTCTACCACTGAAATGACGTATAACGCCCAGATATCACTCATTTAGCCACAAAATGGAAACTGTTTGTACAGTTGTACAGGGCCTTGGTGAGGCCACACCTGGAGTATTGTGTACAGTTTTGGTCTCCTAACTTGAGGAAGGACATTCTTGCTATTGAGGGAGTGCAGCGAAGGTTCACCAGACTGATTCCCGGGATGGCGGGACTGACCTGTCAAGAAAGATTGGATCAACTGGGCTTGTATTCACTGGAGTTCAGAAAAATGAGAGGGGACCTCATAGAAACGTTTAAAATTCTGACGGGTTTAGACAGGTTAGATGCAGAAAGAATGTTCCCAATGTTGGGGAAGTCCAGAACCAGGGGTCACAGTCTGAGGATAAGGGGTAAGCCATTTAGGACCGAGATGAGGAGAAACTTCTTCACCCAGAGAGTGGTGAACCTGTGGAATTCTCTACCACAGAAAGTAGTTGAGGCCAATTCACTAAATATATTCAAAAGGGAGTTAGATGAAGTCCTTACTACTCGGGGGATCAAGGGTTATGGCGAGAAAGCAGGAAGGGGGTACTGAAGTTTCATGTTCAGCCATGAACTCATTGAATGGCGGTGCAGGCTAGAAGGGCTGAATGGCCTGCTCCTGCACCTATTTTCTATGTTTCTATGTTTCTATGTTTCTATGTTTCTGACGGGCATTTTTCGGAAACTTATCGCCGAGCGTTACTTTTCCCTAATGCGTAACGCCAGGAAAAAATAATTCCACCCGCCCACTTTTTTTGGGTGGAATCATCAGAATGGGTGAAATCAACACCCATAATACCGCCCAGCGTTAGTTTCCGCACAAAATTAACGCCGAGATTCAATAATACCACCTGCCCACTTTTTTTTGTCATAAGGATCACATTTGCCAAACTAACGCCCAGGAGATCGCCCAGTGTCACTTTCACCACCTCGCACACATATCGGCCACAATATCGCTCGCCCAAAAAACCACCTGGAAAAAGTGGAACTGTTCTGAACTAAAGCCAGCGGTATGGCTGCCATTTTTAAAATCGCAGGTCGCTTCATTCAACAGGCTGCTTCAACTTCGGGGGAGTTTGCATTGACTCTGGAGTTCTTCTCAGGTGAAGTGACCATCTCAACAGACATATTTTCAGATTCTCGGTGTATTTTAGTGAGGAAATGATTGCTTCTGATAAATCCTATTATACTTTCATTGCAATGGGCCCAGCCATTTCTCAGCCTGCATCGATTAATACACATATGCTGCAGAGTGCAGATGGCTCAATGTGTGATGCACATCATTATGTGCCCAATTTAAGACGTGCAAGAATGAGGAGGCGGGCTAGACAATACACACTCCGCACGTACAGGGAATAGAGGTCTTACCTCGACGAGTCCGACCACACCTGCCTTCGGAGACTGCGCTTCCACAAGGTGGTGATCAATGAAATATGTGAGCTCATCAGGCCACATATGCAGCCTCCCATTAGGACATCAGTGTCGGACGAGGTCAAGATCACCGCGGCACTGTCTTTCTACGCGTCAGGTTCCTTTCGGGCCTATGCGGTCGACATTTCCCCTCTGTCTCACCATGCCACCCATCGCTGCAATAGACAGGTCATGGAGGCCTTGTACACACGAAGGATGGACGTTATCAACTTCCCCATGACCACCGAGGCTCAGACTGACAGGGCTGGAGCATTCTAAGTTCCCCAGGGTGCAGGGAGAAATACAGTGCACTCAAATCACCGTGCAGCCATCTTCTCAGGACTCAGAGTTTTTACGTACAGAAAAGGATTTCCTCCCTGAAGGTCCAACTAGTTGTCAACCACAACCAGATCATAATGGCAGTGAATGCCAAATATCCGGGCAGCTTCGATGAGGCTCACATCCTGCATGAAAGCGCTGTCTCTGACATCTTTAAGAGTCAGCCACAGGAACAATGCTGGCTGCTTGGTGATAACCGATATGGCCTAGCCACCTGGCTGATGACCCCACTGCATGACTCCCACACCAAGGCCGAGAAGCGATACAACCAGAGCCACAGAGACACAAGCATTGTGGTCCAGAAAACAATAACTGTGCTTAAGCAGCGCTTCAGATGTCTGGACCACTCAGCAGGGGAGCTACAGTACAACCCTGAGCAATAGCTAAATTCATGGTCATATGCTCCATGCTGCACAGGAGGGGACAAGAATTGCCAGAAGGGACTGATGGTCCACCTCAGGAGAGAGAGGACGAGGAGGACTAGGGGCTGGACGCTGAGCTAGGGCCAGACAATCAGACTGGCTATGCAACTATGCACATGACCACCTGCAGACCGCAGGAAAGGGCCCGTGATGGCTATATGGCTGCAGGACTCTTACGTGAGGAGCTGATATCTGAACGATTTGCCAAAGAACGTTGCTGTGAGTAACAACGCTGACTGCTGTGTGTGTGCAGCTCAGACATCAATGATGCCCATCACCTTGGTGCCAGTTAAAGTTTATGTTGATTGAAGTTGTTTAATTTAACCCTTTCATGTTAAGGAATCACCAGTGTGTAAGGGTCCAGCTATCTGAGAAAATGCGCAACAAGGTTATGTTCAATAAAAAATTTTTTATACCATCATTGGTCTGAAATCCTAAGTATCACGGGCAAAAACACCCAACCACTGCCCACACCCCACTTTTTCCACCATTGACATCAATCAAATAGTCAACATGTTCAGCAACACAGAATACAAAGGCAAAGCAGGATGGTGGTCCCCTCCCCCCATACATTACAACAAATTGCATACACCCAGATGGAGATATAACATAGCCATCACCTGCGGACATGCACCTCACTTTCCTTCCCCCCTCTCCTTCGCCCCACCTCTACTCCTTCCTCTCCTCGCTCCATGGTGCCTGGCTGAAGAGCTCCTCAGGCGGTGCCTCATTGGAGGCAGAGGCGGTGGTTGCACGGGTCCGGAAGTGCAGTCTGCCGAGGAGGGAACATTCTCTGATGCAGAAGCAGGATCTTGGTCCTGCCTCTCATCTGTCATTGGCAGTGGTGGGGCGGAACCTAGGGGTGGAGTGACGTACTCTAGGACCACTGGGAGACCTGTGCCAGCAGTGTTCCTGGTTATCGCATCCAGGGTCTCAGCCATTCGCGGAACATACTCAGTCATAGTGGCCAGCTGTTGGGATATGCCCCCCAATGCTTCAAGGAGTTGGTCACCAATGTCTACAGTCCTCCTGGACAATGGCACCATCTCTCCGCTCTCATGTGGTGCTCGTGGACCAGACCTGCCGTGTCAACGAAACCTCCACGGGGTCGGTGCCGTCCTGCGGACAAATGGGGTGCCCTGTGGTGAGGTGCTTGGGGATGGTACCTCCAGAGTGGAAGCAGGAATGACCGGAGGAGCACTAGATGGCCTTGGGGTGGAATGGCTTCTGGAGCATGGCGATGCAAGTTCCTCAAAGTCTGTGCTCTCATCCATAGAGAACAGACCCAGCGGATTGACGGGCGAGAATCAGAGCTCCTCAGCAGATGTAGGATCGTCCGACGAGTCTGGCCCCGCGCCCCACCTTCTGGCCTCTGTGGTCTTGCCTGGGGCTGTGCTGCTGGCTGAGCTGCAAAACACAAATGAGGTTATTAGAGGAGAAGGGGGTGCTAGGGTCACAAGGTGATTCCACTGCTATAAAAATCATCACAGACATCATATTTCATGACCATCAATACATTTGCATTGCAATGATTTTCATCAGGCCAGCATTATTTCTATGATAATTTTAGAAATCATCTGTCATATATGATTGTTCGGATATGAATGGGTGTAGCATCTGTTGACTTTACATCATGCAATGGTGTCAACTTTACTCACGTTGCTTCACTTCAGGGTCTGCAGATACTTCCGTGGCTGTCTGGGTGTGCTTTCTCATGAGTGCGAGCACACGGTCCTCCATGTCAGTGATGTCCCTGACAACTGGTGGCCCCCCACCCGTTCACCTCTGCACCGACCTCATCATCAATAGCTTCTTCATTGCATGACGTCATTGCTAGGTACTGTCACAGAGACTGATACAACACATAACCGACAGATGTAATCATGATTATTATGATAATTATCATTCTTTACCTAAAGACGTACACCATGATCACAGGCTTTGACTATAACATTCTCGGTAAAAGTGAAAGACCTCACATCTGTTAATAATCACTCATGACTGTTATAAATCAAATTATATAAATACATAATACATGTAAATAAATGTCATATTTATTCTTGCGGATCCCACAAGGTTGTTCCATCGTTTGCGGCATTATTTGCCCTCACGCACCTCGTTGGTCACCGATGAGACCACCTCTGCTATCTCGGTCCATATCTTCTGGTAGGCCTTTGGGGTGGGCTTCCCATGCCTTTCCTGTGTCAAATCACCCCAGTGTAATTTGACCTCCTGCAGGAGGGAGGCATTTGTTTCATCCAAGAACCTTCTCACTCGTTTGCGCCCTCCAATGTGCTCCTTTCCCAGCTCACTGCTCTCGCCAGCATCCGTCTCCACAGCATGCTCTGTTGCCTCCTCCTCTCCCTGCATTATAGGCCCAATTCGGGCAAATATGTGGCTGGTAACAGCTAATTTTTGTTTCCCTATTTGTTCTAAAGCTCTAAACTCTCCCTCCTTCCTCCAAAAGCAGCCACACCACACCCACACACGTCTTCAGTCCCTTTCAGCTCCCTCTCTGTCTCCTCTTCTGCACATGTCATGATGACCCTTGACCTCCTGAATAGTGGGAATAGAGCGTTGCTATGCCATTGCTAAGGACGGTGACACTTTACGGCAGAAGGTCAGCAAAATTTAACGCTATCGCCCATTTCATATCGCTCGAGGTAACGCCCAATTTCAAAAATGGAGACTAGGTGTTTTGAGAATGGGCGAGAAGCTGATGATCTGAAAAGCCATTTTTACCACCCACGCCAGAAATAATGCCCATTTTTGGACGATCTGCACAAAAGTGTAAAATCTAGCCCAAAGAGTTGATGCATTTTGGAAAAATTTTCACAGAACACTGAAGAGAGAAATGATATAGAACTACAATTTATCAGATGCAATCCTGATTCTACCAAGAAAATCACTCTCCACTCCTCTTTGATACCTCTTTCTTTTCTGTGACTCTCTCTCACTTCCAGTTCACTCTCCCCTTATTCCTTTTTACTCACTCTCTCTTTTTCTCCCTCATACACTCGCTTCTTCATATTATAGAAGTACAGCAGCCAGAATGAGCATTCAATAAGTCAGTTTAAGGCTGTCATTAATATGCCTATTCTAGTCTGAGACTGGATTAACTGGAGTTATACTGTGCCTCCACTCAATTAAGGTTTTGACACTGTGACAGCCATTGCTGACTTTGTGAACATACACAGAACAGAAATGTTGGGGTGATGAAGTCATGCTGTTTGGAAAATCATTGTTCCATAAATGGATGAAAAATCATGCACTGCCAGTATGATTTCCCAACCAGTACACTCCGAGAGGGCCACTTGTCACTGGGAAAGCCAAATCGGAATCAGCCATTTAATCACTACCTTAATTTCCAATTAGATTCTTGTTTAACTTCATGTTGTTCATAATTCTTTAGCTTTCAGATATATTCAGTCAAGAAAATGATAGGTATTGACTTTCAAATTTGAAAGATTATTTAGATTCTCACAGCTATTTAATACCAAAAAAACATATTTCCCTTATTACAACAGGCATCACAGCAAGTCTTTTATGGAAATTATTAATGGAGTTAAAAGTAGTGCTTATGAAAGTGTAATTGAAACAACGATAACATGAGTACTAAAGGCTTTGGACCATCAACTGCTCAACAATTGGTGGCCGTGCCTTCAGCTGTTTAAGCCCTAAGCTCTGGAACTCCCTCCCTAAACCTCTCCGCCTCGCTAACTGTCTTTCCACCTTTAAGATGCTCCTTAAAACCTACCTCTTTATTGTGTTTGTATGTAAACCTCACCAAAATGTAAGACTTGCCACTAGGGGGCACACCTGTGGGAGATCTAAGGGTCACCTGTGCCCCCTGAGGCAAGCAGGTATAAAAGGTGATTCACCATGCTGCTTCCCCACTCTGGAGTCTGAATAAAGAGACCAAGGTCACAACAGTTTGAGCTTGCAATACAATCCTGTGGATTTATTCTGAACATAACAAATTGGTGACGAGTAACGGATCACGAACTTTCATGTGGTAATGGCTGCCGTTGGTATTATTGAGAGATTTGTTGAGGGTGATGATTGAGAAGCCTTCGTTGAGTGCCTTGACCAGTACTTCATCGCCAACGAATTGGACAAGGCTGAGACAGCGATCAAATGCAGGGCGATTCTCCTCACCGTATGTGGGTCTTCGATATATGGCCTCCTCAAAAATTTGTTGGCACCGGTCAAACCAACTGACAAGTCTTACACAGAACTGTGTACACTGGTTAGGGAACACCTCAAGCCAAAGGAGAGCATCTTGATGGCTAGGTATCGCTTTTACACGCACAATCGCTCCGAGGCCCAGAACGTGGCGAATTTTGTCGCTGACTTAAGACGCCTTGTGGGACAGTGCAAATTTGCAGGATCTTTGGGGGAAATGTTGCGGGACTTTTCCGTGCTTTGAATTGGCCATGAGGTCATTCTTCGCAAACTGCTGTCTGTCGAATCCTTAGATTTGGGCAAGGCCATCACAATAGCCCAAGCCTTCATATCTATGAGCGATAACACGAAACAGATATCTTCACAGAATCGAAGCTCACAGGCAAGTACTGTGCATAAAATAATGTTTTCAGCAGGCAGAATGCTACAGGGCAGGGCCCACACGACCCCACAGGCCAGACCTAGGCCTAGAGTGACTCAGAGTCCACCATAGGGCGTGAATGCATATCCATTAGCACCATGTTGGCGCTGAGGGGCAGCCATAGAGCTCATTAATGTTGATTCAAGCCCTATATGTGCATGGCCTGTGGAACAAAGGGGCACCTCCAGCGAATGTGCAAATGATCTCAGATTCACACGTAGCAGAATCAGGAGAGGACGACCGATCCAGCGAGGATCACAATGAACGAGCAGGAGAGGCAACTCAACCTGAGGATGAAGAGGACTTTTATGGGATACACACCTTCACCACCAAAAGCCTTCCGATAATGTTAAAAGTTGAACTTAATGGCACTCCAGTCTCAATGGAACTAGACACGGGGCGAGTTAATCAGTTATGAGCCAGTAGGCATTCGAGAAGCTGTGCAGCGACGAAGCACAGCGACCCAAACTGATCCCGATTCAGGCAAAGCTGCACACCTACACAAAGGAACTAATACCAGTTATTGGTAGTGCGGACATAAGAGTATCCCATGAGTGAGCAGTGCATGATTTACCAATGTGGATTGTTTCAGGTGATGGGCCAACGCTGCTTGGTAGGAGCTGGATGGAGACGATTTGGTGAAACTGGGAAGACCGCTACTTACTTTCTCCGGCGAACGACGTCTCCCCTTCTCAAAGGCTGAGCAAATCCCCACCTTCAGCTGAACCAGGCATTGAAGTGCAGATGCATTTGCAGATTCCCGAGGCACAGGCCGCTCATCACGACCACGAGGAGGTGAAGATCAACTGAGCAGGCGCGGCACCCACCACCCGAAGCCGACGACCTCTTCGTGATGATGGAAGAGGCTCCAGGTCAACCACTCAGAGTGGGACTCCAGCCGAAATTATCTAAATGCGTCTCCCTGATGCCAGAGGCAAAATCCGTGGAGAGGAAGATTGCGGCAGTCGGCATCACAGACACGGACGAGAGGGCGTCCAGACCACGGGATGAGAGAGCATCCAGACCATGGGAAGTCGCCGCAACGGAATGGAGGAATGTGTCGCCCAGCAAGGAAGACGACTGGTTTTGGGGAAAGGTAAAAGGGCAGCCACTCTGAAGGCCAGGAACCCACCACATTCCAATAAGTTGTTTGCACTATGTATCCCATGTGAGCGGTCTTTCCCGGCCAACGATGTACCACTATATGGGGTCGGGGGGACCTTACAACAAGCCAAAGTAGTGGGCGAACACCAACCAGTCGTATATGTATCTGACAAAGTACTTGTAGCAAGTGATGTGTTATCACACGGGGTCGGGTGTGTTGTACAGCAAGCCAAAGTAGCAGGCGAGCCCCAACCAATTGTATATGTATCTAACAAAGTATTCGTAGCAAGTGATGTGTCACCGCATGAGGTCGGGAGTGTTGTGCAGCAAGCAAAAGTAGCGGGCGAGCCCCAAACGATTGAACATGTATCCAATAAGTTAACCAAGGCAGTAGCTTGTATTCACAGGACTATAAAGATGTACCAAAGAATGTTCCAATATGTGCTCGAGCCAGACAAGCTGCCCACACACAAGTTTGGGAGAGCAGAAGCACCATTATCGATGCGTTGTTTTGAGAATGTCTAACACTGTCTGTGCACTGTAACATGATCCGCCACAGGCCAGGCACTGAGAACGGTACCAATGCTTTCAGTTGGCTACCGTTGCCCACCCCCGAGGTGGAAACAGCGCAGCCTGCAGACGCACTTGCGGTTGTGGAAGTGCTAGAAAGCGAGAGGTCAACTGTAACAGCTCCCAAATTTAGGACCTGGACCAGCCAGGATCCCACGTTACCGGCTGCCAAAGGTGAACTGCTAGATGGGATGTGGCAACCTATCCGTCGCAAAGACGAGAGGCCCATTCCAAAGTTGCAAAGTAAGGCAGAGCGGCTACACACAGTCGGTGGTCCGGGGCCCCCATACTACGGCCCAGGATCCACGGGGCCCACTAGACCCCCCCGCCACTACCGAAAGTCTCAAGACCATTGCGGCCATCCTGAGCTTGCTAGACCTCAGGGTCAGTGAAAATAGTCCAGAGCAGTCAGCCCAAATCACTAAGCCTAGCACCGCACGTGTCACGGTAGACTCCGTACAGACCTGGCTATCCCGGGTGCTACGTAATCACCAGAGAGACTCACTCAGAACCGAGCCTTCCATAGGCCATCAGCAGAGAATGCACCATGATTGCACGACCCCCCACGCGACATCAGAATAAGTGATGTGTAGTGTCCTTATACCTTACTATAGAATCACATGAGGCATGTACTGCAGACAAGGTCACAACATGACCTGAACCTTTATTCCCAGGACCAAGAAGTGCTGACCCTCAGTGGAACCTCCCTTTATATACCTGGATGACCAGGTGAGGAGTGTCTCCCACAAATTCACCCCCTGTGGTCAAGGTGTGCATTACTCAGGTGTATACAGTGTACAGTGTTGTTACATAAAGGTTGCAGTTATGTGAAGGTTACAAACATGACATCACCTCCCCTCAACGTCTTAGGGTCAAAGATTGAGTCTTTCAGGTGGTCGACGCTTTCTCGTGGAACGCCGCAGTTGGGGCTCAGGTGGTTGGGCCTTGGCATGCGTCTCTGTCGCCTGAGATGATTCCGGCCAGTCCGGGCTGGCCGCAGGGACTGTGCATGCTGGTGAATGTCCTTGTTGCTCGTTCACTGGCAGTGGTGTGGGTGACATCTCATGATCTTCCTCAGGTTCCTCAGTGTCCATGCTGAACCTTTTCTTTACTTGGTCCAGATGTTTGCGGCATATCTGCCCATTGTTAAGTCTGACCACTATGAACCTATTCCCCTCTTTGCCAATTACAGTACCATCAAGCCACTTGGGTCCCAAAGCATAATTGAGAACAAATACAGGGTCATCAATTTCTAGGCATCTCCCCACTGAGATAAGATCATGGCACTCGATTTGGGACTGGTGTGACAGACCTGGATGAATGAGGGACAGCCACGTTTTAAGCGTGCATTTCATGAGTAGTTCCGCGGGCGGGACTCCCATGAGCGAATGCGGGCGGGACCTATAGGCCAGCAGGAGGCACGATAGGCGGTACTGAAGGGAGGGTCCTTGAATCCGGAGCATGCCCTGTTTTCTGATTTGAACCGCACGTTCCACCTGGCCATTGGAAGCCGGCTTGAACGGTGCTGTCCTGACGTGTTTGATACCATTACCCAACATGAACTCCTGGAATTCATAGCTAGTGAAACATGGGCCGTTGTCGCTAACCAGGATGTCTGGCAAGCCGTGGGTCGCAAAGACCATACACAGACTTTCCACGGTGGTGGATGTCGTGCACGAATTCAATATGATGCACTCGATCCATTTCGAGTATGCATGGACAACAATGAGGAACATTTTTCCCATGAACGGGCCCGTAGTCTATGTGAATACGTGACCATGGCCTGGTGGGCCAGGGCCACGGGCTGAGTGGGGCCTCCCTGGGGGCATTTCCCAGCTGAGCACACATCGTGCACCTGCGAACACAGTGTTCCAGGTCTGAGTCAATTCCCGGCCACCATACATGTGACCGGGCAATGGCCTTCATTAGCACGATGCCTGTGGAGTTCCCTGATGAATGCTTCCCTTCCCTTCTGGGGCATGACTACCCGGCTGCCCCATAGCAGGCAGTCGGCTTGGATGGAGAGCTCGTCCATCCATCTGTGAAACGGCCTGACCTCGTCAGGACACGCTCCATGTAGGGGCGCCCAATCCCCAGTCAGGACACATTGCTTTATCAGGGAAGGAGGGGATCTCTGTTGGTCCAGATTTTGATGGGGGAGCCTGCGGTGTCGAAAGCCTCAACGGCCATGACCATCTCCGTGCTTTTCTCCGACGCCCCCTCGGTGGTGGTCAGTGGAAGCCTGCTGAGCGCGTCAGCGCAATTTTCGGTGCCTGGCTGGTGCCGTATGGTGTAGTCATATGCAGCTAGCGTGAGGGCCCACTGCTGAATGCGAGCTGACGCATTGGCATTGACAGCCTTGCTGTCAGACAACAGGGATGTTAACGGTTTGTGGCCCATTTCTAACTCGAACCTTCTGCCGAAAAGATGCTGGTGCATCTTTTTCACCCCATAGACACATGCCCGTGCTTCCTTTTCAACCATCCCGTATCCCCGTTCTGCCTGGGAGAGCGACCTGGAGGCATAAGCCACAGGTTGGAGTTGGCCCTCATCATTACTCTGCTGCAACACGCACCCAACCCCATAGGATGATGCATCACCATTATCTTGGTCTTCTCTTCCCCTGCCATGAAGGTCTGAGCTATCAGCGTTGCCCTTTCCAAAGTCAAGTCCTTGGTCTCAATAAGCTTCCTGAAAATCCCGGCATGACCAATGCCCTCAATGAAGAAATCCCTTAACATCTCCCCTCTGCAGGCGTCTGTGAACTTACAGAGGCTGGCCAAACGCCGAAGGTCCGCAACGAAGTCCGATATGCTTTGTCCCTCCCGACGCCGGTGTGTATAGAACCGGTGCCGGGCCATGTGTATACTGCTCGGCAGTTTGAGATGCTCACCGATCAGAGTGCTGAGCTCTTCAAAGGACTTGTCCGCCAGCTTCTCGGGTGCGAGCAGGTCTTTCATCAGTGCATACGTCTTGGATCCACAGCTGGTCAGTAGATGCGCCCTCCACTTGCCAGCCGCTTCCTCTCCCAGCCAGCCCTTCATGACAAAGCTCTGCTGGAGCCTCTCAACGAAATCGTCCCAGTTCTCACCAACACAGTACAGTTCCTCTGTGCTACCGGTGGCCATCCTTGTAAGTCGTTGATTCCCATTTCCCATCGCCAAATGTAGTGTCCTTACACCTTACTATAGAATCACACGAGGCATGTACTGCAGACAAGGTCACTACGTGACCTGAACCTTTATTCCCAAGTCCAAGAAGTGCTGACCCTCAGTGGGACCTCCCTTTATATACCTGGATGACCAGGTGAGGAGTGTCTCCCACAAGTTCACCCCCTGTGGTCAAGGTGTGCATTACTCAGGTATATACAATGTACAGTGTTGTTACATAAAGGTTACAGTTATGTGAAGGTTACAAACATGATATGATGTAGACCATGTTCAGGGCCCCTGTTGGGCCACTAGCACCGCATTAGCCAAGGGGGGGGGGTGCGGGGGGGTGGAAATGGAATGTATGTGATGAAAACGAAGCATTTGATTGTGAAACCATGCACCGGGCTAACACGTAAAGCATTTGGACTAAACCAAACTGCAAACTACAGATAAGCAGGAACCACTGTGAAATGACCTGGCCTCCAGCGACCCACTAACACGATCGACCTTGCCGTCAACCACAAGGATGAACCCACCACGTCAGGACTTCAACCCAGGCGATCGACCCGGCGACGCGGGGCACCAGATCATCTCAACTTGCAAATAACTTGCACATAAGACTTTGGGGGAGAGTGATTTTATGTATATATGTAAACCTCACCAAAATATAAGACTTGTCACTAGGGGGCACACCTGTGGGATACCTAAGGTTCACCTGTGCACCCTGGGGCAAGCAGGTATAAAAGGTGATTCGCCATGCTGCTTCCCCACTCTGGAGTCTGAATAAAGAGACCAAGGTCACAATAGTTTGAGCTTGCAATACAGTCTTGTGGATTTATTCTGAACATAACATTATCTCCTTTAATTTCTTCTTTTGTGGCTCGGTGTCAAATTTATCTGTTTTGTCTTGTTAACACTGCTGTGAAGTGCCTTGGGATGTTTTACTACATTAAAGGTGCTATATAAATAAAAGTTATTATTATTATTATCCCAAAAGTGCTTTGGTGCCTTGCACCATAAAATTAATTTGACAAATGAAGCTGCTGTGGCATCCCAGTGGTGGGGAATATGACTGAACTGTAAAAAAAAAATTACTAGGTCCAATCACTAGTTATCCAGTCTCAGTTGAAGCACCTACAATTGGTTTCAGTGTACCTGGACTAGGGATAGAAAATAAAAGCAGCCACAGTTCTAATCAGTGTTCAGAGCACTAAGAGTACAGATGCCAAGTGTCAACAGAATCAGGCTCAACAATGATACACCGTTGATAAGTCTGCCACGTTACATTGCTTGGGCCCGATATTGGTGGATATACTGCCGACATAACAGCCAAAATTGCCAAATTGATCGAAAAATACCTACATACCGCCCAGCGGAAAATTCATCGGCGACATATCGCCGGGCGGTATGCATACCATCCGCCCATGCACACCGCCAACCTACCGCCCAAAATGGCCAAATTGATCATTTACCACCGATATACTGCCGACCCTGCAGACCGCCTTGGAAAAGGTCGTTTTAAGTCGATCTTCAGTCGGCGGTATGCATCTTCACCTGTAAAAATGTTTTTATCTCTCATCCCCCACCCCCGTCTCTCCCAACCCCGAGTTGCTTGCCCCCACCCGCCCCCCGCACAGCAATCTGTTCTCCCCCACACAGCAATATCCCCCCAAGTAGCGATCGCCACCAAGCAGTGATCTCCCCCCACGGCAGTGATCCCCCTTCACAGCCTTCTCCCCCCACATCAGTGATTTCCACCCCGCCCCCACATACTTGCACAGCGCTCTCAGGCTGGCAGTCTCTGTGGATTCTTGTCGGTGCCTCTCGGGGGGGGCGGAGCTTCACAGCAACATGCGCGTGCGCACAACTCGGGAGCTGAAGATTCCCGAGTGAAAAGGACTCACTGCCCACACACCGCCAGCTGCACTCCGCTCTACCCGCTGCACTCCGCTCGGCATACTGCCGAGAAAAAAGTGATGAAAATCGCGCACACTCCACCCCACGGTACCCGACGGTATGAAACGACATACCACCGGCATACGGCTGAGAAATGACCAGACGGCCAATTCTGTCCCCTTTAAGTTTACAGATGATAACAGCTACGTAGAAGAGGGAAGGCAAGGACAGAAATGGAGGTGGCAGGAAGAGGCGAGGAAGGCAATTTCCGAATGGGGAGAAAATATAATTTGATTGACAGCTGGTTACGAATCTGAGAGGTCCATTTCTGAAATAATGCTAGGATACAGTAATGGAGCTTCAAACTGGAAAAGGCAAACAAAAGTATCAATCATTGATGACAATGTGAGTCTAGTGTGTTCAATTTTGAAAGTAAAACAAAAATTATTCTGTGCTGATATGGTCAAAATACAATTTCTGATTATGTCATTAAATATGGTTCACTTAAATTTATGAAGTAGGGAGCAATTAATGGTTATAACCTATTTGGGTATTCAGAAAGCATCAGATGCACAGATGAGAATAAGAAGAAGATTTAAGGCTTATGAAATTAATGGCAAATTAGTTAATTGGATTGAACATTTGTTGTTCAAATAGAACTTCAGTATTAGTCTCAGCTGCTTTGTGTTTGTTAATTAATTTGAAAGCACCCACGGAAACATGTTTTTTTTAAACTGACTTTCAAACTACTCATACAAAAGACAAGGGATTCTATAGTTTCCTGCAAGCTAAAGGTGACTCTGGGAAAAAATTACAGAGCAACATTATTTAAAAACAAGTAACAGTAGACAGTAACTGAACATAATCTTTGTTTTAGTCCTTATCTTTATATTCTTCTGCCCTCTCAGGTGAATGTAAAATATCCCAGGGCACTATTTTGAAGAAGGGCAGGGAAGCTTTCCCTGGTGTCCTGGCCAATATTTATCCCTCAATCAACATAATAAAAACAGATTCTCTGGGCATTATCACATTGCTGTTTGTGGTAGCTTGCTGTGTGCAAATTGATTGTTGCATTTCCTACATTACGACTGACTACACTCCAAAAGTATTTAATTGGCTGTAAAGCGCTTTGAAACATCCGGTGGTCGTGAAAGGTGCGACACAAATGCAAGTCTTTCCTTTATCTTCTTATTTCTATATATGTTAGATATATTTTTCTCGCCGAAACATAAGGTGGGTGTTAACAGAATGACTGTCTACATGCAAAGAAAAACCTGAATACAGTAACGTGGGAGAAAATATGGAGTCTTGACCAAACCATCATTGATGAACAAAAATAAAACAGGTCACTGGACAGAAAACATTCTCTAAATCAAATCCCAGAATAGTGCACGAAAGAAACAATAATTCTCCTGAGACACCCTCAATGAAATTAACCCGCTGATTCAAAATATTAAACTTAATTCTTTGACTCTAATATGAGTAACCATCGAACCCAAATCATGTTTTTGGATTGACCCTCTCCAAATAACTGAATGCAGTCAAAGCAAACCCTGTCATGATCAGGAAATATCTGGTTAATGATGACGACTTGAGGCAGACCATATAAAAATGAGAAGAGAGACAAGTTCAAATCTAGTATGAGTCTAATCGGTCTTCGTAACAGAAACTCTGATACACCATACTAGAAGGAGTTCATTCTGGCATCTTCCAAATTGAGCCAAGCCAAAACCCAATAGTATTGAGGTCAAACTGAACAAAGAGAACAAAATCAATGGAGAAGAGAAGACATCGTATCGGCTCTATGATCCAGGTTGGTGCAGCTGTGTGACTTTCACAATAACCTAGGCTTAAATCAGCCACAAATTTTAGTGCTGAATATTTAAATCTGAAGTGTAGCAGCTCCTCCTATAAAATGTTCTCGATAGAATCAGAACGTTCTTACGGCACAAAACAAAGTGGGAAACAGATAACTGCAGCTGCAAAATCTTGGGCTTTATCCCAAGGCTGAAGGAGAAGAATTTCTTCCAAAAAATCTGAAAACAAAAGGTTAAAATTGGAAACCGGGCCTGATTCCCAACCACTACACAAGCTGACAGAAATGTTCAACAATACTGATCAACCCAGATATTCTCGAAGTTTCAGCATCACCAGGCACTCCTGTAAGTACACTTTCTATTCCCTTTTCCTTCATCACAACAGTGATTGCACTTCAAAAGTACTTATTTGGTTGTAACTTTGCACTTTGGAATGCCAAAGGTTGTGAAAGGCACTATATAAATGCAGGTCTTTCTTGAGCTGGAGTAGACTTTTACTGCCTAACATTTAATTCAATAATGACATGAACAAGAGATTGTAACCCCTTTGCGCATGCAATACGTACCATGCTCATATGCTGCCACACAAATTCTCCTGTCTGTATGGAAGGTACGCTGAAAAGCAAGAAAGTACACCAATAAACTGGCTTATTTTATGTGAAATATATGAACAGAATACATTTTTCATAGTGATATTAATCTATTACATGTCATTCCTTGTACCACAAAAATAACAGATACACAATTTGACCACTAATCTACAGGAGTCTTACTTTCAAGGTATCTGCCCCTAAGCGAACTGGTCATATTTCCTTTGTTACAAGCTACATTTATCCCTTGACCTGGAGCCTCATTGACTGAACAAGAAGAGGAGCTAGATTTTCCATTATTTTTGCATGCATACCACCCACTTAACGTCTATTTTAACGCTGAAATGAGGTGTTACGCCCATATATCGCCCATTTAGCCACAAAATGGAAAGTAACGCGCATTTCTCGGTCACTTATCGCCGTGTATGTACGTAACACCGATAAAAAATAATATCGCCTGCCCACTTTTTTGGGGCGGAAAGATCAGAATGGGCGACACCAACGCCCATAATATCGCCCAGCGTTACTTTCGGCACATAATTAACGCCGAGATTTAATAATACCGCCCGACCACTGTTTTTTGTCGTAAAGATCAGATTTGCCAAAACTAACGGCCAGAAAGTCGCCCATCCTTACTTTTGGCACCTCGCACACATCTCACCGAGAATATCACTCGCCGAAAAAATCGCTGTGATAAAGTTGAACTGACCAGAACTAATCACAGCGGTATGGACGCCATTTTTTAAATCGCAGGTCGCATCATTTAAAAGGCTGCTCTGCTTCAACTTCGGGGGAGTTTGAATGTACTCTGGAGGTCTCTTAAAGTGATGTGAACATCAGAACAAACATCTTTTCATACTGTAGATGATTGGAATTTACTTTAGGTGTCTTAGTGGGGACATTTATTGTTTTGAACAATCGGTGTAATACTGATAGCTATTATTTCTCAGCCTCTCTTGACTGTATGCACATCGCGATGCGGGCAACTTTTCAGGATGCAGAGGTTTTTAGGAACCACAATGGGATTCCACTCCCTGAATGTGCAACTCGTTGTCGACCACCAGCAAATTATTATGGCAGTGAATGCTAAATTTCCGGGCAGCATCCATGATGCTCATATCCTGCATGAGAGCACTGTATCTGACATGTTTACCAGTCAGCCACAAGGTCAATGCTGGATGCTTGGTGACAAAGGATATGGCCTCGCTACCCACCCACACTGAAACCGAGAAGCGATAAACAAGAGCCACAGATCCACTCACAATATAATCGAGAAAACCATTGGAGTGCTTAAGCAGCACTTTAGATGCCTGGATCACTCAGGAAGTGAGCTCCAATATCACCCTGAGCAGGTAGCTTAATTTGTGGTGGTATGCTCCATGCTGCACAACTTGGAGGGGACAAGAATTGCCAGAAGGGACTGATGGTCCACCTCAGGAGAGAGAGGAAGAGAAGGACGAGGAGGTGGATGCTGACCTTGGGCCAGACAATCAGGCTGACGATGAAACCATGGCCCCGCCCCCTCTAGACCACAGGAAAGGGCCTGTGGTGACTACATAGCTGCAAGACTCTTACATCAGGAGCTCATAAATGAACACTTTTCTTGAAAGAACGTTATTGTTATTTACAAAGTTGCAACACTGTTGGGTGTGCACATCATACATCAATGGTGTGCATCACCTTGGTGACATTTAAAGTTTAAGTTGATTGAAGTTAAGTGTAATTATACCCTTTCATGTTAAGGAATCACCAGTGTGTAATGGTGCAGCTTTCTGAGACAATGAACAACAAGGTTATGTTAAATACAAAACATTTAATCCAACCATTTGTCTGAAGTCATAAGTATAACTGTAAAAAACATTCCACCATAACAAATTTATCACATTTACATCATTACAATGGTCCCCATTTGCAGCAAAACAGAGCACAAATGTAAACCAACAAGGTAGCCCCCTCGCCCCTTGCCCCGACCCTCCCACCAAAATACCATCAGCAACCTAAAAATATGCCCCAGACAACAGCTGCGGCCATGCACCTCACTTTCCTTCCACCCCCCACCTGCTTCTCCTCCCCACCTCTACCCCTTCCCCTTCCCCTCCTGAATCCAAGCCGCTTGGCCGAGGAGCTCCTCAGGCACTGCTTCATTGGGGGAATGATGGCAGAATCGCTGCTTGGACAGATACGGGAGAGGACAGTCCTGAGATGGGAACATGCTCTGAGCCAGAAGCAAGATCTTCCTCCTGGCTCTAACGTGCCATTGGCAATGGTGGTGCGGCACCTTGGGGTGCAGTGCTGCACTCCGGTACCACTGGGAGCCCTCTGCCACCAGTGTTCCTGGCTAACAGCTCCAGGGACTCCTCCATCCCTTCCATGTTATATATTATGTGTTGGACAAAAACTTGGTACCAATTACCTTCTTGGTGCTTAGTAGGCTTTTTGCTGCTGGTGAATCTCCCTCTTGCCTCCGACAACAGCCAAACAAGCACATATCACACCCACATACGCTTTCAGTCCCTCTCTGCTCACTCTCTCTCTGTCTCCTCTTCTGCGCATGTAATGATGACCCCTGACCTTCTAAAACACGGGAAACGAACGTTGCCATGCCGTTGCTATGGTCGGCGACACTTTACACAGAAAGTCAAAAAATGTTAACGCTGACTCCCATTTCAGATCACTCGCGGTAACACCCATTTAAAAAAATGAAAAGTTAGGGTTTTGAAAATGGATGATAATCCAGTGATCTCTAAACCCATATTTAACATCCATGCTGGAAATAACACCCATTTTTGGACGATTTGCATAAAAGTGGAAAGTCTAGCCCTAGCCCTAGGAGAGCGACAGAGATATATATAAGATTTCTGCCAAACTTTCCCAGACATTTCCAATGAAAATCCCTTCCAGATTTCATGTGGCGGGGGGAGACATTTTAGCAAATAAAAGTGAGTGTGTTTGGGAGCGAGCAGGTGGTTAAAAGGGATAAAAGTGCGTGAGGATCGGGAAGCCTGCTTGAACCCACCAACTTCCGGTTTTAACTGCAGCGCTTTTGGCTGTGACGAGAAACCCCCATGGGAGAGGGGGGATGGCAATTAAAAAATGTTTAAAGGCAATTAGAAGCTGTTAAGTGTCAGATTTGAGCTTTACCTTTGAGTGCACAGGTTTCCCGGGCTTCCTGGAACTTGCCAGTGAAAGCAAGGCTTGATAACCGTACAGATTGAGGGGGCTGGCCAAATGACCCGGCAAACAATCCTATCAGCACACAGACCTCACACTTGCTTCCTTACATAAGTGAAAGGCTTTTGGGGAGTGTGCTTTCACTACTTTGCAGCTGATTGCCACTACTTCAGAGGTCATTTCTCCAACTATCCATCTGTCACGCATCAGTTCAGCATGGGTGCCACTTATGCAGTTTTATCTTGGACCTCAGATGAGGGCCAATTTGAGCTTCAGCAGCAGGAGAAGCAACCTTCTCTTCACCGACCTGCTGCTCCACAGGAGAGAGGGGATAAGCATGTGGGGGAAGCTCGCAGGAAGAAATATCCCCAACACAGGATACATATGCAGAGGATCAGCTTCCTAGACAAGTCAAAAACCCAGTTCCTCAGGAGACTCGGGGTATGGCGTCAGGTGGTCGTAGACATTTGCAGCCTCCTGGAAGAAGACCTCCTGCCAGGTGATATTGGTGGACGTGCTTTGCCAGTGGCTGCCTAAGTCACCACCACCCTCTATTCCTCGCTCCTTCCAGGGATCTGCAGGAGATATCTGCAGAATCTCACAATCTGCTGCCCACAAATGCATCACACTCAGGTGATCAATGCCAGGGCCGGGAATTATGTGAACTTTGTAACCAATGAGGCCAGTCAGAATGAATTTGTCTTTGTGGCTTTGGCTGGCTTCCAACAGGTCCAGGAAGTCATTAATTACCCACATGTGACAATCAAGGCACCCACAGATCACCCTGAAGTCTTCTTCAACTGCAACGGCTTCCAATCCATCAATGTTCAGTTCATATGCAACCACAAAAAGATCATAATGCAGG
This sequence comes from Pristiophorus japonicus, assembly GCF_044704955.1. Classification (NCBI taxonomy): domain Eukaryota; kingdom Metazoa; phylum Chordata; class Chondrichthyes; family Pristiophoridae; genus Pristiophorus; species Pristiophorus japonicus. Next base: position 81,967,883 of record NC_091980.1, read on the forward strand.
TGTGTGCAAGCTTCCCAGGCAGGTGCCATGATGCTTTCATCCTGCGTCAGTCCTACCTCCCAGAGCTCTTCAGACCTCAAAGCAGAATTAGCAGCTGGTTCCTTGGAGACAAGAGCTACTCCAAAGACATGGCTGATGACGTCCATTAGGAGCCCAAATGCTGTGGCTCAGCAGAGATAAAATCAAAGCCATGTGACCAACAGAACTCTCATCGAGCAAGCAATCGGAATGCTGAAGATGAGCTTTAGGTACCTGGACAGACAGGAATGGGTACACCTGCAAGGTAAGTATGTATGAGGAGTAATGTGCTGGAGTCGGCTTGGGAAGAGAATCTCCCTGCGGATCCTTGCATAATGCAGAATCAGCCCTAGGGAGGCATCGTTTTAGCGAGGTGCAGCCTTGCCACATTGGGACTACATTAATGCAGATTCTACCTCTGTTTCCCTTACCTGAACAAACTTTCAACTTTCATCTTTGCAGGGTACTTTTAAATAGTTCCGTTGAAATAGACTTGTGTGTGGCATCATTGTGCCCGCTCGCGTTAATTAGTCGGAGAACCTGGAAGTCAGATACTAATACTATAAAGCCGCTGAAACGCGTTACTGAAATTTTCGGATTCCCCATGTGCTACAGGCCTCCCCCACTGCCAGTACGTCAGATGGTGAAAATTCCACCTATAGGAATTTTAAAACTGCCAAAATGGAATCTGTAGTTCGTCTGAATGCTGGGAAATCCAAAGGGCTTGCGTTAATTAAAACCATGAAGGCTTATGTAATAAAGTGTATTATTATGATTACTGGGAGGAATAGGCCATCAAGGCCATAGGAGATATGTGAATAATTATTTGTGAATGAGTATCAGATTCTTAAAAAGAAACTGAGCAGTTAGGAGATTGAAATTACCACCTAACATGTTTGAAATATAGGGCCCAAGTTTCCACAAGAAAAAAAACGGGTGCCCCTCCGAGCTGGGCGCCCGTTTTTCACGCCTAAAACGCGCCTAAAAAAATCCTCGGTATTCTCCACCTACTTACTGGTCCTCTGGCCATCGGCGCAGCCAGCACGAGCTGTGGGGGGGGGCGGAGCCAGGTCCCTGCGCTGAAAACAGTGCCGGGACCTCTGCACATGCGCGCTACAGTCGGCACGCAAGTGCAGTAGCTCCAGGCGCCGAACTGTGTGGGAGGGGCCCGAAGCACGCAGCCCCTAGCCCTGGCTGAATGGCCTCACTGGGGCTGCGTGAATAAGGCTCCTCCCACGGCCAGCTCCTGCTCCCCGCCCCCGACCAGACCCGACACCCGCTCCCCCCTCTCCCCCCCCGCCGCCGACCAGACCCGACCCGACACCCGCTCCCCCCCCCGCCGACCAGACCCGACCCGACACCCGCTCCCCCCCCCCGCCGACCAGACCCGACCCGACACCCGCTCCCCCCCCCGCCGACCAGACCCGACCCGACACCCGCTCCCCCCCCCGCCGACCAGACCCGACCCGACACCCGCTCCCCCCCTCTCTCCCTCCCCCTCTCTCTCTCTCCCTCTCTCTTCCTCCCTCCCCCTCTCTCTCTCTCCCTCCCTCCCCCTCTCTCTCTCTCCCTCCCTCCCCCTCTCTCTCTCTCTCTCCCCCTCCCTCCCGCTCAGCGGCACGAATGGCTGCAGAATTCTCCCTGGCTGAAGCACTTTCACACAGGTAGGAAGATGGTTTATTTAATCTTTTCTTGGCTTATAAATGTTTATTCAGGTTGGATTTATTTGTATAATATTTGTTGAAGTATAAATAAGGATTTATTGTCGAATTTAATGAGTTCCCTTCCCCCCCCCTCCCCCCCACCTCGTTCTGGACGCCTAATTTGTAACCTGCGCCTGATTTTTTAATGTGTAGAACAGGTTTTTTCAGTTATACAAAAATCTTCACTGGCTCCATTCTACTTTAGTTTGGAGTACATTTTCACTGTGGAAACTTTCAAATCAGGCGTCAGTGGCCGGACACGCCCCCTTTTGAAGAAAAAATTATGTTCTAAAGTAGAACTGTTCTACCTGACTAGAACTGCAGAAAAAAAATGTAGAGAATTGCGATTTCTAAAATAGTCCGTTCTCCACCAGTTGCTCCTAAAAATCAGGCGCGAATCATGTGGAAACTTGGGCCCATAGGGACTTAGAAAATATGGCCCTTCAAGCCTGCACCACCATTCAATATGATCATGGTTGATCATGCAACTTCAGTACCCCACTCCTGCCTTCTCTCCATACCCCTGATCCCTTTAGCTGTAAGGGCCACATCTAATTCCCTTTTGAATATATCCAACAAACTGGACTCAACAACTTTCTGTGGTAGAGAATTCCATCGATTCACAATTCTCTGTGTGAAAAAGTTTATCCTCATCTCGGTCCTATATGGCTTACCCCTTATCCTTAGACTGTGACCCCTAGTTCTGGACTTCTCCAACATCAGGAACATTCTTCCTGCATCTAACCTGTCCAGTCCCATCAGAATTGTATATGCTTCTATGAGATCCCCTCTCATTCCTCAAAACTGCCACCAAGCTCATGGTCTACAGGGCTGTAATAATACCTGCCATCCTGTATGGCTCAGAGACATGGACCATGTACAGTAGACACCTCAAGTTGCTGGAGAAATATGTCTCCGCAAGATCCTACAAATCCCCTGGGAGGATAGGCGCACCAACATTAGCGTCCTCACCCAGGCTAACATCCCCAGCATTTGAAGCACTGACCACACTCGATCAACTGCGCTGGGCAGGCCACATCGTCTGCATGCCAGACACGAGACTCCCAAAGCAAGTGCTCTACTCGGAGCTCCTTCACGGCAAACAAGCCAAAGGTTGGCAGCGGAAACACTACAAGGACACCCTCAAAACCTCCCTGATAAAGTGCGACATCCCCACTGACACCTGGAAGTCTCTGGCCAAGACTGCCCTAAGTGGAGGAAGTGCATTCGAGAGAGCGCTGAGCACCTCGAATCTCAACGCCGAGAGTATGCAGAAATCAAGTGCAGGCAGTGGAAAGAGCGTGCTTCAAACCAATCCCACCCACCCCTTCCCTCAACGACTATCTGTCCCACCTGTGACAGAGTTTGTGGCTCTCGTATTGGACTGTTCAGCCACCAAAGAGCTCACTTAAGGAGTGGAAGCAAGTCTTCCTCGATTTCGAGGGTCTGCCTATGATGATGATGTACATATCCTAATAGGAGGTTGGTAGATTGGTGAGATTAATTTATGATTAGACTCTTGAGGTAACTGATGAATTAACAGCATTACATAGCCAGTATATAGAATACATTAAAATCTATATGCTTGTAATTAGCAATGCTTCAATTGTTTAGATAACTTTGTCATTATGAGTTAGTGTGGATGAACTGTTTGCCTTGCCTTCTGAGATGTCACAGTGATTTCTGGAAGGACTATCGATTCCTATTAGATTCTCTGCTTCTGGCTAAATTCAACTTCTGTGCTGGTAGCTCTATCTGGACTAGTTGGCTTAACTATCACTCCCCGTGATTTTAGGGAAACGTGCACATCTAAGTGACACACTTATATCGGCCTGCATCTGGCTAGCATGGCTCTAGAGACCCCTTCTCTATCCTGATGGGTATGCAAGCTGACTTGCCTGGAGATTCACCTTCCATCATTTACAGAGATACTCATTTACACAACTAAAGAACTTCTACACTAGAGTAATTAACACCATCACATAAAGCTGAAAGCTAGTCAGTGTTAAACTATCTTGGCCCGGATTTTGTGGTCAACGGCGAAAGCCATTCATTATATTTACAGCTGCCCATACATTTGGTGGGCTTTTGCACAGAAACATACGGTCACTTCGGGAGTCTGATGCGGCACCCTCTACAGGTGATCTTAGACCTGTGCAAACCTCCTCAACCAATCAGATTGAAGAATCCTAACTGAGGCACACAGAGTCCAAACCAGGAAGTGTTAATTAGCATATTTAATTCAATGCAAAATAAAGAGAGGGGAAGAAAGATGGGATTAAGAGAGACAGAAAGAAAAGTAAAATATATGTATATTTTTTAAATCTCCACCAATAATTAAAATCTGAAGGAATGAGACTCCACCCTTGTAAAAGCTAATTTTCAGTGGCAGAGAGATTGTTTGGCAGTAATTAGGACTTATCACCATTAAAAATTCACTTACACTTAAATGGAAAAGCCTTAATTTTTTCTGGAGTGTTCAGTGTGTATCTAGTGGATAACTGCCGTAACTTTACACCCTTCCATGAATGTGAATGCTGAATCTCAAGGCGACATACTGTAAGAGCAAAGCTTGTGGAGGAGCAGAACAAATCAAACAGCAACATCTTGACTTCCGCATTTAACTACGTATGTGTGGACGCTGGAGGTTGCTGTCTGATTTACTTCTTAAAAACACTGATGCTGTTAGCCTCATCGTTAATCCAACCGCAAAATCTGGGCCCATCTTGTAAATCCTTGATTTTTAAAAGAGACCTTCTCAACTTTATTAATCAATCTGAGTGATGCATGTGTTAGAAGAGTCCACCCTTTTTACATGCCAAGCACCTTAAACAGCCATATTATTGCCACTGATGATCTTGGGTTACTGGAGCTGCAGAATCCAAATCTGAATGGTGACAGATTAGTAAAAGGGGAGGTGCAACGAGACCTGGGTGTCATGGTACATCAGTCATTGAAAGTAGGCATGCAGGTACAGCAGGCAATAAAGAAAGCAAATGGCATGCTGGCCTTCATAGCAAGAGGATTTCAGTATAAGAGCAGGGAGGTCTTGCTGCAGTTGTACAGGGCCTTGGTGAGGCCACACCTTGAGTATTGTATACAGTTTTGGTCTCCTAACCTGAGGAAGGACATTCTTGCTATTGAGGGAGTGCAGCGAAGGTTCACCAGACTGATTCCCGGGATGGCGGGACTGACCTATCAAGAAAGACTGGATCAACTGGGCTTGTATTCACTGGAGTTCAGAAGAATGAGAGGGAACCTCATAGAAACGTTTAAAATTCTGATGGGTTTAGACAGGTTAGATGCAGGAAGAATGTTCCCAATGTTGGGGAAGTCCAGAACCAGGGGTCACAGTCTAAGGATAAGGGGTAAGCCATTTAGGACCGAGATGAGGAGAAACTTCTTCGCCCAGAGAGTGGTGAACCTGTGGAATTCTCTACCACAGAAAGTTGTTGAGGCCAATTCACTAAATATATTCAAAAAGGAGTTAGATGTAGTCCTTACTACTAGGGGGATCAAGGGGTATGGCGAGAAAGCAGGAATGGGGTACTGAAGTTGCATGTTCAGCCATGAACTCATTGAATGGCGGTGCAGGCTAGAAGGGCCTACTCCTGCACCTATTTTCTATGTTTTCTATGTCTATTCCTTTGTAGTTGCCGCAGTCAGACTTGTCCCCTTTTTTAAAGATGGTCACGATTACTGCATCTCTGAGATCCCCCAGCATGCTCTCCTCCCTCCAGATGAGGGAGATGAGGTCGTGTATTTGCGCCAGCATTGCCTCTCCACCATACTTCAATGCCTCAGCAGGGATTCCGTCCGCACCCGTAGCCTTGTTGTTTTTAAGCTGTCTTATGGTTTTTTCTACCTTGTGCAGTGTTGGGGTCTCACTGAGGTGGTGGCGGGCAGTGTAAAGTTCTTACTCTACAGCATGAAACCACACCAGGCACATTCCAGGGACAAGGCCACTCCGTGACCTTAGCTCTTTATTAAAGGACTCCAGAAGTGATGACCCTGCGGCCTCCCTTTGTATACCTGTATGATCAGTTTAGGAGTGTCTCCCACAAGTTCACCCCCTGTAGTCAAGGTGTGCATCTGAGCTGAGTGTATACAGTAATACAGTGGTGTTACATTGTGATTACAAACATGACATCACCTTCCCCCCCCCCACCCCAAAGTCTTACTGAGATAATTGGTTTAGTCTTTCAGGTGGTCTACGCTCCCTCGTGGAGCGTCGCAGTTGGGGTTCTGGTTGTTGGACACTGACGTGAGTGTCTGTCACCTGTGGTGAATCTGGCCTGTCCGGGCTGACCTCAGCGACTGTGCATTCTTCTGATTGCTCCTGTTGCACGTAAACTGGCGGTGTTGTGAGCTCCATCTCATGGTCTTCTTCAGGTTCCTCCGTGTCCATGCTGAACCTTTTTTTTACTTGGTCCAGATGCTTACGGCATATCTGGCCATTGTTGAGTTTTACCATGATAACCCTATTCCCCTCTTTGCCAATTACAGTACCCTCAAGCCATTTGGGCCCCATGGCATGATTGAGGACAAATACAGGATCATTTATTTCTATACATCTCCCCCTTGAATTACGGTCATGGTACTCATTTTGTGACTTGTGCTTGCCCTCAACTATGTCGGTCAGGACTGGGTGAATGAGGGACAACCGAGTTTTGAGTGTCCGTTTCATGAGTAGCTCTGCAGGTGCGACCCCTGTGAGCAAGTGCGGGCGGGATCTATAGGCCAGCAGGAGGCGTGATAGGCTGCATTGTAGGGAGGGTACTTGAATCCTGAGCATACCTTGCTCAATGATTTGGACTGCCCGTTCCGCCTGGCATTGGAGGCCGGCTTGAACGGTGCAGTCCTGACGTGGTTGATGCCGTTGCCCGACATAAACTTCCAGAATTCATAGCTCGTGAAACACGGGCCATTGTCACTAACCAGGATGTCCGGCAAGCCATGGGTTGCAAAGATCGCACGTAGGCTTTCCATGGTGGTGGATGACGTGCATGAATTTAGGATGATGTACTTGATCCATTTCGAGTGCGCATCTACTACAATGAGGAACATCTTCCCCATGAAAGGGCCCGCGTAGTCAATGTGAATGCGTGACCAAGGCTTTGTGGGCCAGGGGCACGGGCTGAGCGGGGCCTCTCTGGGGGCATTGCCCAGCTGGGCACAGGTTGTGAACCTGTGAACACAGTGTCCCAGGTCTGAATCAATATCAGGCCACCAAACGTGTGACCGGGCAATGGCCTTCATCATCACAATGCCTGGGTGCTCGCTGTGGTGTTCCCTGATGAATGCCTCCCTGCCCTTCTGGGGCATGACTACCCGGCTGCCCCATAGTGGGCAGTCGGCTTGGATGGAGAGTTCAACATCCGTCTGTGGAACGGTCTGACCTACTCAGGGCATGCTCCGTGTGCGGGCGCCCAATCCCCAGTCAGGACACATTTCTTAATCAAGGATAGGAGGGGATCTCTGTTTGTCCAGATTTTGATCTGGCGGGTTGTGATGGGGGAGCCTGCAGCGTCAAAGGCATCGACAGCCATGACCATCTCAGTGCTTTGCTCAGCTGCCCCCTCAGTGGTGGCCAGTGGGAGCCTGCTGAGTGCATCAGCGCAATTTTCAGTGCCGGGCAGGTGCCGGATGGAGTAGTCATAAGCAGCTAGCGTGAGGGCCCACCGCTGTATGCGAGCTGATGCGTTGGCATTGACAGCCTTGCTGTCTGACAACAGGGATGTGAGTGGCTTGTGGTCTGTCTCTAATTCAAACTTCCTACCGAAGAGGTACTGAATCATTTTTTTTACACCATAGACACATGCAAGCGCTTCCTTCTCGACCATGCCATATCCCCGTTCTGCTTGAGAGAGCGACCTGGAGACATAAGCCACAGCACCCAACCCCATAGGTTGATGCATCACATGTCAGAACTAAACGTTTACAGGGGTCGTACAGGGGTCAACAACGTGTTTGAACAAAGTAGGTTTTGTGCCTGATCAAAAGCCCGTTCCTGACAGTCCCCCCAAAACCAATCGCAACCCTTACACAGGAGCACGTGTAGCGGCTCCAACAATGTGCTCAAGTTCGGCAGAAAGTTCCCGAAATAGTTCAACAGTCCCAGGAATGAACACAGCTCCGATGTGTTGCAGGGCCTGAGTACTCGTCGAATCGCCTCTGTTTTGGATTCGGTGGGCAGAATCCCATCTGCAACAACCCTCTTGCCCAGAAACTCAACCTCAGGAGCTAAAAACACACATTTAGACTTCTTGAGTCGCAGGCCTACCCGGTCCAGTCGGTGTAGCACCTCCTCCAGGTTGTGGAGGTGTTCCTCGTTATTTCGACCTGAGATGAGGATGTCGCCCTGGAATACGATCGTTCCCGGAATGGATTTAAGCAGGCTTTCCATGTAACGTTGAAAAATCGCGACCACTGATCGAATGCCAAACGGGCACCTGTTATATGCAAACAGTCCCTTGTGCGTGGTGATGGTGGTCAGTAGTTTGGATTCGTCGGCCAGTTCCTGGGTCATATAAGCTGAAGTGAGGTCCAACTTGGTGAACAGCTTGCCACCTGCCAGCGAGACGAAGAGGTCCTCCACTCTTGGGAGCGGGTATTGGTCTTGTCACGACACCCGATTGATGGTGGCCTTGTAGTCGCCACAAATCCTGACAGAGCCATCCGCTTTTAGAACGGGAACGATGGGACTCGCCCAGTCGCTGAATGCAACAGGTGAGACGATGCCCTCTCGCAACAGCCGGTCCAATTCGCTCTCGATCTTTTCCTGCATCACATACGGCACCGCTCTGGCTTTGTGGTGCACTGTCCTGGCGTCCGGGTTGATGTGTATCACAACTTTGGTGCCTTTGAAAGTCCGGATGCCCGGTTGAAATAATGACTCGAATTGTTGTCGGACTTGTGAGCACGAACTTCGCTCCACCGAGGACATTGCGTGAACATGCCCCCATTTCCAGTTCATCTCGGTTAACCAGCTCCTCCCCAACAGTGCAGGACCATTGCCCGGGACAATCCAGACTGGCAGCCGGTTCACTGACCTATTGTGTGTGACAGCCATCATTGCACTGTCTAGCACCGGAATGATTTCCTTGCTGTAAGTCCGTAATTGTGTCTCAATACGTTCTAATTTGGGTCAACTGGCTTTGAGTGGCCATAGCTTCTCGAATTGCTGAATGCCCATGAATGACTGGCTGGCCCCAATGTCTAGCTCCATGTGTACTAGGATACCATTCAACAAAACCCTCATCATCATTGGTGGCGTTTTGGTGCATAAACTATGAATATTTGCCGCATGGACCTGCTGAACCTCGGCGTCCATCGATTTGCCCCAAAAGTCATCCTGCCTCACAGAACTCTCTTCTGGTCCATCTATCTCATATATCAGTCTGGTTGCAGGTTTTCTACACATTCGAGCTAAATGGCCACTGAGATTGTAGTTTCTGCAGACAAAATTTTGGAATCTGCAAGATCTGGCTGAGTGTTTTCCCCCACACCTCCAGCATGAGTTAAAGTTTCCATTGTTGGGGACAAAAGTACTATGGCCAGGAATTCCGCGCTGATTGTCCCTTTGACTGCTTTTAAGTACCCTATTAGTGGGTGTCAATGGCCCCATCCCGGGCCGCATTGTCCACTGTGATGGTGTGAACGTCCGTTCAGCCTGCCATTGTCTCTGTTGAGATCCTGCTCTGGGATCTATTGCTGCCTGGTAAATGTCGGACTGCCCCTGCCTGCCTGCAGGGCTCTGAGGCGCATTGATGATGTTGACTCCCTGATCCATCGCCGCATTAGAGGCAGAATTGCGTGCGTAAATCATTTTCATCTCTTCCTCCCCGCCACGAAAGTTTGAGCTAACAACGCTGCCGCTTCCAAGGTCAAGACCTTGGTCTCAATTAACTTGCGAAAAATTCCCGCATGACCGATACCCTCGATGAAGAAGTCCCTTAGCATCTCCCCCTTGCAAGCAGTTGTGAACTTACAGAGGCTGGTCAAACGCCGGAGGTTCAAAGTCCGGTATGCTCTGTCCTTCATGACGTCGGTGGGTGTAGAATCTGTGTCCGAGGAGGATCAGTTTGTCGCCCGTGGGGGCGCAGGACAGGGATTTTTCACGGTTAGTGTAAAAACCCTGTTTGGCCTCATCATTTGCTTCGAATGTTGGGGCGTAAACACTGATGACCGTGGTGCACTGGTTCCAGGATAGGATGCGTCAAAGAGTCAAGAGGCGTTCGTTAGCCCCGCAGAGGGAGTCTTTGAGGCGGTCAACCAGCTCGTTTTTGATGGCGAAGCCGACTCCGTGGAGGCGGCATTCTTCCTCTGGTTTCCCGTTCCAGAAGAAGGTGTAACCTCCACTTTGTTACTTGAACTGGCCTTCCCCTGCCCGCTGAGTCTCGCCTAGGGCAGCGATGTTGATATCAAAGCGTCTAAGTTCCCGGGCGACTATGGCAGTGCGGCATTCCGGCCTGTTGCGGGTTGTCCATGAGGGTCCTGACGTTCCAGGTCCCGAACTTCATGTTAACGGAGTGGAAGATGCCTGTGCGTGAGTTCTTTTAACGTGGGGTGATCGTTACATACCACACGGGCTTAGCTGAGCAAGGTCTTGTTCCAGTGGCAAGGGGGTCCAAGACAACTGGAGACCAGGCACTACTATATGGGCCTAGTTGCCTACAGCGAGATGTTGGCCATAAGCTCGGTGCTGGGTAGCGCCCTTGGTGGTAGGTGATCCGAGTCCTGGTTGGAGACAAGCATTAGGAGGGTCAGTGGCCCACCGGGGTTCAGGGTGGGAGGGCATGGGAGTCACAGCCATGGAACTCACCACGTGTTGGAGGAGGAGAAGAGGCCAGGTCACCGGTGGAGAAGGAGAGCTCCGGTCATCGCTGAAGGAGGAGGGGAGGCCAGTCGCCGACGTGGGAAAGGGGGACCTGGTCGTCGTTGAGGAGGAGGTCGTCTGTCGCCACGGGATGTCCAGCCCGTCATCGAGGAGGCCCAGGCTCTGTCGTGGAGGAGAGGCCCATCTGCTGCTGCTGGAGATGTTCCGATCGCACAAGGCATTGAGTGAATGAATTAGCCCTTTCTTGCCACCCACCTCATCAAAGAAGAAGCCACAGAATAAAGTCACAAACTAACAATTGTTTATTAGCCTCAGAAACATAATTAACAGCACTTAAACAATGAGTATGCAAGTATTTACTAATTTGAATGACAGATTACAAAAGCTGATTTCCTTTCTGCACCTCAAAAATGGGAAACGTGCTTCAGCACTAACACACATGGCTCAGCAAGCTAGGGAAGGGGCATGCAGGGTCTCACGTGCAGCACTCCCATTTTCTGCAGGGGATCAACATTGCAAGAGCGGCCCTCTACCCACAGGGTACCAGAGGCCCTCCAGAAAGAACAATATGGGAGTACATCACTGAGGCTGTCACTGTCAGCAGTGTCACCCCCACCACCTGACTCCAGTGCCCAAAGAAGCTTCCTGACCTCAGGCCACTGGTCAAGGCCAGTAAATACATTTTCAAAAAGTCATCACCTACAAACTGAATTACTAACCATGCACATTTCTCAGTGCACGACTTCCCACTCCCAATCACTCATCTACCAACAATCTGTACCAATTACGAGGCACAGCTCCCATTCCTCATTCCACCTCACCCCCTTGGAAGAGACGGTGCAGGCCATTCTTGGCAGAGGCATGGCTGAGCCATTGGCCAGCAGCGGGGCAGAAAGGATACAAGATGCTGGTATCCTCATATGCTACCCTCCTTCTCGCATGCACCTCTTGCTTTCCCACTCTCCCCTCACCACAACTCCACCCTTCCGCCTTCCTCATTTTACACACAGAAGAAAGAAGAAAGAAGGAAGGAGGAAGGAGGAGGATTGGAAAGTTTGATTTATCATGGCTTTACTTCAAGCCTGGCAAGCATCTAGCTGTACTCCCTACACACTTCAAAAAACATTTAACATGTATTGCAGCAAGCCACTACTTCAATAAAATTTAAAAAAAACAGTCCGTAAGCTTAAATGCGTACTTACCTGAAAGATGTGTGTGTCCCTTTAAAAGATGATGACAGCACCTCAGAGTCTGCTGAATGCTGTGTTTTCACGGCGATCTTAGTACCCAGAGCTGGGGTCGAACATTGCTGCGATGATTTTGAAGTCGGTGTTGGACCCGACTGACATCACTTCTCCCTCATTTAAATCTGCAGGGCCATTGATCTTGCTGTCAGCGCTGCCAGGCCTTGGAAAATGGAGTAAGCTGCAGGACCCGCCACCAGCTGGCGAAAGAGCGGCGGCTGTCCTCTTTTTTCGATATTTTTTGGTGGTAACGGATGTCGTTAAACCCCCCAAATTTTTGCCTGGAGATTCGGTGGCTATTTATTCTCAGGGAATACCACAGCCACATGCCATTCTGTTTTCACATAGTTCATCAGGGGTTGCTGCATGCTGATGAGGCACAGGAATCTTTTGCCAATTTTCCATTCTATAACCCACGATCATAAAGCCCAGTTATTTGCATCAACTGACACCTGGTTGGGTTTGGCCAAATCAGCATGGACCATTTGTCAACTTGCCACATCACATGGTGTATTTTACCCATCATGGCCTCAATGTTAATCTGAAGGTGGCTTCTGACCTGTGGGTGGTGGAGGAGGGGGATTAAATTGTGTGAGGGAAACCTGGAAGTCAACTGAGCAGCTCAGAATCTGCGATCTCCACACAATTATACCAATTAATTGTGACTTCCTGGTTTTGCATCTCCAAGCTGTGCAGCAGCAGTGATGCACACTCGCATGATACGATCTGTATGAGTAGAAATATAAAAATACCAGTACTGGATGATCAGAAATCTTCTCCAATTAAATATTGGGAAGACCAAAGCCATTGTCTTTGGTCCCCGCCACAAACAGCATTCTCCAGCCATTGACTCCTTCCCTCTCCCTAGCATCTACCTGAGGCTAAACCAGACTGTTTGTAACCTATTTCCACCTACGTAACATTGCCCGCCTCCGCCCCTGCCTCAGCTCTTCTGCTGCTGAAACCCTCATCCATGCCTTTGTTACCTCTAGTCTTGACTACTTCAACGCACTGCTGGCTGGGCTCCCACATTTTACACTGCGTAAACTTGAGGTCATCCAAAACTCAGCAGCCCGTGTTCTAACTTGCACCAAATCACAATCACCCATCACCCCTGTGCTCGCTGACCTGCATTGGCTCCCGGTTAAGTAATGCCTCTATTTCTAAATTCTCATCCTTGTTTACAAATCCCTCCATGAACTCGCCCCTCCCTATCACTGTAATCTCCTTTAGCCTTACAATGCTATGAGATGTCTGTGCTCCTCAAATTCTGCCCTCTTGAGTATCCCTGATTATAACTGCTCAATCATCGGTGGACGTACCTTCAGCTGTTTGGGCCCTAAGCTCTGGAACTCCCTTCCTAAACCTCTCCACCTCTCTACCTCTCTTTCCTCCTTTAAGACGCTCCTTAAAACCTACCTCTTTAACCAAGCTTTTGGTCATCTGTTGTAATTTCTTCTTCTGAGGCTCGGTGTCAAATTTTTCTGTTTTGTCTTATATCACTACTCTGAAGTGCCTTGGGAAGTTTTGCAATGTTATAGGCGTTATATAAATAAAAGTTGTTGTTGTTGATTTCAGCTGTAATTAAAGAGACAGTTTACAAATGGAAATTGGAGATGTTCAGGATAGATGGTGGAAATAGAGCAAGGGCAGCACCAGATTTAATAACGCCTCACTTGAATTACTGCTGGGTGCAGTCAAGAGGAGGAGGAAGGACATACCTTTACCCAGCAATGAGAGGAAGAAGCCTGCTATTCTCACCAAGAAGGCATGGTTGGAGGTAGCTGAGGAGTTAAGCAGCAGGAGCATTGTGCTCAGATCATGGATGCAATGTAGGATGCAGTTTAATGACCTAACCAAGTCAGGAAAAGTGAGCTGATTCAACTACATCCTGTGCTTTAAGCACCCTCCCCCATTTCACTCCGTCTTGCTAAACGTACTCTATCACATCAATTCTCACACTCACTCAACTTTCAGCAGTGTCCAGCTTTCACTTTCTATGCACTTCATCAATTCTCCATTTATCCATCCACCATTGATACTCACCCCAATCCTTATGAAATGGGATGCATCTGTCTCACAGCCACCTTCACTGAATGCACTGCATCCATCAAGTGAATACCTCAGCTTCACTCACACACAGCTTTGTTTTTTTTACCCCTTGTCAGAGAAAAGAACGCAAAACACAAAGAGTGGGAGAGGACGGTAGGTGGCCTGCACAGGACAATGTCATGGAGATAAGTGGCACATCTGCATCCCTCTCAGTCGGAGATGAAAAGGCAGGTATCTCGCAAATAGCTGATGACAGAATTACAAATATCTCTGACACACATATGCTGACTTTATTTCCTCAAGAGAGAGTATGTAATTGTCAATGTTATTGTAATGTCCTTACACATTACTATAAATTCACACGAGGCACATTCTGCAGACAAGGTCACTCTGTGGCCGGAACCTTTATTCACAGGACCAAGAAGTGATGACCCTGCGTGGGACCTCCCTTTATATACCTGGGTGACCAGGTGAGGAGTGTCTCCCACAAGTTCACCCCCTGTGGTCAAGGTGTGCATTTCTTAGGTGTATACAGTATGCAGTGTTGTTATGAAGGTTACAGTTACATGAAGATTACATACATGACATCTATGACTTTGCCACATATAAATCATATCCCTTTCTTTTATCTTCCAGGGCTTTCATGCGTACAGTAAGTGTCACAGGACATCCATGAGGACAAATCCTCAGAAGGCCACATTGCTTCTGATGTTGGGCCACCACAAGACGTACAACCATGCACCAGGGCAGAGTCTCACACTATGGTGGGTCCACTTATACAGATAGTTAGGTTTTCATCTGCTGATTCACATCTCACAAATGAGCACGAGCAGAAACTGGTGGCACCTGTGGACAGTCCATGTCTGGATGGGCTGCAATCCTCTCCAAACTCTGCTCAGCTGGATACAGATTCTGAAACCCAGCAGCTATTGTTGAGAAGGAGAATGCTGGAGGTGCATCAGCAACTTCACCAAGTACCGACATATGTGCCACGCACACTCTCCACAATAGTAGAGAGGATGCAGGCGTCCAACTCAATCGCTAGTGAATTCCTGCCACAGGAAATTGCAAGAATGTTTGCCTTGGAGAAATTGGCTGCCTCCATGGATGTTCAAGTATGGCTCTCAAACATGTTCATGCAGGCCATGACTATGACCATGCAGACTTTGAATGCTAACTTCTCTGCTGCCTTAAACAGGATGACCGATACCTTATGCATGGTCTTGCACTGCATCACTGACCTCCACCAAGCTGGTCTGTAGCAGAGTGGTAGGGCTGATATGGCACTGGCCGAGGAGAGGGATAACAACAACAACTTGTATTTATATAGGGCCTTTAATTTAGTAAAACATCCCAAGATGATTCACAGGAGCGTTATCAAAGGAAATTTGACACGGAGTCACATAAGGAGATATTAGGGTAGATGACCAAAAGCTTGGTCAAAGAGGTAGGTTTTAAGGAGTGTCTTAAAAGAGAAAAGACAGGTTTAGGGAGGGAATTCCAGAGCTTAAGATTTCAACAGCTGAAGTCATAGCCGCCAATGGTGGAGTGATGGCTTCGGTCTTCTCAATATTTAGTTGGAGGAAATTTCTGCTCATTCAGTACCGGATGTCAAACAAGCAATTAATTCAGATAGAGTGGAGGATTATGATGATGAAAGGCAACATGTAATTGGGAACTTCATTCATTCCCTCTTCCACTTCTCACACCCCTCAGCCACTACCCGACGTGCTATGTCTACCCCTGCATAGGTGCAGATGGAGTAATTTTTGGTGGGCTATCAGTGCTCCAAAACCCAGAGGCAATAGGCCAAAAGCATCTCAACAGACAGAACAGGGATCTGAGCAGCCTGCCTTTACCTCCGCTGAAGCCACACCGGATAGGAAGCGTGAGGTGAAGAAATTGTAGTTAACCAAAAGTATGCACATGGGTGTTTGAAAAAATGTTATGCTAATTTACTTTTTTTTAATAATGCCACGTAAAATTTATTGATTAGCACCACTTCCACACCTTGCCCATTATTGCATCCCTATGGCCAATTCACCCTTTCACTTGTTTTATGATGAAGGTCAACACAAGACATTGGGCAGATGTGCAATGGGTGGATGCATGGTCGAAAGACTATTTAGTTAAAAGGGACGGAGGGAGGATGTCAGGGTGGTCCGCATGATTTCTTTTGTAGTTTTGCACTAGATGAACCTTTGCAAAGTTAGGACAGCCCTGGCATCCTGGGCAGCAATGTAAGCAGTTGGTCTGGCGCTGGGTGACTCGTCTTCATCCTCCTCTTGCTCCTCCTCTAGGTTTTCCTGATCCGAAGGTTAATGATGAACTCTTTCATCCTCCTCCACCTGCAAACCTCTCATCTGTGCAGGTGCTGATCCCACCACAGCACATTGTCGCTGCCATGGATG
The DNA here is from genome assembly GCF_044704955.1 of Pristiophorus japonicus. Taxonomy (NCBI): domain Eukaryota; kingdom Metazoa; phylum Chordata; class Chondrichthyes; family Pristiophoridae; genus Pristiophorus; species Pristiophorus japonicus. Next base: position 81,984,150 of record NC_091980.1, read on the forward strand.
ATGATGGTCTTTCCCTTCTGATGTGAGACATCCAAGGCGCCTCCCATCCTGAGCTTGTCAATTTGAAATTCTCAAAAGTTGTAAAAAGCTGTCTCACACACCCACTCTCTGCCAAACATTTGTCAGAGGGACCTGAGACAGCAGCTGCAATAAGTGAGCTTTTATTCAGATGGGACGATGCCAAGTTTAAGTATCCACCGGAACTGTCGCTCAAACTTGCCTCCATTTCCCTGGTCAGTTTCCCGAGCCCCAGGAAACTGTTGCTGCTGCACAAGTAAAATTTGGAGCCATGTAAAAAACAATTAAAAAATACCTCATTAACACCTCCTAAGGACCCCGTCCGCATTCAATTAGAAAATCCCTAACCTCAGCAAGTACGTTTCTCCCTGGCATCCAAACGTGCCTCTGTTGAACCCAAACCTGGGTGTGTTGCAGCCAGGTTGCAATTCCACTCTAAAAATTAAATCACAAATTTTTAATCCTACCCGCTTCCAATCCACCTGTTCTTGAGGATTAAAATTTCCCCCTGTTGGATGCGACAAAATGAAGGGCATTTAGCCAATTAAGCCTTTTGCCTCCAGGGATCATTTACTCTATTGTGAAAATTACACACCAGTATCTTGAGTAAGGTAAGCAATCATAGACAAACCTCAGAGAAGATAAAGTTCTACAAAATCTGCCCCTGAAACTTCTCGCCTCAGATAATGAGGCAAAACTCCAGAATATTAAAGCAACTTGTTGTATGACACCTTGGAAGAATGCCAGGGACCAGGAGGAAAAGTATCATACATACTGCAGCAGGCCAGATTGGTTCTCCAAAAGGTTCTCTGATTCTCCGATTGGTGTAATATTGCTGTGCTGTTTTTAATTGTAACTGTGTGCAATGTTAACTTTTCATTTAAGAACCATAATAATGTAGTTTTAAACCACGATATTATGAAATAGCTAATTACATCTCTAATATTTAAATATTTGGATAGATTGTGCCACACGAGAAAGAAACTTGTGCAAATGAATAAGAGATTGTCAAATGCTGAGGTTGGAACAATGAAAGAGAACTGTGGACACAGAAGTTAAATGACTCCTAAAGTCAAATAGCTATCAGATAGGGAGAGAATATGCTGGGTGAAAGATACTTCATGTTTACAGGCAATGATTGCGAGGTCACTCGAGTATTAAGTCAGCAATGGAAGCTCCATCTGTCTAGAAAAGTGTGATAAAGTTCATGCAAAGGCTGGGTAACAAAAGAGAGTTGCAGCAGAGCTGTCACGTCATAGATATAAGAAAGGGTCTACACCTCGACGTGGAGCTACATTGAATCTTCCACAGAAGAAGAGAATCTCGGTTGGCATAGTTCCTGGGACAGGGATAACCATTGTGTCCTGTCTGTAAGGTTGCCCCAAAGTACAAAGCCCTTTTAGTGCTATGGACATGTTAATTTGCTGATATACTTGCAGGCTATCACAAATAAAGATGAAACTGATTTTTGAATGCATACATATGTGTATCCATGTCTGATTCTACAGATCCAAGACCGGAACAAAAATTATATTTAGAGCCAGAATATCATACGACTGACTCTGATCAATTGTCATTGTTTTATCAAAGCAAGTCTGCCTCCAAATAGAATTGCTCCCCTCATTTAGATTCACAACAGGGAATCTCTGCTGAAATCGGAGGATACAGGTACAACAGCATGACCCACAGACAACTACAGCCACAAAACTTTGAAATTAAAGTATAAGAGTAAAATAAAAGTGTTTGAAATAATATTCCCATTATACCATGATTTCTTCCAGAAGTTATTGTCTGAAGACAAAACAAAATCACTCTGTTCAGTCTGCCAGTCAATCTTTTCCAAAGAAGTAATTCTTATTTCCCCGAATTTTCACTCTTCCAAGGTCCATCGTCATGGTTACCATCAGAAATGGCATTATATCCTGATCGAGCAAAGCATTTTAGCTCCACTAATAACGTCCCTTGAGGCAATAGAAATAGACTGTTTCTTAGCTTCCGGGGGTACTTCCAATTTGCTCTTAATTACCTGCACGCAGATACCATAATGAATAATACCTGAACTGTTTACGAGAAAACTATTGAACCAGGTAAACATTAATCCTCACTCCAGTTCAAACACATTGCGAAGCCTACATTTTTTTAAAATCACATATCTTACAGCATTAGAATTCATCTCATATCCATATTGTTTTATATCACTGCCCACCAAGCACTGATACCATAATTATAGGTAAGTTAATTATGTAATTAACAAGTGACAAGTAAAAGCAGCTATATTCAGACTTCCCAGGATAGATAAGGATTTTACTGAATCATTGATACCAAAGCACCCAACATATATTTTTTTTATTTGTTCCGATATGTTGGAGTCGTTGGCAAGGCCAGCATTTATTACCTATCCCTAATTGCCCCTCAAAAGGTGGTGGTGAGTCACCTTCTTGAACTGCTGCACTCCTTATGGTGAAGGTACTCCCACAGTGCTGTTAGGGAGGGGATCTTGCAGGTGATGGTGTTCCCATGCGCCTGCTGCCCTTGTCCTTCTAGGTGGTAGGAGTCACAGGTTTGGGAAGTGCTGCCAAAGAAGCCTTGGCGAGTTGCTGCAATATATCTTGTACACCACTGGTACACACTGCAGCCACGTTGCACAGGTGGTGGAGGAAGTGAATGTTAAAGGTAGTGGATGGGGTGTCAATCAAGTGGGCTGCTTTGTCCTGGATGGTGTCGAGCTTCTTGAGTATTGTTGGAGCTGCACTCATCCAGGCAAGTGGAGAGTATGCCATCACATTCCTGACTAGTGCCTTGTAGATGGTGGAAAGGCTTTGGGGAGTTAGGAGGTGAGACACTCGCTGCAGAATACCCAGCTGCTGACCTGCTCTTGTAGCCACAGTTTATATGTGGCTGCTCCAGTTAAGTTTCTGGTCAATGGTGACCCCAAGGATGTTGATGGTGGGAGATTTGGCGATGATAATGCCGTTGAAAGTCAAGGGGCAGTGGTTAGACTCTCTCTTGTTGGAGATAGTCATTGCCAAGCACTTGTGTGGCTTGAATGTAACTTGCCACTTATCAGTCCAAGCCTGAATGTTGTCCAGGTCTTGCTGCATGCGGGTATGGACTGCTTCACTATCTGAGGAGTTGTGAATGGAACATGGATACTGTGCAATCATCAGCGAACATCCCACTTCTGATCTTATGATGGAACAGCTGATGATGGTTGGGCCTTGGACACTGCCCTGAGGAACTCCTGCAGTGATGTCCTGGGGCTGGGATGATTGACCTCCAACTACCACAACCATCTTCCTTTGTGCTAGGTATGACTCCAGCCACTGGAGAGTTTTCCCCTGAATTCCCATTGACTTCAATTTTACTAGGGCTCCTTGATGTCACACTCGGTCAAATGCTGCATGGATGTCGAGGATAGTCACTCTCACCTCACCTTTGGAATTCAGCTCTTTTGGGCCAAAGCAATAATGAGGTCCAGAGCCCAGTGGTCCTGGCGGAACCCAAACTGGGCATCGGCGAGCAGGTTATTGGTGAGTAAGTGCCATTTCATAGCACTATCGAAACCACCTTCCATCACTTTGCTGATGATTGAGAGTCGACTGATGGGGCGGTAACTGACCAGATTGGATTTGTCCTGCTTTTTGTGGACAGGACATACCTGGACAGTTTTCCATTTTGTCGGGTAGATGCCAGTGTTGCAGTTGTACTGGAACAGCTTGGCTAAAGCTGTGGCTAATTCTGGAGCACAAATTTTGGGATTTTGTCAGGACCATATACTTTGCTGTAACAAGTGAGCTCAGCCATTTCTTAATATCACATGGAGTGTATCAAATTGGCTAAAGACTGGCTTCTATGATGGTGAGGACCTCAGGAGGAGGCGGATATGGATCATCCACTCTGCGCTTCTGGCTGAAGATGGTTGCAAATGCCTTGACTTTTGAACTTGTGTGCTGGGCTCCACCATCATTGAGGATGGGGATATTGAATGAGCCTCCTCCTCTCTCTAGTTATTTAATTGTCCACCATCTTTCATGACTCGGGACTACAAGGGCGGCGGCAGTAAGTGGGAGTGGTGGCAGTCAAGGAGGCCAGCTGGTGCAGAGGCTGAAGGTAAAACAAGGAAGTAGAAAGAAATCGAAGGGTGACGTCACAGCCAAGCGGGTAAGTGATTGGCTGGTGGATTGGTGAGTACGTAATCTTTTTTTTTCTTCTTTTATTTCCTTCTCAGTAGGTAACCTTTGACATTGTTGCCAAATTAAAGTTAATTTAAGGGTTAAGTCATGGCAGGAAAGCCCAAACCCATGCCTTGCTCTTCCTGTGCTATGTGGGAAGCCAGGGATGCTTCCAGTGTCCCTGATGACTACATGTGCAGGAAGTGCATCCAGCTGCAGCTCCTGACAGACCGCACTACGTATGGATTCACTCTAGAGCATCCGCGATGCTGAGGATGTCATGAATAGCACATTCAGTGAGTTGGTCACACCGTAGGTAAAGGTTAATCAGGCAGATAGGGAATGGTGGACCATCAGGCAGAGCAGTGGAAGGAAGATAGTGCAGGGGTCCCCTGCGGTCATCCCCCTCCAAAACAGATACACCACCTTGGGTGCTGTTGGGGGGGATGACTCATCAGGGGAGGGCAGCAGCAGCCAAGTTCATGGCACCATGGGTGGCTCTGCTGCACAGGAGGGCAGGAAAAAGAGTGGGAGAGCTATAGTGGTAGGGGATTCTGTTTTAAGGGGAATAGATAGGCGTTTCTGCGGCCTCAATCAAGACTCCAGGATGGTATGTTGCCTCCCTGGTGCAAGGGTCAAGGATGTCATGGAGTGGCTGCAGGACATTTTGGAGGGGGAGGGTGAACAGCCAGTTGTCGTGGTGTATATAGGTACCAACTATATAGGTAAAAAATGGGATGAGGTGCTACAAGCTGAATTTAGGGAGCTAGGAGTTAAATTAAAAAGCAGGACCTCAAAGGTAGCAATCTCAGGATTGCTACCAGTGCCACATGCTAGTCAGAGTAGGAATTGAAGGACAGCTAAGATGAATACCTGGCTTGAGGAGTGGTGCAGGAGGGAGGGATTCAAATTCCTGGGACCGTGGAACCGGTTCTGGGGGAGGTGGGACCAGTACAAACTGGACGGTCTGCACCTGGGCAGGACTGGAACCAATGTCCTCGGGGGAGTTTTTGCTAGTGCGTTTGGGGAGGGGTTAAACTAAAATAGCAGGGGGATGGGAACCTATGCAGGGAGATAGAGGGAAGTAAAATGGGGACAGAAGCAAAAGATAGAAAGAAGAAAAGTAAAAGTGGAGGGCAGAAAAACCCAAGGCAAAAATCAAAAAGGGCCACATTGCAGCAAAAGTCTAAAGGGACAAAATATGTTAAAAAGACAAGCCTGAAGGTTCTGTGCCTCAATGTGAGGAGTATTCATAATAAGATGGATGAATTAACTGCGCAGGCAGCTATTAACGAATATGATATAATTGGGATTACGGAGACATGGCTCCAGGGTGAACAAGGCTGGGAACTCAACATCCAGGAGTATTCAACATTCAAGAAGAATAGACAGAAAGGAAAAGGAGGTGAAGTAGCGTGGCTGGTTAAAGAGGAAATTAACGCAACAGTAAGAAAGGACATTAGCTTGGATGATGTGGAATCTGTATGGATAGAGCTGTGGAATACCAAAGGGCAAATAACACTAGTGGGAGTTGTGTACAGACCACCAAACAGTAGTAGAGAGGTTGGGGACAGCATCAAACAAGAAATTAAGAATGCGTGCAATAAAGCTACAGCAGTTATCATGGGCAACTTTAATCTACATATAGATTGGGCTAACCAAACTGGTAGCAATACGGAATCCTAGACTGGGTGGTGTGTAACGAGAAAGGACTAATTAGCAATCTTGTTGTGTGAGACCCCTTGGGGAAGAGTGACCATAATATGGTAGAATTCTTTATTAAGATGGAGAGTGACACAGTTAATTCAGAGACTAGGGTCCTGAACTTAAGGAAAGGTAACTTCGATGGTATGAGACGTGAATTGGCTAGAATAGACTGGCGAATGATACTTGAAGGGTTGACAGTGGATAGGCAATGGCAAACATTTAAAGATCATATGGATGAACTTCAACAATTGTATATCCCGGTCTGGAGTAAAAATAAAATGGGGTAGGTGGCTCAACCGTGGCTAACAAGGGAAATTAGGGATAGTGTTAAATCCAAGGAAGAGGCATATAAATTGGTCAGAAAAAGCAGCAAATCTGGGGACTGGGAGAATTTTATAATTCAGCAGAGGAGGACAAAGGGTTTAATTAGGAAGGGGAAAATAGAGTATGAGAGGAAGCTTGCAGGGAACATAAAAACTGACTGCAAAAGCTTCTATTGATATGTGAAGAGAAAAAGATTAGTGATGACAAACGTAAGTCCCTTGCAGTCAGAATCAGGTGAATTTATAATGGGGAACAAGGAAATGGCAGACCAATTGAACAAATACTTTGGTTCTGTCTTCACGAAGGAAGACACAAATAACACTCAGGATCTACTAGGGGACCGAGGGTCTAGCGAGAAGGAGGAACTGAAGGAAATCCTTATTAGTCAGGAAGTTGTGTTAGGGAAGTTAATGGGATTGAAGGCCGATAAATCCCCAGGGCCTGATAGTCTGCATCCCAGAGTACTTAAGGAAGTGGCCCTAGAAATAGTGGATGCATTGGTCATCATTTCCCAACAGTCTATCGACTCTGGATCAGTTCCTATGGATTGGAGGGTAGCTAATGTAACACCACTTTTTAAAAAAGGAGGGAAAGAGAAAACAGGGAATTAGCCTGGCATCAGTAGTGCGGAAAATGTTGGAATCAATTATTAAAGCTGAAATAGCAGCACATTTGGAAAGCAGTGACAGGATCAGTCCAAGTCAGCATAGATTTATGAAAGGGAAATCATGCTTGACAAATCTGCTGGAATTTTTTGAGAATGCAACTAGTAGAGTGGACAAGGGAGAACCAGTAGATGTGGTGTATTGGACTTTCAAAAGGCTTTTAACAAGGTCCCACACAAGAGATTGGTGTGAAAAATTAAAGCACATGGTATTGGGGGTAATATACTGACGTGGATAGAGAACTGGTTGGCAGACAGGAAGCAGAGAGTCGGGATAAACGGGTCCTTTTCAGAATGGTAGGCAGTGACTAGTGGGGTGCCGCAGGGCTCAGTGCTGGGACCTCAGCTATTTACAATATACATCAATTATTTAGATGAAGGAATTGAGTGTAATATCTCCAAGTTTGCAGATGACACTAAGCTGGGTGACGGCGTGAGCTGTGAGGAGGATGATAAGAGGCTGCAGGGTGATTTGGACAGGTTAGGTGAGTGGGTAAATGCATGGCAGATGCAGTATAATGTGGATAAATGGGAGGTTATCAACTTTGGTGGCAAAAACATGATTGCAGAATATTATTTGAATGGCAGCAGATAAGCAAAAGAGAGGCGCAACGAGACCTGGGTGTCATGGTACATCAGTCATTGAAGGTTGGCATGCAGATGCAGCAGGCAGTGAAAAAGGCAAATGGCATGCTGCCTTCATAGCTAGGGGATTTGAGTATAGGAGCAGGGAGGTCTTACTGCAGTTGTACAGGGCCTTGGTGAGACCTGGAATATTGTGTTCAGCTTTGGTCACCATTCTGAGGAAGGACGTTCTTGCAATTGAGGGAGTGCAGCAAAGGTTCACCAGACTAATTCCCGGATTGGAAGGACTGATATATGAGGAGAGACTGGATCGACTGGGCCTGTATTCACTGGAGTTTAGAAGAATGAGAGGGGATCTCATCGAAACATATAAGATTCTGACGGGACTGGACAGGTTAGATGCGGGAAGAATGTTCCCGATGTTGGGGGAGTCCAGAACCAGGGGTCACAGTCTAAGGATATGATGTAAGCCATTTAGGACCGAGATGAGGAGAAACTTCTTCACTCAGAGAGCTGTTAACCTGTGGAATTCTCTACCGCAGAGAGTTGTTGATGCCAGTTCGTTAGATATATTTAAGAGGGAGTTAGATATTGCGATTACGGCTAAAGGGATCAAGGGGTATGGAGAGAAAGCAGGAAAGGGGTACTGAGGTGAATGATCAGCCATGATCTTATTGAATGGTGGTGCAGGCTTGAAGGGCCAAATGGCCTACTCCTGCACCTATTTTCTATGTTTCTATATTTCTATGTGACAGGACTGCAGAGCGTTGATCTGATCTGTTGATTGTGGGATCACTTAACTGTGTATATAGCATGCTGCTTCCGCTGCTTAACATGCATGTAGTCCTGTGTTGCAGCTTCCCTGGATTGGTACCTCATTTTTAGGTACGCCTATTGCTGCTCCTGGCATGCTCTTCTACACTCCTTATTAATCCAGGGTTGGTTTGATGGTAATGGTAGAGTGAATGATATGCTGGGCCATGAGATTATAGATTGTGGTGGAATGCAATTCTGCTGCTGCTGATGGCCTGCAGCGCCTCATAGATGCCCAGTTTTGAGCTCCTAGATCTGTTCTGAATCTATCCTATTTAGCACAATGGTAGTGCCACACAACATGATGGCGGGTGCCCTCAGTGTGAAGACGGGACTTCGTCTCCACAATGACTGTGCAGTGTGAACTATTACCAATGCTGTCATGGACAGATGCATCTATGATAGGTAGATTGGTGAGGACGAGGTCAAGTAGGTTTTCCCCTTGTGTTGGTCCTCTCACCACCTGTCGCAGGTCCAGTCTGGCAACTATATCCTTCGGGACTTGTCCAGCTCGATCAATAGTGATGTTACCGGGACACTCTTGGAGATGGACATTGAAGCCCCCCACTCAAAGTACATTCTGTGCCTTTGCTACCCTCAGTGCTTCTCCCAAGTGATTTTCAACATGGAGGAGTACTGATTCATCAGCTGAGGGAGGGCGGTATGTGGTAATCAGCAGGAGGTTTCCTTGCCCATGTTTGACCTGAAGCCATGAGACTTCATGGGATCCAGAGTCAATGTTGAGGACTCCCGGGGCCTCGCCATTCGGGCTGTATACCACTGCGCCACCACAACGTCGGGTGGGTCTGTCCTGCCGATGCGACAGGACATATATCTGTTTTTATTTTTATTTCTAGATATCAAAGGTAATGGTCATATATAGATGGCCATCCATTGTTTAGAACCCTCAAACCACCTATTCAAAGAACATGTGCAAGTTCAGTAAAATTAAACCCCCATATATCTCAATGTTATAACCTTAAATGGCTAAGATTAACGTTGCATCCTTCAATGTATCGGGCATAAACCACTACATCGGGTGAAACCCACTACTCGCCTTCCTGACATGAAAAGATGAACATAGTCCTCTTATGAGGCGACAAATTTAACAGATATTAATGTAAACATCTCTGAAGAGATTGGGTGATGACCCATTCTATTTTCTGCATATTTCTCCCTATAACTGAGAACAGCTATCCGGATTGATAAATCTTGTACTGATCAGCGGGTAACTGACTGAAAATTGCTGTATGTGAGTTAAGGTCTCAGGAGAAGGGTTGCATATTTTCCCTCAATCGTTAAAATATACACTTCTACATGGACTGACCCCGCTTCAGACAACATCTTTCTCATTCTATTCCCTTAACTTGCCCGAACACATTCATACCATTACTAGTGTAGAGGGCAAACAGAAGGGACTTTTACTGCTCCCTGAGCCCACAAATGACCAAACTCAATGTACCAAGAATTTACACACCAGAATGATGAAAGGCTAAATCCATAAGCAAAGAGTAAAGCTCTATGGCTGGAGATAGTCAAACGTCAATCTAAAACATAAATTTTAAGAATGGGTGTGTAATTGGCAACTGATCTTCAATATAGATAAGTGTAAAGTAATCCATATCGGTAGGAAGAATAAAGAGGCCACATATTCCTTGGAAAATAAGTGTCTAAGTGAAGTAGAGAAACAGAGAGATTTGGGGTTACAGATGCACAGATCATTAAAGTAACAGTACAGGTTACTAAGGGCATTAATAAAGCAAGCAAAGCACTGGGGTTAATTTCCAGAGAGATAGAATTGAAAAGTAGAGAAGTTATGTTAAACTTGTGTAGAAACTTGGTTGGCCACACTTGGAGTATTGTGATCAGTTCTGGTCTCCATATAATACAAAAGATATAGTGGCACTGGAGAAGGTACAAAAATGATTTACTAGAATGATACCAGAACTGAGAGGTTATACCTATCAAGAAAGATTGAACAGGCTGGGGCTCTTTTCTCTGGAAAAGAGAAGGCTGAGGGGTGACCTGATAGAGGTCTTCAAGATTATGAAAGGATTTGATAAGGTAGACATAGAGAAGATGTTTCAAGTTGATGGTGAGACCAGAACTCGCGGTCATAAATATAAGATAGTCACTAATAAATCCAATAGGGAATTCAGGAGAAACTGCTTTACCCAGAGAGTGGTTAGAATGTGAAGCGCACTACTACAAGGAGTAGTTGAGGCGAATAGCATAGATGCATTCAAGGAAAAACAAGATACGCACATGAGGGAGAAAGGAATAGAAATATAAGTTGATGGGGCTAGATGAAGAAGGTGGGAAAAGGCTAATGTGGAGCATAAACACTGACATGGATCTGTTTTGCCGAATGGCCTGTGTCTGTGCTGTAAATACATTCGCCGAGATTTTCCGGGGTGTCAGCAGGCACGATTGGTGGCTGGTCAGATAGGAAAGTGTTTTTATTGCCCCTCAGCAGGTCAGGACCCTGCTGGGAACCCTCCGCCATGTGCCTTTCCCAATGTCGGGTCTGTCAGCGCTGAGCAGACTCGACACGCAGCGGCAGGGGACCCAATTCAAATAATTCTGACCTTGTTTAGAGATCATTAAGGATATATTTGAGCTCACCTTTTGATTTTACGTGCTCGTCCATGAGGTCCACGCTGGTTGTGGAGCACGTCTGTCAAGCTGAGGTGGGAGTTCAGTGGCCATTGAATCAGCTGTTGAGTTGACAGGTTCAAATGCAAAGTAAAAGCTCCCACCTTACCGAGATATCATCCCTCAGCCATAAGCTCATCCTCACTGCATTCCCACAACAGATTCACCAAACTGCAAGTCTCTACACAAGTCTCCATCCAGCCTGACCTCATTACCTCTCACCATTGACAGATTGCTTCTGCCATCTCTACTTCACCTGCCATCTATTCTATCAGCATGGGTGTCCTTTATACTCTCTTACATTAATCCTCAGAATTTGACCACGATCAGCCCCAATACCAGCAGCACCACCAATAGCAACACCACCAACCTCTCCACAATCAACTGATGCTGCACAGGACAGAGGGCTTCAGCACCCGATCACATTGCTGCCCAGGAGGCCAGGGATGGCCTCACCATGGCCAGATTTATTTCACTTGATGTTGTACACGCCGGCTGCCACATGATGCGCCAGATTGGAACCACCGCACACCAACACCATAAAGCATCCCTACAATGTCTTAGCCATTTCTTTCACACTCATCACCATTGCAGGGGTCACTGTTACATCTCACCATTCACTGTAACTCACTAAGCCACTTCCAAAGGTGAATACAAATATGTACAAGAACACAAAGTATTGAAAATAAAGGTTTCAATATTGGACAGCACATTAACAGAAACTTTACATGAACATAAGAACTTAAGAACATAAGAATTATGAACAGGAGTAGGCCATCTAGCCCCTCGAGCCTGCTCCACCATTCAATAAGATCATGGCTGATCTGGCCGTGGACTCAATTCCACTTACCCGTCCTCTCCCCGTAACCCTTCATTCCCTTATTGGTTAAAAATCTGTCTCTCTGTGACTTGAATACATTCAATGAGCTAGCCTCATCTGCTTCCTTGGGCAGAGAATTCCACAGATTCACAATCCTCTGGGAGAAGAAATTCCTTCTCAACTCGGTTTTAAATTGGCTCCCCCGTATTTTGAGGCTGTGCCCCCTAGTTCTAGTCTCCCCGACCAGTGGAAACAACCTCTCTGCCTCTATCTTGTCTATCCCTTTCATGATTTTAAATGTTTCTATAAGATCACCCCTCATCCTTCTGAACTCCAACGAGTAAAGACCCAGTCTACTCAATCTATCATCATAAGGTAACCCCCTCATCTCTGGAATAAGCCTAGTGAATTGTCTCTGTACCCCCTCCAAAGCCAGTATATTCTTCCTTAAGTAAGGTGACCAGAACTGCACGCAGTACTCCAGGTGCAGCCTCACCAATACCCTGTACAGTTGGAACATTGGATAAAATGTCTAAGTGCCTACCCTTGTGTGTAGTTAGTTGGTATGATTGCACTAGGATGAGGGCGTGTGTGAGGGGTGGCTAGTGAGATGGAGATGTGATAATATAAATAGTAAGGGAGTAGGGTAAGGAAGGCAGAGTGACGGGGATGTGATGAGAGGCACAGCAGGATGAGATTGAGTGTGGCTTTGTACTAACGTTTCGTGATCTATTGAGATCATTATAACTTTTGCGGCACTGCACCCAGGACTTCATGACTACATTCTTGCTTGTGCTCTCCTCTGCAATGTTCAACCAGGCTGTGTTGATTTCATGGGGAGGTCTCTTCCACCCTGGGTGCTGTGACTCCCTCCATAAGGATATAGAGGGAGTCATGGGAGTGCCTGGGTGCAGCCCTGTGCTTTTGTGTAATGATTTTCAGTGTTTGCAGCACCTCAATACTGTAGAACACTGACAGCACAAATGTCAAAATAAATTTGGCCATGGTAGCTACTTGGGCATTTTAAGGAAACTGGCTGATGACGCATCATCAAATGATGTCACCAGATCCGTTTCCTCTAATTGGCCGGGAAACATGTTGGGCGGGCTTAACAAGCCCCATCAAGCGAAATTCATTTCAGACAGCGGGCTGTAGCCAGCAGCGGAGTTGGGATCCACCACCGATGTCGCCCACCACGGATCCACTGAGATCAGTAAAATTTATAATACTTTGGAACACACTACTGCAGAGTTCCTGATCAAACCTTTAATTTCTTCGCGTCCTACATGATGAGCTAATTTGTTCCCAAACAGATCCCCAGAAATCTTGACTCTTCCAGGAACGTACAAAGGCAATGCCTAGAGAAGACATCAAAATCTTCATAACTTGGGAGCAAAAACCTGAGGTTAATCAAAATAATCTGAAAAGGTTTGATTTGTTTAATGCCTTTTATGTCTGATAAATAAAGGAACTGAGGGGAAGAGATAAGTGCCGAGGAGTTAGAAAGCAAAATTGTAAAGCAGAATAAAACAATTAGGTGTCTGTTAATATTCAAAGTATAAGTCCTCTGAAGTTCTCCCCTTTCAGTATTCCTATAAAATGGTCATAATGTTAGATCATATTATTGCCACTAGGTGAAATTGACTTCCAGCATAAAACATGCACAGATTAAAACATTTAGCATTCGTAAAACTGTCTTGCTCATCCTCTTGTAGTCTTCAGATTGCAAATGTTGTGCCTCAAACTTGGAACTCAAGCTTTTAAACTTTAACTACAATGAGGGCCATGTTCTGTAAAGCATTGTACAGATTATAAGCACAATTTTTAAACTGATTGTTGGTTCTCTCGAGCCTTTTCTACATGGCAGTCATACGTTTAATGTGTTGTCGTTGATGGGTATCGAATGGAGACATTCCAGTTGATTGTTGAAGACACATGCTCCTGTTTATTCATGATGAGAAAGATAGAAAGGTCACTGGAGTCATTACACACATTTGTACAAATCTTCCACAATCATCATAATCATTTCAATTAGTTCTGTGCCCTAAACTGTTGCTAAATAGTTCAATAAAACCTTTAATGAAGTAAATAAGCCAATACAAAGGATAAAACTCTTTAATATGGAAACTACAATTCCAAAACAGATTGATAGATTTTTGTTAGGCAAGGATATCAAGGGCTATAGAATAAAGGAGGGGAGATAGAGTCAAGATACAGATCAGCCATGATCCAATTGAATGGCAGAACCAGCTCGAGGAGCTGAATGGCATACTCTGAAGTTCCTATGTTCTTCCCTATGTACGATGACCAAAATCCTGTTACAGCTTGTTCTTGACATTACCTTTGATTTAAAGCTTTGCATGTATGACCTCTGACTAAGACATGAATGAATTCATAGCCCATTGTTTTAAGTTTTTAATTTAAGGTACCTGAGCAAGCATTCAATCCTCATGCAATTATTTTAGTTGAGTCTGAAAACATCAGTTTATATACTTTATTCACTTTGTGAGGTCATGTCATTTCTAAGTGATTAAGAATACGCACAGTGGTGTTGTAAGAAGTCAGGAAGCTTAGTAGTCTGTGAAAAATGATAGGGACGATTTTAACCTTATCCGTCCCACGGAATACCAGACGGACGAGCATCAGCTGGATAACTTACCTACCGACGTCTTGTATCGATCCCGCAATCTTCAATGTTAACCTGATCGGGCAGCATGGACATCCACCTGAAATCTTTGAGGTCCTTCTTTAGATATGCAGACTGGGATCTGATGATGTCACAGGGCTTTGACTGCCATTTTAACTGTGACCAGAGCAAGGAAGCCATTGTGGGAAGTGCATCTGAGATGAAAAGAGGTCTAAACAGGTATTTTTTATACTTTGCTTGTGGAGCAAGAAGGAGCAGACATGCACCTCTGTATCTCATTAAAAACGTTTAGGCTTCCCATGCCCCAGGCTCCCCCGTTTTCCTCCCAAAATCTCCTCTATGCGACCCAGCCAAGTGCCGGTGAGCCTCCTGCAATTCAAACTCCCATCCTCTTCAGGCAAGCAGCTGACTGGTGCCATGCAGGTGACACGGAATGTCCAGGCCTATCATTTCCAAGGTTGGGTAGTGTGTAATGGGGGGAGGTTGGATCTTGCCACACCCGCCGCCCCCCCACCCCCCGCCTCCTCCTACCAAACTTGGTTAAAATCAGGGCTGCCGAGTCAGATAAAGATAGAATGTACATCGACACAAGGTAAATTTTATCACAGAATTAGAAAGTCACAGGGCAGTGAGCCCAAAAATGCTTACTGTCACTGTTTTTACAAAACAAGTGTCAGCTAATCCAGAAACCTCAAAGTTATTAACAATGGCGATGAAGATGGGACAATCGGGGGAAAAAAGCTGCAAATTTTGTTGGTGGATAATTCAGCCAATGACAGAGAGACTTTGAGAGCTTCTCTGTTTTGATTAACAGCTACAAATCCAAGGAAAATTCCAAGCACACTTGTCTGAACTGCCAGAGTACAGGTGGCCACACCTATGGGAATAATAGGGCATTTGGGGAGTTTCAACACGACCGTGAAAGTTTCAGAGTGTATGTGGAGCAGCTAGAAATGTTTTTCACCACAAATAATATTATCAAAGTCCCCAATGATGAAAACCATAACCAGGTGGTGTTGGAAAGACAATGGGCGATTTTCTTAACTGAAGCAGGTCGCGAGGTGTATGACACCCTTAAAATTTGCTTGTGCCTGTCAAGCCAAAAGACACATCTCTTAAGCAACAGCACTACAGTCCTGAGTCTCTGGAAATTACTGAAAGTTATCGTTTCGGAATACGAGATCAGTTAACCGAAGAAATAAATCAGTGAGTACATTGTAGCATTAAAAAAGCTACCTATTCACTGTAATTTCGGAAAACTTTCAGGACCAAGCATTGCGTGACCGCTTTGTTTGTGGGATGAAAAATGATGCGATCAGAAGAAAGTTATTGACAACTCCTAACGTGACTTTTGATTTAGCTTGACAGCTATGTCAATGGACATGGCCGACCAATATTCCCAAGAATTTCATACTATTTCCAGTCATCAGACAACTGAGATGAATCGCCTGCAGGTTAAAAGTAAAAAGCAGTTGGGCCCCAAGATCTCAGAAACTGAAAATGGTAACAGAGCATTGAAGTCCTGCTATTGGTGCCTGGGACAACACATTACTCAAAGTTGTTCATCTGTGAAGGCAGAATGTTTTGTCTGCAGGAAAGCTGGGCATCTTGCGAAGGCATGCCGATTGAAGGGTAAACCAGCTTTCAAAGCTATAAGTAGAAATCCCCAGAGACCACATAGCAGGGAAGAAAAACAACAGGACGAGGAGGTTTTAGAGCTACACATCATCAGGAGCACGAGGTTAACTAACAGCGATTCAAAAAGTATCATAATTCACATAGATGTTGCAGGAACCAAGATATTCATGGAATCGACACTGGTGCAGCCGTGAGTGTAGTACTTATCATGTATTTCACCATCTTGCAATGACTATAAGTATGCAACTGTAACTCATGCATACTGTACCTGTACCCTTGTAATGCACACCCTGACCACAGGGAGTGAGCTCCTCACCTTGGCTTCCAGGTATAAAAGGAGAGGTCTCACCCAGGATCAAGACTCTTGAGTCCTGGAAATAAAGTGAAGGTTACAGAGTGACCGTGTCTGATATATCTATGCCTCGTGTGAGATTGTAACAAGGTGCAGAGGCACTTTATCTGGCGACGAGAATCGGGAATCACCGAACCATGAGGATGGCCACCGGTGGCACAGAGGAACGCTACTGTGTGGGTGAGGGCTGTGTCGACCTTGTGGAAAGATTCCAGCAGAGCTTTGTCACAAAGGACTGGCTGGAAGAGGCAGAGGCTGACAAGCGGAGGGCGCATCTATTGACCAGCTGTGGTCCACAGACGTATGCGCTAATGAACATAGGAACATAGGAACAGAGGAATTAGGAACAGGAGTAGGCCATCTAGCCCCTCGAGCCTGCTCTGCCATTCAATAAGATCATGGCTGATCTGGTCGTGGACTCAGCTCCACTTACCTGCCCTCTCCCCATAACCCTTAATTCCCTTATTGCTTAAAAATCAATCTATCTTTGACTTGAAAACATTCAATGAGCCAGCCTCAACTGCTTCCTTGGGCAGAGAATTCCACAGATTCACAACCCTCTGGGAGAAGAAATTCTTTCTCAACTCGGTTTTAAATTGGCTCCTCCATATTTTGAGGCTGTGCCCCCTAGTTCTAGTCTCCCCCACCAATGGAAACAACCTCTCTGCCTCTATCTTGTCTATCCCTTTCATGATTTTAAATGTTTCTATAAGATCACCCCTCATCCTTCTGAACTCCAAGGAGTAAAGACCCAGTCTACTCAATCTATCATCATAAGGTAACCCCCTCATTTCTCGAATCAGCCCAGTGAATCGTCTCTGTACCCATTCCAAAGCTAGTATATCCTTCCTTAAGTAAGGTGACCAAAACTGCACGCAGTACTCCAGGTGCGGCCGTACCAATACCTTATACAGTTGCAGCAACACCTCCCTGCTTTTGTACTCCATCCCTTTTGCAATGAAGGCCAACATTCCATTTGCCTTCCTGATTACCTGCTGCACCTGCAAACTAACTTTTTGGGATTCATGCACAAGGACTCCCAAGTCCCTCTGCACCACAGCATGTTGTAATTTCTCCCCATTCAAATAATATTCCCTTTTACTGGTTTTTTTTCCAAGGTGGATGACCTCACACTTTCCGACATTGTATTCCATCTGCCAAACCTTAGCCCATTCGCTTAACCTATCCAAATCTCCATGTAGCCTCTCTGAGTCCTCTACACAACCCGCTTTCCCACTAATCTTTGTGTCATCTGCAAATTTTGTTGCACTACACTCTGTCCCCTCCTCTAGGTCATCTATGTATATTGTAAACAGTTGTGGTCCCAGCATTGATCCCTGTGGCACACCACTAACCACTGATTTACAACCGGAAAAGGACCCATTTATCCCGACTCTCTGCTTTCTGTTCGCCAGCCAATTCTCTATCCATGCTAATACATTTCCTCTGACTCCGCGTACCTTTATCTTCTGCAGTAACCTTTTGTGTGGCACCTTATCGAATGCCTTTTGGAAATCTAAATACACCACATCCATCGGTACACCTCTATCCACCATGCTCGTTATATCCTCAAAGAATTCCAGTAAGTTAGTTAAACATGATTTCCCTTTCATGAATCCATGCTGCGTCTGCTTGATTGCACTATTCCTATCCAGATGTCCCACTATTTCTTCCTTAATGATAGTTTCAAGCATTTTCCCCACTACAGATGTTAAACTAACCGGCCTATAGTTACCTGCCTTTTGCCTGCCCCTTTTTTTAAACAGAGGCGTTATATTAGCTGCTCTCCAATCCGCTGGTACCTCCCCAGAGTCCAGAGAATTTTGGTAGATTATAATGAATGCATCTGCTATAACATCCGCCATCTCTTTTAATACCCTGGGATGCATTTCATCAGGACCAGGGGACTTGTCTACCTTCAATCCCATTAGTCTGTCCAGAACTACCTCCCTAGTGATAGTGATCATCTCAAGGACCTCCCTTCCCACATTCCTATGACCAGCAATTTTTGGCATGGTTTTTGTGTCTTCCACTGTGAAGACGGAAGCAAAATAATTGTTTAAGGTCTCAGCCATTTCCACATTTCCCATTATTAAATCCCCCTTTTCATCTTCTAAGGGACCAACATTTACTTTAGTCACTCTTTTCCGTTTTATATATCTGTAAAAGCTTTTACTATCTGTTTTTATGTTTTGCGCAAGTTTACCTTCGTAATCTATCTTCCCTTTCTTTATTGCTTTTTTAGTCATTCTTTGCTGTTGCTTAAAATCTTCCCAATCCTCTAGTTTCCCACTAACCTTGGCCACCTTATACGCATTGGTCTTTGATTTGATACTTTCCTTTATTTCCTTGGTTATCCACGGCTGGTTATCTCTTCTCTTGCCGCCCTTCTTTTTCACTGGAATATATTTTTATTGCGCATTTTGAAAGAGCTCCTTAAAAGTCCTCCACTGTTCCTCAATTGTGCCACCATTTAGTCCTTGTTTCCAGTCTACTTTAGCCAACTCTGCCCTCATCCCACTGTAGTCCCCTTTGTTTAAGCATAGTACGCTCGTTTCTGACACAAATTCCTCATCCTCAATCTGTATTACAAATTCAACCATATTGTGATCACTCATTCTGAGAGGATCTTTTACGAGGAGATCGTTTATTTTTCCTGTCTTGTTACACAGGACCAGATCCAAAATGGCTTGCTCCCTTGTAGGCTCTGTTACATACTGTTCTAAGAAACAATCCCGTATGCATTCTATGAATTCCTCCTCCAGGCTACCCCCTGCGATTTGATTTGACCAATCGATATGTAGCTTAAAATCCCCCATAACGACTGCCGTTCCTTTTTCACATGCCTCCATTATTCCCTTGATTATTGCCCGCCCCACCATGAAGTTATTATTTGGGGGCCTATAAACTACGCCGACCAGTGACTTTTTCCCCTTACTATCTCTAATCTCCACCCACAATGATTCAACATTTTGTTCATTGGAGCCAATATCATCCCTCACAACTGCCCTGATATCATCCCTTATTAACAGAGTTACCCCACCTCCCTTCCCTTCCTGCCTATCTTTCTGAATCGTCAGATACCCCTGTACATTTAATTCCCAGTCCTGGCCACCTTGCAACCATGTCTCTGTAATGGCCACCAAATCATAACCATTTGTAATGATTTGTGCCGTCAATTCATTTACTTTATTTCTAATGCTGCGTGCATTTAGGTAGAGTGTTTTCATCCTAGTTTTTAAACCATGATTTTTAGTTTTTACCCCTCCTGCAGCCCTTTTATATTCAGTGGCCCTTTTTGTTTCTTGCCTTTGGTTTCTTTGCCCTCCACTTTTACTCATCTCTTTTCTGTCTTTTGTTTTTGTCTCCTTTTTGTTTCCCTCTGTCTCCCTGTATTGGTTCCCATCCCCCTGCCATATTAGTTTAACTCCTCACCAACAGCACTAGCAAACACTCCCCCTAGGACATTGGTTCCGTTCCTGCCCAAGTGCAGACCGTCCGGTTTGTACTGGTCCCACCTCCCCCAGAACCTGTTCCAATGCCCCACGAATTTGAATCCCTCCCTGCTGCACCACTGCTCAAGCCACGTATTCATCTGTGCTATCCTGCAATTCCTACTCTGACTAGCACGTGGCACTGGTAGCAATCCCGAGATGACTACTTTTGAGGTCCTACTTTTTAATTTAACTCCTAGCTCCTTAAATTCGTCTCGTAGGACCTTATCCCTTTTTTTACCTATGTCGTTGTTACCAATGTGCACCACGACAACTGGCTGTTCTCCCTCCCATTTCAGAATGTCCTGCACTCGCTCGGAGACATCCTTGACCCTTGCACCAGGGAGGCAACATACCATCCTGGAGTCTCGATTGCAGCCGCAGAAACACCTATCTATTCCCCTTATGATTGAATCCCCTATCACTATCGCTCTCCCACTCTTTTTTATGCCCTCCTGTACAACAGAGCCAGCCATGGTGCCATGAACTTGGCTGCTGTTGCTCTCCCCTAATGAGTCATCTCCCTCAACAACACTCAAAACAGTGTATCTGTTTTGCAGGGGGATGATCAGATGGGACCACTGCACTACCTTCTTTGTATTACTCTTCCTGCTGGTCTTCCATTCCCTAGCTGGCTGTGGATCCTTCTCATGCGGTAAGACCAACTCACTACACGTGCCACTTATGTCATTCTCAGCATCGTGGATGCTCCAGAGTGAATCCACCCTCAGCTCCAATTCCGCAACGCGGTCCATCAGGAGATGGAGGCGAATACACTTCTTACACATGTAGTCGTCAGGGACACCGGAAGCGTCCCTGAGTTCCCACATGACACAGGAGGAGCATATCACGTGACCGATCTCTCCTGCCATGCCTTAACACTTAGATACCCTTAAATTGGTAATAACAATGTTACAGTTTACTTACTGATATAAAAAGAAAAAGAAAAGCTACTCACCAATCACCAGCCAATCACTTACCCCATTGGCTGTGACGTCACCTTTTGATTCCTTTCTACTTCTTTTTTGCTTTCTCTCTCGCTGTAGCTGCACAAGTACACCTTTTATAGGCCGCTCCGATGCTGATCCCACCTCTCGCCAACTGCCGCACCCCAAAAGCCAGCGGACATGTCCTTCGAAGAGCTCAGCCAGCTTTTCAGTGAGCATCTCAAGCCGGCAAGTAGCGTACAGATAGCCTGGCACCAGTTCTACTCTCACCGGCGTCGGGAGGGTTAAAACGTCTCGGACTTCGTGGCGGAACTGCGGCATTTGGCCAGTCTCTGTAAGTTCTCCGATGCCTGCAGGGGGGAGATGTTAAGGGACTTTTTCATCGAGGGCATTAATCATGCCGGCATTTTCACGAAGCTCATAAAGACTAAGGATTTGACTTTAGAAGGGGCGGTGTTGATAGCGCAGACCTTTATGGCGGGAGAAGAGGAGACCAAGCAAATCTACACACACAGCCCTGGTTTTAAAGTTGCGTTGAACCAGGGAATCAATGTTATAAAAATGACGCAGAACTCCACAGGTAGGCAAGGGCAATTCGACACGATCCAGGCAGGCAGGCAAGGGCAATTCGACACCAGACGAGGGGTCTGAAATGCAGGATGAGGTCTGGGGAACAACCATGGATGCTGAAGTTCAGAGAGTTCATGTGGCCGGCGTCCACAGCTCATACACCAAAACGCCACCCATGATGATGAAAGTCTTACTGAATGGCATCCCGGTGCACATGGAGCTGGATACTGGAGCTAGCCAGTCCCTCATGAACGCCCAACAATTTGAGAGACTATGGCCACACAGAGCTAGCAGGCCCAAATTGGAACGCATTGAGACGCAGCTACGTACGTACACCAAAGAGATCATCCCAGTGCTGGGCAGTACAAACTTGGTGGTAACACATAATGGATCACAGAACCGGCTGCCACTCTGGATTGTTCCGGGAAATGGCCCCGCGCTCTTGGGGAGGAGTTGGCTAGCTGAGATGAATTGGAAATGGGGGGATGTGCACGCTATTTCATCCGTGGAGCGAAGTTCATGCTCGCAGGTATTGCAAAAATTCGAGTCACTCTTTCAACCCGGTGTCGGAACGTTCAAGGGCACCAAAGTAGAGATGCACATCACTCCGGACGCCAGATCAGTGCACCACAAAGCCAGAGTGGTGCCGTACGTGATGCGTGAAAAAATTGAAAGTGAACTGGACAGGCTGCTCAGAGAGGGCATAATTACGCCCGTTGAATTCAGCAACTGGGCAAGTCCCATTGTTCCCGTCCTCAAAGCAGATGGCTCAGTCAGGATTTGTGGTGACTACAAAGCCACCATCAACTGAGTGTCGCTGCAAGACCAATACCCGCTCCCGAGAGCGGAGGACATTTTTGCCATGCCGGCAGGTGGTAAGCTGTTCATGAAGCTGGACTGCACCGAGCTATATGACTCAGGAACTGGCTGAAGAATCCAAGTTTCTGATCACCATCACGACACACAAAGGATTATTTGTTTACAATAAGTGCCCATTTGGCATTCGTTCGGCAGTGGCTATCTTTCAGCGAAACATGGAAAGCTTGCTCAAGTCCATCCCTGGAACGATCGTGTTCCAACATGACATCCTTATAACGATCGAGACACTGAGGAACACCTCCGCAACCTGGAGGAGGTGCTCCGCCAATTGGAACGGGTAGGCCTGTGGCTGAAGAAGGCCAAGTGCGTGTTTTTGGCCCCAGAGGTTGAGTTCCTGGGCAGGAGGGTTGCCACAGACGGGATCCAGCCCACTGAATCAAAAACTGAGGCGATTCGCCGGGCGCCCAGGCCCGGCAACACGTCGGAGTTGCGATCATTCCTGGGACTCTTGAACTATTTTGGGAACTTCATGCCGAACTTAAGCACATTGTTGGTGCCATTACACATAATCCGTAAAGGTTGTGAATGGTCTTGGGGGGATTATCAAGAACGGGCTTTCAATAAGGCGAGGAACCTGCTGAGTTCCAACAAACTGTTGACTTTGTATGACCCCTGTAAAAAACTGGTTTTAACATGAGATGCGTCAGCCTACGGGGTTGGGTGTGTTTTGCAGCAGGGTAATGATGACGGCTGACTCCAACCGGTGGCTTACGCCTCTAGGTCGCTCTCCCAGGCAGAGCATGGATACGGCATGGTCGAGAAGGAAGCACTCGCGTGTGTGTACGGTGTGAAAAAGATGCACCAGTACCTTTTCGGTAGACGGTTCGAGCTAGAGATGGACCACAAGCCGTTAACATCCCTGTTGTCCAACAGCAAGGCTGTCAACGCTAATGCGTCAGCTCGCATTCAGTGATGGGCCCTCACGCTGGCAGCATATGACTACACCATACGGCACCGGCCAGGCACCGAAAATTGCACTGACACGCTCAGCAGGCTCCCACTGGCCACCACCGAGGGGGCGTCGGAACAGAGCGCCGAGATGGTCATGGCCGTTGAGGCTTTTGACACTGCGGGCTCCTCCATCACAGCCTGCCAGATCAAACTGTAGACCAACAGGGAAACCCTCCTATCCATGATAAAGAAATGTGTCCTGACTGGGGATTGGGCGCCCGCACATAGTGTGATGGGGGAGCCCGCAGTGTCAAAAGCATCAACGGCCATGACCATCTCGACGCTCTGCCCCGAGGAAGTCAGGCCGTTTCAGAGACAGATGGATGAACTATCCGTCCAAGCCGACTGCCTGTTATGGGGCAGCCAGGTAGTCATGCCCCAGAAAGGAAGGGAAGCGTTCATCAGGGAACTCCACAGCAAGCACCCTTGCATCGTGTTAATGAAGGCCATTGCCCGGTCACACGTGTGGTGGCCGGGGATTGACTCAGACCTGGAACATTGGGTTCGCAGGTGCACGACGTGTGCCGAGCTGGGCAATGCCCCCAGTGAGGCCCCACTCAGCCCATAGCCCTGGCCCACCAGGCCATGGTCACGTATTCACGTGGACTATGCGGACCCGTTCATGGGAAAAATGTTCCTGATCGTTGTCGATGCATACTCGAAATGGATCGAGTGTATCATATTGAACTCGTGCACGACATCCATCACTGTGGAGAGTCTGCGTACGGTTTTCTCAACCCATGGCTTGCTGGACATCCTGGTCAGCGATAATGGCCCGTGTTTTACCAGCCATGAATTCCAGGAGTTTATGTTGGGTAATGGGATCAAGCACGTCCGGACAGCGCCGTTCAAGCCGGCCTCCAATGGCCAGGCGGAACAGATGGTCCAAGTCATAAAGCAGGGCATGCTATGCATCCAAGGACCCTCCCTTCAGTACTGCCTATCGCACCTCCTGCTGGCCTACAGGTCCCAGCCGCACTCGCTCACAGGAGTCCTGCCAGCAGAACTCCTCATGAAACGCACGCTCAAGATGCGGCTGTCCCTTATTCACCTAGTCCTGGCAGACAGTGTTGAGGGCAAGTGCCAGTCCCAAACCAAGCTCCATGATCGAGGCTCAAGGGGGAGGTGTATAGAAATAGATGACCGGTATTTATTCTTAATCATGCTTTGGGACCCAAATGGCTTGAGGGCACCGTAATTGATAAAGAAGGAAACAGGATCATGGTGGTCAGACTAAACAATTGGCAGATATGCCGCAAACACTTGGACCAAGTAAAGACAAGGTTCAGTGCAGACATGGAGGAAGGGAAGAAGAGCATGATGAGATAGCACCCACACCACTGTCAGCGCACGAGCAACAAAAACAGCCCTCAGCATGCACAGTCCCTGCGGCCAGCCCAGTCAGGCCGGAATCACCTCAAGTGACAAAGACACGTGCTGAGGCTCAGCCACCAGAGCCACAACTGCGGTGCTCCACGAGAGAGCGCCGACCACCTGATAGACTTAACCTCTGAAACTAAAAGACCTAAGGGGGGAGGTGATTCATGTATTTCACCATCTTGCAAAGACTATAAGTATGTAACTGTAACTCATGCATACTGTACCTGTACCCTTGTAATGCACACCCTGACCACAGGGAGTGAGCTCCTCACCTGGGCTTCCAGGTATAAAAGGGGAGGTCCCACCCAGGATCAAGACTCTTGAGTCCTGGAAATAAAGTGAAGGTCACAGAGTGACCGTGTCTGATATATCCATGCCTCGTGTGAGTTTGTAACAAGGTGCAGAGACACTACAGTACTGAAGTCGCTGTACCTCGACAAACTGCGTGATTTCCCATTGAAGAAATCCAAGAAAGAGCTGCGAGGCTACTCGGGAGAGAACATTCCTGTGGTAGGTTGTATCACCATACAGGGGAGATCCAAGGATCAATTTCAGATCTTGCCTCTATTAGTAGTGGCAGGCGACAAGCCTGCCTTACTAGGAAGAAATTGGTTGGGATCACTGAAGCTGGATTGGAGTGAGATTTTTCATGTTGGATCGTGATTTGCATCAAAGGATGATGTCATCAAGAATTATCCGAAGGTGTTCTGTGAAACAGGCAGTCCCATCCAAGGCTTCAAGGCGAGTGTCAGGGTAGAGAAAGACGCTGGATTGGTTTACTGCAAGCCACGTCCCGTACCATATGCACTCAAGGAGAAAGTTGAGCAAGAACTCAAAAAACTAGAGACTGAGAACATTATTTCTAAGTTAGATCTATGTAATTGGGCTATACCTATTGTTGTTGTACCTAAGTCCGATGGTAAGGTCAGATTGTGTGGTGATTATAAAGTAACCGTAAACCCGGTTCTAGAGGGTAATGTCCCCAATATATTGCCAAATGTAGAAGATTTGTTCACAACACTGACAGGTGGTCAGATCTTCTCAAAATTGGATCTTACAAATGCCTACTTACAACTTGAACTAGAGGAGGAGTCCAAGTCATGACTATAAATACTCAACTAGGCCTATATCAATTTAATAGGCTACCATTTGGAGCATCTTCCACCCCTGCCATATTCCAAGGGGTGATGAACCAGATTTTGCAAGGTATTGAAGGGGTAGTATGTTATTTAGATGACATACTAATTTCAGCACGAAATAGGCAAATTCATAATAACATATTGAATGAAGTCCTCAACCGGCTAGAGAAGCACAGAGTAGGAGTGTCTGCTCGCAAGTGTGAGTTATTTCAAAACTCAGTGGAGTACTTAGGGTACAGTGTAGACAAAGATGGTTTACATCCAACCAAGGGAAAGCTGGATGCAATCAGAAATGCACACACTTCCAGGAATGTCACTGAACTTCGATCATTTTTGGGTCTTTTGAACTATTATGAGAAGTTCCTAAAAATTTGGCTGCAGTATTACATCCACTGAATAAACTATTGAAAATAAAAGGCCAATTGGAAGTGGCCAGAAGAATGTAATACAGCAGTCAAGGAGTGTAAATGCAAATTGATAGAAAGCACCATGTTAGATCACTATGATGTATCTAAGGAGATCAAGCTAGCATGTGATGCCTCTCCGTATGGAGTTGGGACAGTGATCCCTCATGTACTACATAGTGAGTGTAAGTAGTTTCCCTTCGGTGTTTTCGTAGCTCCCCTACTTTACAATAGTTCTAATGCTGGAATTACTGTGCTGAACAGATGAATGAGTCAGGGACGGGTACCTTGGTCGGAGTATCGGCAATGCTTTTATTAAAGTTAACGCCCATACCTGCATCCAGTAAAACCACACACACTCTGGTGTGTAAAACAAACAAATGCAGTACAATACACAGTCTGGCCTGTCTAAACAGGCCCCTAATGTGAAGTACCCACGTCTAAAACACCTCCCCTGAAAACCCCATAGAATTTGGTTGGGAGAACACACGATACCTCCTCACACCGTGGCTATGATCTTAAAAGATTTGTGTGCAGAAATGATGCTCACCGATTCACTGGCATACTCGCTGCTTCTTCCGATGAAAAGGTGTCTCTTCTATCCGTCCCATACGGAGGATTGGATTCTTGTAGAGGCAAAGCAGCAAGGCAAGAGAGAGAGCTGTAACCCACATGGCCTCTTTTATATCCCAATACTGTCCGTCCCTTCAGGCTGAATAAAGTTTGTTTCGAGAGCTTCCTGTGAGTGTATCTTCTGCTTTTAGCCCAATAAAGTTTTCTTACTTTGTTTCAAGGTTTCCTGTTTTTCCAGTGATGGGTTTCGCTTCCGAGCAGTCTGTGCTTAATGGCTTTCTATTGTTCTGGTATCTCATCCAGGTAGTGACTCGATCACTGACCAGTTCACTTGACGAGTTCACTTTGCTTAATAAAACACAGTCCATCTGCTCTTCACCTGCGATGAATTGCCTTAGTTTGGCCATTGTCTTCCCAGGACCCCTGCCCATCATTCTAAGTCCAACATGGAGCAGCACCCGGGCCCCTCCCATCCAAACAGCTTCCAGCTTTTTTTCTGCGGTGAGAAAAATATTAAACGCAAATCCTTGGGGATTAAAAAGCAATGTCCAGATCCTTGGGGATTCAATGTTTATAGTCCTTACATGGGGAGGAGAGACCAATTGCTTTTGCTTCACGCACTCTCAGTGTCAGCGAGCGTAATTATGCGCAAATCGAAAGGGAAGCTTTGGCATTAATTTTTGGGGTCAAGAAGTTCCACAAATACTTGTATGGTCATAAGCTTATCATCATTACGGACCATAAGCACCTGACAGCAATCCTCCATTCAAAGTCCCCAGTTCCAACATTAGCTGCAGCCCGAATGCAGAGATGGGCTTTGATTTTGTCAGCATATACATATGATATTGAATACAGATGATCAGCTGATCACAGTAATGCTGATGCAATGTCTAGATTGCCTTCCCCATCACAAGTTACACCCGATAGGGAAGAAGTATTCTATTTTTCATACATTGATGAACTGCCAGTCACAGCTGAAGAGATGGTCGAGCAACCAACCGTGACCCAGTGATGTCAAAGGTGTATGATTATATTGCAAATGGCTGGCCAAACCAGGTAACAAACAAAGATATTCATCCAATTCGTAGGAATGAATTATCAGTTGATAAAGATTGTATCACTCAGAGAATTGTGAACCTGTGGAATTCTCTACCACAGAAAATTGTTGAGGACAGTTCGTTCAATATATTCAAAAGGGAGTTAGATGTGGCCCTTACGGCTAAAGGGATCAAGGGGTATGGCGAGAAAGCAGGAATGGGGTATTGAAGTGCATGATCAGCCATGATCATACTGAATGGTGGTGCAGGCTCGAAGGGTTGCACCTATTTTCTATGTTTCTATGTTTCTATGTATCATATCGGGTGCAAGAGTGGTTAGACCAAATAAATTCAAGTCCAAATTATTAGGAGACCTCCATGACCAGCACCTGGGAATTTGCTTGATCAAGAATTTTGCATGCAGTTACTTATGGTGGCCAGGTCTAGATAAAGATATATTGTCAGTCAGTGTATGGCATGTCAATCGCTAAGCAAGAAACCACCATCAGTATCATTACAGCCATGGAAATGGCCTCCCAGGGTGTGGAAAGGCTACATATCAATTTTGCTGAGCTAGAAGGGTAACAATTGTTCATTGTGATTGATAGCCATTTGAAATGGGTCGAGGTGTTTCCAATGTGAAAAATAACAACATTTAAACATTAGATATTTTACGAAGATTATTTTTGTCATTTGGCCTCCCAGAAGAAATTGTTTCTGATATGGGCCACAATTTCGCTCAGAAGAGTTTGCACATTTCACGAGCAAACATGGTGTGAAACATACCAAGGTTCCACCGTGCCACCCTGCTTCAAATGGTGCAGCAGAGCGCACAGTACAAATTGTAAAACGTGCCCTCATCAAACAGATGTTGGATCCAAATTCAAAGAAACGACAGTTGTCATTGGACCACAAATTAGCTAATTTTTTAATTACGTATCGTAACACTGCTCATACAACTATTGGTAGAACACCAGCAGAGTTGTTTCTCAAATGACAGCCACGAACCAGATTCTATTTGTTAAAACCAAACTTGGCACAGGCCGTAACAGAGAAACGATTAGGACAGAAAGAGAATCATGATAGAGGTAGAGTAAAAGAGAAAAATGTAAAATTAAATCAGAAGGTGAGAGTGAAGAACCATCACCATAAATGGTGAAAGTGGTTACCAGGAAGAGTGGTGAAGATATGTGGTCCTCGCACATATTTGGTCAAAATGTTTGATAATGGACAGGTTAGGTTTGTCCACATTGATCATATTTTACCTACAGATGTGAAAGCAGGTGGGAGTGATTCAATTATTTCTGACTCATCAGATAGTCTTGATACACCAGTATCATATCCTACGTTCTGTACTTGTATCCAAGAGAAAGTCAGAATTTAAGTCTGAGTCCGAATCAGGCAAACAAACAGTCTGAAGTTAGAGAGAGTTCAAATTGAAATCAAGGACATCCCTTGGAGGAAAACTTTCCTCAGGATCAGTCTCGAATGAGTTTAAATTCAACACCATATTTGGAAGGTTCTGTTCGAGAGCGAAGACATCCTCTTTGAAACAGAAAACAAATGGTTAAGCTTGATTTGTAAATATAGCAAAATAAGTCCATATCCTTTCTTATGTATAACCATGCAAGTTATGTATGATGATTAGTTGCTATGATTACTTCTTCATTAAGGAGGGAGAAGTATAATATTGTGTAATTTATATATAGCTCCATCTTGTGGACTCCTGTGGCACTGTAGCCAGTGCCGTTTATAATAAAGAGGGAACAGGTCACCTGACTGGAGTTTTAGAGTGCTCATCCATCTTAAGGCTGTGTGTGTTTATGAGCTGTACTGAAGATATAAGTTGTTGAGTCAGATAAAGGTAGAATGTACATCGACACAAGGTAAATTTTATCACAGAACTAGAAAGTCACAGGGCAGTGAGCCTAAAATTGCTTACTGTCACTGTTTTTACAAAACAAGTGTCAGCGAATCCAGAAACCTCAAAGTTTTTCTTATTTCCTTATAGTTTGAGACATGCAAGTTTATTTTACATGTTACTCAATCTCAGTAAAGGTATTGAGCAGTATTCCAAAACACTAACAACTTTGATAATTACACGTTATTAGTGTACTTTATGTACCAAAGGGATACACAGTCTAGTCTTTAATATTCAAGATTTAAAATAGGACACTTTATAAAGCACAAATTGTATTCTTTATTAAAGTACATTAAACAGTCCTATTTATACATTTTATGCTTCTGAATATTCAATTTATCTTTACTTACCAGTAAGTAAACCTTCTGTCTTTCATAACACTAGCTCTATTGCGTACATTCTAATTTTATTGAAATCGCTTAGCATTTTGGAGACAGCTTCCCTTGTGCTATCAGCTTTCACATCACTCGGCACTCAAAGCTTTGATTACACTAAGGATCCACTGTGTAGGCCTATGGTTCAGAGGTCATTAAATTACGTCTTTCAAAAGCGCTCTAGACAAAATTGATTTGTGAGTTGGTTCTTCAGCTGACAAAAGACTACAACTGTGACAAAACGGTACAGCTGTGACAAGCAAATGGGAAATCTTTAAACAGGCACTGCTTAGCTGTTGTTCTGTTGAATGAATAGAATTGGAGATTCCTGCAGTCCAGGCAAAGAAGGGCACCTTGGTCCTCTTTGCAGTAAGGCCTGATTTTCTCTGAAAATTGAGCAATGCTTCTGTTGCAAATAAACATTTCGACACCCCCCCAATTTTTTCAGTACCTAGCTTACCATCAGCAACAACTTGAACACACCTGCCAAAGCACACTAAAATCTCTCCCGAAATGAATTAGAGATCAGTAAATAACTTGTAAATTTCAAGCTCCAAGTCAGAAGAACCCAGCCTGGCTTTATTTCATTTCTTTGTACAATTCTTTTATAATTGCACCAAAGCATGATGGCTACATGCTTGGTGCAAGACTTGTTTCATATATTTTACAGCTACTTAGTTTGCCACTGACATTTTAAAATATACTTCATATGAAAGTCGGGTTTATAATTGAATGCTGGTAAAATAGAAACTATTTTGATCATAAGGTGCAAGTCTTCAGACCCAAGCCTTTTACCTCTTTTACACTTCCTTCTCCCCCGTTTTCTCTCTTTCCCTCCCTTGTCAATATCTAACGTGTTGTAAAACTGTTGTGAAGCACCTTGGGACGTTTTACTATGTTAAAGGCGTTTTATAAATAAAAAGTTATTATGATTATTGCCATTGTTTTGCAGACAGGGCTTTACTCAACAGCCCTATGCCTCAAATATTAGATCAAAGTAGCTATTTATGATATCCACTTTTACAATTAGACTTGCTGAAATTATATTTAAAAATGATCATTGCTAAATTTGTCTCTCCGAGCTCCTCTCCAATTTTATCTACAGATCACTCATCAGTCAGGAAAGATAAAATCTTCAACCAGGTTGGCTGCTGGTCAGTTCCAATAATTCCTGTCCTTTTCGATTTATTCTGTATGAATTGAGAACATATGCGTTTTGCGCTGGTTAAGCTCTTAAGAAATTTTGCTTCAAGCTACTCTGGAATGAAAAGCTGTCATTTCATGCAATACATATCAGCATTTAATTTAATGTAGGTTATGATTTACATTTTGACGATAGAGCATCACCTGAAATGAATTCAGAGTATGTTAGCAGTGCTTCTTATTCACAGCTTTTAGTGAAAATAACTTGTTGCTTTTTTATCTGCATTGGCCCATGGCACAGGCAACAATTCATGTTCAGACCGATAAAGACTCCAATTTTTTTCAAGTGAGACGAAAGCTTTCATAGCAAGAGAGGAAGGTCACGGGCTGAATTCTGAAGTGAACTATCTCGTCACATAGCATTGCACCTCAATTGTCAGCAGGTCAGCCACCCTTACTTTATCCAATTATGATACACTTTGAAAATTAATGCAACTATTTGATCATATTAGATATTTTTGTGTCAGTTTGCTCACAACTTGACAGCAGTAAAATATTTGAGAATGATAAGAGTAAGCACATCAAAATCAATACGCATCATGAGAAACGTTCGCAGATTTCCTATTGATAATGTTGTATAGAGACGAGGTCTCTTATAATAGGTACAGATAGATAACACTTTCTGTGCCTATTATCTTGGTTGTCATTCAGATAAGGAGATTCTAATGGGATTTATTATGACAAGGAGATTAGATGTTAAATCTAAGTGCAAAATAATGCTCAAGCAGTTGATGACCAAACTTCTGGCCTTGATAAATCCGACTTCAAACCCCCTAATGGGTGCAGTAACAAACCTACAAGTAAATACTATAATGATAATAAGTAGTGTAAGTGGTTTTGCCCCTGGTGGTTTCGAATCACCCCTTTTACAACAATTCTATACACCGGAATCATAGTCGTGAACAGTAATATACAGTCATAGACTGATCTTTTCGGTCTCAACCGTCACAATGCTTTTATTCAAGTTAAAGCACACACCTACACGCAATAAAAACACACCCTGGTAGTGTAATACACACAAACACAGTACAACACACAGTCTGGCCCATCTAAACAGGCCGCTAATGTGAAGTACCCACATCTAAAACGCCCCTGCTCGGATTCAAAATTGCACCACTGAAATCTGTCCAACAGAATGTGCGTACGCTTATGATCTTTGCAAAAACTTCCCCACTAAACCCCTAAGGCTTGGTTGGGACACATGACACCCTTTCACACTATGCAGTGGTCTTAAAGATGTGTGGGCTGGGATAAATGCTCAGCAATTACCCCTCTGGTTTACTCGCTGCTTCTCCCGATGAGGCGTATCTGCTGGGTCTTCTCCAGTCACAAGGTCAGCTTCCCACTCGAATTAGCAAGGCTCTCTGGTGTTTCTTCTCTCCGTCCCAGACGGAGTGCTCAGTCCTTGTGTGCTGAACGAAGAAAGCAGGCGTCGAAGAGGGGAGAGAGGGAGAGATGGTAGCCAAAACTGCCTCTCTTATACTTGCAAAAATGCTTTTTCTCGCACCCCTGAGGCTGTGCAACTCAAAAACAAACTCAAGTCTCTGGTTTGTTCCTTTCGGCTGTAGCTCGATGTGTGGCTCCGACGAGTCTGCCATCAAATAGCTTTCCTTTGTCTTTCGATAGCCTGAAACTCCGGCCACTTTACTTAATGTCTTACTGATTGCAAGAAAAAAGGCTTATCCATCAACCATTCCTGCCATTGATTCCTTGTCCACCTGATGTGTATTCCTGTGGGGCATGTTTAGACCTGCCCCACGTCAGTGCTGTCTGCTCGCTACAGTAACAGAAAATGTGGCCAAGCAATGTCCAAAAAATTTAAGGGCTAGATTTTCCACTTTTTTTGCATGCTTAACACCCACTTAACGTCTATTTTACCGCTGAAATGATGTATAATGTGCATATATCGGCCATTTAGTCACAAAATGGAAACTGGCAGACATTTTTCGGACACTTATCGGTGAGCGTTACTTTCCCCAAGTGCGGAACGCTGGAAAAAAAATAATACCGCCCACCCACTTTTCATCAGAATGGGTGAAATCAGTGCCCATAATATCGTCCAGCGTTAGTTTCCGCGTGGAATTAACGCCGACATTCAGTAATACAGACCACCAACTTTATTTTGTCGTAAAGATCACATTTGCCGAAAAGAACACCCAGGAGATCACCCAGCATCATTTTCACCACCTCGCACACATCTCACCCACAATATCGCTCGCACAAAAAAACGCCCGGAAAAAGTGGAACGAATCGGAACTACTCACAGCGTTATGGACGCCATGTTCTAAATCTCATGTCTCATCCTTTAAAAGACTGCTCTGTTTCAACCTTGCGGGAGTTCGGATGTACTCTGGAGGTATTTGGAGGTGATGTGAACATCTCAACATCTTTATCATACTGTGAACGATTGGAATTTAATAGGTGCCTTCATCGTGACATTCATTCTTTGTGACCAATCGGTGGAAACCAGATAGCTAGTGCAATAGGGCTAGTCCTTTCTCACTCTCTCTTGATGACCAATTAAATGCTGCAGACTCGAGATGGCAGAAGGTACACTCCACAGCATCATGTGCCCAATGTAAGATGTGTCAGACTGATGGGAGGAACAGACGTTGCATCCCCCGCAAGTACAGGGAGAAGCAGTCTTACCTCAACTTTCCTGACACCACCAGCCTTTGGAGTCTGCGCTTCCATAAAAAGATTATAACTGAGGTATGCCAGCTCATAAGGGAAGATCTGCAGCCTGCCAGCACCATCAGTACTGCACTGTCTTCGAAGTCAAAGTCACCGCGGCACTGTCGTGCTATGCGTCGGGTTCTTTTCTGGCCTTAGCTGGTGACACTTGCGGTCTGTCTAAGCATGCCACACATTGCTGCATTGGACAGATCACTGAAGCCCTGTAAGCACGAAGGATGGACTTTATCAGCTTCCCCATGACCAGGGAGGCTCAGACTGAGAGGGCTTTAGGATTCTCCAGAATTGCAAACTTCCCCAAGGTGCAGGGAGCAATAGACTTTACGCACATCGTGATGCAGGCACCTTTTCAGGATGCAGAGGTTTTCAGGAACCGCAAGAGATTTCACTCCCAGAATGTGCAACTCGTTGTCAATCACCAGCAAATTATTATGGCAGTGAATGCTAAATTTCTGGGTAGCATCCATGATGCTCACATCCTGCATGAGAGCATTGTATCTGACTTGTTTAACAATCAGCCACAAGATCAATGCTAGATGCTTGGTGACAAAGAATATGTCCTCTCCACCTGGCTGATGATCCCTCTGCGTGACACCCACACCGAAGCCGAGAGGCGATACCATGAGAGCCACAGAGCCACTCGCAATATCACAGAGAAAACCATTGGAGTGCTTAAGCAGTGCTTTAGATGCCAAGACCACTCAGGAAGCGAGCTCCAATACCACCCTGAGCAAGTAGCTCAATTCATGGTGGTGTGCCCCATGCTGCACAACTTGGCTATCAGGAGAGGACAAGAATTGCCTGAAGAGTCTGATGGTCTACCTCATCAGAGAGAGGAAGAGGAGGACAAGGAGGTGGATGCTGACATCGGGCCAGAGAATTAGGCTGACGCTGAAGCCATGCCCCAGCCCCCCCTATAGACCACATGAAAGGGCCATGGTGGCATGATATTTGCAAGACTCTTACATCAGGAGCTCATCAATGAGTGCTTTGCCTGAAAGAACATTGGTGGTATTTACAAAGCTGACACACTGCTGGGTGTGCAGGTCATACATCAATGGTGGATATCATCTTGGTGACAGTTAAAGTTTCAGTTGATTGAAGTTAAATGTAATTATACCCTTTGATGTTAAGGAATCACCAGCATGTAACAGTGCAGCTATCTGAGCCAATGTGCAACAAGGTTTTGTTAAATAGAAAACACTTAAACCAAACATTTGTCTGAAATCATAAGTCCTTTTGTAAAAACCAATCCTTCCCCCTCTCCCCCCCCATTTCTCCATTTCTCTTCCCCACCTCTACCCCTTCCCCTTCCCCTCCTGACTCCAAGCCAACTGGCCGAGGAGCTCCTCAGGTGATGCTTCATTGAGGGTGGGGGGGGGGCGGCGGGATGACCGCCGAACCGCTGCTTGGATGGATACGGGAGAGGACAGTCCCGAGGTGGGAACGTGCTCTGAGCCAGAAGCAAGATGTTGGTCCTGGCTCTGATATGTCATTGGCAATAGGGGTGCGGCACCTTAGGGTGCAGTGCCATGCTCTGGGAACACTGGGAGCCCTCTGCCAACAGTGTTCATGGCTACCAGCTCCAGGACCTCCTCCATCCCTTCCATGTTATATATTATTTGTTGGACAAAAGCTCTGTGCCAACTATGTTCTTGGTGCTTAGTAGGTTTTTGCTGCTGGTGAATCACCCTCGTGCTTCCCACAACAGCCAAACAAGCACACACCACAGCCATACACGCTTTCAGTCCTTCTCAGCTCCCTCTCTCGCTGTCTCCTCTTCTGCACATGTCATGATGACCCTTGACCTCCTGAATCGTGGGAATCGAGCATTGCCATGCTGTTGCTAAAGGCGGCGACACTTTACAGCAGAAGATCAGAGAGATTTAACGCTACCACCCATTTCATATTGCTCATGGTAATGCCCAATTTCAAAAATGGAGACTCGGGGCTTTGAAAATGGGTGAGAAGCTGGCAATCTGAAAACCCATTTTTACCGCCCGTGCCGGAAATAACACCCATTTTTGGGCGATCTGCACAAAAGTGTAAAATCTAGCCCTAAGTTTTTGCTGTCGATGTTTTTGTCGAATCTTACAGTAGCCATTCGCAATGAGTGAGCCAGAATATGAGATTGATTGTACAATTTTCATGATGCACAATTCATTTATGCAAATAGTTTATTTTTCTTCAGAGAAAATGGGCATAATACCACAATAACCACTAAAAATGCATGTCATATAAGTTTGTTCTGGGATTTATATTTTTAATACATTGCAAAAACAGATTGAGATTAAAATTCCCAAATCCTATTTCATTTGCGGTTTCTAAAACAGTTCATTGGAAAATAATGAAATTGTTCCATTTTACATTTAGCAATTAAAAAAAAATAATTATTCATAACTTCATGTATTTTGAGAGCGTCAATAATAGGAAAGTCATTCCAAATAATTCAGGCAATAACATTCCTGCAGTTAGATTTCTGTGACACAAATGTAATTTTTTTGTTGGAAATTAATTATTTTTAAAACTATTTTTTTAAATCCTAATATGACACTTTGGGAACTATTTGCAAAGTGTTGGAAATTCAGTTACTTTGAACATCTTTCTGATTGCATCTGTGCACACTTACACCAGATGTCAATGGGGAATGCCATCATTCGGCACTCCAAAAAACATGATTTGCCAAAGAATGATAAGCTGTGGTAAAGAATGGAAAATAGCAGCCAGGACTAAACAAAGCTTCTTCAAAATGGAAGCTTTCATATTTTTATCAAAATACAAAGGACTATAAACAGTTGTTGGAAACTAAGTTTGCCAACAAGAGAGGACAATCCAAATTAGAAGGGGAAATGGTTTCCACTGGCAGGTGGATCGATAACCACAGGATGCAGGTTTAAGATAATTGGCAAAATAACTAGAGGGAGATAAGTATGTTATGATCTTGAATGAGCTGCCTGAAAGGTTGATGGATGTAGATTCAATAGTAACTTTCAAAAGGAAATTGGATAAATATTTGAAAAGGGAAAGAATTGCTGGGCTATGGAGAAATTGCAGGGGAGCGGGACTAATTAGTTAGCTCTTTCAAAGAGCCGGCACAAGCACGATGGATCAAATGGTCTCCTTCTGTGCTGTAAGAATCTATGATCCTATTAAAAAAAAATCCATCACTGTGAAAATGGTCAGTCAATATTCAGGAAGTGCATAGGCTGCAGAGCATTGAGGCAAATGAATAAATTTGGAAACTGAAACTTAATGGCATCAAAATTCCTTAGGGTTCCTGCAGTGCTCCCAGCTAACTCCTATGGAGCACATTGGAAAATGTCAGGTACCTGGTTGATCTGCGTCTCCACTGTTCCCAGGATCTTTTGGGCAGCCTTGTACAAGGCCAATAACATTGGGAGTGGAGACTTCCTACACTGGGAGTCTCTACTTCCTGGGCTCAGTCAGGACTGCAAGCTGGTACACCATGTGAGACCAGGCAAACGGTCAGGACCCCGAAAGGCTGGACAATTTTTTTTAAATTGGGGATTGGCCCCTTTACACAGGAGAATGAGGGAAGGCACCATGAGGCTTAGGGGAGCGGGAACCTGGTGCACAGATGCTGGGATAAGTGTGCAGAATTCTGTTCTCTCAGCAGCTAATTTATTTTTGCAGTATCTGCTCTGTGATATCAAGAAGATGTTATGAAACATTTTTAGGAGATTTTACCCCAGAATTATTCTGCCATTTTTGTGTCAATGTGCACCCAAAATTGATTTGCAACAATGTGAAAGTGGCAGCATAATTACACCCTAAGTATGAGCAACAGGCTTCCCTCTCTCAAGGTACTAGCAATCTCTCAGGATAAAGAGATGAAGAATTTTCCTGAATCTTATACTCCATGTTTGTTAATAGTTGGAAAAGGAGAGAGAAGAGATAATCCAACTGAAGTGCATGTAATAAATTTAATTCTGATTTTTAAAAAAATAACATCAAGGGCTGGATTTTCTGGTCCTCTGCGCTCTGGGTTTCATCCCGAACGGCGTGAAAGGCGTTGGTGAGGTCTCCAGCAGCCGGCCACGATCCGCCTGTCAGGTTTTGCGGCAGTGCTGAGCAGCACTGCTGGGAGGAACTGCATCATGTGTGCAACGCCTCTGGTTGCGACACCAGCGCGAGTTTTAAGTCTTGTCTGTTCGGACGTGTGCCTGGGA
Organism: Pristiophorus japonicus; assembly: GCF_044704955.1. Classification (NCBI taxonomy): domain Eukaryota; kingdom Metazoa; phylum Chordata; class Chondrichthyes; family Pristiophoridae; genus Pristiophorus; species Pristiophorus japonicus. Next base: position 82,022,301 of record NC_091980.1, read on the forward strand.
AATCAGAGCGGTCCAGCCATGCCGGCGGTGGAGAGGAAGATAAAGTACTACAAAAGTAAGTACGAGTGTTTTTTGTTTAATGTTTTGTGTTGCGGTGGCGTGGGCAATGTGTTAGGAAAGTTTTTGTAGTATTTTTAGGTGTCCCCCCCACCTCCACCAGGCCTCTCTCGGAGCGCTCATAGCCCGGCTATTTAGCCTGGGAGTTTCCCATGCTTGTGCCACGAGAGGTATACAATGCCTCCCTTAGCACTGCGCCCCCCTGATCCAGGGCCCAGATGCATGTGGCAGCGTGGCCCAGCAGTCTAAGGGGCTGGGTTTAGGCTCCAATGTGTTCGAATCAAACCGCTGTCGTAGTTTGCTTTATGCGGAGCAGGCTCGAGGGGCCAAATGGCCTACTCCTGCTCCTATTTCTTATGTTCTATGCCCAAACTTACATACTAAAGAGCAAACTATTCCCGGCTGCTAACGGTCCCACCCCGCCGCCATTATCTCCCCGAAAACAGAAAAGTCGCAAATGTTTACCCATAGCTTTGTGTGTCTGGATTCCATCGATGTTGTTGAAAATTAAAATGGCTACTCACAGACAATGGGGCCAAAGAGCTACTGAGGGAGGGCCCATCCCAGTGTAAATTTTATTTATTTATTAGTTCATGGGATGTGGGTGTCGCTGGCAAGGCCAGCATTTATTGCACATCCCTAAGTGTGCTTGACAAAGTGGGGAGTCGTTGCAGTCCGTGTGCTGATCCTTCTTTGTAGCAGTTTGGTATGACTGTGTGGCTTGCTCGGCCAATTCAGAGGGCAGTTAAGAATTAACCAATTTGCTGTGAGTCTGGAGTCACATATAGGCCAGACCAGGGAAGGCCAGCAGATTTCCTTCCTGAAAGGACATTAGTGAACCAGATGGGTTTTTATGACAATCTGGTAGTTTCATGATGGTCACCATTACTGGTAATAGCTTTTCTTTTCAAGATTTATTTAATTAAATTCACTAGCTGGGATTTGAACTCTTATCTCCAGAACATTAGTCCAGGCTTCTAGATTACTGGTCCAGTAACATAACCACTATGCTACCATTCCCAATATGCCCATTAGGAACTTCTTCTGCTGACACCAGAGAGAACCTCCCAGAATCAGGGCACGCTTAAGAATGGGTAGGTCTATTTTACATGGCATTGGTGGATGTCTGCACCACTGGGAGTGTATCTTGAACATTCGCCTGCCCCCAGAGTCTGTACAATGCAGTGGACTGTGCCTATTCGGTGGACTGGGGAATGTTGACTCCCCATTTGCCCTAAAAGTGAAGCGTGTCCATACTGCCCACTTTGTAAGCAGGGGAGTGTGTTTTAATTTTAATTTTAAATTACACTTTTTCTACAGTGCTTTTGATTACAATCCCTGTCTGAACTCCCTGGTAGGTTCTGCTTATGCTGCTTGGCAACCTTGAACACCTGGTCCTCTGTCATTGAATTACAGTATGCAGACGATGCTTGCGTCTGCGCACACTTGGAGGCCGAACTCCAAACCATCGTCAACACCTTCACCGAAGTGTACGAGAGCATGGGCCTTACACTAAACATCTGTAAGACAAAGGTCCTCTACCAACCTGCCCCTGCCACACAGTTCTGCCCCCCGATTACCAAAATCCACGACAAGACATTGAACAACGTGAACCATTTTCCATACCTCGGGAGCCTACTGTGAACAAGAGCAGACATTGATGACGAAGTCCAACACCGCCTTCAGTGGTCTACAGAGCAGTAGTGATACCCGCCCTCCTATATGCTTCAGAGACATGGACTATGTACAGCAGGCACCTCAAAGCACTGGAGAAGTACCACCAATGCTGCCTCCGCAAAATCCTGCAAATCCACTGGCAGGATAGGCGCACCAATGTCGGTGTTCTCGTTCAGGCCAACATCCCCAGCATCGAAGCATTGACCACGCTCAATCTGCTCCGATGGACGGGCCATATCGTCTGCATGCCCGATACAAGACTCCCAAAACAAGCGTTCTACTCGGAGCTCCAACATGGCAAGCGAGCTTCAGGTGGGTAGAGGAAATACTTCAAGGAGACTCTCAAAGACTCCTTGCAACAGTGCAACGTCCCCACCGACACCTGGGAATTCCTGGTCCAAGACCGCTCACAGTGGAGGAGAAATATCCGGGTAGGCGCCAAACACATCGAGTCTCTTCTTCGGGAGCAAGTGGAGACCAAGCGCAAACAGCGGAAGGAGCACACGACAAGCCAAGCACCCACCCACCCGTCCCTTCAACCACCATCTGCCCCACCTGTGACAGAGACTATGGGTCCTGCATCGGACTCATCAGTCACCTGAGAACTCAATGTTAGTGTGGAAGCAAATCATCCTTGACTCCAAGGGATTGCCTAAGAAGAAGACGACACTGGTTCCAGCAAATATACTGCCAGTGATGTGGCCAGGGACCGAGGAACGCCCAGCATTGGGAGCCTCCACTCCCACTCTCACCCCTTCTTAAGCTGCTGGCTGTGTAAGTGGTGGGCAGAGGCTCCCTCTTTCCAAAGTCCACAGAATCCCCAAAGTTAGGCTGACCCTGGTGTAGCCAGGTAATTCCAACCAGAGTTGCGGCAGCAGCTGTCCAGAAGGTCAAGGACTTTTAGCCCCAATTGTGTGACTATAGTGATATGACTGGATTGGGAAGTAGTTCAGGTAGTTTCTTTGTGATGACATTTGCTATACTTAAAATGCTAATGAAAAACAGCAAAATGTCAGACATTCATCAGATGCTCCAAGTTCGCTGCCATTACATTTGCAACATAATTTCAATTGAGACACCTATAGCTATTAATCCAAGAAGAATGATAGTTTAATCTGAGAAATAATACAAGAGCCTGCACTATTGTCCTTTTGATAACTTGCTGTACTATCTTCAAGGGAACTAAATGTAGAAAACATGAGAAACATTCAGTATTCAGCAGTTCTGGCAAAATGGCTGATCCATGCTTGAGTGCGTAGAACTATGTGAATGTGTGGACCTCACCTATTCCATCAGTAGTACTTCAACCTGAGAGAACCACCTGACAATTGTAATCTGTTTAGCAAGGGTAAGAGATGGCCCATCTATTTCATCCCAATGAACCGTTCCATTTCCAGAAATTGGAAGAAAAACTGGAAGAAGTTTTGCTCAACAGAAAAGGATAGATTAACTCCTGGTGGACTGTCTCTAAATCTTTAATCTAGCTTTGTTTTACATGCCTGATAACCTTTATACTGTAAATTAACTAATTGTAAGTAGATTTGATCAGTAAGTTTATCCTGTGTGAGGGGAATTTAGCATTTGAGATTCATTGTCTTCCAGATTGATACAAGACATAGAAGGGCCTTTTATAAATTCTAGTGCGGCATCTTCACTAAATACGGTTATTTTTAGCTCGGGTCAATTCAGTCTAAGATTTACAATGCCTCATCATAATGGTTTAGGTAGCTGGTGTAACCAATGTAACAGAAAAAGGCCCAACCATAACAATCAGACTGCTGCACTCACACATAATCTATTTGGATTTGCATTTCAAGTATTCCAATTAATACATTTCCCGAGATATTATCTGTGTACTACATCATCTTAATCTTGTTTGGAAAAAAATAAAGCTACAAATTTATTCATGCGACCTATTCTTTTTTTAATGGTAGTCTGAAATCCCTGAATGATACAGGAATCCTGGACATAAATCAAGAGAGTGGGATCAGTGACTAAAGTAAATGGGAATAATCAAGGCGGAAAACATTAAATTAGTAGGAGAGGCTGCGATGTGACTGACTGAGACGGAGAGTGCAATCTATGATTTTTCTAAATGATTTCATACCACCTTGAAGCAAATGGATTATGACAAATTTGTAAAAAAAACTTTTAAACAGGATCAGGCTGAATATATTATGCCATTAGCACGTTATATTATATATCTATACAGGGGTCAACATATTCCTCAGGAAAAGCATTAATTGGCATAATTTAAATCTCAATCTAAATGGATTGTGTGGGTGTATAGAAAACTACTGCTATAGAAACACAAAAGCTTTTGATGAATATATTCAGTGAATAAACTTTACAAAAAATCAGCTTTTTAAACTCAACAAGAATTGCATTATAAGTGTCTTCTAACAAAGGCAGAGTTTATCATGTTCCCTTCATTTGCTTGTGGATGGATTATGTAACTTTTCAAAAGAATTTGTCAGAATAATTTGCAGCTACTGAAATAGGAGGAGTACCATTTGTCCATTTAGTTTTGTTAGTAATTTTGTCGATCACTCTTGCTCTTGAAAAGGATAACTGCAGTAGACAACAGGCAACCCAAATCAGTTCTAGCATGGTGGCAGAAGTGTAAAGTTTTCTATGTCTGCCCTAACAATCTACTTGAACTTTGTTTTCCAATTGATTCTCGGGATCTGGGCATCACATGCAAGGCCAGCATTTATTGTCCATCCCCAGTTGCTCTTGAGAAGGTGGCCTTCTTCTTGAACCGCTGCAGCCCTTGTGGCAAAGGTACTCCCACAGTGCTATTAGGTAGGGAGTTCTAGGATTTTGACCCAGTGACAATGAAGGAACAGCGATATATGGCCAAGTTGGGATGGTGTGTGAATTAGCGGTAATGATGCTCCCAAGCACCGTCACATGCAAACTTCAACAACAACAATAACTTATATTTATATAGTTCCTTTAATGTAGTAAAATGTCCCAAGGCACTTCACCAGAGCATTATCGAACAATATTTGACACTGAGCCACATAAGGAGATATTGCATTGTGATTATTTGCATGGTCCTCTGGGTCCTTCTGCACATGTGCCTGTATGGGGAGGGGCCTTAAACACCGTCCCACCCCACTAGAAACGCGAATGTGCACCCTTGTTGTGGCTGCACTTGCGAACCGGAGGGCCCATCGGTATCGATCTGTGGGGTCTCTAGGTATGAGTCTGGGGGTTCAAGTTTTGGCCGCCTGCTAGAATGGCGCACATCGGAGAGGCCCGCCTAATTTACAGAACAAAAATTGCGCCGAATACTTACCCCGCGATTCTCAGATAGCTGTAGGCCCAATTCCACCTCGGCCCTGCGCAGCAGGAGCTGCTGGGGGCGGAGCTACAGCCCTGTGCTGAAAACAGTGCTGGCAGCTGTGCGTGTGCGCAGTAGCTGCCGGCATCCTGTCTCTGGGGGCAACCACCCTATCCCAGGCCGAAGGGCCGTCGCCCCTATCCCCGGCCGAATGGCCTGCGCATCTTACCTCGGTGGCGGGGCCCGCTCGCCCGGCCTCTCGCTGGGGGTGGGCCCCGCCCGAAGAACTTCTGGCAGCCGGCGTCGTCGTTGTCGTCGGAGGGGCCCGTCGTCCGCATCTCGCTGGGTCGGGCCCTGCCCGAAGAGTCGGCAGCCCAGCATTGGCTGCATGCGGGCCCCGCCTGAAGTCCTGGGCGGGGCCTGGCTTCCTTGTCGTCCTCTTCTCTCCCCCCCACCATCTTCTTCTCTTCCCCCTCCCCTATCATCTTCTCTCCCCCCCACCCTCCTCTCCTCCCTGGTGCTGCAGTAGTTGAGTAGAAATAATTTTTTATTTATTGAGTGATTTTTAATTTTTTTTACATTTTTTATTTTTTAATTTATTTTGATTGATTTATTGGTTTATTTATTGATTTATTTATCATTTATTATTGATGATGGCTCTTTATTTGTAAAAGTGAAGTGTTTAATGTTTGTAAACCCCCTCCTCCCCCCCTCCTCCACCCTCCTCCCCCCGCATCTTTCGTTCCTTACGCCTGATTTCCAAGTATAGGCAAGGTTTTTCTGAGCGTACAAAAATCTACACTTATGCCATTCTAAGTTAGTTTGGAGTAAGTTTTTGCTGCCTAAACTTGCAAAACAGGAGTAAGTTACCGGACATGCCCCTTTTGGAAAAAAAATCTGTTCTAAAATGAAACTGTTCTAACTCACTAGAACTGGAGCAAACTAAAGGCCGAGAATTGCAATTTCTAAGATATTCCATTCTAAACTAGTTGCTCCAGAAAAATAGGAGCAACTCAGGCCGAAACTTGACCCCTCGGTGTGGTGACCAGACTCAGGCTCTGGTTGGGGGAAACCGGAGAGCAGCTGGTTCCCCAGCTAAAGGTGGCAGCTTCAGGAGAATCAGTCGAGGGCGGATAACCCAGGCCAGCCCAGGCCCCGATATTTAAATCCCAGATCTTGGTGGTGTGTGGGCTCGGGGCCCTGCTCGCTCTGCCACCTCTTATGCTCTCCGTTCCAGCGCGTGGTTCACGCGCAGCTCCTAGGCGCTACCATTACCAAGCATGTGTTCGCGAGAACACCCACTCAGCAATCTGGCCACACCACATTCAGCTCCCACATAATGTTTGGATTTGGTTTGTTTTCTGTTGGTCATAAACCCGGTCAAAAATCTGAAAGGAACAGTCTGGGAAATTAGCGTTCCTGCAGCATACATTAGTGAGCACTGCTGGATTTCTGTTCTCCCCTGTAATAATGTGAGGCATTAATGTTTAATATTTGGAAGGTGATATCAATGAGGTGAGAAATGTCCCTTTTGGACAATTAAAAAAAACACTAATCGTTCCTTATCGCTGGAGGAAACAGGAGCTTTAACCAAGATGATAAAGCGAAATTGAAATCCAACAGACTGAAAGCCTCCTTTGGGGTCTTAGAGCACAGGCAAATACTGCACAAAATCACAAGACCATTATGGGTGAGGAAGGCCATTTAGCCCATCTTAATTCACCCACGAATAGCGGGGTGGAAATCCGGTCGCGCCTCTGTTGCAGCGCTAATCCAGGCTGAGCGTTAAATTTTGCGCCGGCAAATGGTTTGCATCTGCCGCCGCAAAATTCATCACCTGGGCCCTGAGTTTGGAGTGGAAAGCTAAGGGAGGCAATGCACACTTCTTTTAGGGCGAAAGGCCGGCTGAGCAAGTGAAAATCCCGAGCTAAACAGCAGGCCTTGGAGCGACCTGAGAGAGGTCTCAGGGTGGGAGGGGTGCGGAGGAAGAAAATCTGAAAAAAAAACAACAAAATCATTCCCAATAAATAACTCACACCACCACAACATAAATCACAAAAAAAAAAATCAATCACACTCACCTCAGGTCGAATTACTTACCTCACTGAGGCCGCTACAGCTTGCAACGCCAACTTCCACAGACATTCCAACGGAACACTACGGGTCAGGCACGATCCAAATATCGAGCCGGTATCGCAACCAGGGGCATTGCACACTAACTCGCCACTTCCGGGCGGTAATGCTCCGCCCCCCCCCCCCCTTGAAACCGGTACCGAATGTCCCGGTGGGGTGCTGGAAGTGCTTACTGCTACCATTGTCACTCTTCCGGGCCGCTAACAAGGGTGGCAGACGACCGAAAATCCAGCCCAAAGTCTTTTATTTTACCAACCAAGGATAACTATAATTACAATTGCAGAATATTATTAACAGAGGATCTTCACAAAGCTAACTAGACTTCCATATTCTGTAGTTTGGCAAGACTGGATGATATTACACATTGCAGGGTCATCTACAGTAGACAGAATAAAATTACACACTGCAAACAAACCGTTGGGTATGTCATGTGCTCCAAGGGGACCAATCAGAAATTTGGTCTTGTCCTCCAAGAGGATCAATCAGAAATCTTGTGTTGCAAATAGATGCGACCAAAATATTTGGACAGATGACCAAAAGCTTGGTCAAGAAGGTAGGTTTTAAGGAGCTCATAAAAGGAGGAGAAGGAGGTAGCGAGGCGGAGAGGTTTAGGGAGAGAATTCCAGAGCTAAGGGTCGAGGCAGCTGAAGGCAAAGCTGCCAGTGATGGAGCGATTAACACTGGGGATGCACAACAGGCTAGGATTGGAGGAGCACAGACATCGCGAAGGCTGGATGAGGTTACAAAAACAAAAACTTGCATTTATTTAGTGCCTTTAATGTAGTGAAGCATCCCACGATGCATCGCATGAGCATCATCAAATAAAATTTGACATCGAGCCACATAGAGAGATATTAGGACAGATGATCAAAAGCTTCATCAATGGTGGAGCGATTCAAATCAGGGATGTGCAAGAGGCCAAAATTGGAGGAGTGCAGAGATCTCAGAGGATTGTAGGCCGAGAGAAGATTACAGAGATAAGGAGAGATTTGAAATCAAGGATGAGAATTTTTAAATTGAGACATTGCTGGCACAGGGGTGGTGGATGAACGGGACTGTTTGCGAGTTACGCTATGACTAGATAGATAAAAATGGTAACAAAACGAGGGTAGTCCCACACGGCTGGATGTTGGAGGAGAGTTATTGGAGGAGGATGGTATGGTGATAGAGTGATGAACCGTGTCACAGACAGGTTGAGAAGCATGAGGAGGAATAGTTTACCATTGTGACAGTCACACAGGATGTCATTTGAGGTTTTGATGAGGGCAGTTTCAGTACTGTGATGGGGATAGAAACCTGATTAGAGGGAGTCAGTGATGGAACTGCAGGAAAGATATGCATGGATTTGGGAGGCGACAAGACATTCATGAACTTTGGAGAGAAAAGAGAGATTGGAGATGGGATGGTCGTTTGCAAGGACAGAAGGGTCAAGGGTTGTTTTTTGGAAGAGAGGAGTGGTGACGGCTGAGGGGGACAGTACCTGAGGGGAGAGAATCGTTAACAATATCAGCTAACATGGGGGTCAGGAAGGGAAATTGGGTTGTCAGCAGTCTGGTGAGAATAGGATCTAAGCAGCAGAAGGTGGGTCTCATAGACAAGATGAGCTCAGAGAGGGCATGATGGGAGATAGGAGAGAAACTAGAGAAAGATGCGGGTTCAGGGCTAGGGCAGGGGGGATCCTTAGGGGAAGTTTTGCCCAGTGTGCTGGGGAAGGGAGGGAAATGGCACAGGCAGCTGAACGGATGGTTATATAAAAAAGAGGTTATATCAATGTGTCTCTGGGGGGATTTTGTTATTTCAATACTGGCTATTTTAACAACCTTTCTAAGTTCTACCTCACTAAAGTGAGTTAGAATTTATTTAACTTATTCCACCTACTCATCGAGTTTAGATATTTGAGGTCGCTTAGCCCTTTCCTAAAGATTAGTTAGATCAGATGCATACAACAAGTGTCAATGATATTTAGTTACCTGTAAATTTTGAAAATGATCACCAAGGAATTAAGATAAACATTGAATGTTGAAAAGGAAAATCAAGAACAAAATATGATAAAAAAGGAAAAAAATATATAAAAGCGGAAATAATCTTTGTCCAAAAAGAAAATGAACAAAGAATAGACAAGAAAACAAGAATAGAAACTGGAAAAGTAGATTAAAAGGAAACAGTATCAGAAGTAGATTAAGTAAGCAAAAGTAATTAAATAAAGTAGGGGAAATAAACTAAAGAATGGCAAGAACAGCAGAGGACAACCCTACCATACACCAGAGGGAAATGCAGGGGAACTATTCCGAGATCTGGGCTTTTACATTTTTCCTGATGCACAACCAATAGAAAACATCTGACGAGACAATTATAAAAAGGACAAACTTTACATAAGGGAGTCGAGGTGCTTTGGGGAGTGGGCAGGGAAGTGGAGTTGAGGCCAAGATCAGATCAGCCATGATCTTATTGAATGGCAGAGCAGGCTCGAGAGGCCAAATGGCCTAAACCTGCTCCTATTTCTTATATTCTTATGTCCCCGATATTGGTGGCCTTATCGCCCACTGCCGCTGACTGCCGCCGAGTTTTGCTATCGTTTTCCTCTCTTTGCCATTTTCCACTTTGGCTGGAGCGGGCCGGAGGGGAGTACTGCTGGGAACTGCCCGCTAACGTCTTCTAGTGGCCAAGTAGCATAAGTGGCCTCCTGCCTGCAGAGCTGAGAGATTGGTGAGGGCAGGAGTTGGCACCAGCATGGGGAAGGACCGCTGCGTGGAGGCTGTTCTAACCCCGACAGTAGGTACGAAGTATGGGAAAAAAAGGTTAGTGAAGAGATTTTTAACATTTTTTGACAGCGACCGATCTGGATGGGGTCTCCTGAAGGTCTTCTGGTGTTTTTTTTTGTTTGCTATTGTTGTGTATCTGTAAAGCATGCACTCCCATGTTCTGCCACCAGGGAGCTCATCCCCTGAAGTCCCAAAGGATCCCAGCATCCCTTGGGAGCACTGTATATAAGCCGGCCCTTAAGGCCTGTTCCTCACTCTGGAGTATCTTATTAAAGACTGAGGTCACTGTTACTTTAACCTCCCCATGTGCAGCCTCATCTGTGTTAGGAACACAATAACTGGTGACGAGTATACGAATCCAACGCAAAGATGCAGCAAACTGTAGGCATCCTGGAGAAGTTCTCTGAGGGTGAGGCCTGGGAAGCCTATGTCGAACGGCAAGACCAGCACTTTGTAGCCAACGAGCTGGACGGAGAAGAAAGCGATGCAAAAGGAGAGCGGTCCTCCTCACAGTCTGCGGGGCACTGACCTACAGCCTCATGAAGAATCTTCTGGCTCCGGTGAAACCCACAGATAAGTCGTATGAGGAGCTGTGTACACTGGTTCGGGAGCATCTTAACCCAAAGGAGAGCGTGCTGATGATGAAGTATCGGATCTACACGTGCCAGCGATCTGAAGGTCAGGAAGTGGCGAGCTGCGTCGCGGAGCTGAGGCAATATGCAGGACAATGTAAGTTTGATGGCTACCTGGAGCAAATGCTCAGAGACTTTTTGTACTGGGTATTGGCCATGAGACCATCCTACGAAAACTTTTGACTGTAGAGACATCGACCCTCAGTAAGGCCATTGCGATAGCACAGGCGTTTATGTCCACCAGTGATAACACCAAACAAATCTCTCAGCGCACAAGTGCTAGCAATGTTCATAAATTTACTGGAACTGTGTTTGCGAGCAGAAATGTACAGGGCAGAACCCACGAGTCTGTAACTGCCAGCAAGCCTCAGGTGACCCAGATGACACAGAGTCTGCAACAAAGGATGAATGCAAGGCAATTCACACCTTGTTGGCGTTGTGGAGGCTTCCATTCAGCCTATTCATGCCACTTCAAAGGGTATGTTTGCAAGAGCTGTGGAACAATGGGGCACCTCTGCAAAACCTGCTAACCACCATTTGGCAGAGGAAGATCGGTCCATGGTGGATCAAAGCAATTTCGAGCCTCAGAGAGAGGAGGCAGATGCTGAAGTACACGGGGTGCATACATTTTCGACGAAATGTCCAGCTATAATGCTAAACGTAAAATTGAATGGCTTATCCGTAGCCATGGAACTGAACACTGGCGCTAGCCAATCCATCATGAGTAAAAAGATGTTTGAGAGACTGTGGTGCAACAAGGCACTCAGACCAGCCCTGAGCCCCATCCACACGAAACTGAGAACGTACACCAAAGAACTGATCACTGTCCTAGGCAGCGCCATGGTCAAGGTCACCTACGAGGGCACGGTGCACGAACTGCCACTCTGGATTGTCCCGGTCGATGGCCCCACACTGCTTGGAAGGAGCTGGCTGGGCAAAATCCGCTGGAACTGGGATGACATCCGAGTGCTATCACATGTCGGTGAGGCCTTATGTACCCAGGTTCTTAACAAATTTCCTTCCCTTTTTGAGCCAGGCATTGGAAACTTTTCCGAGGTGAAGGTGCAGATCCACTTGGTCCCAGAGGCACGACCCATTCACCAAAAGGCGCGAGCGATACCTCACATGATGAGGGAGAGAGTGGAAATCGAGCTGGACAGGCTGCAACGCGAGGGCATCATCTGCCCAGTGGAATTCAGCAAGTGGGCCAGCCCGATTGTTCCAGTACTCAAAAGTGATGGCACGGTCAGGATTTGTGGCGATTATAAAGTAACTATTAATCGTTTCTCGCTGCAGGACCAATACCCACTACCTACGGCAGACGACCTATTTGCGACGCTGGCAGGAGGCAAGACATTCACCAAGCTCGACCTGACTTCGGCCTACATGATGCAGGAGCTGGAGGATGCTTCGAAGGGCCTCAACTGCATCAACATGCACAAGGGACTGTTCATCTACAACAGATGCCCGTTTGGAATTCGGTCGGCTACAGCGATCTTCCAGAGAAACATGGAGAGCCCACTCAAGTCGGTACCACACACGGTGGTCTTTCAGGACGACATATTGGTCACGGGTCGGGACACCGCCGAGCACCTACAAAACCTGGAGGAGGTCCTCCAGCGACTGGATTGCGTAGGGTTGCAGCTGAAGAGGTCGAAATGCGTCTTCATGGCAACAGAAGTGGAGTTTTTGGGGAGAAAGATCGCGGCGGATGGCATTCGGCCCACAGACGCCAAGACAGAGGCTATCAGGAATGCACCCAGTCCTCAGAACATCACAGAGCTGTGGTCATTCCTGGGACTCCTCAACTATTTTGGTAACTTCCTACCAGGGTTAAGCACCCTTTTAGAGCCCCTACATGTGTTATTCTGCAAAGGTGAGAACTGGGTATGAGGAAAAAATTGCTTTTGAAAAAGCCAGAAACATTTTATGCTCCAACAAGCTCCTTATATTGTATAACCAGTGTAAAAAAACTTGTGCTAGCATGTGATGCGTCGTCGTACGGAGTCGGGTGTGTATTACAACAAGCTAACGTTGCGGGGAAGTTGCAACTCATCGCCGATGCTTCCAGGAGCTTGTCTAAGGTCGAGAGGGCCTATAGCATGATTGAGAAAGAGGCATTAGCGTGTGTGTTGGGGTAAAGAAAATGCATCAGTACCTGTTTGGCCTCAAATTTGAGCTGGAAACCAATCAAAAGCCCCTCACATCCCTGTTCGCTGAAAACAAGGCGATAAATACTAATGCCTCAGCCCACATACAAAGGTGGGCACTCGCGCTATCAGCGTATAACTATACCATCCGCCACAGGCCAAGCACCGAGAACGATGCGGATGCTCTCAGTCGGCTACCATTGCCCATCACGAGGGTGGAAATGGCGCAGCCTGCAAACTTGTTGATGGTGCAGGCCGAAGACTTGTTGATGGTCATTGGAAGCATTTGAAAATGATAAATCATCTGTCACGGCCCGCCAGATTAGGACTTGGACCAGCCAAAATCCTCTGCTGTCCCTAATAAAAAACTGTGCACTGCATGGGAGCTGGGCCAGCATCTCCGTTGAAATGCAAGAGCCAATCAAGTCATTCCAGCGGCGAAAGGACGAGCTGTCCATTCAGGCAGACTGCCTGTTGTGGGGTAACCGCGTGGTGCTGCAAAAAAAGGACATCTGAGATCTCCACAGCACACACCCGGTTATAATAATGATGAAAGCGATAGCCAGATCCCACATGTGGTGGCCCGGTATCGACTCTGACTTAGAGTCCTGTATACGGCAATGCAGTGTATGTGCTCAGTTGAGAAATGCGCCCAGAGAGGCACCACTAGGTTTGTGGTCCAGGCCCTCCAGACGATGGTCGAGGATCCATGTCGACTTTGCGGGCCCGTTTCTATGTAAAACATTCCTGGTGGTGGTGGATGCTTTTTCAAAATGGATTGAATGTGAAATAATGTCGGGAAGCACTGCCACCACCACCATTGAAAGCCTGAGGGCCATATTTGCCATCCACGACCTGCCTGACATACTGGTCAGTGACAACGGGCCATGTTTCACCAGTGCCGAATTTAAAGAATTCATGACCCGCAATGGGATCAAACATGTCACCTCGGCCCCGTTTAAACCAGCCTCCAATGGGCAGGCAGAGCAGGCAGTACAAACTATCAAACAGAGCCTTAAACGAGTCACAGAAGGCTCACTCCAAACCCGCCTGTCCAGAGTACTGCTCAGCTACCGCACAAGACCCCACTCGCTCACAGGGGTGCCCCTGGCTGAGCTACTCATGAAAAGGACACTTAAAACCAGACTCTCGCTGGTTCACCCAAACCTGCATGATCAGGTAGAGAGCAGGTGGCAGCAACAAAATCTAAACAATGGTCCCACGACTGTGTCACGGGAAATTGATCTGAATGACCCTGTGTATGTGTTAAACTATGGATGTGGTCCCAAGTGGATCGCGGGCACGGTGATAGCTAAAGAAGGGAATAGGGTGTTTATAGTCAAACTAGACAATGGACAAATTTGGAGAAAGCACCTGGAGCAAACGAGGCTGCCCTGAACAACCCACAGCAGACACCACCTTTTTCGAGCCCACAACACACACCCAAAGGATCAACAGCACCACCCCGGACCAGGAAATCGAACCCATCACGCCCAACAGTCTAGCAAGGCCAGGCTCACCTAGCAGCCCTGCAGGGCCAACAACACGCCAGCCCAGCGAGGGCACAGCCAACACACCAGAACAGGCATTTGTACCGAGGCGGTCCACCAGGGAAAGAAAGGCTTCCTACCGCCTCACCTTGTAAATAGTTTTCACTTTGACTTTGAGGGGGTGGGGGGGGTGATGTTGTGTATCTGTAAAGCATGCACTCCCATGTTCCGCCACCAGGAAGCTCATCCCCTGAAGTCCCAAGGGATCCCAGCATCCCTTGGGAGCACTGTATATAAGACGGCCCCTAAGGCCTGTTCCTCACTCTGGAGTGTCTTATTAAAGACTGAGGTCACTGTTACTTTAACCTCCCTGTGTGCAGCCTCATCTGTGTTCGGAACACAATAGCTATGATTTTTAATATCAGTTCTTCCACCCTCCCTGGGCCCGACTCCATCCTCGGCGGCACTTGGGCGGCAAGAGCCTTTGCCGCTGAGATTGAGAGCTCCCGCCCGCTGCCGCCCAGACATTTGCCATTGTTTGGCATAAGCCATTGTTTGGCCGCCGGGCAGTACTGCCACCTCTTTTAGAGGAATCTTCCAGGCAAAGTACCGCCCAGTCTCTCAGCGGCCATCGGCGGTCCTTTGGGCAGCACTTGGGCGGGCCTTGGCTTCGACCGAGTTTGGGCCCTATGTAATTTGAACAGATCAATGATTTTTTTAAGTGAGAAACAGGAAATAATGTATCAAAATAAATGTTAAAGTGAAAAAGAGACATGAACAGATTAATGAAAAGGTAAACGTAAAGAGGATAACTATAGCAGCTCTTCCCCAACCCACTCAACTCAACCCAGCCCAACCCAACCAAATGGTGAAGGAATACAAACTAGGTTGATGGCCACTGTATATTTGGAAGCTAGTGCAAGATGATTTGCTTTTGGAACTCCAAGCATTTTGCATTTGAAGATTTGACAATAAATAAAAATAGCATGAGATTCTCATTGTGCTGCCACCCTCAAGCAGCAGTTTAATTGAAATTATAGCCTATTAGTGTTGGCAGGAATCCAGTAATGTTTTTAACTGAATGTGATTAATATTGAACACCAAACTGTGACAGCAGCAATGGTCAATTATTGATTGATGCCACTGTTGCAGTTTTATGTTCAATATTAATCATGCGGAGTTGCAAACTCACCGAGCTATTCCATCCACTGCTGCTGGTCCACCTACACATGATTCATATGTATATCCAGTTAGATAGCCTGCTGTTTGAAAAAAAAGCTCAGTTTGATTCTAATTACATTTCTATTTTCACCAAAGCAGGAGATTGTAAACTTGTAAGAACTGCATTCAGTGATTTTTTTTTTGTTACTCAAAGTGGAATATGGATGCTTACCATTAAATAAAACTTGTTACACAGATAATGATGATTACAATATGATTTAACTTGGTAAATCAGAGGTTATTTTTGATTTATTACACATTAAGAACCATATAACCTCCATACAGCCATATAGCTGATGGCCATATAAGCTCCAAATGCTTATCAATCATGTGCAATAAATATAATATCGGCAGCCCATCCATCAGCTTAAACATCCCCTCCCTTGGTGCGCTCAACAGTGCACCAAGGCTTCAGTGTAAACTATCTACATGACACATTACTGCAATCCCAAACTTGTGACCTCCTCCAACTGAAAGGACAAAAGCAGCAGGTGCACGGGAACACCATCACCTTCAATTCACACACCATCCTGACTTGGACTTATATCGCCATTCATTCATCGTCACTCAGTCACTGGAAGTCCCTACCTCATGGCATTGTGGGAGTATCTTAACAAGAAGATGCAGTAGTTCAAAAGTCAGGCTCACCACCAACTTCTCGGGCAACTAGCAATGGGCAATAAATAGAAATGCCAGCTTTGTCAGTGATGCCCACATCCCAAGACTGAATCTTAGAAAAAATCTCTGTCTTGTGGAATCAAATATGTTGAGGTCAACTTCTACTTAATGGAACGGCATTTAAGATTTTTTGAAAAGATAGATTCAAACTCAAACTGTAATTTTTAGTTTTTTCAAAATAAGTAAATGTAATCAGTCATACTTGGATAAGCTATCCCAATTTTTTTAAAAGAATGAAGTTTGCCCAGATATCTTAATTTATGCTAAGCATCAAAGCCAATTTGTACTGGTCAATGACCTTTACATTACAAAAGCAAATTACTGCGGATGCTGGAAATCTGAAATAAAAACAGAAAATGCTGGAAATACTCAGCAGGTCAGGCAGCATCTGTGGAGAGAGAAACAGAGTTAACGTTTCAGGGCTGTGACTTTTCATCAGAACTGGAAAAAGTTAGAGATGTAACAGATTTTAAGCAACTACAGAGGCAGGGAAAGGGAGAGGGGAGAGAAGAACAAACGGGAAGGTCTGTGATAGGGTGGAAGGTAAAAAGTATTATGTTGAGAGACAAAGGCGGGGGGCGTAATGGTACAAGAGAAGAAACAAAAGATGGGTTTAGAGGAACTGTAAATGGCAACAGCAGAATAATTACCAGTAACTGCTGACTGAAAAAATGGGAGCAGCGATTATGATCTGAAATGTTGAACTCAATGGTGAATCCAAAAAGCTGTAAAATGCCTAATCAAAAGATGAGGTGCTGTTCATTGAGCTTCTGTTGAGCTTCATTAGAACAGTGTAGGAGATCTAGGACAGAGAGATCAGATTGGGAATAGGGTGGAGAATTAAAATGACAAGCAATCAGAAGCTCAGCATCACTCTTGTGGACTGAATAGAGGTGTTCCACAAAGCGATCATTCAAGCTGCGTTGGTCTCCCCGATGTAGAGGAGAGCTCAGTGTGAGCAGCGAATTCAATGGCCCAGAAATCTCGGCCTCCCCGGGTCCGTACGGAGTGTGTAGGACCCAGGAAGGCATCGTAGAAGCCGGTTTTCAGCGCACAATAAACATGCACTGAAAGACAGCTTTTCCGATCTGTCAAGCTGTGACAGATTCTCCGCATTTTGCAAGCAAGGACATTCGCATGGGCAAGATTGCGATATTTACCCATATCTGACTGCAAGGGACCGACATTTGTCTTTGCTAATCTTTTTCTCTTCACATATTTATAGAAGCTTTTGAGGTCAGTTTTTATGTTCCCAGCAAGCTTCCTCTCATACTCTATTTTCCCCCTCCACATTAAACCCTTAGTCCTCTTCTGCTGAATTCTAAATTTCTCCCAGTCCTCGGGTTTGCTGCTTTTTCTGGCCAATTTGTATGCCTCTTCCTTGGATATAACACTATCCTTAATTTCCCTTGTTAGCCACGGTTGAGCCACCTTCCCCGTTTTATTTTTACTCCAGACAGGGATGTACAATTGTTGAAGTTCATCCATAAGAGTTTTAAAACACACTAAAACATCATAAAATAAAATTGAAAAAACACATTTTATTGTTTAAAAACCCTGCCCACGATGGTAAGTTTATTTTAAACCATAATAAAAAAAACTTTTTTAAAAATTGGAAAAACAAATTTTTTCCATGATATGTATTAACTTTAATTTCAATTAATTTTAATTACGTGAGATGTTTTTTAATTTTCTATTATGGTGTTTAGTGTGTTTGTTTTTTCTCATTTATAGTAATGAGAACTCGTAGATACAGAGTTCTCATTGCTATTAATGAGAAAGCTGTGGAATACTGTACCTGATTAGTTGTGCAGTCACACGTGACTGCATCTTCTGCGTGGGAACCTGGAGGATGGGAGTGCGCTTCGCAGCGCGGGAAGCGAAGGCCTCCCCACCGGAATCCCACGCTCCACCAGGACCACCAGGTACTTTCGTAAAAATTCTCCGGTCAGAGGTGTTTGTCCGAAAGAAGCCTCCGACTGGAATTTCAGGGCCACTATACTTAATTGAATGAAGTACAAGTAAATCAATGTTTCACCTGTAAGGAGTGTGTGGGGCCTTGGACGGTGGGAAGGGACGAGATAAAAGGGCAGGTGTTGCATCTCCTGCGGTTGCATGGGAAGGTGTTGTGGGAAGAAGAAGGGGTGTTGGGGATATTAGAGGTGTAATATAGTTCCACCTTATGGACTACTGCTCCACCTAGTGAACTACTGTGGTTATGCTGCCATTGCTGTTTACAAGAATAAACAAGTCGGGTCACCTGACAAGTTCCTGAGTTAACAGCCATCTTGGACTCTCTGCATTTGTTTGGTCGTAAACAATATGTCACAGGAAGAGTGGTCCCTTTGGAATGCTGAAAGGGGAGGGAAAGGGAAGATGTGATTGGTGGTGGCATCACATTAGAAGTGGTGGAAATAGCAGAGGATAATCCATTGAATGTGGAGGCTGGTGGGGTGGAAGGTGAGTACAAGGGGAACCCAATCATGGCTCTGGAGGTTGGGGGATGGGATGGGGTGAGAGCAAAAGTGTGGGGAATGGAACGGAAACAGTCAACCACGATGGAGGTGATTTCTTGGTTGCGGAAAAAGAAAGATATATCTGAAGCACTGGTATGGAAGTGTTCAGCAAAGTGATCATTCAATCTGCATTTGATCTCCAGTGTGGAGTAGCGAATATAGTATATTAAATTGAAAGAAGTACAAGTAAATTTCTGTTTCATCTGGAAGGAGTGTTTCGGGCGCGGGGAAGGAAGGAGGTGAAAGGGCAGATGTTGCATCTTGCACGTGAAGTTGCCGTGGGAAGTGGAGCAAGTGTTGGGGGTGATTGAAGGAATGGTCCCTTTGGAATGCTGAAAGGGGAAAATGTGTTTGATGGTGACGTTGTGCTGAAGGTGACAGAAATGGCAGAGGATGATCCGTTGAATGTGAAGGCTGGTGGGGTGGAAGGTGAGGACAAGGGGAACCCTATTATGGTTCTGGGGGTGGGGGGGATGGGAAGGGGTGAGAGCAGAAGTGTGGGAAATGGGACAGAAACAGTCAACCACGATGGAGGTGAATTCTTGGTTGAGGAAAAAGGAAGACATATCTGAAGCATTGGTATGAAAGGTGTCATTGTGAGAACAGATGCAACAAAGAATTGGAAACTGAAAGAATGGAATAGAGTACTTAGAGGAAGTAAGGCAGGAGGAAGTATAATCAAGGTAGCTGTGGGAGCCTGTGGACTTATAGTAGATATTGGTTGACAGCCTATATCCTGAAATGGAGACAGAGAAGTCAAGGAAGGGAAGGGAAGAGTTGCAGATGGACCATGTAAAGGCAAGGGAGGGGTAGAAATTGGAAACAAAGTTGATGACGTTTTCCAGTTCGGGTCAAGAGAAGGAAGCAGCATTTATACAGTCATCAATGTGCTTGAAAAAGAGGTGAGGGAGGGGACCTGTGTAGGACTGGAACAAAGAATTTTCCACATTTTCCATGAAAAATTAGGTATAGCTAGAACGCATACGAGTTCCGATAGCAACGCCTTTTATTTGGAGGAAGCGAAAGGAGTTAAAGGAGAAGTTGTTCAATGTAAGAACAAGTTCAGCCAGGCAGAGGGTGGTAGTGGTGGATGGGGACCAGTTGGGCTTCTGTTCAAGGAAGAAGCAGAGGGCCCTCAGGCCGTCCTGGTGGGAGATGGATGTCTAGGTGTACGTGGGGATGGAGTTTAAGGATCTTGGCTCAGAAGGTCAGGAAGTAGAATCGCTGAGGGTGGTGATAAAAAATAACAGGAGGCAGAAAACACTGATGGGAGTCGTTTTTAGGCCCCTTAACAGTAGCTATACTGTTGGACAGAGTATTAATCAACAAATAATAGGAGCTTGTAACAAAGATAATGAAATAATTGTGGGGGACTTTAATCTTCATATAGACTGGACGAAGGAGGACGAGTCCATGGAATGCATTCAACACAGTTTCCTAGAACAACATATCATGGAACTGACCATGATATGTAGGTGCAAAGTTAAAGCACATGGGGTGCAAAGTTAAAGCACATGGGATTGTGGGTAGTGTGCTGACATGGATTGAGAACTGGTTGTCAGACATGAAGCAAAGAGTAGGAGTAAATGGGGACTTTTCAGAATGGCAGGCAGTGACCAGTGGGGTACCGCAAGGTTCTGTGCTGGGGCCCCAGCTGTTTACACTGTACATTAATGATTTAGACGAGGGGATTAAATGTAGTATCTCCAAATTTGTGGATGACACTAAGTTGGGTGGCAGTGTGAGCTGTGAGGAGGATGCTATGAGGCTGCAGAGCGACTTGAATAGGTTAGGTGAGTGGGCAAATGCATGGCAGATGAAGTATAATGTGGATAAATGTGAGGTTATCCACTTTGGTGGTAAAAACAGAGAGGCAGACGATTATCTGAATGGTGACAGATTAGGAAAAGGGGAGGTGCAAAGAGACCTGGGTGTCATGGTACATCAGTCATTGAAGGTTAGCATGCAGGTATAGCAGGCGGTTAAGAAAGCAAATGGCATGTTGGCCTTCATAGCAAGGGGATATGAGTACAGGGGCAGGGAGGTGTTGCTACAGTTGTACAGGGCCTTGGTGAGGCCACACCTGGAGTATTGTGTACAGTTTTGGTCTCCTAACCTGAGGAAGGACATTCTTGCTATGGAGGGAGTGCAGCGAAGGTTCACCAGACTGATTCCCGGGATGGCGGGACTGACCTATCAAGAAAGACTGGATCAACTGGGCTTGTATTCACTGGAGTTCAGAAGAATGAGAGGGGACCTCATAAAAATGTTTAAAATTCTGACGGGGTAAGACAGGTTAGATGCAGGAAGAATGTTCCCAATGTTGGGGAAGTCCAGAACCAGGGGACACAGTCTAAGGATAAGGGGTAAGCCATTTAGGACCGAGATGAGGAGGAATTTCTTCACCCAGAGAGTGGTAAACCTGTGGAATTCTCTACCACAGAAAGTTGTTGAGGCCAATTCACTAAATATATTCAAAAAGGAGTTAGATGAAGTCCTTACTACTAGGGGGATCAAGGGGTATGGCGAGAAAGCAGGAATGGGGTACTGAAGTTGCATGTTCAGCCATGAATTCATTGAATGGCGGTGCAGGCTAGAAGGGCTGAATGGCCTACTCCTGCACCTATTTTCTATGTTTCTATGACCAGGGATCAGGCTATTTTAGATCTTGTATTGTGTAATGAGACAGGGTTAATTAGTAATCTCATAGTAAAGGATTCTCTGGGGAAGAGTGATCATAATATGATAGAATTTCATATTGGGTTTGAGAGTGAAATAATTCAATCTGAAATTAAAGACTTAAATATAAATAAAGTCAATTACATAGGTATGAGAGGTGAGTTGGCAAAGGTAGATTGGGAAATTAAACTAAAAAGTATGAAAGTAGATATGCAGTGGCAAACAGTTAAATAAATATTCCCAAATTCTCAATGAATATACATTCCATTGAGAAATAAAAACTCAACAGAAAAGTGATTCATCCATGGCTAACTAAAGAAGTTAAGGATAGTATTAGATTAAAAGATGCAGCAAAAATAAGCATTGGTTCCTTAGAGGCTGAGACAGGACAAATTATAATGGGGAATAAGGAAATGTCAGAGAATTTAAGCAAATATTTTGTATCTATCTTCAAAGTAGAAGATACAAAAAGCATGCCAAAAATATTAGGGAAGCAAGGGGCTAATGAGAGTGAGGAACTTAAAATAATTGAGATCAGTGGAGAAAAAATACTTGAGAAACTAATGGGACTGAAAGCCAACAAATCCCCAGGATCTGACGGCCAACATACCAGAGTTTTAAAAGAGGTGGCTGCAGAGATAGTGGATGTATTGGTTGTGATTCTTCCAAAATTCCTTTGATTCTAGAATGGTCACAGCAGATTGGAAGTTAACAAATGTAACCCTGCTATTCAAGAAAGGAGGGAGAGAGAAAACCAAGAACTACAGACCAGTTACTCTGACATAAGTTGTCGGGAATCTGTTGGAATCCATTATTAAGGAAGTGGGAACAGGGCATTTAGAAAGTGATAATATGATTAGGCAGAGTTAACACAGTTTTATGAAAGGGAAATCGTGTTTAACAAGTTTATTAGAGTTGTTTGAGGATAACTAGCAGAGTAGATAAAGGTGAACCAGCGGATGTAGTATATTTGGATTTCCAAAAGGCATTCAATAAAGTGCCACATAAAAGATTGTTGCGCAAGATAAAGGTTTATGGGGTTGGGGTAATATATTAGCATGGTTAGAGGATTGGTTAATGGACAGAAAACAGCTAGTATGGATAAACGACCATCTTCAGGTTGGCAGGCTATAACTAGCGGGGTGCCACAAGGATCAGTGCTTGGGCCTCAACTATTTATAATTTATATTAATGGCTTAGATGAAGGGACCAAGTGTAATGTATCCAAGTTTGCTGATGATACAAAGTTAGTGGTAAAGTAAGCTTTGAGGAGAACACCAAGAGCCTTCAAAAGGACATGGATTGGTTGAGTGAGTAGACAGATGGAGTATAATGTGGGAAAATGTGAGGTTATTCGCTTTGGTAAGAAGAATAGAAAAAGAGAATGGCCCACATTTTGCGGTTGAAGGTCGATTCCTCCGACCTGCAAACAATCTATGAACTTACCTGCTGTTCTGAGTGGTTCAGTGACTTGCGGTCCTGGGCTTCTATGCGTAGGCTTGCGAAGAGGCCCATGTATCCCAGGAGCACAGGTGCTTTGGAAACGCTCGGGGATCATGTGGGCCAGCCCAATCAATGAAAGTAGGGGAATCCCCATTCATATTTATTGCTAGTTCCTTTTCTACCTAGGTGCCATACGTATTAATGGGAATGCCCACAAAAACACACAAACACAATAAATACACTTTTAAAAATTACATATTTAAAATTAAATAAAATGCAATTTAATTAAATATTTTATACAAACATTTATTTTTTTGAATTTTTTTGATATGTTTTAACAGAGCTAAGAATAAACTTACCTTAATGGACAGGGTTTTTAATATATAAATGAATGATAAAATTTTATTTTTCTATTTTTTAGAACTCTTCTGCTGGTAAAAGCAGATCTACCAGGCATAAGAATCTGAAGGGCATTCATGGGCAGAAATTGGAAAAATAGCCCAACTCTCTGTCCGCGGATGCGTGCGAAGTTCTGGGTTTCGGTACATGCACAGTGCATGCCTAAACCCGAAACTTGTGGGGGCCTTACAGACACGTGTGCACCTCGTACACACCCGTATAAGCTGCGAATTCAACCCTGACATTTTTAAATAATGAGAAACTAATAAATGTTGGGGTTCAGAGAGTATTAAGTGTCTTCGTACAGGAAATACAGAGAGTTAACATGCGGCTACAGCAAACAATTAGGAAGACAAATGGCATGTCGGCCTTTATTAAAAGGGTTTGGAGGAGAAGTGTAGGAAGTCTTGTTACAAATTTACAGGGCTTTGGTGAGACCACACCTGGAGTACTGTGCACAGTTTTGGTCTCCTTATCTGAGGAAAGATATACTTGCCTTAGAGGCCGTGCAACAAAGGTTTACTAGATTTATTCCTGGGATGAGAGTGTTGTCCTATGAGG
Source organism: Pristiophorus japonicus (assembly GCF_044704955.1). Taxonomy (NCBI): domain Eukaryota; kingdom Metazoa; phylum Chordata; class Chondrichthyes; family Pristiophoridae; genus Pristiophorus; species Pristiophorus japonicus. The sequence continues at coordinate 82,045,988 of NC_091980.1, forward strand.
AGAGATTGAGTAGATTGGGCCTGTACTCTCTGGAGTTTTGAAGAATGAGAGGTGATCTCATTGAAACACAAGATTTTGAGGGGGATTGACAGGGTGGATCCCGAGAAGTTGTTGCTCTTGACTGGAGAGAGTAGAACTAGGATACATAAGGAGAAAAATTCAGTACCGCCCCATTTGGAGGCAGTAACAGTCGGGAGGTGTGAGTCTTCGCACCAGGCACTGAAGTCTCGCCCTCTCCAGAAATTCAGCATACCGCCTCGGAAGGAAATGGAGTACTAAATCAAGCGCTCCACTTCCTTCCTGGGGTGCTAATGGGGCGGACGCCTCAGCAGCACTGTGCACTGGGCCCCGCAACGCTGCCGCAACCGAGGAGCCCTTCCCTCACTTAAAGGGAAGGGCCCACGCTGCTAACTCTGCATAAGAAAATGGGTTAACATAAGAACATAAGAAATAGGAGCAGGAGTAGGCCATATGGCCCCTCCAGCCTGCTCCGCCATTTAATACGATCATGGCTGATCCAATCATGGACTCAGGTCCACTTCCCTGCCCGCACCCCAGAACCCCTTATTCCCTTATCGGTTAAGAAACTGTCTATTTCTGTCTTAAATTCATTCAATGATCCAACTTCCACAGCTCTCTGAGGAAGCGAATTCCACGGATATACAACGCTCTGAGAGAAGAAATTCCTCCTCATCTCAGTTTTAAATAGGCGGCCCTTTAGTATAAGATTATGCCCCTAGTTCTACTCTCCCCTATCAGTGGAAACATCCTCTCTGCATCCACCTTGTCAAGCCCCCTCATAATCTTATACGTTTCGATAAGATCACCTCTCTTTCTTCTGAATTCCAATGAGTAGAGGCCCAACCTACTCAACCTTTCCTCATAAGTCAACCCCCTCATCTCCGGAATCAACCTTGTGAACCTTCTCTGAACTGCCTCCAAAGCAAGAATATATTTTCTTAAATATGGAAACCAAAACTGTATGCAGTATTCCAGGTATGACCTCACCAAACCCTGTATAACTGTAGCAAGACTTCCCTGCTTTTATACTCCATCCCCTTTGCAATAAAGGCCAAGATTCCACTGGCCTTCCTGATCACTTGCTGTACCTGAATACTACTCTTTTGTGTTTCATGCACAAGTACCCCCAGGTCACGCTATACTGCAGCACTTTGCAATTTTTCTCCATTTAAATAATAACTTGCTTTTTGATTTTTTTCTGCCAACATGCATAACCTCACATTTTCCAACATTATACTCCATCTGCCAAATTTTTGCCCATTCACTTAGCCTGTCTATGTCCTTTTGCAGATTTTTTGTGTCCTCCTCATACATTGCTTTTCCTTCCATCTTTGTATTGTCAGCAAACCTGGCAACTTTACACTCGGTTGCTTCTTCCAATTCATTAATATAGGTTGTAAATAGTTGGGGTCTCAGCACTGATCTCTGCAGCATCCTAATGGTTACTGATTGTGAACCATTTATCCTGATTCTGTTTTCTGTTAGTTAGCCAATCCTCTATCCATGCTAATATATTACCCTCAACCCCGTGAACTTTTATCTTGTGCGGTAACCTTTTATGTGGCACCTTGTCAAATGCCTTCTGGAAGTCCAAATTCACCACATCCACTGGTTCCCCTTTATCCACCCTGTTCGTTACATCCTCAAAGAATTTCAGCAAATTTGTCAAACATGACTTCCCTTTCATAAATCCATGCTGACTCTGCTTGACTGAATTATGTTTTCCAAATGTCCTGCTATTGCTTCCTTAATAATGGACTCCAACATTTCCCAACCACAGATGTTAGGCTAACTAGTCTATAGTTTCCTGCTTTTTTTCTGCCTCCTTTTTTAAATAGGGGTGTTACATTTGCAGTTTTCCAATCTGCTGGGTCCTCCCCAGAATCCAGGGAATTTTGGTAAATTACAGCCAATACATCCATTATCCCTGCTGTTACTTCTCTTAAGACCCGAGGATGCAAGCCATCAGGTCCAGGGGATTTATCTGCCTTTAGTCCCATTATTTTACTGAGTATCACCTCCTTAGTGATTGTGATTGTGTTAAGTTCTACCTAGACCACCAGGGAGCGGGAGTTTCACGCGAATAGCCCAGCACTCAAGCAGAGTACAGGGCTGAGCGATCGCGGCCAGTACTCCACAAAGAAACCGGATCTGGAGCGGGAAAACGAAGGTAAGTTTGTTTTATTTTTGACTTGGTCACTTTGCCGTTAATTTTCACCCTGGAAGCGGCCGGCTGCCCGGACCGTGCCTCCTGCAGCTGCTGGTGTTTTTGCACGGTGTTGCTGCAGGGAGCAAAAGTCAATTTTGGGGCTGGGGCACTAACAAGGCAATGCACGCAGTGATGACATCACGATCTCCGGGCGCAGGAAATCGGGGTGCAACGTCATAGTGCCAGCCCTAAACTCCTGCCCAATATAACGGTAGTCATTAACAGCACCGCACTCGGTCGCAAACTGATTTGCGCTCAGTTAGCACCGCAGGGAGGCACAAATAGTTGAATTTCTTCTCAGGATAAGGTTCGGCCATTTAAGACTGAGATGAGGAGGAATTTCCTCACTCAGAATGTTGTGAATCTTTGGAATTCTCTACCCCAATCGGTAGAGATGTTGTGGCTGTTGAATTGTTGAGTATATTCAAGGCTGAGATAGATAGATTTTTGGACTCCAGGGGAATCAACTGCCTTTAGATCTTCATAAGATTTGCTTCTCAACAGCTCATTGTTGTTCTTCTCAGACACAGTATCAAACAATTTCAACCGTTTTACACAAATCAGTTCCAATGCTGGGACTTGTTTAATGCATTCACAGATAATCCCTTAGCATTTCATGCTAAAGGGAAGATTTCATTTTCACATTAAAAAAAAGTGTGGTAGCTGCATTCTAGATCTCCAGCTTTGTGGCTACTGTATTATCCTTTGTTTCCAGATTTTACACACTGGGGGGATAATTGCAGTTGCAGGCTTCCTGCAGGCGAACGCCTCCGACCAAATTTTTTAAAAAGAAATTACCTGGTGGTCCCGGAGGAACGTGGGATTGCGCTCCGAGACTGAGTTGCACAGTCCCGCGTACGGGAACATGTCTTCCAGGATGGTATCACGTCCTAGAATCACATGTGTCTGGACCACCAATCACAATGTAGTAAGAATACCCCTAAAATCAAATAAAACACCAACATAAATTTTTTTTAAAACTTCACTTTTAAAAATTAAAGAGAAAAATGTATTTTTTTGAAATTTTTAATAGTGTTAAAAATCAACTTACCTTCTTAGACCTGGGGCCCAAAATTCATCATATTACCGCCCACTATCACCCACTTATCACCCAGAAATGCGAATTTGATCAAAAAAAATCATTTACTGTCCACTTACCGCCCACATTGCCGCCAGCGGGAAATTCATCAGCTATTTACCACCGACAGTAGTCCATACTGCCCGCCCATCGGAGAAGGCCCAAAACGCAAATTTGATCACTAATATCCATTTACCGCCGGGCCTAAATACCATTCTAAAAAGTAAGGTTTTAAATCATCTTAGCCGATCTTAAGCAGACAGTAGTAGTGTGCCATGGCAGCTCCCCCCTCCACCCCCCCCCACCCCCCCCCCCCCCACCAACACAGGCTTTGTCTGCCCACTGGCTGGAACCATCATAACTGTTACCCTTCATTTTCTAAAAGTTAGACACTGTACAAGTGGTTAAATTCAATAAAAAGATTTAGATAAAATTGTAAAACATTCAAAAACATTTAAAACTTGGAAAACTTTCAGAACTTTCAAAAATGTCAACAGTTTAAAACTTAATAAATTATTTTTAACAATTTACAATGAACACTAATAAAATTTTTAATCGAACAACAACATATTAAACACCAACACGAACATCAACAACATGTACAAAAATGACCAACACCCAACCCTTTAGTCACTCCCACCGCCTCTCTTCCCCCCACTTCCCGTTACACCCCCTTTCTTCTTCTCATTTTGCCTACCCCCAGACCGACCCTCACCCCTGCCCCTCCCCGCATTGGGACCAGGATGTTGTGCAGCACTGGATCCGGAGCGCTGCTGCCATTGTTGGTGGGAAGACAATGGCGGCGCCATGATTGGACTCACAGGAGCAGCTCGGGATGTGGAAGGCCCGGCTGGCTGCTATGGCACAGGGGGGCGCGCGGGGGGTATTTGCGTGCTATATCCTGAGACAATCAATTGCCGCATGGCATTGACTGGCTCAGTGTTTCGCTCCACCATGGCAATCAGCCTCGACATAGACTGCTCATGTCGGTCTGAAAGTCCCACGACATGCCCAGCTATCGCAGCCATGGCCTGGAGGAGCTCTCGACCCATCATCCTCGACAGTTCAATCATGTCCTGTTGAGCAGCCCCCTGTCTTGTAGCATTTCCTCTTTGCTGCATCAACCACCATTGATGCGGCATAGCGGCTTGAACACTAGGGGTGCATTGTTGCACACCACTTGGTCTCGCTTCTTCAGTATCATTTCCAAAGCTATAAAACTCCGACCCCGATGCAGAGGTATTCGTGCCCACAGGTGCAGAGACAAAGGTTGAAAGAATGGACTGCTCCTCCTCCTCCCACTCCAGTTGAAGTGGCTCAGACAGTGCCCCTTTGTCCTCTTTTTCCTCCTGTTCTTGGTCTCCCTGGGTGGCGGAGATGGAGGCGGGGGGGGCTCTCATGGAGGTGGGGGGTCTGAAGAAGTTTGAGGCGAGGGGTCTGGCAGAGGCTCTTTGGGAGCTAGATGTTGAAGCGGTGGCTACCTCAGTGTCATCCGAATTAGCATCTGCAAGTACAAAACATTTCAGTGGTTAGCAGCAGGGGAGGAGTCAAGGTGACATGAGTATCGTCACGTAGCACAGTCTTATTTCAAGGACCACCACTGCTGCATTACTACATTATATATAGCTGACAGACAATACATTAAAATGCATGACATTACATTACGTTACATTACATGATCCCAACATTACAGTACATTTCGTTATTTTGAGATGATATTACATGACTGCAACTTACCATAATGTGTAAAGGGATCAGCAGCATCGTGGGTGGTTGCACGGGTGTGCCCACCCACCAAGGCTAAGGCACGCTGCTCCAAGTCACTTATCTTCAGCACTTCTGGTGGGCCTCCTCCCGTGCACCGCTGCTTGGAGGCGTTGGTTGACAATATCTTCTGTAGAAATGAAAGTAGTAATTTTTAACCAATTTGTACATGCAACACACACACACACACACACACACACACACATACACACACAAATAGCCATCAAAACACTAGTCATTATTTTTATGTTCCATTAATCCCATTAAGAGGCATGCGGTTCTTGAGCAAGATTTCTAAGTACAGAACCATCTTCTTAGATCTCAAAAAAAATCATAAAAAGATCATTTATTCATTGATGGCAAATATGGTGTGACACTAAGCCTAGATTTACATTGTAAGTAGTAAGGGAGGGCATCAATAAAATCATTACTTACTCTGGCCCGGTCAAAACCTTCCCTGGTGGCCCAGTGGCCGAAGATTTAAAGTAACAGAATCTCTCCCCTTTAACGGAGGGGAGAGAGTGTGGTGACGTGCTGTGATGTCACCACTACTCCACCGCTGACAGGGGCAGAGTTCCTGTCTGACCGATTTTCAGCCACTCAGCCTGATTTTAAGTCTATGGCCCGCCCTCATTAAGAGTCATTTCCTGTGGGACTTTGAAAAAATTTCAAAGTCCTGAAAATAGCTCTTCTGATCACATCGGAGCTTCCAACGGTAAGTACCACTCTAAAAACCATAGGTGCACCAGCTTTCTGGCGCACCTGAATTTCGGCCCCTTTATGTATTTAAACATATTTAAATGATTGCCTGAAAACTGATTGCCTGCAGCCAGTCTCATTTAATATTTTTATTGGATAAAATATTGAATGGACCTGAGAATGCAATGCACTGATATAATGTTTGATGTTGTATATAGACATTTCCTATATTACAAAAGTGACTACAGTTCAAAGTATGTAATCATTCATGTAGCGTTTTGAGACTCCTGAGCTCTTTATAAATGCAAGTTCTTGCTTTATTATTTGAAATGCACAGGGAATAATTGGATAATTAGGGATGTGTGCAATAAAGGTACAGCAGTTATCATGGGCAACTTTAACCTAAATATTGATTGGGCTAACCAAATTGTTAGCAATGCAGTGGAGGAGGATTTCCTGGAGTGTATTAGGGATGGTTATCTCGACCAAAATTTCGAGGAACCAACTAGAGGGCTGGTCATCTTAGACTGGGTGAAGTGTAATGAGAAAGGACTAATTAGCAATCTTGCTGTGCGAGGCCCCTTGGGGAAGAGTGACCATAATATGGTAGAATTCTTTATTAAGATGGAGAGTGACACAGTTAATTCAGAGACTAGGGTCCTGAACTTAAGGAAAGGTAATTTCGATGGTATGAGATGTGAATTGGCTAGAATAGACTGGCGAATGATACTTAAAAGGTTGATGGTGGATAGGCAATGGCAAACAATTAAAGATCACATGGATGAACTTCAACAATTGTACATCCCTGTCTGGAGTTAAAATAAAACGAGGAAGGTGGCTCAACCGTGGCTAACAAGGGAAATTAAGAATAGTGTTAAATCTAAGGAAGAGACATATAAATTGGCCAGAAAAAGCAGCAAACCTGAGGACTGGGAGAATTTTATAATTCAGCAGAGGAGGGCAAAGGGTTTAATTAGGAGGGGGAAAATAGAGTATGAGAGGAAGCTTGCTGGGAACATAAAAACTGACTGCAAAAGCTTCTATAGATATGTGAAGCAAAAACGATTAGTAAAGACAAACGTAGGTCCCTTGCAGTCAGATTCAAGGGAATTTATAATGGGGAACAAAGAAATGGCAGACCAGTTGAACAAATACTTTGGTTCTGTCTTCACGAAGGAAGACACAAATAACGCTCCGGATATACTAGGGGACCGAGGGTCTAGTGAGAAGGAGGAACTGAAGGAAATCCTTATTAGTCTGGAAATTGTGTTCGTGAAATTGATGGGATTGAAGGCCGATAAATTCCCGGGGCTTGATAGTCTGCATCCCAGAGTATTTAAGGAAGTAGCTTTAGAAATAGTGGATGCATTGGTGATCATTTTCCAACAGTCTATCGACTCTGGATCAGTTCCTATGGACTGGTGGGTAGCTAATGTAACACCACTTTTTAAGAAAGGAGGGAAAGAGAAAACGGATAATTATAGATCGGTTAGCCTGACATCAGTAGTGGGGAAAATGTTGGAATCAATTATTAAAGATAAAATAGCAGCGCATTTGGAAAGCGGTGACAGGACCGGTCCAAGTCAGCATGGATTTATGAAAGGGAAATCATGCTTGACAAAGCTTCTAGAATCTTTTGAGGATGTAACTGGTAGAGTGGACAATGGAGAACAAGTGGATGTGGTGTATTTGGACTTTCAATAGGCTTTTGACAAGGTCCCACACAAGAGATTGCTGTGCAAAATTAAAGCACATGGTATTGGGAGTAATATGCTGACGTGGCTAGAGTACTGGTTGGCAGACAGGAAGCAGAGAGTCGGGATAAACGGGTCCTTTTCAGAATGACAGGCAGTGACTAGTGGGATGCTGCAGAATTCAGTGCTGAGACCCCAGCTATTTACAATATACATTAATGATTTAGCTGAAGGAATTGAGTGTAATATCTCCAAGTTTGCAGATGACACTAAGCTGGGTGGCAGTGTGAGCTGTGAGGAGGATGCTAAGAGGCTGCAGGGTAACTTGGACAGGTTAGGTGAGTGGGCAAATGCATGGCAGATGCAGTCTAATGTGGATCAATGTGAGGTTATCCACTTTGGGGGCAAAAACACGAAGGCAGAATATTATCTGAATGGTGGCAGATTAGGAAAAGGGGAGGTGCAAAGAGACCCTGGTGTCATGGTACATCAGTCATTGAAAGTTGGCATGCAGGTACAGCACACGGTGAAGAAGACAAATGGTATGTTGGCCTTCATAGCTAGGGGATTTGAGTATTGGAGCAGGGAGGTCTTACTGCAGTTGTACAGGGCCTTAGTGAGGCCTCACCTGGAATATTGTGTTCTGTTTTGGTCGCCTATTCTGAGGAAGGACGTTCTTGCTATTGAGGGAGTGCAGCGAAGATTCACCAGACTGATTCCCGGGATGGCAGGATTGACATATGAGGAGAGACTGGATCGACTGGGCCTGTATTCACTGGAGTTTAGAAGGATGAGAGGGGATCTCATAGAAACATATAAAATTCTGACGGGACTGAACAGGTTAGATGCAAGAAGAATGTTCCCGATGTTGTGGAAGTCCAGAACTAGGGGATATAGTCTAAGGATAAGGGGTAAGCCATTTAAGACTGAGATGAGGAGAAACTTCTTTACTCAGAGAATTGTTAACCTGTGGAATTCCCTACCGCAGAGAGTTGTTGATGCCAGTTCATTGAATATATTCAAGAGGGAGTTAGATATGGCCCTTATGGCTAAAGGGATCAATGGGTATGGAGAGAAAGCAGGAAAGGGGTACTGAGGTGAACGATCAGCCATGATCTTATTGAATGGTGGTGCAGGCTCAAAGGGCTGAATGACCTACTCCTGCACCTATTTTCTATATTTCTATGTATCTATAACAATGACCAATTTCTATTTATAAAATTAAGATCACCCTCAAGCTGGACACAGAAAAAATAGAATCTCTTGCATTCATCTCTCATAGAGGCAATCAGCATAACGTGAGCAAAGTTGATCTGGGGTTAAGGTTGGGGGAATTACATGAATTTGTTAGAAAGAATGTGCATTTATATGCACCTTTCATGACTTCAGGACATCCCAAAGTGCTTTACAGTCAATGAAGTACTTTTGAAGGATAGTCACTTGTAATTAGAACAGTGACTGCCCTCTAAAAAGTACTTCAAAGGCTATGAAGTGCTTTGGGGCGCCCTGAGGTCATGAAATAAGTTATATAAATGCAAGTCTTTCTTTCTTAGGAAAACAGGGCAGCCAAATTATGTAGCCAAGGCTGTTTACCTTTGATCCAGACAGATATTTTCATGCACACATCGCTTTAAAAGTCTATCTTTTTAACTCTGGGCATAACTCTTGCTATTTTTAAAAAAATGTTTGCAGAACAGTCACAGCCCATCACAGTGGGTTTTGTTGCAAAGAATGGTCCAAATTCTAAACATCAAAATTTAACCGTGAGATATTTTTTGAAACAGTTACCTAAAATACAATGTCAGTCGACAGCCAGATTGGTACGTGAAACCGATTGGAATATAAAGGACTGTTCTAGCTCAGAGTACAAGTAAAATCTGACATTACCTTTCTCTCTTCACTGCAATCAACCTGTTGGCCAATTGCTGAAAGATTTTGATGGATGAAATTAGCAAGTGTGCAGCAAGAATAAATCCAACTTCCTCCTATCTGTAGGAGTTTGGATGACAGATGATATGAAGATAGTGATGAAGATTGGAACTAGGAGAATGAATAGGCATGCAAATATACAAATGTAAAGTAGGCAAATCTGTGGTGAACAAAATAACAACTCTGACACTTTGAACACAATTCAGCCAACAGGTACAAATGGAAATCACATTCTTAAGCTGTGTTCATACTGGAAGTTGTTTTCACCCTGGGATGTGAAGCTAATTTAAATGTGCATAAAAAGCCTGTTAAAAAGAGATAGCTTTTCTATCCGTGTTCAAACTAACAAATTGCTTTCTACCACATTCCTGATTAAACTGTTTTGAAGCACAATTGGTGCTGGACAAGCACACTACTTTCCACTTCATTTCAACAAACACACATTTGATTGCGTTTTTCGAGGAGGTAACCAGGAGGGTCGATGAGGTCAGTGCGTATGATGTAGTGTAAATGGATTTTAGCAAAGCTTTTGATAAGGTCCCACATGACAGACTGGTCACAAAAGTAAAAACCCATGGGATCCAGGGCAAAGTGGCAAGTTGGATCCAAAATTGGCTCAGAGGCAGGAAGCAAAGGGTTGATGGGTGTTTTTGTGACTGGAAAGATATTTCCAGAGGGGTTCTGCAGGGCTCAGTGCTGAGTTCCTTGATTTTTATAGTATACATCAATGACTTGGACTTGAATGTTGGGGATATGATTAAGAAGTTTGCAGATGACACTAAAATAGGCTGTGTGATTGATGATGAAGAAGAAAGCTGCGGACTGCAGGAAGATATCAATGTACTGGTCAGGTGGGCAGAATAGTAGCAAATGGAATTCAATCTGGATAAGTGTGAGGTAATGCAAGTGGGGAAGTCTAACAAGGCAAGGGAATCCACATTAAATGGTAGGATACTGAGAAGCGTAGAGGAACAAAGGGACCTTGGAGAGCAGGTCCTCAGATCCCTGAAAGTAGCAAGCCAGGTAGATAAGGTGGTTAAGAAGACATATGGAATACTTGCCTTTATTAGTCGAGGCATGGAATACAAGAGCAAGAAAGTTATGTTTGAACTGTATAAAACACTGGTTCGGCTGCAGCTGGAGTGCTGTGTGCAGTTCTGGTCATCACATTACAGGAAAGGTGTGATTGCACTGGAAAGGGCACAGAGGAGATCTACAAGAATGTTGTCTGGACGATTCTTTGCTATGACGAAAGATTGGAAATGCTGGGTCTGTTTTCTTTGGAACAGAGGAGGTTGAGGGGAGATGTGATTAAGGTGTATAAAATTATGAGGGGGCTGGGTAGAGTCGATAGGAAAGACCTGTTCCCCTTGGCAGAAGGGTCAACACCAGGGGGGGTGGGGGCTGGGTCCGGGCAGTGGCCGACCAGGGTGGCCGAGCAGGGGAGAAGTCCTGAGGTAGGTCCCGAGGCAGGTGAGGTCCGGCGAGGTTCTGAGGTGGACAACGTAGGTCCCGAGGCGGGCGAGGTCGGTCCAAAGGCGGGCGAGGTCCCAAGGTGGCCACGGTAAGTCCCGAGGCGGGCGAGGTTCTGTGATACCCTGAAGTGGCCGAGGTCCGGTAAGGTCCCGAGGCAGGCAAGGTCTGGCAGCAGAGCAGGGGAGTCCAGCTGTGGGTCCAGATTTCGGAACATCTTCCAGATTCCGGACAACACCGCCATGGATCGGCCCGGTGTCCGGATTCCGGAACATTCCGAATTTCGGAACTCCAGATTTCAGACGCTCAACCTGTATTAGCGATGCTCCTGGATTTTTATGCATTTATATACATTTTGCACCTCCAAACATACACGCATAAATGCACAACAGTGAGAGAGCGGATTATTGAAATTTAAAATAAAACATACCTTTTTTTTGCTTTTAGCTCCAGTCAAACAAAGTGCTCAAACTATCATTATAACACAGCAACTATTGATGAGACCTGTAATCATTTAGCTGTACAAGTGTTTCACTGTAGCTTATTTGAAAGGGACAAGCAAACCAGAACTTTAATTATTGAAATCAGGTTGGTTAATAACAATCGGCAAACTAAGCTGAATTGGACAAATGTAGTTTACTTTGAGCTTTAGAATTCAGTTCACATGAACCCATAAAAAGAAAAGGCCACTTGGCCCATCAATGCTTTCCCTGTCCTGTACCAGTGTGCTCGAGTCTCATTTCATAATTTCTTGGGAGGGACAACATTCATTGTACAAATGCACCACTGTTGATGCACACACTCTCAATTAAAACATCTGCTGAAAATCATCAAACTAGAGATGGATAGCCGACACATGAACAAAACCAAAAATACAAAAGTCATGCCTGATAGCATGCACACTTTTCAGGTGAGACTTGTTATATTTAGTTTTGAAACTTAGGCTCTTTATTTATGTTCTACAGCTTTACTATTATTTATTGGTGTAATTTATGGTGTGTGTATATATGTATATATTTATGTATATATATTCTCAATCAACTCACTATGAGAAGTGCATTTACAAAATATCAGGTAGCCTAGTAACCTAATAACTAAACTTTCCTCTGTGTAATGGCAATTGGATGAATCTTAGAATCATACAGCACAGAAGGAAGCGTGTCTGTGCCAGCACTTTGAAAGAGCTATCCATTTTAGTCCCACATTACAGCTTTATCCCCCCAATCCTGCAAATTTCTCCTCTTCAAGTACATGTACAAATGCCTTTTATAAATTCTTATGGAATCTACTTCCACTACCTTTTTAGGTAATGCACACAAGCCGTGGTGTGAAAAAAATTCTCATTTTCCCTCTAGTTCTTTTGTCAAATATTTTAAATCTATGACCTTTGGTTACCAACCCACTTGCCCAAGGAGACAGTTTCTCATTATTTGCTCTATCAAAACCCCTCAATTTTGAATGCATCTGTTAAATCTGCTCTTAAACTTCTCTGCTCTAAGGTGCACAATCCCAGCTTCTCCAATCTCTCTATATAATTCCAAATCCCTCATCCCTGGTATCATCCTGGTAAACCTCCTCAGTACCCTCTCCAAAGCCTTGACAACCTATGTAAGTTACTACCATCCCTTTAACACAGTGTGGTTCTATTTTCAGAACAAATCTGTTTTGTGGTACTTTATCAAATGCCTTTTGAAAGTCTATACATACATCTACAGTACTACCTTCATCAAAGAACTCAATGAGGTTAGCCAGATACAATTTGTCTTTACCAATCTGCTCTGACTGTCCAGTATTAGCCCACGCTTCTCCATGTGAGAATTGATTATATCCTTGACAATGGTCACTCAGTAGTTTTTGCACCACTGACTTTAAACTGAATGGCCTGTAGTTACCAGGTTCATCTCACTCCCCTTTTTTGAACAGGGATGTAACATTTGCAATCCTCCAAGCCTTTGAATTTATCGGCGCGGATTTTAAAATGCCACTGATGGTATATGCACAATGTACACCGTCGCAAGTGCCCTGCAAGTTCCGAATTTCCACATGCGCTGTGCATGCATGAAAACCCAGAACTTGCAATCTGTCAAGTTTCTCCTTGTCAGATTGTACCTATCCACCACAAATTAATTTTGCTGGTGCAGAGTTGCCCAGCGATTGCCCACAAAATTCTTACACCTGGTAAAAGCAGGTGTAAGGCCTTCTTTCACCAGCGTAATGGTTAAAATAAATGTTAAAATAAAATGTTTTAAATGATTTAAACATTCACTTACATTTAAAATTAGTTTTGGTTATTTTTGTCCCGCTTAAAAATGTTTACATTTATTTTTCAAAAAATAACAATTTTATTTTAAATTATTAAATATTTTAAATTATTTTAATTAATTTTGAACCTGTGATTATTATTTTTATTTCAGTTTTGTTAAATGTTATTTATTAGGTGATTTCTGTTATGCTTATGGGGATTCCATACGTAAATGGAACATAGGAAGAGGAGCAGGCCAATCAGACCCTCGAGGCTGTTTCGCCATTCAATGAGTTCATGGCTGATCTGCAATCTAACTCCATATACCTGCCTTTGGCCCATATCCCTTAGTACTTTGGTGAACAAAAAGCTATCAATCTCCAATTTCAAAATTAACAATTGATACAGCATCAATTGCCGTTTGCAGAAGAACATCAGAACATAAGAAATAGGAGCAGAAGTAGGCCATACAGCCCCTCGAGCCTGCTCCGCCATTTATATGATCTTGGCTGATCCGATCATGGACTCAGGTCCACTTTCCTGCCCACTCCCCATAACCCCTTATTCCCTTATCATTTAAGAAACTGTCTATCTCTGTCTTAAATTTATTCAATGTCCCAGCTTCCACAGCTCTCTGAGGCAGTGAATTCTACAGATCCACAGCCCTCTGAGAAAATTAGTTTCTCCTCATCTCAGTTTTAAATCGACGGCCCCTTATTCAAAGATTATGTCGCCGAGTTCTAGTCTCCCCCATAAGTGGAAACATTTTCTCTGCATCCACCTTGTCAAGCCCCCTCATAATCTGATACGTTTCGATAAGATCACCTCTCAATGTTCTGAATTCCAGTGAGTAGAGGCCCAAACTACTCAACCTTTCCTCATAAATCAACCCCCTCATCTCCGGAATTAACCTGGTTAACCTTCTCTGAACTGCCTCCAAAGCAAGTATATCCTTTCGTAAATATGGAAACCAAAACTGCATGCAGTATTCCAGGTGTGGCCTCACCAATACCCTATATAACTGCAGCAAGACTTCCCTGCTTTTATACTCCATCTCCTTTGCAATAAAGGCCAAGATTCCATTGGCCTTCCTGATCACTTGCTGTACCTGCATACTAACCTTTTGTGTTTCATGCACAAGTACCCCCAGGTCCCGCTGTACTGCAGCACTTTGCAATCTTTCTTCATTTAAATAATAACTTGCTCTTTGATTTTTTTCTGCCAACGTGCATAACCTCACATTTTCCAACATTATACTCCATCTGCCAAATATTTGCCCACTCACTTAGCCTGTCTATGTCCTTTTGCAGATTTTTTGTGTCCTCCTCACACATTGCTTTTCCTCCCATGTTTGTATCATCAGCAAACTTGGCTACGTTATACTTGGTCCCTTCCTCCAAGTCATTAATATAGATTGTAAATAGTTGGGGTCCCAGCACTGATCCCTGCGGCACCCCACTAGTTACTGATTGCTAATCCGAGAATGAACCATTTATCCCGACTCTCTGTTTTCTGTTCATTAGCCTATCCTCTATCCATGCTAATATGTTACCCTCAACCCCGTGAACTTTTATCTCGTGCAGTAACCTTTTATGTGGCACCTTGTCACATGCCTTCTGGAAGTCCAAATACACCACATCCTTAATTTTAGATGAGGCTCACAAACTCCCATTAGCAATCTGGAATGTTCCAGATCACTGGTTATCGGCAGAAATCCCAATGGCTGTGGCTGCCAAGACCATGACGCCTTGGGCCCAAATTTCCCCATGAGTTGCACCGTTTGTTTTGGTGTAACTTGATTTTTCTGATGTATCTTTTTCATTGCAAATATGGCCATTTAATTTGCGCCAGTGTAAGTGAGTTAGTTAGGTTTTTGTTAGGTCAGTTTTTTTTTCAAAAGGGGGCGTTCCCAGCCACTTACACCAGTTATGTCAATTTGGCCAGAAAAAAGTTGTACTAACCTAACTTAGGGCAGCGTATGTGTCCACTTTTGTCTGCACAGAAAGACCTTACTTACAGTTAAGGAATTGGCGCAAGTAACATTTCAAGCACCACCAAGCACCAAACAAAGCACAAAAATTAATAACAATTCAATAAAAAATAAGAAGTGAACTAAAGAATTAAATTAACAAATTAACGTACTGAATCAAATCCTATCTTAAACTGAACTATGCAGCAGCTGGCCGTGCGGGAGTCCGTTCAGCCAGGGCAAGGTGCGGGACACCGGTAAGCCCTTCGGCCAGGGCAAGAATCAGGAGAACGCGGCATACCTGGGCTGCAGAAGGGAGGAGTATCAATGGAGAATGCGGCAGGCTGGTGGGGGTGTGCTGATGGTGGTGGGAGGGAGGGAGAAGGCTGAACTCTGCAGGCTTGGTGGGGCGGGGTGGTGGTGACGAGGAGGGATAGAGAAGTCACATGACTGGAAGGGGTAGAAAACAAAAGACCTTTGGGTTTCTTACCTTGTTTGGGGAGTGAGAAGAGCTGGGCTGTGTTGCCATTTTGCACCTTCTTTAACCTTTGAAAGTTTTAATTTTACTTTAAGGATGGGTGCATCAATCTCAATGCCGCGGATTATTCAATGGTTATGCGTCATTGTGCTACGTAGGAAAGAATTGATTCGAGCTCATCCCATCAGGAACATCAGAGCCCATAGGCTGCTGGGCAGGAGGCATTACACACCTCGGAGATTTCGAGTCAGGCATTCCTACCTGGACCTGAGTGAGACAAATTGTGTCAGAAGGCTGCGTTTCCGCAGAGAAGTTGTCCGTGAGATCTGTGAGTTGCTGAGACCACAGTTGTAGCTGAGAAGCAGCATGTGGACTGCCTTGTCTGTTGAAGTGAAGGTTAGGGCTGCACTTTCCTTCTATGCCTCGGGAACATTTCAAGGTACAACTGGAGATGTGTACTCCATCTCTCAAGGTGCAATACAGGTCTCCATTTGCCAGGTCACGGCTGCGTTGTATGCGTGGAGGAATGACTTCATCAAGTTCCCAATGACTGCACAAGCAATGCGTGACAGGGCTGTGGGCTTCTGCAGGATTGCTGGCTTCCCAAAGGTACAGGGCTGCATTGATTGTACCCACATCGCCTTGCGAGCACCTGTGGAGGATGCCGAGCAGTTCAGGAATAGAAAAGGCTTCCACTCCATTAATGTGCAGCTCGTGTGTGACGACAAGTATCGCATCATGTCAGTCAATGCAAGATACCCTGGTAGCACCCATGATGCGTTCATCCTATGCGACAGCGCTATATCTGACATGTTTGGGCAGCAATCAGAAGGGCAGAGCTGGCTACTGGGAGACAAAGGGTACGGCCTCGCCACCTGGCTCACGACGCCCCTACGCGTAACCCAGACGGAAGCTGACCATCAATACAACATGTCGCACATTAAGACACACAGCATCATAGAGAGGACCATTGGCATCTTGAAACAGTGTTTCTGATGCCTGGACCATTCTGGAGGCAACTTGCAATATTCCCCTGAGATGGTCGGTCACTTCACTGTTGTGTGCTGCATGCTGCATAAATTAGCCATCATGAGGCAGCAGCAGCTGATAGTTCAAGAAGACCCACCTGCGGTGAGAGTGCCTGATGATAATGATGTGGAAGATGCAGGTGACGAGCAGGAGGAGGAGGAGCTGGAGGAGGATGATGACGAGGATCAGGAGACCATGCAAGTGCCTGAGGCCGGAGCACGATGTCGGAGTAGGGCGGACCACCGTGCCCCTTTAACGATTGCTCGAGCCTTGTGCCAGCAGCTCATCCATGAACGCTTTACTGATGCCTGAGGGCTCAACAACAATTGTTCCGCTTTGATATGTTTATTTTTTGCAGCTGTTCCTAAATGTTGTGTTGCGTTAATGGAACATGATTCAATGTCAATGTAAAAAATATTTTATTGA
This sequence comes from Pristiophorus japonicus, assembly GCF_044704955.1. NCBI lineage: Eukaryota > Metazoa > Chordata > Chondrichthyes > Pristiophoridae > Pristiophorus > Pristiophorus japonicus. The sequence goes on from NC_091980.1 coordinate 82,062,999, forward strand.
AAATTTTAGAATGGACTTCATTTTAGTGTAATAAAATAATTTTTTTATCAAACTGTATTTTAATATGACTTTAAGATCACTTAAAATCTTTAAGGTCACTTTAGTCTTGTAAAATTACATCATTTACAAAACAATTTACATTAGAAAAAACTTGCACTGTAAGATCACTTAAAAACTTTAAGGTCACTTTAGACTTGTAAAGTTACATCACTTACAAAACAATTTACATTTGAAAACAGTTACAAGGGTAAAATCAACAACAACAACAACAACAAAAACAACAGCAGCAAAGAAAGGTTGCAACCATCTCAGATCCACATCTCGGTGAATGTGCACTGTTTCATGGAGGGGTGGTGATGGTGGTGGTGGTGGTAGTAGAGAGGGAGGGGGTTACGGCTTGGGTCTCTACAGAGACTAGTGCGGGGATTGCCGTGGGAGTGGCAGTGGATTGGCCTGGCTGTGTTCCCTTATTGCAGCAGCTAACTCCCTGATGGCCTGTGCCGTCGTTCCCGCTGCCTCTGAAATTTCCTCCCTCATGTCCTGTGTCATTATTGCTATTTCTGCCGTCAGTGCCGTTACCTCATCGCCCACCCCACCGATGGTGTTCACAAGTGATCGGATAAGCTCATTGGTCTCCACACCCAATGCCATCACCTGAGCCACATCTGTTGCACCCTCCATCTCTGGACAGCATGGTACATTTCTCCTTGGCCTTGCCCTGGGTCTGTCTCACAGAACCCCTCCAGTGGGAGACGCAGGCTCGGCCGGTGTGGCCATTGTCATGTTTGTAATCTCACATAACTGTAACCTTTATGTAACAACACTGTACACTGTATACACCTGAGAAATGCACACCTTGACCACAGGGGGTGAACTTGTGGGAGACACTCCTCACCTGGTCATCCAGGTATATAAAGGGAGGTCCCATGCAGGGTCATCACTTCTTGGTCCTGTGAATAATGGTACAGGTCACAGAGTGACCTTGTCTCCATTATGTGCCTCGTGTTGATTTGCTGTAGTATGTAAGGACACAACAGCCATGGGTGTTACAGGCTGCATTCCACCAGCACTGGGAGTCACAGGCTGGGACGGTGGGGCCCTGGGTGTGCCATACTGCATTCCAGAAGCATTGGGACCCGGAACCTCGGACGGTGGGGCATTGAGAGTTCCATACTGCATTCCAGCAGCAGTGGGAGGTGCAGGCTAGGATATTGGGGCACTGATTGTTCCATACTGCATTCCAGCAGCACTGGGAGGCACAGGCTGAGATATTGGGGCACTAAATGATCCATACTGCATTCCAGCAGCACTGGAATCCGCAACCTCTGGACTTTCGAAAGCATCCAATGTCGGACCAAAACTTAAACCATATGCAGGGACTGGGACGAGTTGAAACCACAGAATGTCGAACCAGACCCTAAAGCACGATGCAGGGACTGGGACGAGTTGAAACCACAGAATGTCAAAACAGACCCTAAACCACTATGCGGGGACTCGGGTGAGCTGAAAGCATGGAATGTTGAACCAGACCCTAAACCACTATGCAGGGACTAGGCCACGCTCAAACCACAGAATGATGAACCAGAAATCATGGAAGTGCTTGGCAACGCAAGTTCAAGATTCTCCCCTTCATACCTCTCCATGGCCACCCTCTCCCCCCTACAAAGTTGGTCGAGCTCGCCCGCGTCTGAATCTTCTTCTGTATCTTCAGGATTGGCATCAGGTTCTGCAAAATATAACAGAACAGTCAAATGGTTAGCAGCAGAGGAGGGGGCAGGATGGGTGGCAAGAGTAGGCTCACACGTAGCAGGCCAGGCAGCAGGTTGATTTGAAGGGCCACGAGTAATTTTCAGTACTTACCCGCTCCCTCGTGTGTGGGCCCAGCTTGTGCAATATTGATTGATTTCTCCAGCTAGGACCCATCAAAGCAATGACCCTCTGTTCCAAGGGTGTCAGTGGGTGCAGATTTGGCGGGCCTCCTCCTGTTCGAGTTCTTTCCCTTTTGTTGTGGGCCAATTTCTTCTGCAAAGATGAAAACATAACTTGTTAGAGAGGGTGTCTTTCTGCTGGGTGGAACATATACAGATGGTCACATTCACAGGTGCAATTCCATTGATAATTGAAAATATTACTTACACTAACTGCTTGACTAAGGTCCTGCCATTTCTTTTTACACTGCCTTTCACTTCTTGTGGTATTCACCACTGCACAGTAATCTTCTGCAACTTTGTTCCAGCGTTTATTAATTTCTTTGGGTGGCACTTTTGTGCGACCTCTGTTGCTCGCATCCAGCTCCTGCCATCTTTCCTCAATTACATTAACTACTATCTCCACTTCGTGATGCGTGAAATTCTTCGTTCTTGGCGCACGGTGTTGTGTTGCTCTATTGAATTGACACTCAGTGATTTTTCAAAACACAAATTCCTTATTTTGCTTGCAGCAATGAATGATTGTCACCTATGCAGCACTCCTTGTGGAAGTTTAGCAGCTGATTTCTTGCAGAGTACTCCAAACAGCACTCCTATAGTTTTCAAAACATCAATCAGACATCCAAAACTCAGTGAGAGGTTCTCCCTTTAAAAATGGCCGATTGCCAATGTTAATGCCCCACTGAGGATGGGCGAACGCTGCACTGAGTATGCGTGTGCTGCCGGCACACTCTCAGGCACTCCGATCAGACCCCGCCCCCCCTCCCCGCTGGCTCTGCACGGCCAGCACGGACCTATCCCCACCACCCTCTCTGTGTTCTGTGCCACGCCAGCTCGGCAGACGGCCCAAGAATCGGCCATAATTGCAAGTCTTTTTTTGGTGCTGCTTTTGTTCTACAATGTCGGCGGGGGGCTCGAAGGTGCGCCGTTTTACCTTTGTGGGGAAATTTGGGCCCTAAGAATGGTAGCTGCCACCAAACTGTTCCAATTCTCTGAGATTTGTAGGAAGTCTCTTGAGCCATTGACCAATAAAATAAATGTGATATTTTGTCTTCTGGATCAACTTCACTGCACCAACAGAGAGTGACTGAGTGGTTCCATTCATGAGCCACATGTGGTCAAATAGAAAAATGCTACCTAGTAAAAAGAGGAAGAAGAATTTTTTGCAGGGTTATGGGGAAAGAACAGGGGAGTGGATCTAAGTGGATAACTCATTCAAATAGCTGGCATAGGCACGATGGGCCAAATGGCCAATTTTTGTGCTGCAAGATTGTATATTTCTATGATTTTTAGCAGCACAGTACTTCTAGATCTAAAGCAGCAAAGAGAGACAAAGGTGACTTCACAAAAGACCAAAACAGCAGAGAAAATGAAAACCAGAACAGAAAAGGAGACACAAGATTGCTCGTAAAGAAAGAAAGAAGGAAGAAAGACTTACATTTATGTAGCGCCTTTCACGACCACCGGACGTCTCAAAGTGCTTTCCAACCAAAGAAGTACTTTTGGAGTGAAGTCACTGTTGTAATGTGGGAAACGTGACAGCCAAGTAATGCACAGAAGATCCCACAGACTGCAATGTGATAATGACCAGATAATCTGTTTTTGTTATGTTGATTGAGGGATAAATACAGACCAGGACATTGCACTTCTTCAAAATAGTGCCCTGGGATCTTTTACGTCCACCTGAGAGAGCCGACGGGGCTTCGATCTAATGTTTCATCTGAAAGACGGCACCTTTGACAGTGTAGCACTCCCTCAGCACTGCGCTGGAGTGTCAACCTAGATTTATGTGCTCAAGTCCCTGGAGTGGGACTTGTACCTACAAAAAACACAATGAAACAAAGATTAGTAAAATGCCAATAAAAAAGAAAAGAAGTTCAATAAGAAAGAAGCAGGGACTGTAAGTGAAGCTAGGCATCAGAAAATGCACTTTAAAAAGTTTTTATTTGTCTTTAATGTTTCTTCTCTCATACTTCATTCTCATAAACTTCTGTAGTTGAGGCAACTGGCAAAAGGCTATGGACCCGAAATTGATGAAGGGCAAGGCCCACCCAAGTGCTGCCCAAAACACTGGCGATGGCCACCGAGAGACCGGGTGGTACTTTGCCAGGAAGATTCCTCTAAAAGAGATGGTGGTACTGACTGGTGGCAAAATAACAGCTTATGCCGTCAATCTGGGTGGCAGCGAGCGGGACCCAAGTGCCGCCGAGGATGGAGTCGGGCCCAGGGAGGGTGGAAGAGCTGGAAAATAAAAGCATTAGAAAAAAAAACAATGTAGCACCTTCAGGGGATCCCATTTAGGTAAGTCACTGTAAGAAAATGTTTAAAATTATGTTCACTAAACTTTTTTTCTCTTCTTTGTACCTACCGTCGGGCCTAGAACAGTCTCCATGCAGCAGTCCTTCCCCCTGCTGCCGTGGACTCCTGCACCAAACTGGCATCTCGGCGGGCGGGCAGCCACTTGTGCTACGTGGCCACCAGAGGACGTCAGCGGGCGGTTCCCGATGGTACCACCCTCCCACCTGCTCCAGCCCAAGTGGAAACTGGGAGAGAAAGGAAACTGAAGGCAAAACTCGGTGGCAGTCGGTGGCAGTGGCCGGTAATATATTAGCATGGATAGAGGATTGGCTAACTAACAGAAAACAGGGAGTCAGGATAAATGGTTCATTCTCGGGTTGGCAATCAGTAACTAGTGGGGTGCCGCAGGGATCAGTGCTGGGACCCCAACTATTTATAATCTATATTAATGACTTGAATGAAGGGACCGGAGTGTAGCGTAGCCAAGTTTGCTGATGATACAAAGATGGGAGGAAAAGCAATGTGTGAGAAGGGCACAAAAAACTTGCAAAATGACATAGACAGGCTAAGTGAGTGGGCAAAAATTTGGCAGATGGAGTATAATGTTGGAAAGTGTGAGGTCATGCACTTTGGCAGAAAAAATCAAAGAGCAAGTTATTATTAAATGGAGAAAAAATGCAAAGTGCTGCAGTACAGCAGGACCTGGGGGTCCTGGTCCACAAAAAGTTAGTATGCAGGGACAGCAAGTAATCAGGAAGGCCAATGGAAGCTTGGTCTTTATTGCAAAGGGGATTTTTTGGGGAGTGGAAAGGGAAGTGGACTCGAGTCCATGATCAGATCAGCCATGATCGTATTAAATGGCGGAGCAAGCTCGAGGGGCTGTATGACCTACTCCTGCTCCTATTTCTTATGTTCTTATGTTTTCATGTTCTTATGTAAGGCCACCAATATCGGGCCCTATCAATCTCTATCAATACTGCTGTGTAGATCAGTATTTTGATGTATGTAAGCATGGCTAGAGGTGATTGCCCCTCCCAACAATATCACATTTATTTAATTGGTCAATGGCCTGTAATGTCTTAAATTGTAGGAGAAACTGGATTTTTTAATTTCTTCAAGCAGCCTCATACAGAAATAATGGGTGTAATTTTTACCTCCAACAATGAGTGAGTTTAGGTTGGGTGGGATATTAACATTTAAAATTCTGAAACACAACCCCAAACCTCCTCTAACCCACTCATTTCCGGAACTAATGGAGCTGGGATGGGGGCCGTGGGCAATCAACCCAGAAATTTGTCAGGTCTCAGCAAAACCTGGCAACTAAAGGGAGGCAAGGACTGTATTGTGGAAGTGGAAGTGCCTTTGCTGCGGTGCTTGTGGGCCAAGAGGAGCAGACGTGCTTCCCCCCTCTCCCACAAAGCTAACCTTCTTCCTTGCCAACATCAGACAACCGCCCCAAACCAGGATTCAAAGACCACCCCCGCCACCCGCAATCGGAGCCCACAACCTAACAGGATCAGGTTTCACACCCTCCCCAGATCAGAGTCGGGACTCCCCCCAGATTGAATCAAAACTCCACTGTGCTCGAGGAAATCCGAACTCAGCCAAAACACTGTCGCACCCCCCCACCCTTGCCCACAAGACCCGCCCCAATAATTATTGGGGCTAACATTTTGGACTGGAAATGTCTACAAAGCCACAGCTTACTTACTAAAGTAATGGACAGGGAATGTTTATGGATGTTATTTATTTGGATTTCCAGAAGGCATTTGATAAAGTCCCACATAAGAGACTGTTACATACATAAGAGGGCCAAAATTGCCCACTGGTGGAAACGGGACGCACCGACACTGTTTCTGTTGATTTTACCAGCGCGGTGGATGCGGTGGCCTCTTGAGCAAAATTCCGCTCTTTGGCTTTTTTTTCCCGGTGGACTGAAGTCATAATGGGGACCGAAGTGGGGCAGTAAGCGAAAGTTCGGAGTCCGGAGGGTCAGATGATGGGGGCGAGCGGAATGACCGCCGCTGTCAGTCATCAGCGTATAGTCCACTGCGCCACCATGGAGGGTTTCAGTCGGGCCAGCGGCCTGGCACCCAAGAGGGGATGCCAGCTGCCTGTTGGCGGCCTGGCCGAACCTAGGCGCATAATTGTCAGCCCGACATGGCAGTTGGCCGACAAAAAAAACATGGCGGCAGCGGCAGTAGGTCCTCCCCTTTAATGGGAGCTGCACCGCCATTTTACAAAGACTACAACCTCACTGCACCAGCAGAAAAAAGCAGCTTTTGGCACCGCTCGGCGGGGACAAGATTTTTTTCGGCGGAATTTCGTCATCGGTGGGGAACATCGGCAGTGCGCACTCTGATGACGAACTTCAGATGGATTTGCAGCAGCGGAGCAGTAGTGGGGAGCAGGTCACCGCCGGGTTACCGCAGGAGCGGAATTTTCAAAATGGCGGCCATTACACGAAAAATCGGCGGCCATTGCACTCCGCAGCGTGGCCGCTGATTTCCGGCGGTAACAGGCCTTAAGGGAAGGGGCAATTTCAGCCCCAGGATTTCTTCGGATATACAGCACAGAAACAGGCCATTCGGCCTAACCAGTCCATGCTGGATTTTATGCTCCACTTGAGCCTCCTCCCATCTTTCCTAATCTAAATCTATCAGTGTAACCCTCTACTTCCTTCTCCCTCATATGCTTGTCCAGCCTCCCCTTAACTGCATCTATACTATTTGCTTCAACCACTCCCTGTGTAGCAAGTTCCACATTCTCACCACTCTATTACATTTCTTCATGACTATTTAATATTGATGGCTTCTAGTTTTGCTCTTCCTCACAAGTGGAAACATTCTCTTTGTATTCACTCTATCAAAAACTTTCATAATTTTAAAGACCTCTATTTGATAACCCCTCAGCCTTTTTTCAAGAGAAAAGAGACTCAGCTTGTTCACCCTCTCCTGATATGTATACCCTCGCATTTCTGGTATCATCCTTGTAAATCTTCTTTTCATCCTCTCCAGTAGCGCTATATCCTTTTTATAATATGGTGACCAGAACTGCAAGTATGGTCTAACCTAGGTTTGATACAGGTTTAACATAACTTCCCTATTTCTCAATTCTATATCTCTAGAAATAAACCCTAGTGCTTGGTTTGCTTTTTTTATGGTCTTACCAACCTGTGTCTCAACTTTTAATGATTGGTGTATTTGTACTCCGAGATCCCTTTCTTCCTCTACCCCACGTAGACTCGCACCTTCCAAGTAGTAAGTGACTTCCCTATTCTTCCTACCAAAATGTACTAGCTCACATTTATGTGTTGAACTTCATTTGTCAATTATTTGCCCATTCTGTAAGTTTATTAATGTCCTCCAGTAATTTGCTGCAGTTCTCTTCAGTATTGATTATCCCCCCCCCCGCCCAATTTGGTATCTTCCGCAAATTTCAAAATTGTGTTTTTGATTCCGAAGTCGAAATCGTTTCTGTAAATTGTGAGCAGCAGTAGTCCCAGCACTGATGCTTGTGGAACATCACTATCCACCTTCTGCCACTATGTATAGCTACCTTTACTCCCGCTCTCTGCTTTCTGGCTTGAAGCCAGCTAGCTATCCATTCTGCTACTTGTCCCCTGACTCCACACTTTCTGACCTTGATCATCAGTCTATTTTGGGGTACCTTATCGAAGGCCTTTTGAAAATCTAGATAAATTACATCTAATACTTTACCATTTTTTACTCTCTGTTACCTCTTCAAAAAATTCAAGAAGATTGGTCAAGCAAGATTTTCCCTTTTGAAATCCATGCTGACTATCTATTCATCATTATACTTTTCATTTCTAGATTTTCTTCTATTTTCTCCTTTAGTAGAATGTTGTTATTTTTCCTACCACTGATGTTAAGCTGACTGGTCTATAATTCCCTGGACATGTTCTATCCCCCTTCTTAAATATAGGTATTACGTTAGCTGTCCGCCAGTCCTCTGGCACTACACCTTTTTCTAATGAATTATTAAATATGTAATGCCTCTGCTATTTCTTCTCTAGATGCTTTTAAAATTCGGGGATGCAATCCATCCAGACCAGGGGTTTTATCCTCTTTGAGTTTGATTAGTTTATTTAATATAAACTATTTTTAAATTGTAAATGCACTTAGCTTATTCCCCATCTCATCATCCGATGTCATGTCTACCTGTTCTATCTCCCTGGTAAATACCGAAGCAAAATAATTCTTTAATATTTCTGCCATCTCCCCATTGTTACCTGTGGTATTGTCCTGTCTATCCCTTAATGGTCCTATTCCCATTCCAACCTTCCATTTTTTATTGATGTGCCTGTAAAATATTTTACTATTTTGTTTTATGTTCCTTGATAATTTAATTTCATAGTTCCTTTTTTCCTTCCTAATTGTTTTTTTTTCTTTTCTCCTAATCCCTTCATATTATCTCTTATCATGCTTTCCTCTGCTATCTATGTACTTAATGCACTTTACCCTCAGTTGTTCCCTTATGTCTTCATTCATCCATGGAGTCTCATTAGTGTTTAGTTTGTTCTTTCCTTTTAACGGAATATATTTTTCCTGCACCCTGTTGAACACTGTTTTAAATGTTTCCCATTGCTGTTCTACATTTTTGTTTGCCAATATTCTTGCCCATTTTATCTTCCCAAGTTGTATTCTCACCTCCTCAAAATCAGCTTTTCTTCAATCTATTAATCTGGTTTTCGTCATACTTATGTCCTTCTCTATCATCATCTTGAAGCATATTATGTTATGGTCACTATTGCCTAGATGTTCCCCTATTTTTACATCTCTTACCTGCTTTGGTTCATTCCCCATTCCTCCCTTGTTGGGCTTTTTACAAATTGGATTAGAAAGGAGTCCTGTATACATTGTAGGATCTCCTTTCTCTTATCTCCTTTACCTACCTTTTCTGCCCAATTAATATCAGGGTAGTTGAAAGCCCCCATGATTATTGTTCTATGTTTTTTACTCATTTCCATAATTTGGCTACATAGTTCTTCCTCCACCTCCCTTCTACTATTACGTGGTCTGTAGACTATAACTAGTAGTGTGATTGATCCTTTATTATCTTTTATCTCTATCCATGTGAATTCTATTTTTGTCTTGCTGATAGCTGCATCCCTTTTTTCTACAGTCATTATGTTATCCCTAATAAGTACAGCTACTCCACCTCCCCTTTTACCCGCTCTGTCTTTTCTAAATATGTTATACACTGCAATGTTTAATTCCCAGTCTTGATTTTTCTGCAGCCATGCCTGGTTCCTCGCAATGCATGACTGCCTCCAGCTCCACTGTTTTATTACGGACATCGTGTACATTGCTGTAGAGATAGTTTAACTCATTTTTAATAGGATTTCCTCCCACTTTATGTTTAACCTTCTTTGTAGACTCCTGTTTTATAACTCTATTTAATTCCTTACCATCAATGTCTTTCCTTATTTTATTCTTTCCTATGCTCTCTTTTCCGGTTTTGCTTATATTTGGGCTGCTTATATTTCTTGTAGGTCCCTCTCCCCTTAATACTAGTTTAAAACCTTTGCCACCTCCCTTTACTCTTTCCGCTAGGACACGGGGGTCCCATTCCGGTTAGATGGAACCCGTTCCGTTGGTACAGCTCTTTCCTGTCCCAGAACTGGTGCCAGTGTCCCATGAAAAGAAATCCCTCTTTCCCACACCTCTTTCGCCACGTGTTAATTCTGCTGCTATTTCTGCTTCTATGCCAATTTGCACGTAGCTCGGGTATTACCTTCGAGGTCCTGCTTTTAAATTTAGAGTTTAACTCTGATATTCTTTCAGCAGAATATTCTCCGTCCCTACCTAAGTCATTTGTTCCAACATGGACCACGACAACTGGATTTACCCCCCTCCCTTTCCAAGTTCCTCTCCAGCCACCGTGAGATATCCCTTACCCTGGCACTGGATAGGCAACACACCCTTTAGGATTCTCATTTTTGGCTGCAGTGGAGATTATCTATCCCCTAATTATAGAGTCCCCTATCACTACCACATTTCTATTCTGCTCTTCCCCACCTTGGACAGCTTTCTGAGCCACGGTGCCTTGGTCAGCATTGTGACTGTCCTCCCTGCAGTCTGTCTCCTTGTCCTCACAGGTACCTGTTGGACAGGACCAGTGTCTGCGAGATTTCCTTCTCAACTTCTTCGAAATCCCCGCTACCCGGTCCCTAACAGTCACACCCTCCCATTCCTGAACCTGTGCTTTCCTCTGGGGTTTGACATTGATTCTGGATAAAACTCTCCAGGAATTCCTCTCCCTCCCTGATGTGTTGGAATGTCGACAACTCACAGTCCAGCTCAATGGAGCCAAAATTGGTGAAGGCCAAAGGCCGCCCAAGTGCCATCCAAAGGACCACCAATGGCCGCCGAGATACCTGACGGTACTTTGGGTGGGAGTTTTGGCAAAAGGGTCCTTGAAAGGGCGCCCGGTGGCAAAATAGGAACATGCCCTCAACATGGGCGGCAGCAGGTGGGAGCTCCCAATCTTGGTGGCAAAGGAGCTTGCCACCCAAGTGCTGTTGAAGATGGAGTCGGGCCCATGGTAGGTCGAAGAGCTGAAAAGTAAAATCAATGCAAAAAGAAAAAAAAACGGAACACCTTCAGTTGACACCATGCAGCTAAGTTGCTGTAAGAGATTTTTTTTTAATGTTCACTAACCTTTTTTTGCAGGTCTTCATAACTACCATTGGGGATACACCAGCAGTCCTTCCCCGTTCTGGCGCCGACTCCCGCCCGCACCAATCTGGCATCTTGGCAGGCGGGAGATCACTTGCACCACTTGGCCATCAGCGGGCAGTTCCCAGTGGTTCTTCCCTCCCGCCCGCTCCAACCCAAGTGCAAACTGGCACAGGGTGGAACCCGAAGAGGAATGTCAGTAGATCTTGGCGACAGTCGGTGGTAAGGCCATCAATTTCAGCCCCTCTAACTCTGAGCCAGAGAGATTCGAGCTGGAGACATTGGCTGCAGTCGTGTTTACTCGGGACAGTCTCGCCATCCAAAAACTCCCACATACTGCAGTTCAGACACACAACCTGTCCTGCCATATTTTAGACTAGCCTTACTTTATTTATTTAATTAGTTCATGTCCTTATTCAAAGATAATTTATAGTTATATTAATTAGATTAACTAGTTAAGCGATAAATGTAATACAGTACGTTATAGTTTCCCGGTCCTAGTTTAAACCACTGCCCTAATTTAGAGAAAAAAAATCTGAATATTCACCAACCAATTACTGACCTGCTGAGTGATGTCACTCCGTGATTCTTGTTTTTTTGGGGGGAAATACACCGTGGAAGGTTCCACTGCTGCTGGTGTCTCCCGTTGTTCCCCACTGTTTTATGCTCCACTACTTAGCTAAAGTTGAAGCTCAAAGGATTGAAGGCAATCTATTGATCTGGTTAGGAAATTGGATAAGTGGCAGGAGACAGAGAGTAGGGATAATGGGTAGGTACTGTAATTTTCAGCATGTGACTAGTGGTGTCCCGCAAGGATCTGCATTGGGGCCTCAACTACTTACTGTATTAATTAATGACTCAGATGATGGGATTGAAAGCCACATATCCAAGTCTACTGATGACACAAAGATAGACGGCATTTTCAGTAGTGTAGGTGGAAGCATAAGATTACAAAGCAATATTAAAAGATTAAGTAACATTAATTCTCATCTATATGCTGCCCCTTGCCGATATCATCCAAAAACACGGAGTCAGTTTCTACATGTACGCTGACGACATTCAGCTCTACTTCTCCATCATTTCTCTCAACTCCTGCTTGGTATCTAAATTGTCCAACATCCAGTACTGGATGAGCAGAAATTTTCTCCAACGAAATATTGGAAAGACCGAAGCCATTATCTTTGGTCCCCGCCACAAACTGTGTTCCCTAACCACTGACTCCATTCCTCCTTGCATCAATCTGAGGGTGAACAAGACTGTTCGCAACTTGGATATCATATTTGACCCTGAAATGAGTTTCCAGCCACATATCCGTGACATAACTAAAACCGTCTTTTTTCACCTCCGTAATATTGCCCGCCTCCGCCCCTGCCTCAGTTCTTCTGCTGCTGGTGCCCTCATCCATGCATTTGTTACATCTAGTCTTGACTACTCCAACTTACTCCTGGCTGGCCTCCCACGTTCTACACTACGTAAACTTGAGGTCATCCAAAACTCAGCTAACTCGCACCAAGTCATGATCACCCATCACCGCTGTGCTTTCTGACCTACAATGGCTCCCAGATAAACAACGACTCGATTTTAAAATTCTCATCCTTGTTTACAAATCACTCCATGGCCTTGCCCCTCCCTATCTCTGTAACCTTTTTTAGCCTCACAACCCCACAAGATGTCTGCACTCCTCAAATTCTGCCCTCTTGAAGAACCCTGATTATAACTGCTCAATCATCAGTGACCATGCCTACAGCTGTTTGGGCCCTGAGCTCTGGAACTCCCTCCCAAACCACTCCGCCTCTCTACCTCTCTTTCCTCCTTTAAGATGCTCCATAAAACCTACCTCTTTAATCAAGCTTTGGTCATCTGCCTTAATTTCTTCTTTTGTGGCTCAGTGTCAAATTTATCTGTTTTGTCTTGTAACACTGCTGCGAAGCACCTTGGGACATTTTACTATTTTAAAGGAGTTATATAAGTTGTTGTTGTTGTTGTAAGTGACTGGGAAAAACTGTGGCAAATGGATTTCAATGTAGGCAAATAAGAAATTAAGAATTAGGAACAGGAGTAGGCCATCTAGCCCCTCGAGCCTGCTCCGCCATTCAACAAGATCATGGCTGATCTGGCCGTGGACTCAGCTCCACTTACCCGCCCACTCCCCAGAACCCTTAATTCCCTTATTAGTTAAAAATCTATCTATCTGTGACTTGAATACATTCAATGAGCTAGCATCAACTGCTTCCTTGGGCAGAGAATTCCACAGATTCACAACCCTTTGGGAGAAGAAATTCCTTCTCAACTCGGTTTTAAATTGGCTTCCCCGTATTTTGAGGCTGTGCCCCCTAGTTCTAGTCTCCCCGACCAGTGGAAACAACCTCTCCGCCTCTATCTTGTCTATCCCTTTCATTATTTTAAATGTTTCTATAAGATCATCCCTCATCCTTCTGAACTCCAACGAGTAAAGACCCAGTCTACTCAATCTATCATCATAAGGTAACCCCCTCATCTCCGGAATCAACCTAGTGAATCGTCTCTGTACCCCTTCCAAAGTCAGTATATCCTTCCTTAAGTAAGGCGACCAAAACTGCACGCAGTACTCCAGGTGCGGCCTCACCAATACCCTATGCAGTTGCAGAAGGACCTCCCTGCTTTTGTACTCCATCCCTCTCACAATGAAGGCCAACATTCCATTCGCCTTCCTGATTACCTGCTGCACCTGCAAACTAACTTTTTGGGATTCATGCACAAGGACCCCCAGGTCCCTCTGCACCGCAACATGTTGTAATTTCTCCCCATTCAAATAGTATTCCCCTTTTTTGTTTTTTTTCCCAAGGTGGATGACCTCACACTTTCCGACATTGTATTCCATCTGCCAAACCTTAGCCCATTCGCTTAACCTATCTAAATCTCTTTGCAGCCTCTCCGTGTCCTCTATACAACCCGCTTTCCCACTAATCTTTGTGTCATCCGCAAATGTTGTTATACTACACTCTGTCCCCTCTTCCAGATCATCTATGTATATTGTAAACAGTTGTGGTCCCAGCACCGATCCCTGTGGCACACCACTAACCACCGATTTCCAACCCGAAAAGGACCCATTTATCCCGACTCTCTGCTTTCTGTTAGCCAGCCAATTCTCTATCCATGCTAATATATTTCCACTGACCCCGCGTACCTTTATCTTCTGCAGTAACCTTTTGTGTGGCACCTTATCGAATGCCTTTTGAAAATCTAAATACACCACATCCATCGGCACACCTCTATCCACCATGCTCATTATATCCTCAAAGAATTCCAGTAAATTAGTTAAACATGATTTCCCCTTCATGAATCCATGCTGCGTCTGCTTGATTGCACTATTCCTATCTAGATGTCCCGCTATTTCTTCCTTAATGATAGTTTCAAGCATTTTCCCCACTACAGATGTTAAACTAATCGGCCTATAGTTACCTGCCTTTTGTCTGCCCCCATTTTTAAACAGAGGCATTACATTAGCTGCTTTCCAATCCGCTGGTACCTCCCTAGAGTCCAGAGAATTTTGGTAGATTATAACGAATGCATCTGCTATAACTTCCGCCATCTCTTTTAATACCCGAGGATGCATTTCATCAGGACCAGGAGACTTGTCTACCTTGAGTCCCATTAGCCTGTCCAGCACTACCTCCCTAGTGATAGTGATTGTCTCCAGGTCCTCCCTTCCCACATTCCTGTGACCAGCAATTTCTGGCATGGTTTCTGTGTCTTCCATTGTGAAGACCGAAGCAAAATAATTGTTTAAGGTCTCAGCCATTTCCACATTTCCCATTATTAAATCCCCCTTCTCATCTTCTAAGGGACCAACATTTACTTTAGTCACTCTTTTCCGTTTTATATATCTGTAAAAGCTTTTACTATCCGTTGTGAGGTCATCCACTTTAAGACCAAAAAGGATAGAACAGGGTACTTTCTAAATGGTGAAGTCCAAAGAGACTTGGTACATAGATCATTAAAATATCATGAACAGGTACAGAAAATAAATAAAAAGTCTAATGGAATGCTAGCCTTTATATATAGAGGACTAGAATAGAAGGAGGCAGAAGTTATGCTGCAGCTATATAAAGTCCTGGTTAGACCACACCTTGAGTACTGTGAACAGTTCTGGGCACCACACATTAGGAAGCATATGTTGGCCTTGGAGGGAGTGCAGCATAGGTTTACCAGAATTATACCTGGACTCCAAGGGTTAAAATATGAGGAGAGGTTATACAAACTAGGGTTGTATTCCATGGAATTTAGAAGGTTAAGGGCAATTTTGTTGAAATTTTCAATATATTAAAAGAAACAGATAGGGTAGAGAGTCTAGGGCTTGGGGACATAGTCTAAAAATTAGAGTCAGACCTTACAGGAGTGAAATTAGGAAACACTTCTACACAGAAAGGGTGGTAGAAGTTTGGAACTGTCTTCCACAAATAGCAATTGATGTTAGATCAATTGTTAATTTTAAATATGAGATTGATAGATCTTTGTTAACCAAAGGTATTAAGGGATACGGGACAAAGCCAGGTATATGGAGTTAGGGCACAGATTAGCAATGATCTCATTGGGCTCAAAATTGGCCAGGAGTTGCTCCATTTTTTTTGGAGTAACTTGATTTTTCTGGAATATCTTAAAAATCCCCATTTTGCACATTCAATTTGCACCAGTGTAAGTGAGTTAGTTAGAATTCTTTTAGTTTAGTTTAGATTTTTTCAAAAGGGGACGTTACCAGCCACCCACGCCCGTTTTGGCCAGTTAGGCCACTTTGGACAGCTAATAGTTACTCCAAACTAACTTAGGCCAACGTATGTAGCCACTTGTGGCCGCACAGAAAACCATTGCAGAGAGTTAAGAAATCAGTGCTTGTAAATACAGCGGAGGCCAGCAGAACTTAATGACTTGACTAAAGAATGTGAATAGGATCCAACAGCTATACAAGACATCATATGACAAACTTCGCAAAGTTAATTTACTATACAACAGAAGTCTTCATGGAATCTTAAACTACAAAAATAAAAGAAGTAAAGAGATAAAACATATTTACATAATTTTTTCAAAATATCCAAATAAAAAATAGAAGTACCTCCTGCTCATAATTCTTATGTTCTCCCAGCCGCCTAAGCTCACCCACCACCAGCCTGCCCCTTACAAACAACCCTACCTCCCGGGGTTAGGGATCAGACCCTCCAGATCAGAACAGCACCTGGGGTCAAAGATTGGACACGTCTGGGGATCAGATCTTCCCTAGAGGTCGGGGATCAGACCGCCCATGGAATCAGAACCCCCTACCCCCATGGGGTTGGTGATCGAACTCACCCTGCGGTTCGGAATTCTCTTCCCCGCCCGGGGATTAAAACTCCACCCTCCCCCCGGATCAAAACTCCCCCCTCCCGGGATCAAAACTCCCACCCCGCCTCGGATTAAAACTCCCATCCCGCCCCAGATCAATACTCCACCCTCGCCCGGATCAAAACTCCCCCCTCCTGGGATCAAAATTCCCACCCCGCCCCGGATCAAAACTCCCACCCCGCCCCGGATCAAAACTCCACCCCCCCCCGGATCAAAACTACCCCCTCCCCCGGGATCAAAACTCCCACCCCGCCCCGGATCAAAACTCCCCCCCCCACCCTGCCCTCCAGGATCAAAACTCCCCCCCCCCCACCCTCTGGGATCAAAACTCCGCCCCCCCCGGATCAAAACTCCCCCCTCCAGGGATCAGAACTCCCACCCCGGATCAAATTTCCACCCCCCCCCCACCCTCTGGGATCAAAACTCCCCCCTCACCCCGGATCAAAACTCCCCCCCGCCCCACATCCCCGCTGCCCCAGCTTGAGCCCCGCACCAACCTGCTTGTTGTAGCCTTCTAGCCCGGGAAGGCAGCAGCCAGCCTGTGCGGGAGGCCACTTGGCCTGGGATAGGGGCGGGATGCATCGGGTCCCCCGCTGCAGCACGCACACAGAGGCTGGGGGCAGGAGCTACTGCACATGCGCGCACATGCCAACGTGCATGTAGAGAGCTGCCGGCACTGTTTCTCGCACAGGGCCCTAGCGCCACCCCCCAATCAACTGGCCATGCCATGCCAAGCCTCGGGAGAGGCAACACAGTGGCCAGAATCGGGGGACATTTTATCGGCGCCCTTTTCAGCCCACAAAGTTGATGCATCTCTGCTGAGTGCACCAAAAAAAGGGGTGGGCCAATTTTGAGCCCATTGAATGCTGGAATAGGCCCGAGGGGCTAAATGGCCTATTCCTGTTCCTATGTTCCTTCTATGTTCCAATTGGTATCCATGACCTAAAGGAATGTTGACCTGTGCTGGATCTCTCACTGATGGAGGTCTGTTGCTGAGGTCACTGAGCAACTCTGCAGCATGTTTAAGACCCATAACCCCAATTCCTCTGGACAAGAATAATGTTCACTACTTCTATCAGGCAGATGATTATTAAAATCTATTTTTTAACGTAACTGTAGGAGTATTTTCTGTTTGCTTACGATCATCTTTCCTTTAACCTTTTTCATTATTTATCTACTTTCCTTAGTACTCACAGTCCTACCCCTCCAGATTCCACCCACTCCCCCACTGACCCACCCCCACCCACCCCCCAGAATATTTGTGGATGTATACAACACAAAAAGGCACTTCAGGCTGAATAAACCACCCGCGAAAGATGATTGAAGGATGTTACGCTGCTGACCTCTTCCAGTCACCTTTTGCTAATTGAACAGGCAGCAACCAGGTTACCATACTGAAATGTATATAGCAAATAAACCAGATACTTTACGTAAATTAGATGAAGGCTTCTCAAAGAATGTTTACATTTCAAATAAGAAACAGATTTCCAGCTATTTGGAGAGTTTGACTTTTGCTAAAGTCTAGATATCGTTACTGAAGGGGTTCACACTACTTCTATAGAGAAGTACCCTATTACAATATACAAGAGGCTGTATAAAGTTTAGTGTGATATGATATTGTGTAAAATTGTGCCAATCAAATCTAAAATTTACAGTATAATATACTTATAAGCTATAGTTAAATGTAGGGAAATTTTGGCCCTGAACTTGCAGCCTCTCTGGGTACGATGTGCACATGCGCCCGAAGAGGCCCCACAAGTTCCGGGTTTAAGCACACGAAGTGCATGCGCCTGTACCAGGCACTTGCAATCTGTCAAATCGCACACATCCCCGGGAGAAGGGCTTTTGCGGGCGGAGATTTGGACTATTTGCCCAACTCTTGCCAGTGAATGTCCTTCAAATATCTATGCCTGGTAAAAGTTGGCATAAGGCCTGCTTTTACCAGCATAAGAGATTTAATAGATGGAAAAAATCAATGTTATTACTTATTTTTCTATTAAAAACCCTGTCTATGGAGGCAAGTTTATTTTTAACACTATTTAAACATTTTTTTTTATTTCAAAAAAATAATTTTTATTTATCTTTGTGTTGTATTTGATTTTAGGTGTATTCTCATTGATATTAATGGGTGCCCGGAGCTCACTACATTGTGATTGGTGATTCAGGCCCACGTGATTCCACAAGGCATGGAATACATGGGCCTCTGCACTTGGCTGCGCATCTAGGCCTCAGAGCACAAGTGTTTGTTCCTCTGGGACCACCAGGTATTTTCGTAAAAAACATTTCTGTCAGAGGCATCCACCCGTGGGAAGCCTCCGACCGCAATTTTTTCCCATACTGATATATGATTTATTTATAAAAGGGAACAATGACTATTCAGCCAATGGTATTCATGAAAATGCTAAAATTGCCTGCCCCGATTGGAAGTCCCTTGCCCCATCTTGATGTCAAGGTATGTTGTACTCTTCTTGATGGCTCACTAGACATCTACAGAGCAATTACAAAATTCTATGCAACAGTCCAGTCTCAGAGCAAATCAGCCCATCAATTTGCACAAGCTGCTGAATGTTACTGCAAATTCCGAACAAAATCCGTCACACTAAATAGTAATATTTTACATTAAATTGAGCAGACGTGGCTTTAAGGAAAGATGTTTGATCTGGGGTCATTTCTGTCTTCAAACTCGCAGGCCATGCCTACCTCAATGCCACCTGTGGATAATGAGATGAACCGCTCTGACTTCCCACTGATGTAGGAATATGAATTTGTAGAGGGAAAACAATAAAGTGAGAGGCTCCTGGCCTTACATGCCTGCACCATGTCATAACACAGCCAACAGGAAGCAGCACGGTATGTGCTGAGAGATGCGCAAGTGAGAAAATTACCTTCCCTCGGCTCCTGCTAAATCAGGCATGTCAGCTTTAATACCAAACAGCTGCTTCAAAAGTGATCATGCATATGAATACAGGTTAATCTGCCTGCATCCATAAATAACGACACGGAAATGCAACCATAAATAAGCGAGTCACGAGTAACAGTAGTTGCTCTCAAGAGCAGTTATAAGAAATAGGCTATCGTAGGATCCAGCTGGATCGTAAAGTGTATCACAATAACGACAAATGATCTCACTGTTGAGTGGCAGTAAGCATCTGGAGTTTTCATTCGATTTTTGCATTAACCTTCAGGATTCTGTTTATGTTGCGTTAAAACAAGAAACTAGATAATAAATTTTATGTACTCAACACATTTGGTTCAAATAGAGGATTCTTATCCATCAGGCTCCCAGCATAAGACTGTTTAATGCACATAAAAACTGTAAATGAATAGAAAATCAGAGCTAACTTCCCTTAAGTGCAGAAATGCAGAAACCAAAACATGTCCAGCGGCCGAGGCTCGGTGTCCAAAGATTCATGGAAACATGTCTCTTACTTATAGTCCGAGATGCCTGAGAAGATCTCACCTAAACAGCAAAACGATATCACTACTTATGGCGAGGACTGCTGATAAAACCACCTTGTAATACAATCAGGGACGGGAAGGGGTTAACTAAAATAGGGCTGAAATTTCGATCAACAGAACTACTTCTAACATGTTCTTATAATTTAGAAGGCTGCAGCTGGACATCATGTAACATAATTGTCTCTTTGGGGCAGTACAAGCTGTTCTTCTAATGTTAAAGCATGTTATTAAAGCACTCAAAAATGATCTTTATTCTCCTTGTAACAGGTGTTCACCTAACAGGGGAGCACTTGGTTTTAGACTGAGTGCAAAAATTGTACCATTTTCCAAAGCACTTTCCTCATTTTGATGAGCACAAAATTCACTGACAATTTAAAGAAAAAAATGGATATTGAAGCCAGCATTACTTTTACGTTCCATCACTGACTCGTTGCAATATTATTGTAACCTCTATTTTTAGTTTTCAGGAAAGGTGATTTATATGGGGTAATAATCTGACTTCATGCTCTCAGCGCAGAGCTTTACCCCTGTACCTACCCCTCCTCCTGTCCCTAACACTCTCCCTCTGTCCCTACCTCCCCCATCCCTACCTCCCTCTCCCTGTCCCTACCCCTCCTCCTGCTGTCCCTAACCCCCTCTCCCTGTCCCTACCCCCCTCCCCCTGTCCCTACCCCTCCTCCTGCTGTCCCTAACCCCCCTCTCCCTGTCCCTACCCCCCTCCCCCTGTCCCTACCCCCCCCATCCCTACCTCCCTCTCCCTGTCCCTACCCCTCCTCCTGCTGTCCCTAACCCCCTCCCCCTGTCCCTACCTCCCTCTCCCTGTCCCTACCCCTCCTCCTGCTGTCCCTAACCCCCTCCCCCTGTCCCTACCCCCCTCCCCCTGTCTCTACCCCCCCGACCCTACCTCCCTCTCCCTGCCCCTACCCCCCCTCCTGCTATCCCTACCCCCCCTCTCCCTGTCCCTACCCCCACTCCCCCTGTCCCTACCCCCCCTCTCCCTGTCCCTACGTCCTCCCCCACCGCCGCCCCCCCACCGCACTCAGCACAGACCAGAGATCAAATCTGAGACCTGGTCTGTTTAGTTTAGTGTTAGACTGTGCTGCTCCTTTACCCACTGGGTCTTCCAGGTTATTCCTTTAGTTAAAAGGCTCTAGTTAAATATTTAGGCACACAGCTCTTTCTACAACACAATCAATAATACTCTTGGTTAAATGTTGCCATACATCAAGGATATGAAACACCCACAGACAGCTATTCTCAAACAGACACCACATGGAATAAAACAATCCCAGAAAATTGAAACGGTATGTGCTATAGCAAATAACATATGCAGGTTTTAATCTTGGGATTCAGATGATGTTTTTACATTGCTCAAGCTTCAGTCTAATGGTTTGCAGCATCATTCGAACCCTTCAATTAGATCAGTTTATAATTCCTCTATATATTAATACTTAGAATGCAGTTGTTCTCAACCTGTTTTCTTCATACTGGTGTCTATTTTCACGTCCTACATGCATACATTGCACAGTTGTGCAGTCGCATTCATACCTCTTTCTAATCAGACAAAGCAAGGCTTTATATGTTATCTACTACAGCAGAGCCCGATCCTCGCTTCCAAATACTGGTCAAATTCTTCAAATCAGAAGTGAGCTGACTATCCAGTTATCACATTTCCAACATTTAAAATGTTAGGCTGTATATTCCACTTTGAAAATGCCCACCCACCGTCAGCTTAAAATCTGCTCGATTCGAAAGGCCCCCCCCCATGTCTCTGTTAACTTGAAGTTCCTTCTGGCATCAGATCTAAACTTACATTTCTTTACTTTATAGTCATGGCCTCTGGACTCATTATCATACTGTATCTTGAATATTCAGATATAATCCATTTAGTATTATATATATTTCAATAAGATCGCCTTAACTGTCTTTTATCTGGCCTGTTGAAATTTAGCTTTTTAACGTGTTTGGTATGATAGCATTGCGGTCATGTTACTGAACTAGTAATCCAGGCTTTCTGGACTAATGATCCATGCGTTCAAATCCCATGGCAGCTGGGGAATTTAAAGTCAGTTAATTAAATAAATCTGGAATAAAAAGCTAGTATCAGTAATGGTGACCATGAAACTACTGGATTGTTGTAATAAACCCATCTCATTCACTAATGTCCTTTAGGGAAGGAAGCTCTGCTGTCCTTACCAGGACTGACCTGATGCCAGACCCACAGCAATGTGGTTGACTCTTAACTGCCTCTCTGAAATGGTCTAGCAAGCCACTCAGCTGTCAAGAAGGTGGCTCACCATCACCTTCTCAAGGGCAATTAGGGATGGGCAATAAATGCTGGTTTTGCCAGTGACGCCCGCATCCCATGTATGAATAATTAAAAAAAACTTTTCCTCACAGCTCATCTCCCTTATACTTGGAATAATTCTTGGTTCTAAGCTCTTCAACCAGAGCTTGCACATTCTTATGAAATGTAGTGACTTGGATTTTACAGAGTACATTGTACTGTCTCAGTAGACAATGTACTGCAGAAAAGGATGACCTATAGACTAGATTTCCCGGTCTCAATCCACATTACTCTTATGTTTAAGGGGAAACAAGTGATAGACCTGACCAGCAGAAGCTTCTTACTGAATACAAGGATAGAATATTAGATTTATTCAGCAGAGAGTGTGTTGTGTATGCAATAACTGTTAGACTGAGTACTGTTTAGCTCCAAGAGGTATGACATTGGCTCTGCTTTATTAAGGCCCAAAGTGACTAATATACAAAATGGCTGGCCTTTTATACGTGCGTACAGCCAAATGGCCTCCAACAGTGATGGCTAGTGATCCCAAAAGTACATACATGACAATAACCCCGTCTGAGATATTAACACAGTCTTTTAGAAATTGAGACGGTCCAGTGTTTTACACTCCCAGGTTGACCGTCTCAGTTCAACTCCAACCTTGGGTGAGTGTTCAGAGTCTGTTGTGACTGGTGGCTGGGTGGCTGATCTGGTGGGAGTGGCAATGGCCATGTCAGGGATTGAAAGCCCATTTTCTTTGAACATGTCAGTGATTGAAAGTTCCAATTCATTAATGACCACTGAGTCCTCTGATGACTGGGGGCAGGTTGGTTGGTTGCTGTTCCTCCGACAGTTCCGGTTTGTCTGTGTGCTGTAGCATTGTCTGATCCATATGTTTTCTGGTATGTTTGCCCATTTTTGAGCTTGACAATAAATACTCCGTTGCCCTCCTTGGCCATGACAGTACCAGCGATCTACCTGGGGCCCTGACCATAATTCAGAACATATACAGGATCATTTACATGACACAGCTGCATGATCGTGATACCCTTGCTGACTTTGTCTTCTATACTCAACATGATTATTCAAGTCAGGGTGTACAAGAGATAGCTTGGTCTTAAGACCTCTCTTCATCATTAGTTCTGCAGGCGAGACCCCAGTAAGCGTGTGTGGTTTTGTCCTGTAACCCAGCAGTATGCATGACAGGCGGGTCTGCAGTGACCCTTGGGTTACTCGCTTCATACTCTGCTTTATGATTTGGACAGCACGTTCTGCTTGCCCATTGGATGCAGGTGTGAATGGTGCTGACCTTGCATGTTTGATACCATTGAGTTTCATGAACTCTTGAAACTCCTGACGGGTGAAGCACGATCCTTTGTCGCTAACAACGATGTCAGGCAGACCATGTGTCACGAACATGACACTGAGATTCTCAATGGTAGCTGTGGATGTGCTGGATGGCATGATTATACACTCTATCTACTTTGAATATGCATCCACCACAACTAAAAACATCTTACCCAGGAAGGGATCTGCAAAGTCTATGTGGATCCTGGACCATAATTTGGACGGCCACGACCACAGATTCAGCGGTGATTCCGCTGGTGCTTTTCTGTGCTGCATGCAAACGTTGCACTGATGCACACATGATTCCAGCTCAGATTCAATTCCCGGACACCATACATGAGACCTGGCGATGGCTTTCATCATTACAATGCCGGGATATGTGCTACATAGCTCACGTACAAATTTGTCTCTCCCCTTCTTGAGCATAACAACACGATTGCCCGACAGTATACAATCTGACTGAATTGACAGTTTGTCTTTGCGACGAATGTAAGGTTTGGTCTCCTCGCACATTTACTTGGGTATGGCAGACCAATCATCTTTGAGGATGCAACTCTTCACGACTGATAACATCGGGTCCTGGCTGGTCCATGTCTTAACTTGTTGAGCCATGATGGGGGTTCCATCACTCTCAAAAGCATCCATAACTAACAATAGGTCCGCCGGTTGTGGCATTTCCACCTCTGGTGTGGACAACGGCAGACGGCTCAAAGCATCGGCACAATTCTTGGTGCCAGGTCTATGGCGAATGATATAATCAGAAGCGGATAATGTCAGCGCCCACCTCTGGATGCGGGATGAAGCATTGGTATTGATACCTTGTTTTCAGAGAACAGTGAAATGAGCGGCTTGTGATCTGTCTTCAGTTCAAACTGAAGACCAAACAGGTAATGATGTATCTTTTTAACCCCATACACACAAGCTAGTGCTTCTTTCTCTACCATGCTAAAGGCTCTTTCTGCTTTAAACATAGAAACATAGAAACATAGAAAATAGGTGCAGGAGTAGGCCAGTCAGCCCTTCGAGCCTGCACTGCCATTCAATAAGATCATGGCTGATCCTTCCTTCAGTACCCCTTTCCTGCTTTCTCTCCTTGATCCCCTTAACCGTAAGGGCAATATCTAACTCCCTCTTCAATATATCCAATGAATTGGCATCAACAACTCCCTGCGACAGGGAATTCACCAGGTTAACAACTCTCTGAGTTTCTCCTCATCTCAGTCCTAAATGGCCTACCCCTTATCCTAAGACTATGTCCCCTGGTTCTGGACTTCCCCAACATCGAGAACATTCTTCCCACATCTAACCTGTCCATTCCCATCAAAATCTTATACGTTTCTATGAGATCCCCTCTCATCCTTCTAAACAGCAGTGAATAAAGGCCCAGTTGATCCAGTCTCTCCTCATATGACAGCCCAGCCATCCCTGGAATCAGTCTGGTGAACCTTCGCTGCACTCCCTCAATAGCAAGAACGTCCGTCCTCAGACCAGGAGACCAAAACTGAACACAATATTCCAGGTGAGGCCTCACCAAGGCGCTGTACAACTGCAGTAAGACCTCCCTGCTCCTATATTCAAATCCCCTAGCTATGAAGGTCAACATACCATTTGCCTTCATTACCGCCTGCTGTACCTGCGTGCCCACTTTCAGTGACTGATGAACCATGACACCCAGGTCTCGTTGCACCTCCCCTTTTTCTAGTCTGTCACCATTCAGATGATATTCTGCCTTCGTGTTTTTGCCCTGAAAATGGATAACCTCCTATTTATCCACATTATACTGCATCTGTCATGTATTTGCCCACTCACCTAATCTGTCCAACTCACCCTGCAGCCTCTTAGCATCCTCCTCACAGCTCACACCGTCACCCAGTTTAGTGTCATCCGCAAACTTGGAGATATTACACTCTATTCCTTCATCCAAATCATTAATGTATATTGTAAAGAGCTGGTGTCCCAGCACTGAGCCCTGCGGCACCCCACTAGTAACTGCCTGTCATTCTGAAAAGGACCCGTTTATCCCG
Organism: Pristiophorus japonicus; assembly: GCF_044704955.1. Lineage (NCBI taxonomy): Eukaryota > Metazoa > Chordata > Chondrichthyes > Pristiophoridae > Pristiophorus > Pristiophorus japonicus. The sequence goes on from NC_091980.1 coordinate 82,088,398, forward strand.
ATTCTCTGCTTCCTGTCTGCCAACCAGTTCTCTATCCACATCAGTACATTATCCCCAATATCATGCGCTTAGATTTTGTACACCAATCTCTTGTGCGGGACCTTGTCAAAAGCCTTTTGAAAGTCCAAATACACCACATCCACTGGTTCTCCCTTGTTCACTCTACTAGTTACATCCTCAAAAAATTCCAGAAGATTCGTCAAGCATGATTTCCCTTTCATAAATCCATGCTGACTCGGTCCGATCCTGTCACTGCTTTCCAAATGGGCTGCTATTTCATCCTTAATGATTGACTCCAACATTTTCCCCACTACTGATATCTCTCTCCCTCCTTTTTAAAAAAATGCCGTTACATTAGCTACCATCCAGTCCATAGGAACTGATCCAGAGTCGATAAATTGTTCGAAAATGATCACCAATGCATCCACTATTTCTAGGGCCACTTCCTCAAGTACTTTGGGATGCAGACTATCAGAACCCGGAGATTTATCGGCCTTTAATCCCATCAATTTCCCTAACACAATTTCCCACCTAATAAGGATATCTTTCAGTTCCTCATTCTCACTAGACCCACTGTCCCCTAGTATATTCGGAAGGTTATTTGTATCTTCCTTTGTGAAGACAGAACCGAAGTATTGTTCAATTGGTCTGCCATTTCTTTGTTCCCCATTATAAATTCATCTGAATCCGATTGCAAGGGACCTACGATTGTCTTTACTAATTTTTTTCTCTTCACATATTTATAGAAGCTTTTGCTGTCAGTTTTTATGTTCCCTGCAAGCTTCTTCTCATACTCTATTTTCCCCCTCTTCATTAAACCCTTAGTCCTCCTCTGTTGAATTCTAAATTTCTCCCAGTCCTCAGGTTTGTTACTTTTTCTAGCCAATTTATATGTCTCTTCCTTGGTTTTAACACTATCCTTAATTTCCCTTGTTAACCATGGTTGAGCCACCTTCCCAGTTTTATTTTTACTCCAGACAGGGATGTACAATTGCTGAAGTTCATCCATCTGATCTTTAAATGTTTGCCATTGCTTATCCACCATCAACCCTTTAAGTATCCTCAAACAAACTTTTTGAAGTATACGCGACTGGTTGAAGTTTACCCAACTCATTAGCTTGTTGGAGTACGCAACCAATTCCATATGACGAAGCATCACAGGCCAATACTAAACATTTACATGGGTCATAATGTACCAGCAGCTTGTTAGAGCAAAGCAAATTAGTGGCTTTCTCAAAAGCTCTGTCTTGAGATGCACCCCACACCCAGTTGTCGCCTTTTCTTAGCCGCATGTGCAGTGGTTCTAATAAGGTGCTCAATTTAGATAAGAAGTTACCGAAGTAGTTGAGTAGACCCAGGAACGAATGCAGCTCCGTCACATTCTGTGGCTTGGGTGCATTCTTGATGGCCTTGGTTTTCGTGTCCATGGGCCTGATGCCATCAGCAGCAATTTTCCTCCCCAGGAATTCGACCGCTGGTGCCATGAAGATGCACTTCGAGCGTTTCAGTCTGAGTCCCACTTTGTCCAGATGATGTAGAACCTCTTCCAGTTTGCTCAGATGTACCTCGGAGTCACAACCTGTGATCAGGGTGTCATCTTGGAACCCGACGGTTCTGGGAACGGACTTCAGTAGACTTTCCATGTTCCTCTGAAATATTGCTGCAGCCGAGTGAATTCCAAAAGACTAGCTGTGATAACTAAACAGTCCTTTAAGCATGTTAATGCACGTAAGTCTCTTTGACATCTCGATCAGCTCCTGTGTCATGTAGGCCGACTTCAAGTTCAGTTTGGTGAACGACTTGCACCCGGCTAGCATTTCAAACAATTCATCAGCCTTCGGTAACAGGTACTGATCCTGTTTCGAAAACCTGTTGATCATAGCCTTGTAGTCTCCACAGATTCTGACTGTACCATCACTTTGCAGCACAGGAACAATGGTGCTGGCCCATTCATTAAATTCAACCGGTGATATGATACCTTCACACTGAAGTCTGTCCAGTTCGATTTCGACCTTCTCCCTCATCACATACAGAACTGCCTGAGCTTTATGATGGACGGGTCTTGCATCCGAGTCCACGTGGATCTGCACCTTGACTCCCATGAAGTTGCCAATGCCTGTTTCAAACAGCAAGGGGAACTTGCTCAGTGCTTGGGCACATGTATCTTTTTCCGACGACAATGTCTTGATGTCATTTCAATCGCATCTGATTTTTTCAAGCCAGTTCCTGCCGAACAGCGTTGGGCCATTGCCTGGGAAAATCCATATAGGTAACATGTGAACCGCATCATCATATGACACTTTAATTGTGGCACTGCCAATCACCATTATGAGTTCATTGGTGTACGTGCGCAACTTGTCATTGACTGGACTCAGCCTGGGCCTCACAGCCATAGTATCCCACAGCTTGTCGAATGCCATCTGGCTCATAATCGATTGACTTGCCCCCGTGTCCAGTTCCATCAATACCAAAACCCCATTAAATTTCACGTTGATTTTTATCGGTTTGCTCTTAGTTAGGAACGAGTACAGTGCATACACTTCCTCCTCTGGTATCTCGGATTGCGTATCAGGATCCGCGCTAGTCAGACCATCATCCTCCGTGTGGTGTGTCACAGCACGCTTGCTCATCTGCGGACACGTGCGCTGGAGATGCCCCACTCTCAGAAAGCCTTTGCAACTATATTGCTTAAATCGGCACTGCTGGTGCCGGTGATTTCTCCCATAATGCCAAAACGGAGAAATTGGATGTATTCCCGCTGGCGGACTTTGGGCAGCTACAGGTTTCGCATATGCTGTCGGGTAGGCCCTGCCTATGTGCCGCTCTGCTGAACACCGAATCAATCATTTACAGTACTTGCCGAGTTTCGATTTTTCACTGATATCTGCTTTAGACTTCTATCCGTCGGCATGCATGACTGAGCGATCGTGATGGTCCTGTTCAAGTCCAACGTCTCCACCGCCAGTCGTTTTCACAGGATCACCTCATGGTTGATGCCGATTGCAAAGAAGTCCCACAGCAGGTCTGCCAACATAGCCCCGAACTTACACGGTCCTGCTAGACGTCTCAGGTCGGCAACGAATTCCGCCGCATTCTGGACCTCTGAGCGAACATGCGTGTAAAATCTGAATCTCGAGATGATGATGCCTTCGTCTGGCTTACGGTGGTCCTGTACCAGTGTACACAATTCTTCATGTGTCTTCACTGTTGGACTCACAGGCAGGAGTAGATTCTTTATCAGACCATAAATTTTTGGACCGCAACCCGTGAGAAACAGCGCCCGACACTGATCTGCACCGCCGACCTCCTCCATTTTATTGGCCATGAAGAGCTGGCTCAAATGGTTCACAAAGTCTGCTTAATCTTCTTCCACGAATCGCTCCAACAATCCAATTGTGCTCATTTTTGCATGCAAAGGTTCTTGTTGCCTCATCGCCAAATGTTGTGTATGCAATAACTGTTAGACTGAGTACTGTTTAACTTCAAGAGATATAACCTTGGCTCTTCCTTATTAAGGTTCAAAGTGACTAATATACAAAATGGCTGGCTTTTTATACTTGGGCTGCACGTACGTGCGTGTAACCCAATGGCCTCCAACAGATCCCAAAAGTACATACATGACAATGTGATTGCTGCCAGTTCGAGCATGCATGCATAGCTGCTTTCTCTTCCTCCTTCTCCGACTGCTTAATTGCAACAGCCACTATTTCCATGATCCAGGACAGAATGTATTCACTTTGGTGGTGAAACTTTGAAGTCTCAGTCATTGTTACATGTGACCTACTCCAGGTCTAATCTGAAATTGAAAAATTCCCTTTGAGTATTTCCTACCCAGCGTGACTCTACAAGGGAGTGAAATTCTGCAGGAGCTCTGTGGTAAGATTGACCAAAGATCCACCAATACATCGGGGGAAATGGCAGAAGTTCGCCCCCCTCTCCCCACTTTCATAATGTACCTTTAAATAGGCATTAAGTTAAAAATATGGTTTTATCTCTTACTTTTTGTTTAAGTGTCATAAACCCGTTGGGAGAAACCTGTAGAGGAAACCTAAACCAATGACAATGCTTTCTGCAGGCATTGCAAGCCTTATTATAACTACGTTCTCAATAAAATTATGATCCAGTAAACATTAAACTTTAAGGCAGTTCAGTGGACTGCTTGAAATGTTTCAAATTTGTTAGTGCAGTTATACTGCATCCATACAAAGTCAAAATGGTATGAAACTACCTTGTTTAGGTGGTCTCATATCGTTAGCAAAACCAGGCACACTGCTCATCCTGTCACTGTGAACTGAAAAATGCTTCAGACCCTGTTGTATCTTACATTATTATATATAACTGTATCCTAACATGCTATACATGACTGTAATAAGATATAACCTGTAACCACCAGCATAACTTACCACCAGGGGTGCACTTGCAAGAGACAGGTATATAAGGACAGGTCTCAGGCAAGTGCAGCATTCCAGAGCTGTGAAATAAAGGTGCAGGTCCAGAGTGACCTTGACTTTACTACATGCCTCATGTGAATCTGTACTGAGGGGACAGGACTTTACAGTGGCGACGAGTTACGGGATTACAGAATCCACAGAATGGCGAACAACGGATCAGATGAAAAGTACAATGCGGGAGACAATTGGGAGGACTTTATAGAAAGGCTCCAGCAAAGCTTTGTAACCAAAGACTGGTTAGGCGACGATAAGGCAGACAAGAGAAGAGCCCATCTCTTGACCAGCTGTGGCTCGAAAACATACGCTTTAATGAAGGATTTGTTGGCACCCAAGAAACCAGCAAGCAAGTCGTTTGAAGAATTGAGCACATTGGTAAGAGACCACCTGAAGCCAGCGAGCAGCCTACACATGGCCAGACACAGGTTCTACAAATACAGACGCTGTGTGGGCCAGAGCATACCCGACTTCGTGGCGAAACTTCGGAGGTTGGCTAGTTTATGTGAGTTCTCCGATGAACTGAGGAGAGAAATGCTGAGAGACTTTTTCATTGAAGGTATAGGCCATGCAGGCATATTCCGAAAGCTCATAGAGACCAAGAACCTGACCTTAGAGGCAGCAGCACTGGTTGCACAGACATTCTTGGTAGGGGAAGAAGAAACGATATTGATTTACAATGCAGGTACGACAACTTACGAAATATCAGAACAAGAAGTTCACAGCACTAAACAAGCTGCTACCCCCACACACAGACAAAACCGGGAGAATAGGCTCTTGACAGCAGGCAGAAGCCATCAAGGGCCACAGGAACGGCCGTTCACACCTCATCAACCCACAATGCAAGCAAACAACTACAAACTGAGAGAAGCTCAAGAGAGATCAGCCAGACGCAGCTCATTTTTTGGGAACACTTTGAACAATGGAACAGGTCTGTGCTGGAGGTGTGGGGGTGGGCACTCGTCAAGGGGATGTCGATTTCAGCAGGCTGTTTGCAGAAATTGTGAATATACAGGGCATTTGGCCCGCATATGCAAAAAGACGGCAGCTCTGCTGGTATACGAATCAGATGAGTCAGAAAGCGGACCAGAAGATGGTAGGGACAGTACCCGGGACACCGATGTACAGCGGGTCAACACGATCAATGGCCGCTGCTCCTACAACAGGACGCCTCCTATAATGATGAGGGTCCTACTCAACGGAATATCTGTCAACATGGAGTTGGATACGGGAGCGAGTCAATCTCTCATATGCGCTCAACAATTTGAACAACTGTGGCCGCATAAAAGAGACAGACCAAAACTCACAAGGGTCGACACCAAACTAAGGACCTATACCAAAGAAATCGTACCAGTACTCAGCAGCATCATGCTCTCTGTCACACACAAAGGGACAGTGAACTGACTTCCCTGGTGGATTGTCCCCGGAGACCCCCCAGCACTGCTGGGGAGAAGCTGGCTGGCAAAAATAAACTGGAAATGGGATGATGTCCATGCCATGTCATTAGAGGAACGGACCTCCTGCTAAACAGTTATGAAGCGATTTGAACATCTCTTTCAGCCAGGTGTGGGCACTTTCAAAGGGGCCAAAGTCAAAATCTACATCACACAGGATGTTAGACCGGTCCATCACAAGGCCAGAGCTGTACCTATGTGATGAGGGAAAAGATTGAACACGAACTAGACAGGCTTCTGCGGGAAGGCATTATATCACCTGTGGAATTTAACGACTGGGCAAGTCCCATCGTCCCAGTCATGAAGCCTGATGGATCCGTACGAATCTGTGGGGACTACAAATCTACCATAAACAGAGTCTCCCTACCCGCTGCCCAGAGCGAAGGACTTATTTGCCACATTGGCTGGAGGTAAACTTTTCTCAAAATTAGACCTCACATCTGCGTTTATGACGCAAGAATTGACCGAGCAATCCAAGCTACTCACCACCATCAGCATACATCGAGGCCTTTTCATATACAATCGATGCCCATTCGGCATCAGGTCGGCAGCTGCCATATTCCAGCGCAATATGGAGATTCTGCTTAAGTCCATCCCGGGGACGGTTGTATTTCAAGACGAAATACTTATCACGGGCAGGGACACCGACTCCCATCTCCGTAATTTGGAGGAAGTACTAAAGCGGTTGGATCGGGTAGGCCTACGAGTCAAGAAATCCAAGTGCCTGTTTCTCGCACCCAAGGTTGAATTTTTGGGCAGAAGGATTGCCACTGATGGAATCCACCCAACAGAGTCCAAAACAGAAGCAATTCGCCTGGCGCCCAGGCCCTGGAATGTCTCAGAACTGCGCGCCTTTCTCGGGCAACTCAATTACTTTGGGAACTTTATGCAGAACTTAAGCACGCTGCTGGAGCCTCTCCATGTGCTACTCAGGAAGGGGTGCGATTGGTTTTGGGGGGACGCCCAGGAACGCGCCTTCAATAAGGCACGCAACCTTCTGTGTTCCAACAGTGTTTTGACTTTCTTTGATCCAGGTAAAAAGCTAGTTCTCACATGTGATGCGTCAGCGTATGGGGTCGGGTGCGTTTTGCAACATGTCAATAGTGCAGGCAAATTACAACCCATAGCTTATGCCTCCAGGTCACTTTCGCGGGCGGAGCGCGGGTACGGAATGGTAGAGAAGGAGGCGCTCGCATGCGTGTATGGTGTCCAAAAGATGCACAATACCTTTTCGGGGCCAAGTTCACATTAGAAACTGACCACAAGCCCCTCACGTCCCTCCTATCCGAGAGCAAGGCAATAAACGCCAATGCCTCGGCGCGAATTCAACGGTGGTCACTCATGCTGGCGTCCTACGAATATACCATAAGGCACAGACCAGGCACAGAAACTATGCCGACGCGCTCAGCAGGCTACCCCTGGCGACCACGGAAGGGTCTGACGAGCAGGACTGTGAGATCGTCATGGCAATCAATGCCTTTGAGTCCACAGGCAGTGACTAGTGGGGTACCGCAAGGTACTGTGCTGGGGCCCCAGCTGTTTACACTGTACATTAATGATTTAGATGAGGGGATTAAATGTAGTATCTCCAAATTTGCGGATGACACTAAGTTGGGTGGCAGTGTGAGCTGCAAGGAGGATGCTATGAGGCTGCAGAGCGACTTGGATAGGTTCGGTGAGTGGGCAAATGCATGGCAGATGAAGTATAATGTGGATAAATGTGAGGTTATCCACTTTGGTGGTAAAAACAGAGAGACAGACTATTATCTGAATGGTGACAGATTAGGAAAAGGGGAGGTGCAACGAGACCTGGGTGTCATGGTACATCAGTCATTGAAGGTTGGCATGCAGGTACACCAGGCGGTTAAGAAAGCAAATGGCATGTTGGCCTTCATAGCGAGGGGATTTGAGTACAGGGGCAGGGAGGTGTTGCTACAGTTGTACAGGGCCTTGGTGAGGCCACACCTGGAGTATTGTGTACAGTTTTGGTCTCCTAACCTGAGGAAGGACATTCTTGCTATTGAGGGAGTGCAGCGAAGGTTCACCAGACTGATTTCCGGGATGGCGGGACTGCCTATCAAGAAAGATTGGATCAACTGGGCTTGTATTCACTGGAGTTCAGAAGAATGAGAGGGGACCTCATAGAAACGTTTAAAATTCTGATGGGTTTAGACAGGTTAGATGCAGGAAGAATGTTCCCAATGTTGGGGAAGTCCAGAACCAGGGGTCACAGTCTAAGGATAAGGGGTAAGCCATTTAGGACCGAGATGAGAAGAAACTTCTTCACCCAGAGAGTGGTAAACCTGTGGAATTCTCTACCACAGAAAGTTGTTGAGGCCAATTCACTAAATATATTCAAAAAGGAGTTAGATGAAGTCCTTACTACTAGGGGGATCAAGGGGTATGGCGAGAAAGCAGGAATGGGGTACTGAAGTTTCATGTTCAGCCATGAACTCATTGAATGGCGGTGCAGGCTAGGGCCGAATGGCCTACTGCTGCACCTATTTTCTATGTTTCTATGTTTCACAGGTTCGCCCATGACGGCTCGCCAAATCAGAGCCTGGACGGCCAGCGATCCCACGTTATCCTCAGTAAAAAGATGTGTCCTAACCGGTGACTGGGCAGAGGCACGCGATGCCTGCCCCGAGGAATTAAAACCCTTTCACAGGCGCGTGCATGAGCTATCACTCCAAGCAGACTGCCTGATGTGGGGCAGCCGAGTAGTCATGCCTCTTCGAGGCAGAGAGGCATTTGTCCGGGAGCTCCACCGCGAGCACCCGGGGATCGTTCTCATGAAGGCCATAGCCAGATCCCATGTCTGGTGGCCTGGTATTGACGCGGACTTGGAGCTCTGCGTCCGAAGGTGCACCATTTGTGCCCAACTCAGCAATGCCCCCAGGGAGGCTCCACTGAGCCCCTGGCCCTGGCCTACCAAACCGTGGTGGTGGGTGCACGTAGACTATGCGGGCCCATTCATGGGCAAAATGTTCCTCGTAGTTGTAGATGCATTTTCAAAGTGGATCGAATGCACCATTTTAAACTCTGGCACAACCTCCACCACTGTGGAGAGCCTCGCAACCATGTTTGCAATGCACAGAATCCCTGACATATTGGTCAGTGACAATGGTCTGTGCTTCACCAGCGCAGAATTCCAAGACTTTATAATTGACCATGGCCTAAATCACGTCAAGATGGCACCGTTCAAGCTGGCCTCCAACGGCCAGGCGGAGAGAGCAGTGCAAATCATTAAACAAGGCATGCTTAAAATCCAAGGTCCTACGCTGCAGGGTCGCCTGTTGCGACTGCTGCTGGCATACAGATCTCGTCCGCACTCATTGACTGGGATCCCCCCGCGCAACTGTTGATGAAAAGGACTTTAAAAACAAGGCTCTCATTAATCCTCCCAGACATGCACGAAATCGTTGAGGCAAAGTGCCGTAAGCTGACTGAGTACAATGACAAAAATTCGAGGGGGTTGATGGAATGAGATAGGGGACAAAGTGTTTGTACTAAACTATGGCAGGGGTCCCAAATGGCTTGCAGGGACAATAACGGGCAAGGAAGGAAACAGGCTACTGGTAGTACAAATGGACAATGGCAAAACCTGCCGGAGGCATGTAGACCAAGTCAAAAGCAGATTTATCAACAACACTGCGGAACCAGAGGCAGACTACAATGTGGAACTCGCAGCACTCCTGGTGGACAGACAGAGGGAACAACCTGAGGAAAGGGCAATCCCAACAGACAGCCCAGACGAGTCAACAATAATCACACCAATCGAAACAGACAGCCCAGGTGAGATACCAGCAACCACACCCAAAGAAAAACAGACACCAAGGCAAACAACTGAACCACAACTCAGACACTCAACGCGAGAGCGTAGACCACCTGAGAGACTGAACCTATAAAGACAATGAGACCTTGGGGGAGGGTGATGTCATGTATCTTACATTATTATATCTAACTGTATCCTAACATGCTATACATGACTGTAATAAGATATGACTTGTAACACCCAGCATACCTTACCACCAGGGGTGCACGTTCAAGAGACAGGTATATAAGGACAGGTCTCAGGCAAGTGCAGCATTCCAGAGCTGTGAAATAAAGGTGCAGGTCCAGAGTGACCTTGACTTCACTACATGCCTCGTGTGAATCTGTACTGAGGGGACAGGACTTTACACCCTGTATGAAGCATGCAATATAACTGGCCCATTAGCGCTGTAAAAAATGTACGTGCCTTCTTTACACATCTGAGAAGCATATCAGTGAGGAACAGTACAAAGGATATATACTTAGATTCAGTGAAATACAAGTCATTCTTGATTATGCTTCATTCAACAAGCATTGAGTGTTGAAGAATCCACACACCTTTAATGGACTGACTTATACGTTTATTGACTGTGAAACACTCTCGGACATTCAGTGATCAGGAAAGATGCTGTCTAAATGTAACTGCTTGTTTACTTGCTAAGCATAAACTCCCAATATGAATCTCTTTTTTGAAAAAAATATACATATACTTTTATTTTGTGTTCAAGTAATTCGGAATCATTCCCCTAACCCAGTCAGCCCCACCTCCCTAGATAGAGTATCCAACCATGTGTCTCTCACTGTTACACCCATTATTTGAAAAACAAAGTGCTGGATGGGACTGCACAGTTTCAGACTGTTTGAAGACCAGAGGCTGGATTTTCAGCGCAATTTCAATGTTTCCGGGTGCAATTCGAGGCGGAGCGAAAAATTTAGCGCCGGATTAATGTTAGCGCCAGAGCGAGGAACTTTTGCCGAATGAAAGTTCACGAGGAGCATCAACTCCAGCGGTGCACCACAGACTTTGTGCGGTGGAGCCGAAAGTTCCGCCGCTGAAAACATTAGTCGTTCTGTGCATGCACCAATTTTATGGTCTGGTCTCCTGTCGCAAATGCTAATGCAGGGCACAGCCGTGCGCATGCACAGTTCAACCAGAGCTGTATCAGCCATTTCACATTTGGATTTTGTTCATGGAGTACGACGATTCCAGACAGCGTGCCAGGTGATTCAGCCACGAGGCTAATGAAGCTCTAGTGGGGGCTGTGGAAAACAAATGGCAGGAGAAGAAAATTGCATCTTCAGGGTGGTTCTAGACCACTGCCATCGATATTTAAAATGATTTGGAGGGAGATAGCAGAGGAAGTCTCTGCCTTAGACATTGTGATCAGGACTGACACACAGTGCCGAAAGAAGTTTAATGATCTTATGAGGGTCTCAGAGTGAGTACAATTTTAATTCATGCATTCCTTCATTACTTCAATTATAAATCTAACATACTATTTATTCTCATGCTGTTGGTGCCTCTCAGCACTCTATGGGTTGCCTCCTAAAATGCATGACATATAGGTAGGCTTAATTCGGCATCTGATTTGCCATGAATGATATTTACATATTATTAAGATTGCTTTCTGAGATCTCATAAGATGGCTCCCCACTTTGATGTCCTCCTGATGAACCACAAGGCCATTAAACAGAGGACTCTATTACATTCAGACAGTATGGTATAAGTGCTTTGGTGGCTATCTGTGCCACAAGAGCAGATGGACCCGCTTGTAACCATTCCCATTTTTATCTTTGCAGGCAAAGAACTCTCATAATCGCCACAAGCAGGTGCGGACAGGCAGTAGTCCACCACAGATCCTGCCACTCACCGGCATTGAGGAGAGAGTGACAGGCCTCATCGGCATCACTGGTCAGGCAGCTGCCACTGGGGGCGCTGATCCCACTCAGATACTGAGGGCAAGTCCTGCACACTCTCTGGGCTGGGTTGGGGCAATGTCCTGCAGTGCCTCTGGACTATGGTTAGGGCAATGTCCTGGACACTCCCTGGACTGGGTTGGGGCAATATCTTGCAGTGCCCATGGACTAGATATAATGGAATAGTGGTGGTCCTTTAAATAAGCCTGTGCTATGCAACCTTCCTCATGTCACCCTGCCCCCTCCCCTGCTGCTAACCACTCGTCTGTTGATTTCTACTTCCAGGTGACCTGCCACAGGTGCAGCAACCCTCAAGGAACCACTCCACGTCAGGCCATCGTCAGGAGAGGAGGAAGAGGAGGATACCGATGAGCCGACTCCGGCGCAGCATCAATCGGCCCCTGTTCCACCACCAGCACTAAGCTCCTCTGAGGATGACGTGACGTTCTCAGGATTCCAGGAATCCGAGGCTCCAGGGACCAGTGGCGTACAGCGACGCAGTGCTGGGGTTGAACCCTGCAGGCCATCTCTCCGGAAGATGAGTCGGCAAAGTCGATCTGCCGACAGGCAGGCAGATGTGGAACTGGACATGGTGGGAATGTCCAGGGAGAGCATCCAGATCAGCTGTCAGCTCCTTGATGTCTTGGGTAGAATTCCCGTGAGCATTGACAGTCTAAAAGCAACCATTACGGAGGTAGGGTCACAGATTGTCTGTGCGAGCCATGATACCAGCGAGGGCATCAATGCCCACACAAGGCTGGTGGCCTCCAGCAGTGACACTGGAGTCCCAGAGAGTGTGCTGCGAGCCAGCAGAATATGGTGTATCACAGGCAGAAGCTCTGCTTCAGCTTGGGCAGGTAATGCAGTCCATGCCTGCCTCCATACTCTCTGCATTCCCCACTGCCACTGTTCCGAAGTAGGCCAGCAAGGTGCTCCGGTTGCTAGGGGCTAGCTCCGTCGGCGACTGAGTGGCTCCAGGGTTATGGGACCTGGTGTCATTCCTCTGGATGACAGCATTCCGTCTCCCCCCACTCAGTCGCTAACCAAGCATCAACAATGGTTGTCACCCAAACCACCTGTGACTGGAAACACTGATGAAGAGGCTAGCCAGTCAGAAATCAGGCCTTCCAAGCCACGAGCTGGTCCAGTGCTTGCCCAGACGCTGTCTCTCCCTCCAACACAGCAGCACTCTGGCAACCTTACTGCATGCCATCTTGGTGCCACTTTGGGTAGGAGCAGCAGGCAAGGGAGGGTGATAAGGGAAAGGGGTTCAAAAGACAGTGGGAAAAAATAGTACAGCAGGATATGATGTTGCTGCATTATGTTGTTGATGCTGGATGCATCATATGTTTTATGTTACAGTATTATTATGTTACATATTATTTTACAGTATTACACTGGATTATGTTCTGATAATGTTGTTGAATTATCACACTGCTGGATGCAGCTCATTTTATTTTATTGTATTTAAGTCTCACAATGAAGGTTACAAGCTTACAATGTTACAATGTTCCATAATTTTTTTTCTGTACCTTAACCATTTCTGTGTAGTGTCTCATTTACAGAATAACAGGGAATAGTCAGCAAGGTGGGATAGAGTGGCCAGGGAATGGTCAAATGTGCCCTTCACTTTTCAAGCAAAACAGTCAAATATGAGCTGCCAAAGTAAAGCTGTTGCAGCGGTGAAATCTCCATGATGCCTCCCCTCTGGTTGTGGTGGTGGTGGTTGTGGTGGCATGGATTCCTTGCCAGGCTCCTCTTCCTCGTTTTCCACCTTCTCCTCCTCCCACCCCCTTCCCCCTTTCTCCTGAGGTGTTCCTGCAATCCCCATTGGCAATTCCTGTCCCCTCATGATGGCTAAGTTGTGCAGCATGCAGCACACCACAATGAACTCAGAAACCTGCTGAGGAGAGTATTGCAGGCAGCCTCCAGAGTGGTCCAGGCATTGGAAGGGCTGCTTGAGCACTCCAATTGTCTGTTCGACGATGTTGAGTGTGGCTGCATGGCTCTCATTGTAGCGATGCTCGGCTTCTGTTTGAGGGTTACGGAAGGGCATCATGAGCCAGGTGGCGAGGCCGTAATCTTTGTCCTCCAGCATCCAGCACTGGCCTGTGGTTGACACTGGAATATGCATGGGACACTGCTCTCAAACAAAATGAAAGCATCATGGATGCTCCCTGGATATTGGGCATTGACTTCCATGATGTGTTGAGTATGGCCGCAGATGATCTGTACGTTCATGGAGTGCAATCCCTTTTGGTTTTGGAAAACCTCTGCATTTTGTAAAGGTGCGCGCAGGGCGATGTGCGTATTGTCAAGGGCACCCTGAACCTTGGGGAAGCCAGAAAATCATCTAAAATCTACAACCCTCTCAATTTAGGTCTCCCTGGTCATTGGGAAGTTTATGAAGTCCATTCTGCGTGCGTACAGTACATTAGTCACCTGCCGAATGCTGCAATGTGTAGCATACTGCGAGATGGAGCATAGATCCCCCAATGATGCCTGAAAGTAGCAGGAGGCATAGAAGGCAAGTACCGTAGTCACCTTCACCTCGATGGGCAGTGCAGTCCAGTTGCTGCTGGTAGGCTGTAGGTCTGCCTGTATGAGCTGGCCATACCACTTTACGTACATAGTTATTCAATGCACAGCATTTCAAGCTGTTTGATCTTGAAATTCTAAGTGATTTGCCAGTGGCACAGTCCAGTCAACTGTATCAGCTGTGACCATCTCTTTTCAGAAGTGCAGCCTTCTAACGCACTGTGCCTCAGAGAGCTGGAGGAATGAACGATGTTTTCTGTAAACTCGTGGGGAGTAAGATCTCCTCCCCATACATCTGCAGCCTCTTCGATTATGTTGCAAATGATCAACAATAAGCCTTTTTCCAGCTTGAAGCCTTATGAATATAGCAGCCGGAATTACTGGCTCCTGACCTAGGATGGCTCCCATCTTTTACAATGTCCTTAAATATCCTTTATAAAACAAACTAGAAACTCACATAAATTTCACAATCAAAAGTATTCAGTAATGCAGCGTTCTTCTCCCAATCCTTTTAGCACTCACAATTGTGACTTTCTCCTTCGCTGTCAACATGGCGGCATTAGTGCCTCGGGCAGACGCTAAATCAGGCGAAATGCTCGAAAGTTCTGCCTGGGTTGCTAGCGCAGCGATGCACAATGACTTACGTCATCCCAATGATCAAAACAGCGGCGGAACGTTAAGTTTTAGTGCTGCCGCAAAACCATTGCCGACAGTTCTGCCCGGGCACAAAATCATGTGCGCCTCGTTTCACGCCCCCAAAAATTATTTTTGTGCCCCATCGAGGCGCCAAATTGGGCGCAAATCAGCCTAAGATCCAGCTCTAGGATCTCAAACCCTGCACCCAGCTCATGGTCTAAAGTGCAGTAGTGATACCCGCCTTCCGATATGCTTCAGAGACATGGACCATGTACAGTTGGCACTTCAAAGCACTGGAGAAGTACCACCAATGCTGCCTCCATCAGTGTTCTCACTCAGGCCAACATCCCCAGCATTGAAGCATTGACAACGCTCGATCAACTCCAATGGACAGGCCACATCGTCCGCATGCCTGATACTAGAATCTCAAAACAATCGCTCTACTCAGAGCTCCGACATGGCAAGCAAGTCCCAGGTGGTCAGAGGAAATGCTTCAAGGACACCCTCAAAACATCCCCACTGACACCTGGGAATCTCTGGCCCAAGACCACTCAAAGTGGAAGAGAAGAATCCGGGAAGGCGGCGAACACCTGAAGTCTCTTCGCCGGGAGCATGCGGAAGCCAAACACAAACAGCGGAAGGAGCGCACGACAACCCAAGTACCCCATCCACCCGTCCCTTCAACCATCATCTGCATTATCTGTGTCAGCGATTGTAGATCCCACATTGCTCTCATCAGTCACCTGAGAACTGATATTAGTGTTGAAGCAAGTCATCCTCGACTCCGAGGGACTACCTAAGAAGAAGAAGTGTGTTCAATTCATTCACACACAGAATGATAATTAGTCAGGAGATGGTTGGGAGGAGGTTAGCAGAATGCAGGACTTCTCGTAATTGATCTTTACTTTTTTTAAATAATCATAGGAGAACCAAGATATTTTGCCACCAATAGAATCAAACTAAGGCTCTCAGCATCCTTTTAATAATTTGGCTGTGCAGCCGATTGCTGAGAAATGTTACAAATTGCAAAGTTTATTTGCAAGTCTTAGAATTCACAGAATCCAAGGTATTAAGGGCCCGAGTTTGCCGAAAGCTAAGTTCCGCCCAAGTACCGTCCAAAGGAGCGCTGAGATCCTGACGCTAGTTTGGATCCTGACGGAAGTTTCATGGAAAAATCTGGGAAAGACCGTCCGGTGACAAAAATGGGACTTACGCCCCGATTCTGGGTGACAGCGGGTGGTAGCTCCCGTTCTTGGCAGAAAATGTAATCCTCGGTAAAGTATGGCCGAGGATTGAATCGGGCCCAGGAAGGGGGGAACTGATGAGATAAAATAAATTCTAAACATGAAAAACAAACACTAGAAATCCTTCAGGGGACCTGAATCCCTGGAAAAAAAAAGAAAAGAAGTGGACTCACCTTTTTTTGCAGGTCTTCATACTTACCGTGAGGTCAGACCTGCCTCCACGAGGCGATCCTTTCCCCTGCTGGAGTGGAGGACCGCCCGGACCAAACTGGCAGCTTGGCAGGCGGGAGGACTCTTCTGGGTGTTTCACGCCGGCGCACGCCAGCGGACGGTAACAGCGGTCTTCTCTCCCCACCGGCGGGAGGCCTCCACCAAACTTGCTCGGAGGGGAGACCACCCAGAAACCAGAGAGACCGCCGAGAAAACTCAGCGGCAGCAGAAGGTAATCCACCAATTTCGCGCCCTTACTCTCCAAATGAATAACATATAGCCCATTTCCACAGTGGAAGGAAGTTGGTTTCTGTTATGTATTTAACCCCTTGTAACCTGTATTACACTATCACCAGAGGGCCTACCTGTTGGAGTCCCAAGGTATCCCAGCATCCCTTGGGAGCACTGTATAAAAGCAGGCCACCCACGAGGTACCTGCACTCTGGAGTCTTATCAAAGGAACTAAGGTCACACTTGCTCATTGTACACAGTACTCAGTTTCATCCTTTATTATGAGTGCACTAATTGGCAACGAAGTAGCGAAAATGCAAAGAGCAGTTGGTATCCTGGAGAAGTTCTCAGAGGGGGACGATTGGGAGGCCTTCATGGAGAGACTCGACCAATATTTGTGCCTAACGAGCTGGAAGGGGACGAGAATGCTGCCAAAAGAATGAGCGATCCTCCTAACTGTCTATAGGGCAACAACCTATGGCCTCATGAAGAATCTCCTAGCTCCGGCAAAACCAACAGAGAAATCCTGTGAAGAATTGTGTACGCTGGTCTGGGAGCACCTAAATTCTAAGGAAGGCATTTTGATGGCGAGATATCAGTTCTACACGTGTCAACGATCGGAGGGCAAGGAAGTGGCGAGGTATGTCGCTGAACTAAGGCGCCTCGCAGGACATTGTGAGTTTGAGGGATTCCTAGAACAAATGCTCAGAGACATTTTTGTACTGGCCATTGGCCATGAGACAATCCTTCGCAAACTGTTGATTAGAGAAACTCCGAATCTAAGTAAAGCCATAACGATAGCCCAGACATTTATGTCCACCAGCGACAAAACTAAACAGAGTAAAGAAGTTTCGGCCAGTACTGTGCAGAAAGTAACGTCGGTTTCAAGCAGAAATATACATCGCAGAACAGACACGCCGGCTGCTGCTGCCCGAACTCAGATGACCCAGAGTCTGCCATCAATCGTTAATGCGAGGCAGTTAACACCTTGTTGGCGTTGTGGAGAAGATCAGCAGCAGCATCAATGCTGCTTCAAGCACTATGCATGCAACAGTTGCAGAATAATGGGACATCTCCAGCGAATGTTCAGGCGAGCGGCAAATCCTGAAAATCCTGCAAACCACCACTTTGCAGATGAAGAGCGATCCGCTGAGGAGCAGGCTGAATTGGAGACTCGTACCGAGGAGGCAGAAGTGTATGGTGTTGTGTATCTGTAAAGCATGCACTCCCATGTTGCACTACCAGGGAGCACATCCCCTGAAGTCCCAAGGGATCCCAGCATGCTTTACAGATACCAGCAGCATGTAAAGCCTGTTCCTCACTCTGGAGTGTCTTAATAAAGACTGCGGTCACTGTTACTTTAACCTCCCTGTGTGCAGTCTCATCTGAGTTAGGAACAGAATAACTGGCGCCGAATATACGAATCCAACGCAAAGATGCAGCAAACTGTGGGCAGCCTGGAGAAGTTCTCGGAGGGTGAGGACTGGGAAGCCTACGTTGAACGGCTAGACCAGTACTTTATAGCCAACGAGCTGGACGGAGAAGGAAGAGCTGCAAAAAGGAGAGCGGTCCTCCTCACGGTTTGCGGGGCACCAACCTACAGCCTCATGAAGAATCTTCTGGCTCCGGTGAAACCAACAGCTAAGTCGTATGAGGAGCCAAGGGAGAGCGTGCTGATGGCGAGGTATCGGTCCTACACGTGCCAGCAATCTGAAGGTCAGGAAGAGGCGAGCTACATCGTCGAGCTAAGGCGACTTGCAGGACAATGTGAGGAGCAAATGCTCAGAGACTTTTTTGCACTGGACATTGGCCACGAGACCATCCTACGAAAACTTTTGACTTTCGACCCTCAGTAAGGCCATTGTGATAGCACAGGTGTTTATGTCCACCAGTGATAACACCAAACAAATCTCTCAACACACAAGTGCTAGCAATGTTCATAAATTAACTGGAACAGTGTTTGCGAGCAGAAATGTACAGGGCCGAAACCATGAGTCTGCAATTGCCCACAGGCCTCAGGTGACCCAAATGACTCAGAGTCTGCAACAAAGGATGAATGCAAGGCAATTCACACCTTGTTGGCGTTGTGGAGGCTTCCATTCAGCCTATTCATGCCACTTCAAAGGGTATGTTTGCAAGAGCTGTGGAACAATGGGGCACCTCCAACGAGCTTGCAGATGAGCTGCAAGCTCTGAAAAACCTGCTAACCACCACGTGGCAGAGGAAGATCGGTCCATGGTGGATCAAAGCAATTTTGAGCCTCAAAGAGAGGAGGCAGATGCTGAAGTACAGGGGGGGCACACATTTTCGATGAAATGTCCACCTATAATGCTAAATGTAAAATTGAATGGCTTAAGCATGGCCATGGAAATGGACACTGGTGCTAGCCAATCCATCATGAGTAAAAAGATGTTTGAGAGACTGTGGTGCAACAAGGCACTCAGACCAGCCCTGAGCCCCATCCACACGAAACTGAGAACATACACCAAAGAGCTTATCACTGTCTTGGGCAGCGCCATGGTCAAGGTCACATATGAAGGCACGGTACACGAACTGCCACTCTGGATTGTCCTGGGCAATGGCCCCACACTGCTTGGAAGGAGCTGGCTGGGCAAAATCCGCTGGAACTGGGATGACATCCGAGCGCTATCATATGTCGAGGAGGCCTCATGTACCCAAGTTCTTAACAAATTTTCTTCCCTTTTTGAGCCAGGCATTGGAAACTTTTCCGGGGTGAAGATGCGGATCTACTTGGTCCCAGAGGCACGACCCATTCACCACAAGGCCTGAGCGGTACCTCACATGATGAGGGAGAGAGTGGAAATCAAGCTGGACAGGCTGCAACGCGAGGGCATCATCTCCCCAGTGGAATTCAGCGAGTGGGCCAGCCCGATTGTTCCAGTACTCAAAAGTGATGGCACGGTCAGGATTTGCGGCGATTATAAAGTAACTATTAATCGTTTCTCGCTACAGGAACAATACCCGCTACCTAAGGCAGACGACCTATTTGCGACGCTGGCAGGAGGCAAGACGTTCACCAAGCTCGACCTGAATTTGGCCTACATGACGCAGGAGCTGGAGGAGTCTTCGAAGGGCCTCACCTGCATCAACACGCATAAGGGACTGATCATCTACAACAGATGCCCGCTTGGAATTCGGTCGGCTGCAGCGATCTTCCAGAGAAATATGGAGAGCCTACTCAAGTCGGTAGCACGCACTGTGGTTTTTCAGGACAACATATCGGGACACCGTCGAGCACCTACAAAACCTGGAGGAGGTCCTCCAGTGACTGGATCGCGTAGGGCTGTGGCTGGAGAGGTCGAAATGCATCTTCATGGCAACAGAAGTGGAGTTTTTGGGCCAAGACAGAGGCTATCAGGAACGCACCCAGGCCACAGAATGTCACGGAGCTGCAGTCGTTCCTGGGACTCCTCAACTATTTTGGTAACTTCCTACTGAGGTTAAGCACCCTCTAAGAGCCCCAACATGTGTTATTGCGTAAAGGTGAGAACTGGGTTTGGAGAAAAAAACAAGTAATTGCTTTTGAGAAAGCCAGAAACATTTTATGCTCCAACAAGCTGCTTGTATTGTATAAACCATGAAAAAGACTTCTGCTAGCATGTGATGCGTCGTCGTACGGAGTCGGGTGTGTATTACAACAAGCTAACGTTGCGGGGAAGTTGCAAGCTGTCGTCTATGCATCCAGGAGCTTGTCTAAGGCTGAGAGGGCCCACAGCATGATTGAGAAAGAGGCATTAGCGTGTGTGTTCGAGGTAAAGAAAATGCATCAGTACCTGTTTGGCCTCAAATTTGAGCTGGAAACCGATCACAAGCCCCTCATATCCCTGTTCGCTGAAAACAAGGGGATAAATACTAATGCCTCAGCCCGCATACAATGGTGGGCACTCGCGCTATCAGCATATAAGTATACCATCCGCCACAGGCCAGGCACCGAGAACTGTGTGGATGCTCTCATTTGGCTACCATTGCCCACCACGGGGGTGGAAATGGCGCAGTCTGCAAACTTGTTGATGGTGGTGCAGCCCACAGACTTGTTGATGGTCATGGAAGTGTTTGAAAATGATAAATCACCTGTCACGGCCTACCAGATTAGGACTTGGACCAGCCAAGATCCTCTGCTGTCCCGAGTAAAAAACTGTGTACTGCATGGGAGCTGGGACAGCGTCCCCGTTGAAATGCAAAGGCTAATCAAGCTGTTCCAGTGGTGAAAGGACGAGCTGTCCATTCAGGCAGACTGACTGTTGTGGGGTAACCATATAGTGCTACCCAAAAAGGGCAGAGACGTTCATCTTGGATCTCCACAGCACACACCCGGGTATAGTAATGATGAAAGCAATAGCCAGATCCCACGTGTGGTGGCCCGGTATCAACTCTGACTTAGAGTCCTGTGTACGGCAACGCAGCATGTGTGCTCAGTTGAGCAACGCGCCCAGAGAGGCACCACTAAGTTTGTGATCTTGGCCCTCCAGGATCCATATCGACTATGCAGGCCTGTTTCTCGGTAAAATGTTTCTGGTGGTGGTGGATGCTTTTTCAAAATGGATTGAATGTGAAATAATGTCGGGAAGCACCGCCACCACCACCATTGAAAGCCTGAGGGCCATGTTTGCCACCCATGGCCTACCTGACATACTGGTCAGTGACAACGGGCCATGTTTCACCAGTGCCGAATTTAAAGAATTCATGACCCGCAATGGGATCAAACATGTCACCTCGGCCCCGTTTAAACCAGCCTCCAATGGGCAGGCAGAGCGGGCAGTACAAACAATCAAACAGAGCCTTAAACGAGTCACAGAAGGCTCACTCCAAACCCGCCTGTCCCGAGTATTACTCAGCTACCACATGAGACCCCACTCGCTCACAGGGGTGCCCCTGGCTGAGCTAATGAAAAGGACACTTAAAACCAGGCTCTCGCTGGTTCACCCCAACCTGCATGATCAGGTAGAGAGCAGGTGGCAGCAACAAAATGTAAATGATGGTCGCGCCACTGTGTCACGGGAAATTGATCTGAATGACCCTGTGTATGTGCTAAACTATGGACATGGTCCCAAGTGGATTGTGGGCACGGTGATAGCTAAAGAAGAGAGTCGGGTGTTTGTAGTCAAACTAGACAATGGACAGATTTGCAGAAAGCACCTGGACCAAACGAGGCTGCGGTTCACAGACTGCCCTGAACAACCCACAGCAGACACAACCTTTTTCGAGCTCACAGCACACACCCAAAGGATCAATGACACCACCCCGGACCAGGAAATCGAACCCATCACGCCCAACAGCCCAGCAAGGTCAGGCTCACCCAGCAGTCCTGCAGGGCCAACAACACGCCAGCCCAGCGAGGGCACAGCCAACACACCAGAACAGACATTTGTACCGAGGTGATCCACCAGGAAAAGAAAGGCTCCCGACTGCCTCACCTTGTAAATAGATTTCACTTTGACTTTGAGTGGGAGTGATGTTGTGTATCTGTAAAGCATGCACTCCCATGTTCCGCCACCAGGGAGCGCATCCCCCGAAGTCCTAAGGGATCCCGGCAACCCTTGGGAGCACTGTATATAAGCCGGCCCCCAAGCCCTGCTCCTCACTCTGGAGTGTCTTAATAAAGACTGAGGTCACTGTTACTTTAACCTCCCTGTGTGCAGTCTCATCTGTGTTAGGAACACAATATACGGGGTACATACATTCACTACGAAATGTCCACCAACAATGTTGAAAGTTGAACTGGACAGTATTCCAGTATCTATGGAACTGGACACGGGTGCAAGTCAGTCCATAATGTGTAACAAAACCTTCGACAGGCTGTGGAGCAAAAAGGCACACAGCCCCAACCTGAGCCTCATTCACTCCAAACTAAGGACTTACACCAAGGAACTAATCCCTGTAATTGGCAGTTCAGAAGTCAAAGTCTCCTATGATGGAGCAGTACACAAACTCCCGCTGTGGATTATGACAGGGGATGGCCCCACGTTGTTTGGCAGAAGCTGGCTGGGAAAAATCCGCTGGAACTGGGACGACATCCGAGTGCTTTCATCCGTCGACGACACCTCATGTGCCCAGGTTCTGAGCAAGTTCCCATCATTGTTCGAGCCAGGCATTGGAAGCTTCTCGGGGGCGAAAGTGCAGATCCATTTGGATCCCGGTATGTGACCCATCCACCACAAGGCATGGGCGGTACCGTACATGATGCATGAGAAAGTGGAAATTGAGCTGGACAGGCTGCAGCGAGAAGGCATCATCACGCCGGTGGAAATCAATGAGTGGGCTAGTCTGATTGTCCCAGTACTTAAAGGGGACGACACGGTTAGAATTTGTGGGGACTATAAAGTAATGATTTTTGCAACAAGACCAGTACCCGCTACCCAAAGCAGATGACCTATTCGCAACCCTGGCTGGAGGGAAGACGTTCACCAAGCTGGACCTGAGCTTGGCCTACATGACGCAGGAGCTGGAGGAGTCATCGAAAGGCCTCACGTGCATCAACACGCACAAAGGTCTGTTCATCTATAACCGGTGCCCGTTCGGGATTCGATCGGCCATGGCAATCTTCCAACGGAACATGGAGAGCCTGATAAAGTCGGTTCCTCGCACCGTGGTTTTCCAGAACGATATACTGGTTACAGGACGGGACAACATTGAGCACTTGAAGAATCTGGAAGAGGTTCTTAGTCGGCTCAGGTTGAAATGTTCGAAATGTGTTTTCCTGGCACAGGAGTTCGAGTTCTTGGGAAGAAGAATCATGGCAGACGGCATCAGGCCCACCGACGCCAAGACGGAGGCCATCAAGAACGCGCCGAGAGCACAGAACGTGAAGGATCTGCAGTCGTTCCTGGGACTACTTAACTATTTTGGTAATTTCCAACCTGGGTTAAGCACCCTGCTAAAACCCCTACATGCGCTACTGCAAAAGGGCGATGAATGGGTATGGGGGAATTTACAAGAGGCTGCCTTTAAGAAAGTCAGAAATCTGTTGTATTTATAGAAACATAGAAACATCGAAAACATGGAAAAATAGGTGCAGGATTGGCCATTCGGCCCTTCGAGCCTGCACCGCCATTCAATAAGATCATGGCTGATCATTCCTTCAGTATCCCTTTCCTGCTTTCTCTCCATACCCCTTGATCCCCTTAACCGTAAGAGCCATATCTAACTCCCTCTTGAATATATCCAGTGAACTGACATCAACAACTCTCTGCGCCAGGTAATTCACCAGGTTAACAACTCTCTGAGTGAAGAACTTTCTCCTCATCTCAGTCCTAAATGGCCTATCCCTTATCTTAAGACTACGTCCCCTGGTTCTGGACTTCCCCAACATCGGGAACATTCTTCCCGCATCTAACCTGTCCAGTCCCGTCAGCATCTTATATGTTTCTATGAGATCCCCTCGCATCTTTCTAAACTCCAGTGAATAAAGGCCCAGTTGATCCAGTCTCTCCTCATATGACAGCCCAGCCATCCCTGGAAACAGTCTGGTGAACCTTCGCTGCACTCCCTCAATAGCAAGAACGTCCTTCCTCAGACTAGGAGCCCAAAACTGAACACAATATTCCAGGTGAGGCCTCACTAAGGCCCTGTACATCTGCAGTAAGACCTCCCTGCTTCTATATTCAAATCTCCTAGCTATGAAGGCCAACATACCATTTGCCTTCTTTAGCGCCTGTTGTACCTGCGTGCCCACTTTCAGTGACTGATGAACCACGACACCCAGGTCTCGTTGCACCACCCCTTTTCCTAGTCTGCCGCCATTCAGATAATATTCTGCCTTCGTGTTTTTGCCCCCAAAATGGATAACCTCCTATTTATCCACATTATACTGCATCTGCCATGCATTTGCCCACTCACCTAACCTGTCCAAGTCACCCTGCAGCCTCTTAGCGTCCTCCTCACAGCTCACACCGCCACCCAGTTTAGGTTCATCTGCAAACTTGGAGATATTACACTCTATTCCTTCATCCAAATCATCAATGTATATTGTAAAGAACTGGGGTCCCAGCACTGAGCCCTGCAGCACTCCACTAGTCACTGCCTGCCATTCTGAAAAAGACCCGTTTATCCCGACTCTCTGTTTTCTGTCTGCCAACCAGTTCCCTATCCACGTCAGTATATTACCTCCAATACCATGTGCTTTGATTTTGCACAACAATCTCTTGTGCGGGACCTTGTCAAAAGCCTTCTGAAAGTCCAAATACACCTCATCCACTGGTTCTCCCTTGACAACTCTGCTAGTTGCATCCTCAAAAAATTCCAGAAGATTCGTCAAGCATGATTTCCCTTTCATAAATCCATGCTGACTTGATCCGATCCTGTCACCGCTTTCCAAATGCGCTGCTATTTTGTCCTTCATGATCGATTCCAACATTTTCCCCACAACTGATGTCAAGCTAACCGTTCTATAATTAACCGTTTTCCCTCTCCCTCCTTTTTTAAAAAGTGGTGTTGCATTAGCTATCCTCCAGTCCATGGGAACTGATCCAGAATCGATAGACTGTTGGAAAATGATCACCAATGCATCCACTATTTCTAGGGCCACTTCCTTGAGCACTCTGGGATGCAGACTATCAGGCCCCGAGGATTTATTGGCCTTCAATCCCATCAATTTCCCGAACACAATTTCCTGCCTAATAAGGATATACTTCAGTTCCTCCTTCTCACTAGACCCACTGTCCCCTAGTACCTTCGGAAGGTTATTCGTGAAGACAGAACCAAAGTATCAGTTCAATTGGTCTGCCATTTCTTTGTCCCCATTATAATTTCACCTGAATTCGGCTGCAAGGGACTTACGTTTGTCTTTACTAATCTTTTTCTCTTCACATACTTATCGAAGCTTTTGCAGTCAGTTTTTATATTCCCTGCAAGCTTCCTCTCGTACTCTATTTTCCCTCTCTTAATTAAACCCTTCGTCCTCCTCTGTTGAATTCTAAATTTCTCCCAGTCCTCAGGTTTGTTGCTTTTTCTAGCCAATTTATATGCCTCTTCCTTGGCTTTAACACTATCCTTAATTTCCTTTGTTAGCCATGGTTGAGCCACCTTCCCAGTTTTATTTTTACTCCAGTCAGGGATGTACATTTGCTGAAGTTCATCCATGTGATCTTTAAATGTTTGCCATTGCTTATCCACCGTCAACCCTTTTAGTATCGTTTGCCAGTCTATTCTAGCCAATTCACGCCTCATACCGTCGAAGCTACCTTTCCTTAAGTTCAGGACCCTAGTTTCTGAATTAACTTTGTCACTCTCCATCTTAATACCATATTATGGTCACTTTTCCCCATGGGGCCTCGCACAACAAGATTGTTAATTAGTCCCTTCTCATTACACAATACCCAGTCTAGGATGGCCAGCTCCCTGTTGATTCCTCGACATATTGTTCTGGAAAACCAGGAAATCCAGGAAATCCTCCTCCACCGCATTGCTACCAGTTAGATTAGCCCAATCAATGTGTAGATTAAAGTCGCCAAAGTCGCCCATGATTACTGCTGTATCTTTATTGCACACATCCCTTATTTCTTGTTTGATGCTGTCCCCAACCTCACTACTACTATTTGGTGGTCTATACACAACTCCCACTAGCGTTTTCTGCGCTTTGGAATTCCGCAGCTCTACCCATACCGATTCCACATCATCCAGGCTAATGTACTTCCTTACAATTGCATTGATTTCATCTTTAACCAGCAACGCTACCCCACCTCCTTTTCCTTTTTGTCTATCCTTCCGAAATGCTGAATATCCTTGGATGTTGAGTTCCCAGCCTTGGTCCCCCTGGAGCCATGTCTCCGTGATGCCAATCACATCGTATCTGTTAACTGCTATCTGCACAGTTAATTCATCCACCTTATTCTGAATACTCCTCGCATTGAGGCACAGAGCCTTCAGGCTTGTTTTTTTTAACACACATTGCCCCTTTAGAATTTTGCTGTAATGTGGCCCTTTTTGTTTTTCGCCTTGGGTTTCTCTGCCCTCCACTTTTACTATTCTCCTTTCTATATTTAGCTTCTGCCTCCTTTTTATTTCCCTCTATCTCCATGCATAGGTTCCCATCCCTCTGCCATATTAGTTTAGCTCCTCCCCAATAGCACTAACAAATACTCCCCCAAGGATATTGGTTCCGGTCCTGCCCAGGTGCAGACCGTCCGGTTTGTACTGGTCCCACCTCCCTCAGAACCGGTTCCCAGGAATTTGAATCCTTCCCTTCTGCACCGCTCCTCAAGCCATGTATTCATCTGAGCTATCCTGCGATTCCTACTCTGACTAGCACGTGGCACTGGTAGCAATCCTGAGATTACTACTTTTGAGGTCCTACTTTTTAATTTAGACCCTAGCTCCCTAAATTCGCCTCGTAGGACCTCATCCCATTTTTTACCTATGGCTTTGGTACCTTTCTGCACCACGACAACTGGCAGTTCACCCTCCCTTTTTCGAGACATCCTTGACCCTTGCACCAGGGAGGCAACATACCATCCTGGAGTCTTGGTTGTAGCCGCAGAAACACCTATCTATTCCCCTTACAATTGAATCCCCTATCACTACCGCTCTCCCACTCTTTTTCTTGCCCTCCTGTGCAGCAGAGCCAGCCATGGTGCCATGAACTTGGCTGCTGCTGCTCCCCCCTGATGAATCAACAGTACTCAAAGCGGTGTATCTGTTTTGCAGGGGGATGACCGCTGGGATCCCTGCACTACCTTCCTTGCACTGCTCTTCTTGTTGTTCTTCCATTCCCTATCTGGCTGTGTACCCTTTACCTGCGGTAAGACCAACTCACTAAATGTGCTATTCAC
Source organism: Pristiophorus japonicus (assembly GCF_044704955.1). Taxonomy (NCBI): domain Eukaryota; kingdom Metazoa; phylum Chordata; class Chondrichthyes; family Pristiophoridae; genus Pristiophorus; species Pristiophorus japonicus. The sequence continues at coordinate 82,115,673 of NC_091980.1, forward strand.
GTCATTTTCAGCATCGTGCATGCTCCAGAGTGAATCAACCCGCAGCTCCAGTTCCGCAACGCGGTTCGTCAGGAGCTGGAGGTGTATACACTTCCCACATACCTAGTCGTCAGGGACACCGGAGGCATCCCTGATTTCCCACATAGTACAGGAAGAGCATAACACATGTCCGAACTCTCCTGCCATGACTTCTGTCATGTATCTCACATTACTGCAAAAACTGTAACTGGATATGACCTGAAACAATAAGCATACCTTACCACCAGGGGTACACTTGCAGGAGACACTCCATACATGTCCCACTGTGGTATATAAAGGGAGATCTCAGGCAAGTGCGGCACTGGAGAGCTGGAATTAAAGGTGCAGGTCCTGAGTGACCTTGACTTCAGCATGTGTCTCGTGTAAGTCAGTACATTAGAGTCAGGACTTAACAGTGGCGACGAGTTACGGGATCACAGAATCCACAGAATGGCTACCAACAGCTCAGCTGAGAAATACAATGCTGGAGACAATTGGGAGGACTTTATAGAAAGGCTCCAGCAAAGCTTTGTGACCAAAGACTGGCTGGGCGACGATAAGGCAGACAAGAGAAGAGCCCATCTCTTGACCAGCTGTGGCTCGAAAACATACGCTTTAATGAAAGACCTGCTGGCTTCCGAGAAACTAGCAAGCAAGTCGTTTGAGGAGTTGAGCACACTGGTGAGAGACCACCTGAAGCCAGCGAGCAGCCTACACATGGCCAGACACAGGTTCTACAACTACAGACGCTGTGTGGGCCAAAACATACCCGACTTCGTGGCGGAACTTCAGAGGCTGGCTAGTTCATGTGAGTTCCCCGATGACCTAAGGAGAGAAGTACTGAGAGACTTTTTTATTGAAGGAATAGGCCACACAGGCATATTCCAAAAGCTTATAGAGATTAAGAACTTGACTCTAGAGGCAGCAGTACTGGTTGCACAGATGTTCTTGGCAGGTGAAGAAAAAACGAGGCTGATCTATACTTCGGGTACGACAACCAACGATTCATTGGAACAAGGGGCTCACATTGTGAAACAAACCACTGCCCCCACACACAGACAAAGGCAGGAGAGCAGGCCTTCAACAGCAGACAGTGGCGCCAGAAGCCATCAAAATCAAGGGCCACATGAACGGCCGATCACACCTCATCAACCCACAATGCGAGCAATCAACAACAGATTGAGAGAAGCTCAAGGGAAATCAGCCAGACGCAGCTCATTCTTCGGAAACAATGGAAACAGTCTGTGTTGGAGATGTGGGCAAGGCACTCAACCAGGGTGTGTCGATTTCAGCATGCCGTTTGCAGAAACTGCAACTACACAGGGCATCTGGCTCGCATGTGCAGAAAAACAGCAGCTCGGCTGGTATATGAATCGGAAGGGTCGGAAAGCAAACCAGAAGATGGTTGGAACAGTGCACGGGATGCCAAGGTACAGCAGGTTAACACGATCAATGTCCACTGTTCTTACACCAAGACGCCTCCAATTATGATGAGGGTTCTACTCAACAGGATACCCGTCAACATGGAACTGGACACGGGGGCCAGTCAATCCTTCTTGAGCGTTCAACAATTTGAACAGCTGTGGCCGCACAAAAGCAACAGATCAAAACTCACAAAGATCGACACCAAACTAACGACCTATACTAAAGAAATCGTCCCAGTCCTTGGCAGCGCCATGCTCTCAGTCACACACAAAGGGATGGTGCACCGACTTTCCCTGTGGATTGTCCCCGGGGATCTCCCAGCCCTGTTGGGGAGAAGCTGGCTAGCAGAATTTAATTGGAAATGGAATGATGTTCAAGCCATGTCATCAGAGGAACGGACCGCCTGCTCAACAGTTCTAAGCCGTTTTGAACATCTCTTTCAGCCAGGTGTGGGCACCTTCAAAGGGGCTAAAGTTAGAATCTACATCACACAGAATGCCAGACCGGTCCATCACAAGGCTAGAGCTGTGCCTTATGTGATGAGGGAAAAGATTGAAAACGAACTGGACCGGCTTCTGTGAGAAGGCATAATTTCTCCCGTGGAATTCAGCGACTGAGCAAGCCCCATCGTCCCCGTCATGAAGCCTGATGGATCCGTGAGAATCCGTGGGGATTACAAATCTACCATAAACAGAGTCTCCCTACAGGACCAATACCCGCTGCCCAGAGCGGAGGACTTATTTGCCATGTTGGCTGGAGGAAAACTTTTCTCGAAACTTGACCTCACATCTGCGTATATGATGCAAGAACTGACTGCAGAGTCTAAGCTACTCACCACCATCAACACACATCGAGGCCTTTTCATGTACAATCGATGCCCATTCGGCATCAGGTCGGCAGCTACTATATTCCAGCGCAGCATGGAGAGTCTGCTCAAGTCCATCCCGGGGATGGTTGTGTTTCAAGATGACATACTCATCACGGGCAGAGACACCGACTCTCATCGCCGCAATCTTGAGGAAGTACTAAGTCGATTGGATCGGGTCGGTCGAAGAGTTAAGAAATCCAAGTGTCTGTTTCTCGCGCCTGAGGTTGAACTTTTGGGCAGAAGGATTGTCGCTGATGGAATCTGCCCAACTGAATCAAAAACCGAAGCGATTCGCCTGGTACCCAGGCCTCGGAATGTCTCGGAACTGAGCGCCTTTCTCGGGCTACTCAATTACTTTGGGAACTTTATGCAGAACTTGAGCATGCTGCTGGAGCCTCTCCATGTGCTACTCAGGAAGGGGTGCGATTGGTTTTGGGGGGACGCCCAAGAACGTGCCTTCAATAAGGCACGCAACCTTCTATGTTCCAACAGTGTTTTAGCCTTTTTTGACCCAGGTAAAAAGTTAGTCCTTACGTGTGATGCGTCAGCGTACGGGGTCGGGTGCGTTTTATAGCAAGTCAATGATGCGGGTAAATTGCAGCCCATTGCTTATGCCTCCAGGTCACTTTTGCGGGCGGAGCGCGGGTACGGTATGGTTGAGAAGGAGGCGCTCGCGTGCGTGTACGGTGTCAAAACGATACACCAATACCTTTTCGAGGCCAAGTTTGCGTTAGAAACCGACCACAAACCCCTCACATCCCTACTATCCGAGTGCAAGGCAATCAACGCCAACGCCTTGGTGCGCATTTAGCGGTGGGCACTCATGCTGGCAGCTTACGACTACACAATAAGGCACAGACCAAGCACAGACAACTGTGCCGACGCGCTTAGCAGCCTACCCCTGGCGACCACAGAAGAGTCCGATGAACAGGACTATGAGATGGTCATGGCAATCAATGCCTTTGAATCCACAGGTTCGCCCATGATGGCTCGCCGAATCAGAGCCTGGACGACCAGCAACCCCACGTTATCTCTAGTTAAAAGATGCGTTTTAACCGGTGACTGGGCAGAGGCTCGCAATGCCTGCCCCGAGGAGATCAAATCTTTCCATAGACGCATGCATGACCTCTCACTGCAGGCAGGCTGCCTGATGTGGGGCAGCTGAGTAGTTATGCCCTTATGAGGCAGGGAGGCGTCTGTCCGGGAGCTCTATCGCGAGCACCCGGGGATCGTCCTTATGAAGGCCATAGCCAGATCTCATGTCTGGTGGGCTGGCATTGACGTGGACTTGGAGCTCTACGTCCGTTGGTGCACCATTTGTGCCCAACTCAGTAATGCCCCCAGGGAGGCCCCCCCTAAGCCCCTGGCCCTGGCCCACCAAACCGTGGTCGCGGGTGCATGTAGACTATGCGGGCCCATTCATGGGCAAAATGTTCCTCATAGTCGTTGATGCATTTTCAAAATGGATCGAGTGCACCATTTTCAACTCGAGCACCACCTCCACCACTGTGGAGAGCCTTAGAACCATGTTTGCAACGCACGGCATTCCTGACATATTGGTCAGTGATAATGGTCCGTACTTCACCAGCGCAGAATTTCACGATTTTATAGTTGACCATGGTATAAATCAAGTTAAGACAGCACCTTTCAAGCCGGCCTCCAATGGCCAGGCAGAGCGAGCAGTGCAGATCATTAAACAAGGCATGCTCAGAATCCAAGGTCCCACGCTACAGAGCCGCCTGTCGCGACTGCTGCTGGCATACAGATCTCGTCCGCATTTGTTGACTGGGGTTCCCCCCGCGCAACTATTGATGAAACAAACCTTAAAGACCAGGCTCTCGTTAATCCTCCCAGACATGCATGAAATTGTTGAGGCTAAGCGTCAAAAGCTAACTGAGTACCACGACCGAAATTCGAGGGGGAGGTGGAATGAGATAGGGGACAAAGTGTTTGTGCTAAACTATGGCCGGGGTCCCAAATGGCTTGCAGGGACAGTAACAGACAAAGAGAGAAACAGGCTACTGGTTGCACAAATGGACAATGGCCAAACTTGCCGGAGGCATGTAGACCAAGTAAAAAGTAGATTCACCAACAACACTGCAGAACCAGAGGCAGACTACAATGTGTAACTCACACCACACCTGGTGGACACACAGGTGGAACAACCTGAGGAAAGGGCAGTCTCAACAGACAGCCCAGGCAAGATACCAGCAATCACACCGAATGAAAAACAGGCACCAAGGCAAACAACTGCACCACAACTCAGATGCTCCACGCGAGAGCACAGAGCACCTGAGAAACTGAATCTATAAAGGCAATAAGACCTTGGGGGAGGGTGATGTCATGTATCTCACATTACTGTATATAACTATATCTTACCATGCTCTACATGACTGTAACTGGATACGACCTGTAACAATAAGCATACCTTACCACCAGGGTGCACTTGCAGCAGACACTCCATACCTGTCTCACTGTGGTATATAAAGGGAGGTCTCAGGCAAGTACAGCACGGGAGAGCTGGAATTAAAGGTGCAGGTCCTGAGTGACCTTGACTTCAGCATGTGTCTCGTGTAAGTCAGTACATTAGAGTCGGGACTTAACAACTTCAAACAAACTGATTGTCCTGTATAACCCTTGTAAAAGATTAGTGCTTGCTTGCCATGTGTCGTCATAGCGGGTCAGATACGTGTTACAACAGGCTAACGAATCGAGGATCTTGCAACCGGTCGCTTATACATCCAGGAGTTTGTCCAAGGCCAAAAGGGCCGACAGCATGATTGAAAAAGAGGCTCTGACGTGCATTTACAGGGTAAAAAAAATGCACCAGTACTTATTTGCCTCAAATTTGAGCTTGAAACTGACCACAAGCTGCTCATATTGCTGTTCTCTGAGAACAAAGGGATTAACACCAATGCCTCTGCCCGCATCCAAAGATGGGCACTCACGCTGTCGGCATACAACTATGTAATCTGCCACAGACCGGGCACAGAGAACTGCGCAGATGCTCTCAGTTGGCTGCCATTGCCCACCACTGGGGTGGAAATGGCACAGCCAGTGGACTTGCTCATGGTCATGGAGGCATTCGAGAACGAAAAGTCCCCCATTACGGCCCGCCAGATCAGGACCTGGACCAGCCAGGATCCTTTACTGTCCTTGGTAAAAAAACTGTGTCCTCCATGGGAGCTGGTCAAGTGTCCCAGCAGAGATGCAGGAGGCGATTAAGCCGTTCCACAGGCGCAAAGACGAAATGTCCCTGCAGGCGGACTGTCTTATTGTGGGGCAATCGTGTGATCTTACCCAACAAAGGCAGAGACACGTTTATATGTGAACTGCACAGCACCCACCCAGGCATTGTAATGATGAAAGCCATAGCCAGATCGCATGTGTGGTGGCCCGGCATCGACTCAGATTCAGAGTCATGCGTGCGCCAGTGCAACACTTGATCTCAGCTGAGCAATGCACCCAGAGAGATACCGCTAAGTTTGTGGTTGTGGCCCTCCAAATTATGGTCGAGGATCGACGTAGACTATGCGGGCCCATTCCTAGGCAAAATGTTTTTGGTTGTCATGGATGCTTACTCAAAATGGTTTGAATGTGCGATAATATCTGTAAGCACATCCACGGCCACTATTGAAAGCCTACGAGCCATGTTTGCCATGCACGGCTTGACTGAAGTCCTAGTCAGCGACAATGGGCTGTGTTTCACCAGTGCTGAATTCAAAGGAATTCATGACCCGCAATGGGATCAAACTCATCACATCTGCCCCGTTCAAGCCCGCATCCAATGGCCAGGCAGAACGGACAGTTCAGACCATCAAGTAAAGCTTGAAATGTGTATCGGAAGGCTCCCTGCAGACCTGGCTGTCCTGAGTGCTGCTCAGCTACCACACCAGACCCCACTCACTCACCGCGGTTCCCCCAGCCGAGCTGCTCATGAAAAGGTTGCTAAAAACAAGGCTCTCTCTTGTCCACCCTGACCTCTATGATCATGTGGAGGGCAAGCGGCATCAACAAAGTGTGTACTATGACCGTGCAAATTTGTCACGCAATATTGAGATCATCTGGACCAAATCAAATTGCGGTTCACCAACAGCTATGAACAACCCGAAGAAGACACCACCAACTTTGACCCTCCAACACACACACAAGTGGCAACTGACATCATGGTTGACCACGAAGCCGAACTCACCATCCCCAGCAGCCCGGCAAGGCCAGCTGCCCAGCAGCCCAGTGAAGAACTGACCAACTCACCCACACCTGCATTTGTACTGAGATGATCAACAAGGGAGCGAAAAGCCCCAGATCGTCTCACCTGTAAAAAAGTGTATTGTTGACTTCACGGGAGAGTGATGTTATGTATTTAACCCCTTGTAACCTGTATTACACTACCACCAGAGGGCTTACCTGTTGGAGTCCCAAGGGATCCCAGCATCCCTTGGGTGCACAGTATATAAGCAGGCCATCACGAGGTGCCTGCCTCTGGAGTCTTATTAAAGGAGCTAAGGTCACACTTGCTCATTGTACACAGTACTCAGTTTCATCCTTTATTATGAGTGTACCAGTTTCCATTAGTAATTTCCCCACCGTGTTTATTTCCAGATCTCAGCTATGCCATCCAGGCAAGACACACAACATAGTCAACAGGAGCAGAGGGAAACAAATTGAAGGGAAAATCAACCTGGGCCACTCTCATACACTCCCGTACAAATGATAATCAATCCTCTGTCCACTTTTTGTCCTCAGAACTCAGCATAACAGTGAAAATGAAGTGAGGGCCAAAGGTTACTAAGAAGTTACTATACTCGGAAGAATAAACAGAAAGTAGAGTTGAATAACAATTTCACTGCATTTGTTCTATATTAGGAATAAAGGTGTCGAAATTCGGTATTGTCGATTTTGAGGTGTTGACACCGGCTGAGTGCAGATTATAACACCCGGCGGCATTTGCCTCCTGTGAACCGCAAAATTCAGTTTTGATGCCTGAAAAGTGGATTGCAGCATTAAATCCAGACATTGCATGCTACTCTGGAGGCTGTAAATAGTGTTAAGTGGGCCATTAAGTGGGACAGCAACAGCAGCATTTTTACAAGATTGCCACATTTGCCATGTTTTTCGGTTGATGATTTGCCACTTACGGCCAATGCATTGAGCAGCATTTGAAGCTGCACCATCTGCATTCAATTGAGGCGGTGATTGGGCGTCTCACCGCCTCGTGGTTACATTCGCTTCCTACGCTCTCAGTCAGATGGTGAAGATGGCATACGCAGCAGCAGCATGCCAGCGCACTCACTGTTTCTCAGATGCCACCATCAAGGCACACCTTCATGCCCTGGAGAGGTGTCGGGAACTACTGAGAACAGAGGCTGGGAGGAGTCATTCGACGCCTATGGAGGGAAGTGGCTGAAAGAGTGTCAGCGAGTGACACAGTGCACAGGGCAGCCACTCAATGCCGCAAGAAGTGGAACGACATGACGAGGCCGCTGAGGGTATCTTTAACATTAACCTGACCATACCATGCTGTCAGCTCAATGTGCAGTCTGTAGTCAATGTGAATGTGTCGGGCCTCATGCTCTACGTGAGTGAGGCGAGATGCAACATTCGCATTTGCAGCCTGACCCACTCCAAGGGCCTGCGAGCGCTGGTAACCTTCCATATCTGTTCTTCACACCCACCCTTCATCTTGTTACCTCCTCACTCTTCATATGCTCGTAGAAGATAGTAGCCTCACCATTATTGTTGGGTCCTGGCCCCCTCAGTCAAGCATTGGCAAACCAAGGACACGCAGATAATCTAAGTTTCCTTGACCTATGAAGACTCTCATACAGTAACATGTACTCAACTATGTAAGGCACTGGGGACAGACCGATAGAAGGACACTAACTCTGATGTTCTCTTTAATCTTGTAGGCCAAGCTCGCCCACAATTGAAGGGAGCAGATGAGGACCAGACGAGGGCAGCCTGACCTCCAGCCCATTATTGCGTTGGAGAACCGCATCTCGGCCCTGATGGGCGCTCAAGTTGGTGCGATGGCGGTGGGTGAGACCGAACCCCGTTGGGACAGTGACAGTATGTTGAGCTCCTTTGCAGCATTTAGCAGGACATTTAGCCTTGACACCACAATCCTTCAGCTGTTTCCATGAGACTGGCATTTCCAAATGCCTTTCCCGGTCCTGGTCCCCTCCCCTGCAGGTAACCAGTCTTCTCTGGCTTTGTGTTTTCAGATGATCAACCAGACGGCCTGAAGCCTGCATGTCAGCCTTCGGCTGCGGGGAGATGTTGCACAGGAGGAGAAGAAGGAGGAGGACACCTCTATAGACATCACACAGGAGACAGCAGCCTCAGAGAGCAGGGCCAGCAGCTTTCGGGAGGAAGATGTGGTCGGAGAGTTGGAGGTGGTTGATGCTCCGGGACCCAAAGGCCTGCAGCAATGCCACAAGTGAGAGGAAGTCCGGGGGCCAGCTCCCCGGAGGGAGAGTGTGCACCTGGGAGATGCTCAGCAGCACTTTGATGATGAAGCCGAATTACAGCAAGACAATCATTGCGGTTGAAGCGCGATCTGCTGGGTGCACTGACAAGGGTGCCCGAGAGTCTCCGTGCACTAGCTGTGAGGACGGAGGAGCCTGCCTCAACGTTTGCACCATATCTCAGCAGCTCACCGAACCCATCCTTGATAGAGACCAATGGATGTCGGATGCAACAAGTGACCATGGCATCTCAGACATGGAGGCACGGGCTATGGCTGATGTTGTAGTAGCCATTGAGCACCAGGCCGACGCTATTGGAGGCCTGCATAATGTAATGTCGTTAGTAATTGGTGGCATCTATCAGCTGTGTGGTGTGTTGCAGTCGCAGTCTGTGTTAATGCAGAGGCAAATTGATGCCACGGACGCACTGACTGCTACCATCATGTCTGGGGCCCCATCAGGTTCCCATTGGTTTAGTTAAGCGGGGAGCTAGTTGAGAGTGAAATGGAGCATCGCAGCAAGGAAGATCAAGAAGAGCGTTGGCATGGTGACACAGTCCGGACCGGACATGGATTGGGTCTGCAGACTATGTGGCCCGCCCAACAGAGCTGGTCGAGTGTGGTCAGTGCACACTCTCCTCCCCCAGAATTCCCCTCCCCCGTGGTATTGCTGCAGGCCTCTGGATCCTTGAGCATCACCCACCTCTAACTCCCCGACCACACCTTCCTCCCGAAAGCCTCTGGCCCCGCTTTCTGAGGCTGCTGTCTCCTGTGTGACATCCATAGAGGTGTCCTCCTCCTCCTCCAGTGCAACATCCCCAGCATTGAAGTACTGACCACACTCGACCAGCTCCATTGGCCAGGCCACATTGTCCACATGCCGGACCAAACGCTCTACTCTGAACTCCTTCCCGGCAAGATTATTTCAGATTCCAGCATCTGCAGTATTTTGCTTTTGAAAAAATTAAGACAATTGTGTAGTAAGTAGCAATTTTATTGTTTATAATCTCCATGGAAGTAACATTTGATTCGCCATGAGTAAAGCTTGGTATCTAACAACAACAACAACTTGTATTTATAAAGCGCCTTTAATGTAGTAAAACGTCAAAAGGTGCTTCACAGGAGTATTGTAAGTCAAAAATTTGACACCAAGCCACATAAGGAGAAATTAGGACAGATGACCAAAAGCTTGGTCAAAGAGGTAGATTTTAAGGAGCAACTTTAAGTAGGAAAGAGAGATAGAGAGGTAGAGAGGTATAGGGAGGGAATTCCAGAGCTTAGAGCCTAGGCAACAGAAAGCACGGTAACCAATGGTTGAGCGTTGAGGGATCCTCAAGAGGGCAGAATAAGAGGAGCACAGATATCTTGGGGGTAGGGTGGGCGCGGGGTTGTGGGCAGGAGATGATTAAAGAAATAGGGAGAGGCAAGACCATGGAGGGATTTGAAAACAAGGATGAGAATTTTGAAATCGAGGCATTGCTTAACCGGGAGCCAATGTCGGTCAGCGAGTACAGGGGTGATGGGTGAGCTGGACTTGGTGCGAGTTAGGACAAGGGAAGCTGAGTTTTGGATGACCTCATGTTTACAGAGGGTAGAATCTAGAGCCAGGTGTGCATTGGAATAATCAAATCTAGAGACAATAAAGGTATTGATGAGGATTTAAGCAATGGATGAGCTGAGCCAAAGACGGAGACGGGTGATGTTATGGAGCACTGAAAAAACACAAGGAGACAATTTAATGCAAGAAAGCACCTAAAACAACACAACCACGTAGAGAGGAGTAAATCATTTTGGGTCAATAAATCTGCCATTAGCAATTTTTCAATGATTGAACTTTTAATACATGCAAGACTGAACTCAGCCACTTAAATAGTTTTAGCCAGTGAGCAAAATATTTTGGTGATGCACTTAAGTAACATCTTTGAGCAATGACTGTACTATCTGAGACTAATGTAGTACAGAGCAAATCAAATGAAATATTCAGAATATTTAGTGGCAAAAACAAAAGTGAGAGCAAGAGTAGCTACCTAATGCATTACACTTTCATGATGTATTGCCTTGTGAACATTATAAGGCAGATTTCTGGGTCACCTTTCTGTTTTGCTCAATTTATTTGCATCAAATCAACCGAAAAATGAATAGAAGATACAATGCTACAAGATTTTCAGAATAACAGGAGTAACAGTGTTGCAAAATGGGGAATTTGCTACAACAACAGCTTATATTTATATAGCGTAGTAAGACGTTCTCAATTGGGTAAAAGCCAATTTTGCTAAGCTGAAAGGTGATTGAGCCATAGTGGACTGGAAACTTGAAGGTAAATCAGTGTCAGAGCAGTGGCATTCAAGGAGGAGATCAGGCGGCTTCAGAGCAAGAATGTTCCCTTAAAGAAAAAGAGTGGGACTAACAAATCTAGAACCCCCTGGATGTTAAGGAACATTATTTAAATGGAGAAAGATTGCAAAGTGCCGCAGTACAGCAGGACCTTGGGGTACTGGTGCATGAAACACAAAAGTATAGTATGCAGGTACAGCAAGTGATCAGGAAGGCCAATGGTGTCTTGGCCTTTATTGCAAAGGGATGGAGTATAAAAGCAGGGAAGTCTTGCTACAGCTATACAAGGTTTTGGTGAGGCCACACCTGGAATACTACATGCAGTTTTGGTTTCCATATTTACAAAAGGATATACTTGCTTTGGAGGCAGTTCAGAAAAGGTTCACTAGGTTGATTCCAGGGATGAGGGTTTGACTTATGAGGTAAGGTTGAGTAGGTTGGGCCTCTACTCACTGGAGTTCAGAAGAATGAAAGGTGATCTTATCAAAACATATAAGATTATGAGGGAGCTTGACAAGCTGGATGCAGAGAGGATGTTTCCACTGATGGGGGAAACTAGAACTAAGGGCATGATCTTAGAATAAGGGGCTACCCATTTAAAACAGAGATGAGGAAACATTTCTTCTCTCAGAGGGTTGGTTGTAAATCTGTGGAATTCACTGCCTCAGAGAGCTGTGGATGCTGGGACATTGAATAAATTTAAGACAGAAATAGACAGTTTCTGAAACGATAAGGGGATAAAGGGTTATGGGGAGCAGGCGGGGAAGTGGAGCTGAGTCCATGATCAGATCAGCCAAGATCTTATTGAATGGCGGAGCAGGCTCGAGGGGCCATATGGTCTACTCCTGTTCCTATTTCTTATGTTCTTATACATGTTTGCATAAAGAAAAAAGGGAGGCTTATGACAGATACCGAGGGCTCAATACTGCAGAAACTCTAGAGGAATATAGAAAGTGCAGGGGTGCAACTAAAAAGGAAATTAGGACAGCAAAGAGAGAGCATGAAAACATTTTGGCAAATAAAATCAAGGAAAATACCAAAGATGTTTTATTCATACAGACTATGCCCAGAAAATGCTTCAAGGGAGACCTGGACATGATTCTGACTGGGGTGGTGATCACCTCTTAGGTACTGCATTTCACTATCATGGTTAGTGTGATCTTCAGGACTAGATTTGACTGCCTAAGGCGGTCGGAGAGAAAATTCCCAGACTTATTTTCCAAAATTGGCCTGTTTCTTTTTCTGTTTTTTCGCTTCTCCCGGTAGATCACATGGTTTCAGGTGGGGTGCTGCGTCTATATAATGGGATGTACAAGGCATTCCAGTTATGTGGGACAGGCTGGATAGACCATAGGGTCTTTTCCCATCCGTTATTGTGCGTGTGATACCATACCAGTAGACCAGCAGGGAAAGTTCTAGCCTAAATCCTCACTTCTTGCACCCCCAAGCCACCATGTCTTGTAAAGCTTTAGCTGAAATTTGTCAGCTGCCGATGAGAAAGACTTTATTTGCTTCACTTAACTGAGCTCCATAACAAACATTGGTAGACTGAGTAGCACAACTGGAGCTGTGGTTTGCAGCTCTTGACAGCAACAATGTTGGAAGTCTGTGCAAAAAGAGTTCTTATTAGGAAAGCTCAGCAGCAAACATCAGAAAAATGTTGATCGCAAGCAATAATATGCAAACAACAGGATGACAGCTGTTCTTAGTGGGCTCCTGTTCCGATCAAGTGTTAGCTGTGCTTCAGTGGGCGACACTCTCACCACTGAGTCAGTAGGTGGTGGGTTCAAGCTCCATTCCACAGGTTTGAGGATGTAATCTAGACTGACACTTCAGTGCAGTACAGAGGAATTGCTACCTTTCAGATGAGATGTAAAAGATCCCATAGCACTTTTACACAAACAGCAGGGGAGTTCACCTGGAAACATTTATCCCTCAAGCAAAATCACAAAGACAAATGATCTAGTCATTTACCACACTGCTGTTTGTGGGACCTAGCTGAATGCACATTAGCTGCCATGTTTCCCTACCTTACAACAGTGACTACACTTCAAAAAGTACGTCCTTGGCAGTAAAGCACTTTGAGCATTTCCAAAAAGTTTTGTTCCAGTTGGTCGATCCCACCTGGATCAGAGCCTGACTCATATCCATTATACCTAATTAGCCAATAATATTCAAGACACAAACATAGCCTTATAATGACATTATGTGCAGTTCTATTTGGATGCGATAAGCTTTAGTACAACACTGAAGACAGGAAAGCCACTTTTATATTGTGCTGATCATCATCATAGGCAGTCCCTCGGAGTTGAGGATGACTTGCTTCCACACTAAAAGTGAGTTCTCAGGTGACTGAGGAATTCAATGCGGGACCTACAGTCTCTGTCACAGGTGGGGCAGACAGTGGTTGGTGGTCGGGGAGCCTGGATTGAGGCACGCTCCTTCCACTGTCGACGCTTGGTTTTTGCTTGTTCTCGACGATGGGATTTGAGATGCTCAGCGCCCTCCCGGATGCTGTTCCTCCACTTTGGCCGGTCGTGGGCCAGGGATTCCCAGGAGTTGGTGGGGATGTTGCACTTTGTCAGAGAGGCTTTGAGGGTGTCCTTGAAACATTTTCTCTGCCCACGTGGGGCTCACTTGCCATGTCAAAGCTCCACGTAGAGCGCTTGCTTTGGGAGTCTTGTGTCGGGCATGCGGATGATATGGCCCACCCAACAGAGCTGATCGAGTGTGGTCAAGGCTTCGATGCTGGGGATATTGGCCTGAGAGCAAACATTGATATTGGCGTGTCTGTCCTGCCAATGGATTTTCAGGATCTTGCAGAGGCAGCCACTGGTGGTACTTCTCCAGTGCTTTGAGGTGTCTGCTGTATATAGTCCACGTCTCTGAGCCATATAGTAGGGCAGGTATCACTACCCTCAGTAGTGATAGACCATGAGCTTGGTGCCAGATTTGAGGTTCTGGTCTTCAAGCACTCGCTTCCTCAGGTGACCGAATGCTGCACTGGCACACTGGAGGTGGTGTTGGATCTCATCGTCAATATTGTGCTAGAGCTCTGATAGCACCACAAGCTCCCATCGCATGAGTTTCATGCAACTGGCAGAAATGACCAAGATAAACTTGTCAGATTCACTCAGGCCAGCAGGCAGGAAAACATAAGTTACAAGATGAGTCTTCTCAACCGCCAGCTTTAGCGCATCTGGCACATCTGTCTTTGGTGTTACCATTGGTTACTTGAGACCTGAGTAACAGGAGTTGGCAACAACAGCACAGTATAAAAGTGGCTTAATTCACAACAGATTTCAGCACAAGTGATCACCTGATCACTATGCTTGCATCAACGCCATTTGGTCAAAAGTGGGGACAAACAGTAAATGGTTCAGAAAAGAATCATAATAGACTTCACCTTGCAGAATCTGGAATTATTAACATAGAATCTTTGAGAATAGGCAAATTTACTTTAAATTACAATGATCATTCTCTTTATGTTGATAGTAACAAATTACACCATTATCATCAGGTTTTATTTGAACATCTGCATTCATTTGAATGTGGATTAGCCAAATTATACTGTTCAATCTGGAAAATATTATCAAGAATAGAGGGGAAAAGTGCAGGATAGATTTATCATTGTGAACACAAAAGAATTAGACAGGATGTCATTACAAAGTCTACTAATGTAAATATTTGAAGGGTGGCTTAATTTGTGTAACATTATAAAACTGTACATGAGCTCTCTGACATGTTGAAGATGGTATTACTCCATTATAAATGGCCCACATACACATTAGCACCCACCAGCTCTTTCTATATGCTACTGATAGTCTTCTATTTCTGATCAATTTGAACAGGTCAGCTTGACAAGTTATGGAGGCTATAATTTGGATTTTCTGATCCATTATTTTAATACCAGTGGTAACCCATGAGAATATGAATAATGAATGATGACTCTGGCTAACCCAAGATCCTCCTTGTACCAGGTGCCAGAGATTTACAAATTCTTTGGCAGACATGCTGCTTGCTTGCCTAGAATGATGAAGTGGGATGGTGCAGCATTTTTAAATGCCCCATGATTAGCTTTTCTATTATGTTGCAGCTACTAAGAGAAGCCCACAATGCCTGATTGACCACCACTAAATTTAAAATCTCAATTGCCAAGCTTGCGTTTCATGTGTTAGCACAGGTTGAACCTTTCTGGTATGGTACCCTCGGGACCTGACCGGTGCCGAAACAAAGAATTTTCCGAACCACAGGAGGTGAGTGCTGGTGATCGCTGAGTGAGGGATGAGAGGCAGGGCATTTCTCTGTCTGTTTCAGGTCTGACACCCCTTTACTGTACCGTCAAGTCCCACAATTCCACAATGAGGAAGCAGAGTGAGATGCTGAGCGTCACGGGAGCGCTATCAGTGAGCTCCAAGCCCAGGCACAGGAAAGTGGCAGTTCCACCACAGATGGCGAACCACAGATGTTTCCGGACCAGAGAGTCCC
Organism: Pristiophorus japonicus; assembly: GCF_044704955.1. Taxonomy (NCBI): domain Eukaryota; kingdom Metazoa; phylum Chordata; class Chondrichthyes; family Pristiophoridae; genus Pristiophorus; species Pristiophorus japonicus. The sequence goes on from NC_091980.1 coordinate 82,131,272, forward strand.
AGACTGGAGAGGTTCAACCTGTACTGAAACTTGATGAATTTGCAAATAATCTCACTTTCTATTCCATAACCAATGGTCATACATACTTCCAGCTCATCCCCACTTTACATAATGGAGACCTGGTGACATAAATGGCCACAATTGGATATGACTTTATGCACTGGTATTACTGGATAGACAATAAATGCAATCCCCTTTAAGAGCCTCTGTGTAACCAAGATCAGCCTTAGCTGGAAGAGTTGAAGGTTGAAGTAGCCATTAAGCAGATTGTTTTTTGGATATTGCAACAGAGGGAACAAGGTGATTTTACCATCCTTCTGTTTAAATCCCTCCATAGCTTCATCTTCACCTTCTCCAGCCCAACAGTATTCTCAGTCCCCCTCTCTGAATTCTCCATTCCTCTGAATCTGTTTTTTTGTAAATTCCCATGCCCATCACTATTGGCAGTGCTGTTTTCAACTACCTAGACCATGTGCTCTAGAATTCCCTCCCGGAAGCCCTCTGCCTCTCCACCACCTTATCCTTCTTTAAGATCCTATTCTTCTTTCTTTTGCTTGGCGTCTGTTTTTCCATACACCTCCATGAAGAAGCATCATTACAAATTTGGGTCTTGCCTTAGATATTTTCTCAGGTTCATTGGTGTTACTCAGTTCCATAAGTGGTCTGAGCAGCTTACATTTAGTTGAAGTTCCTGATACTTAGTAGACGAGGCCAAGTATGAATCGTTAAGCTGCTTTACTTCACATAGAACTAGAGTTATGATTGGACCCACTTAGTCCAATCAGTACAACTGGTCTTTGAGTAATAATACAAATTAATGAAAATGCTACATTTCTTCAGTGAGTCATCTTGCTTGATTAAAACCAAATAATTCTCACTACCCTCCTGCATTCTAACCTTCTGACCCTGGTGAAAAGAAAATTTCAAAGACATCCAAAATGTGACAAATGCCTTGGGATGTTTTTCTATGTTAAAGGTGCTTTATAAATACATGTTGTTGCCCTTGCTGTTGTTGAAACATTGGTTCTGACATTAACTATTTTGGTGATTGCCCAGATTCTTATTTTGATGGGGTGCGTTTTTGTCTTCACCATCTGGGTATTAAGTTTTACCCATGTGGCATGTAGAGAAGAAAACTGGGCAGGGAAACCAACACACCTGGTTACAAAACATGTCCGGTTTCCCTACCATTCATTTAAATGGGAGGAAAAGTGGGAGGATTCAATCAGGAATGTGGAATCCTCCCTGTCAGGTGTTGCTCTTTGTATAACGCCTGGGCAGTAAATATAAAAATTCACCAGACGCACTCACATTTGCCAAGCCTTCAGATTTCAGTTCTTTGTCCTAACTGCGAGGAGTTGGAATGGAGGTCACTCACATCAGGAATTCCCTGCTGCTTGATTGGCTCACTGAACTGGATGAGATGATAATAGGGTATTATATTCAGAACCGAACAGCACAGTATCAGCAGGAGGAAGGCTATGTAGGATATAGAAGCTTACATGTACATTAGCCACTCCAGCTGTACAAACCACATGTAGTTATTTGCTGTCAGTTATAAATACCAGTTCAAAAAATCTATAGCAGCTTCTTAATGTTATTCACAATTTTTTGAGTTATCCAAGTCTGTTTCGAATTGGTATTATTGAAGTTACAATCCCGGGAGTGTGCTTTGCTAATAAAATAAAACATATACAAATATGTATAATATTTATTTATCTTGGGGATGTGCTCTAAAGTTCTAAGTGGGCTAAGTTTATTTCTTATATTATCAGAAATTAAAATTCATGTTTCCTCATTCGGAGTTAAAGGATCAAAGGCAGAAAGAGGTTGTGATGTGGATGAGGAAATTAGTGACTTGACTCCATTCAGAGCTCCGAAGGCTAGTTTATCTCCTGATATCTGTATGAACACTGTCATGGAATAGACATTTGCATTGTGAAAAATTTGTGGTTTACTTACTGAAATTGTATTATACAGCAACTTGTTATGATTTGGAATGCACTGTCTGAAAGGTTGCTGGAAGCAGATTCTTTCAAAAGGGAATTGGATAAGTACTTAAAGGGGAAATATGTGCAGGTCTATGGGGAAAGGGCAGGGAGTGGGACTAATTGGTTAGCTCCTTGAAAGAGCTGGCACAGATGCAATGGGCCAAATGGCCTCCTTCTATGATCCTATAACAAGACCACATCCTGAGAGGGAGGGAGTAGGAGTTGATTGCAAGAGTTTATAGTTTAGTGTAACAGTGAGGATCAAAAATTAATTGTCCATCCCTGAAAACACCAGTGCTATAAATTAAATAAATATTCAAAAATCCCTCAAGATAAAGACGAAGGTTTAGTGAAGATACATTAATGGAGTTATTAACTACTGAAGAGATTTGGGGGTAGAGAGACTTGAGAATTTTGGGAAAAGGTTGCAGAATCCATTTGTTGCCTTAAGCAGTTTTACACAGAATGGTAAAACAATTGTTTGAAGGTATTATCCAGTCCTGATCTGGATATGATGTCTTACTTTGAGCATGAAAATAAACGAGCATATTTCCTCTGCATGAAGTTAAAAAAAAATTGTATTAAACTGTTACGATATATCAATGATAGTTCAATAAAATGTATTTTCTTTAACTTTGCAAAGAGGCAAATATACTCTACTTTAGTAAAGTACAGTAAGATTCGTGTTTGTAATTCATTTTACTATCTAAGGAGAGGGCAGTGTTTGATTGGTAAACTCGCCAGCCTCTGATGCCTCTCCCACTTTTTTCCAAATTCCTGTCATGAGGATGTAGACGAATGCTGGGCTATCATGGTTGTAAAATCTGAGAGAAAAAGAGAGAAAGAAAGAGAGAAAGAGAGAAAGAGAATAAACTTGCACATTTACAGCATCTTTCACATCCCCAGAATGTCCCAAAGTCCTCCACAGCCAATTAAGTACTTTTGAAATGTACTCACTGTTGCGATGGAGGGAAGATGCAAATGATTATTCATTTTCTTCACTGTTGACTCATGGGTTCTGTCTGTTTCAAGTCACTTTATGCATCTCTCTGTTCAGTCCATTGCTTCAATAGCAGTGAGTGAACAAGCAACATTAATGTAAAATGCCTTTGAAATCAACCCTGATTAATTTTGCTCCGATCCAGTTAATTGTTGAACATGCCCTTAACATCAAATAAATTGTTAAATGGCAGGTCCGTGGGATAATATGTTTTATATCTATTTACTCCCAGGAGCATTTTATGAGCTTGAGCAAAAGTTAGTACTCACTCAGTTAACAACAGCACACAAAATGATTAAATCTTCCTGTACACTTAGCATGTGTGCTTGCTGCAATGCGTAGAGCAGTCTTGTGAGGAAAGAATGATGCACTGTACTAATGCAAGAGTAATTGGAAACCAAGCAATGAATTTTTGTTGTACTGATACTTTGAATTTAGTTAAAATATTAATATTTTCTTTAAACTGTCAATGTAGTTTTGCCCTCACTACATTATACGTCAGTATAGGGCTACATTGATCATCATACTTGTGCTGGTTTTGTTGTAATACCCTGTACTTCCTTTGACTTTTCTGATACCAAACACCTGGTATTGAGAGATCAAGTTGACAACGATAAAAGCAGAGACAGTACCACAAGCATGATTTTTCCATTACATAGATTACAGCATAGAAACAGGCCATTTGGCCCAACTGGTCTATGCTACACACAAACATTTTAGGAATAGTTTTAGAACTATGAATTTGGATTAATAAGAACCACTCTATTTACTCCACAATCCTCCATAAACACAACAAACTTTTAAAATTTAACTTTTACTTCTGCGGACAAGTTTAACCGGGACCAGCAATGTTTTAATTTTAATTTTAATTGCCTTCCCGCCAGCACTACGTGCCCCTCCACATAGCGCTGGAAAATTTGTGTTAGTTAGCGCCCACGGTCCCACCCTCAAGAGAAAGTGGAGCGTGAGATTTTGCGCTCCACTTCCTCTCGAGCGGTATGCAATTTTGCCCTGCTGTTCTATAACTCTATTTATTGCCTAGCCATCAATATCCCCTTTACTTTATTCTTTCCTATGTTCTCTTTTCCTGTTTTATTTATATTTAGGCTGGTTACGTTTCTTGTAGATCCCTCCCCCCATCTTACGAGTTTAAAGCCTTTGTCACCTCCCTATTTACGCTTTCCGCCAGGACATGGGTGTTATACCAGTTCACGTGGAGCCCATCCCATCGGTACAGCTCCTTCCTGTCGCAGAACTGGTACCAGTGTCCCATGAAAAGGAACCCCTCTTTATGTCTGTTTCTATGCCAATTTGCACATGGCTCGGGCAATATTCCAGGGACTTCAGCTCATAAATCTAGGCTGACACTCCAGTGCAGTACTGAGGGAGTGCTGCACTCTTTCAGATAAAACTTTAACCGATGCCCAGTCTGCCATCTCAGGGGACGTAAAAGATCCCATGACTCGATTTCAAAGAAGAGCAGGGGAGTTATCTCCTGTGTACTGGCCAATATTTACCCCTCAATCAAAATAACAAAAATAGATTATCTGTTCATTATCACATTGCTGTTTGTGGGAGCTTGCTGTGCGCAAATTGGCTGCCGCTTTTCCCACATTACAACCGTGACTACACTCCAAAAAGTACTTCATGGACTGTAAAGCGCTTTGAGATGTCTTATGTCATGAAAGACGCTATATAAATATAAGTCTCTCTTTCTTAAAGAATTACAAAGCCCTATTACTAACTTGAGCAGCTTTTTGATCTTGAAGCTACACTGCATAAAGAATAACCTACAAACTCTTGAAACAAAAGTAGGGAGCATTAGTCTATTTCAAATAAGTGGGTTAATGTCTTCATTAAAGAAAGCAGCCCACAGACTTCACGAATTAGGCATTTGCACGCTAATCTTCATAAAGTGTAATTTCAAACCTGTTGATTTCTTCTGTCAATTTAAAAAAAAATATTGAGTATTCATAATATCAGCAATTGGCTTGGAACAATTTGTGAACCAAGGAATGGGCGATTTTAACTTGCTTGCAACATTGAAATTGTATGATCACTGAAGCATTTTGGGTCAACAGCCATTAAGATCCTTTACATTCATTAATTGTTCAGTGCTCTCAAACTCCACTCAAACAGGAATACAGCAGTTCACAATAAGCAGCAGTCCAACTCACAGCTGGTGAGACATTGGTCACCCAATCAGAGCCATGATGATCATCTCAATAATGTAATCTCAATGTATGAGGAAAGGTTGAGTAGGTTGGACCTCTACTCATTGGAATTCAGAAGAATGAGAGGTGATCTTATCGAAACGTATAAGATTATGAGGGGGCTTGACAAGGTGGATGCAGAGAGGATGTTTCCACCGATGGGAGAGACTAGAACTAGAGGGCATGATCTTAGAATAAGGGGCCACCCATTTAAAACAGAGATGAGGAGAAATTTCTCTCTCAGAGGGTTGTAAATCTGTGGAATTCGCTGCCTCAGAGAGCTGTGGAAGCTGGGACATTGAATAAATTTAAGACAGAAATAGACAGTTTCTTAAACGATAAGGGGATAAGGGGTTATGGGGAGCGGGTGGGAGAGTGGAGCTGAATCCACGATCAGATCAGTCATGATCTTATTGAATGGCGGAGCAGGCTTGAGGCATCATATGACCTGCTCCTGTTCCTATTTCTTATGTTCTTAAACAGAGAAAGATCATCCTGACCCCTTTAATAATATGCCAGCTGGGAGTTATCAAAATGTGCAGATTGGAAAATAGCAACCTAATGGTGTGGAAGACCATTGGTCAAAATTTTAAACCAAAGTCAGAAAGTGAGATCCTTTGTCAAAAGAACCCAAATAAGATGTTATGCCAGGACTGCATTTTATGCATGACAGGAGATTGGTGTTTGAATTGTTGACAGTATGAAACCTTGTACCTCTCTTAATGTCAATTCAGATACAGCCAATACTGCCATGTATTCCTACACTATTATTTCTGTTTATTGTTGGTTCTCCTTTTGTTAAACCTATTTATTCTGTGAACTCCCAGAGCATATGCACACTGTTTCTGTAATTTCACAATCTCTTAGGCCCGAGTCCATTATCTACATGTATACTTTAATGATTGCATTAATTTTAGGTGGAGGAGCGGTTCCCCAGTCTGCCTTTCTTCTCAGACACACAGGGGAGCTGATGCTAGAACCATTGAAAGATATCAATATAGTAATAGAACTGAGGAACTCTGGAGGCCTATGTTTGAAAATCCAAAAGTGAATGCCTCAGCTAAATGAAGTTGACGAACACACTAGGTTATCAAATCTTAGTAATCCGCAGGAAGGAACTGTGTATGAGATTAATCAATGCAATGCTTCCACTGCCTAATATATTTGATCTGATCTTGTAATTCTTGTTTTTTTCAATTAGCCTCACAGCAAAAAGCCTAACAGAATTAATGAATACAGATTGATACTTTCTGTACAATGAACTAGAAATGTGGCATTTTAATACATCCAAATGGTACAAATGAATATCTTCACTCTTGGGAACATATCATCCTCTGGCAGAGGATCATTACCAGATTTTAAAAACCTTATTACATATGCATTAGAAATAATATACACATAATGGTTGTAGTTCAATACTTTAGGTCCAACTTCAAATTACTTTTTACAACAAACAGGCGGTGTCAAGCGACAGTACTATTTGCCTGCGCCCATTGAAAGTGGTCCAAGCAGCAACAACAACAACAACTTAAAAAAAAAAATTTCTATAGGTGCAGCAGTAGGCCATTCGGCCCTTCAAGCCTGCACCGCCATTCAATGAGTTCATGGCTGAACATGCAACTTCAGCACCCCATTCCTGCATTCTCGCCATACCCCTTGATCCCCCTAGTAGTAAGGACTACTTCTAACTCCTTTTTGAATATATTTAGTGAATTGGCCTCAACTACTTTCTGTGGTAGAGAATTCCACAGGTTCACCACTCTCTGGGTGAAGAAGTTTCTCCTCATCTCGGTCCTAAATGGCTTACCCCTTATCCTGAGACTGTGACCCCTGGTTCTGGACTTCCCCAACATTGGGAACATTCTTCCTGCATCTAACGTGTCTAAACCCATCAGAATTTTAAACGTTTCTATGAGATCCCCTCTCATTCTTCTGAACTCCAGTGAATACAAGCCCAGTTGATCCAGTCTTTCTTGATATGTCAGTCCCGCCATCCCAAGAATCAGTCTGGTGAACCTTCGCTGCACTCCCTCAATAGCAAGAACGTCCTTCCTCAAGTTAGGAGACCAAAACTGTACACAATACTCCAGGTGTGGCCTCACCAAAACCCTGTACAACTGTAGTAACACCTCCCTGCCCCTGTACTCAAATCCCTTCGCTATGAAGGCCAACATGCCATTTGCTTTCTTAACCGCCTGCTGTACCTGCATGCCAACCTTCAATGATGTACCATGACACCCAGGTCTCGTTGCACCTCCCCTTTTCCTAATCTGTCACCATTCAGATAATATAATCTGTCTCTCTGTTTTTACCACCGAAGTGGATAACCTCACATTTATCCACATTATACTTCATCTGCCATGCATTTACCCACTCACCTAACCTATCCAAGTCACTCTGCAGCCTCATAGCATCCTCCTCGCAGCTCACACTGCCACCCAACATAGTGTCATCTGCAAATTTGGAGATATGACATTTAATCCCCTCGTCTAAATCATTAATGTACAATGTAAACAGCTGGGGCCCCAGCACAGAACCTTGCAGTACCCCACAAGTCACTATCTGCCATTCTGAAAGGTATCCATTTACTCCTACTCTTTGCTTCTTGTCTACCAACCAGTTTTCAATCCACGGTCAGCACACTACCCCCAATCTCATGTGCTTTAACTTTGCACAGTAATCTCTTGTGTGGGACCTTGTCGAAAGCCTTCTGAAAGTCCAAATACACCACATCAACTGGTTCTCCCTTGTCCAATCTACTGGAAACATCCTCAAAAAATGCCAGAAGATTTAACAAACATGATTTCCCTTTCACAAATCCATGCTAACTTGGACCTATCATGTCACCTCTTTCCAAATGCGCTGCTATGGCACCCTTAATAATTGATTCCATCATTTTACCCACCACCAATGTATAGGCTGACGGGTGTATAATTCCCTGTTTTCTCTATCCTTCCTTTTTCAAAAAGTGGGGTTACATTGGCTACCCTCCACTCCATAGGAACTGATCCAGAGTCAATGGAATGTTGGAAAATGACTGTCAATGCATCCGCTATTTCTAAGGCCACCTCCTTAAGTACTCTGGGATACAGTCCATCAGGCCTTGGGGATTTATCGGCCTTCAATCCCATCAATTTCCCCAACACAATTTCCCGACTAATAAGGATTTCCCTCAGTTCCTCCTCATTACTAGACCCTCTGACGCCTTTTATATCCGGAAGGTTGTTTGTGTCCTCCTTAGTGAATACCGAACCAAAGTACTTGTTCAATTGGTCCGCCATTTCTTTGTTCCCAGTTATGACTTCCCCTGATTCTGACTGCAGGGGACCTACGTTTGTCTTTACTAACCTTTTTCTCTTTACATATCTATAGAAACTTTTGCAATCTATCTTAATGTTCCCTGCAAGCTTCTTCTCGTACTCCATTTTCCCTGTCCTAATCAAACCCTTTGTCCTCCTCTGCTGAGTTCTAAATTTCTCCCAGTCCCCGGGTTCGCTGTTATTTCTGGCCAATTTGTATGCCACTTCCTTGGCTTTAATACTATCCCTTATTTCCCTTGATAGCCACGGTTGAGCCACCTTCCCTTTTTTATTTTTATGCCAGACAGGAATGTACAATTGTTGTAGTTCATCCATGTGGTCTCTAAATGTCTGCCATTGCCCATCCACAGTCAACCCCTTAAGTATCATTCGCCAATCTATCCTAGCCAATTCACGCCTCATACCTTCAAAGTTACCCTTCTTTAAGTTCTGCACCATGGTCTCTGAATTAACTGTTTCATTCTCCATCCTAATGCAGAATTCCACCATATTATGGTCACTCTTCCCCAAGGGGCCTCGCACAATGAGATTGCTAATTAATCTTCTCTCATTACACAACACCCAGTCTAAGATGGCCTCCCCCCTAGTTGGTTCCTCAACATATTGGTCTAGAAAACCATCCCTTATGCACTCCAGGAAATCCTCCTCCACCGTATTGCTTCCAGTTTGGTTAGCCCAATCTATGTGCATATTAAAATCACCCATTATAACTGCTGCACCTTTATTGCATGCATCCCTAATTTCCTGTTTGATGCCCTCCCCAACATCACTACTACTGTTTGGAGGTCTGTACACAACTCCCACTAACGTTTTTTGCCCTTTGGTGTTCTGCAGCTCTACCCATATAGATTCCACATCATCCAAGCTAATGTCCTTCCTAACTATTGCCTTAATCTCCTCCTTAACCAGCAATGCTACCCCACCTCCTTTTCCTTTTATTCTATCCTTCCTGAATGTTGAACACCCCTGGATGTTGAGTTCCCAGCCCTGATCATCCTGGAGCCACGTCTCTGTAATCCCAATCACATCATATTTGTTAACATCTATTTGCACAGTTAATGCATCCACCTTATTACGGATACTCCTTGCATTAAGACACAAAGCCTTCAGGCTTGTTTTTTTAACACCCTTTGTCCTTTTAGAATTTTGCTGTACAGTGGCCCTTTTTGTTCTTTGCCTTGGGTTTCTCTGCCCTCCACTTTTCCTCATCTCCTTTCTGTCTTTTGCTTTTGTCTCCTTTTTGTTTCCCTCTGTCTCCTTGCATTGGTTCCCATCCCCCTGCCATATTAGTTTAACTCCTCCCCAACAGCACTAGCAAACACTCCTCATTGGACATTGGTTCCGGTCCTGCCCAGGTGCAGACAGTCCAGTTTGTACTGGTCCCACCTCCCCCAGAACCAGTTCCAATGCCTCAGGAATTTGAATCCCTCCCTGCTGCACCACTGCTCAAGCCACGTATTCATCTGTGCTATCCTGCGATTCCAACTCTGACTAGCACGTGGCACTGGTAGCAATCCCGAGATTACTACTTTTGAGGTCCTACTTTTTAATTTAGCTCCTAGCTCCTTAAATTCGTTTCGTAGGACCTCATCCCTTTTTTTACCTATGTCGTTGGTACCAATGTGCACCACGACAACTGGCTGTTCTCGCTCCCTTTTTAGAATGTCCTGCACCCACTCCAAGACATCCTTGACCCTTACACCAGGGAGGCATCATACCATCCTGGAGTCTCGGTTGCGGCCGCAGAAACGCCTATCTATTCCCCTTACAATTGAATCCCCTATCACTATCGCTCACCTACTCTTTTTCCTCCCCTCCTGTGCCATGAACTTGGCTGCTGCTGCTCCCCCCTGATGAGTCATCCCCCTCAACAGTACTCAAAGCGGTGTATCTGTTTTGCAGGGGGATGACCGCAGGGGATCCCTGCACTACCTTCCTTGCAATTGTATTTAATGTGGTAAAATGTCCCAAAGCGCTTCACAGGAGTGTTTTAAGACAAAACAAATAAATTTGACACCGAGCCACATAAGAAATTACAGCAGATGACCAAAGCTTGGTCAAAGAGGTGGGTTTTAAGGAGCATCTTAAAGGAGGAAAGAGAGGCGGAGAGGTTTACGGAGGGAGTTCCAGAGCTTGGGGCCTAGGCAGCTAAAGGCATGGTCACCAATGGTTGAGCGATTATAATCCGGGTTGCTCAAGAGGGCAGAATTTCAGGAGTGCAGACATCTCGGGGGGCAGGTTGTGAGGCTGAAGGAGATTACAGAGATAGGGAGGGGCGAGTTCATGGATGGATTTGTAAACCAGGATAAGAATTTTGAAATCGAGGTGTTGCTTAACCGGGAGCCAATGTAGGTGGGCGAGCACAGGGGTGATGGGTGAACGGGATTTGTTGCGGGTTAGGACACGGGTTGCCGTGTTTTGGATGACCTCAAGGTTACGTAGGGTAGAATGTGGGAGGCCAGTCAGGAGTATATTGGGGTAGTCAAGTCTAGAGGTAACAAAGGCACGGATGAGGTTTCAGCAGCAGATGAGCTGAGGCAGGGGTACAAATGGGAAATGTTACAGAGGTGGAAATAGATGGTTTTAGTTATGCCACGGATATGTAGCCGTAAGCTCATTTCAGGGTCAAGTATGACACCTAGCTTGCGAACAGACTGGTTCAGCCTCAGACAGATGCTCGGGAGAGGGATTGAGTCGGTGGCTAGGGAACGCAGTTTGTGGTGGAGACCAAACGCAATGGGCTGGATTTTTGGCTTTTTGCGCTTTCGCCCGTTTCTAGCCGCAATTCGCGGCGGATTCAAAAATTTAGCGCTGGGTTAATGTTAGCGACAGAGCAAGCAACTTTTGGCAAATGAAAGTTCAAGAGGAGCGTTAGCGCTAACTCCGGCGTTGCACCACAGACTTAGTGTGCCGGAGCCAAAAGTTCTGGCAAAAAAAAAAATCGCCCATTCTGTCAATTTTTTTTAAAATCCCGGGCTTCTGGTCTGCTCTCCGATCGCAAATGCTAATACAGGGCACGGCCACACACATGAATAGTACACTCGGGGCTGAATCAGCTATTTTACATTTGGATTTTGATGTTGGAGGACGACGATTCGAGACAGTGTGCCAGGCAATTCAACCACGAGCCTAATGAAGCTCTAGTGGGGGCTGTGGAAAGAAGATGGCAGGAGTTGCATCGTAGTGATGGATCGAGACCACTGCCATCGATTTTTCAAAGGATTTGGAGGGAAATCACTGAGGTGGTCTCTGCATCAGACACTGTGGTCAGGACTGGCACACAGTGCCGAAAGAAGTTTAATGATCTGACAAGGGTCATTTGAGTGAGTGCTATTTTAATTCATGCACTCCTTCATTACTTCAATTATAAATCTGACACTATTTGTTCCCATGCTTTTGGTGTCTCTCAGCACTCTGAGTGTAAAGTCCTGACCGTGCAATACAGACTTACATGAGGCACATGCTGAAGTCAAGGTCACTCAGGACCTGCACCTTTATTTCACAGCTCTCGAGTCCCACACTTGCCTGAGACCTGCCTTTATATACCTGTGTGGAACAGCTATGCAGTGTCTCCTGCAAGTGCACCCCTGGGGGTAAAGTATGCTTGCGGTTACAGATCATATCTAGTTACAGTCATGTATAGCATGGTAAGATACAGTTATATACAGTAGTGTGAGATACATGACATCACCTTCCCCCAAGGTCTTATTGTCTTTATAGATTCAGTCTCTCAGGTGGTCTACGCTCTCGCGTGGAGCGTCTTATTTGTGGTTCAGTTGTTTGCCTTGGTGCCTGTTTTTCTTTCGGTGTGATTGCTGGTATCTCGCCTGGGCTGTCTGTTTCATTCAGTATGATTGCTGATATCTCGCCTGGGCTGTCTTTTGAGACTGCCCTTTCCTCAGGTTGTTCCCTCTGTCTGTCCACTCGGTGTGGTGTGGGTTACACATTGTAGTCTGCCTCTGGTTCTGCAGTGTTGTTGGTGAATCTACTTTTTACTTGGTCTACATGCCTCCAGCAGGTTTGGCCATTGTCCATTTGTACAACCAGTAGCTTGTTTCCTTCCTTGCCTGTTACTGTCCCTGAAAGCCATTTGGGACCCCTGCCATAGTTTAGCACAAACACTTTGTCCCCTATCTCATTCCACCTCCCCCTCGAATTTCGGTCATGGTACTCAGTTAGCTTACGGCGCTTTGCCTCAACAATTTCATGCATATCTGGGAGGATTAACGAGAGCCTAGTCTTTAAGGGCCGTTTCATCAATAGTTGCAAGGGGGGAACCCCAGTCAATGAATGCGGACAAGATCTGTATGCCAGCAGCAGTCTCGACAGGCGGCTCTGCAGTTTGGGACCTTGGATTTTTAACATGCCTTGTTTAACGATTTGCATTACTCGCTCTGCCTAGCCATTGGAGGCCGGCTTGATGGTGCTGTCTTAACGTGATTTATGCCGTGGTCAGCTATAAAATCTTGAAATTCTGCACTGGTGAAGCACGGACCATTATCACTGACCAATATGTCAGGAAATCTGTGCGTTGCAAACATGGTTCTAAGGCTCTCCACAGTGGTGGAGGTGATGCTCGAGTTTAAAATGGTGCACTCGATCCACTTTGAAAATGCATCAACGACTACGAGGAACATTTTGCCCATGAATGGGCCCGCATAGTCTACATACACCTGCGACCACGGTTTGGTGGGTCAGGGCAGGGGCTTAGGGAGGCCTCCCTGGGGGCATTATTGAGTTGGGCACAAATGGTGCACCACCGGACGCAGAGCTCCAAGCCCATGTCAATTCCAGGCCACCAGACGTGAGATCTGGCTATGGCCTTCATAAGAACAATCCCGGGTGCTCGCGGTGGAGCTCCCGGACAAACGTCTCTCTGCCTCGCAAGGGCATAACTACTCGGCTGCCCCACATCAGGCAGTCTGCCTTTGGTAATAGTTCATGCATGCGCCTATAGAAAGGTTTGAACTCCTCGGGACAGGCATTGCGAGCCTCTGCCCAGTCACCAGTTAAAACATATCTTTTGACGAAGGATAACGTGGGGTCGCTGGTCGTCCAGGCTCTGATTTGGCGAGCCTTCACAGGCGAACCTGTGGATTCAAAGGCATTGATTGCCATGACCACCTCACAGTCCTGTTCGTCGGACCCTTCCGTGGTCGCCAGGGGTAGCCTGCTAAGTGCGTCGGCACAGTTGTCTGTGCCTGGTCTGTGCCTTATTGTGTAGTCGTAAGACGCCAGCATGAGTGGATACCGCTGAATGCATGCCGAGGCGTTGGCGTTTATTGCCTTGCACTCGGATAGCAGGGATTTGTGGTCAGTTTCTAACGCGATCTTGGCCCCGAAAAGGTATTGGTGCATCTTTTTGACACCATACACGCACGCGAGCACCTCCTTCACAACCATACCGTACCCGCGCTCCATCCACAAAAGTGACCTGGAGGCATAAGCAATGGGTTGTAATTTACCCGCATCATTGACATGCTGTAAAACACACCCGACCCCGTACGCTGACGCATCACATGTAAGAACTAGCTTTTTACCTGGGTCAAAAAAGGCTAAAACACTGTTGGAACATAGAAGGTTGCGTGCCTTATTGATTGCGCGTTCTTGGGCGTCCCCCCAAAATCAATCGCACCCCTTTCTGAGTAGCACATGGAGAGGCTCCAGCAGTGTGCTCAAGTTCTGCATAAAGTTCCCAAAGTAATTGAGTAGCCCGAGAAAGGCCGAGACATTCCGGGGCCTGGGTGCCAGACGAATTGCTTCGGTTTTGTATTCTGTTGGGCAGATTTCATCAGCAGCAATCCTTCTGCCCAAAAATTCAACCTCGGGCGCGAGAAACAGACACTTGGATTTCTTAACTCTTAGGCCTACCTGATCCAATCGACTTAGTACTTCCTCCAAATTGGGGAGATGGGAGTTGGTGTCCCTGCCTGTGATGAGTATGTCATCTTGAAACACAACCGTCCCCGGGATGGACTTGAGCAGACTCTCCATGTTGCGCTGGAATATGGCAGCCGCCGACCTGATGCCGAATGGGCATCGATTGTACATAAAAAGGCCTCGATGTGTGTTGATGGTGGTGAGTAGCTTAGACTCTTCAATCAGTTCTTGCGTCATATACGCAGATGTGAGATCTAGTTTCAAGAAAAGTTTTCCTCCAGCCAATGTGGCAAATAGGTCCTCCGCTCTGGGCAGCGGGTATTGGTCCAGTAGGGAGACTCTGTTTATGGTAGACTTGTAATCCCCACAGATTCATACGATCCATCAGGCTTCATGACGGGGACGATGGGACTTGCCCGGTTGCTAAATTCCATGGGTGAGATAATGCCTTCCTGCAGAAGCCGGTCCAGTTCATGTTCAATCTTTTCCCTCATCACATAAGGCACAGCTCTGGCCTTGTGATGGACCAGTCTGGCATCCTGTGTGATGTAGATTTTAACTTTAGACCCTTTGAAGGTGCCCACACCTGGCTGAAAGAGATGTTCAAAACGACTTAGAACTGTTGAGCAGGAGGTCCGTTCCTCTGATGACATGGCATGAACATCATCCCATTTCCAATTTAGTTTTGCCAGCCAGCTTCTCCCCAACAGTGCTGGGAGATCTCTGGGGACAATCCACAGGGGAAGTCGGTTCACCATCCCTTTGTGTGTGACTGAGAGCATGGCGCTTCCAAGGACTGGGACGCTTTCTTTGGCATAGGTCCTTAGTTTGGTGTCGATCCTTGTGAGTTTTGGTCTGTTGCTTTTGTGCGGCCACAGCTGTTCAAATTGTTGGACGCTCATGAGAGATTGACTAGCTCCCGTGTCCAGTTCCATGTTGACGGGTATCCCGTTGAGTAGGCGTCTTGTTGTAAGAACAATGGACTTTGATCGTGTTGACCCGCTGTACCCCGGTGTCTCGGGCATTGTCCCCACCGTCTTCTGGTTCGCTTTCCGACCCTTCCGATTCGTATACTAGCCGAGCTGCTGTTTTTCTGCACATGCGGGCCAGATGCCCTGTATAGTTGCAGTTTCTGCAAACAGCATGCTGAAATCGACACCTCCTTGATGAGTGCCTTCCCCCACATCTCCAGCACAGACCGCTTCCATTGTTTCTGAAGGATGCTCTGCATCTGGCTGATCTCTCTTGAGCTTTTCTCAGTCTGTGGTTGATTGCTCGCATTGTGGGTTGATGAGGTGTGAACGGCCGTTCCTGTGGCCCTTGATGGCTTCTGGCGCCACTGCCTGCTGTTGGAGGCCTGCTCTCCTGCCTTTGTCTGTGTGTGGGGGTAGCGGCTTGTTTCACGCTGTGAACCCTTGTTCCGATGTTTCGTTAGTTGTCGCACCCGCAGTATAGATCAACCTCGTTTCTTCTTCTCCTGCCAAGAATGTCTGTGCGACCAGTGCTGCTGCCTCTAGGTTCAAGTTCTTGGTCTCTATAAGCTTTCAGAATATGCCTGCATGGCCTATTCCTTCAATAAAATAGTCTTTCAGTACTTCTCTCCTCAGTTCATCGGAGAACTCACATAAACTAGCCAGCCTCCGAAGTTCCGCCACAAAGTCGGGTATGCTCTGGCCCACACTGCGTCTGTAGTTGTAGAACCTGTGTCAGGCCATGTGTAGGCTGCTCGCTGGCTTCAGGTGGTATCTCACCAGTCTGCTCAACTCCTCAAATGACTTGCTTGCTGGTTTCTCAGGTGCCAGCAGGTCCTTCATTAAGGTGTATGTTTTCGAGCCACAGCTGGTCAAGAGATGGGCTCTTCTCTTGTCTGCCTTATCGTCGCCCAACCAGACTTTGGTTATGACGCTTTGCTGGAGCCTTTCTATAAAGTCCTCCTAATTGTCTCCAGTATTGTATTTCTCATCTGAGCCGTTGGTAGCCATTCTGTGGATTCTGTGATCCCGTAACTCATCGCCACTTAAAGTCCTGACCCTGCAGTACAGACTTACACGAGGCACATGCTGAAGTCAAGGTCACTCTGGACCTGCACCTTTATTTCACAGCTCTCGAGTCCTACACTTGCCTGAGACCTGCCTTTATATACCTGTGTGGAACAGGTATGCAATGTCTCCTGCAAGTGCACCCCTGGTGGTAAAGTATGCTTGTGGTTACAGGTCATATCTAATTACAGTCATGTATAGCCTGGTAAGATACAGTTATATACAGTAGTGTGAGATACATGACACTGAGTTGCCTCCTAAAATGCATCACACATAGGCAGGCTTAGTTTAGTACCTATTTGCTATGAATTATCTTTACACATTATTAAGATTGCTTTCTGAGATCTCATAATATGGCTCTGCACTTCAATGTCGTCCTGCTGAACCACGTGCAAATTCCAAGGCCATTAAACTGAGGAGAACATCCAGGTCAGCCGTCAGCTCCTTTATGTCCCGGATAGGATTCCCGCGAGCATTGACAGTCTGAAAGCGACCATTATGGAGGTAAGTTCGCAGATTGTCAGTGCAAGCTGTGATACCTGCGAGGCCATCAATGCCCACACAAGGCTGGTGCTCCAGCAGTGACAGTGTTGTCCCGGAGAGTACGGCACAAGCTCTGCTTCAGCTTGGGCAGTTAATGCAGTCCATAAACCCTCCTGCCATACGCTCTGTGTTCCCCACTGTCACACCCAAATCCAAACCACCTGTGACTGGTGATGCCAATGAAGAGGCTAGTCAGTCAGAAGCCGGGCCTTCCATGCCACGAGCTGTTCCAGTGCATCCCGAAGCGGCATCTGCATTGTCTCTCCCCCCAACACAGCAGCGCTCTGGCA
The DNA here is from genome assembly GCF_044704955.1 of Pristiophorus japonicus. Classification (NCBI taxonomy): domain Eukaryota; kingdom Metazoa; phylum Chordata; class Chondrichthyes; family Pristiophoridae; genus Pristiophorus; species Pristiophorus japonicus. Next base: position 82,148,548 of record NC_091980.1, read on the forward strand.
GCCTTGCTGCATGCCATCTTGGTGCCACTTTGGGTAGGAGCAGCAGGCAAGGAAAGGGAAGGGGGGCAAAAGCCAGTGGAAAAAAATAGGGCAGGATATTCTGTTGCTGCATTATGTTGTTGATGCTGGATGCATCGTATGTTTAATGTCACAGTATTATTATGTTCTGGATTATGGTGTTGATAATGTTGTTGAATGATTACACTGTTGTATGCAGCTCATTATTTTATTTTTATTAAAGTTTCACAATGAAGGTTACAAAGTTTACAATGTTACAATGTTTAATACATTTTTTTGTTCACCTTAACCATTCCTGTGTAGAGTCTCATTTGCAGAATAAGAGGGGGAATAGTCAACATGGTGGGATATAATGGCCAGGCAATGGTCAAACCTGCCATTCACTCTTCAAGCAAAGCGTTCAATTATGAGCTGCCGATGTAAGGCTTTTGCAGCAGCGAAAACTCCACGATGCCTCCCCTGTGGTTGTGGTGGGGGTAGTGGTAGTGGCATGGGTTCCTCGCCAGGCTCCTCTACCTCATCTTCCTCCTTCTCATCCTTCTCCTCCTCCCCCCCCCACTCTCCTGAGGTGGTCGTGTAATCCCCATTGGCAATTCCTGTCCCCTCATGATGGCTAAGTTGTGTAGTATGCAGCACACCGCAATGAATTCAGGGACCTACTGAGGGGTGTATTGTACACAGCCTCCAGAGTGGTCCAGGCATCTGAAGTGCTGCTTGAGCACTCCAATTGTCTGTTTGACGATGTTGCATGTGGCTGCATGGCTCTCATTATAGCGATGCTCGACTTCTGTCTGAGGGTTCCGGAGGGGCGTCATGAGCCAGGTGGTGAGGCCGTAACCTTTGTCCCCCAGGATCCAGCTCTGGCCTTGTGGTTGACGCTAGAACATGCAACATGAAAGCATCATGGATGCTCCCTGGATATTGGGCATTGACTGCCATGAAGCGCTGAGTATAATCGCAGATGATCTGTACGATCATGAAGTGGAATTCCTTTCAGTTTTGGAAACCTCAGCATTCTGTAAAGGTGCTCGCAGGGTGATGAGCGTACAGTCAAGGGCACTCTGAAGCTTGGGGAACCCAGCAGATCATCCAAAACCTACAGCCCTCTCATTTTGTGTCTCTTTGGTCATTGGGAGGTTTATGAAGTCCATTCTACGTGCGTACAGTGCATTAGTCATCTGGCAAATGCAGTAATGTGCATCGTGCTGTGTGATGGAGCATATGTCCCCCGCTGATGCCTGAACGTAGCCGGAGGCATAGAAGACAAGTGCCACAGTCACCTTCACCTCGACGGGCAGTGCAGTCCTGTTGCCACTGTTAGGCTGTAGGTCTGCCTGTATGAGCTGGCATATCTCTGTGACCATCTCTTTTCAGAAATACAGCCTTCTAAAGCACTGTGCCTCTGAGAGCTGCAGGTATGAGTGATGTTCCCTGTAAACTTGTGGGGGTAAGGCCTCCTTCCCATTTGTCTGCGATCTTTTTGATTACATTGCAAATGATCAACACTAAGCCTTCTTTCAGCTTGAAGCCATATGACAATACCAGCCAGGATTACTGGCTCCTGTCCGAGCATGATCCCCATCTTTTACATTGTCCTTAAATGTCCTTTATAAAACAAACTGGAAACTCACATAAACTTCACAAACAAAAGTATCCAGTAATGCAGCGTTCTTCTCCCAATCCTTTTCCACTCACAACTGTGACATTCTCCTCCATTTCCAACATGGCGCCATTAGCACCTGTTGCGCCCTGGGTCCAACTGGTTTTTCTGGGCGGTTCTCGGGCGGACGCTAAATCGAGTGAAATGCTCAAAAGCTCCGCCCAGGGAGCTAGCGCCACAATGCACGAAGATTTATGTCATCCAAACGGTCAAAACATCGGTGCCGCAAAATCATTGGTGAAAATTCCGCCCAGGTGAAAAATCTTGTACGCCTCGTTTCACGCCCATAAAATTATTTTTGTTCCCTGCCGAGGCACTAAATGGAGAGCAAATCAGCCAAAAATCCAGCCCGATGGCTTCGGTCTTCCCAATATTTAATTGGAGAAAATTTCTGCTCATCCAGAACTGGATGTCGGACAAGCAGTCTGACAATTTAGAAACCATGGAAGGATCAAGAGAAGTGATGGAGAGGTAGAGCTGGGTGTCATTAGCGTACATGTGGCAACTGATGCCATGTTTTCGGATGATGTCACCATGGGGCAGCATATAGATGAGAAATAGGAGGGGGCTAAGGATAGATCCTAGGGGACAACAGAAGTAATGATGCAGGAGTGGGAAGAGAAGCCATTGCAGGTGATTTTCTGGCTACGATTAAATAGATAAGAATGGACCAGGCGAGTGCAGGTGGAGAGACGTTGGAAGAGGATGGAGTGGTCAACCGTGTCAAAGGCTGCAGACAGGTCGAGAAGGATGAGGAAGGTGTGATGTATGTAGCACTCAAATCACTGACTCCACACAGTCTGGTGTTGTAGTAACTGCTGTGACCTTGGTCCTTTATTGTGTAATTCCAGAGTGCCCTTCAGGTGTGGTGGGCAGCCTTTTATACTCTGCCTCGCAGGTACTTTCGGGTCTCCCACCAGTGCCCCTTGTGACGCACCATTGTAACTATACATTTAAAGCACATGGACAATGCATAACATCTCACTCCCCTCCCAGTTCCAAAAACAAATTGCCGGTAAACTCGGCTTGGTTCGTCCTGGTTAATTTGTGAGTGTGAGTCCATGACCATCCGCTTCCCTCTTCCTCGCCATGTAGATTATGCTTGCGATCCGGTGCAAGCATGTGGTATGTGTAGTCCTTACATGGGTGATACAAGTACACAAACATAATCTCCAGTAGAAAGCAGGTACACATGGACAGTACATTTGTATGCGTTAAAGAGTTATATCAAAAGATTGCAGGTACACTGAACAGTTATTAAATCTCAACTCCACTGGGTGAGGTGTGGTGGCGGTATACTGCCCCTTTTTGCCCGAGGTAATGGGCTGCGCTGAGACAGGGTATGGCAACTGGTGCATTGCCTCTGTTCTCAGAAAATAGTTGACTTTTGCGGCTTGTCTGCAGCCGCTGAACAATTGCATAAATCACATAAAATCAGAAATCGCGTTAATCCATTAGTCCATGTTAGTCACAGGTCCATTAACTCTTTTAACTGTGCATTGTGATATTAACTATTTTCACCAATCATCTCAATCATTTTAATCACAGTAATCATTTTAGCATCAAAATATTAACTCTTGTCATAAATCACGTCATCATACAAATCATAGTAATCATTTTGACTCACTCTTGCCCTTACAAAAGTCTCTTTGTGGGGACTGCCAACGGTGTAAGGCCTCTTTAAGACTCCCGGGTACATTTCCCTTTTAAGACAGCATTTTGATTTTTCCACGAGGTTTCTACTGGGCGCCGCCATTTTAGGTGCTCTGCTGGTGTCTGCCTCTCTCTGCAGAACTCTGCTGTCACGAGGTTCGCCTCCATCTTGAACTCGCTGTGCTGCTGCCTGCTCTCCCTCTCTCTCTCCCCGCAAACAACTGCCAACCAAAACGGTCCAGAAGAGTGCTCCGGCCATGGGCGGAGTGAAGAAGCCTCATCGCTACAGACCCAGCACCGTGGCTCTGAGGGAGATCCGCCGCTACCAGAAATCCACCGAGCTGCTGCCTGCTCTCCCTCTCTCTTCTCCAGCTCGGTCAGCGCTGCTGCTGGTTCCAGCGCCTCTTTCTCACACACAGACTTTGCAGGGGAGAGTCAACAGCCACCGCTGCTCTGCCCAATCCCACGCACGCTTCCTTCGCTGCCATCCGATCCGAAGGTGGAGGCCTGCTCTGCCTGTGAACATGGGGGACAGCGGTCTGTGGAGGAATGAAGTTCTCCCAGCTCCCACGGACCTTCCCCATCCATCTCCTGCTGAGTAGTGTCAGCCCATTGCCTGCAATGATCCACAAAGGTAAACCGTGCACCTCGCCCCCGTGAGATACCTGCACATCCGCTCTGCCAAGAACAGGTATCAGTTCTTTGGTGTAAGTGCGCAGCTTCGCCGTGACCGGGACCAGCTTGGGTCGTGCAGCTGGGTTGATCCACAGTTGATCAAAAGTTTCCTGACTCATCAATGACTGACCCGACCCTGTGTCCACTTCCATACTCACTGGGACTCCGTTAATCTTGACTTCCATAGTCACTGGGGCCGAATCGTCGGTACACATATACAGTCCAGAAGCATCATCTTCTTCTACCTGGGGCTGGGATGCCCGTCGAGCCAAACCGCAATGCTCCTCACTGGATAGTAGATCATCTACCATCTCCTCAGCCACATGGTGAGTCGTGTCTCTTTTACACATACGCTGAAGGTGGCCTTCCGTGTGGCAGGTATTGCACGTATACTCCGCAAACCCGCACCGGTGAGCCCCATGGCTTCCTCCACAGCGCCAGCATGGTGCTATTCGATTAGCCCCCCCTCGGCAGACTCAGAGTTCCAGGACTCTGAGGTCTGTGCTCTCTGCCCTGGGCAGAGCCACGTTCTGCAGTTTTGTCCGTGACGGGCGCTATCCTGTGAATAGTACCTGCCGGGTTCGAGACTGTGTGGATCATCTGCTTGGTGCTGCAAGTCGAGGTCATAAATACCCGGCTGATGTTGATGGCTTGCTACAGGCTAACTGTAGGTTCAGTAGATAGCAGCTTGTGAAGGAGCCCTCATGTCCAATCCCCATAACAAAGACGTCTCGCAACGCCTCGTCAAGGTGTGTGCCAAAATCGCACGCCGCCGCAAGTCTCTTGATGTCCACAGCATATTTTGTGACATCCTGACCCTCAGGTCTGCAGTGGTGGTAGAATTTGTGCCTGGCCATGAGGATGCTCTCCTTCGGTTTCAGTTGGTTACGAATGAGTTCAATCAGCTCCTCATATGACTTGTCGCTGGCGCTCGCGGGTGCCAGCAAATCCCTGACGAGACTGTAAACCTCATCGGCACAACTGGACAGCAATATCGCCTTACGCTTCTCTATCAGTGCATTCGTATCTCCTGTCAGCTCATTTGCTATAAAATAGTACTCGAGCCTTTCCGTAAAGGCATCCCAGTCATTACCCACTGTGAAATCCTTTAGCGTGCCCAAAGTACCCATGGTTGCGTGAAGAGCTCGTCCGTGTCCTTGCCACCAATTTGTGATGTATATAGCACTCAAATCACTGACGCCACACAGTCTGATGTTGTAGTAACTGCTGTGACCTTGGTCCTTTATTGTGTAACTCCAGAGTGCCCTTCAGGTGTGGTGGGCAGCCTTTTATACTCTGTCTCGCAGGTACTTTCGGGTCTCCCACCACAGTGCCCCTTGTGGTGCACCGTTGTAACTATACATTTAACGTACATGGACAATGCATAAGATCCCGATAGTTTACCTTTGTCACAGTCACAATAGATATCATTGGTGAATTTGATGAGAGCCGTTTCGGTACTGTGGCAGGGGCAGAAATTTGATTGAAGGGATTCAAACATGGAGTTCTGGAAAAGATGGGTACGAATTTGGGAGGCGACAACATGTTCAAGGACATTAGAGAGGTGTTGCATATGCAATAACTCAATAGGCTTAGTACCGTGAACTCAATCAGGTGTGACCTGACTACTTTATTAGCTCTAAAAGTGAGGATTAAACATGGAGGTTTTCTTTATATACAAGGGCTGCATATGTCTGTCTGTGGCCCAATGACCTCCAATGGTCACTCCCCCTGGTGGCAGGTAAACCCAGGCACATACATCACATCATTCTCCCCCAAGATCTTGGTATCAGTCTGATTTACAAATTGAGACGGTCCAGGGCTCTCCGCTCCCTAGTTGAACGTCTCAGTTCAATTCCAGATCTGGGTGAGCTCTCCAAGTCATTCATGACTTGAGGCTGGGCAGCCGATCTAATGGGAGTGGCAGTGTCCATGTCAGGGATTGAAGGTCCAGATTCATTGACAACAGCAGGGTCTTCTGATGGCTGAATATGAATCGGTTTGGTCATTGATGGTGTCGTCTTCAAGCTGTTCCGGTTAATCTGTGTGCTGCAATTTTGTCTGATCAATGTGCCTCCTGCATGTTTGCCCATTAGTGAGCCTGACAATAAGCACCCTGTTACCCTTCTTGGCCGTAACATGGCAGTGACCCACTTGGGGCCTTGACCATTGAAACATAGAAACATAGAAAATAGGTGCAGGAATAGAGCCATTCGGCCCTTCGAGCCTACACCACCATTCAATAAGATCATGGCTGATCATTCACCTTAGTACCCCCTTTCCTGCTTTCTCTCCATACCCCTTGTTCCCTTTAGCCGTAAGCGCCATATCTATCTCCCTCTTGAATATATCCAATGAACTGGCATCAACAACTCTCTGCGGTAGGGAATTCCACAGGTTAACAACTCTCTGACTGAAGAAGTTTCTCCTTATCTCAGTCGAAGTTATCATGAACTCAATCAGGTGTGACCTGATTCTACTTTATTAGCTCTCAAAGTGAGGATTAAACATGGAGGCTTTCTTTATCTACAAGGGCTGCATGTGTGTGTCTGTGGCCCAAAGACCTCTGAAGGTCGCTCCCCCTGATGGCAGGTAAACCCAGGCATACGTACATTACAAGAGGAAAGGGAGGGTGGAGGTGGGGCAGTAGTTTGCAAGGACGGAGAGATCGAGGGTTGGTTTTTTGAGAGGGGTGATGACGGCAGATTTGAAGGAGAGGGGGACAGTGCCTGAGGAGAGAGAACCGTTAACAATGTCAGCTAACATGGGATCCAGAAAAGGAAGTTGGGTGGTCAACAATTCAGTGGGAATAGGGTCAAGGGAGCAAACAGTGGGTCTCATGGGCAAGATGAGCGTGGCGAGGTCAAGAGGGAAGTTCAGAGAGAAACTGGAGAGAGATGCGAGTTCAGGGCTAGGGAAGGGGGAAACCTTAGAGGAAGTTTGGCCCTGTGGACTAGGGGAAGGAAGGGAACTCGCAGAGGTAAATGATTGGATGGTCTCAATCTTTGAGACAAAGAAGTCCATGAGTTCCTCGCACTTGTTGTTGGAGGTGATTGTGGTGGAGACAGGAGAGAGGGGTTTAAGATGACAGTTAGCAGTGGAGAATAGTAGCCAGGGATTATCATTGCATTCCAGAATGATCCTGGAATAGTGAATAGTTTTGGCAGACAAGAGCAGGACCCGATAATGCTTTATGTGGTCCAGCCAGATCTGGCTGTGAATGGCTAAACCAGTTGTTTGCCACATTCGTTCAAGTCTGCGTCGCTTGGACTTGAGGGATGAAGATGAGGGCCGTACCAGGTGGAATGACCAGGGTGAGAGTGAGTAATGGTTTTAATAGGGACTAGGGCATCAAAGGTGGTGATGAGGGGACGGTTGAGCAGTTCGGTGGCTGCAGAAATGTCATGGTGAATGGAGAACCAAAGGCTGGACAGTTTGGAGTTGATAAGTGCAGTTGCAAGAGAGTCGGGAGAGAGTTTTTTCCAGGGGTGGACACAGAATGAAGTAGGGTTGGGTGGGGGAAGGGGATTGCGGGTGGAGAGTGATACAAGGAAATGGTCAGAGATGGCTTTATCTGAAATTGACACGATAGGAATAGCGAGGCTACGAGAGGTGGCAAGGTCAAGGGGATGGCCGTGAATATGGGTTTGGGAGTTTACGTGGAGGGAGAGATTAAGGGAGGATAGGAGGATAGTGAGTGCAGAGGAGAGGGAGCATGATGAATTGAGATGGAGGTTGAAATCATCGAGGATGAGAGCATGCAAAATTCATGCTGTCTGCTCATTATAAATGTTGCAGCGCTGATCTCAACACTAAACGTGCTGCTGATTGGCTTAGTGCTGAACAGGTGAGTCAATATCGGGTGCAGTCTACTGGCTAGTAACATTTGGCCTCGGCTCTCTGCACTACTTAAAGGGGAGGCACTTTGTTGCAGCAGCACCTCATTGTCAGTCAGGCTGAAGATATGTCTCAGCAAGCTAGAGAGACAGCATGAAGATTCTCGGATATTGCATTCGAGACCTTGGTCATGGCCATTGAGGGAGGAGGGCTGGACTGTTCCTGCAGGGTGGCAGGAAGCCATCCAAGGATACCTGCAGAAGACTCTGGGAGGAGATAGTTAACTCCATCACGGCCATCAGTGTGGTTCCAAGGACCTAAATCCAATGCCAAAAGAAGTTTAATGACCTCACATGGCTGGTAAAGGTGAGTAAAGGCTTCAGCAAATGTCACATCCCGTCATCTGCACCACCAGCCTCACGCACTGCTCAATGCACTACACACCCATCACTCACCTACAACAACCTCTACCTATCACCACTCATACCTCAAAATCATTTCTTCACTACATCCTTACAACCTTCCACTGCTGCAACACTCACACCCACATCTCACACCTTGCACACACTGAAAGCTATTCAACTATGGAAGGCACATCACCCAGACATATTGCACTTCAGTCACTGACACACTTCCCTTTCTGTTGCAGGCCAATGACCCATTTATCCCAAATCTGTTTTCTGTTAGTTAGCCAATCCTATATCCATGCTAATATATTAACTCAACCCTAAGAAAAATTGCCTAGTGGCTCATGAAACAATCCAGAGACTATTATCTTTGTGGTTCTGCTTTTTAATTTAGCTCCTAGCTGCTCATACTCCCTCAGCAGGACCTCTTTCTTCGTTCTACCTATGTCATTGGTGCCTATGTGCACCACGACAACTGGATTTTCTCCCTCCCACTCCAAGTTCCTCTCCAGCCCAGAGGAGATATCCTTAACCCTGGCACCGGACAGGCAACACAGCCTTCGGGACTCACACTCTCAGCTGCAGAGAACAGTATCTATCCCCCTAACTATACTGTCCCCAATGACTACAACATTTCTTTGTCCTCCCCCACTTGAATGGCTGCCTGTACCACAGTCAGTTTGTTCATCCTCCCCGCAGTCCCTGCCCTCAACCACACAGGGAAGCGAGGCGGCTGCCATTTTTCCTTTGAAACAGGCCTTAACGGTCAGTACTAAACCCCCAAATTTCTAGGCCCTAGTCTCTTTTATGTCTTCATGAATTTTCAAGTTATGCCAAAATTTAACAATTTACTGAAGCTTTCCGCAGCTCACTCAAGGCTGCTTAGGTAGCTTTTAACAACAACCAATGTTTACTCCTAAACACACTTTTGTTTCTTTTGTCATTAAATAAAACTTTTTTGTGTAAGTCTTCGAAAATAATTATCTAAAGGTAAGAAATTACTGTTGGTGTTATTAATGGAATGTAAACAGGTTAATATCTCTGTTAAAATAGTAGAAAGAGGAAAGAACGATGACTTACGGCCAAGTCGGGATGGTGTATGATTTAGCAGGACACTTAAAGCTGATGATGTTCCCGTGCATCTGCTGCCCACCTGATCGCTATCCAATGACTCCCTGTTGGAAGTGGTTTGTTATAAGCCAATGACATGATTAACCTCATTTTAGATACACCCACAGTCAAATAGCTTGCTAGCAACTAAATGGCTGGGACGTTCCTCAGAGTTGCTCCCACTCCACCACTGTAACTTTGTCGGATGTGAAACGGTTTTCCGCCACACCTCTGGTCAGGTTATAGGCAGCGGAGTGGGAACAACTCCAAGGAGATTCCTGGCCAACATCTTGGCTCACACGTAAAGTTTGGCCATTTGGGTTATGTGTCAGAGTCCCATCAACGATTGTGCAGCTGCATCCCAACAGTGGCATCTGAAGAGAGGAGAACATTGGAAAAAAATCATGACCTTCTTTGCTAAAGTGAGGCTGTGATTGGCCAGGTAGTTTCTCTTTGCAAACTGAGCTGCATTTATTCAGGCTGGTGACATAGCAACATGTATTTAATAAAGACTTCTATCTCACCGCAACCTAACCTCATCACTCCAGTAAGCGAAGCTGATGAACTGGCTTTACCTTCCAAGAATGAGCCTAGTACAGTGATATTATATTGTTGAACTGTACATTATCATTCAAATTTGCTGTAAAAACCTTTGGACATAAATAAGCACAGTGGTTTCCAGAGCAGAATATGTTAGCAGGCTGAGACATTGGGTACCAATTGGATTCACCATTTTAGAAGTCGATGTGAAAGAAGATCCAGAATTCAGAAGAAACTGAAGGTTTAAAAACATTAATAAAGTCCAAATGTGAATTTTGAAAACTGCATGTCCTCAGAATAAGGATTCCTGGCTATTTTAATGTTGCAGCCAATCTGTAAAAGGGAAAGCTATAAATATTTGTGTGATTGTTCTACTTTATATTGAGTTCAAATCAAACATACTGTTGATTAAAGCCCACTATTTAAAATCACAAAAGACACTTGCATTGACAGGAATCTAATCTTATATATATTAGACTTCCAAAATGGATTGAATAGGCCAAACTTATAGACCACACTCAATTCCCTGTGAGGCCTTCTTTCTTCCTTCCATCCCCACCCTCCTCCTACATTATCTGTCATTTCGTATTTACCTTTTTGGTTACATTCTTCATACATTGCTCCCTGGATTAAGCATCCTGTGGGGCATCACTCCAGCACTTACAAGATGCCTTTGACTTATTAGCTTCTGCTGCCTTTCACTTTGCAACCATTATTGCTTTCTGTAGGTGCTATACCTTACTCTGTTTATTGACAACAGAAAACCTCTGGAGTAAAGTGAGATATGTAGCATGTCACAATAATCCATGAATGGCAAAAATGCTTCATAAAGCACAGGAACAGCACTGAAAGAAATTAAGCAAGAAGTAGGGTGTGCTGTGAAGGAAATACTTTGTAGCCCATTGAGTGCACACTTGGTTCAAAAAGATTGGAAAATAGGCCATGTTATTTCAATTGTAATAATAAGTCAGATCCTGGATATTATTAGTGTGAGCCCACAGGAGGAAATTAATGGAGTGTGTTATAAAAGAAGCAATTCTGGAGCATCTTGGAAAAGCAAAAAACAAATGCAAACTAATGTCGGTTTATGAAAAGAAAGCTGTACCTAAAAACATTTTGGCATTCTTTGAATGTAACCGCTAGGTTTAAAAATAGACTTGTTGAATGTTAGCACATGAACTCCAATCTTAATGCATTTGTACAAATTTCATTTGTCCACGATTTTAGCATAAGCATTAACTTGTTTATTTAAAAGAGGATAGTGACTGCTGAAATAGCAAAGTATTTCATACAAATGTGTTAAGTAACCATGCCTAAATATTCAAAGAGCCTCCCTTCAAAGATTGAGTGAATTAAAGTAGTGTAGTTGATATTGTAAACACATTGAGACTCATTAAACATTAGTGCTGGATTTTCGGCTTTGATGTTTTTGGTGCGATAATGGCAGTGGGACAGGAATGTTAGTGCCCGGGAATAGTTTGCGCCTCAGTAAGTAAGTTTGGGCAGATGGACCCTGCATCAGGGGGCCCAGCACTAAGGGAGGGTTTAGACACCTCTCTTGGGCGGTTGGATAGGAAACTCCCAAGCTAAAGAGCCAGCCTGGGAACATTCCCAAAACATTGCCCACGCCACCACAACACAAATCGCAAAAAAAATTAAAAGAAAAAAGAGCAACATTTACTTTAGTAGTCCATTACCTACCTCTTCGCCGACGGGGTGGTTGGACTGCCCTGATTTCACAGGCGGTCAATGTGAGGTGCACTTTGGTCCAAACTCGCGCCGTGTTGCAACCAGGGACGTTGCACAGTGGGCGCAGCTCTTCCGGGTGGTGCTGCTCAGTGCCGCCGCTAAACCGGATCCAAGGATTGCTGCAGGGTGCTGGAAGCTGACTGTCCAGCCAAAACACCTCACCACTGTCATTGCCACCATTCCGGGGCAAAAAACAGAGTGGAGAAGACTCGAAAATCTAGCCCTTAATGCTATCCTCCCTAAGAGACCTGTGACAAAGATGAAAACTCACTGCATCAAGCATAAGTTGAATATATAGCTATGGTAATAGGAAGAATTAGCAGCAGTATTATTCATTCTGACTCTTTATTCATTAGTTCATTGGTTCCCCAGGGCTCTGTCCTCTGCTCTGTCTTTATATCAATGACATCCTGCAAACATCAACCAACTCTATCCATTCATTTGTTGATGATTCTATTTTACATTTATTAGCTTCCTTCAGAATTCATGCTTCCAGGGCTCACAATCTCCAATCCTTCAGCCTGGCAATGAATGCATTGTCTAATATTTACCTCCTCCGTGCCCTTCAATGTGGCATTGAAATTGCGTTTCTGCAAATTCTTCAAAGGCACAGTTTTGCAGGACTCTTGCAGGTCTAACAAACAGCTATCACTACTTGTCTTTGATGTCTTCATTCATAGTCCGCCCATTGGGCTAGAATTTGCTGTAGCACGCGTCATCTACTGGCATCTGCTGTTAGTTATGCTTGCCCCTGCACTCTTCAGGTCAAATAATTTTTGCCCACAAAGTTGCTGAAAGTGCGACCTGATAATGCGTGAAGCGGGAAAGAGGGAAAGCAACAGGGTAACTCCTTAACTAATGAGATTTAATGATCGGAAAATAAACACAAGGACTGAGAGGGAGCATAAATTCAATGTCAGTGGCAGAAGGAGAAATAAAGTAAGGGAAAAAAGATTGAATTAAGAGAAGAAAAAGAAGAGACAGAAAGAAAAAAAAACGACATTTTAAAAGTCTCCTCAAAAATTTAAAACCTAGAGGATTGAGACTCCACATTTGTAATAGTTAATTTTTGATGCCAGAGAGGAAAGGAGTGGAAGATAACATTATTAAAGATCTTTGGGAATCTCGAGAAAAGCATTCGGAAGGGAGCACGACACACTTCAAAATAGATAAATGTTCATCATTAGAAGGAATATTAGAAGTCTTAATTGTACAATGAATGTAATGATAGATGATGATATGAGATTGTCACAATTGTAACAAGCTGGTGAAAATTAAAATGATCATAAAATTGTAAACTTAAAATTTGTACAGAAATGATTGTGAAGGAAAATCAAATATTAGGGTGTAAGTAGTTGCAGAGGCAAATGAAACATTGGTGAGCCCACATACCGGGGTTGAAACTCATTGTGCGATATTAATAATGAGCTCATTAATGTGTATACAGTGTATTAAAATCCTATGTATTTTAAAAGAAGGCATTATCTATTGAATGTAAACATATTACATATTTATTAAATAGAAGACAGGTAGCGTTCATTACTAATATTGCAGAGCTTGATTTCAGGCCAGTAGAGTTTTGGCTACTTACTGAAATTGGAAACGGTTCAATGAAAGCAGGAATGATGGCTCCAGTACCTAAATCATTAAACTATGAAAAGAGACAATGGAAGATCAATATGCACTGTCTCCAAAATGGAGAAAATTGAGGGGGATATTATGAATATATTTAAAATGTGAAATTATTTTGAAGATTGGATATGAAGAAAATAAGTGTAATTAAATTGAAGCCCACAAACTATCTGATGATCCTGAGAATCCTGCCAGTAAAATGATTCAGTCGTGAGAAGGAAAGTCTGAACTGTCGCAATTTGCCCTTTGAAATGAGTGCGGGTTTGCGATCGGGTCGGCAGTTAAAAGCGTTGAAAGCATTGGAAACCCGCCTTCATCCCGCCAACTTCTGCCTTTAACTCCGGCACATTTTTCAGCGCACCAGAGACCCGTTCGGGAGAGGCGGGGGATCTCATTCAACTTTTTAAGAGGTCGTTAACAGAATATTAAGAGGCTGTATAATTTAGATTTCAGCTTTTTTTACTACTTGTGCAGAGGATTCATGGGCTTCCTGAAACTCACCTGTCAAAGCAAGGTGACAGGTGAGCGAGCGCCCATTGTGTGAGTTGAAATAATCACAAAAATACTCACACCTCACACCTGCGTCCTTACCTGAGGGAAAACCTCTTATTGACAACATTGTTGCAGAGAATTTGCTTTCAGGAGTTTGCAGGTGATTTCTGCAACCTTGGAAGCTACTCTCACGACAATGGAGTATTGTGCCTCTGATCGTCACTTAACCTGGCGTCTATCAGTTCAGCAAGGATGTTGCTTATGCTGGTTCACCTTGGACTGCAGATTCGGACCAAGATGAGCCCCAGCAGCAACAACACCAGCAAAATCAGCAGTAGCACCAGCCTACTCCTCAGTGACCTGCTGCTCCACAGGAGAGAGGAGATGAGCCCGAGGTGATACCGCTAACAAGGCACAGGATGAACTTCCTGGACATGACTGAACACCAGCGCCTCAGGAGGGTCAGGGTATCATGTCAGGTCATGGTAGACATTTGTAGCTTGCTGGAACAAAACCTGCTGCCCAGTGGATCTGGTGGACACACCTTACCAGTGGCTGTCAAAGTCATCACCACCCTCAACTTCTTTGCCACGCGTTTCTTCCAGGGATCTGCAGCAGACATTTCCAGGAGATCGCAGTCGGCTGCCCACAGATACGTCACCCAGGTGATCGATGCCATGTTTGATAAGTAAGACATTTATGTGCTATTTGCCACTGATGAAGCCAGTCAGACTGAGCGGGCGCTCAGCTTTGTAACTCTGGTTGGCTTTCCATAGGTGCAAGATGTCATCGACTGCACACATGTGCCCATCAAGGCACACCCAGATCACCCAGCAGTGTTCGTGAACCACAAGGGCGTCCACTCCCTCAATGTGCAGCTCATCTCCAACTACAAAAAGATCATCCTGCATGTGTGTGCTCTATCCCCTGGCAGTTGTCATGACTCTTTCGTCCTACGCCAGTCCATCCTCTCTCAGCTCTTTGCACCTCTGAACAGACTTACCAGTTGGCTGCTTGGAGACAAGGGAGATCCACTGAAGACATGGCTGATGAGAGCCTTGAGGAGGCCAAGCAATGAGTCCAAGGAGTGCTATAATCAAAACCAGTTCACAACCAGATGTGTAATAGAGCATGCAATCGGAATGCTGAAGATGTGTTTCAGATGTCTTAACAGATTTGGAGGAGCCCTTCAGTATGCACCAGCCAGGGTCTCCAGAATGATTGTCATATGCTGCACTGCACACCATAGCACAGCAACGAGGATTGGAGCTGCAGGAGGAGCAAGGCTCAGAGCATTCTCAGAGGAGGATGAGCAGGTGGAGGAGGAGGAGGAGGAGGAACCTGAGGTGCAGATGGCACAAGCAGCAGCAGACCTTGCTGCCTAGGAGGCCTGGGATGGATTCATAATGACCTGATTAAGTTAGGTTTCGCCAGTGCCCCATATGGCACCCAGATGCTGAAGCAAATATCGCCCCCCTGAAAACCACAAAGCAATCCTAAAATGGCCAAACCATCCCTATCACCCACACACCTGTTGCTCGAGGTTAAGTAATGGGCCTAAAATTCCAGTCGGAGGCTTCCTTCGGACGAACGCCTCCGACCTGAAATGTTTTTACAAAAATACCTGGTGGTCCCAGAGGAGCCTTCGATTCCGGTTGGAGGCCTCCATTCCAGGCTTAGCGTAAAGGGAGAGGACTTCCTTATGTGTACGAAAGAACTGGAGTCATGTGGAGCTGGACCATCAATCACTCTGCAGTATTTTTATTGATAATAATGGGAACTCTGTTTTTACGAGTTCCCATTACTATCAATGAGAATAAACCCCGAAAACAAGAAACACAATGTAATAAATAAAAAAACACCTCACATATTTAAAATTAATTGAAATGAAAGTTAATTCAATGTTTTAGAAAAAAGAATGTTGGGAATTTTTTTTAATGTGTTTTAATAAGGTTTAAAATAAACTTACCTTAATGGGACAGGGCTTTTACTATAAAAATGTGTATTTAAATTACATTTTTAGATGATTTACGACGCATGCGCATCTCGCCCCGAAAGCATACTTCATACGGGCCCAGCGAGGCCCGAATTTTAGTCCCATTAACTCACCATTCACTCCAACTGACATTGCCATTTCCCAGGTAGTAGGCAAAAATGGACAAGACGGGAAAATGGTGCAAGGAAATACATTTATGTGGGTTATAAATAGAACTGAAACTTAATCTAAGCTAACATCTTGGAAAAATTGCATGTGCATCTACAATTGTGTCATTTTTCTTTTCCTAGTGCTTCTACGAGGTGCATCCCCTGTGGCATCAGCAGGTGTCGGGGCAGGCTGCTCACTTCCCTGCTGCAACTGCTTAGACACTTTTGGTGGATGTCCTCTGGGTTTTGGAGCCTGTGAGGGTCCTGCCCAAGTCTGCTCCTCCAGCAATTGTGCAGGGGCAGACTCAGCCATCGGGATCCAAGGCAGCATGTGGGGCTCTGACTGAGGGGGTGGCAATGGGGGAGAAGTGAGAGCACTTTGTGCAGAGCCCCCACTTCTATGTTCCCTCTCACCATCATCTCTCTCATGGGCCACCTGTACTTCGCTGCTAGCACGGAGTTAGAGAGCACCTTGCAACACGGCAGTGGGGCGATGAACGCCCAATTCAAGATTGGTATCCCTTCGAGATATGACTGCCGTAAGAGTCTGAAAGCTGTTGTTCACAGCAAGCATGTTCTTGTTTGACTGGCACATTAGCTGCTCCATGCAGGTGGTCATCCTTTGCATGGAACAGCACATCATCGCCATCGCCTGCGACATGGTGGTGCTCATATTGGAGATGGACTCCTCCATTCTCTCCACAATCGTGCACATCACTGCTGGAAAAGCGGGCAGAGCCTCCCTCATTTCTTTTTTGTTGCCCCTCCAATATTGTCCTCTTTGTTGACGGCCCCCAAGGTTCAGCATCTGCATCTAGCTGAGCAGACCTTGGAGCGTTCTGCACCCTCCGACGCGGACGCTTCACTGCTGCCCCTGTCTTCACCATCTGCTCTGGCTCACTTGTGATCTGTGAGACACGAGATGATAAATCTACTCTACCTCTCACAGGACCCACCGATGCGTGTGTATCTGCACTGGGTGCTGGGTGGGCTTGTGTCGTGCTACGGTGCACCCTTAGACTGGAATCTTCCCAGCACTGCGAGTGTGGGTTTGGAGGCTCTGATTGACAGCGGGTCGAGATCCTGCTCTGAACCCGCCTCCATGTGAGTTTCTCAGCTGTCAGATCTGTGTTCGGATAGCAGACCTGATATCAAATGGCGGGAGATGTAATTAACATCATTAAAAGGTTACTCAAATGCTAGTTAAGAGGCATAAAAGCAGGCACTTACAATTTTACCAACGTTTTGACGAGTTTGCCATCCCTCGGGTTTCATGCCAGGTAAATGTGTCAGGTTCTCGGTGACTCTCTATTGCTTTGGCTAGTTGACAGCTGCAGAGGTGGTATAAAAGCTACCATTTCACAGCTGTTCACTTTCCAATGTCAGAAGCTGAAGCCTTCAGGTTTTGGAAGAGACTTTTCAGCTGTGTGTACTTTGGAAGTGTTTGCAGTGAACTCTCTATTCACTGTTACCTCCTTGGAACAACCTCTCTCACCATTGACACTTCAGCCCCACCTGCCATCGCGGCATCAGCAGCATCGATGCACTTGAAAAAATCTCATCTAGGTCCTTGGAATCCCACCACAATCAGCCCCAACATCAACATCACTAAACACACAGCATCACTACCAACAACACCAACCTTCTCCGCATTCACCTGATGCTGCACAGTACACAGAGCTTCAGCACCCAACCACATTGCTGGTTGGGAGGCCAGTGATGGCCTCACCATGGCCACATTTACTTCACTTCATGCTATACACCCTAACTGCCACATGATGCACCAGGTTGGCACCACTCTACATCAGCTCCATAAAGCATCCCTACAATGCCCAACCCATTCCTTTCAAACTCATGATCAATGTGGGGGTACTCTTATGTCTCACCATTCACTACAACTTACTAAGCCATTTCCAAAGGTGCCCACTAATATGTCCAAGATTGCAAAGTGCTGAAAATAAAAATTTCAATGTTTGACTATACATGAACATTGGCTAAAGGACCCAAGTGCCTACCCTTGTGTGTTGTTAGTTGGTGTGATTGGACAAGGATGAGGGTGAGTGTGAGGGGTGGCTAGTGAAATTGGAAACTGATAATGTAGATAGACAGAGAGAGAGGGATGGGTGGAGGTGCAAGATATGTTGGTGTGAGTAAGGATGTGCAGGGGTAGGGTAGGGAAGGCAGAGTGATAGGGATGTGATGAGTGGCACAACATGATGAGTTTGAGCGTGGCTTTAAGGTAATGTTTCGTGATCTACTGAGATCATTGAAAGGTTTGTACCACTGCAGCCAGGCCCTCCAGACGACATCCCTGCTTGTGCCCTCATGTGGAATGTGCAACCAGGCTGCGTTGGTCTCCTGGAGAGGTCTCTTCCACCCATTGGAATGGAGGAAAACCTCCCTACGTGCTGTGACTCTCTCCGTAAATATCTGGAGTAGACCGAGGAGCAGAAGGAGCAGCGTGGCAGCCTAGCCCAGCAGTCTACATGAGCCCCCAACCTGCGAGCACCATCGGAGCAGGCCGGGGAGCGGAAGGAGCAGCGTGGCAGCCTAGCCCAGCAGTCTACATGAGCCCCCAACCTGCGAGCACCATCAGAGCAGGCCAGGGAGCAGAAGGAGCAGCACATGCTGGAGCAGGAGAGCAACAGCAGTGAAAAGGGATGTCATCAAGGTCCAGCTCGGTGATTGGAGCATGGGCAGGTACTGCAGGAGCGGCGAGGTCAGGGCAAAGGAGCAGCGAGACATTGTAGAGAGACGTGATCGGGACCCAGGGGAGGCGTGAGTTCGGAACCCAGAAGAGGCGAGGGCCCAGGGGCAGCATGGGCCAGCCCACACTGCGATATGTGTGCACACTCGGTCCGTGCAGCAAAGCTGGTCTCCAGTCGTCTTGGTTAACCCTTGCTACTGGACCAAGACCTAGCTCTGCCAAGCCCAAGTGGTGGCTGGTGTGCAACGGTCACCACACGTTAAAAAAATCCAAGCATAGGCATCTTCCACCTTTCAAGATTTAGTTCGGACCTGGAATTTTAGGTCCTTCATTGAAACACCTGTGAACTTTTTAGCGTGGAAGCAAGTCATCCTCGACTCAAGGGACTGTCTATGATGATGAAGATGATCTGGAGAGAGTCATGGGAGAGCCTAGATGTTTGTCAGTGTTTGTAGTAGCTCAATGCTGCAAAAGACTGACAGATGAACTGTCAAAAAAAATTTGGGAATGGTCCCTTTAGGGAAACTGGCTGATGACACATCATCAGATGACGTCATTAGACCCGCTTCCAGTTAATTGGCCGGGAACCCCGCAGGGTGGGTTTAACAAGCCCCAGTCATGGAAAATTGAAGGGAGAGGGCAGGCTGAAATTCGAAGCGTGTTTTCCATGCTGCACCAATGCTGCCCGCATCAAACTCACCTCTGTTGGTGAAATCCCAGCTTCAGAATCTGCAGCTTCCTCTGAGGAGTCATCCTGCTCCTCTGGCTGGACCATGGGGGTGGAGGGGATCACTTGATGGACCTGTGGGAGAGTAAAGACATGAATTACAACTGTTATGATAAGAATGTTGTAAGTTACCATAATGCGCATGATCATATTTCACTTGCTGCTGACAGTCACCATGAGTGACTGTTGTATGCCACATGGCTGTATATTTAATTCTGTCCCACTCTCTCCATCTCCCACTGTCAGCAGCTCTGCAATTCCATTTATATCGAGTGCCTCCTTGTCTGATGGCGTCAATGCAGTGGCGATTGGAGGTCCACCTCTACTTCTTAGCCTCTCCCTGTTGTTTTGGGTTCTCTTCTCCTGCAAGGGGGAGAAACAAGAGAACTTTGAGCGAGGATGATAGAATTAAGGGATGGATGGGCTACATCTACTGAGGGTGATTATGATGGAGTGGCATGACATTGCCGAATGGCCTCCTTCTGTGGTGTTACTTTCTAAGATTGCATTAGGATGATGGGGAGTGTCAGTGGGCGATAGTCAGATGGGGATGTGAATAGGTGCATAGACAGTGAAGGATGGGTGGACCTTACAAGGTAGATTGGTGTGAGGAGTCATATGTTTGGGAAAGCAGAGTGATGAGGTTGGGGTGACACACTCATCAGGGTGTAGTTGAATGTGGCATTGTACTCTCCTTTCATGACCTCATGAGGTAATTTAATCACTTCCTGCACTGCATCCAGGGAGTATCTGACAACAGCTCTTTGTTTCAACTGCTGGCCTCTTCCTCCCGTCACCAGGGAAGAGGACTTCCTTGCAGGCTGTCACTCCCTGGAGCAGGATTTCCAGGGAGGAATCAGAAAACCTGGGCGCAGCCTTGTGGCGGTCGGCCTGCAGTTTTACTTAGAAATGTTTAAACCTTCACAGTCAAGTGGTTTTGGTCTATCTCCCGGCTTCATCTAACTGTCAGACCAAACTCTGGACCACCTCCAACAACTTTCAACTCTCATCTGTCCACTGCCCCTTTAAATAGGTGAGCTGAATTCGGGCCATCCGTGACGTCATCAGACCCACTGCAGTTAATTGGCTGGGAAACTAATTGGAGAACTTAAGTTAAAAAGAGACTGCAGAGCGCGTTGGATGGAGCATTCGGGATAGCGACCCACTACACGCCCCACCTCCCCCCACCCAACCCGATGCTATGGTTAAAGTTCACCCCATTATGTTCGTAAAAGAGAACCAAGGAACGTGATTGCAAATACAAAAAATTATGTTAGTAGTTCGGCAGCTTGCTCTATATGAACAGCAGAAGATGGTGAATTTGACCATATATACTAATCATTCTGATAAAATTGCTGTAGGATCATAGCAGGGCAGAAACATCCTATATTATTGGGCTCAGTAATTGCTTGGTCTCGGTTTTCAGGGTTAAATTTGTGACAATAAGATAGTCATGCTGTACAAAGAAAAATTATTATTTTTTGTCTTCTGCGTGTACCTATTACATAAAGTTTCAACAGAATTGACTTTACCTGACAGATAAAAATATATGCATATTATTCACTCTTCAAACTGCCGAACATGTCAAAGCACAAAGTGTGCGCTGTTGCATGATCTCGAGAAGTAACCCCAGTACCAATATTTTGACAAAAGGGGCTGGGGTTCTTTCTTCCTGGCACTTAAACCATAAATTCTAGGGCATTTGACTCTCAGTTGGTTGAGTGTTCTGAGAAAGGTCTTTGACCAGAAACTTCAACTGACTGACTTGTTCCTCCACTGTTGCTTTCTGACCTGCTGAGTTTTTCCAGCCTTTTTTATTTTTATTTTCAAATTTCCAGCATCAACAGTATTTTGCTGTTTGTTTATCTTAGTTGGCCAAGTTGATATCTAGACTATACCATAGAATGAGTTCCTATCTCTTCAGAGCAGGAAGAATAAAAAGAAATAAAGACTTGGATTTATACAGCGCTTTCATGACCACTGGATGTCTCAAAGCGTTCTACAGCCAATTAAGTACTTTTGGAGTGTAGTCACTGTTGCAATTTAAGAAATTTGCACACAATCAAGCTCCCACAAACAGCTATATAATAATGACCAGATAATCTGTTTTTTTGTTACGTTAATTGAGGGATAGATATTGGCCAGGTCACCAGGGAAAGCTCCCCTGTTCTTCTTCGAAATAGTGTCATGGGATCTTTTACATCCACTTGAGAGAGCAGACGAGGCCTCGGTTTAACATCTCATCTAAAAGACGACACCTCCATCAGTGCAGCGCTCCCTCAGCAATGCATTGGAGTATCAGCCTAGAATTTTGTTTTCTGCTCAAGTCCCTGGAGTGGGACTTGGACCCACAACCTTCTGACACAGAGATGACCCACTGAGCCACAGATGACACTGAATAAAAAGGGAACACAAAGGATATATATTGTTTTTTAACTTTGCATACTTATTGACGACACATATGATCAAAACAATGTGGTATCCATGTTATTCCAATTAAAAGGAATATGGGGGCAAAATTGCCCCTTTTATCGAAAGCAATTAGCGTCTCCGGAAGGTGCTAACAGGGCGCAAAATGGTTTTCGCCCTGCACAGCGCAAAAATAGCCCCCCGCGGAATTGGGCAGGGGTTTGGCGGAAGTGCTATCCTGCTCCTGCCAGTAGCACCCCGCTGGGCTGCGCATGGCGATGATGACAGAGGGAGCAGCACAGGGAGAGGCAAAGGGACAGGTACAGGGAGAGGCACAGGGAGAGGAACAGAGAAAAGGCACAGGGAGAAGCACAGGGAGAGGCACAGTAAGCATCAAATCCCCAAGGATTTGTAGGACATTATCTGAACATTGCGTTTTAATCCCTGTCATGTATGTAATCACACTGTATTACTGTATATACTCAACCTAGATGCACAAGGGGTGAACTTGTGGGCGACACTCCTTACCTGATCACTCAGGTATAAAAAGGAAGGTCCCACACAAGGTCACTGTCTTTGAAGTTCTGTGAATAAAGAGTTCAGGTCACAGAGTGACCTTATCCCCAGAATGTGCCTCATGTGGTTTCATACTGTAGTGTAAGGACTTTACATTGGCGACGAGAAACGGGAATTCACGACCCACGAGAATGGCCACCGGAAGCACAGAGGAACGGTACTGTGTTGGGGAAGACTGGGACGATTTTGTCGAGAGGCTTCAGCAAAGCTTCGTTATGAAAGAATGGCTGGGGGATGCAGCAGCCGACAAGCGAAAGGCTCATCTCTTGACCAGCTGCGGACTAAAGACTTATGCGCTCATGAAGGACAAGCACCTGAAAAGCCGGCGGACAAAACCTTTGAAGAACTTAGCAAATTGATCGGGGAGCACCTCAAACCAGCGAGTAGCATACATATGGCCCGACACAGATTCTACACCCACTGACGTCATGAAGGACAGAGCATACCGGACTTCATAGCGGACCTCCGGCGTTTGGCCAGCCTCTGTAAGTTCACAGATGCTTGCAGCGGGGAGATGCTAAGGGACATCTTTATTGAGGGCATCGGTCATATGGGAATTTTCCACAAATTAATTGAGACCAAGGATTTAACCTTGGAAGCGGCGGCGTTGATGGCTCAAACTTTCATAGCAGGGGAGGAAGAGACAAAATTAATATACGCGTGCAATTCTGCCTCTAACGCGGCGATGGATCAGGGAGTTAACATCATCGATGCGACTCAGAGCCCCGCAGGCGGCAGGGGCAGTCCCAAGCAATAGACCCCAGAGATGGGCTTCAACAGAGACAATGGCAGGCTGAATGGACATTCATGCCATCACAGTGGACAATGCGGCCCGGGATGGGACCATTGACACCCACTAATAGGGTACTTAAGAGCAGCCAAAGGGACAGTCAGCGCGGAATGCCTGGCCATAGCCCTTTTGTTCCCAACAATGGAAAATTTAACTCATGCTGGAGGTGTGGGGAGAAACACTCAGCTAGATCTTGCAGATTTCAACAGTTTGTCGGCAGGAACTGCAATCTCAGTGGCCACTTAGCTCGAATGTGCAGGAAGCCTGCAACCAGACTAATATATGAGGCGGATGGACCAGAAGAGGCTTCTTTGAGGCAGGATGACCTTTGGGGCAAATCAATGGATGCCGAGGTTCAGCGGGTTCATGCGGCGAATATTCACAGTTCAGACACCAAAACGCCACCAATGATGATGAGGGTTTTATTAAATGGTATCCCTGTACGCATGGAGCTGGACGCTGGGGCCAGCCAGTCACTCATGGGCGTTCAGCAATTTGAGAAGCTATGGCCACTTAAAGCCAGTAGACCCACATTAGCACGTGTTGACACACAATTACGGAATTACATGAAATGAATCATTCTGGTGCTAGGCAGTGCAATGTTGGCTGTCACACACAATGAGCTAGTGAATCGGCTACCACTTTGGATTGTCCTGGGCAATGGTCCCGCACTGTTGGGGAGGAGCTGGTTAGCCAAGATGAACTGGAAATGGGGAGATGTTCACGCAATGTCATCTGTGGAGCGAAGTTCATGCTCACAAGTCGATTCACTATTCCAACTTGGGTGTTGGGACTTTCAAAGAAGCAAAGTAGTGATACACATCACCCCGGACGCCAGGCCAGTGCACCACAAAGCTAGAGCGATGCCGTATGTGATGCGGGAAAAGATCGAGAGCGAACTGGAACGGCTGTTGAGAGAGGGCATCATCTCACCTGTCGAATTCAGCGACTGGGCGAGCCCCATCATTCCCATACTAAAAGCGGATGGCTCTTCAGGATCTGTGGCGACTACAAGGCCACCATCAATCGGGTGTCACTACAAGATCAATACCAGCTCCCGAGAGCAGAGGACCTTTTCGCCATGCTGGCAGGCGGCAAGCTGTTCACAAAGTTGGACCTCACTTCAGCCTATATGACCCAGGAACTGGCCGACGAATCTAAACTATTGATACCATCACCACGCACAAGGGACTGTTCGTTTATAACAGGTGTCCGTTTGGCATTCGATCAGCAGCCGCGATTTTTCAACGAAACACGGAAAGTCTGCTTAAATCCATTCCTGGAACAATCGTATTCCAGGATGACATCCTCATCACGGGTCGGGACACCGAGGACCACCTCCATAACCTGGAGGAGTTGCTACGCCGACTGGACCGGGTAGGCTTGCGACTCAAAATGTCTAAATGTTTGTTCTTAGCTCCTGAGGTTGAGCTTCTGGGCAGGAGGGTTGCTGCAGATGGGATTCGGCCCACCGAATCCAAAACAGAGGCGATTCGGCGAGCACTCAGGCCCTGCAACACATCGGAGTTGCGTTCATTCCTGGGACTGTTGAACTATTTCGGGAACTTTCTGCCGAACTTGAGCACGTTGTTGGAGCCTTTACATGCGCTCCTGCGAAAGGGTTGCGATTGGTTTTGGGGGGACTGTCAGGAACGGGCTTTTGATCGGGCACGAAACCTACTTTGTTCAAACAAGTTGTTGACCCTGTACGACCCTTGTAAAAAATTGGTTCTGACATGTGATGCATTGTCCTATGGGGTTGGGTGCGTGTTGCAGAAGGGCAATGCTGAGGGTCAACTACAACCTGTGGCTTATGCCTCCAGGTCGCTCTCACAAGCAGAATGGGTATATGGGATGGTCGAGAAGGAAGCGCTTGCATGTGTCTACGGTGTAAAAAAAATGCATCAGTACCTATTTGGTAGGAAGTTTGAATTCGATATGGACCACAAGCCATTAATATCCCTGTTGTCAGACAGCAAGGCTGTCAATGCCAATGCATCAGCTCGCATACAGCGATGGGCTCTCACGCTGGCTGCTTATGACTACTCCATCCGGCACCGGCCCGGCACTGAAAATTGCACTGACGCACTCAGCAGGCTTCCACTGGCCACCACTGAGGGGGCAGCGGAGCAAAGCGCCGAGATGGTCATGGCTGTCGATGCCTTTGACAGCGCAGGCTCCCCCATCACAGCCCGCCAGATCAAAATCTGGATAAACAGAGATCCCCTCCTATCCCTGATTAAGAAATGCGTCCTGACTGGGGATTGGGTGCCCGCACATGTAGCATGCTCTGAGGAGGTCAGACCGTTTCACAGACGGATGGATGAGCTCTCCATCCAAGCTTACTATGGGGCAACCGGGTAGTTATGCCCCAGAAGGGCAGAGAGGCATTCATCAGGGAACTCCACAGCAAGCACTCAGGCATTGTGCTGATGAAGGCCATTGCCTGGTCACATGTGTGGTGGCCTGGAATTGATTCAGACCTGGAACACTGTGTTCGCAGGTGAATGACGTGTGCCCAGCTGGGTAATGCCCCCAGGGAGGCCCTGCTCAGCCCGTGGCCCTGGCCCATCAGGCCATGGTCATGCATTCATGTTGACTACACGGGCCCGTTCATGGGTAAGATGTTCCTTATTGTGGTAGATGCGTACTCGAAATGGATCGAGTGCATCATTCTGAATTCATGCACGTCATCCACCACCGTGGAAAGCCTACGTGCGATCTTTGCAACCCATGGCTTGCCGGACATCTGGTTAGTTTCACAAGCTACGAATTCCGAGAGTTTATGTCAGGCAATGGCATCAACCACGTCAGGACTGCGCCGTTCAAGCCGGCCTCCAATGGCCAGGCGAAACGTGCGGTCCAAATCATGAAGCAAGGTATGGTCAGGATTGAAGAACCCTCGCTACAATGCCACCTATCGCGCCTCCTGCTGACCTATAGATCCCGACCGCACTCACTCACGGGGGTCCCGCCCGCAGAGCTACTAATGAAACGGACACTCAAAACGTGGTTGTCCCTCATTCACCCAGTCCTGACCGACATAGTTGAGGGCAAGCGCAAGTCACAAAACGAGTACTATGACCGTAATGCGAGGGGGAGATGTATAGAAATAAATGATCCTGTATTCATCCTCAATCACGCCATGAGGCCCAAATGGCTTGAGGGCACTGTAATTGACAAAGAGGGGAATAGGGTCATCGTGGTAAAACTCAACAATGGTCAGATATGCCATAAGCATCTGGACCAAGTAAAAAAAAGGTTCAGCATCGACACGGAGGAACCTGAAGAAGACCATGAGATGGAGCTCACCACACCGCCAGTGAACAAGCAACAAGAGCAATCAGAAGAATGCACAGTCCCTACATCAGTGTGCAACTACCAGAGCCCGAACTGCGCCGCTCCACAAGGGAGCGTAGACCACCTGAAGGACTAAACCTATGATTCCAATAAGATTTTGTGGGTGGAGGTGATGTCATGTATGTAACGACAATGTAACACCACTGTATTATTGTATACACTCGACCTAGATGCACACCTTGACCACAAGGGGTGAACTTATGGGAGACACTCCTTACCTGATCACTCAGGTATAAAAAGGGAGGTCCCACGCAGGGTTAGTGTCTTTGGAGTCCTGTGAATAAAGAGTTCAGGTCACAGAGTGACCTTGGCCCCAGAATGTGCCTCATGTGGTTTCATACTGTAGAGTAAGGACTTTACAATCCCCAAGGATTTTTTGGACATATTTTTCTCACCACAGAAAAAAGCTGGAAGCTGTTTGTGGGAAGGGCCCAGGTACTTCTCCATGTTGGACTTAGAATGATGGGCAGGGGATCTGGGAAGACAATGGCCAACATAAGGCAATTCATCACAGGTGATGGGCAAATGTAGACTCCATTATTAAGCAATGTGAACTCGTCAAAGGTAGATCAGTTGAACTGATCAGTGATTGAGCCATTACCTGGATGAGATACCAGAACAATCGAAAGCCATTAAGCCCAGACCGGACTCAAAACAGGAAGCCTCGAAAACAAGGAAAAAACTTTATTGAGCCAAAAGAACACACACCCACAGGAAGCCTCGAAATAACAACAAACTTTATTCAGCCTGAAAGGGCGGACAGTATGGGGGTACAAAAGAGGCCGTGTGGCTACAGCTCGCTTTTTTACTCTCGCTGCTTTGCCTCTACAGGAATCGAACCCTCCGTGTGGGACGGAAAGAAGAAACCAGAAGAGACACGTTTTCATCAGAAGAAGCAGTGAGTAAGCCAACGAATTGGTGTGCATCATCTTTGCACACACATCTTTTAAGATCACAGCCACGATGTGAGGGGGTATCGTGGGTTCTCCCAACCAAATCTTAGGGGTTTTCAGGGGAGGTTTTAGATGTGGGTACTTCGTGATGGGAGCCTGTTTAGATGGGGCAGGCTGTGTTTTGCACTGCATTTGTTTGTTTCACACCAGAATGTGTGTGGTTTTATTGGCTGCACGTGTGTGCTTTAACTTTAATAAAAACATTGCCGGTTGAGACCAAGGTCTTCATCCGTGACTCATTCAAATGTTCAGGACAGTAATCACTCCCAGCTCTGGAACTATTGTAAAGTGGGGGTGCGTTGAAAACACCTAAGGGAAACCACTTACAAGGCTCAGAGAGAAGCGCAGGGAGAGGCAAATGGAGAGACATAGACAAAGACAGACAGCAGGACATGGAGAAGCAGAAAACATAAGAACATAAGAATTAGGAACAAGAGTAGGCCATCTAGCCCCTCGAGCCTGCTCCGCCATTCAACAAGATCATGGCTGATCTGGCCGTGGACTCAGCTCCACTTACCCGCCCGCTCCCCATAACCCTTAATTCCCTTAGCGGTTAAAAATCGATCTATCTGTGATTTGAATATATTCAATGAGCCAGCCTCAACTGCTTCCCTGGGCAGAGAATTCCACAGATTCACAACCCTCTGGGAGAAGAAATTCCTCCTCAACTCGGTTTTAAATTGGCTCCCCTGTATTTTGAGGCTGTGACCCCTAGTTCTAGTCTCCCTGACCAGTGGAAACAACCTCTCTGCCTCTATCTTGTCTATCCCTTTCATTATTTTAAATGTTTCGATAAGATCACCCATCATCCTGCTGAACTCCAACGAGTAAAGACCCAGTTTACTCAATCTATCATCATAAGGTAACCTCCTCATCTCTGGAATCAGCCTAGTGAATCGTCTCTGTACCCCCTCCAAAGCTAGTATATCCTTCCTTAAGTAAGGCGACCAAAACTACACACAGAACTCCAGGTGCGGCCTCACCAATACCCTATACAGTTGCAGAAGGACCTCCATGCTTTTGTACTCCATCCCTCTCGCAATGAAGGCCAATGTTCCATTCGCCTTCCTGATTACCAGCTGCACCTGCAAACTAACTTTTTTGGGATTCATGCACAAGAACCCCCAGGTCCCTCTGCACCGCATTGTAATTTCTCCCCATTCAAATAATATTCCCTTTTACTGTTTTTTTTCCCAAGGTGGATGACCTCACACTTTCCGACATTGTATTCCATCTGCCAAACCTTAGCCCATTCGCTTAACCAATCTAAATCTCTTTGCAGCCTCTCTGTGTCCTCTACACAACCCGCTTTCCCACTAATCTTTGTGTCATCTGCAAATTTTGTTACACTACACTCTGTCCCCTCTTCCAGATCATCTATGTATATTGTAAACAGTTATGGTCCCAGCACCGATCCCTGTGGCATACCACTAACCACCGATTTCCAACCCGAAAAGGACCCATTTATCCCGACTCTCTGCTTTCTGTTAACCAGCCAATTCTCTATCCATGCTAATACATTTCCTCTGACTCCGCGTACCTCTATCTTCTGCAGTAACCTTTTGTGTGGCACCTTATCGAATGCCTTTTGGAAATCTAAATACACCACATCCATCGGTACACCTCTATCCACCATGTTCGTTATATCCTCAAATAATTCCAGTAACTTAGTTAAACATGATTTCCCCTTCATGAATCCATGTTGCGTCTGCTTGATTGCACTATTCCTATCTAGATGTCCCGCTATTTCTTCCTTAATGATAGCTTCAAGCATTTTCCCCACTACAGATGTTAAACTAACCGGCCTATAGTTACCTGCCTTTTGTCTGCCCCCTTTTTTAAACAGAGGCGTTACATTAGCTGCTTTCCAATCCGATGGTACCTCCTCAGAGTCCAGAAAATGTTGGTAGGTTATAACGAATGCATCTGCTATAACTTCCGCCATCTCTTTTAATACCCTAGGATGCATTTCATCAGGACCAGGGGACTTGTCTACCTTGAGACCCATTAGCCAATCCCGCACTACCCTCCTAGTGATAGTGATTGTCTCAAGGTCCTCCCTTCCCACATTCCCGTGACCAGCAATTTTTGGCATGGTTTTTGTGTCTTCCACTGTGCAGACCGAAGCAAAATCATTGTTTAAGGTCTCAGCCATTTCCACATTTCCCATTATTAAATCCCCTTTCTCATCTTCTAAGGGACCAACATTTACTTTAGTCGCTCTTTTCCATTTTATATATCGGTAAAAGCTTTTACTATCTGTTTTTATGTTTTGCGCAAGTTTACTTTCGTAATTTATCTTTCCTTTCTTTATTGCTTTCTTAGTCATTCTTTGCTGTCGTTTAAAATTTTCCTAATCTTCTAGTTTCCCATTAACCTTGGCCACCTTATACGCATTGGTTTTTAATTTGATACTCTTCTTTATTTCCTTGGTTATCCATGGCTGGTTATCCCTTCTCTTACCGCCCTTCTCTTACCGCCCTTCTTTTTCACTGGAATATATTTTTGTTGAGCACTATGAAAGAGCTCCTTAAAAGTCCTCCACTGTTCCTCAATTGTGCCACCGTTTAGTCTGTGGTCCCAGTCTACTTTCGCCAACTCTGCCCTCATCCCACTGTAGTCCCCTTTGTTTAAGCATAGTACGCTCGTTTGAAACACTACTTCCTCACCCTCAATCTGTATTACAAATTCAACCATACTGTGATCACTCATTGCGAGAAGATCTTTTACTAGGAGATCGTTTACTATTCCTGTCTCATTACACAGGACCAGATCTAAGATAGCTTGCTCCCTTGTAGGTTCTGTAACATACCGTTCTAAGAAACAATCCCATATGCATTCTATGAATTCCTCCTCAAGGTTACCCCGTGCGATTTGATTTGACCAATCGATATGTAGGTGAAAATCCCCCATGATTACTGCCGTTCCTTTTTCACGTGCCTCCATTATTCCCTTGATTATTGTCCGCCCCACCGTGAAGTTATTATTTGAGGGCCTATAAACTATGCCCACCAGTGACTTTTTCCCCTTACTATCGCTAATCTCCACCCACAATGATTCAACATTTTGTTCATTAGAGCCAATATCGTCTCTCACAACTGTCCTAACATCATCCTTTATTAACAGAGCTACCCCACCTCCTTTCCCTTCTTGTTTATCTTTCCAAATTGTCAAATACCCCTGTATGTTTAATTCCCAGTCTTGGCCACCCTGCAACCACGTTTCTGTAATGGCCACCAAATCATACCCATTTGTAATGATTTGTGCCGTCAACTCATTTACTTTGTTTTGAATGCTGCGTGTGTTTAGGCAAAGTGTTTTAATACTAGTTTTTAAACCATGATTTTTAGTTTTGACCCCTCCTGCAGCCCCTTTATATTCATACATATTGTCCCTTCCTATCACCTTGTAGTTTACACTTACCCCAGTGCTACTCTGCTCTGTTGCCTCCTGCCTTTTGCATCCTTTCTTGGGGTTCTGTTCATCTGAGCTCTCACCCACTCTAACTAGCTCAGAGCCCTCTCCTGGTTTCCCATCCCCCTGCCAAGCTAGTTTAAAGCCCTCCCAACCGCACTTTCAAAACCACCCACGAGAACATTGGTCCCGTCTCTGTTGAGGTGCAACCTGTCCGACTTGTACAGGTCCCACCTACCCCAGAAGCGGTCCCAATTGTTCAGGAAACTAAAGCCCTCCCTCCTACACCAATGCCCCAGCCACGTATTTATCTGACTAGCCATCCTATTTCTACCCTCACTAGTACGTGACACTGGTAGTAATCCCGAGGTCTTTGAGGTCCTGGCTTTCAATCGTACTCCTAGCTCCCTAAACTCAGCTTTCAGGACCTCACCCCTCTTTCTATCTATGTCGTTGGTACCAATGTGGACCACAACCACTGGCTGTTCCTCTTCCCTCCCCAGAATGCCCTGCAGTCGCTCAGTGACATCATTGACCCTTGCACCAGGGAGGCAACACACCATCCTGATGTCACTTTTGCTGCCGCAGAAGCGCCTATCTGCTCCCCTAACTATTGAATCTCCTATCACTATAGCCCTTCCCTGTCTTCTTCCTCCCCCCCTGTGTAGCTGAGCCACCCACGGTGCTGTGGACTTGGCTCTGGCTGCACTCCCCAGAGGCATCACCGCCCTCGCCAGTAGTCAGAATAGAGTACCGGTTGGAGAGCGGGATAGCCTCAGGGGACTCCTGCACTACCTGCCTTGCCATACTCTTGTGTGCGACGGTCACCCATTCCCTATCCTCCTGTACTCTTTTAATCTGTGGGTTGACCAACACCTGAAACGAGCTATCCACGTACCTCTCGTTCTCTCAGATGCTCCTCAGTGCCTCCAGTCTTCGCTCAAGCTCCGAGACTCGGCGCTCGAGTTGGAGGAGCTGGAGACACTTCCTACACATGTAGTCATCCCCGTTGCGGGAAGCATCCAGGAATTCCCACATGGCACAGGTGTTGCATTCCGTTTGAACGAGCTGCCCTGCCATCCCACTAGTTACCCTTAAATTACCCAGCAAAAACACTGACTCCCACTACACACATTAAACAGCTATTTAGTAATTTATCCTCTTATCTATTAGAACACAAAATCAAAGAGATATACTCACCAACCGATCAGCCAACCACTTACCAGCTTGGCTGTGACGTCACTTTTTGATTTCTTGTCCCTCCTCCCCGCACTGCTCACTCACCGACTGCCACTGGGCCTTTGTAGCCAGCATGACATGGCGAACCAGAGGCAGCAGGACAGGGAGAAGCACAGAAATACGTTGCTAAAGGAAGAAGGCGCTACAGGGCTGGCAACAGGAGGCCATACACTCCCAGGATATTCCGGCAGCAGTTCTCCTACATCAATTTCACTGAGGAGCAGTGTGTGTGAAGGCTATGTTTCAGCAAGGACATGGTCACAGAGCTCTGCCATCCACTACAACCAGACCTTGCGTCTCAGACCAGGGTGAGGACGGCTCTCTCAGTGGCAATCAAGATCACCATCGCGTTCAATTTCTACGCCAATGGATCTTCCCAGGGAGCAACAGGAGATATCGCCAACATCTCCCTGTTTGCCTTTCATTACTCCAGCTGGGAGGTCACAAATGCTTTGTACAGAAGGATGAGGGACTACATCTCCTTCATATGAGTAGAGAGGAGCAGCACGAGCGTGCATGTGGCTTTGCCAGGATAGCGGGCGTCCACATGGTGCAGGGTGCCATTGATTGCACCCACGTCGCTTTAAGGGCACCGCATCACAATCCTGAGATCTTCCGTAATCACAAAGGCTTCCACTCACTGAATGTTCAGTTGGTGTGAAACCACACACGCAGAATAATGCCTGTAAATGCCTGCTACCCTGGCAACAGCCACGATGCCCTCATTCTGCGCCAGACCGGTGTGCCAGTTCTGTTGCAGCCCCCAAATGAAGCTTGTGGCTGGCTGCTCAGAGACATGGACTCGCTGTCCAACTGGCTGATGACTCCCCTCCGCAACCCCACCACCGCTGCCCAGCATTCGTACAATAGGAGCCATGCCGCCACAAGGAACATCATTGAGCAGACCATTGAAGCTGAAGCAATGGCTCCGCTACCTTCACAGCTCGGGAGGAGTCCTGCAGTACTGATTTTCATCCCAATTCCCGCTTCCCCATCACCACATCAATTTGCCCTTCCATACCAAAGCTCCGAAACTGAAATGAGAGACAACAGCAAACATTAAACATTCCAAACAACATTTATCAAACAACAATAAAATGTCTAAATGTATATTTATTCATCCCTCTTATGCATTTCCTTATATTCCCTCTTTCATTGACCTATTCTAATACACCTCCGCAGTGTCACCATCATCATAGACAGTCCCTCGAAATGAGGATGACTTGCTTCCACGCCAAAAAAGGATGAGTTCACAGGTGTTTCAATGAAGGACCCGAATTACATCCTCAAGGCTGGAAGATGCCTGTGCGTGGATTTTTTTAAGGTGTGGTGGCCGTTGCACGCCAACCACCACACGGGCTTGACAAAGCTAGGTCTTGATCCTGTGCCAAGAGCAGTATGGAGGCCCCAACCTGTGTGAGAACACACAGTTTGTCCCCTGTGGTTGCAGCATGGTGGAAAGCTGCTGTGTATGAGGGCCAGAGCCTACAAATGGCCTTGCAGGATGCCCTCAACCAGCTTTGCAATTGGAAGGCCCGGCTGTAGACTGCACCACTTCAGGCTGGGCGACGGCAGTCTGGGCTGGCTGGGTTACAGGCAGGGACACGTGTAATGGTGGAGTGGGAATGGTGGGATCAGGAATGCTGTAATCCTGAGAGAGGACAACAGGTTCCTGCTCCACTGACCCACTGCCAATCCTCCAGGGCAGCACCTCAACATCCCCACCAATCTGTTGCAGGACAGGTTCTGGGCTGCTGCAACACCATGAGATCCATGGTTGACTGTGCTGGACACAGCAGCGATGACAGCAGTCAGATCTTCAGTGACATGCTGCCTGAGACTGCATGACAAAACCAAGATGTTGTGTGGCATCAAGTGGGACTGCAGTAAAGCAGTCTGAGCTTCCATGCGAGCAACCATAGATTCCATTCCAGCACCAAAACATTGCGTTGCTTCCATCTGTGCCGCAATGGAAGCTGCCACATTGCCCATGACACGCATTATGAGGTCTCGATCCACACGGTTTCTCTGGGAGTCCACCATCGTCTCCACACTGGCAATAATGGGCTCCATGGTGCGCAGAGCTGTGTACAATGCGAGAGCTGGACTCCTCCACGCTCCTTACCACATCCAACAAGCTCTCGGGCACCCTTCCCATTGCAGCTATCATGTTGGAGTGCATGACCATCACCCTTTGTGTGAACGCCTCCCAATGTTGTAGGCTGACCGACAGTACGTTTGACTCCCAATTTTATGCAAGTTGACAAGGACCATCAGTGGTTCTGAGAAAGCTTATTTGGAGAGCAGTTGTTGTTGAACAAATACGCTCCAAAATTAGTGGTGATACCGGTGTCGGAATTATTTCTGACTTTCACATCTCCTGCATTAGGTGTTGGAGTGGGGTTCATAGACTTGAATCCACCTTTAACAGAAAGCCACACAGATACACTGGGGAGGGAATTTTTCGGGTGGTCAGTGGACACGTTTGGTGGCAAGTCGGGTGGTAATATTTTTTGACAACGGGTCGGGAGTTGTGTCACCATCTCTTTACTTGACAGCTGCAAATGTGCCATAAAAGCCCCCATCTCACAGCTGTTCACTTTCCAAGCTCAGAAGCTGTTGCTTACTGCATTTGGAAGACAGATTGCGCTTTATGCAGGTTGTACGTGTTTGGAGTAAACTCTGTATCCAGTGTCACCTCATTAGAACAACCTCTTTCACCATTGACTGATCTCTCCTAGCATCTCAGGTTCATCTGTCATCTATTACATCAGCATCAGTCCCTTGAAACTATTCCACCTTGGACCTCAGAATCACACCACGATCAACGCCAACACCTGCAGCACCAGGCACACCAACAGCACCAACAACAACACCAACCTTCTTCACATTCAACTGACACTGCACAGAACACAGGACATCAACACCAGACCACATTGCTGCCCAAGAGGCCAGGGATGGCCTCACCATGGCCACATTTACTTCCCGTAAAGCTGTACATCCTGGTTGCCACATGATGCACCACATTGGCACCACTGCACACCAACACCATAAAGCATCCCTACAATGCCCAAGCCATTCCTTTCATACTCTTCATCATTGCGGGGGGTACCGTTATGTCTCACCATTCACTGTAACTCACTAAGCCACTTCTAAAGGTGCACACAAATCTGTCCAAGAAGA
The DNA here is from genome assembly GCF_044704955.1 of Pristiophorus japonicus. Classification (NCBI taxonomy): domain Eukaryota; kingdom Metazoa; phylum Chordata; class Chondrichthyes; family Pristiophoridae; genus Pristiophorus; species Pristiophorus japonicus. Next base: position 82,183,824 of record NC_091980.1, read on the forward strand.
CAATATCTTGAAAATAAAGATTTCAATGTTTGACACCACATTAACAGAAATTTCACATGAACATTGGCTAAAAGACCTCAGTGCCTACCTTTGTGTGTTGTTACTTGGTATGATTGGACTAGGATGAGGGTGATTGTGAGGGGTGGCTAGTGAGATGGGGAAGTGATAATGTGGTAGAGAGGGATTCGTGGAGGTACAAGGTACATTGGTGTGAGTAAGGATGTGCAGGAATAGGGTAGGGAAGGCAGAGTGGTGGGGATGTGATGAGAGGCACAGCAGGATGAGGTCGAGTGTGGCTTTGCAATAACATTTCATGATCGACTGAAATAATTGAAAGGTTATCACCACCGCAGCCTGGTCCTCCTGACCAAATCCCTGCTTGTGTCCTCCTGTGCAATGTGCAACTAGACTGCGTAGATCTCCTGGAGTGCTCTTCTCCGCGCATTGGAAGGGAAGAGACCCTCCCTGCATGCTATGACACCCTCCATAAGCAGCTGGAGGGAGTCATGTGAGAGCCTGAGTGCAGCCGTACACTTTGTGCAGTGTTTGGCAGTGTTTGCAGCATCTCAATGCTGTAGAACACTGACAGCACCATTGTCAAAATTAATTTGCGCATGGTCCCCTTAAGGAATCATCAAGTGACATCATCACACCTGCTTTTTTTCAATTGGCCGGCAAACACGCTGCCCAATCAACGTAAAATCATTCTACACAGCGGGCTGGAGCCAGCAGCGAGGTCGGGACCCACCACCAACTCCAGTCGCACCGGACCCACCAAGGTAGGGGAAATCGCAGCCCCTATCTACCAGAGATCTTTTATTTAACCACTGAAGCACAGATTAAATAAGAACCCAGCTTAAACTGTCCTGGAGTCTTCAAGTGCCCGGTGCTCAAACCGCCGATCACTTGAAGTCTGTTGAACTCTTTAGATGTCTTATCTTCATTAGACCAGGATATGTTTTTCCTGGCCGACTACAGTAAGAAAACTAGGTATTGTGTCAGCTCTTATATTTTTTGCATTTAAAACTTTTCTCATGGCTCTCATGTGTAATCTCAATGATTTGCTCATTCAAGCATGGCTTTTCCCCTTGTTGTTAATGTTGGTTCAAAATTTAGCAGGGTTACTTCATCATGTTGTTGCAATTTAATGGGGTTTTTTTTCTCAAAACAGTACTGGTCAGTTACTTTGGTTCCACTGCAACCCCAGATTAGACCTTGGCTACAACTGCTTTTTTGTCTGAGTAATGTTTGTCACTGAGACGCAGAATGCCCACAGCACTTGGTCTGCCCAACCGGCCAACATAACGAGTGCCTGCGCAGAGTCGCCCGGTCGGTCAACCAGGAAACACCAGGACTGGTTTGATGAGAATGACCAGGAGATCCAAGAGCTAATAAATCGCAAGTGCAGGGCATTTCTGAACCTAACACAACAACCCAACTCAGGAGCAGTAAAGCAGCATTACAGATGGCTTAAGGCCGAGGTCCAACAAAAAACCCACGATCTAAAGAATAGATGGTGGATGGAGAAATCACAGGAGATTCAGCAGCTGGTCGACAACCATGATGTGCGAGGATTCTTCACCGCAGTCAAGACCAACTAGGCCCAAGCACACAAGGCCCCACCCCACTGCTGGCAAAGAATGGGGAGACACTTATCAAGGACACCGAGGCTGTCAGGACTGGCTGGAAGGAGCACTTCGAAAATCTCCTTAACTGAGACTCTGCCTTTGACTTGAGTGTCCTCAGCTCCATCCCGCAGCATGTTACCTGCCACCATCTCAGCAAAACCCCAGCCCTGCACGAGGTAGAAAAGGCTATCCGCCAGCTCAAGAACAACAAATTAACGGGAGCGGATGGAATCCCCGCTGAGGCACTAAAGTATGGCGGAGAGGCACTATTGGCATGAATGCAAGACCTCATCTCTCTCATCTGGAAAGAGGAGAGCATGCCCGGAGATCACAGTGATGCAGTAATTGTGACCATCTTTAAAAAAGGGGACAAGCCCGACTGCGGCAACTACAGAGGAATCTCCCTGTTATCAGCCACTGGGAAAGTCGTCGCTAGAATCCTCCTCAACTGTCTTCTCCCTGTGGCTGAGGAGCTCCTTCCGAAGTCACAGTGCAGATTTCGTACACTACAGGGTACAATAAACATCGGACTAGATTTTCCACGTTTTTTGCATGCTTAACGGCCACTTAAAATGCATTTTACCGTTGAAATGACGGATAACGCCCATATATCGCCCATTTAGCCACAAAATGGAAACTGACGGGCATTTTTCAGAAACTTATTGCCGAGCGTTACTTTCCCCATGTGCGTAACACCGGGAAAAAATATTACCGACCGCCCACTTTTTGGGGGGGGGAATCATCAGAATGGGCAAAATCAACGCCCATAATATCGCCCAGCGTTACTTTCCGCAAGGAATTAACGCCGAGATTCAATAATATCGCCATCCTTTTTTTTTGTCGTAAAGAGCACATTTGGCAAAACTAAAGCCCAGGACATCGCCCACCATCACTTTCACCACCTCGCACACATATCGCCCACAATATCGCTCACCCAAGAAAAACGTCCGGAAAAAGTGGAACTGTTCTGAACTAAAGCCAGCTGTGTGGCTGCCATTTTACAAATAGCAGGTCGCTTCATTCAAAAGGCTGCTTCAACTTCGGGGGAGTTTGGATTGACTCTGGAGTTCTTCTCAGGTGAAGTGACAATCTCAACAGACATATTTTCAGACTCTGGACTATTGGTGTTGTGTTCATAACACAGCTGAGACTGCACACAGGGAGGTTAAAGTAACAGTGACCGAAGTCTTTATTAAGACACTCCAGAGTGAGTAACAGGCCTTAGGGGCCGGCTTATATTCAGTGCTCCCAAGGGATGCTGGGATCCCTTGGGACTTCAGGGGATGAGCTCCCTGGTGGCGGAACATGGGAGTGCATGCTTTACAGATACACATCACCACTCCCCAACAAAGTCAAAGTGAAAACTATTTACAAGGTGAGGCAGTCGGGAGCCTTTCTTTCCCTGGTGGACCGCCTCGGTACAAATATCTGTTCTGGTGTGCTGGCTGTGACCTTGCTGGGCTGGCGTGTTGTTGGCCCTGCAGGGCTGCTGGGTGAACCTGGCCTTGCTGGGCTGTTGGGCGTGATGGGTTCGATTTCCTGGTCTGGCGTGGTGTCGTTGATCCTTTGGGTGTGTGTTGTGGGCTCGAAATAGGTGGTGTCTGTCATGTATTCAACCAGCAGTGTAACCCATGTATAAACTGACCTAAGTTGTACACCGTGAGAACACTGACCACTAGGTGGGAGACACTCCTAACCTGGACCTTCAGGTATAAAAGGGGAAGCTCCACCCATCTTCATCACTTGAGTGCTAAGGAATAAAGGACAGGTCACAGACTGACCTTCTCTCAAGCATGGGCCTCGTGTGCATTTATACTGTGTAGTAAGGACGTATCAATGGCGACAAGAAACTGGGATTTAAACCACGCGAGCATGGCTACTAGCAAAACAGACGAGAGGTACTGTGTTAAAGAATGGTTGGGACAGAGATTCAACATTGTTAAAGCAGCACACAGTTCTCCAGGCAGACAAGGGCAGTCAGGCATGCCCCAACATGTAGTCGAACCCAGAGGGGGCGTTTGACAGAGACAATGGCAAGCTGAACAGCAATTCACGCCATTGCAAGGGACAATGCGGCCAGTAATGGGGCCATCAACACCTGTTAATGGTGCACTCAAGGTCAATAACGGGGGCAGTCAGGGACGATCGACTGGCAAGGGACCTTTTGTTTCAAACCGCAACTCATGCTGGAGGCGTGGAGGCATACATTCAGCCGGAGTTTGCAGAGATGAGCAAAATACCTGCAGAAATTGCAGAAATGGACACTGGGGGAAATCGCTGGAAGCTGAAGTTCAGCGAGTTCATGTGGAGCACGTATACAGTTCATACACCAGGACGCCACCGATAATGATGAAAGTGCCCCTCAATGGCATCCCAGTATCAATGGAGTTAGACACGGAGGCCAACCAGTCCCTGATGGGTATCAAACAGTTCGAAAAGTTGTGGGCATCCAAGGCCAGGAGGCCAAAATTATCGCCGATTGACGCACAGCTACGGACTTACACAAAACAGATCATTCCGGTGCTCGGCAGCGCCATGGTAGTCGTGACCCACAAAGATTCGGAGAACAGGTTGCCACTCTGGATTGTCCCAGGGGACGGTCCCGCACTACTGGGGAGGAGTTGGCTTGCTGTCATGAACTGGAAATGGGGCGATGTCAATGCAATTTCCTCTGTGGAGCGAGTATCATGCTCACAGATCCTGGACAAATTTGACTCATTATTTCAACCCGGCATTGGCACTTTCATGGGGGCCAAGGTAGTGATTCACATAAACCCGGACGCCAGACCAGTACACCACAAGGCCAAAGCGGTGCCGTACGTGATGCGGGAAAAGATAGAAGGCGAATTGGACCGCCTGTTGAGGGAAGGCATCATCTCGCCAGTCGAATTCAGTGACTGGGCGAGCCCGATTGTGCCAGTCAGGATGGGCCAGTCAGGATATGTGGCGATTACAAGGCCACCATCAATCGGGTGTCACTCCAAGACCAGTACCCGTTACCGAGAGCGGAGGACCTCTTTGCGACGCTATCCGGTGGCAAACTTTTTTCAAAATTGGACCTGACCTCAGCTTACATGACCCAGGAGATGGCGAGTGAGTCGAAGAAGCTGACCACCATCACGACACACAAGGGGTTGTTGGAGTACAACAGATGTCCGTTCAGGATTCGCTCGGCCGCCGCGATCTTCCAACGAAATATGGAAAGCCTCCTCAAGTCGATTCCAGGGACGGTGGTTTTTCAGGACGACATCCTCATTATGGGTTACGATACTGAAGAACACCTCCACAACCTGGAGGAGGTGCTACGCAGACTGGACCGGGTAGGTCTGCGACTGAAAAAGGCGAAGTGCGTCTTCCTAGCTCCAGAGGTAGAATTCTTGGGGATGAGGGTAGCAGCAGACGGGATCAGCCCTACTGCATCCAAGACGGAAGCAATCCAGAAAGCACCCAGACCCCGTAACACGACGGAGCTGCGTTCATTCCTGGGGCTCCTGAACTATTTTGGTAACTTTCTTCCCAAATTGAGCACGCTACTAGAGCCGCTACATGTGCTCTTACGCAAAGGTCGCGAATGGGTCTGGGGGGACAGCCAGGAAAGGGCTTTTAATAGAGCATGCAATTTGTTATGTTCCAACAATCTGTTAACGCTATATGACCCATGTAAGAAACTTGTGTTAACGTGCGATGCGTCGTCCTATGGTGTCGGGTGTGTGTTGCAGCATGTCAATGCCAAGGGTCAGTTACAGCCGGTAGCTTATGTCTCCAGGAGTCTGTCCCAGGCAGAAAGGGGCTACGGGATGGTAGAAAAGGAGGCGCTCGCATGTGTATATGCGGTAAAGAAAATGCACCAGTACCTGTTTGGCAGGAAATTTGAGCTGGAGACAGATCACAAACCCCTAACGTCCCTTTTGGCCGACAACAAGGCCATAAATGCAAACGCATCGGCCCACATACAGAGGTGGGCACTCACGTTAGCTGCCTATGACTACACAATTCGGCACAGACCGGGCACCAAAAACTGCGCCGATGCACTCAGCAGGCTCCCACTAGCCACCACTAAGGGGGCTACCGAACATGGTGCTGAGATGGTCATGGCTGTTGAAGCTTTCGGAAGCGAAGGCTCACCCGTGACAGCCCGTCAGATTAAAGTCTGGACAAATAGAGACCCGCTATTGTCTCTAGTCAAGAAATGTGTCCTGAATGGGGACTGGGCAGCCATGTACAAGGCATGCCCTGAGAAATTTAAACCATTTCACAGGCGCAAGAATGAACTCTCGATTCAGGCCGATTGCCTACTGTGGGGAAACCGCGTAGTCATGCCCCAGATGGGCAGAGAGGTATTCATCAGAGAACTTAACAATGGGCACACGGGCATTGTCACAATGAAGGCAATTGCCAGGTCACACGTTTGGTGGCCAGGGATAGACGCTGATCTGGAACTTTGTGTTCGCAGGTGCAACACGTGTGCCCAGCTGGGCCTTGCGCCCAGGGAAGCCCCCCTTAGCCCCTGGCCATGGCCCGCCAAGCCTTGGTCACGCATCCATGTGGACTACGCAGGTCCTTTCATGGGGAAAATGTGTTTGGTTGTAGTAGACGCCTACTCCAAATGGATCGAGTGTGACATTTTAAATTTAAGCACATCCTCTGCCACGGTAGAAAGTCTACGGGCAATGTTCGCCGCCCACGGTCTACCGGACATCTTGGTCAGCGACAATGGCCCATGCTTCACAAGCACTGAATTCCAGGACTTCATGGCAAGCAATGGAATTAACCATGTTAGAATGGCACCATTCAAGCCGGCCTCAAACGGCCAGGCAGAACGAGCAGTGCAGATAATCAAACAGGGGATGCTCAGATTCCAAGGGGGTTCCCTACAAACCCGCTTATCACGCCTCCTGTTGGCCTATAGATCCCGACCACACTCGCTCACAGGGGTTCCACCCGCAGAGCTACTAATGAAAAGGACGCTCAAAACCCGATTATTCCTTATAAACCCCACCATGAAAGAAATTGTCGAGAGCAGGCGCCAGTCACAATATCAGTACCATGACGGGAATGCGAGGGCACGATGTATTGATGTAAATGATCCTGTTTTTGTCCTCAACTGCACTGCAGGGCCCAAATGGCTCGCAGGCACTGTGGTTGCCAAAGAGGGAAATAGGATTCTGGTAGTTAAACTTACCAATGGACAAATCTGCTGCAAACATGTGGATCAAACAAAAAGGAGGTTCAGCAACCCCATAGAAGAAGCAGAGGAAGAACACGATATAGAGTTCACTCCACCAAAGGTGACCGAACACCGGAACCAAAGGGAGGAGAGCCCAGTCACTGTGGGCAGTCCGGACAGCCCTGAGGCACTGCAAACAGCAGACACTCAGGTCAGCGCCCAGTGTCTGGAGCCCCAACTCAGGCGCTCAACAAGGGAGCGTAAACCACCAGAGAGACTCAACCTGTGATTCCAATAAGACTTTGGGGGGGGAGGTGATGTCATGTATTCAACCAGCATTGTAACCCATGTATAAACTGACCTAAGTTGTACACCGTGAGAACACTGACCACTAAGTGGGAGACACTCCTAACCTGGACCTTCAGGTATAAAAGGGGAAGCTCCACCCACCTTCATCACTTGAGTGCTAAGGAATAAAGGACAGGTCACAGCCTGACCATGTCTCAAGCATGGGCCTCGTGTGCATTTATACTGTGTGGTAAGGACGTATCAGTGTCTGCTGTGGGTTGTTCAGGGCAATCTGTGAACGGTAGCCTCGTTTGATCCAGGTGCTTTCTGCAAATTTGTCCATTGTCTAGTTTGACTACAAACAACCTACTCCCTTCTTTAGCTATCACCGTGCCCGCGATCCACTTGGGACCATGTCTATAGTTTAGCATATACACAGGGTCATTCATTTCAATTTCCCATGACACAGTGGTGTGACCATTGTTTACATTTTGTTGCTACCGCCTGCTCTCTACCTGATCATGCAGGTTGGGGTGAAGCAGCAAGAGTCTGGTCTTAAGTGTCCTTTTCATGAGTAGCTCAGCCGGGGGCACCCGTATGAGCGAGTGGGGTCTTGTGCGGTAGCTGAGCAGTACTCGGGACAGGCGGGTTTGGAGTGAGCCTTCTGTGACTCGTTTAAGGCTCTGTTTGATTGGTTGTACTGCCTGCTCTGCCTGCCCATTGGAGGCTGGTTTAAACGGGGTCAGGTGACATGTTTGATCCCATTGTGGGTCATGAATTCTTTAAATTCGGCACTGGTGAAATATGGCCCGTTGTCACTGACCAGTATGTCTGGCAGGCCGTGGATGGTAAACATGGCCCTCAGGCTTTCAATGGTGGTGGTGGCGGTGCTTCCCGACATTATTTCACATTCAATCCATTTTGAAAAAGCATCCACCACCACCAGGAACATTTTACCGAGAAACGGGCCCGCATAGTCGACATGGATCCTTGACCATGGTCTGGAGGGTCAGGGCCACAAACTTAATGGTGCCTCTCTGGGTGCGTTGCTCAACTGAGCACACACGCTGCATTGCCGTACACAGGACTCTATGTCAGAGTCGATACCGGACCACCACACGTGGATCTGGCTATCGCTTTCATCATTACTATACCCGGGTGTGTGCTGTGGAGATCCGGGATGAACGTCTCCCTGCCCTTTTTGGGTAGCAGTACACGGTTACCCCAGAACTGGCAGTCTGCCTGAATGGACAGCTCGTCCTTTCGCCGCTACAATGGCTTGATTAGCTCTTGCATTTCAACAGGGATACTGGCCCAGCTCCTATGCAGTACACAGTTTTTTACTAGGGACAGCAGAGGATCTTGGCTGGTCCAAGTCCTAATCTGGCGGGCCGTGACAGGTGATTTATCATTTTCAAACGCTTCCATGACCATCAATAAATCTGCGGGCTGCGCCACCATCAACAAGTTTGCAGGCTGCGGCATTTCCACCCCCGTGGTGGGCAATGATAGCCGACTGAGAGCATCCGCACAGTTCTCGGTGCCTGGCCTGTGGCGGATGGTGTAGTTATATGCTGATAGCCTTAGTGCCCACCTTTGTATGCGGGCTGAGGCATTAGTATTTAACCCCTTGTTTTCAGTGAACAGGTATATGAGGGGCTTGTGATCGGTTTCCAGCTCAAATTTGAGGCCAAACAGGTACTGATGCATTTTCTTTACCCCGAACACACACGCTAATGCCTCTTTCTCAATCATGCTGTAGGCCCTCTCGGCCTTAGACAAGCTCCTGGAGGCATAGGCATCAGGTTGCAACTTCCCCGCAACATTAGCTTGTTGTAATACACACCTGACTCCATACGACGACGCATCACATGCTAGCATGAGTCTTTTACACGGGTTATACATTACAAGCAGCTTGTTGGAGCATAAAATGTTCATGGCTTTCTCAAAAGCAATTACTTGCTTTTTTTCCCCAAACCCAGTTCTCACCTTTACGCATTAACACATGTAGGGGCTTTAAGCGGGTGCTTAACCCCAGTAGGAAGTTACCAAAATAGTTGAGGAGTCCCAGGAACGATCGCAGCTCCATGACGTTCTGTGGCCTGGGCGCGTTCCTGACAGCCTCTGTCTTGGCATCTGTGGGCCGAATGCTGTCTGCCGCAATCTTTCTCCCCAAAAACTCCACTTCTGTTGCCATGAAGACACATTTCGACCTCTTCAGCCGCAACCCCAGTCGCTGGAGGACTTCCTCCAGGTTTTGTACGTGCTCAACGGTGTCCCAACCCGTGTCCTGAAAGACCACCGTGTGTCGTACCGACTTGAGTAGGCTCTCCATGGTTCTCTGGAAGATCGCTGCAGCCGACCGAATTCCAAACGGGCATCTGTTGTGCGTGTTGATGCAGGTGAGGCCCTTCGAAGACTCCTCCAGCTCCTGCTTCATGAAAGCCGAAGTCAGGTCAAGCTTGGTGAACGTCTTGCCTCCTGCCAGCATCGCAAATAGGCTGTCTGCCTTAGGTAGCGGGTGTTGGTCCTGTAGCGAGAAACGATTAATAGTTACTTTATAATCGCCGCAAATCCTGACCGTGTCATCACTTTTGAGTACTGGAACAATCAAGCTGGCCCACTCACTGAATTCCACTGGGGAGATGATGCCCTTGCGTTGCAGCCTGTACAGCTCGATTTCTACTCTCTCCCTCATCATGTGGGGTACCGCTTGTGCCTTTTAGTGAATGGGTCATGCCTCTGGGACCAAGTGAATCCGCACCTTCACCCTGGAAAAGTTTCCAATGTCTGGCTCAAAAAGGGAAGGAAATTTCTAAAGAACCTGGGTACATGAGGCCTCATCGACATGTGATAGTGCTCGGATGTCATCCCAGTTGCAGAGGATTTTGTCCAGCCAGTTCCTTCTAAGCAGTGTGGGGCCATCGCCCAGGACAATCCAGAGTGGTAGTTAGTGCACCGTGCCCTCGTAGGTGACCTTGACCATGGCGCTGCCCAGGACAGTGATAAGCTCTTTGGTGTACGTTCTCAGTTTCGTGTGGATGGGGCTCAGGGCTGGTCTGAGTGCCTTGTTGCAGCACAGTCTCTCAAACATCTTTTTACTCATGATGGATTGGCTGGTGCCAGTGTCCAGTTCCATGGCTACGGGTAAGCCATTCAATTTTATGTTTAGCATTATAGGTGGATATTTCATCAAAAATGCATACGCCACGTGTACTTCAGCATCTGCCTCCTCTCTCTGAGCCTCTAAATTGCTTTGATCCATCATGGACCAATCTTCCTCTGCCACGTGGTGATTATAAGGTTTTGCAGAGCTTGCAGCTCATCTGCAAGCTCATTGGAAGTGCCGCATTGTTCCACACTCCTGCAAACATACCTTTTGAAGTGGCATGAATAGGCTGAATGGAAGCCTCCACAACGCCAACAAGGTGTGATTGCCTTGCATTCATCCTTTGTTGCGGACTCTGAGTCACCTGGCCACCTGCGGCCTGCTGGAAGTTGCAGACTCATGGTTTCTGCCTGGAACATTTCTGCTCACAAACACAGTTCCAGTTAATTTATGAACATTACTAGCACTTGTGTGCTGAGAGATTTGTTTGGCGTTATCACTGGTGGACATAAATGCCTATGCTATCGCAATGGCCTTACTGAGGGTCGGTGTCTCTACAGTCAAAAGTTTTCGTAGGATGGTCTCGTGGCCAATGCCCAGTACAAAAAGTCTCTGAGCATTTGCTCCAGGTAGCCATCAAACTCACATTGTCCTGCAAGTCGCCTTAGCTCGGTGACGTAGCTCGCCACTTCCTGACCTTCAGATCTCTTGTACGTACAGAACCGATACCTCGTACCAGCACGCTCTCCCTCGGGTTAAGATGCTCCCGATCCAGTGTACACAGCTCCTCATATGACTTATCTGTGGGTTTCACTGGAGCCAGAAGATTCTTCATGAGGCTATAGGTCGGTGCCCTGCAGACCGTGAGGAGGACCGCTCTCCTTTTTGCAGCACTTCCTTTTCTGTCCAGCTCGTTGGCTACAAAGTACTGGTCTAGCCGTTCGACATAGGCTTCCCAGTCCTCATCCTCTGAGAACTTCTCCAGGATGCCCACAGTTTGCTGCATCTTTGCGTTGGATTTGTGTACTTGTCAGCAGTTGTTGTGTTCCTAACACAGATGAGACTGCACACAGGGAGGTTAAAGTAACAGTGACCTCAGTCTTTATTAAGACACTCCAGAGTGAATAACAGTCCTTAGGGTCCGGCTTATATATAGTGTTCCCAAGGGATGCTGTGATCCCTTGGGACTTCAGGGGATGCACTCCCTGATGGCGGAACATGGGAGTGCATGCTTTACAGATTCATAACAATTGGGGGTTCACTCCAGGTGTATTTTAGTAAGGAAATTATTGCTTCTGATCAATCGCTATTACACTTTCATTGCAATGGGGCCAGCCATTTCTCAGCCTGCATCAATTAATACGCAGATGCTGCAGAGTGCAGATGGCTCAACGTGTGATGCACATCATTATGTGGCCAATTTAAGACGTGCAAGAATGAGGAGGAGGGCCACACCATACATACCCCGTATGTACAAGTAAAAGAGGTCTTACCTCAACGTGTCCGACCACACCTGCCTTTAGAGACTATGCTTCCACAAGGTGGTGATCAATGAAATATGTGAGCTCATCAGGCCACATATGCAGCCTGCCATCAGGACATCAGTGTCGGACGAGGTCAAGGTCACCGAGGCACTTTCAGGCCTCTGCGGTCGAGATTTACCCTCTGTCTCACCATGCCACCCATCGCTGCATTAGACAGGTCACGGAGGCCCTGTACACACGAATTATGGACTTTATCAGCTTCCCCATGACCATGGAGGCTCAGACTGACTGGGCTGGAGCATTCTGCAGCATTGTTAAGTTCCCCAGGGTGCAGGGAGCAATACAATGCACTTACATCACCATGCGGCCACCTTCTCAGGACCTGGAGCGTTTTCGTAACAGAAAAGGATTTCACTCCCTGAAGGTCGAACTAGTTGTCGACTACAACCAGATCATAATGGAAGTGAATGCCAAATGTCCGGGTACCTTCGATGAGGCTCACATCCTGCGTGAGAGTGCTGTCTCTGACATCTTTAAGAGTCAGTCACAAGGACAATGCTGGATGCTTGGTGATAACCGATATGGCCTAGCCACCTGGCTGATGACTCCCCTGGGTTACACCCAAACTAAGGCCAAGAAACGATACAACCAGAGCCACAGAGACACATGCAATGTGGTCCATGAAACAGTAACTGTGCTTAAGCAGCGCTTCAGATGTCTGTACCATTCAGGACGGAAGCTGCAATACAACCCTGAGCAAGTAGGTAAATTCGTGGTCGTGTGCTCCATGCTGCACAACTTGGCTATCAGGAGGGGCAAGAACTGCCAGAAGGGACTGATGCTCCACCTCAGGAGAGAGAGGAAGAGGATGTCGAGGGGATGGACGTTGACCTAGGCGCAGATAATCATGCTGGCTATGCAACCATGCCCACGATCCCCTCCAGACCGCAGGAAAGGGTCCATGGTGGCTACATAGCTGCAAGAGTCTTACATGAGGGGCTGATATCTGAACAATTTGCCTGAAAGAATGTTGCTGTGAGTGACACCACTGACACACTGCTGTGTGTGTGCAGCTCAGACATCAATGGCGCCCATCAGCTTGGTGCCAGTTAAAGTTTATGTTGATTGAAGTTAAAATTTTTTAACCCTTTCATGTTAAGGAATCACCAGTGTGTAACGGTCCAGCTATCTGAGACAATGCGCAACAAGGTTAAGTTCAATAAAAAAAAATTTATACCAACATTGGTCTGAAATCATAAGTATCACGAGCAAAAACACCCAATCCCCGCCCATACCCCACTTTTTCCACAATTGACATCAATCAAATGTTCAACATGTCCAGCAACACAGAATATAAATGCAAAACAGGAGGGTGGCCCCCTCCCCCCATACATTACAACAATTGCATACACCCAGATGGAGATATAACACAGCCATCACCTGCAGACATGTACTTCACTTCCCTTCCCCCTCCCCTTCTTCTCCCCACCTCTACCCCTTCCCCTCCTCGCTCCACAGTGCTTGGACGAGGAGCTCCTCAGGCGGTGCCTCATTGTGGGGGATGAAGGCAGAGGCGGTGTTTGCACGGGTAGCGGGAGCGGGAGCGGGGGCGGGGGGTGCTGAGGTGAGAACATTCTCTGATGCAGAAGCAGGATCTTGGTCCTTCCTCTCATCTGTCATTCACAGTGGTGGTGCCGAACCTAGGGGTGGAGTACCGCACTCTGGAACTACTAGGAGGCCTGTGCCAGTAATGTGCCTGGCTATCGCATCCAGGGTCCCCGCCATCCGCACAATGTACTCAGTCATGACGGCCAGCTGTCGGGATATGCCCCCCAATGCTTCGATGAGCTGGTCACCAATGTCTACAGTCCTTCTGGACAACTGTACCATCTCTCTGCTCTCATGTGGCGTTCGTGCACCAGACCTGCCATGTCCATGGAGCCTCCGTGAGGTCGGTGCTGTCCTGGGGACAAATGGGCTGCCCTGTGGTGAGGTGCTTGGGGCCAGTACCTCTAGAGTGGAGGTGGGAAAGACTGGAGGAGCACTAGATGGCCTTGGGATGGAATGGCTTCTGGAGCGTGGCGATGCAGGTTCCTCGAAGTCCGCATTCTCAACCATAGAGAACAGACCCAATGGATTGATGGGCGAGAATCGGAGCTCCTCAGCACCAGATGTAGGGTCGACCAGAGAGACGGGCCCCGCGCCCCCACCTTCTGGCCTCTGTGGTCTTGCCTGGGGCCACGCTGCTGGCTGAGCTGCAAAACACAAATGATGTTATTAGAGGAGAAGGGGGTGCTAGGGTCACAAGGTGAGTCCAGCGCTACACACAGCATATGCACAACAAAAGCACCACTGCTATCAAAATCATCGCAGACATCACATTTCATGACCATCAACACATTTGCATTGCAGTGTTTTTCATTAGGCCAGCATTGTTTCTAGGACAATTTTTAAAATCATCTATCATATATGACTGTTTGGATATGAGTTGGTGTGGCATCTATTGACTTTACATCATGCAATGGTGTAAACTTTACTGCAGGATCTGCAGATGCATCCGTGGCCATCCGGGTGTGCTTCACCACGAGTGCGAGCACCCGCTCCTCCATCTCAGTGATGTCGCTGGGAACTGGTGGCCCCCCACCCGTTTGCCTCTGCACGGTCCTCATCGTTGATAGCTTCTTCTGTAAAAGCTGACATGGCATGAGGTCATTGCGTGATATCATTGCTAGGTACTGTCACAGAGACTGATACAATACATAACCAACAGATGTAATCATGATTATTATGAAAATTATCATTCTTTACCTAAAGACATACACTGTGACCACAGGCTTTGAGTACAACATTCCCGGTAAAAGTAAAAGACGACACATCTACTGATAGTCACTCATGACTGTTACAAATCAAATTATATAAATACATAAGTACATGTAAGTAAATGTAATACTTACTCTTGCGGATCCCACAAGGTTGTTCCATTGTTAGTGGCATTGGTTGCCCTCACGCACCTCATTGGTCACTGACAAGACCACCTCTGCTATCTCGGTCCATATCTTCTGGTAGGTCTTTGGGGTGGGCTTCCCATGCCCTCCCTGTGTCAAATCACCCCAGCGTAACTCGACCTGCAGGAGGGAGGTATTTGCCTCATTCGAGAACCTCCTCGCTCTTTTGCGCCCTCCAATGTGTTCCTCTGCCAGCTCACTGCTCTCGCCAGCGTCAGTCTCCACAGCTGTGATGCCTCCTCCTCTCCATCCATTATAGGCCAAATTCAGGCAAATATGTGGCTGGTCTGTGATGCCTCCTTCCTCCCAAAGCAGCCACACCACACCCACACACGCTTTCAGTTCCTCTCAACTCCCTCTCTCTCTGTCTCCTCTTCTGTGCATGTCATGATGACCCTTGACCTCCTGAATCGTGGGAATCGAGCGTTGCCATGCCGTTGCTAAGGACGGCCACATTTTACGGCAGAAGGTCAGAGAGATTTAATGCTACCGCCCATTTCATATCGCTCATGATAATGCCCAATTTCAAAAACGGATACTAGGTGCTTTGAGAATGGGCGAGATGCCGGCGATCTGAAAACCCATTTTTACAGCCCATGCCGGAAATAACGCCCATTTTTGGGCGATATGCACAAAAGTTTAAAATCTAGCCCATGATCTTTACAGCGCAACAGCTTGAAGAAAATGCAGGGATCAGCACCAACTCTTGTACATGGCCTTCTTTGACCTTACAAAGGCTTTTGACACTGTTAACCGCGAGGGACAATGGCGCATCAACTCCGTTTCGGCTGCCCCCATAAGTTTGTCACCATCCTCCGCCTGCTCCACAACGACATGCAAGCCATGGTCCTGACCAATGGATCCATCACAGACCCAATCCACATCCAGACCGGGGTCAAACAGGGCTGCATCATCATGCCAAACCTTTTCTCAATCTTCCTCGCTGCAATGCTCCACCTCATACTCAATAAGCTCCCCGCTGGAGTGGAACTAAACTACAGAACCAGTGGGAACCTGTTCAACCTTCATCGTCTGCAGGCCAGATCCAAGACCATCCCAACCTCTGTCTTCGAACTACAGTTGGTGGATGACACTTGCATCTATGTAAATTCAGAGTCTGAACTCCAAGTCATAGTCAACATCTTCACTGAGGCATATGAAAGCATGGGTCTTACACTAAACATCCATAAGACAAAGGTCCTCCACCAACCTGAGCCCGCCACACAGCACTGCCCCCCAGTCATCAAGATCCACGGTGCAGCCTTGGACAACGTGGACCACTTTCCATACCTCGGGAGCCTACTATCAGCAAGGGTAGACATCGACGACAAGGTTCAACACCGCCTCCAGTGTGCCATCGCAGCCTTCGGCAGCCTGAGGAAGAGAGTGTTTGGAGATCAGGCCCTCAAATCTGCCACCAAGCTCATGGTCTACAGGGGTGTGGTGACACCCGCCCTCCTGTATGGCTGAGAGACATGGGCCATATAAAGTAGACACCTCAAATCACTGGAGATATACCAGCAATGATGTCTCCGCAAGATCCTGCAAACCCCCTGGGAGGACAGACGCACCAACGTTAGCGTCCTCGACCAGGCAACATCTCCAGCATCGAAGCACTGACCACACTCGACCAGCTCTGTTGGGCGGGGCACTTTGTTCGCCTGACACAAGACTCCCAAAGCAAGCGCTCTGCTCGGAAGTCCTACACGGCAAGCGAGCCCAAGGTGGGCAGAGGAAACGTTTCAAGGACACCCTCAAAGTCTCTTTGATAAAATGCAACATCCCCACCAACACCTTGGAGTCCCTGGCCAAAGATCACCCTAAGTGGAGGAAGTGCATCCGGGAGGGCGCTGAGCACCTCGAGTCTCGTCGCCAAGAGCATGCAGAAAACAAGCGCAGGCAGCGGAAGGAGTGTGCGGCAAGCCAATCCCTGTCACCCTTTCCTTCAATGACTGTCTGTCCCACCTGTGACAGAGACTGTAATTCCCGTATTGGACTGTTCAGTCACCTAAGAACTCACTTTTAGAGTGGAAGCAAGGCTTCCTTGATTTTGAGGGACTGCCTATGATGATGATGATTTTTTGTCGAGTAATGTTTGTTAAAAATTTTCCTCCATATTCCTGTTCTCAACTTGAATTTTATTGTGTTGGGTAAGGGGACCTGAATGGCACTGTTAGAAAGGTCTTGCGGTGCTTTCTAGTTTCAAAGATTACTATTGTTTTGTTGTGTTATCAAAACAGATGATGGTTTAGCCATCATTAAAGTTCTCTTTTGTACTGAAGTTCTTCTTTAATAAATACATTTTCCTTCACCTTATTAAAGTTCTTCTTTAATAAATACATTTTCCTTCACCAGACATATAACTCATAAGCTGGATTTTGATGGTGTTGTACAGGTACAATAATTACTATCCCACTGGTTCTGTATAAACACAGAATTTTGTTTAACAGATACAAGAGTGTTGGGGAGGGTTTAAACTAAAATGGCTCCAGGGTAACCAAGGTTGGGAACTCAACATCCAAGGATATTCAATATTCAGGAATGATAGACAGGAAGAAAAAGGAGGTGGGGTAGCGTTACTGGTTAAAGAGGAGATTAACGCAATAGTAAGGAAGGACATTAGCATGGATGATGTGGAATCTATATGGGTAGAGCTGCGAAACACCAAAGGGCAGAAAACATTAGTAGGAGATGTGTACAGACCACCAAACAGTAGTAGGGAGGTTGGGGATGGCATCAAACAGGAAATTAAGCACGCGTGCAATAAGGGTACAGCAGTTATCATGGGTGACTTCAATCTACATATTGATTGGGCTAACCAAACTGGTAGCAATACTGTGGAGGAGGAATTCCTGGAGTGTATAAGGGATGGTTTTCGAGACCAATATGTCAAGGAACCAACTAGACAACAAGTCACCCTAGACTGGACCTTGTATAACGAGAGAGGATTAATTAGCAATCTGGTCGTGCGAGGCCCCTTGGGGAAGAGTGACCATAATATGGTAGAATTCTTTATTAAGATGGAGAGTGACACAGTTAATTCAGACACTAGGGTCCTGAACTTAAAGAAAGGAAACTTCGACGGTATGAGATGTGAATTGGCTAGGATAGACTGGCGAATGATACTTAAAGGGTTGATGGTGGATAGGCAATGGCAGACATTTAAAGATAACATGGATGAACTACAACAATTGTACATCCCTGTGTGGCGTAAAAATAAAAAAGGGAAGGTGGCTCAACCATGGCTAACAAGGGAAATTAGGGAAAGTGTTAAATCCAAAGAAGAGGCTTATAAATTGGCCAGAAAAAGCAGCAAACCTGAAGACTGGGAGAAATGTAGAATTCAGCAGAAGAGGACAAAGTGTTTAATTAGGAGGGGGAAAATAGAGTATGAGAAGAAGGGAACATAAAAACTGACTGCAAAAGCTTCTTTAGCTATGTGAAGAGAAAAAGATTAGTGAAGACTAATGTAGGTCCCTTGCAGTCAGAATCAGGTGAATTCATAATGGGGAACAAGGAAATGGCAGACCAATTGAACAAATACTTTGGTTCTGTCTTCACTAAGGAAGACACGAATAACCTCCCGAAAATACTAGGGGACCGAGGGTCTAGTGAGAAGGGGGAATTGAGAGAAATCCTTATTAGTCAGGAAATGGTGTTACATAGAAACATAGAAAATGGGTGCAGAAGTAGGCCATTCGGCCCTTCGAGCCTGCACCACCATTCAATATGATCATGGCTGATCATTCACCTCAGTACTCCTTTCCCGCTTTCTCTCCATACCCCTTGATCCCTTTAGGCGTAAGGGCCATATCTAACTCCCTCTTGAATATATCCAATGAACTGGCATCAACGACTCTCTGCGGCAGGGAATTCCACAGGTTAACAACTCTCTGAGTGAAGATGTTCCTCCTCATCTCAGTCCTAAATGACCTACCTCTTATTCTAAGACTGTGTCCCCTGGTTTTGGACTTCCCCAACATCAGGAACATTCTTTCCACATCTAACCTGTCCCGTCCCGCCAGAATCTTATACGTTTCTATGAGATCCCCTCTCATCCTTCTAAACTCCAGTGTATAAAGGCCCAGTCGACCCAGTCTCTCCTCATATGACAGTCCAGCCATCCCTGAAATCAGTCTGGTGCACTTTCGATGCACTCCATCAATAGCAAGAGCGTCCTTCTTCAGATTAGGAGACCAAAACTGAACACAATATTCCAGGTGAGGTCTCACCAAGGCCCTGTACAATTGCAGTAAGACATCCCCGCTCCTATACTCAAATCTCCTAGCTATGAAGGCCAACATGCCATTTGCCTTCTTCACCGCCTGCTACACCTGCATGCCAACTTTCAATGACTGATGAATCATGACACCCAGGTCTCGTTGCACCTCCCCTTTTCCTAATCTGCCACCATTCAGATAATACTCTGCCACCAAAGTGGATAACCCCACATTTATCCACATTATACTGCATCTGCTATGCATTTGCCTACTCACCCAACTTTGACCAAATCACCCTGCAGCCTCTTAGCATCCTCCTCACAGCTCACACCACCACTCAGTTTAGTATCATCTGCAAACTTGAAGGGACTGAAGGCCGATAAATCCCCAGGGCCTGATAGTCTGCATCCCAGAGTATTTAAGGAAGTGATCCTAGAAATAGTAGATGCATTGGTGGTCATTTTCCAACATTCCATGGACTCTGGATCAGTTCCTATGGATTGGAGGGTAGCTAATGTAACCCAACTTTTTAAAAAAGGAGGGAGAGAGAAAACAGGGAATTATAGACCGGTTAGCCTGACATCGGTGGTGGGGAAAATGCTGGAGTCAATTATTAAAGATGTAATAGCAGCGCATTTGGAAAGCAGTGACAGGATCGGTCCAAGTCAGCATGGATTTATGAAAGGGAAATCATGCTTGACAAATCTTCTAGAGTTTTCTGAGGATGTAACTAGTAAAGCAGATAAGGGAGAACCAGTAGATGTGATGTATTTGGACTTTCAAAAGGCTTTTGACAAGGTCCCACACAAGAGATTAGTGTACAAAATTACGCACATGGTATTGGAGGTAATGTATTGACATGGATAGAGAAATGGTTGGCAGACAGCAAGCAAAGAGTGGGAATAAACAGAATGGCAGGCAGTGACTAGTGGGGTGCCGCAGGGGTCAGTGCTGGGACCCCAGCTATTTACAATATACATTAATGATTTAGATGAAGGAATTGAATGTAATATCTCCAAGTTTGCAAATGACACTAAGCTGGTTGGCAGTGCGAGCTGCGAGAAGGATGCTAAGAGGCTGCAGGAGGACTTGACAGGTTAGGTGAATGGGTAAATGCATGGCAAATGCAGTATAATGTGGATAAATGTGAGGTTATCCACTTTGGTGGCAAAAACTGGAAGGCAGATTATTATCTGAATGGTGACAGATTAGTAAAACGGGAGGGCAACGAGACCTGGGTATCATGGTACATCAGTCATTGAAGGTAAGCATGCAGGTACAGCAGGCAGTAAAGAAAGCAAATGGCATGCTGGCCTTCATAGCGAGGTGATTTGATATAAAGAGCAGGGAGGTCTTGCTGCAGTTATACAGGGCCTTGGTGAGACTATACCTTGAATATTGTGTGCAGTTTTGGTCTCCTGATTTGAGGAAGGACATTCTTGCTATTGAGGGAGTGCAGCGAAGGTTCACCAGACTGATTCCCGGGATTACAGGACTGACATATGAGAAAAGACTGGATCGGCTAGGTTTATACTCACTGGAATTTAGAAGAATGAGAGGGGATCTCATAGAAAGAGATAAAATTCTGACGGGACAGGACAGCTTAGATGCAGAAAGTCCAGAACCAGGGGACACAGTCTAAGGATAAGGGGTAAGCCATATAGGACTGAGCTGAGGAGAAACTTTTTCACCCAGAGAGTTATAACCTATGGAATTCTCTGCCACAGAAAGTTGTTGAGTCCAGTTCGTTGGACATATTCAAAAGGGAGTTAGATGTGGTCCTTAAGGCTAAAGGGTTCAGTGGGTATGGAGAGAAAGCTGGGGTGGGGTACTGAGGTTGTATGATCAGCTATGATCATATTGAATGACAGTACAGGCTTGAAGGGCCGAATGGCCTGCTCCTGCACCTATTTTCTATGTTTCTATACATTTCTATTGTGCTAATATGTAAAGATTGCAGCTGTCATCAGCTGAAACATACTCAGGTTTAACTAAAATCCACTAAAATATTTTTGACAAATTCAAGGCCAATTTTGGACAGTTTTGAACTATTTATACTTTGCGGAAAATACTATTACATAATTCTGTAATGAAAGCTAACGTGGTTGTAACTCATTTGCCGTTTATTTTGACAACACAATAAAACAATCTTATTTTTTGAAACTAGAAAGCACTGTGAGAGCTGTCTGCACCTTTCTAACAGTGCCATTCAGATCCCATCACCCAACACTTTAAATCGGAGTGCACATCTATTGGACCTAAGTCCAAATCCAAACCTCAATAAATTCAAAGATTTATATACACAGAATCTTTGGATAGGTTTAATTTCACTCTTTTCATTTTTTAGAACATTTCTTTTCCTTTACATAGCCCAGAGCACTTGGAAATGTCATGAATTGTTTCAGGAGAAAGAAATTAATTTCCAGTGCTGAGTTGAGCACTGCGTTGTGTTTGAAGAGCTTGCTAATGTACACTGGTGAGACACTGTTGTAAGACGTAACGGCTTGTAACTTCCAATAAGCTCCTTTACAGATATTTTCTTGGCTATTTTATTCCCTCATTCACCAAGCTGCTCTAAGGCGGATACAAATCCATACACAATCAACCAGAAATGGACAAATAATGAAATAGATTCAATATAATCTATTGTTTACTAAAAATCAATAATCATATTCGCAAATACACTCTACGTTTTAATTAAAAAATATTGATAGCAATTAGTAGAGGTAAGCACTTACCACTGATAGAAAATATAGTGATTTGGAATCAAATAATTCTCATCCACTTTAGGAACATAAGAATTGCTAGATGAAAAAGCACATTTAATTCATCTTCTACCATCCTGGTAGTCACATGATATAATGATAATGGGGTCATTGTCTAATTCAATCACTATTAATTAGTTTGCAGAATTAACAAACTGTAAAAAATAGCCAGAGCAACAAATAGGGTGGTATCATTGGCCCATGCACTCTGTGCTGGGGGGTTGTGGGGGAATAAATCAATCAGAGAAATACTCCTGCTTGCTATTGAGTGATTCCACAACTCTCTCTCTATCTTGGATATTTTTGCACTGTGGGTTGTGCCTAATGAGTATTAGATTACACAAGTTATTTACCTTTAATAAATATTTTAGACACTTTTTGAGAGAGAGAAAGCTTTCAATTGATTTGCCTGGTCATGATTAAAACCTAGGTCCCCTAACTGATAAGTACAGTGTTCTGCTATATTACGTGACTAATTCCTCCAAATCACTTTTTAAATTCAATACTGTGAAGCAATATGAAAGCAATTCATAACTTTCTGTGAACATAAGGTAGGAATGAAAAAAATATATTCAGGCTACCAAAGTCAGCTCAGTGTTCAACATAATAGCTTGCATTTTATGGTACATAGATCTATAGGGGATCTGTGGTGTCCAACAACAGCGACATCATCAAGCAAGCTGAACAGCCAATCAGATAGAAGAATTCTCGACCACAGCAAACCCGGAAGTAAAAAACGGGATTATAATTTCACTTTTTAATCATTTTACAGATGTGAAGTAAAGATTGGGACATACACATGGGATTAAGGTAGAAGCTGAAATATCATTAAAAAACTTTAAAAAAAAATAATTGTTATTACTTTAAAAATCATGGACTCATCAGCTGTGGCTCAGTTGGTAGCACTCTCACATCTGAGTCATAAAGTTCTGGTTTCAAGTCCCACTCCAGGAAATTGAGCACATACATTTAGGCTGACACTCCAGTGCAGTGCTGAGGGAGTGCTGCATTGTTGGAGGTGCCGTCTTTCAGATGAGATGTTAAACTGAGGCCCAGTCTACCTGCTCAGGTGGACATAAAAGATCCCATGGCACTATTTCCAAGAAGAGCAGTGGAGTTATCCCTGGTGTCCTGAACAATATTTATTCCTCAATCAACATAACAAAAACAAATTATCTGGTCATTATTACATTGCTGTTTGTAGAAGTTTGCTGTGCACAACTTGGCTGCCACGTTTCCCTCATTACAACAGTAACTACACACCAAAAGGCAGTAAATCACTTTGAGATGTCTGGTGGTCGTGAAAGATGCTATATAAATGCAAGTCTTTCTTTCTTTCTTTCTTTCTTTCTTTCTTTCTTTCTTTCTTACTTACTTATCATTGAATGGAGGGACTGACAAACCACACTTCTAAAATTAGTTTTTCAGGGCCAGAGAGGTTGTTTGGCAATAATTATGATTTAGTACACCATTAAAAACTCAGTTGCAACTTATTCAATAAGGTTTAACATTTCAATGGTATTTACAGCAAAAATAGTGCATTAAAAGTGGAAGTTTACATTAAATCAGTAATTCTGTGTTGATTCCATCTGTGAAGACTGTATCAGGGTACCCTGTGGAGGAGGAGGGGATCACTGACAGCAAACTTTGGGATTTCTGCATTTAACTGCTCATAAATGGACGCCGACAGTTTCGCCATCATTACAACTGCAAATTCTGGGCCATTCATGTATTGCAGGATGCTATTTCAATGGAACATAATGAGAATTCTTGTAAGTTTGTTATTTTTATTTAATAAAAATGTTATCTGATTCCCTCTCAGAGGCCTTATCAGGAGGGGCAATTTCAGCCGCTTGGATTTTTTTCCCTTCACTAATCCATTCGCTCCGCTCACAGCTAGATCCTATTTATGGCCACCTTATCCACTCTGCTCCCGCTGCTGGTCTCAGGCGCCCACTCCTCCTTGCATTATCCCCCAATGGTTGTAAAGTAACTAAGATTTTATTAGGTAAGGGTATCAAGGGATATGGAAAAAAGCCAGGTAAATGGAGTTGATGTGCAGATCAGCCAAGTTCTAATTGAATGGCAGAGCAGCTCTCGGGGCTGAATGATCTACTCCTGTTTCTATTGTCCCTAAGTTCCTACAAAATGTATTACAATAAATGGAGATGAATTATACATTTACATCATGCCTAAATAGTAAAAGAATTACACATAGTTTTAAATATAACAGCTGAATTGATGGTTCCGTGAAATGAAAACATTTTTTCTTCAGAGTCCAATCCATGTGTAGTAAGCAATTGAGAGAATCTCCAATCTCCAGGGATACTTTCTAGTTTAAAATCAGGTTTCAGGCAATCAAATTAAATATAGCTCACTACTGAGTGTCAACACAAAAACTGTTTTAAGCTTTCATTTCCTTCACTGTCAAAGTGTCACCTTGCAAGAAATGCTTAAAATTATATTTCCTAAACAATGAAAAATTGTGAACTGGTAATATGTAACTGCAAAGTATGTTGATGTCAATTTGCATACGTATTTTTTCTTTTTCTATGTCATTGTAGATTTTCTGCCATAAAAACAGCATGGGGGCAACTCACTAGTAATGCATTAGACACCCAAAACAGAGGAATAAGTTTCAACCAAAGGTTCACCTGACATTCCTACTTAACCTTGGGCTAACTGTTATCAATGCTTGTCTAGGCCACTTGATGGAAGCTGCAGAGCTTTCCATTTCAGTTGGGGAAGAGCGAAGGAATGAGAAGAGAGGAAATGCCTGAGACCCAATCACATCCTGTAAACCTTTTGGGCTGAATGGCTCCAGATGAGCCTCCTCCCACCTTATTACCACATCCTTCTATTTCTTTCTCCCTCACATGCTTATCGAGCTTCCCCATAAATCTCACCTATTTGTCTCAACCACTCCATGTGGTAGTGAGTTCCACATTCTAACTACTTTCTGGGTAAATAAGTTTCTCCTGGATTCCTTATTGGATTTATTGGTGACTATCTTATATTTATAGCCCCTAGTTTTGGACTCCCCACAAGTGGAAACATCTTTTATACATTTATCCCATCATCATCTTTCATAATTTTAAAGACCTCTATCAGGTCACCTCTCAGTCTTTTATTTTCTAGTGAAAAGAACCCCAGCATGTTCAGTGTTTCCTGATAGTTGTACCCAAACAGTTCTGGTATCGCTCTGGAAAATCGTTTATGCACTATCTCCCATGCTTCTATATGATTTTTGTAACATTGCATAATATAATAAGAAAAATAGCTTGACAATACAGAAGTCATTATTAGCATCTTTGTATTATGAAAAGTATTCTGTGCGAGGGGCTAACACGTGGTTTAGATTAAATAAGCAGGAGGTATCAGATTAATACAAAAGCAAAATATTGCAGATGTTGGAAATCGGAAATAATAACAGAGCATGCTGGAAATATGCAGCAGGTCAGGCAGCATCTGTGGAGCGAGAAACAGAGTTAGTGTTTCAGGTTGGTGACCTTTTGTCAGGACTGGAAGAAGTTAGATATATAACAGTTATAAGCAAGTACAGAGTGAGGGAGAAAGGGGCGGGGGAGGGGGCAATGAAAGAACAAAGGGAAAGGTCAGTGATAGGGTGGAGTATTAAGATATATTTTGTATGGAATGAAATCTAACATGTTCTTATCAAAGACTAGCAAATGGTTTAAATAAACCTCTAATTTACTGGTAAGCATACAGACTTATAAACTTGCTTGTACTTTCTGTCAGTATTAATAAAACCAACAAGTTGATTTTTCCCTTGCATCTGAACGTATATAATATGGATTAATCTGCTCTGTTGAACTAACCATCTGTCGGTAAAACACCACAGACAGCCAAGTGAGCCAATATACTTATTCCTTCCACAAATAAATCACATGAATGGTAAATTAGGTGACACACATCTGAAACACATCATTGGGCAGTACCACTGTCACTCAAGATGCCAACATTTATGTACTGGATAATTTAAGCAATAAATGCCCTGCATTTGACCGAACATTGTCCTGAGTATTTAGATGCATTTAGCTACAAAATAGCAAATGGCCAGCATAAGATGGCAATGGATGGTCTTTGAAGAACTCTGAATGTGTAGGAGAAAGTGGTCCATGACCTCAGGACATTTGAAAGCACTTTACAGCCAATGAAGTACATGAAGTGCTTTCACTGTTGTAATCTAGTCAATAAACCTCTAACTTCTTCCATAGTCAATTTGTGAACAGCAAGCTCCCACAAACAGCAATTAAATTAATGGTCAGGTCATCTGTTTCATAGTATTAGTTGAGAGATAATGTTAGCCATTGTTTGGAACTTGTGTGAAACAACTACCCATCCTGCACTGAAATCACCTCTTGTCAGTCTCCGGATGAGTAACTCAAGCATGGGTCTGTCTGGGAAAACTACCTACTTTCAGGCAATCTTCTTCCCAAAATACATGTTAATATCACTTAATCCCAAGGCTCTTTGCTGGAAAAATGGCTGGCAAATTACAAAGTGTGATATCACTTAATTGATGTTCTAAATGATTTGAGTGCAGTAGCTCTCAGAATATCTTTCCATCCTCCAGCAATTCAATTGATGTTCGGAGACATGTGCCCAACGAGTGCTTTACTACACTCTAACATTGTTGCCCCCATCACTCACTTACATCCAGACAACAACTTTTAGGCTCATATGTACTCTTGTTAACAAAGAAAAATGCTGGCATTTGACATTCATATATATGACCAGTGTCACATTGGTGCATAGTGATTACTCACTCAAGACATAATGCTTTCTAACTCTATTTACCAGCAAGAAGAACAGGTAGGAAACTTCCAACCCAACTGTCCCCTGAGAGAGAAGCATTTGTAGGAATCTCACAGGTATTAACAGTTAAAGCCAACACATTACAGGACGAATAGGTGTTTTTTTTTAACAAAGACAGAAGATAGAAAAAGTCATCCAAAAGTGGAACTGGAAATATATCATATTGATTCAACCACTCCCTCTCACAGTATGTAATCTTTTTGCACACTAGTTAATTTCTCCAGATTTTAGAGAGCCTTGCTGCTTTTTTTCCACACTCATTAAGATTTCTTCTTATCACAACCAGTCAGGCCAATTAAGAGACTGCGGGGGAGGGGGCGTTAATGGGGTGCAAACGACTTTTCACCTGGGCGCGGTGCCACTACCAACTCTCACGAAATTCTGCAGGAGTTTAGCGACGGTGCTAACTGGTAGCGCCACGGGCCGTTGCCCCGGAGCAAAAATTCAGTGGCGCTCCATAAGGCTGTCCTGGGCAATGCCCGCAACAGCTTCGTGGTGTGGGTACCGGGATTTAGGCCGCTCACGGGGCGAAAATTAAAGGGGTGGTGCGGCACTGAAAATGTTTTAAATGGCTGACTTACTGGCCTTCCCAACTTCAAATCACGGGGTCCGTGCTGCGAAGCTGCAACCCAGCACTCTGCTTCTGTGCCAGGTTGCTGCCACGGCATCCCGCTCCTCTGTGCTGTAGCGGTGGCCCCTTCTCCCTCATGCAGTGTCCTTAAATGGAAGGGGTGGGCCTTGTGTTCCCGCCAGCACTACATGCATCTCCACATAGTGCTGGAAAACTCCCGAAGTTTAGCGCCCTGATCGCGCCCATGAGAGGAAGTGGAGCACGAGACTTTGATCTCCACTTCCTCTCGGGGGCCGTAAGCCCAATTTAGCTGTTGGGGCGGAACATCTGCACTTGGCGTAGGAAGTCCCGCCTCACAGCTGTTACTGCCCTCAACCGGGGTGGTACGCAATTACGCCCACAACAACCAATGGCAGGGGTTTTCGATTGCTGACACATCTGTTAGTATACCAAAATTTTAAGGGTGAATATAAACATTCAAGTGACAATTTTACATTTATTTTTCATTATTGTGAACAAGCAGGCGACTGAATTATAGTTGTAAAGAATTTTCCTCATTTGGAAAATGATTAACCTTAATGCTTATTGCCTCCAGTATGCAACTCTGTAGCCAGAGTTTGACTACATGAGTCTCGTATGTGTGCTAAAGGGCTGAAGCAATTATGTAACTTTATGAAAATATGAATAAGACCCATGGGGTTAATTAGAGTTATTAATCTCTTATTGTGAGTCTAATATGTTACTAATTCAGCCATGAAACCATCACTTCCAAGAAAATAGTTAGCAGGGAAAAAGTTTCACCTGCTATGCTATTAGCCCAGCAACTTTTTAAAATGCAAGTGAAAAACAATTGGATAAAGGAAGCAGCAGACTTTAAAACTCAGATTCCGATCAGATTCAGATAAACATTTATAGAAAAAAATAATGCAATGGTAATGTGCTACTTCACCAACACCACCTACTTCCACCTCCGTAACATCACTCAATTCTACCCCTGTCTCAGCTCATATGCTGCAAAAATCCTCATCCATGTCTTTGTTACCTCTAGACTTGATTATTCCAATGGACTCCTGAGAGGCTTCCCAAATAAACTTTGAGCTCATCCAAAACTCTGCTGCCTTTTTCCTATGAGGGGATCTCATAGAAGCATATACAATTCTGATGGGATTGGACGCAGGACGCAGGTTACATGCAGGAAGAATGTTCCCGATGTTGGGGAAGTCCAGAACCAGGGGTCACAGTCTAAGGATAAAGGGTAAGCCATCTAGGACCGAGATGAGGAGAAACTTTTTCACCCAGAGAATTGTGAACCTATGGAATTCTCTACCACAGAAAGTTGTTGAGTCTAGTTCGTTGGATATATTCAAAAGGGAGTTAGATGTGGCCCTTACAGCTAAAGGGATCAGGGGGTATGGAGAGAAGGCAGGAGTAGGGGTACTGAAGTTGTATGATCAGCCATGATCATATTGAATGGTGGTGCAGGCTTGAAGGGTCGAATGGTCTGCCCCTGCACCTATTTTCTATGTTTCTATGTTTTACCCATCACCCCTGTGCTCGCCAACCTATGTTGGCTCCCAGTGGCAATGCCTCAATTTTAAAATTCTCATTCTTGTATTCAAATGCCTTCATGGGCTTTCCCTCCCTTTCTCTGTCGCCTCCTCCAGCCTTATCATCATCATAGGTGGTCCCTCGAGCAAGGATGACTTGCTACCACATGGGTTCACAGATGTTTCAATAAAGGACCTGATAGTCCAGTCCTGAACTCCAATTGAAGGCAGGAAGAAGCCTGTGCGAGGATTTTTTTAACGTGTGGTGACCGTTACACATCAGCCACCATAAGGTCTTGACAGAGCTAGGCCTTTATCCAGTGTCAAGGGTAAACCAGCACCACTGGAGACCTGCTCTGCTGCATATGATGCACACATATCGCAATGTGGGCTGGCCCTGGGCCCTCGGATCTTCTGGGCCCCGTACCCTCATTTACCGTACCTCCACCATGACCTTTAGGTGATCCTCCACCACAAACATTAGCTGCAGCTCTGCCACAATCTCTCACCGCTCCTCCGTCATGATCTCTTGACGTTCCCCTGCCACAAACATTCACCGCACCTCATATTCCTAATATACAGCCTTAAAACCCTCCGAGATCTCTGCGCTCCTCCAATTTTTGCTCTTGCACAACCCCAATTTTAATAGCTCCACCTTCAGCGACCCTGCGTGCAGCTATCTCGGCCCTGAGCTATGGAATTACCTCCCTAAATATCTCCACCTTTGTGATATATTCTTTACGATATCACAAAACACACTTTTACAAGATGGTTCTTAACACAGGGACTTGTCAGGTGACCTGTCACCTGATGCCTTTTTATTGTATTTACAGCAATGGCTGTATTACCACAGTAGTCCACTAGGTGGAGCAGTAATCTACTCGGTGGAACTATATTACATTTCTCCCTCCTTAATGAAGAAGTAATTATAACAAAATAATCATCATACATGACTTGCATGGTTATACATAACAAAAGATATGGGGCTAGATTTTACACTTTTTTGCAGATCGCCCAAAAATGGGCGTTATTTCTGGTGTGGGTGATAAAAATGGGTTTTCAAATTGCTGGCTTCTCACTCATTCTCAAAGCATCTAGTCTCCATTTGTGAAGTTGGGCATTACCGCAAGTTATATGAAATGGCGGTAGTGTTAAATCTCTCTGACCTTCTGCCGTAAAGTGTCGCCGTCCTTAGCAACGGCATGGCAACGCTCGATTCCCGCAATTCAGGAGGTCAAGGGTCATCATGACATGCGCAGAGGAGGAGACAGAGAGCGAGGGAGCTGAGAGAGACTGAAAGCATGTGTGGTTGTGGTGTGTGCTTGTTTGGCTGTTGTGGGAAGCACGAGGAAGATTCACCAGCAGCAAAAAGCCTACTAAGCACCAAGAACATAGTTGGCACCAAGTTTTTGTCCAACAAATAAGATATAACATGGAAGGGATGGAGGAGGCCCTGGAGCTGGTAGCCAGGAACACTGGTGGCAGAGGGCTCCCCTTGGTCCCGGATTGCAGCACTGCACCCAAAGTTGCCGCACCCCCATTGCCAACGACACATCAGATCCAGGAGCAACATCTTGCTTCTGGCTCGGAGCGTGTTTCCACCTCGGGACCGTCCTCTCCCATAACCGTCCAAGCAGCAGTTCGGCCATCATCATGCCCACCCTGCCACCCAATGAAGCATCGCCTGAGGAGCTCCTCGGCCAGGGGCTTGGAGTCAGGAGGGGAAGGGGAAGGGGTAGAGATGGGGAGGAGAAACGGGGGGGGCGGGGGGGTGGCGATGGGGGGAGAGGGTTGGTTTTTACAGAAACACTTATGATTTCAGACAAATGTTTGGTATAAATGTTTTTTATTTAACAAAACCTTGTTGCGCATTGGCTCAGATAGCTGCACCATTACACGCTGGTAATTCTTTAACATCAAAGAATACAATTACACTTAACTTCAATCAACTTAAACTTTAACTGTCACCAAGGTGAGGCCCACCATTGATGTATGAGCTGCGCAACCAGCAGTGTGTCAGTTTTGTAAATACCATCAACATTCTTTCAGGCAAAGCGCTCATTGATGAGCTCCTGATGATGTAGGGAGTGGTGTGTGGGGTCAGTTTACCTTCCTCGACCCGGAGCGGTTGTGAGTCACTTCCACTCCCTGGTTCTCGAGCCTGGATTTATTAATCAGGGTGTGATAAAGTACGGCAGACAACTGTTTTGTACAAAGAAGGTATGAATTTTATTCAAGAAAGCAAATAACACAAATACACTCCAATAAAACTGTAAAATCTTACAAAGGGTTCTAAATAATGGGGAATACTTTATTACAGGTAATCAACACAACATGAATATCTCACACCTCCCACTTACTCTCTAGCTAAGTCAGACTCTAGGGCAACAGGGATAATGCTCACCAATACTTCCTTTGACAGTTAGGGCTGTTTCGTGGTCTCAGGGTTCTTTGGTTATAGCCGGTTTGCCTTGCCATACCCTGGATGTGGCAGAAGACCTCTGCTGCGTATTGAAGCCAGTTGGAGCAAATTCTTTTCTCCGATGTTGCGATGATTCTTCCTGCTTTTTCTTGCCGTGCGCTCTCAATCTTGTTGTTCCAAAGTGCTTGGTCAGTAAAGTTCTTTCTGTGCTGGTCAGAATAGAGATAGCTCTCTTGGTACGATAGGCCCTATTATACTTTGAGAGGCTTCCTTATCTGTGCCCCAAATCAACCTTGGTTCTTTGTTTAAGTTTTGCAGCCCAGCTAACTGAAACTTGATTAAGTAGTTTTAATCTGGCATTGATAGGCTTTTCTGAGTTGATGAGCTCTTGTCCATTGTAATAGCACTGTTTTGTTTTGCATTCAGAAGTCTGGCCTGAGCCAGATATTTTTATGCCTGTTGAAAAGGTGGTGAAATATGTATGTGACATTTGGATCCTCTGGGTGGGGTGGATAATGTTTCTTCCGTGGTCGATTGTTAAAATGTAAATATCTTCTATGGTCAGGTTTCGAGGGTAAACAGTTACCAGACAATTTGATTAACTCCAATGTCCAAACTGGCCCTTTAGAGATTGACACCACCCCTTTTCTTGCAGACCCAACATTCACCTTTTAGAAATCCCAAATTTGCTTAAAGTTCGTAGTTTCTTCCATGTGCACTTTATGATTTAAAACTTTCTGGTAGATAGTTCCAAATTAATTTTCCTTTCCAATGAGTCCAAACACTGGGGGTGGTTCTCCCATGAATTTTGCACCCTTCAGTCCTCCCTGTGACATCCTGCATCCTTGAGTGTCATGCTAGGTCAAAATTCACGAGAACCCCCACAGTGTTTGGGCTCATTGGAAAGGAAATTTAATTTGGGACTATCTACCAGAAAATTTGAAATCATAAAGTGCTTATGGAAGAAACTACGAATTTTAATCGAATTTTGGACTTTTACAAGACAAATTCAAGTCTGTGGGCAGGCCTAAGGAACTAAAAGGAGCCAACTTGATTATTAGAACTGTCTGGGTGTTGGGACTAAAGTGAATTGTCTGGAGAAATTAATATTCGAAAACCCTTCTCCACAAGAGGCATTAACATTACAACAATAACTCAGAGATGGCCAGCCATCAAACTAAATCAAGAAAAGCCATCTACAACATGAATAAGAACAAAGGGCCCACTACAGCCTGTATGCAAAAACCAAGCACAAAAGGACATTGCAATTATGAAGCTAATATTTCCATCAGGAAACAGATTTAGAAAACCAACCCACCCAAGACATATTAACTTTGAACGAGCCCGCCAAAATATTACAAAGAAATGTCAAGCCCGCCAAATTTAAACAAAGAATTATGGACTGATTTGGAGCGCAGATTAGGACAACTCAAACAGTATAACTGGCCCCCTGTTTTAACAGAGGGTATGCCATACTACGCCAGATGCCATACTACGCGTGTGTCATACTGTGCCTATGTCATCAAGAAGGGAGAAAAACCAACGCAACAGTTGTAAACTAACTTCTCCTGCCTTGAAGTCCTGAAGTCCAAAAGGAAGGAAGAACATCACCATCGCAGCAGCAACCAACCACAGCTAACGTGGTACCACCGAAAAATCACCGCGATCGACCAATTTCGAAACGAAACTCCACGAGGAAGAAACCGAAGAATCGAAAAGTTTCTACTCTACAATCTAAGTCCCGACTACCAATTGGTGAAAACATTACCTAAAGAGACTTTGAACCTATTTCCAATGAAGCAAACCGAGTACTTACCCAATCGATCCAAAATGCGCCTTACCGCATCAGCGGACTCAACAGAACTGAAGATTGCAAAGTAAGAAGTTTTCTCCAATGTTCGGGGTATGGCAAACAGAACCTACAGAATTCAATGAACCCTGAAATCGCAAACTACTACTAACTGACCAGAAAGAATGGGTAAGCCTAGTCACTGCCTGCCCTGGAGTGTAACCTAGCTAGGATTAGGTATTGGGAGGTGAGAAGTGTAATTTTTACTGTAACCCCCTTTGAATGTGTAATGTATTGTTCTTTATTAGAGTGATTATACGTTTGACATTGTATTTTCTTGTCTATAATAAAGTCAAAGTTGTTTTGCATCAAACCAGTTGCCCTTTGCACTTTTTCACCGCCACCCCCCCTCCAAATAAACTCAGAGTCGAGAACTCAAGAGTGTGGGAGTGATTCGAACCGCTCAAGTCGGTCAGAGGTGAACCTGATCCCCGGGACCACCCCTTACAAATGGCGACCGCGGCAGGACTCTGGTACAAAGGGTGTGATGCGGAGAGTGCTGGTTTGGGGGAAAGAACCAAGATCGAAGAGAGGATTTCCTCCTATGTGTATAAGAAAGTGAATGTCACTAATGAGTGGGTGCTTGGTCTATTACGTGCTGAGCGTCCAGCAGACGCTGCAGCCCAGTGGACAGCAAGCAAGGATCACAAAGAAGCAGTAGAGAAGGCAATTTGGTTGGTCTGTCTACAGTGACAATTCCAACTCCGAGACAAAATCAATGAGACACTACAGGCAGAGTTATGGAATGCGCAGAGGCCGCCAAGAAAGGGCTATGACAAAAGACAGATTATGGGAAGAACTCCGTAAGCTAAAACAGGAAAGGACCCAGCTAATGGAAAGGTTTAAAAACAGTCAGGACTATTTTCAAATGTCAGGTTACTGAGGCCAAAAATAATGAAAAGTTACTGCGGGAGGAAAGCACTCGCCTCACCCTACAAGTAAAAGAGCTCCGGGAAAATTTAAAAGATGTGCAGGCAGCATATAAAGTAACTAGCACTAATGGGTTTGAATCGGGAGACCACGGTCCTTGCCAGCAACAAATCAAAAGTTTAAACCTTGCTCTGTCCAAGGCAAAAGGCATGATATGCCTAATAAGCCCGGGTACGCCCCAGGTAAACCTGGAAGAGAAGGAGGAAACTTTTCGACCACCACCTGGCGCACCGGTGACGACACTGGTGCAGCGGCAGGGGGGGGCGAACGAGTTGCGAAGCAGATAGGGATAGTGAACCACCACCCGTTGTGGCGCCGAGTTTCAGCTCCGTCTGGCAGCAGGGAGGAGGAGTAGGCGAGCTAGAACAAGGAGAGCCAGAACCAGGGCCAATGTGCCTGGTCCGGCAACAGAAGTTTGGCCTGCCCACCAGTGGCATGGGTCAAGGGCCCCTGGAAAGCCAGTTTGTGCCTCCTCACACTCCCCAACTATGATAAGCCACTTGGGAAAGCTAACTCCAAAGGGAGACCCCTAGGTCCACTTTATGGAGGTGGAACAGGCAAGGGATATTAATGGGTGTGATGATGCAGAAATGACAAAGATGCTCCACCTATCCCTGGACAGCAAGCTGTACCAGTCCCTCTCCACTGAGAGCAAAAGGGGACCGAGAACATTTGCCACCATCCAAAACGACACTTTAGAAGCCATGGGCTGCAATGACGGGAGTCCCTTCTCCAGAGTAGAGAAAACGGTGCAGCTCACAGGGGAAACCCCACAGGCTTTCGCAGACCAACTGTGGCCTGTGAACCAGAGTGCCTGTGGTGGGGACCTCGACCAAAATGAATTAAGCCTGGACGAGTTAGTCCACTGGCTACGAAGCCTAATGGCTAACAGTTTACCCCAACTAAGAGCCAAGGCTGAGGCCTGGTTCGACCCAAGAGATCCCCAAACCACCGAACAGGGCGTGCTTAGGCAACTGACCCGAGCTTACCGGAACGGCAGAGGGACGAAAGAGCACCCACTAAAGGGAAGGGTCCACAAAATCTGACCTAGCCAGGATAAGAGGGAATGGCGCCACGAGGGGGACAATCCCTCCGATACAAAACCTACCTGCTTCGGGTGCGGAAAAAGTGGGCACTGGAGAAAGGATTGTAGAAATCCTTGGAAGAGTAGCGCAGGAAAGAGTTCTCCGGCCCATGCCAAAAGGGCCAAGATCGATAAGCCAGTCCCTCCCCACTCATTCGATACCTTCCTAACCGCACTCCGAACCATGCTGGATGGCCCTGGAAGGGTAGCCACCGCAACCGGTACCGAAATCCCATCTGCCCCATCCCAACCAAAACCGTGACTAGGACAGGTGCAGCCTGTCCACCTGTGTTCCCTCGAGTATGATGCGTGGGGGAGACCGATCGTTCACACGGAAGTGGAAAAGGTGAAAGGGGCTTACCTGCTGGACACCGGTGCCTCAAGCACCCTTGTCTATGCAGCTAACTATGCCACCTCACCTCTGTCTAGCGGGGTCCCTTACAGCTTGGTGGGTTTCACAGGCACTTAACAGACTGGCTCATTCTCCGTTCCACTCTCCATTCATTTAGATACACTCCACACTAAGTGGACTTGTGTCCTGATGACGTGGGAACAGGAAGGGAGAGGGATCCTGGCGGCTGACTTTATCCTAGGCCATGGGAATCTAGTGGATTTAAGAAACCACTGTCTTTAGGGGTCAGTCTGTACGGGACAGGAGAGTGAGGTGATGGTTATCCCAGGAAAACGAGGAAAAGGGACGATGTGCACCATGAAGCCAAAGGAGGGTTATGACCTTGAATCATTGGTCGGTATATCCGATAGAATACCAAGAATATGTGAGGAAAAACTGTTGTGTTCCTAACACAGATGAGACTGCACACAGGGAGTTTAAAGTAACAGTGACCGAGGTCTTTATTAAGACACTCCAGAATGAGTAACAGGCTTAGGGGCCTGCTTATATACAGTGCTCCCAATAGATGCTGGGATCCCTTGGGACTTCAGGGGATGCGCTCACTGGTGGCGGAACATGGGAGTGCATGCTTTACAGAAACACAACATCTCTCCCCGCCAAAGTCAAAGTGAAAACTATTTACAAGGTGAGGCGGTCAGGAGCCTTTCTTTCCCTGGTGGACCGCCTCGGTACAAATGTCTGTTCTGGTGTGTTGGCTGTGCCCTCACTGGGCTGGCGTGTTGTTGGCCCTGCAGGGCTGCTGGGTGAGCCTGGCTTTGCTGTTGGGCGTGATGGGTTCGATTTCCTGGTCTGGTGTGGTGTTGTTGATCCTTTGGGTGTGTGTTGTGGGCTCGAAAAAGGTGGTGTCTGCTGTGGGTTGTTCAGGGCAGTCTGTGAACCACAGCCTCGTTTGGTACAGGTGTTTTCTGCAAATTTTTCCATTGTCAAGTTAGACTATAAACACCCTACTCCCTTCTTTAGCTATCACCATGCCCGCGATCCACTGGGACCATGTCCATAGTTTAGCACATACACAGGGTCATTCAGATCAATTTCCCGTGACACAGTGGCACGACCATCGTTTACATTTTGTTGCTGCCGCCTGCTCTCGACCTAATCATGCAGGTTGGTGTGAACCAGCGAGAGTCTGGTTTTAAGTGTCCTTTTCATGAGTAGCTCAGCTGGGGGCACCCCTGTGAGCGAGTGGGGACTCGTGCGGTAGCTGAGCAGTACTCCGGACAGGCGGGTTTGGAGTGAACCTTCTGTGACTCATTTGAGGCTCTGTTTGATTGTTTGTACTGCCCGCTCTGCCTGCCCATTGGAGGCTGGTTTAAACCGGGCCGAGGTGACATGTTTGATCCCATTGCGGGTCATGAATTCTTTAAATTCAGCACTGGTGAAACATGGCCCGTTGTCACTGACCAGTATGTCAGGTAGGCCGTGGGTGGCAAACATGACCCTCAAGCTTTCAATGGTGGTGGTGGCGGTGCTTCCCAACATTATTTCACATTCAATCCATTTTGAAAAAGCATCCAACACCACCAGGAACATTTTACCGAGAAACGGGCCCGCATAGTCGACATGGATCCTCGACAATGGTCTGGAGGGCCAGGACCACAAACTTAGTGGTGCCTCTCTGGGCGCGTTGTTCAAATGAGCACATACGCTGAATTGCCGTACACTGGACTCTAAGTCAGAGTCGATACCGGGCCACCACACATGGGATTTGGCTAACGCTTTCATCATTACTATACCCGGGTGTGTGCTGTGGAGATCCGAGATGAACGTCTCCCTGCCCTTTTTGGGTAGCACTACGCGGTTACCCCACAACAGGCAGTCTGCCTGCATGGACAGCTCGTCCTTTCGCCGCTGGAACGGCTTGATTAGCTCTTGCATTTCAACGGGTATGCTGGGCCAGCTCCCATGTAGTACACAGTTTTTTTACTGGGGACAGCAGAGGATCTTGGCTGGTCCAAGTCCTAATCTGGCGGGCCATGACAGCTTCCATGAACATCAACAAGTTTGCAGGCTGCGCCATGTCCACCCCCGTGGTGGGCAATGATA
Source organism: Pristiophorus japonicus (assembly GCF_044704955.1). Classification (NCBI taxonomy): domain Eukaryota; kingdom Metazoa; phylum Chordata; class Chondrichthyes; family Pristiophoridae; genus Pristiophorus; species Pristiophorus japonicus. Next base: position 82,221,187 of record NC_091980.1, read on the forward strand.
GCCGACTGAGAGCATCCGCACAGTTCTCGGTGCCTGGCTTCCGGCGGATGGTATAGTTATAAGCTGATAGTGCGAGTGCCCACCATTGTATGCGGGTTGAGGCATTAGTATTTATCCCCTTCTTTTCAGCGAACAGGGATATGAGGGGCTTGTGATCGGTTTCCAGGTCAAATTTGAGGCCAAACAGTTACTGATGCATTTTTTTTACCCTGAACACACATGCTAATGCCTCTTTCTCAATCATGCTGTCGGCCCTCTCAGCCTTAGACAAGCTCCTGGAGGCATAGGCGACAGGTTGCAACTTCCCCGCAACATTAGCTTGTTGTAATACACACCCGACTCCGTACGACGATGCATCACATGCTAGCACGGGTCTTTTACACGGGTTATACAATACAAGCAGCTTGTTGGAGCATAAAATGTTTCTGGCTTTCTCAAAATCAATTACTTGTTTTTTTCCCCGTACCCAGTTCTCACCTTTACGCAATAACACATGTAGGGGCTCTAAGAGGGTGCTTAACCCCGGTAGGAAGTTACCAAAATAGTTGAGGAGTCCCAGAAATGACCGCAGCTCCGTGACGTTCTGTGGCCTGGGCACATTCCTGATAGCCTCTGTCTTGGCGTCTGTGGCTGAATGCCGTCCGCCGCGATCTTTCTCCCCAAAAACACCACTTCTGTTGCCATGAAGACACATTTCAACCTCCTCAGCCGCAGCCCTATGAGATACAGACGCTGGAGGACCTCCTCCAGGTTTTGTAGGAACTCGACGGTGTCCCAACCCATGACCAATATGTCATCCTGATAAACCAACGTGCATGGTGCCGACTTGAGTAGGCTCTCCATATTTCTCTGGAAGATCGCTGTAGCCGACTAAATTCCAAACGGTTGTAGATGAACAGTCCCTTGTGCATGTTGATGCAGTTGAGGCCCTTCGAAGAGTCCTCCAGCTCCTGCATCATGTAGGCCGAAGTCAGGTCGAGCTTGGTGAACATCTTGCCTCCTGCCAGCGTCGCAAATAGGTCGTCTGCCTTAGGTAGTGGGTATTGGTCCTGTAGCGAGAAACGATTAATAGTTACTTTATAATCGCCACAAATCCTGATCATGCCATCACTTTTGAGCACTGGAACAATCGAGCTGGCCCACTCGCTGAATTCCACTGGGGAGATGATGCACTCGTGTTGCAGCCTGTCCAGCTCAATTTCCACTTTCTCCCTCATCATGTGAGGTACCACTCGTGCCTTGTGGTGAATGGGTCGTGCCTCTGGGACCAAGTGGATCCGCACCTTCGCCCCGGAAAAGTTTCCAATGCCTTGCTCAAAAAGGGAAGGAAATTTGTTAAAAATCTGGGTCCATGAGGCCTCTTCGACATGTGATAGTGCTCGGATGTCATCCCAGTTGCAGAGGATTTTGCCCAGCCAGCTCCTTCCAAGCAGTGTGTGGCCATCGCCCGGGACAATCCAGAGTGGCAGTTCGTGCACCATGCCCTCATAGGTGACCTTGACCATAGTGCTGCCCAGAACAGTGATAAGCTCTTTGGTGTACGTTCTCAGTTTCGTGTGGATGGGGCTCAGGGCCAGTCTGAGTGCTTTGTTGCACCGCAGTCTCTCAAACATCTTTTTACTCATGATGGATGGCTAGCGTCAGTGTCCAGTTCCATGGCTACGGGTAAGCCATTCAATTTTACATTTAGCATTATAGGTGGACATTTCGTCGAAAATGTGTGTACCCCGTGTACTTTAGCATCTGTCTCCTCTCTCTGAGGCTCGAAATTGCTTTGGTCCATCGTGGACCGATCTCCCTCTGCCACGTGGTGGTTAGCAGGTATTGCAGAGCTTGCAGCTCATCTGCAAGCTTGTTGGAGGTGCCCCATTGTTCCACAGCTCTTGCAAACGTACCCTTTGAAGCGGCATGAATAGGCTGAATGGAAGACTCCACAACACCAATAAAGTTTTAATTGCCTTGCATTCATCCTTTGTTGCAGACTCTGAGTCATCTAGGTCACCTGAGGCCTGCAGGCAGTTGCAGACTCGTGGTTTCTGCCCTGTACATTTCTGCTCGCAAACACAGTTCCAGTTAATTTATGAACATTGCTAGCAGTTGTATGCTGAGAGATTTGTTTAGTGTTATCACTGGTGGACATAAATGCCTGTGCTATCGCAATGGCCTTACTGAGGGTCTGTGTCTCTACAGTCAAAAGATTTTGTAGGATGGTCTCGTGGCCAATGCCCAGTACAAAAAAGTCTCTGAGCATTTGCTCCAGGTAGCCATCAAACTTACATTGTCCTGCAAGTCACCTTAGCTCGGCGACGTAGCTCACCACTTCCTGACCTTCAGATCGCTGGCACGTGTAGAACCGATACCTCGCCATCAGCACGCTCTCCCTCGGGTTAAGATGCTCCCGATCCAGTGTACACAGCTCCTCATATGAATTATCTGTGGATTTCACCGGAGCCAGAAGATTCTTCATGAGGCTGTAGGTCGGTGCCCCGCAGACCGTGAGGAGGACCGCTCTCCTTTTTGCAGCGCTTCCTTTCCCGTCCAGCTCGTTGGCTACAAAGTACTGGTCTAACCGTTTGACATAGGCTTTCCAGTCCTCACCCACTGAGCACTTCTCCCACAGTTTGCTGCATCTTTGCATTGGATTCATGTACTCGTTGCCAGTTGTTGTGTTCCTAACACAGATGAGACTGCACACAGGGAGGTTAAAGTATCAGTGACCTCAGTCTGTATTAAGACACTCCAGGGTGAGTAACAGGCCTTAGGGGCCGGCTTATATACAGTGCTCCCAAGGGATGCTGGAATCCCTTGGGACTTCAGGGGATGTGCTCCCTGGTGGCGGAACATGGAAGTGCATGCTTTACAGATACACAATAAAACCTTGCAGCTTTTACCACTCACAAACACGACTATGGGAGAATAAACGGCATCGAGGTAACATAGATGGCGACCCCATGACCCAACCACAGAAACAGTGCAACTTCCCCAGAGAGGCAGACATGGAAACAGCCTTGGGTTCTCTGGTTGAACAGGGGGTATTGAGACCAATAGCTACCCATGTGAACTCTCCATTGTGGCCGGTTAAGAGCCACGGTGGACTATCGAGTATCAACCATAACATCCCCGCCTGTGCACCCACCGTTGCTGCTGTCGCCAACCTCATTGGAAATATCCCAGCCTCCGCGACCACCTTCATGGTGCTGGATATTTCCAACAAGTTCTGGTCCATACCTTTAAGAAGGGAAGATCAGTACAAGTTTGCTTTTACCTTTAAAGGACAGCAATATACTTGGAATTGTCTCCCTCAGGACAACAGCCCCAGTATTTTCCATCAGTGTATGGCCAACTGTTTAAAGAGCTTCAGCAGACCCCAGCAGCTGGTACAGTATGTGGGTGACCTGCTCCTGTTTACCGATGAGGTGGAGGAGCATGGCCCACTGCTGGCTGAACTGCTGGAGCTGCTGAAAGAAGAGGGGTTTAAAGTAAACCCCAAGAAGGCACAGATCGGCCTGTGGGAAGTAAAATTCCTGGGACTGACTGTGCGCGCTGGGGAAAGAGCCATTGACAAAGCTAGAAGGGAAGCAGTGCAGAAGTTACCAGCCCCCAACACAGTAACAGGAGTAAGATCTTTTCTAGGGCTAACTGGGTACTGCAGAGATTTCATTGAGGATTATGCAACCACCGCAGCCCCTCTGCTCCGACTCCGACACAAGGGAGTGGAGTGGGAATGGGACAAAGGTTGCGAGGCAGCATTTATCCAACTCAAGAAAGACCTGCAGACCGCGCCAGCTCTAGGGGCCATAGATGGGGGTAAAGAGTTTTTCCTGGAGGTAGCAGCCAGTAGGGACAGCCTGAGCACAGTACTGCTCCAAGAGTGGCACGGCCGGCTGAGGCCAGTGGTCTATTCCTCCAGGATACTCACGGATGTGGAGAAGGGATACTCCAAATGTGAGTGGCACCTCCTAGCCACTCACTGGGCTGTGAAACGATCACTGATCTTCACAGTGGGGTCTCCTATCACACTCCTTACCCACCATACGCCCACCCAAATGCTCCTGGTTGAGAGAATCAAGGACGGGACAGTGAGCAGTGCCCGCATCACTCGCTGGGCCCTGCTCCTCTCTCAAATGAACCTAAAGGTAAAGGGTCTCTGCGAGCCAAGACTCGCAGCCAACACGATTTATCCAGGGACAGCCCACCGGTGTTCTGTAGAAGGGGTATGGGAAATTAACAGGCTTTTGGGCTGAGTTACACCCCACAGGCCGAGAGATCTATGTTGACGGTTCAAGCACAGTATCTGCGGGTGAACGACTCACAGGCTGCGGAGTTTATGACCCCGAGGCAGGCATTGCCCTGGCGATTAAACTCCCCAGTACTATGAGCGCCCAGCATGCTGAACTGTCTGCGGTGGTGTACGTAGTCACACACCCTGAAGAATTCCCAACCCCATACACGATTTGCTCGGACAGTATGTTCACATGCAATTCATGTACGGAGTACCTGGCTATCTGGTCCCGTCGCGGATACACATCCGCAGACGGGAGACCCCTGGCAATTAAGCCCCTACTGGAAAAGATCATGAAAGCCATAGGGGAGGAAGGGAATATCTATATACATAAGGTGAAGGCGCATTCCACCACCGAACCTCATAGCGAGGGAAACCAGCAGGCTGACATGTTGGCCAAGCAAGGTGCCCGCACAGGCAAGCTCTGGGATCTGTACAACCCAGGACCCATCGCAGCAGTCAGGGGCAGGTTGGGGACGGCAAGGAAGGCAGGGATAGCATTGCCCCCGGACCTAATAATGGTTCAGACCCAAGACCCCGTCCTCAAAGCTGTCCTGAGCACACTGGAGAAAGGGGAAAGGGTAGACGGCCCATACAGCACCGCAGCAATTGCCATTAAAGAATGTATGCTGTTCAGGGGGAGCAATGGGTAGTACCGCAACAACACCGGAGAGAAGTCCTCCAGCTGGTCCACGAGGGTCCAGGAGCAGGACAGCCTCGGACTTGAGACCACTTGGCAACGGGTGGAACAGGCAGGGTAATGGCCAGGACTCAGGGAAGACATCCGCGAGTTCTGTGCTAGCTGTCTGGTTTGCGCGGCCAACAACCCCGACCCCCAGAAAAGAAAGGTGTCTATGGGACGTATCAGGAGGGTAGAGGGACCCTGGCAGTCAATCCAGATCGATTACATCGGGCCCCTACCCACTGCCCAGATGGCTACAAGTACTGCTTAGTATTGATGGATATATTCAAAAAAATGGGTGGAAGCCTTCCCATGCCAAACAGCCACTGCCCTGGGAACAGCTAGTATCCTGGTCAGAGAAGTGTTCTCCCGATAGGTACTACCACAATACGTGGAGTCCGACCAAGGGAGTCACTTCATCGGACAGGTGTTGCAGGAGGCCCTTAAGGTGCTCGGCATCAAAGGGAAATGGCATGTCGCCCACAACCCGCAGTCATCCGGGTCTGTGGAGCATTTAAACCTCACAATCAAAGAAAGGCTGTGCAAAGAGACAGGGGACTCACCCAAGGGGTGGGTAGAGGTCCTACCATGGTCCTCATGGGGATCCGGGCCAGCCAGTCAAAGAGCACGGGGTATTCCCTGTACGAGCTCATGACCGGCAGAGCCATGCGAACTCCCACCCTTGTGTTAGCCCCGGTATTCACGGAAGGTCTGCTTAGGGAAGTGAACCAGGACAGCTTTGTCAGGAATCTGTTTGAACACCTTAATCAGATTCACAGGCAGGCTGCTAACAACATGGGAAACAGCATCGGAGCAACCGACTGCTGCTAGAGCTCCGCAAACACCACAGATGGGAGATAGGGGACCACGTCGTGGTGAGGAACTATGCTAGAGTAGGGGTCTTTGAGGCACTGTACATGGGACCGTACTACATTGTCAAGAAGGCAAGCCCCATGCTCTATGCCATAAAATTGCCCCGCCGTAGAAAGTGGTTCCACATAAATCAGTGCAAACTTTTCAACCCAGGGGCAGCAGCTAAACGTAAGGGACAGCCAAAAACTGTAAACCGTACTAAAGACAGGAAGCCCCAACCAGCGGCCCCCAACTGTGGAAATCCCACAGGGGACATGACAGACCCACAGACTGCACTTAGAGGGGCGGTGGACTGTGTTACTGGAGGAACTGTTCCTGCAATCGTTTGGGACTCGGACGCATACCCAATAGCCAAAGCCTTAAGAAGGACTCCCCGCACACCACGGCCAAAGACACCGTGGTCACCAGCGCCCCAATTTGAATGGTTCAGCCCCGGGAAAGGGACCAGCCGCAAAAGGGTACCTCAGGTCAGAGACCAGCCCATGAGCAGGGACATCCAGCTGGTAGCCTCGGGCAATGAGGGACCCCCAGAAGAGATAGCGGTGGACCAGCCATAAGTGGGAGTCCCCAGCCCGTAACCCTCGACCAGGCAGAACCCTCAGGGGATGAAATGAAACATGCAGCCACCCCCAAACGAGCGGTGTGCAGGAGCACTGGAGGGGACGTTCCCCCAATAGTGTGGGACTCAGACCCACGTTCGGTCAGGACACTCCGGGTCCTGCGCTACAGGCTGACATACAACTGACCCCGCTGGACACCTAGAGGCAAAAGAAGAAAGAAAGAAGGCAGGAATTAACCTGGCCACATGAAGACGGGTGGCAGATGTACACATGTGAATTTAAGAATGTCCAGTGAGTAATTTATAGTAGTGTAAGATTCGTCTATGTAATGATAGTGATATATGTATTAGTTACTGGGGTAAGGAAAAGAATCTACTTGTGTAGCTATTAAAAGAGGCACAGGCCGGATAATACCTGGGAGTAAGAAGAAACTACCGGTATAACTATTAAGGAAAGCACCGGTGAGATAACAAACAAAACGGCTGTGAGATAAAAGTTAGAAACAGACATCAGTCCACAAGGGACTGAATAAAACAGTCAGTCGATTGAAGACTATACTATGTCTGAAAGGAAGAGAGCCCAAATTGGAACTCGGTCATCTTTGTCAAGCCAGAGAGCGTTCTCAGGGCTAGACAATATGTTTTATGTGCTACTACAGGAAGGAGAACAGTATGGAAAGGGTCCTGTTCCTGTTCGCCTGATAAGGATGAGCAGCGGCGGCCAAGGAGATGTGGAAGAATCCCTCATTTATGGGTGCTCAGGAGAGGGAGCACCGATTGTGACTGCCGGGGGTGGCACCCTAGGTGTGGAAGAACTTGCCCTTTACGCACACGAGGGAAGGTGGCCAGGGTGGCTGGGATCTAATTCTACCAGCTACTCCAGCCAGGAAGTTTTTACTACGGGGAGGCCTCAGTTCCATGCCCCGGGATACGGATCGTCGCTGCCCGAGTCAGTGTTACAGAGGGAAAACATGTGTGTTTGACTTGCAATGGAAAGATTCCCCTGGGAAGATGGTGGTGGCTCAGAAAACTCAACAAGGATGCATGGGACCAGGAATCGGACTGGGAAAGACTCGGTAATGATACGTACCGCACCATCACGGGGACACGGGGAGGAGTAAAAGTGTGTTGGGACAAATGGTGGGAATCCAAACAAGGAATTTACGTTTGCATGTGGGGATCAGAGAATATTTGTCCAACAGGCATATCGATCACCTTCGCCAGGCAATGGCAAGATGAAGGGGAAGGGATAGGGTGGGACTCTAGCCTACGTGGGTGTGCGGTCCCACACTCCCCACTCCCAATTAACGCCACCGAACTAAGAGCACACATTAAGAAACCTCTGTCCACAACCCCGCCAATACGCACTGTAATAGAAAGGTGTCCTACAACCACCAAGGGACCAGGGAACGGATTAGTATTGGTACCGACCGAAAGGGTGTTATACCAGGGGGTACATTATGCAGCAGCTTCAGTAATTTTAAACCTTACCGAGGTACACCTACCTGCATGGTGCCCAAAGGAAACAGAGCTGCTATACCAGGCCCTACTTAGAGACATGTTCAAGAAATTTTATGAGTTAGACTTTGGAAATGTAGACAAAGCAGACCTATACACCCTAAATGCTAGGGACACCATGGGCTCGGGGAGACCTAGAAGAGGAATCATAAACGACGTTTTCATTGCCTACAATATAGGATCCTCTGTAATAAATAGCTTAGATGACAGAGAGCTGCAAACACAGATAAATGGTTTAAAGAACCAATTGAGGAAAATCTTGAAACAAGAGAATACAGTAGTAGGCTTAGAACTACACGAGGACCAAGCTATAACTGTTCATTTAAAGGAAATTGTGGATGGGCTGGAAAAACATGCACAGACAGTGAATGCACTTATACGGGAGGATAGAAATGCTTCGGACCAGGTTGCACAGAACAAGATGTGCGTACTGTGTGGAGCATGGTTGTTGGGCGAGGGCCGCAACAACCTGGAGGATTTAAAACAAGGTTTAGTCCCCTCTTGGCTCAGGAACAAGCACCTCGCAGCCCTCCACCCGTATAGCAATTCACTAAGCCTGTGCCAGCTCCGCCTAGCCTCTGAAGGCTGCCCTGTCCCAGTAGATTGTGGGAAATCTAACCACACTAATATGGGAATCATACTAAAGATGCCGGTCATGGGTGGGACAGCCTGACCAGCACCGGTATACCGGGTGGAGAACATTGGAGTTATTCAGGGAGGTGCACATATTCGTTTTGCAGCGGTCCCACCCTATGTCATAAAGTAAGTGGGAGCACGCTGTAACAGATACTGACCTCTCCGGGTGGCGGAGCCGGGGTACACACGTAATATTGTGTCCCCAGTACTTGAGTGCCCATTCTAAGTCACAGTGTGGGTTTAAAGCTGCTGGCTCACAGCCTATTAACTGCACCATGGAGGTAACGGCACAAGACCATGTCCCTCCACAGGTAGCATACATAGGGGGTGGGACATATTGTGTCACCACCAGTGCACCCCACTACCAACATGGACACTTCTGGTGTCCGGTAAGTGACAGCAGTTTTTGCTTCAAATCTAAGGCATCAGTTCAAGTGGTCCAGGAACGGATTGTCCCCATTCCTGAACCCTCCACTGTCCACCTCACTGTGAAGGAAAACATTACAAACCTGCAGGATTATGTTGTACATTTTGGCTATGCAATTTCCCCTCTACCCGAACATCTTACCGCTCTGCTAAAAGCTGTAATCATCTCACAAAAACACTTCTACACTCTCGAACAGAAGACAATTGAGATAGGGAGAAAGATTCTCGAGATCATAATTCCGCCTTGGTGGGACCTTTTCAGAAATTTAGAAGTCCCAGTCTGGATCCGAATCACTTCTGGCACTCTAGTTATCTGTCAACTCGTGATTATTCTTCACTTATGGTGTCTCACTTGCCGAATGACATGCAGAGGCTGTCAGGTCAGGCACCAAAGGGTGCTGTATGCTCCTTGGCCGAACTTGGGAATCGCGCAGGGAGGGGTGACACCATACTACCATGTTTAATTTGTGTTTGATCTTACCTACTGTAAAATCGTAAAATATTGAGTGTTGTAAGAGTGTTACTTAAAATGTGTTTGACTATGTACCTTTATTTTTACGGAACTTATAGTTGTGTTTGACTGTATACCGTTATTTTACTGTGAAAACAGTGTAAAGGAGGGGCATCGTACCCCCTCTACACTGTAACCGAATTGTAGTGATTGTATTCGCCTGTGAATTGCATTGCATTTCAAAGGGGGATGCACGTTAATGTTTAGTTAGTATAAATGCAGGGAAGGTTGACTCTCGGGATCAGGAATTTTGCTTATCTTGCATGACTGGAGTATTGTGTACAGTTTTGGTCTCCTAACTTGAGGAAGGACATTCTTGCTATTGAGGGAGTGCATCGAAGATTCACCAGACTGATTCCCGGGATGGTGGGACTGACCTATCAAGAAAGACTGGATCAACTGGGCTTGTATTCACTGGAGTTCAGAAGAATGAGAGGAGACCTCATGGAAACGTTTAAAATTCTGACGGGTTTAGACAGGTTAGATGCAGGAAGAATGTTCCCAATGTTGGGGAAGTCCAGAACCAGGGGTCACAGTCTGAGGATAAGGGGTAAGCCATTTAGGACCGAGATGAGGAGAAACTTCTTCACCCAGAGAGTGGTGAACCTGTGGAATTCTCTACCACAGAAAGTAGTTGAGGCCAATTCACTAAATATATTCAAAAGGGAGTTAGATGAAGTCCTTACTACTCGGGGGATCAAGGGGTATGGCGAGAAAGCAGGAATGGGGTACTGAAGTTTCATGTTCAGCCATGAACTCATTGAATGGCGGTGCAGGCTAGAAGGGCTGAATGGCCTGCTCCTGCACCTATTTTCTATGTTTCTATGTTTCTATGTTTCTATGACACTCAAGTGTGTAAAGTATCATAGGGGGGACTGAAAGGTCAAAATTCACAGAAACCCCCCCCAGTGTTTGGGCTCATTGGAAAGGAAATTTAATTTGGGACTATCTACCAGAAGGCTTGAAATCCTCAAGTGCTTATGGAAGAAACTACGAACTTTAATCGAATTTTGGACTTTTACAAGACAAATTCAAGTCTGTGGGCGGGCCTAAGGAACTAAAAGGAGCCAACTTGATTATTGGAACTGTCTGAGTGTTGGGACTAAAGTGAATTGTCTGGAGAAATTGATATTCAAAAACCCTTCTCCACAAGAGGCATTAACATTACAACAATAACTCAGAGATGGCCAGCCATCAAACTAAACCGAGAAAAGCCATCTTCAACATGAATAAGAACTACAGCCTGTATGCAAAAAACAAGCACAAAAGGGCATTGCGTTTACCAAGCTAATATTTCCATCAGGAAACAGATTTCGAAGACCAACCTACCCAAGACATATTAACTTTGAATGAGCCCGCCAAAATATTACAAAGAAATGTCAAGCCCGCCAAATTTAAACAAAGAATTCTGGACTGATTTGGCATGATGATTAGGACAATTCAAACCATATAACTGGCCCCCTGTTTTAACAGAGGGTATGCCACACTACGCCAGATGCCATACTACGCGTGTGCCGTACAGTGCCTATGTCATCAAGAAGAGAGAGAATCCAACACGACAGTTGTAAACTAACTTCTCCAGCCTCGAAAACCTGAAATCCAAAAGGAAGGAAGAACATCACCATCGCAGCAGCAACCGACCACAGCCAACAGCCACCACCAAAAAATCACCGCAATTGACGAATTTGGAAACGAAACTCCACGAGGAGGAAGCTGAAGAATCAAAAAATTTCCACTCTACAATCTAAGTCCTGACTACCAACAGGTGAAAACATTATGTAAAGAAACTTTGAACCTGTTTCTAATGAAGGAAACCAGGTACTTACCCAATAGATCCAAAATGCACCTTACCGCATCAGCGGACTCAACCCAACTAAAGATTGCACAGTAAGAAGTCTTTTCCAACATTCGGGGTATGGCAAGCAGAACCTACAGAATTCAATGAACCCTGAAATTGTGAACTACTGTCAACTGATCAAAAAGGATTGGTAAGCATAGTCCCTGCCTGCCCTGGAGTCTAACCTAGCTAGGATTAGATATTGGGAGATGGGAGGTGTAATTTTTACTGTAACCCCCTTTGAATGTGAAATGTATTGTTCTTTATTAGACTGATTATGTTTGACATTGTATTTTCTTGTCTGTAATAAAGTCAAAAGTTGTTTTGCATCAAACCAGATGTCCTTTGCACTTTACAACCCCCCCTCCCCACCACCAAATAAACCCAGAGTCTCGAACCCAAGGGTGTAGGAGCGATTTGAACTGCTCAAGTAGATCAGAGGTGAATCTGACCCCCGGGACCACCCCTTACAATGTAAGGCTCTTGCACCCATCATGCCACCACGGGCCCTTTCATGCGGTCTACAGGGGGGTGGGGGCATAGCTTCAGCATCACCCTGATTGTCTGGGCCGATGTCAGCATCCGTCTCCTCATCCTCCTCTTCCTCTCTCTAGTGAGGTGGACTGTCAGACTCTTCTAGCAATTCTTGTCCCCTCCTGATAGCCAAATTGTGCAGCATGGAGCACACCACCATGAATTGAGCTACCTGCTCAAGGTGGTATTGGAGCTCGCATCCTGAGTGGTCCAGGTATCTAAAGCGCGAGTGGCTCTGTGGCTCTCGTTGTATCACCTCTCTACTTTGGTGTGGGTGTCACACATGGGGGTCATCAGCCAGGTGGCGAGGCCTTATCCTTTGTCACCAAGCATCCAGCATTGACCTTGTGGCTGATTGTTAAACAAGTCAGATACGTGTTCTCACGCAAGGTGTGAGCATCATGGATGCTGCCCGGAAATTAGCATTCACTGCCATAATAATTTGCTGGTGGTCGACAACGAGTTGTACATTCAGGGAGTGGAATCCCTTGTGGTTCCTGAAAACCTCTGCATCCTGAAAAGGTACCCGCATCGCGATGTGCGTACAGTCTATTGCTCCCTCCACCTTGGGGAAGTTTGCAATTCTGGAGAATCCTAGAGCCCTCTCAGTCTGTGCCTCCCTGGTCATAGGGAAGCTGATCAAGTCCCTCCTGCATGCTTACAGGGCTTCAGTGACCTATCTAATGCAGCAATGTGTGGCATGCTGAGACAGACCGCAAATGTCGCTAGCTGAGGCCTGAAAAGAACCCGACGTGTAGAACGACAGTGCCACCATGACTTCGACCTCAACGGACAGTGCAGTCCTGATGGTGCTGGCAGGCTGCAGATCTCCCCTTATGAGCTGGCATACCTCAGTGATAACCTCTTTGTGGAAGCGCAGTCTCCGAAGGCAGATGGTGTTGGGCAAGTCGAGGTAAGACTGTTTCTCTCTGTGCTTGCGGGAGATGTAACATCTGGTCCTCCTCATCAGTCTGGCACGTCTTACATTGGGCACATAATGCTGTGAAGCATACCTTCGACCATCTCAAGTCTGCAGCATGTAATTGGTCATCAAGAGAGGGTGAGCAAGGACAGGCCCTATTGCAATCGCTCTCTGTTTTCCACCAATTGGTCACAAAGAATGAATGTCCCGATGAAGATACCTATTAAATGCTAATCCTTCACGGTATGATAAAGATGTTTATATAGATATTCACATCACCTCCAAAGACCTCCAGCGTACATCCGAACTCCCCCAAGGTTGAAGCAGAGTAGTCTTTTAAATGATGCGACATGTGATGTAGAACATGGCATCCATAACGCTGTGATTAGTTCTGGTTGGTTCCACTTTTTCCAGGTGTTTTTTTGGGCAAGCGATATTGTGGCCAATATTTGGTTTGGTGGTGAAAGGGACGCTGGGTGATCTCCTGGCTGTTAGTTTTGGCAAATGTGATCTTTATGACAAAAAAAAGTGGGCGGTTGGTATTATTCAATTTCAGCGTTAATTCCCTGCAGAAACTAACACTGGGCAATATTATGGGTGTTGATTTTGCCCATTCTGATGATTCTGCCAAAAAACGTGGGCGGGCGGTATTATTTTTTCCTGGCATTAAGCACACGGGGAGATTAACCTTCTGCGATAGGTTTCTGAAAAATTCTCGTCAGTTTCCATTTTGTGGCTAATGGGTGATATATGGGCGTTATATGTCATTTCAGTGGTAGAATGGACGTTAAGTGTATGTTAAGCATGCAAAAAAAAGTGGAAAATCTAGCCCATGGACTTATTTTGCCATAGTTACAAATCAAACTTAACCACTGGTTTTCTGTTTCGAAGAGGATACCTTCACTCTTGAACAGAACTTTTCAAACGTGGTGTCAAACATAGACTCATTCTAGGCTGATCCTGAGGAAAGCTTTCCTCCAAGTGATACCCTTGACCTACATTTGAACTCTCCACAACTTCAGACTGTTTGTCTGCCTGACTCGGATCCAGACTTAAATTTTGACTTTCTCGTGGACTTGTTTCTTGTACATCTGATGTAGGATTTGCTACTGGTACTGTACTTGTAAAAAACTGTCTGATTCATCAGAAATAATCAAATCATTCCAACTTTCAATTCCTTCCACATCTGCAGGTAAAATATGATCAATGTGAACAAACTTAACCTTTCCATGATCAAACATCTTGACCAAATATGTGTGAGGACCACATATCTTCACCACTCTTCCTGGTAATCACTTTAGCCATTTATGGTGATGGTTCTTCACTCTCACCTTCTGATTAATTTCACACTTCTCTCTCTTACTCTACCTTTATCATGATTCTCTTTCTGTCTTAATTGTTTCTCTTCTACTGACTGTGCCAAGTTTGGCTTTAACAACGAGAACCTGGTTTGTGGCTGTCGTTTGAGAAACAACTCTGCTGGTGTTCTACTAGTAGCTCTATGAGGAGTCTTATGATACAAAATTAGAAAATTAGCCAATTTGTGGTCCAACAACAACTGTCGTTTTTTTGGATTCGGATCCAACTTTTGTTTGATGAGGTCACAATTTGTACTCTGCGCTCTGCTGCACGGTTTGAAGCAGGGTTGTACGGTGGAACTTTGGTATGTTTCACACCATTTCTGCTTGTGAACTGTGCAAATTCTTCCAAATAAAATTGTGACCCATTATCAGACACAAAATCTTCTGGGAGGCCATATGAAGAAAATAATCTTCGCAAATTGTCTAGTGTTTTACTTGTTATTTTCCACATCGGAAACACCTCGACCCATTTCGAATGGCTCTCGATCACAATGAACATTTGCTGTCCTTCAAACCCAGCAAAATCTACATGTAAACTTTGCCACACCCTGGCTGTAACGGTACTGATGGTGGTTTCTTGCTTACCGATTGACATGTTGTACACTGGCTAATGATGTACTCTATCTCTTTATCTGGACTTGACCACCATAAGTAACCGCGAGCCCAAAACGCTTGGTCAAACACATTGCCAGGTGCTGTTTATGAAGATCTCCTAATAGTTTGGATCTGAATTTATTTGGAATAACTACTCTTGCACCCCACATGATAAAATCTTTATCCACTGATAATTCATCCCTACGAACGAAGTATAGATGAATATCTTTCTCTGATACCTTGTTTGGCCAGCCATTTGCTCTGTAATCATACACCTTTGACATAACTGGGTCACGTTTGGTTGTTCTACCAATCTCTTCAGCTGTGCCTGGCAGTTCATCGATGTATGAAAAATAGAACACATCTTTCCTATCGGGTGTAACTTGTGATGGGGAAGGCAATCTGGACATAGAATCAGCATTACTGTGATCAGCTGATTATTTGTACTCAATGTCATACGTATATACTGACAAAATCAAAGCCCATCTCTGCATTTGGGCTGCAGCTAAGGTTGGAACTGGAGACTTTGGATGGAGGATTGCTGTCAGGGGCTTATGATCTATAACAGTGGTAAACTTTTCAACAGTTCATTCAGTGGATATAACACTGTAGCCAAATTTGGTAGGAACTTGCCATAATAGTTCAAAAGACCCAAAAATGATCGAAGTTCAGTGACATTCTTGGGAGTGGGTGCATTTCTACTTGCAGCCAGCTTTCCCTTGATTGGATGTAAACCATCTTTGTCTACTCTATGCCCTAAGTACTTCACTGAGTTTTGAAATAACTCACACTTGTGAGCAGTCACTCATACTCTGCGTCTCTAGCCGTTTGAGCACATCATTCAATATGTTATTTTGGATTTGCCTGTTTAGTGCTGAAATTAGTATGTTATCTAAATAACATACTACCCCTTCAATACCTTGCAAAATCTGGTTCATCACCCCTTGAAATATGGCGGGGGTGGAAGACACTCCAAATTGTAGCCTATTAAATTGATATAGACCTAGATGAGTATTTATAGTCAAGAATGACGTGGACTCCTCATCTAGTTCAAGTTGTAAGTAGGCATTTGTGAGATCTAACTTTGAGAAGATCTGACCACCTGTCAGATTTGTGAACAAATCTTCTACATTTGACAATGTATTTGGTAGATTATCCTCTCGAACCTGGTTTACGGGTTCTTTATAATCATCACACAACCTTACCTTACCATCTGACTTACATACAACAACAATGGGTGTAGCCCAATTACATTGATCTAGCTTAGAGATAATGTTCTCAGTCTTTAGTCTTTTGAGTTCTTGCTCAATTCTCTGCTTGAGTGCATATAGAATGGGACGCGGCTTGCAGTAAACCTGTCTAGCGTCCTTCTCTACCCTGACACTCACCTTGAAACCTTGGATCGGACTGCCTGTTTCGCAGAACACCTTCAGATACATCTTGATGACATCATCCTTCAATGAAAATCTCGTTTCACTATGAAAAATCTCATTCCAATTCAACTTCAGTGATCCCAACCAATTTCTACCGAGTAAGGCAGGCTTGTCTCCTGCCACCACTAAGAGAGACAAGCTCTGAACTTGATCCTTGTATTTCACCAGTACGGTGATAAGTCCTACCACAGGAATGTTCTCTCCTGAGTAGCCTCGCATTTCTGTCTTCGACTTTTGCAGTGGAAAATCACTCAACTTGTCGAGATATAGCAATTCCGGTACTACACTCATGGATGCGCCAGTGATGATTTCCATGGGTATCCTGGTTTCTGCAAGATCTACTTGGATGATGATACTTTTCGAATCGCTGTTAGATACCCTCATGCTCCTGATGACGTGTATCTCCTCATCCTGTTGCTTTTCTTCCATGCAATGTAATCTCTGGGGATTTCTACTTATAGCCTTGAAAGTTGGTTTACTCTTCAGCAGGCATGCCTTCGCAAGATGCCCAGTTTTCCTGCAGAAGAAACACTCTGTCTCAAATATGGACAATTTTGAGCAATGTGTTGTCCCAGGCAATGATAACATGACTTTAATGCTCTGTTACCTTGGCCAGTTGTTGAGGCCTTGGGGCTCAACTGCCTTTTTCTTTTCACCTGCAGGCAATTCACCTTGGTTGTCTGATGACTGTAAATGGCACGAAATTCTTGGGAATATTGGTCAGCCATATCCATCGACATAGCTGTCTGACAAGCTAAATCAAAAGTCAAGTTCGGAGTTGTCAACAACTTTCTTCTAATCACTTCATTGTTCATCCCACAAACAAAGCTGTCACGCAATGCTCGGTCCTGAAAGTTTCTGAAATGACAGTGAATAGATAGCTTCTTTAATGCTACAATGTACTCACTGTTACTTTCTTCAATTCATTGATCTCATGTTCCAAAACGATAACTTTCAGCAATTTCCAGGGGCTCAGGGCTATAGTGCTGTTCTCCATAAGTGTGTCCTTTGGCTTGATGGGAACAAACACAGTTTTCAGGGTTTCATACACCTTGGGACCTGCTTCAGTCAAGAAAATAGCCTGTTTTCTTTCTAACACCACCCGGTTATGGTTTTCATCATCGGGGATTTCAATGATAATATTCACGGTGAAAAACATTTCTAGCTGCTCCACATATGCTCCGAAAGTCTCTCGGTCACATTGAAACTCCCCCAAGCACCCTATTATTCCCATAGGCGAAGCCATCTGGACTCTGTGTTGCAGATCAGCTAAAAATCCAAGATAAATTACAAGCACAAGTGTGCTTGTAATTTACCTTGGATTTTTAGCTGATCTGCAACACAGGGGACCTCTCTAGTCTCCCTGTCAGTTGGCTGGAATTATCCACCAACAAAAATTTCAGCTATGGAATCCGATTATCCTACCATTCATCGGCAATGTGGTATATTCTTTACGACATCACAACACACACTTAACACAGGAACTTGTCAGGTGACCTGTCACCTGATGCCTTTTTTATTGTATTTACAGCAGTGGCTGTATTACCACAGTAGTCTACTAGGTGGAGAAGTAGTCCATTAGGTGGAACTATATTACAGCCTCTCTACCTCTCTCTCCACCTTTAAGATGCCCCTTAAAACCTAACTCTCTGTCCTAGCTGTTGCGCATCTGTCCTAATATCTCCTTATGTGATTCGGTGTCAAATTATGTTTGACAACGCTCCCGTGAAGCACCTTGAGATGTTTTTATATGTTTTAATATGTTAAATTCAAGTTGTTGTTGTATTACCACATATAACACAACAAAGCTTTGGCAGTTTGCTGTTGTGTGACTTGAAATCATTCTATGTTTGGATAAACTGCTATTAATGTCCACCTAAGCCGAATGTAACTTAACTGCAACTTGGCTCAGGCAAATGAATGCAGAAATATTGGATTACAATAGGGAAACCTCTGGTGAAAAATGACAGAGGTGAATTACTTCAAAATGACAACACCATGTCCTTTACCCATCACCCATGTGCTCGCCGACCTACATTGGCCTCGATTTAAAAATTCTCATCCTTTTTTTTAAATCCCTCCGTGGCCTCGCCCCTCCTTACCTCTGTAATCGCCTCCAGGCCTAACAACCGCCCCCCCCCCCCCCCCCCCCGCTCCCCCCACAAAATGTCTGCGCTTCTCTAATTCTGGCCTCTTGAGCTTCCCTGATTTTAAGCCAAGCATGAAAGGGCAAATTCATTCTGATGATTAGAATCATAAAGCCACATTAACCATATAGACAGATTTCACAGACTGGGCTTGCTTCCTCCTGAACGGGCTAGATTTTCATTATTTAATCTTAACTTTTAGCATGCTACTGATGGATTTCTACTGTGCGCTCACATGGATTT
Organism: Pristiophorus japonicus; assembly: GCF_044704955.1. Taxonomy (NCBI): domain Eukaryota; kingdom Metazoa; phylum Chordata; class Chondrichthyes; family Pristiophoridae; genus Pristiophorus; species Pristiophorus japonicus. Next base: position 82,239,745 of record NC_091980.1, read on the forward strand.
TCAGCAGGCTGGAGTGCAAAGATGTATTTTGTATGGAATTAAATATGACATGTTCTTAGCAAAGACGAGCAAATGGTTTATGTGTCAAGTTTTATTTTTCCAAACCCAAATAGTGCTGTAAATATTAAAAGATAAGAGGCATAGAAACATAGAAACATAGAAAATAGGTGCAGGAGTAGGCCATTCGGCCCTTCGAGCCTGCACCGCCATTCAATGAGTTCATGGCTGAACATACAACTTCAGTACCCCATTCCTGCTTTCTCGCCATACCCCTTGATCCCCCTAGTAGTAAGGACTACATCTAACTCCTTTTTGAATATATTTAGTGAATTGGCCTCAACAACTTTCTGAGGTAGAGAATTCCACAGGTTCACCACTCTCTGGGTGAAGAAGTTTCTCCTCATCTCGGTCCTAAATAGCTTACCCCTTATCCTTTGACTGTGACCCCTGGTTCTGGACTTCCCCAACATTGGGAACATTCTTCCTACATCTAACCTGTCTAAACCCGTCAGAATTTTAAATGTTTCTATGAGAGAGAGAGAAAAGGCGAGAGAGAGAGAGAGAGAGAGAGAGAAGGCGAGCGAGAGAGAGAGTGAGAGAGAGAGAGAAGGTGAGAGAGAGAGAGTGCGAGAGCAAAAGAGAGAGAGAGAGCGAAGGTGAGAGAGAGAGAGAAAACAAGAGAGAGAGAGAGAGAGAGAAGGCCTGGAGTTTCTGCTCAGCTGCGATGGTTTTTTCAGCACCTATAATCGGCAAAACCAGCACAAAAGATTGTGGAATTTTAAGCACAAATTACATCCAGCAATTCAAGTTTCCACAATCTTTTGCACTAGTTTAAAAACACTAGAAGTAGGCCCCGGCCACAAAACTCGCCACGCCCCAGGATAAATAAATTATCATTGTGAGTTTATGCTAATTGGGCTTGAGGAGGCTGTAAAAACTAACCTGGTTCTTTAGGGCGCAATGACGCTAATAGGCACATTTTAAATGCTTTTGAATATAATTTTTTTTAAATTTACTAAGAAACTGACTAATGTACCCCAATATTTCCAACTCTGTAACATCGCCCTGCCTCAGCTCACTTGATACTGAAATCCTCATCCATGCCTTTGTTACCTCTAGATTTGATTATTCAAATACACTCCTGGCTGGCCTCCCATGTTCTACCCTACGTAGCCTTGAGGTCATCCAAAACTCGGCAGCCTTTGTCCTAACTCGCAACAAGTCTCGCTCACCCATCACTCCTGTGCTCGCCAACCTACATTGGATTCGATTTAAAAATTCTCATCCTTGTTTTTAACTCCCTCCGTAGTTTTGCCTCTCCCTACCTCTGTAATCTCCTCCAGGCCTAACAACTCCCCCTCCCCCCCGCCCACCCCGAGATGTCTGCATTCCTCTAATTCTGGCCTCTTGAGCTTCTCTGACTTTAATCGTTCAACCATTCAAATATTGTTGGCCGTGCCTTCAGCTGCCTCGGCCCGAAGCTGTGGAATTTCCTCCCTAAACCTTTACCTCTCTTTCCCCCTTTAAGACGCTCCTTAAAACCTACCTCTTTGACCAAGCTTTTGGTCATCTGCCCTAATGCCTCCTTAAGTGGCTCGGTGTCAAATTTTGTTTTATTACACTCCTGTGAAATGCATTGGAACATTTTACTACATTAAAAGCAATGCAAGTCATTGTTGTTAAAAAATTATACAGAATCATTTGCTTAAGTTATTTTCAGTTATTTAAAATTCGGATACTCACAGGCGATGGACTAGGTACCCTGATTAAAATGCTTATTTTGTGTGATAACCCCATTTTCAGCTGTATTAATAAAACTGCACCAAATTTTTAGATATTGGTCTTGTATCCTTTTAAGAAGATTACCATTATTATATGTAAATTTATCAAGGAATATTTTTTAAGCAAATCATTATTTTTTAATTACCTTCTGACATTGCCCAATTGCACTGGTTCATGGCAGATATTGCGTTCGGCGATATGCAAATAAGTTTTAGCGAAAACCTGAGAAAAAACAATACATCTCAAAACTAGCGTGATTTGGGGTGCAAATTGATTTGCGCCTGGATCGCCAATTGCATCCAAAGCGGAAACTCTAGCCCAGGATGTTTCACTGCAAAAATAAAGGTTTATTCAGTTTTGGGCCTTTTCTCACCTATCTTTTACTGGATAACTACAAAAGGTATCCTTTAACAACCCATATTGTCAAGGTTTGTTCTCTCACACAGCGCTGCACTTGAATTTTTTTTAATGTTCTGAACTAAAAAGGCCTTGAAAAATATAAATTATTCGAACTATCACCCTTCATTTCTGACCATCTTTGGCTGAGTAAACATTGCCCTCCAGCTCCAATATCAAGTATATGTTGTTATAATAATCAACTTAATAAATCTGAGTAAGAAACACAATGGAGGCAATAATCATCAACTTGTTATCAAATAGACCTACTTCGTTAGTCTTAAAGCATTAGCTGAAAATCTGAAATGAAATAACCCCAAGGATGTAATAAGATTTTTTTCTTCTTTCCTAATTTTTTCTTCCAATACTTCAGGTTCCCCACATCATGTGCTACTTCCCAACAGAAGATATTTGATGGGCGAGGTGATCAGCTCCTCGGTTCCTGGTAATATCACTGAGTCCAGTCACTAGGAAGTGTATGATATAGAAGAAGATTCACTACTTCCCTAATTTCTCACCTTGCCTCTGTATGGAATGTGCTGGGCTTCTCTTTGACTCAACACCTGGCATATGTGTGCATATGTGAGTGTGCATTGCCCAACGTCTGTCTGAGGCTGAACTAGACTGTTCGCAACCCTGATGTCATATTTGACCCTGAAATGAGCTTTCAACTACATATCCGCAGCATAACTAAGACCACCTATTTCCACCTCTGTAACATCGCCCGTCTCCACCTTTGCCTCAGCTCATCTGATACTGAAGCCCTCATCCATGCCTTTGTTACATCTAGACTTGACTATTCCAACGCACTCCTGGCTGGCCTCCCACATTCTATCCTACGTAAAGTGGAGGTGATCCAAAACTCGGCTGCCCATGTCCTAACTTGCACCAAGTCCCGCTCAACCATCACCACCTTGCTTGCTGACCTACATTGGCTTCCGGTTAAGCAACCCCTCGATTTCAAAATTCTCATCCTTATTTTCAAATCCCTCCATGGCCCTATCTCTGTAATCTCCTCCAGCCCCACAACCACGCCCTCCCAAGGTGTCTGCCCTCCTCTAATTCTGCCCTCTTGAGCATCCCATATTATAATCGCTCAACCATTGGTAGCCGTGCCTTTTGTTGCCTAGGCCCCAAGCTCTGCCACTCCCTGCCTAAACCTCTCTGCCTCTCTACCTCTCTTTCCTCTTTCAAGACGCCCCTTAAAACATATCTCTTTGATCAAGCTTTTGGTCACCTTTGCTAATTTCTCCTTATGCGACTCAGTATCAAATCTTTTATCCCATAATACTCCTGTGAAGCGCCTTGGGACATTTCACTATGTTAAAGGTGCTATATAAATACAAGTTGTTGTTTTTGTTGCATTCGAAGGTACAACAGCCAAGCCTCATGATCAGCCTCAATCCACACACACAGATGGGGCCACTGGATAGTGATCAGGAAAGAATTCAGACGAATGCTCATCAACCTGAAATGTTAAATGTGTTTCTCTCTCCACATTGGTGCCAGACCTGCTGAGTATTTCCAGCATTTTATGTTTTTGTACGAGAACCTTGGCTAGTTTCTTATCTCTAGCCCAGCGATACTACGGCAAATTGTAACCCATCCTTGATGGAGATCACCAAGACGCAGGCATCAAACTGGTGATTTCTTGGTCTGAATGGGTCACTAATATATCATAAGACATAAGAAATAGGAGAAGAAGTAGACCATTTGGCCCCTCGAGCCTGCTCCATCATTCAATAAGATCATGGCTGATCTGATCTTGGCCTCTGTCATGTATTTCACCATCTTGCAATGACAATAGCTATGTAACTATAACTCATGCACACTGTACCTGTACCCTTGAAAAGCACACCCTGACCACAGGGAGTGAGCTTGCGGGAGACACTCCTCACCTGGGTTTCCAGGTATAAAGGGGGAGGTCCCACCCAAGGTCAGCAGTCCTTGGTCCTGGGATGGCCACCTGTGTCACAGAGGAACGCTATTGTGTGGGTGAGGACTGGGACAACTTTGTGGAAAGACTCCAGCAGAGCTTTGTCACAAAGGACTGGCTGGAAGAGATAGCGGCTGACAAGCGGAGGGCGCATCGACTGACCAGCTGTGGTCCACAGACGTATGCGCTGATGAAAGACCTGCTCGCACCCCAAAAGCCAGCGGACAAGTCCTTCGAAGAGCTCCAGCTGATCAGTGAGCATCTCAAGTCGGCAAGTAGTGTACACATGGCCCGGCACCGGTTCTACTCTCACCGGCGTCGGGAGGGTCAAAACATCTCGGACTTCGTGGCGGAACTGCGGCGTTTGGCCAGTCTCTGTAACTTCTCCGATGCCTGCAGGGGGGAGATGTTAAGGTACGTTTTCATCGAGGGCATTAATCATGCCGGCATTTTCAGGAAGCTCATAAAGACCAAGGACCTGACTTTAGAAGGGGCGGCGTTGATAGCTCAGACCTTTATGACAGGGGAAGAGGAAATCAAGCTAATTAACATATGCAGCGCTGGTTTTAACGTTGCGATGAACCAGGAATGTTGTAAAAGTGATACAGAACCCCGCAGGCAGGCAAGGGCAATTCGACACCATCCAGGCAGGCAGGCAAGGGCAATTCGACACCGCCCAGGCAGCAACAAGCTCCAGGGTGGACCCGCAACAGGGACAATGGAAAGGGGATTGGCAATTCACACCATCACAAGGAACAATGCATCCCGTGATGGGACCATTAACACTCCCCATCAGAGTGCTTAGAAACAGCCAAACGGGCCATCAGAGAGGAATGCCTGGGAATAGTTCTTTTGTTAACAGCACTCTCAGCTCATGCTGACGGTGTGGGGGTAGACACACTGCCAAAAGCTGCAGGTTCCAGCTTTATACCTGTAGGATTTGTAATGTCAGTGGACACTTGGCCAGGATGTGCAAAAAGGTAGTAGCGAGGGTAGTCTGCGAGACAGAGGAACCAGACGAGGGGTCTGTAATGCAGGATGATGCCTGGGGAACAACCATGGATGCTGAAGTTCAGAGAGTTCATGTGGCTGACGTCCACAGCTCATACACTAAAATGCCACCCATGATGATGAAAGTCTTACTGAATGGCATCCCGGTGCACATGGAGCTGGATACAGGAGCTAGCCAGTCACTCATAAGCGCCCAACAATTTGAGAGACTATGGCCACACAGAGCTAGCAGGCCCAAACTGGAACACATTGAGACGCAGCTACGTACATACACCAAAGAGATCATCCCAGTGCTGGGCAGTGCAAACTGGATGGTAACACATAATGGATTACAGAACCGGCTGCCACTCTGGATTTTTCGGGGAAATGGCCCCGCGTTCTTGGGGAGGAGTTGGCTAGCTGAGATGAATTCGAAATGGGGGGATGTGCACACCATTTCATACGTGGAGTGAAGTTCATGCTCACAGGTATTGCAAAAATTCGAGTCACTCTTTCAACCCGGTGTTGGAACGTTCAAGGGCACTAAAGTAGTGATGCACATCACTCCGGACGCCAGACCAGTGCACCACAAAGCCAGAGCGGTGCCGTACATGATGTGTGAGAAAATTGAAAGTGAACTGGACAGGCTGCTCAGAGAGGGCATAATTTCGCCCATTGAATTCAGTGACTGGGCATGTCCCATCATTCCTGTCCTCAAAGCAGATGGTTCGGTTAGGATTTGTGGCGACTACAAAGCCACCATCAACCGAGTGTCACTGCAAGGCCAATACCCGCTTCCGAGAGCGGAGGACCTTGTTGCCATGCTGGCAGGTGGTAAGCTGTTCATGAAGCTGGACCTCACTTCGGCCTACATGACTCAGGAACTGGCTGAAGATTCCAAGCTTCTGACCACCATCACGACGCACAAAGGATTATTTGTCTACAACAGGTGCCCATTTGGCATTCGTTCGGCAGCGGCTATCTTTCAGCGAAACATGGAAAGCTTGCTCAAGTCCATCCCTGGAATGGTCGTATTCCAAGACGACATCCTTATAATGGGTCGAGACACCGAGGAACACCTCCGCAACCTGGAGGAGGTGCTACGCCGATTGGATCGGGTAGGCTTGCAGCTGCAAAAGGCCAAGTGCTTGTTTTGGCCCCAGAGGTCGAGTTCCTGGGCAGGAGGGTTGCCGCAGATGGGATCCAGCCCACTGAATCAAAAACTGAGGTGATTCACCGGGCGCCCAGGCCCGGCAACACGTCGGAGTTGCGATCATTCCTGGGACTTTTGAATTATTTTGGGAACTTCCTGCCGAACTTAAGCACATTGTTGGAGCCGTTACACATGCTCCTCCGTAAAGGTTGTGAATGGTTTTGGGGGGATTGTCAAGAATGGGCTTTCAATAAGATGAGGAACCTGCTGTGTTCCAACAAACTGTTGACTTTGTATGACCCCTGTAAAAAACGGATTTTAACATGCGATGCGTCATCCTACGAGGTTGGGTGTGTATTGCAGCAGGGTAACGATGACGGCCGACTCCAACCGGTGGCTTCTGCCTCCAGGTCGCTCTCCCAGGCAGAGCGTTGATATGGCATGGGCGAGAAGGAGGCACTTGCGTGTGTGTACGGTGTGAAAAAGATGCACCAGTACCTTTTCGGTAGACAGTTCGAGCTAGAGACGGACCACAAGCCGTTAACATCCCTGTTGTCCGACAGCAAGGCTGTCAACGCTAACGCGTCAGCTCGCATACAGCGATGGGCCCTCATGCTGGCTGCGTATGACTACACCATACGGCAACGGCCAGTCACCGAAAATTGCACTGACGCACTCAGCAGGCTCCCACTGGCCACCACCGAGGGGGCGTCAGAGCAGAGCGCTGAGATGGTCATGGCCGTTGAGGCTTTTGACACTGCGGGCTCCCCCATCACAGCCTGATAGATCAAACTCTGGACCAACAGGGACACCCTCCTATCCATGATAAAGAAATGTGTCCTGACTGGGAATTGGGCACCTGCACACAGGGCGTGCCCTGAGGAAGTCAGGCCGTTTCAGAGACGGATGGATGAACTCTCCATCCAAGCCGACTGCCTGTTATGTGGCAGCCGGGTAGTCATGCCCCAGAAAGGAAGGGAAGCGTTCATCAGGGAACTCCACAGCGAGCACCCTGGCATCGTGTTAATGAAGGCCATTGCCCAGTCACATGTATGGTGGCCGGGGATTGACTCAGACCTGGAACACTGGGTTCGCAGGGAGGCTCCACTCAGCCTGTGGCCCTGGCCCACCAGGCCATGGGGAAAATGTTCTTGATCGTAGTCGATGCATACTCGAAGTGGATCGAGTGCATCATATTGAACTCGTGCATGACATCCATAACAGTGGAGAGTATGTGTACGGTTTTCGAGACCCACGGCTTGCCGGACATCCTGATCAGCGACAATGGCTCTTGGTTTACCAGCCATGAATTCCAAGAGTGTATTTCGGGCAATGGGATCAAGCACGTCTGGACAGCGCCGTTCAAGCCGGCTTCCAATGGCCAGGCAGAACGGGCGGTCCAAGTCATAAAGCAGGGCATGCTACGCATCCAAGGACCCTCCCTTCAGTACCGCCTATCGCGCCTCCTGCTGGCCTGCTGAACTCCTCATGAAACGCACGCTCAAGACGCGGCTGTCCCTCATTCACCCAGACCTGGCAGACATTGTTGAGAGCAAGCGCCAGTCCCAAACCGAGCTCCATGATCGAGGCTCAAGGGAGAGGTGTATAGAAATAGATGACCCGGTATTTCTTCTTAACCATGCTTTGGGACCCAAATGGCTTGAAGGCACCGTAATTGGCAAAGAAGGAAACAGGGTCATGGTGGTCAGACTAAACAATGGGCAGATATGCCGCAAACACTTGAACCAAGTAAAGACAAGGTTCAGCACAGACACGGAGGAACCGGAAGAAGAGCATGATGAGATAGCACCCACACCACTGCCAGCGCACGAGCAACAAAGACAGCCTTCAGCATGCACAGTCCCTGCGGTCAGCCCGGACAGGCCGGAATCACCTCAAGTGACAGAGACGCGTGCTGAGGCTCAGTCACCAGAGCCACAACTGCGGCGCTCCACGAGAGAGCATCGACCACCCAATAGACTTAACCTCTGAAACTAAAAGACTCAACGGGGGAGGTGATGTCACGTATTTCACCATCTTGCAATGACAATAGTTATGTAACTATAACTCATGCACACTGTACTTGTACCCTTGAAATGTACACCCTGACCACAGGGGGTGAGCTTGCGGGAGACACTCCTCATCTCGGTTTCCATGTATAAAAGGGGAGGTCCCACCCAGGGTCAGCACTCCTTGGCCCTGGGAATAAAGTGAAGGTCACAGAGTGACCGTGTCTGATATATACATGCCTCGTGTGAGTTTGTAACAAGGTGCAGAGACATTACAGTCTCGACTCCACTTTCCTGCCCATTCCCCATAACCCTTGATTCCCCTTAAGTTAACTAGATCAATTAACTGATTCATATGTGTTTACGGCCAATTAACTGGAGTGGGTCTGATGACGTCGCTAACGACTCGCCTATTTAAAGGAGCCTTGATTACATCAGAGTTGAAGGTTGTTGTAGGAGGAGGTTGTAAGAGGTGCCTATCAATGTTACATCCAATACTTTGACTGTGAGGGTGCAGGCATGTATAGCCAAGAATGCAGTCGCAGCACCAAAAGGCTGCGCCTAGGTTTTCTGATTCCACCCTGGAAACAAAGAGAGCGTGGCTGGAGATCACCCATGAAGTGAGCAACAGGGGTGTCGTCAGCCGCTAATGGATGCTGTGTAGGAAGAGAGTTAATGACATCCAGAGGTCAGGAAAGGTGAGAACAATACCACATTCAACCACATCATGATGTGCGTGCCACCCCAACCCCATCACTCTGCCTTTTCAACCCTACTACTGGATATCACTCCTCACACCAACCTACTTTGCAGGTCCTCCCATCTCTCACTGTCTATGCATCTTCTCACATCCCCATCTGACTATCCACCACTGACACTCACCCTCAGCCTAATGCAATCATACGCCACAGAAGGAGGCCATTTGGCAATGTCATGCCACTCGCTCATAATCACCCTCTACAGATGTAACCCATCCATACCCTACACTCATTCCATCACTCTCACTCAAAGTTCTCTTCTTACAGGAGAAGAGAGGCCAGAACAAGTGGAAGAGAAGAGAATTGGAGGTGGCTCTCCAATTTACAGTACATTGACGCTAGCAGAGGAGGAGGCGTTGGAAATAGGCGGACTGACAGAGCTGCTGGTGGTGGAAGATGGAGAGAGGGGGACCTCCCAGTAACCTGGTGACAGAATTAAATATCATACAGCCACATGCCATACAACAGTCACTCATGATGTCAGCAGCCAGTGAAATATCATGATGTGCATAATGGCAATGCTAAACATCCCAATCATAATAGTTCTAATTCATGCCTTTGCTCTCTGACAGGTCCATCAAGTGGCCTCCCTACTGTCCAATCAGAGAAGGATGATGACTCCTCAGAGAAAGCTCCAACACCAGCGCAGATACGCACAAGTTGGTGGTTAATGCGAGACATAGAGTAGTGTTGTCACCTGGCATCTCATGCATCACAAATGAGCGAGAGCAGATGGTGCTGGCAGGGACAGTAGTGGAGAGTCCTCGCCAGAGGGTGCAGGATGCTCCAAGCTCTGCTCAGCTGGATGCACGTGCTGAACCTCAGGGGCCTTCAACAAAGAGGCTGATCTTGAAGGAACAGCAACAAATGTGCAAGACGCTGGCAGTTTTTCCAGCTGCAATGTGCATGATTGTAGGGAGAATAGAAGAGTCCATCTCCAACATGAGCACCACCATGCCGCAAGCGCCAATCAAAAGAGTCCATGCTTGTTGTGAACAACAGCTTGCAGACTCTGATTGCAATCATCTCTAGGAGGATACCAATGTAGACTTGGATATTCATTGCTCCCACTAACATGCAGCAAGGCGCTTTCCAGCTCCGTGCTAGCAGGGAAGTACAGGTGGCCCATGAGAGATGATGTTGAGAGGGGATATGGAAGTGGAGGCTCTGCTCAAAGTGTCGCCCTTCTCCCCCATTGTCTCCCCCTTAGTTAAAACCCCATATGCAGCCTTGGATCCTGATGGCCAAGTCTACCCCGCAGAGTTGCGTGTGGAGCAGACTTTGGCGGAGTCCTCACAGGCTCCAAAACCGAGAGGACATTTGCCAAAAGTGTCCAACCAGTCGCAGCAGGAAAGTGAGCAAGCTGCCTCTCGAATTCTGCTGAAGCCATTGAGGTTACACCTCATCGAAGCACTTGGAAAAGAAAAATGACACAATCCTAGATGCACAAGGGTATGCACATGGGTGTTTGGTAAAACGTTAGTGTTAAGCTTCAGTTCTATTTAAACTGAAACATTAATTTATTTATTTCCACCAATTTCCAGTCTTATCCATTTTTGCCTGCTACCTGGCTTTGTGATTGGAGTGAATGGTGAGACATTACTTAACCTCAAGTAATGTGTGTGTGGGACTGGAATGGTTTGGTCATTTTAGGATTGCATTGTGGTGTTGGTGGGGAGTTGGGAGGGATGTCAGTATAACATCGGGGAGCCATTTGGGTTCACTGATGCAACTTAGCTAAATCATGCCAAATGAGGCTATCCTGGGCAGCAATGTGCACCACTCCTGGTGCCATCTTCACCTCAGGTTTCTCCTCCTTCTCCTTATGTTGCAGCTGCTCCTGCTCCTCCTCCTCAGGAGAGGCTGTGCGCTCTGCACCTTGCTCCTCCTGCAGCTCCAATCCTTGCTGCTGCACCATGTTGTGCAGTGCAGCATATGATGATCATTCTGGAGACCCTGGCTGGTGTGTACTGAAGGGCTCCTCCAGATCTGCCAAGGCATCTGAACTGCATCTTCAGCATCCTGATTGCTTACTCTATTACACATCTGGTCATCATGTGGCTTTCATTATAGAGCTCCTCGGCCTCATTGCTTGGCCTCCTCAAGAGTGCCATGAGCCATGTCTTCAATGGATACCCCTGTTTCCAAGCAGCCAGCAGGTAAGTGTGTTCGGAGGTGCGAAGAACTGAGGAAGGGTGTACTGCTGCAGGAGAAAAGAGTCATGACAACTGCCAGTGAATCTGGTGCACACATGCATGATGATCTTTTTGTAGTTGCAGTCGAGCTGCACATTCAGGCAGTGGAAGCCCGTGTGGTTCACGAACACTGCTGGGTGATCTGGAGGTGCCTTGATGGGCACATATGTGCAGTCATTGATGCCCTGCACCTGCGGGAAGCCAGCTAGAGCTGCAAAGCCAAGTGACCACTCAGTCTGACTGGCTTCATCAGTGGAAAAGTGTACATAAGTGCTTGACTTGTCAAACATGGCATCGGTCACCTGGGTGATGCATTTGTGGGTGGCTGACTGCGATATCCTGGAAATGTCTGCTGCAGATCCCTGGAAGGAGCCCGAGGCGAAGTTGAGGGTGGTGGTGATTTTGACAGCCATTGGTAAGGCATGTCCACCAGGTCCTCTGGGCAGCAGGTCTAGTTCCAGCAAGCTACAAATGCCTGCAATGACCTGGTACGATAGCCTGAGCCTCCTGAAGCACTGCTGTTCAGTCAAGTCAGAATGCTCATCCTCTGCCTGGATACCTTGTGTTAGGGGTATCGCTCCGGCAAAGTGCGCCCTTGTGCTGATCCCCTCACTCCTCAGGTCGGTGAGGAGAAGGCAACAGCTGCAGCTGCTGCTGGTGTTTTTGCTGCTCGGGTTCATCTTGGTCCAAATCTGAAGTCCAAGTTGAGACAGCATAAGCGGCACACATGCTGATCTGATAGATGCCAGGTAAAGTGAAGATCAGAGGCACCATCCTCCAAAGAAGTGGCTTCTGAGGTTGTAGAAATCACCTGCGAACTCCTGAAAGCAAATTCTCTGCACAATATGGTGTCAGCAAGAGCCTTTCCCTTGGGTAAGGAAGCAGATGTAAGGTGTGAGGATTTATCTGCTTTTTCCAGCTGTCAATTGATGAACTCGCACAATGGCCACTGAGCTCTCTCCTTGCCTTCACAGGCGAGGTTCAGGAAGTCCAGTAATCCTGTGCACAAGCAGTAAAAGCTCAAACCTCAAGTTAAAAAGCCTCTTAAGTGTCTGTCAATGAACTGTTATATACTTCAATGAGGCCTCTCCCGAGTGGGTCATGGTGCGCTGGGAAACTCACACAAGTTAAAGGCAGAAGTCAATGGGATGAAGGCGGGTTCCCAACACATCGTCAATTTCAGTGATTTTAACTGATGACCTGCTCATGACCCTGCACTCTCTTCAATGTAAAAATTCTGGCCAATGTTATTCTAGCTTATCATGCAACTGAGTTGCCTCCAAGTAAACTGATTTGTAACTGGGCAATTCTTTAAACCTAAGCAGAAAATTATCTTTTAAGAATATTGCAAATGCAGGAAGAATCATGAAGTTGTCATTTATAAAGCCCTAAGTGGTCATAAATTTAAAGGCTGGGAAGGAATATATTATCAGCATACATTATTCTGAAAAGTTTGGGTTTAGTATAAGTACCTTATACATTTGGAAAGAAATGAAAACATCTGTTTCTTAAATATGATTTTATCTTCACGTTTACTCTAAAAAACATTAACAATCTGGCAATGCAATTCAATAAGCAAAACATTTTTACACAGCAATTTCTGTCTAAAAATTGCAAAACCTTTAAAAACAAAATTATCATTTGAGAACAGGCTGGTAGTTGGAATGTATAAATAAAAAAGGCTACAATCAAATTAAGAGATTGCGTAGTTTTCTGATCTCTGTTTAATTTATACTAAGCCTGTTTTATAGGGTTGATTAAATTACAGTTTATTGATGGAAAAATAGAACTTCTCACTGATAATCACAGACCTTTTTAAATAATGGAACTGCATTTCAGTCACTTCTAATTGCCTCTGCTTAACAATGAAGTATAGAACTATGAATGCCTTGAGTTTGCCCTTGGTGCATATTGGTACAAAGGACAGAATTTCCTAGCATCCGTGTGGCGGGATTGGAGGCGAGATGGGAGTGAAAGTTGAAATAACTCAGAGCGAGTCGGGACCATGTCGTCATTCCGCCTCCACGCACCTTTCGCTCGGGTGTGTATTCCAGCGCAGCTGCGGCTTGAATGGCAGAGGTGGCCAAGCTAATTTACATAATTATTAGGTACTTGTCAGACCCTTAAACGTTTTTTTAACCCTACCTTTCCAATTTCCCTGGATGAGCACGGGAATTACACAGCTCAGGAACCACGTCTGTGAACCTGAGGCATAAGTTCAGTGGCCATTGATCCAGCCCATTAATGCACAGCATGGAAAGCACAATAAATATTCTCACCTGATACATGGTTACTTTCCTAAGGCAGATGCTGTTGCTGACTGCATTGTCAGCACTGATTTAGCTTTCTAAAGGTTGCAAGTGTTTCCAGTAAAGTCGAGATCCACTGTCACCTCATTGGTAGAACCTATCACACCATTGACAGATTGCTTTTTTCATCTCTACTTGACATGCCATCTATTACATCAGCATGGGTGTCATTTATGCTGTCTCACCTTGGCTCTCAGAATCGAATCACAATGAGCCACAACACCAACAGCTGCAGGCACACCAGCAGCACTAACAACAACAGCACCAACATTCTCCTCAACCACCTGATGCTCCATAGGACAGAGGACATCATCGCAGGGCTGCACCGCACTAGAGGCAATGTCCCCCAACACGGGGTATATAGATAGAGAATGAGCTTCCTCAACATGACTGAGCAGCAGTGCCAAAGGAGGCACAGGTTATTGTGCCAGGTCGTCGCAGATATTTACAGATTGCTGGAGCAAGATCTGCAGCCCAGAGGACCTGATGGACATGCCTTACCAGTGGTTGTCAAACTCACCAGCACCCGCAATTTATTCGTCTTAGGCTCATTCCAGGGATCTGCAGCAGACATTTGCAGTATCTTGCAGTCGGCCACCCACAGATGCATCACACAGGTCACCGATGCCATGTTTGACATGTCAACCAATTATATCAACTTTGCCACTGATGAAGCCAGTGTTACTGAGCAGGCGCTCAGCTTTGCCACTCTGGCTGGCTTCCCATGGGTACAAGGTGTCATCGATTACACACATATGGCCATCAGGGCATCTCATCATCTTTGTCAACCACTAGGGCTTCCACTCTCTCAATGTGCAGCTCATCTGCAACTATAAGAAAATAATCATGCATGTGTGCACCAGATTCCCTGGTAGCTGCCATGACTCATTTGTCCTGCACCAGTCCATCCTCCTTCAGCTCCTTGCACCTCCAAACAGACTTTCTGGCTGTCTACTTGGAGACAAGGGCTATCCACTGAAGATGTGGCTCATGACGCCCTTGAGGTGGCCAAAAACTGAAGCACAGGAGGGATATAATGAAAGCACCAGATGTATCATAGAGCAGACAATAGACAAGCTCAAAATGAGCTTCAGACGCCTTGATGGATCTGGAGGAGCCTTTCAGTACACACCAGCCAGGGTCTCCAGAATCGTCATGATCTGCTGAGCCCTGCACAACATAATGCAGCAGCGAGGATTGGCTTTGCATGAAGAGCAAGGCACTGAGAGCACAGCCTTTTCAGAGGAGGAGGAACAGGAGGAGGAGGAGCATCAGCAGGAAGACGATATTGCTGAGTAGCAGAAGGAACCTGTGGTCCAGATCCCACCAGCAGCTGAGCACATTGCTGTCCGGGAGAACAGTGATGGCCTCATCATGGTCAGATTTACTTAACTTCAGGCATTACATCCAAATGGCTGCCATATGCTGCACCAGGTTCCCACCATCCAACAGCAGCAACATAAAGCATCCATACAATGACCAAACCATTCCTTTCACACTGACCACCATTGCTGGAGGTAACGTTATCTCTCACCATTCACTTCAACTCAATAAGCCACTTCCAAAGTTGCAAACAAAAGTGGCCATAACCAAAAAGTGGTGAAAATAAATATTTTTATCTGTGACATTACAGTAACTGAAATTTTACACAGTTATTAAAACACCCAAGTGCTTACCTTTGTGCATCTACTTGTGTTTCATCTTTTTCTTACGCATGCTTCTACAAGGTGCTACCCATGTGGCTTCAACAGAGGTAGAGGCAGCCTCCTCACTTCCCTGTTGTGATTGCATAGACATTTTTGGCAAATAGAGAATAGAGAATAATCGAGCACACATGCCTTACCGCCCAGGTGCGATGCTGGCATCGACTCCCGCCATATGGGGCAGTAGTTTTACAGCGTTGCACCCCGATCTCCTCAGCCCAGAGATTGTGACATCATCGCTGCGTGCATCACCCCGTTAGCGCTCCGGCCCAGAAATTCACTTTCACCCCTTGGAGCAGCGCCGGGCAAAAGCACCGACAGTTGCAGGAGGCGCGGATTGGGCAGCCAGCTATTCCGGGGAAAAAATTAAAGGCCAGGTGGGGTGGGAAAAAAAAACGTATCTTGTGTTTCCCACTGCTGCTCCGTTTTCTTCGCGGGCCTTGGCCGCGATCGCTCAGTCCAGCACTCTGCTTGAGTGCCAGGCTGATCGCATGGCAACACCACTCTCTGGTGCTTCTGGTAGGTCCATTTTCCATCTGCAGAGTCGGCAGTGTGAACCCTTCCCTTTAAGTGAGGGAAGGGCCCCTTCACACGGCAGTGCTGCATGGTCCAGTGTGCAGTACTGTTGAGGCGTCAGCCCCATTATCTATCCTGGAAGGATGTGGAGCACTTTATTAATGCTCCATATCTTTCCGGGGGCAGTTACCTGAATTTATCGAGAGGGGTGGCACTTCTGCACTTGGCGCTAAGTCTTGCGCCTCCCAAATATTACTGCCCCCAAATGGGGCAATAATGAATTTCACCCCCTAAGTCTCTCCTCAGAATTAGAATTTCCCATCCTGATCAAGTTAAGCTCTATGCTCTCTACGGCTTTACCATCCTTTCTCGAATGGGCCACGCAATTCTGCTCTCAGTACTCTGACAGTCGCCTAACCAATAGTTTTTACAAAACTATTACTTCTTTACTCTTGTACTCTATGACCCTATTTATAAAATCCAAAGTACTGTTGGCCTTTTCTATGGCTTTATCTTCCTGCACTTGCATTTTTAGGTAATTGTGCATTGGAAGCCCAGGTCTCTCACACCCGTCAGTGTCTCTTTATTCAGTATACTCTCCAGTTCCTTTGTTTTCTTCCCAAAATGTATTACCTCACATTTATCCATATTAAATTGCATCAGCCGCCTGTCTTTATTTTTCACTAATCTGTCCATGTTCTTCTGAAGTCTTAAACATTGTTCTTGTTGTTTGCCAAAACACATACTTTTCAAGATTGTGTTCCCTTTACCCAAGTTGTCAATGTTTGTATGTAGTGAGAACAAAAGTGGACCCAGCCCTGATGTACACCATTTCCGACCCTTCTTCAATCTGAGCAATGTCTATAAATACTTTCTGAAAATTATTACATCTACAGCAATATCTGCATCTATCCCACCAGTAATTTCTCCAAAAAATATTCAATTTGTACATAAAAATGATTGCACAACTTAACAGAGTTAATGTTGTAGGTCTATGACCCTTCGTCAGAACTGGAAAAGTTCGAGATGCAACAGATTCTTAAAGAAGTGCAGGGCAGTGAACGGGGGACGGGAGGAAAGAACAAAAGGGAAGGTCTGTGATAAGGTGGAAGGCAGAAGAGATTAAATGAGACAAAGAGATGTTGGGCAAAAGTGAGATGGTAATGGAACAAGTTAAGAAACAAAAGATGAGTCTAGATGCGGTGTGAATGGCAGAAACATCACCAGCTGCCTTGGGAAACAGAGAAAAAAAGAAGGGGCCTTGTAAAAAACAAGGGAAAGAAATATGGGCAGAGGTTATGGACTGAAATTGTTGAACTTGATGTTGAGTCCAGAAGGCTGTAAAGTGCCTAAACGAAAGATGAGGTGCTGTAGCTTGAGCTTGCGTGGAGCTTCATTGGAACAGCAGAGGAGGCCGAGGACGGAGAGATCAGAGTCGGAGTGGAGCAAAGAATTAAAGTGACAGCGACAGGAAGCTCAGGGTCATGCTTACAGGGTCTGCAAAGCGGTCACCCAATCAGCTTTTGGTCTCCCCAATGTGGAGGAGACCACAACGTTGAGCAGTGAATACAGTGTACTAAATTGAAAGAAGTACAAGTAAATCGCTGTTTCACCTGGAAGGAGTGTTTGGGGTCTGGACTGTGGGAAGGGATGAGGTAAAAGGGCAGATGTTGCATCTCCTACGCTTGTGTGGGAAGGTGCCATGGAAAGGGGAGGAGGTGTTGGGAGTGATTGAGGACTGGACCAGGGTGTTGCGGAGGGAGCAGTCCCTTCGGAATGCTGAGAGGGGAGGGGAGGGGAAGATGTGTTTGGTGGTGAGATCACGCTGGAGATGGCGGAAAATGATCCATTGAATGTGGAGGCTGGTGGGGTGAAAGGTGAAGACATGGGGAACCCTTTTGTGATTCTGAGAGGGAGGGGAAGGGATGAGAGCAAAAGTGCGGGAAATAGAATGGACACGGTCGAGGGCCATGTTAACTGTGGTGGACGGGAATCCTTGGTTGAGTAAAAAGGAAGACATATCAGAGGCACTAGTGTGGAAGGTGGCAGCATCAGAACAGATGTGATGGAGACGAGAAATTGGGAGAATGGAATGGAGTCCTTACAGGGTGGGAGGAAGTGTAGTCCAGGTAGCTGTGGGAGTCAGTGAGCTTATAGTGAAGGTTTGTCAATAGCCTATCCCCAGAAATGGAGACAGAAAAGTCGAGGAAGGGAAGGGAAGAGTTTTAAACATTTCTATGAGATCCCCTCTCATTCTTCTGAACTCCAGTGAATACAAGCTCAGTTCATTCAGTCTTTCTTGATATGTCAGTCCTGCCATCTCGGGAATCAGTCTGGTGAACCTTCGCTGCACTCCCTCAATAGCAAGAATGTTCTTCCTCAAGTTAGGAGACCAAAACTGTACACAATACTCCAGGTGTGGCCTCACCAAGGCTCTGTACAACTGTAGTAACACCTCCCTGCCCCTGTACTCAAATCCCCTTGCAATGAAGGCCAACATGCCATTTGCTTTCTTAACCGCCTGCTGTACCTGCATGCCAACCTTCAATGACTGATGTACCATGACACCTAGGTCTCGTTGCACCTCCCCTTTTCCTAATCTGTCACCATTCAGATAATAGTCTGTCTCTCTGTTTTTACCACCAAAGTGGATAACCTCATATTTATCCACATTATACTTCATCTGCCATGTATTTGCCCACTCACCTAACCTATCCAAGTCACTCTGCAGCCTCATAGCATCCTCATCGCAGCTCACACTGCCACCCAACTTAATGTCATCCTCAAATTTGGAGATACTACATTTAGTCCCCTCATCTAAATCATTAATGTACAATGTAAACAGATGGGGCCCCAGCACAGAACCTTGCTGTACCCCACTAGTCACTGTCTGCCATTCTGAAAAGTACCCATTACTCCTACTCTTTGCTTCTTGTCTGCCAACCAGTTCTCAATCCACGTCAGCACACTACCCCCAATCCCATGTGCTTTAACTTTGCACATTAATCTCTTGTGTGGGACCTTGTCGAAAGCCTTCTGAAAGTCCAAATGCACACATCAACTGGTTCTCCCTTGTCCACTCTACTGGAAACATCCTCAAAAAATTCCAGAAGATTTGTCAAGCATGATTTCCCTTTCACAAATCCATGCTAACTTGGACCTATCATGTCACCTCTTTCCAAATGCGCTGCTATGACATCCTTAATAATTGATTCCATCATTTTACCCACTACCGATGTCAGGCTGACCGGTCTATAATTCCCTGTTTGCTCTCTCCCTCCTTTTTTAAAAAGTGGGGTTACATTGACTACCCTCCACTCCATAGGAACTGATCCAGAATCTATGGAATGTTGGAAAATGACTGTCAATGCATCCGCTATTTCCAAGACCACCTCCTTAAGTACTCTGGGATGCAGTCCATCAGGCCCTGGGGATTTATCGGCCTTCAATCTATCAATTTCCCCAACACAATTTCCTGACTAATAAGGATTTCCCTCAGTTCCTCCTTCTTACTAGACCCTCTGACCCCTTTTATATCCTGGAGGTTGTTTGTATCCTCCTTAGTGAATACCGAACCAAAGTACTTGTTCAATTGGTCTGCCATTTCTTTGTTCCCCGTTATGACTTCCCTGATTGTGACTGCAGGGGACCTACATTTGTCTTTACTAACCTTTTTCTCTTTACATACCTATAGAAGCTTTTTCAGTCCGTCTTAATGTTCTGATACAGCACTGATACAGTCATCAATGTAGCGGAAAAAGAGGTGAGGGAGGGGATCCGAGTAGCACTGGATCAAGGAATGTTCCACATATTCCACGAAAAGGCAGGCATAGCTAGGACCCATGCGGGTTCTCATAGCGACATCATTAATTTGGACAAAGTGAGTGAAATCAAAGGAGAAGGTGTTCAATGTGAGAACAATTTCAGCCAGGCAGAGGAGGGTGGTGGTGGATGGGGACTGATTGGGCTCTGCTTAATGAAGGTGCGGAGCGCCCTTAGGCCATCCTGGTGGGGGATGGAAATGTCGAGGGATTGGATGTCCACAGTGAAAAGGAGACAGTTGGGGCAGGAAACTGTTAAAATGGCAGAGGGCATCGGAAGAGTCGTGGATATAGGTGGGAAGAGATTGGAGAAGGGGAGAAAAAGTGGGGTCAAGATAAAAAGAAATAAGTTCCCTGGGGCAAGACCAGGCTAAAACGATGGATCTACCAGGGCAGTTCTGTTTGTGGATCTTGGGAAGGGGGTAGTGAGCAATGTGGGGTTGGAGAACTATGAGGTTGGTGGCTGTGGAAGGAAGATCGCCAGAGGAGATGAGGTCAGTGATGGTCTGGGAAATGATGGCTTGATATTCAGTAGTGGGGTCATGGTCCAGGGGGAGGTAGGAGGAGGTGTCAGAGAGTTAGCGATCAGCCTCTGCAATGTAGAGGTCGGTTCGCCAAACAACAACTGCGCCACCCTTGTCAGCAGGTTTAATGACAAGGTTGGGGTTGGATCTGAGGGAGTGGAGTGCTGCAAGTTCAGAGGGAGGTAGGTTGGAGTGAGTGAAGGGAGCAGAGAAATTGAGATGACTGATGTCCCATCGGCAGTTTGCAATGAAAAGATCTAGAGAGGGTAAGATGCCAGAGGGAGGGGTCCAGGTAGAGCGAGAATTCTGAAAACAGAAGAAAGGGTCAGCTGTGCGGGGGAGGGGGGGAAGACTCCTGGCCGAAGAAGTGGGCACGGAGGTTAAGGCAGCGGAAAAAGAGCTCAGCATCTTCCCGAGCTCTAAATTCTTTGAGATGGGGGCGCAAGGGGATGAAGCTCAGACCTTTGCTCAGGACTGATCGTTCGGGGTCAGAGAGGGGAAGGTCAGAGGGGATAGTGAAAACATGGCAGGCGGTGATATTAAAAGAAGGGCTGGGATCAGAGAGAAGTGAAGGGGAAGAATGTTCCGGAGGGGCATTGAGTTGTAGAAGCTTACGATCCTTGACATTTGAACGGAAGGAAAAATGTTTTTTGTTAAAGCGCCAAATGAGGCAAAGGATGAAATGGAACTACAGACCCGGACAACTTAAAGATAGAGAAGAGAGAGGTTGAAAGGTCGAGAATGTCTTCCCCTTCATTCCCTCTGATACCATCCCTTCTTTCAATCTCACCTGTCACTTTAATTCTCCGCTCCACTCCCACTGTGACCTCTCCGTCCTCAGCCTCCTACACTGTTCCATTGAAGCTCAACGCAAGTTCGAGGAACAGCACCTTATCTTTTGTTTAGGCACTTTACAGCCTTCTGGACTCAACATAAAGTTCAACAATGTCAAACCATAACCTCTGCCTACATTTTTCCCTTTTTTTTTTATGAACAACACCGCCCCCCCTGCCTTCTTTTTCTCTCTTTCCCATGGCAGCTTGCGATGATTCCACCATTCACATCCCATCTAGACCCATCTCTGTTTCTTAAATTGTTCCATTAACCATCTCATTTTTGCCCATCATCCCTTTTGTCTCTTAATCTCTTCTGTCTTCCACCCTATCACAGACCTTCCCTTGTGTTCTTTCCTCCCCTCCCTCTTTCACTGCCCCTGCACTTCTGTAAGAATTTGTTACATCTCAAACTTTTCCAGTTCTGACGAAAGGTCACAGATGTGAAACGTTAACTCTGTTTCTCTCCACAGATGCTGCCTGACCCGCTGAGATTTCCAGCATTTTCTGTTTTTATTTCAGATTCCAGCATCTGCAGTATTTTACTTTTGTATTGCACAAATTAAGTTTTACTATAAATTTATTTTGAATCACTTGTAAAATGACATCAACATTACTTTTCATTTCCAAACTTTGATTTCACAGTTTTTTCTTATATTGGAAACAAGTCCCATTTATATTTTTGAGGAACAGTGAGCCATAGAAGTTTTCAGCACAAAGGACAATAGTCAGTCTACTGTCTCCATTCAACGAAGGAGCAAATAGATAAAATACAGCACTCTGCAGCTGTGGTGAATCTATCGATTCTGCTCCTAAAACTTGTGATTGAGAAGAGTTTCACAGTTATAAAATGCAAAGCTATTTTACAGGCTGATGGCAAGTATAAAATATTATACACTGAAGTACATGGAGAATAGTACTTGGTATTCTTAGAATTTCATAAATAGTCCAAATTGTGGTTCAAACCAATTTAATTTGAAATTTAAATATGAATTTCTGATTGTCATGCAAGATTTATTCTAACCATCTATCACCTGAGATTGCCTCTTCTATATTGACTCAAGGATACCAAAATTGTTAAGTGTTTAATATTAAACTCATGACATTTACTGTCGTTCATTTGACATTATTAAACTATAACATGTGCATCACTGGGTTCATGGAATCATCTGTGATTGAAAAGTGGAATATATCCATATATCCTGTTACCTGAGGATCAGAAGGCTTGAATTTTCATGGGAGGGGTTCCCTGAGCTCATGCCGTAACTTTGACCGAAGAAATGTCGGTGGAAACCCTGAGAAATGGCATAAATGGCCATTTCAGCCATTTCTCTGGGGATTTGGCCAATCTTCCCCACAGTATTGACAAGAACCGCTTAAATGAGACAGCAGACAATTTGTTTTGGATCTAGGATTTTCTTTTCAAGAGATGCAAAACATATTTGTGGAGCTATTGCACAAGATTCTGCGGCTGGAACAAAAACATTTTACCAATTATAGCTCTTAAAATGGCAAGTTTGCTACTTGAGAAGCATGAATGAGTATTATTACAGGTGATAGGCTGATTTTCCCTCATTCCCACTTACTTTTTTTATTACATGAATTGCATGAGAATTATGCACTCACCCCATGTTAACTAAAGCATGAGTTCTAGAAACCCGAACTGATGGATCTGATGGCACAGAAAACTCTGCAGCTATGGTGCACCAATCTATTCAGTCTTTTGCTGAATTATTCTTAGTACAGTGTAGAAAAATGAAATTAATGGCATATGATGTATTTAAGAATATACGGAGGAAATCCAATGTTAAATGTAAAGTATTATTTTAGTAATAAAACAAGTGATCTCATGAAAATAGCACTGTTGTATATCTGTAAAGCATGCACTCCCATGTTCCACCACCAGGGAGCGTATCCCCTGAAGTCCCAAGGGATCCCAGCATCCCTTGGGAGCACTGTATATAAGTCGGTCGCTAAGGCCTGTTACTCACTCTGGAGTGTCTCAATAAAGACTGCGGTCACTGTCACTTTAACCTCTCTTTGTGCAGTCTCATCTGTGTTAGGAACACAACAACTGGTGACGAGTACACAAATCCAATACAAAGATGCAGCAAACCGTGGCATCCTGGAGAAGTTCTCGGAGGGTGAGGACTGGGGAGCCTATGTCGAACGGCTAGACCAGTACTTTCTAGCTAACGAGCTGGATGGAGAAGGAAGTGCTGCAAAAAGGAGAGCGGTCCTCCTCACAGTCTACGGGGCACCGACCTACAGCCTCATGAAGAATCTTCTGGCTCCGGTGAAACTCACAGATAAGTCGTATGAGGATCTATGTACGCTGGTTTGGGAGCATCTTAACCCGAGGGAGAGTGTGCTGATGGTGAGGTATTGATTCTATACGTACCAGCGATCTGAAGGTCAAGAAGTGGCGAGCTACGTTGCCGAGCTAAGGCGACTTGCAGGACAATGTGAGTTTGATGACTACCTGGAGCAAATGCTCAGAGATTTTTTTTGTACTGGGCATTGGCCATGAGACCATCCTACGAAAACTTTTGACTGTAGAGACACCGACCCTCAGTAAGGCCATTGCGATAGCACAGACTTTTATGTCCACCAGTGATAACACCAAACAAATCTCAGCATACAAGTGCTAGTAATGTTCATAAATTAACTGGAACTGTGTTTGCGAGCAGAAATGTACAGGGCAGAAACCACGAGTCTGCAACTGCCAGCAAGCCTCAGGTGACCCAGATGACTCAGAGTCCGCAACAAAGGATGAATGCAAGGCAATTCACACCTTGTTGGCATTGTGGAGGCTTAGCCGATTCATGCCGCTTCAAAGGGTATGTTTGCAAGAGCTGTGGAACAATGGGGCACCTCCAACGAGCTTGCAGACGAGCTGCAAGCTCTGCAAAACCTGCTAACCACCACATGGCAGAGGAAGATCGGTCCATGGTGGATCAAAGCAATTTTGAGCCTCAGAGAGAGGAGGCAGATGCTGAAATACATGGGGTGCAGACATTTTTGACGAAATGTCCACCTATAATGCTAAACGTAAAACTGAATGGCTTACTCGTAGCCATGGAACTGGACATTGGCGCTAGCCAATCCATCATGAGTAAAAAGATGTTTGAGAGATTGTCGTGCAAAAAGGCATCAGACCAACCCTGAGCCCCATCCACACGAAACTAAGAACGTACACCAAAGAGCTTATCAATGTCCTGCGCAGTGCCACAGTCAAGGTCATCTACAAGGGCACAGTGCACGAACTGCCACTCTGGATTGTCCTGGGCGATGGCCCCACACTGCTTGGAAGGAGTTGGCTGGGCAAAATCTGCTGGAACTGGGATGACATCCGAGTGCTATCACATGTCGATGAGACTTCATGTATCCAGGTTCTTAACAAATTTCCTTCCCTTTGTGAGCCAGGCGTTGCGAAGGTGCGGATCCACTTGGTCACAGAGGCACGACCCATTCACCACAAGGCGTGAGCGGTATCTCACATGATGAGGGAGAGAGTGGAAATCGAGCTGGACAGGCTGCAATGCGAGGGCATCATCTCCCCAGTGGAATTCAACGAGTGGGCCAGGCCGATTATTCGAGTACTCAAAAGTGATGGCACGGTCAGGATTTGCGACGATTATAAAGTAACTATTAATCATTTCCCGCTACAGTACCAATACGCGCTACCTAAGGCAGACGGCCTATTTGCGACGCTGGCAGGAGGCAAGACGTTCACCAAGCTCGACCTGACTTCGGCCTACGTGACGCAGGAGCTGGAGGAGTCGTTGAAGGGTCTCACCTGCATCAACACTCACAAGGGACTGTTCATCTACAACAGATGCCCATTTGGAATTCGGTCGGCTGCAGCAATCTTCCAGAGAAACATGGAGAGCCTACACAAGTCGGTACCATGCAAGGTGGTTTTTCAGGATGACATATTGGTCATTGGTTGGTACACCTACAAAACCTGGAAGAGATCCTCCAGCGGCTAGATTGCGTAGGGCTGTGGCTGAAGAGGTCGAAATGCGTCTTCATGGCAACAGAAGTGGAGTTTTTGGGGAGAAAGATCGCGGCGGACAGCATTTGGCCCACAGACGCCAAGACAGAGGCTATCAGGAACACACCCAGGCCCCATAACATCACGGGGCTGCGGTCGTTCGTGGGACTCCTCAACTATTTTGGAAATTTCCTACCGGGGTTAAGCACCCTCTTTGAGCCTTGGGAGCACTGTATTTAAGCCGGCCCCGAAGGCCTGTTACTCACTCTGGAGTGTCTCAATAAAGACTGAGGTCACTATTACTTTAACCATCCTGTGTGCAGTCTCATCTGTGTTAGGAACACAACAAGCACAAATAATGCTTTATTCACAAAGAAATACTCCCTTGAATCATTAAAGGTTTATGCACAGGTGCATCATTATGCATCGATCGGATTGTCTGAAGTCAAAAGTTTTATGAGGAGAGGGAAGTTCATTTAGAATTAAGAAAATACTTGCATTTGCATAGTACTTTATCATGAAGAAGCATCTTAACACACTTCACCCAAGTTTAGTTTTCCCATTTTGCTTCTTACCCAGTGCAAATAAAGCCACCAAGCAATATGATCTGCTTCATATTATTGTACTATAGAATGTTTGATAACATTTTAGATGCATATTTCTGAGAGATTGGACAGAATAAAGATATGATCAGTCTGATCAGGCCACACAAAATAATTCACAACCAGACTTCTAAAATTGGCACCATTGATCCTTGCTATAATAAGATAGGGCTTGAAATTGATGAACTCACTGCCGACTGCCGTCCACTGCTGCCGACATTCCTCTGGAAGATCTGCCCAGTTCCACTTTCGATGTGGGCTGGAGCGGGCGGGAGGGGAGAGCCGCTGGGAGATGTCAGCGATTGGCCGACTGGCACAACTGACCTCCCGCCCACCAAGATGCCATATTCATGCAGACGGGAGTCGGCGGGAGTCGATGCCAGAACGGGGGTGACCCGCTAGCTGGAGGCTGGTCTGACCCCGACAGTGTGTATGAAGATCCTGAAAAAAAGGTTAGTAAACATTTTTTTTTCCACAGCGACTTACCTCAATGGGGTGTCCTGAAAGTCTTCTGATGTTTTTTTTTTCCTGATGATTTTCCTTTGCAGGTCTTCGACCCTCCATGGGCCCGCTTCCATCCTCGGCGGCACTTGGGCGGCAAGCGCCTTTGTTGCCGGAATAAGAGCGCCTGCCAGCTGCCGCCAAGATTGGCGGTGTAAGTCCCTCATTTGCCGGCCTTTGAAGGACCTTCATGATGAATGTCCCGCCCAAAGTACAGTCAGATACCTCGGCGGCCATCGGCGATCCTTTGGGCGGCACTTGGATGGGCGGGGGCCTTCACCAATTTCGGGCTCATAGAAGTTTACAACACAGAAGGAGGTCATATCTATGCTAGAGCAATCCAAAACTAATCCTACTGCCTTGCTCTCTCTCCATAATCCCTGTATCATCTTCTGCTTCAAATATTGATCCACTTTTCTTTTAAAATATGTAATAGTCTCGGCCTCAACCACTCCCTGTGGGAAAACATGCCATGCTATAACAATGCTCTGTGTAAAGTAAATTTCTGGTAACCTCTGTCTTCACTTGGTTTTAAATTAATGACAGTTCATCACTGTTTCCCCAACCAGTGGAAATCGTATTTCCCTATTGACCAACTCTAAAACTTTCACAATATTAAAAACCTCTAAAAGAAATCTCCAATTCATCCTGATAAATCCATGTTTGCCACTTCCTATGGCTTTAATGTCCTTTCTAAAGTTGCACACAGTACACTTAGGGCTAGACTTTCCACTTCACATCACCCATCTAAGGCCCATCTATGACCAAAATGGACCTCTATCGCCCATTTTGAGCAAAAAGTGGAAACCAGGCCCAAAATATCGCCGGAAAAATAGGCCCCCAAGTTTCCACTTTGATCGCTGAGATGATCGCCCAAATGATCGCCCACACAAGGCCCATCCCAAGTTTCATCACTTAGCATGCACTTTGCTGGACCAATGCAAGGCCCAAAAGAGTGCTCAAAAATAGTTGCTTTTTCAGGGCCTTAGAGAGAGAAATGGGCACTACGGACGCCATTTTTAAGCCTCTGAGGAAGGGTGGAGAATTGTTCTGAGTTATTTAGAGAGTAAAATTGATGCAAATTGTACTCAGAAATTTGGGACAGGGAATATAAATAGGTATTATCACATTATTTATGCATATATTGGAATTATTTATTAAATTGCTTTTACATAGTGAAATTATTTAATGATATTCTGTAGGGAAACAGAATAAAGAAACAAATCTGCATGAAGAACTGTACATTGTAAAACTTATGTAAGTAAGAGAGAAGGTTCAACAGTTGTAGAACATTTTTTTTTATGAACAAACAAAGAAATAATGAACAACACCCTCCCTCCAATCCCCACACCAACCCACCCTTCCCTCAAAATCCCCAAAACATTACAAGAAGAAGAAATTAACATTTTACAGAACAAGTGGCCATTTAAGTAATGATAACAAGTGACCATTTCAGTCAGGCTAACAAGTGACCATTTCAGTTATGATAACAATTGACCATTTCAGTCATAACAGGTGACCATCTCAGTGATGACAACAAGTGACCATTTCAGTGATGATAACAAGTGACCATTTCAGTGATGACAACAAGTGACCATTTCAGTGATGATAACAAGTGACCATTTCAGTCATGCCAACAAGTGACCATTTCAGTGATGATAACAAGTGACCATTTCAGTCATGATAGCAAGTGACCATTTCAGTCATAATAACAAGTGACCATTTCAGTGATGACAACAAGTGACCATTTCAGTGATGATAACAAGTGACCATTTTAGTCATAACAACAAGTGACCATTTCAGTGATGATAACAAGTGACCATTTCAGTCATAACAAGTGACCATCTCAGTGATGAAAACAAGTGACCATTTCAGTGATGACAACAAGTGACCATTTCAGTGATGATAACAAGTGACCATTTCAGTCATGCCAACAAGTGACCATTTCAGTGATGTCAACAAGTGACCATTTCAGTGATGATAACAAGTGACCATTTCAGTTATGCCAACAAGTGACCATTTCAGTGATAACAACAAGTGACCATTTCAGTGATGATAACAAGTGACCATTTCAGTCATGACAACAAGTGACCGTTTCAGTGATAACAACAAGTGACCATTTCAGTCATGCCAACAAGTGACCATTTCAGTCATGACAACAAGTGACCATTTCAGTGATGATAACAAGTGACCATTTCAGTCATGCCAACAAGTGACCATTTCAGTGAAAACAACGAGTGACCATTTCAGTCGTGCCAACAAGTGACCATTTCAGTGATGACAACAAGTGACCATTTCAGTCATGCCCATAAGTGACCATTTCAGTGATAACAACAAGTGACCATTTCAGTGATGACAACAAGTGACCATTTCATTGATGACAACAAGTGACCATTTTAGTCATGCCAACAAGTGACCATTTCAGTCATAACAACAAGTGACCATTTCAGTGATGACAACAAGTGACCATTTCAGTCACAACAACAAGTGACCATTTCAGTCATAACAGCAAGTGACCATTTAAGTGATGATAACAAGTGACCATTTCAGTCATAACAACAAGTGACCATTTAAGTGATGATAACAAGTGACCATTTCAGTCATAACAACAAGTGACCATTTCAGTGATGACAAAAGTGACCATTTCAGTCATGACAACAAGTGATCATTTCAGTCATGACAACAAGTGACCATTTCAGTCATGACAACAAGTGACCATTTCAGAAAGAATGGAAAGGGAACAGTTAAGTAATGATAACAAGTGAACAAGTGAACATTTAACTTTATGCTGGGTTGCGTAAAATTTAGTTATGTTTAAATGTAACCCAATAACATTGCAGATTCTAGTTACTATTTAGATCATTAAATAATACATAAATATAAATTTCAACTACTCTCGCAGCTGCCAGTAGGCTTTTCCATCGTTTGCGGCATTGGTCCGATGTGCGCGTTTCATTTGAGGCCAAGGTCGGCTATTTCAGACCAATTCCTTCGATATGCACGGGGTGGAGGTTTCCCCTGCCCACCCCGAGTCAGATCCTCCCACTTGGAGCTGACAGCATTTACGAGGGCCTCATTTGCCTCTTCGCTGAAGGGTTTGGCCCTTCTCTTTCCTGCACCTCCCTCCATTCTTTAAATTTATCTGTAATTTGGATAAGAATTTATGACCTGTTTCCTTTCTCCTCTCTCTCTCTCTCTCCCAGACGCACCCAGAGCTTCTGAGCATGTGTGAAGACCCTTGAGCTCTCAAAACGCAGGAAGAAGCATCAACCTGAAAAAAAAATCAACCAGCACATGCGCAGTAATGCGTTGCTAGGGAAGCTTCTTTTTAAAATTCACTTCCATTTTCTTTGGGCGATCAGGAGATTGCCGAGAAATCACATCGCCCATTTGACATCGCTGGGCTAAGGCCGAGTGGAAAATCCAAAAAAAATGGGCCTTGAGCTGGCGATCAGCACGGGTGATAGGTCCCGCATCGCTGAAACAAGGCCCATTTTTTGCTTTGCGATTTGCCTTAGCCTGAAAGTGGAAAGTCTAGCCCTTAATATTTTGTGCACATTCATAATTATCTCTTTACGCTTGAATTCTGTATCCCCATTTATCATACCCAAAATGCTATTGGCCTTTTTTTATGACCTTAGATTCCAGCACTTAACATTTCACAGAATTATGTATTTGAACCAGTGGTCTCTCTGTTGGTCATATTTCAGCATATTTCCATTGAGGTTATGCTCCATTCCTTTTTTCCGCCTCAAAATATATTATCTCACACTTCTCCACATTAAGTTGTTTCTGCCACCTGTATACCCATTCCATCAAACTAACTATGTCTTCTGGAAGTCCTTCACAGACCTACTGCTTGCCAAACTCCCTACCTGTCATGTATTTCACCATCTTGCAATGACTATAAGTATGTAACTGTAACTCATGCATACTGTACCTGTACCCTTGTAATGTATACCCTGACCACAGGGAGTGAGCTCCTCACCTGGGCTTCCAGGTATAAAAGTGGAGGTCCCACCCAGGATCAGCACTCTTTAGTGCTGGGAATAAAGGGAAGGTCACAGTGTGACCGTGTCTGATATATACATGCCTCGTGTGAGTTTGTAATAAGGTGCAGAGACACTACATCTGGCGACGAGAAACAGGAATCACCGAACCACGAGGATGGCCACTGGCAGCACAGAGGAACGCTACTGTGTGGGTGAGGACTGGGACGACTTTGTGGAAAGACTCCAGCAGAGCTTTGTCACAAAGGACTGGCTGGAAGAGGCAGCGGCTGACAAACGAAGGGCGCATCGACTGACCAGCTGTGGTCCACAGACGTATGCGCTAATGAAAGACCTGCTCGCACCCCAAAAGCCAGCGGACGAGTCCTTCAAAGAGCTCAGCCAGCTGATCAGTGAGCATCTCAAGCCGGCAAGTAGTGTACACATGGCCCGGCACCGGTTCTACTCTCACCGGCGTCGGGAGGGTCAAAACATCTCGGACTTCGTGGCGGAACTGCGGCATTTGGCCAGTCTCTGTAAGTTCTCCGATGCCTGCAGGGGGGAGATGTTAAGGGACTTTTTCATTGAGGGCATTAATTATGCCGGCATTTTCAGGAAGCTCATAAAGACTAAGGATTTGACTTTAGAAGGGGCGGCATTGATAGCTCAGGCCTTTATGGCAGAGGAAGAAGAGACCAAGCTAATCTACGCACACAGCCCTGGTTTTAAAGTTGCGTTGAACCAGGGAATCAATGTTATAAAAATGACACAGGACCCCACAGGCAGGCAAGGGCAATTCGACACCGTCCAGGCAGGCAGGCAAGGGCAATTCGATACCACCCAGGTAGCAACAAGCTCCTGCAACAGGGACAATGGAAAGGGGATCGGCAATTCACGCCATCACGAGGAACAATACATCCTGTGATGGGACAATTAATATCCCCCATCAGAGTGCTTAGAAACAGCCAAAAGGGCCATCAGAGAGGAATGCCTGGGAATAGCCCTTTTGTTAACAGCAATCTCAGCTCATGTTGGAGTATGGGAGCAGACACACTGCAAAAATCTGCAGGTTCCAACTTTACACCTGTAGGATTTGTAATGTCATGGGACACCTGGCCAGAATGTGCAAAAAGGCAGTAGCGAGGGTAGTCTGTGAGACAGAGGAACCAGACAAGGGGTCTGAAATGCAGGATGAGGCCTGGGGAACAACCATGGATGTTGAAGTTCAGAATTTTCATGTGGCTGACGTCTACAGCTCATACACCAAAACGCCACCAATGATAATGAAAGTCTTACTGAATGGGATTCCGGTGCACATGGAGCTGGAAACCGGACCTAGCCAGTCACTCATGAGCGGCCAACAATTTGAGATACTATGGCCACATAGAGCTAGCAGGCCAAAATTGGAATGCATTGAGACGCAGCTACGTACGTACACCAAAGAGATCATCCCAGTGCTGGGCAGTACAAACTTGGTGGGTACACATAATGGATCACAGAACCGGCTGCCACTCTGGATTGTTCCGGGAAATGGCCCCGCGCTCTTGGGGAGGAGTTGGCTAGCTGAGATGAATTGGAAATGGGAGGATGTGCACGCCATTTCATCCATGGAGCGAAGTTCATGTTCGCAGGTATTGCAAAAATTTGAGTCACTCTTTCAACCCGGTGTCGGAACGTTCAAGGGCACCAAAGTAGTGATACACATCACTCCGGACGCCAGACCAGTGCACCACAAAGCCAGAGCAGTGCCATACGTGATGCATGAAAAAATTGAAAGTGAACTGGACAGGCTGCTCAGAGAAGGCATAATTTCACCCGTTGAATTCAGCGACTGGGCAAGTCCCATTGCTCCTGTCCTCAAAGCTGCTGGCTCGGTTAGGATTTGTGGCGACTACAAAGCCACCATCAACCGAGTGTCGCTGCAAGACCAATACCTGCTCCCGAGAGCGGAGGTCCTTTTTGCCACACTGGCATGTGGCAAGCTGTTCACGAAGCTGGACCTCACCGACCTACATGACTCAGAAACTGGCTGAAGAATCCAAGTTTCTGACCATCATCACGACACACAAAGAATTACTTGTTTACAATAGGTGCCCGTTTGGCATTCGTTCGGCAGCAGCTATCTTTCAGTGAAACATGGAAAGCTTGCTCAAGCCCATCCCTGGAATGATCGTGTTCCAAGACGACATCCTTATTACGGGTCGAGACACTGAGTTACACCTCCACAACCTGGAGGAGGTGCTACGCCGATTGGAACGGGTAGGCCTGCGGCTGAAAAAGGCCAAGTGCGTGTTTTTGGCCCCAGAGGTCGAGTACCTGGGCAGGAGGGATGCCGCAGACGGGATCCGGCCCACTGAATCAAAAACTGAGGCGATTCGCCGGGCGCCCAGGCCCGGCAACACGTCGGAGTTGCGATCATTCCTGGGACTCTTGAACTATTTTGGGAACTTCCTGCCGAACTTAAGCACATTGTTGGAGCCATTACACATGCTCCTCCATAAAGGTTGTGAATGGTCTGGGGGGGTTGTCAAGAATGGGCTTTCAATAAGGTGAGGAACCTGCTGTGTTCCAAAAAACTGTTGACTTTGTATGACCCCTGTAAAAAACTGGTTTTAACATGTGATGCGTCATCCTATGGGGTTGGGTGTGTTTTGCAGCAGGGTAACGATGACAGCCGACTCTAACTGGTAGCTTACGCCTCCAGGTCGCTCTCCCAGGCAGAGCGTTGATATGGCATGGTCGAGAAGGAGGCACTTGCGTGTGTGTACGGTGTGAAAAAGATGCACCAGTACCTTTTCGGTAGACGGTTCAAGCTAGAGACGGACCACAAGCCGTTAACATCCCTGTTGTCCGACAGCAAGGCTGTCAACGCTAATGCGTCAGCTCGCATCAGCGATGGGCCCTCACGCTGGCTGCGTATGATTACACCATACGGCACCGGCCAGGCACCGAAAATTGCGTTGACGCGCTCAGCAGGCTCCCACTGGCCACCACCGAGGGGGCGTCGGAGCAGAGCGCCGAGATGGTCATGGCCGTTGAGGCTTTTGACACTGTGGGTTCCCCCATCACAGCTGGCCAGATCAAACTCTGGACCAACAGGGACCCCCTCCTATCCACGATAAAGAAATGTGTCCTGACTGGGGACTTGGCGCCCGCACAAAGGGCGTGCCCCGAGGATGTCAGGCCATTTCAGAGACGGATGGATGAATTCTCCGTCCAAGCCGACTGCCTATTATGGGACAGCTGGGTAGTCATGCCCCAGAAAGGAAAGGAAGCGTTCATCAGGGAACTCCACAGCGAGCACCCTGGCATCGTGTTAATGAAGGCCATTGCCCGGTCACACGTGTGGTGGCCGGGGATTGACTCAGACCTGGAACACTGGGTTCGCAGGTGCACGACGTGTGCCCAGCTGGGCAATGCCCCCAGGGAGGCCCCACTCAGCCCGTTGCCCTGGCCCACCAAGCCATGGTCACGTATTCACGTGGACTATGCGGTCCCGTTCATGGGAAACATTTTCCTGATCGTTGTCGATGCATACACGGAGTGGATCAAGTGCATTATATTGAACTCGTACACGGCATCCATCACTGTGGAGAGTCTGCGTACGGTTTTCACGACCCACAGCTTGCCGAATATCCTGGTCAGCAATAATGGCCCGTGCTTTACCAGCCATAAATTCCAGGAGTTTATATCGGACAATGGGATCAAGCATTTCCGGACAGCGCCGTTCAAGCCGGCCTCCAATGGCCAGGTGGAACGGCGGTCCAAGTCATAAAGCAGGGCATGCTACGTATCCAAGGACCCTTCCTTCAGTACCGCCTATCGCGCCTCCTGCTGGCCTACAGGTCCCAGCTGCACTCACTCACGGGAGTCCCGCCAGCGGAACTCCTCATGAAACGCATGCTCAAGATGCGGCTGTCCCTCATTCACCCAGACCTGGCAGACATTTGTTGAGAGCAAGCGCCAGTCCCAAACCGAACTCCATGATCGAGGCTCAAGGGGGAGGTGTATCGAAATAGATGACCCGGTATTTGTTCTTAACCATGCTTTGGGACCCAAATGGCTGGAGGGCACCGTAATTGCCAAAGAAGGAAACAGGATCATGGTAGTCAGACTAAACAATGGGCAGATATGCAAAAACACCTGGATCAAGTAAAGACAAGGTTCAGTGCAGACACGAAGGAACCGGAAGAAGAGCAGGATGAGATAGCACTCACACCACTGCCAGCGCACGAGCAACAAAGACAGCCCTCAGCACGCATAGTCCCTGCGGCCAGCCCGGACAGGCCAGAATCACCTCAAGTGACAGAGACACGTGCTGAGGCTCAGCTACTAGAGCCACAACTGCGGCGCTCCACGAGAGAGCGCCGACCACCCGATAGACTTAACCTCTGAAACTAAAAGACCTAAGGGGGGAGGTGATGTCATGTATTTCACCATCTTGCAATGACTATAAGTATGTAACTGTAACTCATGCATACTGTACCTGTACCCTTGTAATGCACAGCCTGACCACAGGGAGTGAGCTCCTCACCTGGGCTTCCGGGCATAAAAGGGGAGGTCCCACCCAGGATCAGTACTCTTTCGTGCTGGGAATAAAGTGAAGGTCACAGAGTGACCATGTCTGATATATCCATGCCTCATTTGAGTTTGTAACAAGGTGCAGAGATGCTACACCAACTTTGTCTCAATAACAAATTCTTTGTTTTCTGTCCATCAACTAAGTTTCAATCCATGTTGCTATATTTCCTCTTCTACCATGCCCCTGCATTTTGTAACAAGCATGCAGCAAGACACTAATCGAGCACCTGCTAAAAATCCATGCACACTACATCTACTACATTTCCTTTATCTAGCAAATCAGTCACCTTTTTAACAACCATTGGGAGAAAAATTCGGTCGCGCCTCGTTTGTGGCGTTAATCGATGCGGAGCGGTCCTTTTAACATCTTTAAAAAGTTTACGCCTCCTGCCCAGAAATTCATCAGGATCGCTCAAAGAGCTGACAGGGGCGCTAAATTAGTCATTGCACACCAGAGCTGGGGGACGCTAATGAAAATGGCGGCACTAAATTTAACCGAGTCATTGCGCATGCGGCGAACTCCAATTCAGATTCCAGGAAAAGCCGAGTCTTAAAGTGGTAATGCACCCATTAAAGTTTTCAAAATCACTTTTTCTCAATCTGAACTCTTATTTCTGTCTGCCGTTGCAAACTCGAAGGCTCATCACCGTGCTATGTGTAAACGTTGCACTGACTGTGATCTCCGAGGGAAGCGCTTCCTCATCCCTTTAAGTAGCCATCAGTTAACGACTCTGAAACCTGTACCGAATGTTTTTCCAGACGTTGTTCTTGGCGGCCTTTAAATGAGGCGGTCTCACCTAATTTACAGACAAGGGCGCAACCGTGCCATTGCATCAGGAATATGTCAACAGCCAGACGCTACTGGTTTGCGCACCCGGTGAGCCGCTCATGAATTTTCAGTCGGGGCACTAAACGCTGCAGTATCAGTTGTTAATTTCTTACGCTCCCATTAGCCCCCTCTGGCCGCTAACTGAGGCATTGGACAACCAAAAATCCAGCCCATTGCCTTTAACAAATCTGTACTGGCTGGTCTTGATTATCTGATGTATTTTTGAATACTCATAAAATAATGGGGCTGAAATTGTGGTTGGAAGCTTCCTGCGGGCAATTGCCTCCGACTTGAAACATTTCTACGAATGTACCTGTTGATCCGTGAGGAGCGTGGGATTCCGGTGGGGAGGCCTTCTCTTCCCGCACTGCGAAGTGCGCTCCCATCCTCCTGGTTCCCACGCAGAAGGTGCAGTCACGTGTGACTGCTCAGCCAATCAGGTACAGTATTCCACAGCTTTCTCATTAATAGCAATGAGAACTCCGTATCTACGAGTTCTCATTGCTATTAATGAGAAAAAAAAACAAAGACACTAAACACATGTAATAAAAAATAAAAAACACACCTCAAATAATTAAAGTTAATTGAAATTAAAGTTAATAAATATCTGAGAGAAAAAAAAATTACAAGTTTTTAAAAAGTTTTTTTATTATGGTTAAACATAAATGTAATGTAGTGGGCAAGATTTTTAAAAATAATACATGTTTATGCAATTTAATTTTATTATATTTTTGTATGTTTGTAAACTCTTACGCCTGTAAAAGTAGGCTAGGCGCCTGCTTTTATCAAGCGCAAGAATTTTGAGGACATTTGCTGGGCAAGGTATGGGTAAATACCGCAATCTTGCTCTTGCAAATGTCCTTGCTCCCGATATGCGTGAGATCTGTCAAGCTCCAGCTTAACAGATTGGAAAAGCCGTTTTTCAGTGCATGCCATTGTGCGCTGAAAACCGGCTTTTGCAATGCCTTCCCGGGTCCGTGCACACTCCATATGGACCCGGGGAGGCTGGGATTTCCAAGCCATGTCTTCAATAATTTATTCTAAGTATTTGCCCACAACTAGCATTAGAACTAACCGTTCTATAGTTTCCCATTTTATTCTTCTCTCTCTTCTTTAACAAAGATGCTACATTCTAGTCGATTAGCAACATTTGCATTTCTAAATTAGACTGAGATCAGGACTTCTGCTAACTCCTTTCCACTTCCTTCAATACGGAATGTGTCTGACATCTGGAAATTGTGACTTATGTTTGGGAATTACTGAAAAGGTATGTGATAGAAAAAAAGAAAAAATATAGAGAGATAGTTGATTATATTGTTTCTTTATTACAGAAGGGAAGACACATGGGAGTGAGTTGAGGTTAAGTGAATGGAATTAGCATAGTTTGAATATTGAACTTAGCATGCACAAACCTATGTTATAAATCTACCCAGAACTTGTCACAAAACTGATCATCTCATTCGGAATAGTTGCAGAGATAAGTGCATGAAATGGAAAAATTCACACGCTGCAATAAAAGTTTCCCATCTGCAGTTGTGGTTAAGGGACACTGTTGTGCCGGAGTAGATGGAGCCTTACTCTGCAACTGATCATGTGGTACCTGACCTGAGAATGTTTAATGTTAACATCAGATGACAAGTGGGAAAGTGCCCATTGTCCTCTACTGACATCACCTTGATTAGCACCAAAGATTCACCAAAAATGTAAATTTAAAAGATGTTCTAGGATACCAACAATGGATATTGTGTTGATAAAAGACTTGGATTTTTATAGCGCTTTTCATGACCACCGGATGTCTCAAAGCGTTTTACAGCCAATGAAGTACTTTTGTAATGTGGGAAACATGGCAGCCAATTTGCGCACAGCAAGCTCCCACAAACAGCAATCTGATAATGACCAGATAATCTGTTTTTTTTTTGTTATATTGATTGAGGGATAAATATTAGCCAGGACACTAAAGTGTGCTAAAGTACACTTCCACTTTACTCTTTTATAGTTACAGGCCTTCAATAATGCTGCACTGTAACCTGCCACCATAGCACTTGCTCATTTTCCTTCTCTCACTGTCATAAACTACTGGGCCTCCACTCAGTGCCTCCCATAATAACACATTTAAGAATGTAGAGATACGGTAGTGTAGTCATTGTGCTGTTGATCTACTGATCCAGAGAGTGCAAGTTCAAATCCAACCATGGAAGTTTGAAAATTTGAATTTAGTTTTTTTAAACCTGAAAAAAAAATGTTAAAGCTGGTATCAGTAAAAGTGGTCATGAAGCAGTTAGACTGCAGTAAAAATCCAATTTGTTCATTAATGTTCTTTACGGAAGGAAACCCACGTACCCAGCCCGGCCTATAGGTGACTCCAGTCCCACACCACCGTGTTTGATTCTTAATTGCGTTCTGAAGCGGCATAGCAAGCCACCGAATCAAACTGCTTCCTGCAGCAGTCAGGGCACTGGTTCACCAGCAGCTTTGCAGGGCAACTAGGGATGAACAAAACCTTCCAGCCTTGGCAGTGATGCCCACATCCTTAGAATTAATGTTTACTGATTAAGCAACTAGGCAAACCTGTGGCAAATGAAATACAATGTAGGCAATTGTGAAGTCATCCACTTTGGACCTAAAAAGGATAGAACAGGGTAGTTTCTAAATAGTGAAAGATAAAACCGGTGGAGGTCTAAATAGACTTGGGGGACTAGGTAAATAGATCAATAAAATGTCATGAACAGGTCCTGAAAATAATCAAAAAGGTTAATGGAATGCTAGCCTTTATATCTAGAGGACTAGAAACGCAATTAAGAATCAACCATGATGGTGTGGGACTGGAGTCACCTATAGGCCGGGCTGGGTATGTGGGTTTCCTTCCGTAAATAACATTAATGAACAAAGGGGCTAGAAGTCATGCTTCAGCTATCATCATCATAGGCAGTCCCTCGAAGTGAAGATGAATTGCTTCCACGCCAAAAAGGGATGAGTTCACAGGTGTTTCAACGAAGGACCAAATACTCCAGATCCAGAACCACAACTTGAAGGGTGGAAGATGCCTATGCGTGGATTTTTTTAACATGTGGTGGCCATTGCACATCAGGCATCACATGCGCTTGACAGAGCTAGGTCTTGGTCCAGTGGCAAGGATTGCCCAAGACAACTGGAGACCAGCTCTGCTGCACGGACCTAGCATGCACACATATCACAGTGTGGGCTGGCCCATGCTGTCCCTAGGCCTTTGTCTCTTTTGGGCCCAAACTCACGTCTCACCTGCGCTCCGGTCACTTCCTTCTACAAATTCTTGCCATTCCTTCACCCCTCCTGTTGTGCCTGCCCGCACTGCAATCAGCGACCTGGCTTCGCAGCCGTCGCCCTCCTGCAGCAGCACGCGCTGCTCCCTGCAGTGGTATGCCGCCGTACGCTGCTCCCTCCAATGGCCCCAGCCTGCTGATGGTCTTGCAGGCCGGGACCGTGCCGATTTCCGGGCCGGGACACCTCACGCTGCTCCCTCCATACAAAGCCCTGGTTAGACCACACCTGGAGTACTGTGAGCAGTTCTGGGCACCACACCTTAGGAAGAATATATTGGCCTTGGAAGGTGTGTTGTGTAGGTTTACCATAATAATGATACCTGGGGCTGGATTTTCCACCTTCTACCACCCCTGTTAGCTTCCCAGAGGGGCAGCAGTGGCGGCGGTAAGCTATTCCAGGCAGGTGGTCAGCTTTCAGCACCCCGCCGGGACTTTTGGCAGGGCACGGAGCATTACCACCCGGTGTGCAACACCCTTGGTTGCGACACCGGCTCGATTTTTGGCTACCACCCGCTCCATTACACTCTGTTGAGCGCCCTGCTGGGACCACCTGGGAAAGCAGGCAGCCCGAGCTGTAATGGCTAAATGATGTCGACCTCAGATAAGAGTAATTGTGTTTTATTTTGTTTCTTTTGTGATTTATATTGTGGTGAGTTATTTATTGGGAATGTTTTTGGTGTTTTTTCTTCAAGTATTTCTTTCCCTCAGGCCTATCTTAGAGCGCTCCGAGGCTGGCTGTTTAGCTCAGGATTTTCGCTTGCTCAGCGGGTCTAGAGCCCTAAGGGAGGTGTCACCTCCCTTAGCGCTCCACCCCTTACACAGTGCCCAGCTGCTGAATTTTTCTGACTGAGGCACAAACTGTTCTTGGGCACAAACTTTACCGCCCCACCGCCATTACCGCCCCAAAATAAGCAGATCCGAAAATCCAGCCCTACAAACTAGGGTTGTAATCCTGGATTTTAGAAGGTTCAGGGGTGATTTGATCAAAGTTTTCAAGATATTAAGCGGAACAGATAGGGTAGATAGAGAGAAACTACTTCCGCTAGAGGATTGGCTAACTAATAGAAAACAGAGAGTCGGGATCAATGGGTCATTTTCCGGTTGGCAAACAGTAACTAGTGGGGTGCCGCAGGGATCAGTGCTGGGGCATCAACTATGTTAATGACTTAGATGAAGGGACCGAGTGTAATGTAGCCAAGTTTGCTGATGATACAAAGATGGGTGAGAAAGCAAATTGTGAGGAAGACACAAAAAAATCTGCAAATGGATATAGACAGGCTAAGTGAGTGGGCAAAGGCTTGGCAGATGAAATATAATGTGGGAAAATGTGAGGTTATCCACTTTGGCAGAAATAATAAAAAAGCAAATTATAATTTATATGGAGAAAAATTGCAAAGTACTGCAGTACAGAGGGACCTGGGGGTCCTCGTGCATGAAACACAAAACTTTAGTATACAGGTACAGCAAGTAATCAGGAAGGCAAATGGAATGTTGGCCTTTATTGCAAGGGGGATAGAATATAAAACAGGAGAAGTCCTGCTACAACTGTACAGGGTATTGGTGAGGCCACATCTAGGCCCCGAACTTGGTGCACTCACCGCCCACTTCTGCCAACTGCCGTTGAGTTTTTTGGGCGGTCTCCCCTCGGTGCCAATTTCCTCTAGCCTCCCACTGGCGGGAGGGCAGGACAACTGGGAACTGCCCGCTGATCTGCCAGATTTCTCTGGGCGGAAGTCGGCGGCAGCAGGGGAAAGGCTGCTGCGTGGAGGCAGGTCTAAACCTAATGGTAAATATGAAGACCTGCAAAAAAAGGTTAGTAAGCTTCTTTTAATTTTTTTTTTACAGCAATTCAGGTGATGGGGTCCCTTGGATTTTTTTTTTGCCTAAATTTTAATTTCATGTGTTCCCCCCTCCCTGGGCCCGACTCAATCCTTGGCAGCACTTTGGCGAGGATTGCATTTGCCGCCAAAATCGGGAACTCCCGCCCGCTGCCATCCACATTCGGGGCAAAAGTTGTTTTTTTGCTGCCGAGCGGTCTTTGCAGATCTTTTTGAGGAATCTCCTTGCCAAAGTACAGCCAGGTCTCTCGGCGGTCCTTTGGGCAACACCTTAGCTTTGACCAAGTTCAGGCCGCTAGAGTACAGGGTACAGTTTTGGTCTCCGTATTTAAGGAAGGATATACTTGCATTGGAGGCTGTTCAGAGAAGGTTCACTTGGTTGCTTTTGGAGATGAGGGGGTTGACTTATGAGGATAGGTTGAGTAAGTTGGGCCTATACACATTGGAGTTCAGAAGAATGAGAGATGATCTTATTGAAACATATAAGATAATGAGGAGGCTCAACAAGGTGGATGCAGAGAGGATATTTCCACTCATGGGGGAAATTAAACTAGGGGACATAATCTCAGAATAAGGGGCCGCCCACTTAAAACTGAGATGAGGAGGAATTTCTTCTCTCAGAGTGTTGTAAATCTATAGAATTCTCTGCCTCAGCGAGCTGTGGAGGCTGGGTCATTGAATATATTTAAGGCAGAGATGGACAGATTTTTGAGCGATAACGGAATAAAGGATTATGGGGAGCAGGCAGGGAAGTGAAGCTGATCAGATCAGCCATGATTTTATTAGATGGCGGAGCAGGCTCGAGGGGCCAATGGTGTACTTCTGCTCCTATTTCTTAAGTTATTATGTTTTTATGTGAGTCTAGGACAAGGGGACATAGTCTAAGTATTAGAGCCAGACCTTTCTGGAGTGAAATTAGGAAACACTTCTACACACAAGGGGTGGTAGAAGTTTGGAACTCTCTTCTGCAGATGGAAATGAATGCCAGATTAATTGTTAGTTTTAAATCTGAAATTGATAGATTTTTGTTAATCAAATGTATTAAGGGATATGGGGCAAAGGCAGGTATATGGAGTTAGGTCGCAGATCAGCCGTGATCTCATTGAATGGCAGAACAGGCTCCAAGGGTCTAAATGGCCTATCCAGTTCCTAAAAGTAATAATTCACTACATGGGAATGACAGACTTGAGGTCATATCCTTTTGTCCAGTGGAGCAACAACAAGCTTGTCACTGTGTCATCTGCTTACACGCATTTATCTTTCCATGGTACACTGGTTCATAGTTCATATTAGAAATTTATGGAAAACAGTTTTCACTGATGTTTCTATTTTAAAAACTGAAAAGGAGATTCATGTTGTCCTTCATGTGTATCCTTCATTTCACTTAATGCAAATTATAAAAATCCTCTGTGAGACTTGGTAAACTTGTCATAGGACAGTTATTCATCTGTTCCTTGACTATATATCATATGAAGCTATAATTAAAATGTTGCATTTATTATCAATGTGGGGCTTTTATATTTATTGAGATTTACTTGACCTTATTATTGCATATAAATTATGTAGTAAAATACTAAAGTACTTGTGGGCTACTGAACGTATTAAACCACTGAACAATGAGATTGAATTTCAAGTAATCTATTTGGAGAAGCATTTGTAGTGCACAAAATATCCAATATTTATTGGGCGGGGAAAACAGGGTCATTATCCCCTGACTTGCATCAAGATTTACCAGTTGAACTGAAGGAAACAAAAACTGCTGTCTTCACTAACTGCCTGGATCACAATAGTTCCATTAATATAATGGTGCTTGATTTTATGGGCTAAACTCAGAAATGCCACTATAAATGCTACTATAAATTTAAACTAATATTGAATATGAAGAACCCTGGTCAATTCCACTGAGATGCAACTCATTAATAGCCTTTTTGTGGTGCCGGGAGACATTTGGAACCTTTTGTCTGCTATCAAGGACATGGAGCAGGTTGACAAAGATTACCCAAATGCCCGCTAACAAAATGAAGTTAGACAGAGAGTATATATTTTGCAAACAATAATTGACAACAAGGTGTGAGTTCACAGTTATAATCCAATACTGGGGTTTAGGTGGCATTAATAAATAGTATGAGTCCAATAGCTTGAACCCAGATTATACACAGGATGCATAGGTATATACTGCAAGATCTATTGTTAATGCTGTAAACATGATACTCAAGCACTTTGTGAACATCAGCAGATTCACAAATGTTTTATGGCCTTGAAACACTCTTGTGTGCAGTAATTTGTGTCAGATGCATATAAAAAGGAATGATAAGCGGTAGGGGTAGGGTTTTGGCTTATTTCTACTAGTTATATCAGTGTAATCCAGGCAGAATCAGCCAAACGATCGGGGAACTTTAAACACACGTGAGTTACTCCCAAAACCACTCACGCTCGTTTTTTTCGCGATCTTTTTCGATAGTTCAAGATCCAGTTCACCCGGATCGGGTCCCGTCCACAAAACTGCCGGTGCCCCCAGCTCAAAATTATGTGACGTCAATTGCGCTGGTTCGGGAAGGCTCTTCAAATTGCGCTCATTTTCTTAGGGGCACAGGCATTAGAAAGCACGTTTTAACATTTTCTTCATATCAAAAAATATTTAATTTACTAAGAAACTGACGAGTGTACACCAATGAAACTATTAAATCGTTTTAAAAGTCATTTTCAGGTGATTTTAAATTGGGTTACTCACAGGTGGAGGAGCTTAGTAAAAATGCTTAATTTTGGTGATAAACCAATTTGCAGCTGTATTAATAAAACTGCACCAGATTACCACTCTTAAATACATCATGGAATACTTTTTAAATGGAAAGAAAAGAAACAGTTCCGTTTGACTACACTGCCCGATTGCACCGGTTCATGGAAGATTTTAGATGTGAAATTATGCAATTGAATTTTAGCGGAAATTGGAACTGTAACCTCACCAGCGCAATTTCTCAACCCTGTACTTTTTAAACGCAGTGAATCATTTTTTTGTACCTTTCTTCTCCCAAAGACACTAACTCTGCTGGGGTACAGGTACCAGCCACCCTCCAAGATCTGATTTATGGGTCATTCTTGAGTCTA
Source organism: Pristiophorus japonicus (assembly GCF_044704955.1). Classification (NCBI taxonomy): domain Eukaryota; kingdom Metazoa; phylum Chordata; class Chondrichthyes; family Pristiophoridae; genus Pristiophorus; species Pristiophorus japonicus. The sequence continues at coordinate 82,283,411 of NC_091980.1, forward strand.
GTTAGTTAGTGAATGTTAGCATGTTATTCCACCATAGGGGCATGATCGCTCTGGATTTTGCTGCCCCCACATCCCCATCTGTACTTTCCAACAGGGGCACAAAATAACAATCAGGAGTGAGAACTCTGGTCGATTGTCCCAAATCTAGACTTGGGATATCAAGGCCGTTTGTGGCAACTCTATTGGTATCAACTACTGGATGGGATGGATCCTAGTCTGATAGCTCATTTAATACAGCAGGCAGTAAGTGCATTTACCCAGTGCGCCACTGGGAGAACCCATACGGAATAATTTCAAATGGCATTCACATTTGTTTCGTGATTTAAACAGAAGTGGGATTGTATCACTTCACCGATGCTGCACTAACTAACTTTGGGAGTCTTGTGTTGGGCATGCCTGACACAAGACTCCCAAAACAAGCTCTCTACTCGGAACTTCTACATGGCAAGCGAGCCCCAGATGGGCAGAGGAAACGTTTCAAGGACACCCTCAAAGCCTCCTTGATAAAGTGCAACATCCCCATTGACACCTGGAAGTCCCTGGCCAAAGACCACCCCAAGTGGAGGAAGAGCATCTGGGAGGACGCTGAGCATCTCGAGTCTTGTCGCCGACAGCATGCAGAAAACAAGCGCAGGCAGCGGAAAGAGCGTGTGGCAAACCAGACTCCCCACCCACCCTTTCCTTCAACTACTGTCTGTCCCACCTGTGACAGAGACTGTAATTCCTGTATTGGACTGTTCAGTCACCTGAGAACTTACTTTTAGAGTGGAAATAAGTCTTCCTTGATTTTGAGGGACTGCCTATGATGATGACTAACTAGCACTGCATTTTATTTCACATAATGTGATCGAATACAGGATGCCCGACACATATGGCTTTGTAACTCACTGTCTATATAATATCTATTGAGTCATTTATTTTAATAAATAACAGACCACAACATTGCAGAATGCATTAAGCCTTTGTAAGCTATTATCCTGCATCATATTCAAAGCTTGGTCTGATTGATCTGAGACCCGGCTCTCTCACCACTATCTATAACCATTATAATAAGGATAAGCACAAATGCAGATCTGAAATCTGAGCAAAGGTCATTTTCTTCCACTTCAACTTGATCAGCTGCCTCAGATTTCCTGTAAAATGGCAGGTTGCTATATAGTAGAAGCTAAACTGCAGCACAGCACCCAGCAGAAAGAAATACTGCAGATAAGCCTTAATTTACATTGGATTCTGATAGCAACTTTAGCTATTCAAATTCAGGGCAAGGCTGATTATTCTGGTTAACCTGAAGCAAACAATTCAACTGCAACAAGTATACTCCTCCCTGGATTCAGCAACAATGTAAAAATAAGACAAAATGTATACTTATTATTTAGAATGTTCTATTTTTGAAATCATTTTTCACATCAGTAGGGCAAGTCTGATTTTTCAGAAGGGCCACTGTACAGCAAAATTCTAAAAGGACAAAGGGTGTTAAAAAAACAAGCCTGAAGGCTTTGTGTCTTCATGCAAGGAGTATCTGCAATAAGGTGGATGAATTAATTGTGCAAATAGATGTTAATAAATATGGTGTGATTGGGATTACGGAGACGTGGCTCCAGGATGATCAGGGCTGGGAACTCAACATTCAGGGGTATTCAATATTCAGGAAGGATAGAATAAAAGGAAAAGGAGGTGGGGTAGCATTGTTGGTTAAAGAGGAGATTAATGCAATAGTTAGGAAAGACATTAGCTTGGATGATGTGGAATCTATATGGGTAGAGCTGCAGAACACCAAAGGGCAAAAAACGTTAGTAGGAGTTGTGTACAGACCTCCAAACAGTAATAGGGATGTTGGGGAGGGCATCAAACAGGAAATTAGGGGTGCATGCAATAAAGGTGTAGCAGTTATAATGGGTGACTTTAATATGCACATAGATTGGGCTAGCCAAACTGGAAGCAATACGGTGGAGGAGGATTTCCTGGAGTGCATAAGGGATGGTTTTCTAGACCAATATGTCGAGGAACCAACTAGGGGGGAGGCCATCTTAGACTGGGTGTTGTGTAATGAGAGAGGATTAATTAGCAATCTCATTGTGCGAGGCCCCTTGGGGAAGAGTGACCATAATATGGTGGAATTCTGCATTAGGATGGAGAATGAAACAGTAAATTCAGAGACCATGGTCCAGAACTTAAAGAAGGGTAACTTTGAAGGTATGAGGCGTGAATTGGCTAGGATAGATTGGCGAATGATACTTAGGGGGTTGACTGTGGATGGGCAATGGCAGACATTTAGAGACCGCATGGATGAATTACAACAATTGTACATTCCTGTCTGGCGTAAAAATAAAAAAGGGAAGGTGGCTCAACCGTGGCTATCTAGGGAAATCAGGGATAGTATTAAAGCCAAGGAAGTGGCATACAAATTGGCCAGAAATAGCAGCGAACCTGGGGACTGGGAGAAATTTAGAACTCAGCAGAGGAGGACAAAGGGTTTGATTAGGGCAGGGAAAATGGAGTACGAGAAGAAGCTTGCAGGGAACATTAAGGTGGATTGCAAAAGTTTCTATAGGTATGTAAAGAGAAAAAGGTTAGTAAAGACAAACGTAGGTCCCCTGCAGTCAGAATCAGGGGAAGTCATAACGGGGAACAAAGAAATGGCAGACCAATTGAACAAGTACTTTGGTTCGGTATTCACTAAGGAGGATACAAACAACCTTCCGGATATAAAAGGGGTCAGAGGGTCTAGTAAGGAGGGGGAACTGAGGGAAATCTTTATTAGTCGGGAAATTGTGTTGGGGAAATTGATGGGATTGAAGGCCGATAAATCCCCAGGGCCTGATGGACTGCATCCCAGAATACTTAAGGAGGTGGCCTTGGAAATAGCGGATGCATTGACAGTCATTTTCCAACATTCCATTGACTCTGGATCAGTTCCTATGGAGTGGAGGGTAGCCAATGTAACCCCACTTTTTAAAAAAGGAGGGAGAGAGAAAACAGGGAATTATAGACCGGTCAGCCTGACCTCAGTCGTGGGTAAAATGATGGAATCAATTATTAAGGATGTCATAGCAGTGCATCTGAAAAATGGTGACATGATAGGTCCAAGTCAGCATGGATTTGTGAAAGGGAAATCATGCTTGACAAATCTTCTGGAATTTTTTGAGGATGTTTCCAGTAAAGTGGACAAAGGAGAACCAGTTGATGTGGTATATTTGGACTTTCAGAAGGCTTTCGACAAGGTCCCACACAAGAGATTAATGTGCAAAGTTAAAGCACATGGGATTGGGGGTAGTGTGCTGACGTGGATTGAGAACTGGTTGTCAGACAGGAAGCAAAGAGTAGGAGTAAACGGGTACTTTTCAGAATGGCAGGCAGTGACTAGTGGGGTGCCGCAAGGTTCTGTGCTGGGGCCCCAGCTGTTTACATTGTACATTAATGATTTAGACGAGGGGATTAAATGCAGTATCTCCAAATTTGCGGATGACACTAAGTTGGGTGGCAGTGTGAGCTGCGAGGAGGATGCTATTAAGCTACAGAGTGACTTGGATAGGTTAGGTGAGTTGGCAAATGCATGGCAGATGAAGTATAATGTGGATAAATGTGAGGTTATCCACTTTGGTGGTAAAAACAGAGAGACAGACTATTATCTGAATGGTGACAGATTAGGAAAAGGGAAGGTGCAACGAGACCTGGGTGTCATGGTACATCAGTCATTGAAGGTTAGCATGCAGGTACAGCAGGCGGTTAAGAAAGCAAATGGCATGTTGGCCTTCATAGCGAGGGGATTTGAATACAGGGGCAGGGAGGTGTTGCTACAGTTGTACAGGGCATTGGTGAGGCCACACCTGGAGTATTGTGTACAGTTTTGGTCTCCTAACTTGAGGAAGGACATTCTTGCTATTGAGGGAGTGCAGCGAAGGTTCACCAGACTGATTCCCGGGATGGCGGGACTGACCTATCAAGAAAGACTGGATCAACTGGGCTTGTATTCACTGGAGTTCAGAAGAATGAGAGGGGACCTCATAGAAACGTTTAAAATTCTGACGGGTTTAGACAGGTTAGATGCAGGAAGAATGTTCCCAATGTTGGGGAAGTCCAGAACCAGGGGTCACAGTCTGAGGATAAGGGGTAAGCCATTTAGAACCGAGATGAGGAGAAACTTCTTCACTCATAGAGTGGTGAACCTGTGGAATTCTCTACCACAGAAAGTAGTTGAGGCCAATTCACTAAATATATTCAAAAGGGAGTTAGATGAAGTCCTTACTACTCGGGGGATCAAGGGTTATGGCGAGAAAGCAGGAAGGGGGTACTGAAGTTTCATGTTCAGCCATGAACTCATTGAATGGCGGTGCAGGCTAGAAGGGCTGAATGGCCTGCTCCTGCACCTATTTTCTATGTTTCTATCTATGTTTCTATAGAATGATACAGCAAAGAAGGAGGTTATTCGACCCATAGTGCCTGTACCAACTTTATGAAAGAACTATCCAATTAGTCCCACGCAATCTTCCCTTTATGCTGCGTGGTCAGGCAACACTCTGGAGGTCCCGCACAGCAGGCGAGTTGGCGTTTAAATAGAAAAACCGTGCATGGGCCGCGCAGCTTGTTAAAGTGACCGTGTGACACAAAATAAATTACAGGGAATATTGATTCCATTCCCTTGCCACAGCCCTGCAGATTTTTCCACTTCAAGTATTTATCCAATTTTCTTTTGAATCTTACTATTGAATCTGCTTCCACCACCCCTTCAGGCAGTGCATTCCAGATCATAACAACTCGCTGCGCAAAAAAATATTTCCGCATATCACCTCTGGTTCGTTCTGTGTCCTCTGATTATTGACCCTTTCGCCACTGAAAATAGCTTCTCCTTATTTTCTCTTTCAAAACAATTCATGATTTTTAGCACCTGTATCAAATCTCCCCTTCACCTTTTCTGCTTTAAGGAGAACTCCAGTTTCTCTAATCTCTCCACGTAAATGAAATCTTTCACCCTGGCACCAAGGGTTAGATTTTACACTTTTGTGCAGATCGCCCAAAAATGGGCGTTATTTCTGGCATGGGTGAAAAAATGGATTTTCAGATCACTGGCTTCTCGGCCATTCTCAAAGCCCCGAGTCTCCATTTTTGAAATTGGGCATTACCACGAGCGATATGAAATAGGCGGTAGCATTAAATCTCTCTGGCCTTCTGCCATAAAGTGTCGCCGCCTTTAGCAATGGCATGGCAACGTTCGTTTCCCGCGATTCAGGAGGTCAGGGGTCATCATTACATGCGCAGAAGAGGAGACAGAGAGAGAGGGAGCAGAGAGGGACTGAAAGCTTGTGTGGGTGTGGTGTGTGCTTGTTTGGCTGTTGTGGGAGGCATGAGGGAGATTCACCAGCAGCAAAAAGCCTACTAAGACCAAGAAGGTCGTTGGCACCGAGTTTTTGTCCAACAAATAATATATAACATTGAAGGGATGGAGGAGGCCCTGGAGCTGTTAGCCAGGAACACTGGTGGCAGAGGGCTCCCAGTGGTCCCGGAGCATGGCACTGCACCCCAAGGTGCTGCACCCCCATTGTCAATGACACATGAGAACCAGGAGCAATATCTTGTTTCTGGCTCGGAGCACATTCCCACCTCGGGACAGTCCTCTCCCTTATCCGTCCAAGCAGAGGTTCGACCGTCATTCCCCTGCCACCCACCCCCCCCCCCACCAATGAAGCATCACCTGAGGAGCTCCTCGGCTAGGTGGCTTGGAGTCAGGAGGGGAAGGGGAAGGGGTAGAGGTGGGGAGGAGAAGTCGGGGCGGGGGGAAGGGTTGGATTTTACAGAAATGATTTCAGACAAATGTTCGGTTTAAGTGTTTTTTATTTCACAAAACCTTATTGAGCATTGGCTCAGATAGTGGCACCATTACACACTGGTGATTCCTTAACATCAAAGTATATAATTACACTTAACTTCAATCAACTTAAACTTTAACTGTCACCAAGGTGATGGCAACCATTGATGTATGACCTGCACAACCAGCAGTATGTCAGCCTTATAAATACCACCAAGTTCTTTCAGGCAAAGTGCTCATTTATGAGCTCCTGACGTCAGAGTCTTGCAGCTATCATGCCACCATGAGCCCTTTCATGCAGTCTACAGGGGGGCAGGGGCATGGCTTCAGCGTCAGCCTGATTGTCTGGGCCGATGTCAGCGTCCACCCCCTCGTCCTCCTCTTCCTCTCTGTGGTGAAGTGGACTGTCAGACTATTCAGGAAATTCTTGTCCTCTTCTGATAGCCAATTTGTGCAGCATGGAGCACGCCACCACAAATTGAGCTACCTGCTCAGGGTGGTATTGGAGCTCGCCTCCTGAGTGGTCCAGGCATGTAAAGCGCTGCTTAAGCACTCCAATAGTTTTCTCCACAATATTGCGAGTGACTCTGTGGCTCTCGTTGTATCTCCTCTTGACTTCGGTGTGGGTGTCATGCAGGGGGGTCATCAGCCAGGTGGCGAGGCCATATCCTTTGTCACCAAGCATTGACCTTTTGGCTGATTGTTAAACAAGTCAAATACAGTGCTCTCACGCAGGATGTGAGCATCATGGATGCTGCTCAGAAATTTAGCATTCACCGCCACAATAATTTGCTGATGATCGACAATGATTTGTACATTCACGAAGTGGAATCTCTTGTGGCTCCTGAAAACTTCTGCATCCTGAAAAGGTGCCCGCATCGCGATGTGCGTACAGTCTATTGCTCCCTCCACCTTGGGGAAATTAGCAAATCGGTAGAATCCTAAAGCCCTCTCAGTCTGAGCCTCCCTGGTTATAGGGAAGCTGATAAAGTCCATCCTGCATGCGTACAGGGCTTCAATGACCTGTCTAATGCAGCAATGTATGGCATGCTGAGACAGACCGCAAATGTGTCGCCAGCTGAAAAGAATCCGACACGTAGAACAACAGTGCCGAGGTGACTTTGACTTCGACGGACAGTGCAGTACTGATGGTGTTGGCAGTCTCCAGATCTCCCCTTATGAACTGGCATACCTCAGTTATAACCTCTTTATGGAAGCGCAGTCTCCGAAGGCAAGTGTTATCGGACAAGTTGAGGTAAGACTGCTTCTCCCTGTACTTGCGGGGGGGTGTAACGTCTGGTCCCCCTCATCAGACTGGCACGTCTTACATTGGGCACATGATGCTGTGGACTGTATCTTCTGCCATCTCGAGTCTGCAGCATGTAATTGGTCATCAAGAGAGGGTGAGAAAGGACAGCCCGCATTCCAATAACAATCTGTTTTCCACCGATTGGTCACAAAGCATGAATGTCCCAACGAAGACACCTATTAAATTCCAATTGTTCACAGTATGATAAAGATGTTTGTTCAGATGTTCACATCACCGTAAAAGACCTCCAGAGTACATCCGAACTCCCCCGAGGTTGAAGCAGAGCAGCCTTTTAAATGATGCGAAATGTGATTTAGGTACATGGCGTCCATAACGCTGTGAGTAGTTCTGGTTATTTCCACTTTTCCCCAGTGTTTTTTTGGGCGAACAATATTGTAGGCGAGATGTGTGCAAGGTAGTGAAAGTGATGCTGGGCGATCTCCTTTATCACAAAATTAAGTGAGCGGTCGGTATTATTGAATCTCGGCGTTAATTACATGCCAAAAGTAACACTGGCCGATATTATGGGCGTTGATTTCGCCCATTCTGATGATTGCGCCCCAAAAAAGTGGGTGGGCGGTATTATTTTTTCCTGGCGTTGCACACATGGGGAAAGTATCGCTCGGCGATAAGTGTCTGAAAAATGGACGTCAGTTTCCATTTTGTGGCTAAATGGGTGATATCTGGGCATTATACGTCATTTCAGCGGTAAAATGGACGTTAAGTGGACGTTATGCATGCAAAAAAAGTGGAAAATCTTCTGCACCCTCTCCAAGACCTTGAGATGCCCAGAATTAACCACAATACTCCAGCTGTGTCCACTAACCAGTGTTTTATATAGGTTTAACACAACGTCCTTGTTTTTGTACTCTATGTCTCAATTTATAAAGCCAAGGTCCCATATGCCTTTTTAACAGCCTTCTCAAGTTGTCCAGCCACCCTCCAAGATTTGTGTACATATACCCCCAGGTCTCTCTGTTCCTGCAACCCTTTTAAAATTGCACCATTTTATTTATATTGCCTCTCCTCATTCTTCCTATCAAAACATATCATTTCATGCACTACATTAAGTTTCATCTGCCAAGTATCTGCCCATATCACCAGTCAGTCTATGTCCTCCTGAAGTCTAGTACTATCCTTCCCATTGTTTACTACTTTTCTGAATTTCGTGTCATCTGTAAACTTTGAAATTCTGCCCTGCATACCCAAGTCCAGGTCGTTAATATATATGAAAAAGAGCAGTGATCCCAACACGACCCCTGAAGGAGACCACTGCACACTTCTTTCCAATCTGAAAAACAATGTTCACCACTACTCTCTGCTTTCTGTTCATTAGCCAATTTTGTATCCACACTGCCACTTACTTCAGGTAGACATTCCTTCTCTCACTGCGGCCGGTACTGCTCGGACCACCTGCTTTCCGAGGCGGTCCCACTAGGTCGCGCAATGGGGCGCTACGGATCGGGCGAGTTTCAAATTTCGAGCCAGTGTCGCAACCAGGGGCATTGCACACTGGTTCGCCTCTCCCGGACGGTACTGCTCCGCTCCCCTACAAACCCGGCACAAAAGCCGGCACTGAAAGCTGGCTACCGGCCCGGAAATGCTTTCTGCCGCCATTACCGCCCCTCCGGGGTGAAAACAGAGATGTCAACTTACCAAAAATCCAGCCCTGTAACTCTATTTATAAAACACAGGATCCCATATGCTTTAATAACTGCTTTGTTAACCTGTCCTGTCACCTTCGAAGATTTGTGCACAAATAACCCCAGGTCTCGCTCTTCTTGCACCCTGTTTAAAATTGTTACTTCATTAAAGAATTCAATCAAGTTAGTCAATCATGATTTGTCTTTGACAAATCTGTGCTGGCTTTCATTTATTTACTCATATTTTTCCAAGTGCTAATTAATTTTTGTCATGTATCTTACATTATTATATATAACTGTATCCTAACATGCTATACATGACTGTAATAAGATATGACCTGTAACCACCAGCATACCTTATCACCAGGGGTGCACTTGCAAGAGACAGGTATATAAGGACAGGTCTCAGGCAAGTGCAGCATTCCAGAGCTGTGAAATAAAGGTGCAGGTCCAGAGTGACCTTGACTTTACTACATGCTTCGTGTGAATCTGTACTGAGGGGACAGGACTTTACAGTGGCGACGAGTTACGGGGTTAGAGAATCCACAGAATGGCGAATAACAGATCAGATGAAAAGTACAATGTGGGAGACAATTGGGAGGAATTTATAGAAAGGCTCCAGCAAAGCTTTGTAACCAAAGACTGGTTAGGCGACGATAAGGCAGACAAGAGAAGAGCCCATCTCTTGACCAGCTGTGGCTCGAAAACATACGCTTTAATGAAGGATCTGTTGGCACCCGAGAAACCAGCAAGCAAGTTGTTTGAAGAATTGAGCACACTGGTAAGAGACCACCTGAAGCCAGCGAGCAGCCTACACATGGCCAGACACAGGTTCTACAACTACAGACGCTGTGTGGGCCAGAGCATACCCGACCTCGTGACGGAACTTCGGAGGTTGGCTAGTTTATATGAGTTCTCCGATGAACTGAGGAGAGAAATGCTGAGAGACTTTTTCATTGAAGGAATAGGCCATGTAGGCATATTCCGATAGCTCATAGAGACCAAGAAACTGACCTTAGAGGCAGCAGCACTTGTTGCATAGACATTCTTGGCAGGGGAAGAAGAAACGAGGTTGATTTACAATGCAGGTATGACAACTAACGAAATATCAGAACAAGAAGTTCACAGAACTAAACAAGCTGCTACCCCCACACACAGACAAAACCGGGAGAACAGGCTCTCGACAGCAGGCAGAAGCCATCAAGGGCTACAGGAACGGCCGTTCACACCTCATCAACCCGCAATGCGAGCAATCAACTACAAAATGAGAGAAGCTCAAGAGAGATCAGCCAGACGCAGCTCATTCTTTGGGAACACTTTTTGAACAATGGTACAGGTCTGTGCTGGAGGCGTGGGGGTGGGCACTCGTCAAGAGGATGTCGATTTCAGCAGGCTGTTTGCAGAAATTGTGAATATACAGGGCATTTGGCCAGCATGTGCAAAAAAACGGCAGCTCGGCTGGTATACGAATTGGATGGGTCGGAAAGCAGACCAGAAGATGGTGGGGACAGTACCCGGGACACCGGTGTACAGCGGGTCAACATGATCAATGGCCGCTGCTCCGACAACAGAACGCCTCCTATAATGATGAGGGTCCTACTCAACGGGATATCTGTCAACACGGAGCTGGATACGGGAGCGAGTCAATCTCTCATGGGCGTTCAACGATTTGAACAACTGTGGCCGCATAAAAGAGACAGACCAAAACTCACAAGGGTCGACATCAAACAAAGGACTTATACCAAAGAAATCGTGCCAGTCCTCAGCAGCGCCATGCTCTCTGTCACACACAAAGGGACAGTGAACCGACTTCCCCTGTGGATTGTCCCCGGAGACGCCCCAGCATTGCTGGGGAGAAGCTGGTTGGCAAAACTAAACTGGAAATGGGATGATGTCCATGCCATGTCATTAGAGGAACGGAACTCCTGCTCAACAGTTATAAAGCGATTTGAACATCTCTTTCAGCCAGGTGTGGGCACTTTCAAAGGGGCCATAGTCAAAATCTACATCACACAGGATGCTAGACCGGTCCATCACAAGGCCAGAGCTGTACCCTATGTGATGAGGGAAAAGATTGAACACGAACTAGACAGGCTTCTGCGGGAAGGCATTATATCACCTGTGGAAATTAGCGACTGGGCAAGTCCCATCGTCCCAGTCATGAAGCCTGATGGATCCGTACGAATCTGTGGGGACTACAACTCTACCATAAACAGAGTCTCCCTGCAGGACCAGTACCCGCTGCCCAGAGCGGAGGACTTATTTGCCACATTGGCTGGAGGTAAACTTTTCTCAAAATTAGACCTCACATCTGCGTATATGACGTAAGAATTGACCGAGGAATCCAAGCTACTCACCACCATCAACACACATCGAGGCCTTTTCATGTACAATCGATGCCCATTCGGCATCAGGTCGGCAACTGCCATATTCCAGCGCAACATGGAGAGTCTGCTCAAGTCCATCCCGGGGACGGTTGTATTTCAAGACGACATACTTATCACGGGCAGGGACACCGACTCCCATCTCCGTAATTTGGAGGAAGTACTAAAGCGGTTGGATCGGGTAGGCCTACGAATCAAGAAATCCAAGTGCCTGTTTCTCGCACTCGAGGTTGAATTTTTGGGCAGAAGGATTGCCGCTGATGGAATCCGCCCAACAGAGTCCAAAACAGAAGCAATTCGCCTGGCACCCAGGCCCCGGAATGTCTCAGTACTGCTCGCCTTTCTCGGGCTACTCAATTACTTTGGGAACTTTATGCAGAACCTAAGCATGCTGCTGGAGCCTCTCCACGTGCTACTCAGGAAGGGGTGTGATTGGTTTTGGGGGGACGCCCAGGAACGCGCCTTCAATAAGGCACGCAACCTTCTGTGTTCCAAGTGTTTTGACTTTCTTTGACACAGGTAAAAAGCTAGTTCTCACATGCGATGCATCAGTATATGGGGTCGGGTGAGTTTTGCAACATGTCAATAGTGCGGGCAAATTACAACCCATAGCTTATGCCTCCAGGTCACTTTCGCAGGCAGAGCGCGTGTACGGAATGGTAGAAAAGGAGGCACTCGCGTGCGTGTACGGTGTCAAAAAGATGCACCAATACCTTTTCGGGGCCAAGTTCGCATTAGAAACCGACCACAAGCCCCTCACGTCCCTCCTATCCGAGAGCAAGGCAATAAACGGCAACGCCTCGGCACGAATTCAACGGTGGGCACTCATGTAGCGTCCTGCGACTATACCATAAGGCACAGACCAGGCACAGACAACTGTGCCGACGCGCTCAGCAGGCTACCCCTGGTGACCACGGAAGGGTCTGATGAACAGGACTGTGATATAGTCTTGGCAATCAATGCCTTTGAGTCCACAGGTTCGCCGATGACAGCTCGCCAAATCAGAGCCTGGATGACCAGCGACCTCACGTTATCCTTAGTAAAAAGATGTGTCCTAACCGGTGACTGGGCAGAGGCTCGCGATGCCTGCCCCGAGGAATTAAAACCCTTTCACAGGCGCATGCATGAGCTATGACTACAAGCAGACTGCCTGATGTGGGGCAGCCGAGTAGTCATGCCTCTGCGAGGCAGAGAGGCATTTGTCTGGGAGCTCCACCGCGAGCACCCAGGGATTGTTCTCATGAAGGCCATAGCCAGATCCCACATCTGGTGGCCTGATATTGACGCGGACTTGGAGTTCTGCGTCCGAAGGTGCACCATTTCAGCAATGCCCCCAGGGAGGCTCCACTGAGCCCCTAGCCCTGGCCTACCAAACCGTGGTCGCGGGTGCACATAGACTATGTGGGCCCATTCATGGGCAAAATGTTCCTTGTAGTTGTAGATGCATTTTCAAAGTAGATCGAATGCACCATTTTAAACTCGAGCACAACCTCGAAAACTGTGGAGGGCCTCGCAACCATGTTTGCAATGCACGGAATCCCTGACATATTGGTCAGTGACAATGGTCCGTGCTTCACCAGCGCAGAATTCCAAGACTTTATAATTGACCACGGCATAAATCACGTCAAGACGGCACCGTTCAAGCTGGCCTGCAACGGCCAGGCGGAGAGAGCAGTGCAAATCATTAAACAAGGCATGCTTAAAATCCAAGGTCCCACGCTGCAGGGTCGCCTGTCGCGACTGCTGCTGGCATACAAATCTCGTCCGCACTCACTGACTGGGATCCCCCCCGCGCAACTGCTGATGAAAAGGACTTTAAAAACAAGGCTCTCATTAATCCTCCCAGACATGCACGAAATCGTTGTGGCAAAGCGCCGTAAGCTGACTGAGTACCATGACAGAAATTTGAGGGGGAGATGGAATGAGATAAGGGACAAAGTATTTGTGCTAAACTATGGCCGGAGTCCCAAATGGCTTGCAGGGACAGTAACGGGCAAGGAAGGAAACAGGCTACTGGTAGTACAAATGGACAATGGCAAAACCTGCTGGAGGCATGTAGACCAAGTCAAAAGCAGATTTACCAACAACACTGCGGAACCAGAGGCAGACTACAATGTGGAACCGCACCACACCTGGTGGACAGACAGAGGGAACAACCTGAGGAAAGGGCAATCCCAACAGACAGCCCAGGCGAGTCAACAACAATCACACCGATCGAAACAGACAGCTCAGACGAGATACCAGCAACCGCACCCAAAGAAAAACAGACACCAAGGCAAACAACTGAACCACAACTCAGATGCTCCATGCAAGAGCGTAGACCACCTGATAGACTGAACCTATAAAGACAATAAGACTTTGGGGGAGGGTGATGTCATGTATCTTACATTATTATATATAACTGTATCCTAACATGCTATACATGACTGTAATAAGATATGACCTGTAACCACCAGCATACCTTACCACCAGGGGTGCACTTGCAAGAGAGGTATATAAGGACAGGTCTCAGGGGAGTGCAGCATTCCAGAGCTGTGAAATAAAGGTGTAGATCCAGAGTGACCTTGACTTCACTACATGCCTCGTGTGAATCTGTACTGAGGGGACAGGACTTTACAATTTTGTCCTGGATTAATGTCTCAAAGTTTTTACACTACTGACATTAGGCTAACTTTTATAATTGTTGGGTTTATCCCTCTCCCCGTTTTTGAACATTGGTGTGACATTTGCAATCCACCAGTCCTCTGGCACTACTCCCATTTCTAGGGAGGATTGGAAGATTCTGGCCAGAGCTACCGTAATTTTCACCTTTACTTCCCTCAGGAACCAAGCATGTGTCCTTCCTCGGATGAATACTTTTTGTATTCAGTTTGGTTCTCTACTAAATTGTGAACTTAACATTTATCATAAACCTCATTTTTTCTGTTTCATTTTAATCTGTATATCTTTAGTCATCCAGGGAGCTATAACTGTGGATGCCCTTCCCTTCCCCGTGTGGGAATGTGTCTAATGTGTACCTGAACTATCTCCTCTTTGAAGGCCTACCATTGCACATTTATTGTTTTACCTGCCAATCTTTGATTGCAATCCACTTGGGCTAGATCCCTTTTCAACTCTTTAAAATGAGCCCCTCTTCAAGTTGAATATTTTCCATAACTACTCTAATCTTAATGATATTGTGATCATTGTTTCCCAAATGTTCTCCCACTGAAATATGTTCCACTTGTCCCACTTCATTCCCTAAAATTCAATCCAGAAACGCTTCCTTCCTCGTTGGGCTGGAAACACACTGATCAAGAACATTCTCTTGTACACATTTCAGAAATTCCACCCCTCTTTGCCATTTACACTTATTTTCCCAGTCAATATGAGGATCATTGAAGCACCCATTATCATTGCTCGACAGTTCTTGCATATTTCTGCAATTTGCCTGCAATTTGTTCCAATAAATGAACATGTTTCAGTTCAAACTATTGATGGAATCGGCCTATGGAAACATTACAGGATACAACCTTTGAGTGCTGTTTGGACACATGCAGAGTTCTTATTTGTACAATCTATTTTTACCTCAATTAAATATAAATGATATTCACAATAATATTGGAAAGAGCTTATTGGAAGACAATTGGAAGAATTTCCCCATATAATCTCACCTGCAAAGTCTGACTGTTAGCTAAACCAAAGTCCTTCCACAGATTTCATGGAAGTGCATCATTTTTGAATCATCTAATGCTCGTTTGGCTAGTGCAAACCATCATGAAAATGTTTTTGAGGTTGTATTAGTATGAAGATGCAAATCAAAATCCCTATTCATTTGAAAACAGTGTTAAAATCTCAGTGACGGTGATGCTGTCTTTCGGATGAGGTATTAAACCGAGGCTCCGTCTGCCCTCTCAGACAAAAGATCCCATTAAACTATTTTGAAGAAGAGTGGGGGAATTAATACACTGCACCACTCAGACACCTATATTTATCCCTCAACCAACATAAATAAATAAAACAGATTATCTTGTCATTATCCCATGGCTGGTTGGAGGGTCTTGCCGCATGCAAATCGGCTGCTGAATTTCCTACATTACAACAGTAACTACACTTCATGTACTTTATTGGTTGTAAAGCGCTTTGGGACAACCTGAGGTTATGAAAGGCACTATATAAATGCAAGACTTTTTGCTTTCTAAAACTTACTCTTGCCTACAAAGTCTGTGCGTTACTTTCTAATGGCATTACAGCCACAGGTTTCAAGAAAGTGCACTATTTGTGATACCTGAACTGTTTTTGCCATGAGAACATAGTCGTATAAAAATGGCTTTGAGATCGTAATGGTATCACACAGTATTAAAAGCTACTTGCAGGGTTGAAGATGCCATCATGAGAAAAGATACAAAGGGGCAAAATTCAGTAGCGCCGCATTAGGTGCAATAAGTTTTATCTGTTTGAACATTTAGCGACCGGTGAGATGGCCTGCACAATCCCTCAGAAATGCAGGTAGGCTGTATATGAGGCACTAATGGCCTCAGTGAGGCACTATTACCGGGGCTGCACCCAATTTCAGCTGACTTTCATTCAGTGATAATCAGCCTGCTGTTCATTCCAGTTCTTAAAGGGGATGTGGTTTCAGCAGCACCTGGTCATTCTCACATTTCTGGAGTTGGCTGTGAGCTGCAACGAAGGTCTGCGATGGCTGCTCCAAGGCCTCATGCAAGATCCACTCGTTTCAATGACCTGGCATTGGAGACATTGGTGGGGATAGTGGAGAGAAGGAGGGATGCACTATTCCTTCCATCTGGGAGAAGGCCAATTCCACAGGTTTTTAGGGCCAGATGGGCAGAGGTGGCTGCGGTGGTCTCAGCCAGTACCATGGTCGATACAACCCCTACACTGTGCCACAAGAAATTCAACAACCCCAGTTGGGTGGTCAAGGTGATTATAGTTTGCACAACTCTTACATACTAGCCTCTGAGCCGCTGTCTGTGCACACTCTACAAACCAGCACTTAACCCAGCAGGCAACCACCAACCATCTGTGCCTACTCACAGTAACAGCCTCATTTCACGCCTTGCCTACATTCACAACTATTTAACCATGGCAGGCATATCTTCTACATACATACGTGTACTCTTACTCACACAGGTTCCTTTCGTTTACAGGCCAAGATAGCACATAATAGGATGGAGCAGCAGCAGACTGAAGTGGGGGGCGGGGGGGTGGGGGGGCGTTGAGGCTGGAAGCAGAACTGTGCCAGCTTTCTGACCTGGAGGAGCGAATGCTGTGGCTCATTGGCCTGCAGGTGGTGGATGCCGTGGCCGGTGGAAGCATCGGGCCTGCTTTCGGCAACAATGGTATCTTCATCCCCTCTTCTCATCCCATTTCCAACTCCTCATTCTGTATGCCTTCCTTGCTCCATTCCTGCCCCTCTGCCCTCAACTTAACATAAGAGCATAAGAACATAAGAAATAGGAGCAGGAGTAGGCTATACGGTCCCTCGAGCTTGCTCCGTCATTCAATAAGATCATGGCTGATCTGATCATGGACTCTGTTATGTCCTTGGGTGCTCTAACAATGACTCCATGAGTCAATGTGTTGTACTTGAACTGCAGTGACCTTAGTCCTTTATTTGTTAACTCCAGAGTGAGGATCACATCTGGTGGCCTGCCTTTTATACTAGGCCAGGCACATCTGTACAGGTAACCTACGAGTCTCCCACTGCTGTGCCTTCTGGTGGCACACCTTGTGATAGTACCAACAGTAGCCACGTAGGATACATGACATCACTCTCCCCCAAGTCTTTTGTGCAAATCGCCTCTGTATTGACTGTGCTCTGGGCTTAGCTCTATCTGGTTGACCCTTGGCGGGTCGTTTCAATCTTGGGTGAGTGGTTGGTGCAGTAGAATGCTGGTAGTTGCTGTTTGTGTGTGTCCCTGACCACACCCTAACCCTAACCCTAACCCCACCCTCCCACATATAGGTTATGCCGGAGGCTCAGTGCGTTCATATACAATCAAGTTCAGGAAGGCAAGTTTGCATTCATTTGTGGTTTAGTTGTGAGACCGGTAGGCTGGACTGGTGAGATACATTATCGATGCGTGCTGGGGATCGGTGACCGGTGCGTAAGGACAAGCTAGTTCCAGAACCGCTGGATGGTGTCCAGGCAGTCTGATGGTGGCACAGTGCCCAGTGCTGGCTGTGGGAACCTAGTTGGCTCGAGTTGCCTGCTCTTGGGGATGTTGTCGTGGTTCCTAGCGTCGGGCAGGTTCACAGATGCCTGTGACCTCCCTGTCCTTTCTTTGTGCTCTGGGTCGCTGCTGCTCCCTGAGGGGCTGTCGTCTAGCAGTGCACAGGGAACTTCTGACTCGCTAGCCTGGGCGTTGTTTGGTTTGGGATCCTGGCTGATCCCGGTCCCCTTTGGGAGGACTGTAGTTAGTGACCCTTCATTTCCGGGTATGGCCTTGGTGACGTTGGGGTCTGGGGGCTGCGCCTTAGTACAGTTTGCTCTTTCAGGCTCGTGGCGGTTGGTGCCATCGGGTGCCTGAGAGGTGGAACCGATCAGGGGCAAGTATCAGTGCCGGTGCCGTTGCCCTCCTGAGATCACTTGCTCTGCAGCTCGTGTGTATTGGCTGCTTGTGGCCACACTCCATGGTGCATAACTCTGGTCCCAAGGATGCAGGCTACAACATTGAGTAGCTCACTGGACCTGTGTGCTCCCAATGGATGGCTGCCCGCTGTGTTGGCTGCGTGCAGTTGAAATCCTACATTGCACAACTTTTCATTACTTATTGTGGATGCTCTGTAGCTCTAATCGCGATCGCGCGACTTTTCATTGCTTATTGGATGTACACAACTCTGATCATCAATTACACATTTTGTCTCTAAATTGCAGTTGCTATTACATTGCTTGAGTGTGTGGAACTGTCCCTTTAATTGTAGTGGGTTGCAGGCCTCCTTTCAGAGAGCCTTGCTTTCTTTACCCCAATTCTCTTCTCCGTTTGGTGCCACGTGTTGCTCCATCAGCGCTGCACCTTGTGGTGTGGCCGCGGCCATCAGTTTTTTCAGCGCCTCAACTCGTGGTTCGGGCGCCATCTTTCCTCCATCCACGATGTCGACTGCGGTGATCCTCTTCTCCCCGGGTTCTGCCACCGAAGCTGGGAAGTCGCCTTTGGATCTGATTTTCTTCCTCCGGAGTCCTGCCACTGGAGCCTGGAAGGTGCGTTCGGGTCGTCTCAGCTGGATCATCTCCACGCAGTCGTGCTGAGCGGTCTGTGCCTCGGGTGCTGTGCTGGTCTGCTCTCTGGTCCGGGTCCACCCTCAAGTGAGGGCTTGCTGTGACTCCAACTGCGGAGGACGTCAATCGCTGGAGGGTTGAAGTCTTCCCACTTCCAATGGATCTTCTCCATCCACCTTCTTCCATCATTGCGTCGGTTCATCACCCGCAACAATCCACAGACGTAACTTGTGCACCGCGCCATCATGGAGTACCTTTACATTCACACTACCAACGACTGGGATAAGTTCATCGGTGTAGGTGCGCAGCTTTGCCCGAACTGGGACCAACTTGGGTCGTTCAGCTTGGTTGTCCCATAGCTTTGCAAAGGCTTTTTGATTCATTGCTGACTGGCTTGCCCCCGTATCCACTTCCATGAAGACTGGAACTATCTCGACTTCCATCCTCAGCGGGGAACATTCGGTGGTGCAGGTAAACATGCTATATACCTCATCATGGGGCTGAGCTGCCTCTCTGCCTATCGTTCCATAATCCGCGCTGGATTCATGGCCATCTGCAGACACTTCATCGACATAGTGAGTCATATTTCTCTTACACATTCACTGGAGGTGTCCCTTTGTGCTGCAGCCCTTGCATACATAGTCTTTAAAGCGACACTGGTGAGCCCTGTGATTCCTTCCACAACGCCAGCATGGAGTTACTCGATTAGCTTCCCTCAGCGGACTCTGAGTTAAGGGACTCGGGGGCCTGTTCTCTCTCCCCTGAGAGGGTTCACGTTCTAAAGTCCAGCCTCTAAAGGCGCCACTCGGTGCACAGTACCGGCTGGGTTTGAGTCCTGAGGGTGAGTCATTTGCCTAGAGCCGCAGGTCGAGGACATGAATGCCTGGCTCACAGAGATGGCCTTCTGCAGTGTGACTGTGGTATCCGCAGACAGTAGCTTATGAAGAAGGCCCTCATGGCCGATTCAAATGACAAAAATATCCCGCAGCGCTTCGTTGAGGTGGTTGCCGAAATCACATGGTGCCGCCAGCCTCCTGAGGTCTGCGGTGTATTTCGGGATTTCCTGGCCTTAGGGCCGTCGGTGGGTGTAGAACCGGTGTCTGGCTGTAAGGATGCTCTCCTAGGGCTTGAGTTGCTCATGGATCAGTTTTACGAGCTCCTCGTACGTCGGTCGTTGTCTTCGCTGGTGCCAGCAAGTCCCTTACGAGGCCATAGACGGTGGGCCCACAACAGGTTAGCAGGATAGATCTGCGCTTATCAGCCAGTGTAGCCGGGTCGTCTCCTGCCAGGTCGTTTACTGTGAAGAAATGGTCGAGCTTCTCCACAAAGGCGCCGCAATCGTCACCATCGCCGAACTGCTGCAACATACCAAGGGTAGCCATTTTCGCGTGAAAGTCCGTAATCTCATCGCCAATTGTTATGTCCTTGGATGTTCTAATAATGACTCCACGAGACAATGTGTTGTACTTGAACTGTAGTGACTTTAGTCCTTCATTTGTTAACTCCAGAGTGAGGATCACACCTGGTGGCCTGCCTTTTATACTAGGCCAGGCACACCTGTACAGGTAACCTATGAGTCTCCCACTGCTGTACCCTCTGGTGGCACACCTTAAGACTCAGCTCCACTTCCCTGCCCGCTTCCCATAATTCCTTAATCCCTTATCATTTAAGAAACTGTCTATTTCTGTCTTAAATTTATTTAATGTCCCAGCTTCCACAGCTCTCTGAGGCAGTGAATTCCACAGATTCACAACCCTCTGAGAGAAGAAATTTCTCCTCATCTCAGTTATAAATGGTGGCTCCTTATTCTAAGATCAGGCCTTCTAGTTCTAGTTTCCCCCACCAGTGGAAACATCTGCTCTGCATCCACCTTGTCAAGCCCCCTCATAATCTGATACGTTTCGATAAGATCACCTCTCATTCTTCTGAATTCCAATGAGTAGAGGCCCAACCTACTCAACTTTTCCTCATAAATCAACCCCCTCATCTCCGGAATCAACCAAGTGAACCTTCTCTGAACTGCATTCAAAGCAAGCTAATCCCTTTGTAAATATGGAAACTAAAACTGCAAGCAGTATTCCAGGTGTGGCCTCACCAATACCCTGTTCAGCTGTAACAAGACGACCTTGTTTTTATACTCCATCCCCTTTGCAATAAAGGCCAAGATACCATTGGCCTGCTGATCACTTGCTGTACCTGCATACTATCCTTTTGTGTTTCATGCACAAGTACCCCCAGCTACCGCTGTACTGCAGCACTTTGCAATCTTTCTCCATTTAAATAATAACTTGCTCTTTGATTTTTTTCTGCCAAGTGCATGACCTCACATTTTTCAACATTGTACTCCATCTGCCAAATTTTTGCCCACTCACTTAGCCTGTCTATATACTTTTGCAGTTTTTTTATGTCCTCCTCACACATTGCTTTTCCTCCCATCTTTGTATCGTCAGCAAACTTGGCAACGTTACACTCAGTCCCTTCTTCCAAGTCGTTAATATAGATTGTAAATAGTTGGGGTCCCAGCACTGATCCCTGCGGCACCACACTTATCCTTTCATGTAAGCAGCCAGCAGATGAGCAGCCTGTACCTGAGTACCCCCAACCCAGTCATGATGGAGAAGAAGAGGGGGACAAGGATGAGGAGTGGGTGGAGGAGGAACCAAACACTGCGTCACTGCTTCTCTCACCCGCAGTGCCAGCTCAGATACTGGCACTACGCAGTCCTTAGAGGTTAGCCTAAGACAGGAGTCTGCACTGGGTGATGCACGGGGGCATAGCAGGCTGTAGCATGGTCAAGGG
Organism: Pristiophorus japonicus; assembly: GCF_044704955.1. Lineage (NCBI taxonomy): Eukaryota > Metazoa > Chordata > Chondrichthyes > Pristiophoridae > Pristiophorus > Pristiophorus japonicus. The sequence goes on from NC_091980.1 coordinate 82,304,571, forward strand.
GAAAGAGTAGCTCAGGAGCCATCTCCCCGAGGGCGAGTTCACATGCGAGTTCTGATGCACACGACTCAGATGAGGACCGCGATGGGGAGGTGTTCACATAAAGGGTGATGGCCATTCACTCCAACATGATAGGTGCAATGGCAAAGATGCCCGTGAGCCTGTCGGCAGTGGTAAGGAGCGTGAAGGAGTCCACCTCCCGCATTGTACACAGCTCTGCGCACACCATGGAGACCATTATTGCCAGTGTGCAGACAATGGTGGACTCCCAGAGAAACCGTGTGGATCCAGATCTCATGACACGTGTCATGGGTAATGTGATAGCTTCCATTGCAGCACAGGCAGAATCAACGCAATGTCTTGGTGCTGCAATAGAGTCAATGGTTGTTCGCATGGTAGCTCATACTGCTCTAATGCAGTCTCACCTTGATGCCACGCAATGTCTGGGTGATGTCATGCAGTCTCAGCTGGATGCCTCGCAAGCTCTGACTGCTGCCATCGCTCTTGAGTCAACCACACCCGACCAGGGATCACACGGTGTCGCAGCAGCCCAGCAATCTGTGCTCCAGCAGATTGGTGGGGATGCTGAGGTGCTGCCCCAGGGGAGTGGCACTGGGTCAGTCGAGCAGGAAGGTATTGCCGTCTCTCATGATGACAACATTCCTGATCCAACCACTGGCACACCATTATTGCACATGTCGCTGCCTGTCACCCAGTCAGCCTAAACTGCCGCTGGCCAGCCTGAGGTGGTGTAGTCTGCAGCCGGGCCTTCCAGTCCTAGAGCTGGTCAAGGGCATCTTACAAGGCCATCTGTCATCTTTGGCCCTGATACACAGCAGCTTTCCACCAACCATGCTGCAGCCACACGGGTCACACTGTGGAGGAGGATTCGAATAGGTCAACGAAAGAGTGGGTATAAGGAAATGCACAAGGGTGATGAACAACTACACATTTATACATTTTATTTTTGTTTGATAAATGGTGATTGGAATGTTTATTGTCTGCTGTTGTCTCTCATTTCAGGCTTGGAGCTTTGGTATGGAGGGCAAATTGATGTGGTGATGGGGAAGTGCACGGGAACTGGCAGTTGGGATGCAAATCACTGGAAACGAACTCTGATGAGACAGTCGTGGACCTCACTTGCAGGATCGCGATGATGTAGCTGCCTTCTCCGTCACGGCTGTTGCTGCTCCTCTTTGTCCTTCTCCTCCTAGTACTCCTCATCATCCTGAGGTGGTGCAGCTATGCCTGGTGGCAATGGCTGAGCCCTCATGACGGCCAAGTTGTGCAGCATGCAGTAGATGACGATGAATAGGGACACCCACTCAGGCGAGTACTGGAGGACTCTTCCCAGGCGGTCAAGGCAGCGGAACTGTGATGCGGTCCCTCAAAGCGACGTGGCTGCAGTCAATGGCACTCTGCACCATGGGGAAGCCAGCTATCCTGACAGAGCCACATGCATGTTTGTGCTGCTTCTCTCTGCTCATGGGGAAAGAGATGTAGTCCCTCCTCCTTCTGTACAGAGCATCTGAGACCTTGCAGATAGAGTAATGGACGGCAAATTAGGAGTTGTTGGAGATGTCTCCTGTTGCTCCTTGAAAGATCCATTGGTGTAGAAATTGAGAGCGATGGTGACCTTAACAGCCACTGAGAGAGCTGACCTCACCCTGGTTTGAAGCTCAAGGTTTGGTTGTAGCAGATGGCAGAGCTTTGTGACCACGTCCTTGCTAAAATGCAGCCTTCGCGCACACTGCTCCTCAGTGAAATTGATAAAAACATAGAAAATAGTTGCAGGAGTAGGCCATTCAGCTCTTCTAGCCTGCACCGCCATTCAATGAGTTCATGGCTGAACATGCAACTTCAGTACCCCATTCCTGCTTTCTCGCCATACCTCTTGATCCACCGAGTAGTAAGGACTTCATCTAACTCCCTTTTGAATATATTTAGTGAATTGGCCTCAACTACTTTCTGTGGTAGAGAATTCCACAGGTTCACCACTCTCTGGATGAAGAAGTTTCTCCTCATCTCGATCCTAAATGGCTTACCCCTTATCCTCAGACTGTGACCCCTGGTTCTGGACTTCCCCAACATTGGGAACATTCTTCCTGCATCTAACCTGTCTAAACCCGTCAGAATTTTAAACGTTTCTATGAGGTCCCCTCTCATTCTTCTGAACTCCAGTGAATACAAGCCCAGTTGATCCAGTCTTTCTTGATAGGTCAGTCCCACCATCCCGGGAATCAGTCTGGTGAATCTTCGCTGCACTCCCTCAATAGCAAGAATGTCCTTCCTCAAGTTAGGAGACCAAAACTGTACACAATACTCCAGGTGTGGCCTCACCAAGGCCCTGTACAACTGTAGCAACACCTCCCTGCGCCTGTACTCAAATCCCCTCGCTATGAAGGCCAACATGCCATTTGCTTTCTTAACTGCCTGCTGTACCTGCATGCCAACCTTCAATGACTGATGTACCATGACACCCAGGTCTCGTTGCACCTCCCCTTTTCCTAATCTGTCACCATTCAGATAATAGTCTGTCTCTCTGTTTTTACCACCAAAGTGGATAACCTCACATTTATCCACATTATACTTCATCTGCCATGCATTTGCCCACTCACCTAACCTATCCAATCACTCTGCAGCCTCATAGCATCCTCCTCGCAGCTCACACTGCCACCCAACTTAGTGTCATCCGCAAATTTGGAGATGCTACATTTAATCCCCTCGTCTAAATCATTAATGTACAATGTAAACAGCTGGGGCCCCAGCACAGAACCTTGCGGTACCCCACTGGTCACTGCCTGCCATTCTGAAAAGTACCTATTTACTCCTACTCTTTGCTTCCTGTCTGACAACCAGTTCTCAATCCACGTCAGCACACTACCCCCAATCCCATGTGCTTTAACTTTGCACATTAATCTCTTATGTGGGACCTTGTCGAAAGCCTTCTGAAAGTCCAAATATACCACATCAACTGGTTCTCCCTTGTCCACTTTACTGGAAACATCCTCAAAAAATTCCAGAAGGTTTGTCAAGCATGATTTGTAAGAGAACTGCTGCCAGAATACCCTGGGAGCCCTGTGGCGCCTTCTTCCTCTGGCACCATGTTAATGTGGTTTTCCCTGTGCTGCTGCCTGTGGTTGTCTGTGCCTGTCGCTTTGACAGTAAAGTCGGAGCAGGCGGTTGAGTGCCATTACAGCCCCCTTTCCTTCTCCCAGTGCCTCTCCCAGTGGTGTGCCCCATGGGCCTCTTCATGGGCCTCTCACTGTGGTGCTCTCTATCTTCATCGAAGCCTTTTGTCTCTCCCTCTCTCGATGCCTTTCCCTCTGTAATTGGTGGCGCCTTTGTCTTCAGTGAAGCATTGTCTGACAGTCGGAGCAGGCGGTCGAGTACCAGTACAGCCCCCATGAAGTGACAGAAATGGTTCAACATCAAAAATGCTGTGAATGATACAGGGGAAAAGTTTGGAGGCAGAAGACTCTTTGAGCTAAAATTTACTACTATTGGACCACCAGCCACTCTGCCTAACTGTTGAAACCAGAAAAAAGTAATGGCCGACAAAAAATACTTTCCAAGATGATGCCTTTAAATAGCGCTGCTGGATCTGGTTCCCAACTGCAACTCGACAGCTCAAGCTGAAATTGTTAGGTAGTAAGGTAGGTTGCATGGGGCAATTTAACTTCTGGGATGGTAAGGCGGTGATGTGCACAATTATGACATCATCATTGCCACTCGCAACCAAGCGGGGTGCTCTCGGCAGGAGCTGGGCGCTACCTCATAGCGGCTCTGTAAAACCCCAACCCAATTCCACGGGGGCAATTTATGTGCCACGACCGGGCGAAATCTAATTTCTTCCCATCGATAAAAGGGGCAATTTTGCCCCCAAAGACATGCTCCATTTGGAATGAAATATAAAATCAACCACTTGCATTTTCTACCAAGCGTTCCTATTTAGAAAATTCTATGGACTTCCCGGAATCCCTTGTTGGCTCTTTTTAATGTATCCTTATGTAACTGGCACCTCACACAATACACCTCATTACCCTGCACTCCTACAGTACATATTTAAACAACACTGATCATTTGTGCCGCCTTAACTCAAATATTGTCTTCACATCTCCTTTCTAAAACCAAGCAGTCTCAGTAAAGAAAGGCATGAAACAGCCTTACATCTCCACTGATGTATCCCTCTGGTCTCATTTGTGTTCAGTGAATCAGAAATGCACTCTATGTGCTTGAGTTGGGAAGGATGTGGTTGCACAGAGGGAAGTCTTGCTGAAAGATGGAGAAGTCAAATGGAGATCGAGTTAGCTGTTACACGATGTATGGTATACTGTGAGAAAATACATAACAGGTAAGTAACACAAATGATAAATTATTTAATCGATGTCTGATTGGTGCACTGTATTCGCACATTATCCCTTAAGAAAGAAAATAACTTGCATTTACACAGCACCTTATCTTATTCTCAGCACATTCAAAAGCAATTTTACAACCAATGGATTACTTTTCAGTTTGTTACATAGCTAAACACAGTGGAGTGGAGTTTTGCCCGGTTGCACTATTTTTTTCGGTCGAATTTTGCATTAAAGATCGTGGGCTGGATCATACCTCGCACAAAGGATGATGGGTGTGGTTGTTGGAGGTCAATCATTTCTGTTACATTGTATGTAAACATTACCAATGTGTAAGACTTGCCACCAGGGGCGCACCTGTGAGAGACCCAAGGGTCACCTGCACACCCTGGACAAGCAGGTATAAAAGGCAGTCTACCATACTGCCTCCTCACTCTGGAGTTACATTACAATAAAGAGACCAAGGTCACAACGGTTTGAGTTTAAGAAAAACAGTCTTGTGGAGTTATTCTAAACATAACAATTGGTGACGAGTAACAGATCACGAACTTTCACGCAATTATGGCTGCCGTTGGTATCTTTGAGAGATGTGTTGAGGGTGATGATTGGGAAGCCTTCCTTGAGAATCTTGACCAGTACTTCGTGGCCAACGAGCTGGAAAAGGCAGAAACCGCGATCAAGCGCAGAGCAATTCTCCTCACCGTTTGCGGATCCACGATATATGGCCTCATCAAAAATCTGCTAGCACCAATGAAACCAATAGACAAGACATATGAAGAGTTGTGCACGCTGGTTCAGGAACACCTCAAGCCGAACAAGAGCATCTTGATGGCCAGGTATTGCTTTTATACACATCACCGCTCCGAGGGCCAGGACGGGGCGAGCTGTGTCGCTGACCTAAGACGCCTTGCCGGATCGTGCGTATTTGCTAGATTTTTGGGGGAAGTGTTGCGGGACTTTTTCGTGCTTGGAATTGGCCACGAGGTCATTCTTCGCAAACTGCTATCTGCTGAATCCCTAGATCTGAGCAAGGCCATCACGATAGTCCAGGCTTTTATGTCCACGAATGATAACACTAAACAGATATCGTTGCAGCATCGGAACTCACCGGCAAGTACTGTGCATAAAATAACGCCTTCAGTAGGCAGAACTGTGCATGGCAGGGCCTACATGCCCGCAGAGGCCAGATCTAGGATGAGTCAGAGTCTGCCGTGGGGCGTGAATGCGAATTCATTAGCACCGTTTTGGCGCTGCGGGGTTATTCATCGAGCCCATCAATGTTGATTCAAGCACTACATGTGCAAAGGCTGTGGAATAATGGGGCACCTCCAGTGAATGTGCAGACGTACTGCGACTCACCATGTGGCAGAGTCGGCAGAAGATGACCGATCCAGCACGGATCATGCTGAATGAGTAAGAGAGGCAACTCAACCCAAGGCTGAAGAGGAAGTGTATGGGGTACACACCTTCACCACCAAAAGCCCCTCGATAATGCTAAAAGTCAAATTAAATGGCATTCCAGTTTCCATGGAATTGGACATGGGGGCGAGTCAGTCAATTATGAGCCAGATGGCTTTTGAGAAACTGTGGGGCAACAAGGCACAAAGGCCAAAACTAAGTCCGATCCACACCAAGCTGTGCACTTACACCAAAGAGCTCATACCAGTCATTGACTGTGCAGCAGTGAAGGTATCGTACGATGGAGCTGTGCATGATTTACCACCATGGATTGTACCAGGCGATGGCCCAAAGCTGTTCGGCAGAAGCTGGCTAGGAAAGATCCGATGGAACTGGTTCGACATCAAAGCACTGTCTTCGGAGGATGAAGTCTCGTGCGCCCAAGTGCTAAACAAATTCCCGTTATTCGAGCCAGGCATCGGCAACTTCACAGGCGCCAAAGTGAAGATCCGTCTAGTCCCTGATGCATGACCCATTCATCACAAGGCCCAAGCGGCTCCATACATGATGCGACATCGAGCTGGACAGACTTCAACGAAAGGGGATCAACGAGTAGGCCAGTCCAATTGTTCCGGTGTTGAAGAGCAATGGGACGGTCAGAATCTACGGGGTCTACAAGGTAACGATCAACTGAGTCTTGTTACAGGACCAGTACCCACTACCCAAAGCGAATGACTGAAGGAATGCAAAATTCACATGAAAACCCCCCTGTGTTTGGGCTCATTCGAAAGGAAATTTAATTTGGGACTATCTACCGAAAAGTTTGGAACTCTAAAGTGCTTATGGAAGAAACTACGAACTTTAATAGAATTTTGGATTTTAAAAGACAAACTCAAGGCTGTGGACGGACCTACGGAACTAGCAAGAGATAGTCTAATTAAGAAAAGCTACCTGGGTATGAGGACTGAGTTAACCTGTCTGGAAGAATGAGCATTCGAAAATCCTTCCCCCACAAGAGACATCATCACAAAATCACCCACAGGTAGCTACCCATCAAATGGGTCTGGACAACCATTTCAGCATATACATCACAAAGAGGCCCAATCCAGACTGTATGCGAAAGACTAAGCACAAAACGACATTGCAATTACCAAACTAATATTTCAATCTGGAAACAGTTTTCGAACATCAACCCACCAAGACATATCAACTTTTAACGAGCCCGACGAAATATTACAAAGAAGAACCAAGCCCGCCAAAATTATACAAAGAATTTTGAACAGATTTGACGGCAAGATTAGAACACTGAAATCGTATAACTGACCCCTATTTTTAACAGAGGTTAGGTGGTTGCTAGGTAGCTACAAGGCTGCTACTACCTCAGATGACACTTTGACTGACAGACTAGTACCACACTACGCTGTGTCATCAAGACAAGGAGAGAAATCAATGCGACAGTTGTAAACTAACTTCTCCAGCCTCAAAGTCCTGAAGTCCTGAAGGAAGGAAGACCATCTCCATCACAGCAGCGACCGACCACGGTCAACGTGGTATCAAGGGAAAAACAACCGTGATCTACCATTAACTATCAAAAAGGGTTGGTAAGCATAGTCCCTGCATGCCCTGGAGTCGAACCTAGCTAGAATTAGGTATTAGGAGGTGGGAGGTATAATTTACTGTGAACCCCCTTTGAAAGCATTTGGACCAAACCAAATTGCGGTTCACTAACAGCTACGAGCAACCCGAAGAGGACACCACCAACTTCGACCCTCCAACACACACACAGGTGGCAACCGACATCATGGTTGACCACGAAGCCGAATTTACCATCCCTAGCAGCCCGGCAGGGCCAGCTGCCCAGCAGCCCAGTGAAGAACCAATCAACTCACCCACACCTGTATTTGTACTGAGACAATTGACAAGGAAGCAAAAAGCCCCAGATCGTCTCACCCTGTAAATAAGTGTACTATTGAATTTGCGAGGGAGTGATGTTCTTTATTAGAGTGATTTGTGATTTTAAGTTTGACCTTGTACCTTTCCTTATACTGTTCTTTATTAGAGTGATTGTAAGTTTGGCCTTGTATTTTTCTTACTAGAGTAATAAGCCTGTATTACCTGGACTGTAATAAAAACAAAGTTCTTTGCATCAAACCAGTGTCCTTTGCACTTTTGTCACACCCCCGCAAATAAATCCAGAGTACAGAACCCAAGGGAGTGGGAGCGATTCGAACAGCTCAAGTTGGTCAGAAAGGAACCTGACCCCCTCATAAAGAGCACCACCCTCCTTAAATGACCTGTTTGCAACGCTAGCAGGGGCGAAGTCGTTCACGAAGCTGGATCTAACCTCTGCTTACATGATACAGGAGCTGGCTGAATCCTCAAAAAAATTGATGTACATCAACATGCACAGAGGACTGTTCATATACCACAGATGCCCCTTTGGGATTCATTTGGCTGCGGCCATCTTCCAGAGGAACATGGAAAGTCTGCTGAAATCAGTTCCGTGCACCGTGGTGTTCCAAGACGACATCTTGATCACTGGCCGCAACACCACCGAATACTTGAGCAACCTGGAAGAGGTTTTCAAGTGACTGGACAGAGTGGGACTCAGGTTGAAATGCTCTAAGTGTGTTTTCCTGGTGCCAGAGGTTGAATTTCTGGGGAGAAAGATTGCGGCGGACGGCATCAGACCCACGGACTCCAAGACGGAGGCCATCAAGAATGCACCCAGACCACAGAATGTGACGGAGCTGCGTCATTCCTGGGACTCCTCAACTATTTTGGTAACTTTCGTCCGGGGTTGAACACTTTGCTGGAACCGTTGCATTTATTGCTACACAAGGGTGATGACTGGGTTTGGGACAAAGCTCAAGAGGCAGCCTTTAACAAGGCCAGAAACCTGCTATATTCCAACAAGTTACTTGTATTGTATGACCCGTGTAAACGTTTAGTACTAGTTTGTGATGCATCTTCGTACAGGGTCACTTGTGCGTTACAGCAAGCCAATGGGTCAGGAAAACTGCAACCAGTTGTATATGCATCCAGAAGCTTATAGAAACATAGAAAATAGGTGCAGAAATAGGCCAATCGGCTCTTCGAGCCTGCACCACCATTCAATAAGATCATGGTGAGCCCAAACTATATGGAGATTAAAGTCGCCCATGATAACTGCTGTACCTGTAGTGCACGCATCCCTAATTTCTTGTTTGATGCTGTCGCCAACCTCACTACTACTGTTTGGTGGTCTGCACACAACTCCCACTAGCATTTCCTGCCCTTTGATATTCCGCAGCTCCACCCATACAGATTCCACATCATCCAAGCTAATGTTATTCCTTACTATTGCGTTAATTTCCTCTTTAACCATCAACTCTACCCCACCTCCTTTTCCTTTCCGTCTATTCTTCCTGAATGTTGAATACCTCTGGATGTTGAGTTCCCAGCCTTGGTCACCCTGGAGCCATATCTCCGTGATGCCAATTATATCATATTCATTAATTGCAGTTAATTCGTCCACCTTATTCCGAATACTCCTCGCATGGATGCACAGAGCCTTCAGGCTTGTCTTTTTAACACACTTTGCCCTTTTAGAATTTTGCTGCAATGTGGCTCTTTTTGATTTTTGCCTTGGGTTTCTCTGCCCTCCACTTTTACTTTTCTTCTTTCTGTATTTTGCTTCTGCCCCCATTCTACTTCCCTCTGTCTCCCTGCATAGGTTCCCATTCCCCTGCCATATTAGTTTAACGCCTCCCCAACATCACCAGCAAACACTCCCCCTAGGACATTGGTTCTGGTTCTGCCCAGGTGCAGACCGTCCGTTTTGTACTGGTTCCACCTCCCCCAAATAATCGCAGTAGACGGCATCAAACCCACCGACGCCAAGACGGAGGCCATCAAGAATGCACCGAGACCACAGAATGTGACGGAGCTGCGGTCGTTCCTCGGCCTCCTCCTGGTAATTTCCTACCCGGATTAAGCAGTTTTCTAGAACCCCTACATATGCTACTCCACAAGGGAGATGGCTGATAAGTGGGGGGATTCACAAGAAGCTGCCTTTGAGAAATCCAGAAATCGGTTATGTTCAAACAAACTGCTTGTTCTGTATAACCCATGTAAATGATTAGTGCTAGCTTGCGATGCATCATCATGCGGGGTCGGGTGTGTGTTACAACAGACTAATGAATCGGGAATATTGCAATCGGTCGCCTATGCGTCCAGGAGTCTGTCCAAGGCCAAACGGGCCTACAGCATGATTGAAAAAGAAGTGCTGGCATGCGTTTACGGGGTGAAAAAAATGTACCAGTATCAGTTTGGTCTCAAGTTTGAGCTAGAAACTGACCATAAGCTGCTCATAGCGCTCTTCTCAGAGCCTCTGCCCGTATCCAAAGATGGGCGCTCATGCTGTCGGCATACAAATATGTAATCCACCACAGACCAGGAACAGAGAACTGCGCTGATGCTCTTAGTCGGCTACCATTGCCCACCACCGGGGTGGAAATGGCACAGCCTGCAGACTTGCTCTTGGTGATGGATGCATTTGAAAACGAAAAGTCACCCATTGCGGCCTGCCAGATCCGGACCTGGACCAGCCAAGTTCCTTTACTGTGCCTGGTAAAAAACTGTGTCCTCCATGGGAGCTGGTCCAGCATCCCAGCAGAGATGCAGGAAGAGATTAAGCCGTTCCAGCGGCGCAAATACGAAATGTCCTTACAGGCAGACTGCCTTTTGTGGGGTAATCGCGTGGTCTTGCCCAAGAAAGGCAGAAAAATGTTCATATGTGACCTACACAGCACCCACCCAGGCATAGTAATGATGAAAGCCATAGCCAGATCCCATGTGTGGTGGCCCGGCATCGACTCAGATTTAGAGTCATGCGTGCACCAGTGCAACACTTGCTCTCGACGGAGCAATGCACCCAGAGAGGCACTGCTAAGTTTGTGGTCGTGGCCCTCCAAACCGTGGTCTCGGATCCACATTAACTTTGTGGGCCCATTTCTTGGCAAAATGTTCTTGGTTGTTGTGGATGCTTAAGCTAAATGGATTGAATGTGTAATAATGTCTGTAAGCGCGTCCACCGCCACCTTCGAAAACCTACGAGCCACATTTGCCACACATGGCCTACCTGATGGACCGTGTTTCACCAGTGTTGAATTCAAGGAATTCATGACCCGCAATGGGATCAAACACGTCACATCTGCCAGGTTCAAGCCCGCATCCAAAGGCCAGGCAGAACGAGCAGTTCAAACCATCAAGCAAAGCTTGAAATGTCTGTCGGAAGGCTCCCTGCAGACCCGACTGACCCGAGTCCTGCTCAGCTACCGCACCAATCCTCACTTGCTCACCGGCGTTCCTCCAGCCGAGCTGCTCATGAAAAGGGTGCTCTAAACAAACCTCTCTCTTGTCCACCCTGATCTCCATAGTCACGTCGAGGACAGGCAGCATCAACAAAGCATGTACCATGATCGCGCAAACTTGTCACGCGATATTGAGCTCAATGACCCTGTGTTTGTACTCAATTATGGACATGGTCCCAAATGGCTTGCTGACACTGTCATAGCCAAAGAAGGGAGTAAGGTGTTTCAGGTCAAATTGGCCAATGGACTAACGTGCAGAAAGCATTTGGACCAAACCAAATTGCAGTTCACTAACAGCTACGAGCAACCCGAAGAGGACACCACCAACTTCAACCCTCCAACACACACACAGGTGGCAACCGACATCACGGTTGACCACAAAGCCAAACTCACCATCCCTAGCAGCCCGGCAGGGCCAGCTGCCCAGCAGCCCAGTGAAGAACCAATCAACTCACCCACACCTGCATTTGTACTGAGACGATCGACAAGGAAGCGAAAAGCCCCAGATCGTCTCACCCTGTAAGTAAGTGTACTATTGAATTTGCTAGGGAGTGATGTTATGTATGTAACCCTTGGCAACCTGTATCACATCACCACCCGAGGGCCTACCTGTTGGAGTCCCAAGGGATCCCAGCATCCCTTAGGAGCACTGTATATAAGCAGGCCTCCCATGCTGTACCAACACTCTGGAGTTTAATTAAAGGAGCTAAGGTCACACTTATTCATTGCATACAGTACTCAGTTTTATCCTTTATTATGAGCGTAACAATTGGCGACGAGGTAATGAACAACTATGCGAAAATGTAAAGAACTGTTGGTATCCTGGAGAAATTCTCAGAAGGGGGTGATTGGGATGCCTTCCATGGAGAGATTTGATCAATATTTCATGGCCAACGAGCTGGAAGGGGACGAGAATGCTGCCAAAAAAAGGGCGATCCTCCTTACCGTCTGTGGGGCAACAACTTATGGCCTCATGAAGAATCTTCTAGCTCCGGTGAAACCAACAACCAAATCCTATGAAGAATTGTGTACGCTGGTCCAGGAGCACCTAAATCCGAAGGAAAACGTTTTGATGGCGCAGTATCGGTTCTACACATGTCAACGGTCGGAGGGCCAGGAAGTGGCGAGCTACGTCGCCGAACTAAGGTGCCTTGCAGCACATCACGAATTCGGTGGATTCCTTGAACAAATGCTAAGAGACTTTTTTGTGCTTGGCATTAGCCATGAGGTTATCCTTTGCAAACTATTGACTGTCGAATCTGAGCAAAGCCATAACGATAGCCCAGGCATTTATATCCACCAGCGATAACACCAAACAAATTTTGCAGCATAAAGTGGTTTCGGCTAGTACTATGCACAAAGTAACATCAGTTTCAAGCAGGAATGCATATGGCAGAACGTACATGCCAGCTGCTGCACGACCTCAGATGACCCAGAGGATGTTTCCCCTCGTGGGGAAATCTACAACTAGGGGGCATAGTTTCAGAATAAGGGGCCACCCATTTAAGACGGAGATGAGGAGGAATTTCTTCTCTCAGAGGGTCGTGAATCTTTGGAATTCTCTATCCCAAAGAGCTGCAGAGGCTGAGTCATTGAATATATTTAAGGTAGAGATTTTTGAACGACAGTGGTGTCCAGGGTTATGGGGAACAGGCAGGAAAGTGGAGCTGAGGCCAGGATCAGATCAACCATGATCTTATTGAATTCCGGAGCAAGCTCAAGGGGCCAAATAGCCTACTCTTGCTCCTATTTCTTATGTTCTTATTCTCTTCTCTCTTAGGCAGTCCCTCAGAGTCGAGGAAGACATAGGGATGGGTAATAAATGCTGGTGATGGTGACATCGCAGGAAGTAAAAAAAAAACGTTTCAGCGCAAATTACATTCAGGACAACTCGAATTTCCATCATCTTTTGCGTTAGTTTAAAAAACATTACGTTCGAAGTAGGCCCCACCCATAAAACTGGCTACACCCCACGGTGAATTAATCACCTTTGGGAGCTTCTGCTGATTCTGCTCATTTGCAGGCCTTCGAAGAGGCTCTAAACATTAAACTGGTTCTTTTGGGCACTAATAAGAATGTTATAAAAGCCGGAGGGAGGTCACCAGGGGGTGCTAAGGTGATTTTAGGGCTCGGGGGGGGCAGGGAGGGGGGATTAGGCGGGGGTGGAGTTTGATTGATTGGGGGCAGGTGGATGATTGGGGTGGGGTGGGGCAGAAAGCATCTGGTGGCCGCTGGTGCATAGAGGGGAGGGGAGGCAGAAAACATCAGAAGCGACCTGAGGATTATCATTGGGGGGGGGGTGCGGAGTGGCAGGAAGGCGGTCAAGGGTCGGGGTGAGGGGGGGATATCGGAGGCTTCGTGGGGAGGGAGTGTCCATCCTTCCCACTGTAAGGGGAGCTAGGGGAGCTTGGGGTGTGGGTTCGAATCCACACTCCCCTGGGGTTCTGTACGTGCGATTTATGAGGATGGGTGAGTAATGAGGCACCAGACACAGTGGGTAAGAGTACAAAATGACTAATGTTGTTTATTTAGAATAGCAAACACAAAGATAGAGGGCATAGGAAGAGGTCATAAAATAGCAGTAATGGCAAAATCTCATTCAACAGCCCGAAAAATCTCGCAACAGGGAAAGGGAAAACAAGAGGTTAAAACATCCCACTCACACACAACCACAGCTCCCACTCCCACCCTTCCTACCAATTCCTATCCTAAATTGAGTCTGTGAGGGGGTTTGGGCTCTATTCACAATCCTATCAACTCCGGGGTTCTGTAGCACTTATTTCAGCTCAGGGTCCCTCTGGGGTGGGTTTTCTGTTGTTCGGTTTTCCTCTTCGATGTTGCGTCGGTTTCTTCTGTCTGCCTCTCGGTTATCGTCAGACTACAGCTGTGAATCCAGGTTATTGAACCAGGTGTCCAGGTCTGCACAGCTCTGCGTGCCCCAGCCTGATGCTTTGGCTATTCTCACCCTGTCCAGTGTGTTCAGAGCTAACAGCAGCACCTGCTGCCACTTACCAACCAGGAGGTTGGCTCGTGGGTTTTTAGTCTCGGCCAAAATCAAAGTTTGCAAAACTCTCTCAGCTCCTCCGCCACCTGCCCCCCCAGCAGCCAGCAGCCAGCAGCCCTTTCAGGAACTGACCCCAAACTGTTTTTCTCCACAACTCCTGCGTCTTTTCCTCTCCACACCTTTCCTCCCCTGTGAACTCTGCCCACAACTCTTTTTGGTCCTCAACTCCTTTTTGGTCCACCACACTTTCCTGGTGGTTCTGTGTCCTATATTTGTATTCAATTCAGTTCTGGTCTTTTCGTGCTCAAACCCAGTGGGTGGTCCATTGTGTAAGTTTGGGCGGGGAGATAGCTTTGAATATTTAATCAGAAGATGTCACAGGTACACGCAGGTGTGAGGACCAGGGTATTGTTATGGGGCACATAGGTGCCTGAAAGTCTGTGGGTCCTTTGTTCTCGTCCTGGGAGTCAGTGGGCCATTCCTGCAGTGATTCATAGTTTTGATTCAGAGCTATTGTCCATATTAATTAGGTAGATAATGGCCCACATTCATAGTTTGATTTGGGGGGGAAGTCATTTTCAAACTGGGCCGGGGAGTCCTTATTGGTTGAAGATTTCCCCACTTCAGGCCCGACTCGACCCCTGATTGGTCTGCCAGAATCCACTTTTCCCCCATTGGCCAGTGCCTCGGTCTGGCTTGTGAGCCAGACTCCACAATGTCTGTATCCGCCCACATGTTTTCCCAGCCTGCTTTTACTTGGCCAAAAAAATGTTCATTTAGTGTATGGAATGATCCCATGTTAGTTTTCTTGTCCTTACGGTGTTTCAAATGCGGCCGTGGATTTTCGAACCTTACACCGCCTCCTGTAAAACAAGAAGTGGGTGGGTTGGGGTTGGGTTCAGATTTGTAACACTTTAATTTCTCACCTGACCCATCAAGAGAAGGAAGGGAAAAAAGTAAAGTAAAGAGAAAATCACAACACCAACTTGCATTTTCATAGCACCTATAACACAGTAAAGCGTCCACAGCACTTCACAGTAGCGTTATCAAATATAATTTGACACCGAGCGACATAAGGAGATATTAGGACAGATGACCAAAAGTTTGGGCAAAGATACAGGTTTTAAGGAACACCTTAGGAGAGGAGAGGAGAGGAAGAGAGATGGGTGCCTCAGGCAGCTGAAGGCACTGCAGCCAATGGCAGAGCAATCAAAATCTGGGACATGCAAGAGGCCAGAATTGGAGGAGTGCAGAGGGCTCAATGGGTTGTCGGGCTGGAGGAGATTACAGAGATAGAGAGGGATTCGAAAACAAGGATGAGTAATTTTAAATCGCCCGGGGGCCAATACAAGTCAGCGAGCACTGGGGTAATGGCTGAAGGGACTTGGTGCAAGTTAGGATATGGTCAGCAGAGTTTTGGATGAGCTCAAGTTTACAGAGAGTGCAGGGTGGACGGCAGGCCAGGAGAGCATTGGAATAGCCAAGTCGAGAAATGACAAAGACACAGATGAGTCATACAGGCATGGAAAGACACACATAGTGACAGATATACACACACAAAGGGCTCGATTATTCCTACCGGGTCAGGAGTGAGGCAGGCGACCTTGGGGTGGCTTCCAGTCCCACTGCTGCCTCCATGCCAAATTCTCCCAGGACTTTCCCCTGAATGGGCTTGTTAAATCCGCCCAGCGAGATTTCTGACCAATTTGAAGCAGGTCAATGACTGTCATCAATCTGTTTTCTTAAAGGGGCCATATCCACATTAATTTTGACATTTGTACTGTCAGTGTTCTGGAGCATTGAGGTGCTGCAAACACTGACAAGCACTGCACAAAGGTGCATGGCTGCACCCAAGCTCTCCCTTGATTCCTTCAATATGTTTACGGACTCACAGTATGCACGCATACAAAAGTCCCCATTGTTCAGAAATAATGTTAAAACCTGTCAATTGTTGTTAGGCAATAACAATGCTTCACACTATTGTGGTTAGTACACCCACAGCATGGCACTATCTCCATGGAAACACACAAAACATTATGGGGCCGAAATTGCCCCTTTTTTGGCGGTAACGGGGCGGAAATGAGTTTCCGTCCAGTCAGGGCGAACTCTCCAACGATCGGGACATTGCCCTCCTGATCTCTTAAGGCGGAAAAGGTATCCGCCGCGCTCCTGTGCAAACGCCGGTAGTGACATCATTGGAGTGCGCACCACCTGGTCCCCGCCCGGAAGCGACATTGTCCCCACCCCATCGATTGGGGCATTAATTCAGTAAATAATCGAATGACTGCTTGTCAGTGCCCCCAACAGCTTCGCACGGTGGGAATCTGCCCGAGGCTGGGCAGCACGTATGCCTTTAAAGGGGCGGGCATATCGTCGCAGCCAACATTTTATTTTAATTGTCAACTCTGCAATCGGTCCAACAATGGCGGCCACAACTTCGGCCGGGCCACCAACAGACAACCCGGTGCCCCTCTTGGGTGCTGGCCCACTGGCCCGGCCAAAGCCCTCCCTGGTGGCCCAGTGGGCACCAAGCAGGCCTCGCAGCGTCCCTCCCCTTTAAGCGAAGGTTCGGGCCATTGCTTGCATCAGTGCGACACGGCACGTCCGCACCACGCTGACATCATTAGCATTGCACTGACATGATCAGCGCGTGCTGATGACACCACCTGCCTTCCGCCCTGCTCCCGACTCAAACACCGCCTCAATGATTTTTTAGAAGAAAAGAGGGCAGTTTCCCTCTATTCGCCATCCCATCGATTGGGGCAGTAATTCAGCAAATAATTCTCATTATCTGCCCTAAACAGGGCAGAGGGCAATTTCGGCCCCTATATGTGAACAACAACCTCACCATGAAATAACTTACTCATTTTGCCTTCTCATCAGAAGGCTACTATGTACTAGCAGAAGGTCATAAGAACAAACCTGCATTTAAATAATACCATTCATATCCTCAGCATGTCCCAAACACTTCACAGCCAATCGATTACCTTTGAATGGTAATCACTGTTGTTTCCTAAATAAACATGGAAGTTAATTTTCTACATTGAGGTCCCAAACACCAAATAAAATAAAGGCCAGTTAATCTGGTTTATTGGTATTGCTGGCCAGGACACATAAGGAGGCAATAAAAAGCAATTTAGAAGTTAAAATGTGAATACAAAATTATATATATTCTTCCCAAAGCTAAATCATTATGCATGGCTTCCAGGGTGCAGCCATATCTTAGAAGCATCATGCATTCCCCATTTATTCCAGGGTGAAGATAAATTTGATGGTTGGCTACTCAGGTCATCATCTTGAGGATTGTTCTCCTAACACTGACATAAAAGCTTTTTGCCCCCGCAATGCCCTTTCAAGACACAGGATCATCACCGAGCAGGCATTTAGCAATCTCCCTCCATTTCTCTCAGAGATGTCACACTCTACAGCTGGAATGGCCCCACACTCTGCCATTTATATCAGTTAAGTGGTGCCTCAGTTAGTTGAACAGTTTTCCAATTGGCAACAAAGTTAAACACACTGAATACATCCAAGCTTCCAGAAAACATATCCAGAAAGTTGAGTGTTCATGTCAATGCATTAAAAAATGAACAAAAGTTTTAACTTCTATTTAATGCACCTATGTTAGAGTTATATACATCATTGAGAAACCAAAATCAATATTAACTGTAATGTTCTTCACTCACCTCTGTCGTAAAAGGGCATTGCGAACATTCAGCTCCTTACCTTGGTAATCAGACCAGATTGGAATCACCTGATGTAATATATATATATATA
Organism: Pristiophorus japonicus; assembly: GCF_044704955.1. NCBI lineage: Eukaryota > Metazoa > Chordata > Chondrichthyes > Pristiophoridae > Pristiophorus > Pristiophorus japonicus. The sequence continues at coordinate 82,322,456 of NC_091980.1, forward strand.
TATATAAAAAAACGTCTTTTTAGAAAAGGAACTGACTGTGTTTTTTGAGGACTGTAAGCTATTTGCGGTTTGTACACCTGTTTACAAATACACTACTAATTTAAAGGGAGCTTTGATCCTTATCGAAGATGTGTGAACACTTCTAGTTAGCTGGCTCATTGAGCTGCAAGGAATTGATCAATAGAAGGCATGAATGCCTGTACATTTCACAAACTGGGAACCAATCGGTAAAGCAGAAAAGCTATCCTCAGATCCCCTCTGTGTTCTAAAAATGTCATTTTTAAATAAAATATTAAACAAAAGCCTTGCAGGCCTGAAAACCCTCTCTGTAACATTTGCAAGAGCATAACAAAGATAAAGAAAGTTACCTGTGCTACTTCCATATCTACTTGGCAACATTTTATGCTTTTATTTAATCTCCATATAGCGGAGCAGTCTTTATTTCTTCCTAAATCATTTTTTTACATTTTCTATTATGTACTTTATTAAACCTGTTTATTATTAGAAATTCTGCTGCTAACCTGTTTTATACACAGAAATCTCATAATCTATAATCAAATGACAAACAAAAAGAATTTAAGAAACATAAATAAGTCACTGTTATAATGTAAGAAACACGGCAGCCAATTTGCACACAGCAAGCTCCCACAAACAGCAATATAAATGACTAGATCATTTGTTTTAGGTGCTGGTTAAGGAATCAATCTTGGTCAGGACACCAGGAGAATTCCCCAGCTCTTCTTCGAATAGTGAAAAACTTGAGTTTTTCCCTGTGTCCATTTGCGTGCACATTTTGGCTGCCGCTTTGGACCCAAGCCATTCACTTCTATTTCCACTTCTTTCTCCCGCTTTTTCTTTTCTCTCTCTCCCTCCATGACCAGTCTCTCCTGTCCTCATGCCACCTTTCGTCTCTCCTCTCTCGGATACTCTGTCCTCCCAAATACCTACCCCAACCCTTCATTACTCTTCGACCTATTTACTCTCCTGCCGCTGTTCCAGGCTCGACTCCCTCTTAGATAAGCCTACAGTTTCCTTCTGTGCCTCTCTTGGCATTCTCCAAAGGGCCCACTGTGGCACTCATTGCTGTCTCCTCACGAGTAGCAACCCCAACTGTCCCATCTTACTCTCTCACCGACCTTGCTGCCCAGGTTGCCCGTGGAGGGCTAATCTTGCCAAACACCTCCCGGTCCAACTCATCTCTCCAAATGTTGACTCTGTGGATGCTGACAGTGCATCAACCATCATCGACCGTCTCCGCATCTCCCTCCAGAATGTCCGTACGCTTGAAAACAAGGCCCTTGCCATCCATGAGCTTATTGTGGATGATTGCATCAACATCATGACCTTGATAGAAACTTGGCTGAGGGGGTGATGACACCTTACCTACATTCCACCACTTGCCTCGCTCAGACTGGCATGGTGGTGTTGTGGCTCTTATCAACAAATGATGCCATGGTCTGTCCCCCTACTCCTCCTCACTTTCTCCTCCTTTGAACATCTCACATTGTTCCACCCCTCTCACATCTGATTTAAAATTCTCGTTCTCCATCACCCACCCAAGTACCATAAAAATTTTAGCACCAAGATATCTTCACTGTTTTTCTCCTTCAGCCTCTGCACCGAGTGACTTCTCATCCTCAGTGATTTCAACCTCCATCTCAATTCATCATGCTCTCTCTCCTCTGCATTCACTACCCTCCTATCTTCCCTTAGTCGCTCCCTCCATGTGAACTCCCCAACCTATATTCATGGCCATCCCCTTGACCTTGCCATCTCTTGTGGCCTCGCTATTCCTACTGTGTCAATTGCAGATAAGGCCATCTCTGACCATTTCCTTGCATCACTCTCCATCCGCACCCCCCTTCCCCCACCAACCCTATCTCCTTCTGCCTCTGTCCCTGCAAAAAACTCTCTCCTGACTCTCTTACAACTGCACTTATCAACTCCAAACTGTCCAGCCTTTGACCCTCCATTCTCCAAGACATTTCTGCAGCCACCGATTTGCTCACCACCACCTTTGATGCCCTAAAACCATTACTCACTCTCACCCTGGCCACTCCCCCTGGTACGGCCCTCATCTTCATCCCTCAAGTCCAAGGGGCACAGACTTGATCAGATGTGGCAGACAACTGATTTAGCCATTCACCGCTAGATCTGGCTGGACCACATAAAGCATTGTCGGGTCCTACTCTTATCTGTCAAAACTGCTCACTATTCCAGGAATGCAACGATAACCCCCGGCTACTATTCTCTACCGCTAACTGTCTTCTTAAACCCCTCTCTCCTGTCTTTACAACACTCACCTGCAACAACAAGTGAGAGGAGCTCATGGACTCCTTTGTCTCAAAGATTGAGACCATCCAATCAGCTGCCTCTCCCAGTTCCCTTCCTTCCCCTAATCCACTGGGCCAAACTTCCACTGAGGTTCTCCTCTTCCCTAGCCCTGAACTCGCATCTCCCTCCAGTTTCTCTCTGATCTTCCCTCTTGACCTCTCCACGCTCATCTTGTCCAAGAGACCCACTTCCTGCTCCCTCGACCCTATTCCTACTGAATTGCTGACCACCCAACTTCCTTTTCTGGCTCCCATGTTAGCCGACATTGCTAATGGTTCTCTCTCCTCGGGTACTGCCCCCTATCCTGCAAATCTGCCGTCATCTCTCCTCTCAAAAAATCAACTCTTGACCCCACTGTGCTTGCAAGTTAAGACCCCATCTCCAAACTCCCTTTCCTCTCCAAAGTCCTTGAACATGTTGTCACCTCCCAAATCCGTGTCCATCTTTCCCAGAACTCTAGATTTGAATCCCTTCAATCTGGTTTCTGCCCCTGCCACAGTACCAAAACGGCTCTCATCAAAGCCACAACTGGCATTCTTTGTGACTGTGACAAAGGTAAACTATCCTTCCTCATCTTTCTTGATCTGTCTGCAGCCTTTGGCACGGTTGCCCACTCCATCCTCCTCCAACGCATCTCCCCCATCGTCCAGCTGGATGGGAATGCACTCGCCAGGTTCCATTCTTATCTATCTAATCATAGCCAGAAAATCACCTGCAATGGCTTCTCTTCCTATTCCCACATTGTTATCTCAGGTGTCCCTCAAGATCTATCCTTGGACACCTCCTATTTCTCATCTATATGCTGCCCCTTGGCAACATCATCCGAAAACATAGCATCAGTTTCCACATGTACACTGATGACACACAGCTTTACCTCACCATCACTTCTCTCGACCCCTCCACTCTCTCTAAATTGTCAGATTGCTTGTCCGACATCCAGCACTGGATGAGCAAATATTTTTGCCAATTAAATATTGAGAAGACTTTGGTCCCCGCCACAAACTGCGCTCCTGAGCCACTGACTCCATCACTCTCCCTAGCATCTGTCTGATGCTGAACCAGACTGTTCGGAACTTTGGTATCATATTTGACCCTGAAATTAGCTTTTGACCACATATCCACTGCAAAACTAAACCCACCTATTTCCATCTCTGTAACATCGCCCGTCTCCGCCCTTGCTTCAGCTCATCTGCTGCTGAAACCCTCATTCATGACTTTGTTACCTCTAGACTTGACTACTCCAACGCACTTCTGGAATGCCTCCCACATTCCACCCTACCTAAACTTGCGGTCTTCCAAAATTCGGCAGCCCGTGTCCTAACTCACACCAAGCCCCATTAACTCATCACCCCTTTGCTCTCTGACCTACATTGACTCCCGGTTAAGCATAGCCTTGATTTCAAATCCATCCATGGCCTTGCCCCTCCCTATCTCTGTAATCTCGTTCAGCCTCATGAATACGTGGCTTGAGAAGTGGTGCAGAAGGGAGGGATTCAAATTCCTGGGACATTGGAACCGGTTCTGGGAGCTGGGACCAGTACAAACCGGAAGGTCTGCACCTAGGCAGGACTGGAACCAATGTCCTACAAGGAGTGTTTGCGAGTGCTGTTGGGGAGGATGGGGGGGGGGGGTTGGGAACCTATGCAGGGAGACAGAGGGAAATAAAATGGAGGCAGAAGCAAAAGATAGAAAGGAGAATAGTAAAAGTGGAGGGCAGAGAAACCCAATGCAAAAAATAAAAAGGGCCACATTACAGCAAAATTCTAAAGGGGCAAAGTGTGTTAAAAAGGTAAGCCTGAAGGCTCTGTGCCTCAATGCGAGGAGTATTCAGAATAAGGTGGATGAATTAACTGCACAGATAGCAGTTAACGGATATGATGTAATTGGCATCATGGAGACATGGCTCCAGGGTGACCAAGGCTGGGAACTCAACATCTAGGGGTATTCAACATTTAGGAAGGATAGACAGAGAGGAAAAGGAGGCGGGGTGGCATTGCTGGTTAAAGAGGAAATTAATGCAATAGTAAGGAGGGACACTAGCTTGGATGATGTGGAATCGGTATGGGTGGAGCTGCGGAATACCAAAATGCAGAAAACGCAAGTGGGAGTTGTGTACAGACCACCAAACACTAGTAGTGAGGTTGGCGACAGCATCAAACAAGAAATAAGGGATGCGTGCAATAAAGGTACAGCAGTTATCATGGGCGACTTTAATCTCCATATAGATTGGGCTAACCAAACTGGTAGCAATACGGTGGAGGAGGATTTCCTGGAGTGTATTAGGGATGGTTTTCGAGACCAATATGTCGAAGAACCAAATAGAGGGCTGGCCATCCTAGACTGGGTGATGTGTAATGAGAAGGGACTAATTGACAAAATTGTTGTGCGAGGCCCCTTGGGGAAGAGTGACCATAATATGGTAGAATTCTTTATTAAGATGGAGAGTGACACAGTTAAGTCAGAAACTAGGGTCCTGAACTTAAGGAAAGGTAACTTTGACGGTATGAGGCGTGAATTGGCGAGAATAGACTGGCAAATGATACTTAAAGGGTTGATGGTGGATAGGCAATGGCAAACATTTAAAGATCACATGGATGAACTTCAACAATTGTACATCCCTGTCTGGAGTAAAAATAAAATGGGGAAGGTGACTCAACTGTGGCTAACAAGGGAAATTAAGGATAGTGTTAAATCCAAGGAAGAGGCATATAACTTGGCCAGAAAAAGCAGCAAACCTAAGGACTGGGAGAAATTTAGAATTCAGCAGAGGGGACTAAGGGTTTAATTAAGAGGGGTAAAATAGAGTACGAGAGGAAGCTTGCAGGGAACATAAAAACAGACTGCAAAAACTTCTATAGATATGTGAAGAGAAAAGGATTAGTGAAGACAAACGTAGGTCCCTTGCAGTCAGATTCAGGTGAATTTATAATGGGGAACAAAGAAATGTCAGACCAATTGAACAAATACTTTCGTTCTGTCTCCACGAAGGAAGACACAAATAACCTTCCGGATGTACTAGGGGACCGAGGGTCTAGAGAGAAGGAGGAACTGAAGGATATCCTTATTAGACGGGAAATTGTGTTAGGGAAATTGATGGGATTGTAGGCCGATAAATCCCCGGGGCCTGATAGTCTGCATCCCAGAGTACTTAAGGAAGTGATCCTGGAAATAAGGGATGCATTGGTGATCATTTTCCAACAGTCTATCGACTCTGGATCAGTTCCTGTGGACTGGAGGATAGCTAATGTAACACCACTTTGTAAAAAAGGAGGGAGAGAGAAAACGGTTAATTATCAACTGGTTAGCCTGACATCAGTAGTGAGGAAAATGTTGGAATCAATCATTAAGGATGAAATAGCAGCGCATTTGGAAAGCAGTGACAGGATTGGTCCAAGTAAGCATGGATTTATGAAAGGGAAATCATGCTTGACGAATCTTCTGTAAATTTTTGAGGATGTAACTAGCAGAGTGGACAAGGGAAAACCAGTGGATGTGGTGTATGTAGACGCTCAAAAGGCTGTTGACAAGGTCCCACACAAGAGATTGGTGTGCAAAATCAAAGCACATGGTATTGGGGGTAATGTACAGACATGGATAGAGAACTGGCAGACAGGAAGCAGAGAGTCAGGATAAACGGGTCCTTTTCAGAATGGCAGGCAGTGACTAGTGGAGTGTCGCAGGGCTCAGTGCTGGGACCCCAGCACTTTACAATATACATCAATGATTTAGATGAAGGAATTGAGTGCAATATCTCCAAGTTTGCAGATGACACTAAACTTAGTGGCGGTGTGAGCCGTGAGGAGGACGCTAAGAGGCTGCAGGGTGATTTGGACAGGTTAGGTGAGTGGGCAAATGCATGGCAGATGCAGTATAATGTGGATAAATGTGAGGTTATCCACTTTGGGGGCAAAAACTCGAAGGCAGAATTTTATCTGAATGGCGGCAGATTAGGAAAAGGGGAGGTGCAACGAGATCTGGGTGTCATGGTTCATTAGTCATTGAAAGTTGGCATGTAGGTACAGCAGGCAGTGAAGAAGGCAAATGGTATGTATTGTGTTCCTAACTCAGATAAGACTGCACACAGGGAGATTAAAATAACAGTGACCTCAGTCTTTATTAAGACACCCCAGAGTGAAGAACAGGTCTTAGTGGCAGGCTTATATACATTGCTCCCAAGGGATGCTGGGATCCATTGGGACTTCAGGGGATTCGCTCCCTGGTGACAGAACATGAGAGTGCATGCTTTACAGATACACAACATCACTCCCCGCAAAATCAAAGTGAAAATTACTTATAAGGTGAGGCGATCGGGAGCCTTTCTTTCACTGGTGGACCGCCTCGGTACAAATGTCTGTTCTGGTGTGTTGGCTGTGCCCTCGTTGGGCTGGCATGTTGTTGGCCCTGCAGGGCTGCTGGGTGAGCCTGGCCTTGCTGGGCTGTTGGGCGTGATGGGTTCGATTTCCTGGTCCGGGGTGGTGCCGTTGATCCTTTGGGTGTGTGTTGTGGGCTCGAAAAAGGTGGTGTCTGCTGTGGGTTGTTCAGGGCAGTCTGTGAACCGCAGCCTTGTTTGGTCCAGGTGCTTTTTGCAAATTTGTCCATTGTCTAGTTTGACGACAAACACCCTACTCCCTTCTTTAGCTATCATCGTGCCCGTGATCCACTTGGGACCATGTCCATAGTTTAGCACATAAACAGGGTCATTCAGATCAATTTCCCATGACACAGTGGCATGAACATCGTTTACATTTTGTTGCTGCCGCCTGCTCTCTACCTGATCATGCAGGTCGGGGTGAAAGTCTGTTTTTGAGTCTCCTTTTCATGAGTAGCTCAGCTGGGGGCACCCCTGTGAGTGAGTGGGGTCTCGTGCGATAGCTGAGCAGTACTCGGGACAGGCGGGTTTGGAGTGAGCCTTCTGTAACTCGTTTAAGGCTCTCTTTGATTGTTTGTACTGTCCGCTCTGCCTGCCCATTCGATTTAACCGGGGCCGAGGTGACATGTTTGCGGGTCATGAATTCTTTAAATTCGGCACTGGTGAAACATGGCCCGTTGTCACTGACCAGTATGTCAGGCAGGCCGTGGATGGCAAACATGGCCCTCAGGCTTTCAATGGTGGTGGTGGCAGTGCTTCCCGAAATTATTTCACATTCAATCCATTTTGAAAAAGTATCTACCACCACCAGGAACATTTTACCGAGAAACGGGCCCACATAGTCGACATGGATCCTTGACCATGGTCTGGAGGGCCAGGACCACAAACTTAGTGGTGCCTCTCTGGGCGCGTTGCTCAACTGAGCACACACGCTGCATTGCCGTACACAGGACTCTAAGTCAGAGTCGATACCGGGCCACCACACGTGGGATCTGGCTATTGCTTTCGTCATTACTATACCCTGGTGTGCGCTGTGGAGATCCGAGATGAAGGTCTCCCTGCCCTTTTTGGGTAGCACTACGCGATTACCCCACAACAGGCAGTCAGCCTGAATGGACAGCTCGTCCGTTCGCAGCTGGAACGGCTTGATTGGCTCTTGCATTTCAATGGGGATGCTAGCCCAGCTCCCATGCAGTACACAGTTTTTTACGAGGGATAGCAGAAGATCTTGGCTGGTCCAAGTCCTAATCTGGCGGGCCATGACAGGTGATTTATCATTTTCAAACGCTTCCATGACCATCAACAAGTCTGCGGGCTGTGCCACCATCAAAGGTTTGCAGGCTGCGCCATTTCCACCCCCGTGGTGGGCAATGGTAGCCGACTGAGAGCATCCGCACAGCTCTCGGTGCCTGGCCTGTGGCAGATGGTAAAGTTATACGCTGATAGTGCGAGTGCCCACCTTTGTATGCGGGCTGAGGCATTAGTATTTATCCCCTTGTTTTCAGCGAACAGGGATATGAGGGGCTTGTGATTGGTTTCCAGCTCAAATTTGAGGCCAAACAGGTACTGATGCATTTTCTTTACCCCGAACACACACACTAATGCCTCTTTCTCAATCATGTTGTAGGCCCTCTTAGCCTTCGACAAGCTCCTGGAGGCATAGGCGACAGGTTGCAACTTCCCTGCAACATTAGCTTGTTGTAATACACACCCGACTCCGTACGACGACGCATCGCATGCTAGCACAAGTCTTTTACACGGGTTATACAATACAAGCAGCTTGTTGGAGCATAAAATGTTTCTGGCTTTCTCAAAAGCAATTACTTGTTTTTTTCCCCATACCCAGTTCTCACCTTTATGCAATAACACATGTAGGGGCTATAAGAGGATGCTTTACCCCGGTAGGAAGTGACCAAAATAGTTGAGGAGTCCCAGGAACGACCTCAGCTCCATGACGTTCTGTGGCCTGGGCGCATTCCTGATAGCCTCTGTCTTGGCGCCTGTGGGCCGAATGCCGTCCGCCGCAATCTTTCCACCCAAAAACTCCACTTCTGTTGCCATGAGGACGGATTTCGACCTCATCAGGCGCAGCCCTACACGATCCAGTCGCTGGAGGACCTCCTCCAGGCTTTGTCGGTGCTCGACGGTGTCCCGACCCGTGATCAATATGTTGTCCTGAAAAACCACCGTGTGTGGTACCGACTTGAGTAGGCTTTCCATGTTTTACTGGAAGATCGCTGCAGCTGACCGAATTCCAAATGGGCATCTGTTGTAGATGAACAGTCCCTTGTGCGTGTTGATGCAGGTGAGGCCCTTCGAAGACTCTGCCAGCTCCTGCGTCGAAGGCCGAAGTCAGGTCGAGCTTGGTGAACGTCTTGCCTCCTGCCAGTGTCGCAAATAGGTCATCTGCTTTAGGTAGCGGGTCCTGTAGCGAGAAACGATTAATAGTTACTTTATAATCGCCGCAAATCCTAACCGTGCCATCACTTTTGAGTACTGGAAGAATCGGGCTGGCCCACTCGCTGAATTCCACTGGAGAGATGATGCCCTCGCGTTGCCTCACTGTCCAGCTCGATTTCCACTCTCTCCCTCATCATGTGAGATACCGCTCGCACCTTGTGGTGAATGGGTCGTGCCTCTAGGAAGTTTCCAATGCCTGGCTCAAAAAAGGAAGGAAATTTGTTATGAACCTGGGTACATGAGGCCTCATCGACATGTGATAGCGCTCGGATGTCATCCCAGTTCCAGCGGATTTTGCCCAGCCAGCTCCTTCCAAGCAGTGTGGGGCCATCGCCTGGGACAATCCAGAGTGGCAGTTCATGCACCGTGCCCTCGTAGGTGACCTTGACCATGGTGCTGCCCAGGACAGTGATAAGCTCTTTGGTGTATGTTGTCAGTTTCATGTGGATGGGGCTCAGGGCTAATCTGAGTGCCTTGTTGCACAACAGTCTCTCAAACTTCTTTTTATTCATGATGGATTGGCTAGCACCAGTATCCAGTTCCATGGCTACGGGTAAGCCATTCAATTTTACATTTAGCATTATAGGTGGACATTTTGTCAAAAATGTGTGCATCCCGTGTACTTCAGCATCTGCCTCCTCTCTCTGAGACTCAAAATTGCTTTGATCCACCATGGACCGATCTTCCTCTGCCATGTGGTGGTTAGCAGGTTTTGCGGAGCTTGCAGCTCGTATGCAAGCTCATTGGAGGTGCCCCATTGTTCCACAGCTCTTGGAAACATACCCTTTGAAGCAGCATGACTAAGCTGAATGGAAGCCTCAACAATGCCAACAAGGTGTGAATTGCCTGGCATTCATCCTTTGTTGTGGACTCTGAGTCATCTGTGTTACCTGAGGCTTGCTGGCAGTTACAGACTCGTAGTTTCTGCCCTGTACATTTCTGCTCGCAAACACAGCTCCAGTTAATTGATAAACATTGCTAGCACTTGTGTGCTGAGAGATTTGTTTGGTGTTATCACTGGTGAACATAAACGCCTGTGCTATCGCAATGGCCTTACTGAGAGTCGGTGTCTCTACAGTCAAAAGTTTTCGTAGGATGGTCTCATGGCCAATGCCCAGTACAAAAACGTCTCTGAGCATTTGCTCCAGGTAGCCATCAAACTCATATTGGCCTGCAAATCGCCTTAGTTCAGCGACGTAGCTCGCCACTTCCTGACCTTCAGATCGTTGGCACATGTAGAACCGATAACTCGCCATCAGCACGCTCTCCCTCAAGTTAAGATGCTCCCGAACCACTGTACACAGCTCCTCATATGACTCATCTGTGGGTTTCACTGGAGCCAGAAGATTCTTCATGAGGCTGTAGGCCGGTGCCCCACAGACCGTGAGGAGGACCGCTCTCCTTTTTGCAGCACTTCCTTCTCTGTCCAGCTCGTTGGCTACAAAGTACTAGTCTAGCCATTCGACATAGGCTTCCCAGTCCTCACCCTCTGAGAAATTCTCCAGGATGCCCAGTTTGCTGCATGTTTGCGTTGAATTCGTATACTCGTCACCAGTTATTGTGTTCCTAATACAACTGAGACTGCACACAGGGAGGTTAAAGTAACAGTGACCTCAGTCTTTATTAAGACACTCCAAAGTTAGGAACAGGCCTTAGGGGCCGGCTTATATACAGTGCTCCCAAGGGATGCTGGGATCTCTTGGGACTTCAGGGAATGCACTCCCTGGTGGTGGAACATGGGAGTGCATGCTTTACAGATACACAACAGCCTTCATAGCTAGGGGCTTTGAGTATAGAAGCAGGAAGGTCTTACTGCATTTATACAGGGCCTTGGTGAGACCTCACCTGGAATATTGTGTTCAGTTTTGATCTCCTAATCTGAGGAAGGACATTCTTGCTATTGAGGGAGTGCAGCGAAGGTTCACCAAACTGATTCCAGGGATGGCAGTACTGACATATGAGGAGAGACTGGATCAACTGGTCCTTTATACACTGAAGTTTAGAAGAATGAGAGGGTATCTCATAGAAACGTATAAGATTCTGACGGGATTGGACATGTTAGATGCGGGAAGAATGTTCCCGATGTTGGGAAAGTCCAGAACCGGGGACACAGTCTTAGGATAAGGGGTAGGCCATTTAGGACTGAGATGAGGAGAGTTGTTAACCTGTGGAATTCCCTGTCGCAGAGAGTTGTTGATGCCAGTTCATTGGGTATATTCGAGAGGGAATTATATATGGCCCTTATGGCTAAAGGGATCAAGGGGTACGGAGAGAAAGCAGGAAAGAGTTACTGAGGGAATGATCAGCCAAGATCTTATTGAATGGTGGCGCAGGCTCGAAGGGCCGAGTGGCCTACTCCCGTACCTATTTTCTATTTGTGTTCCTCAAATTCTGCCCTCTTGAACTTCCCTGTTTATAATTGCTCAACTATTGGAGGCCGTGCCTTCAGCTGCCTAGGCCCCAAACTTTGGAACTCCATCCTTGAACTTCTCCACCTCTCTACCTCTTGTTCCTCCTTTAAGACTCTCCTTAAAAGCTATCTTTTGGACCAAGCTTTTGGTCATCTGCTATAATGTCTTCTTATGTGGCTCGGTGTCAAATTTATTTGTTTTGTCATAACACTCCTGTGAAGCGCCTTGCGACGTTTTACTATATTAAAGGCGCTATATAAATACAAACTGTTGTTGTTGTAGTACCATAGGATCTTTTCCATCCACCTGAGAGGTCAGACAGGGCCTCAATTGAATATCTCATTCAAAAGACGGCACCTCCTATGATGCAACTCTCCCTCAGTGAAGCCTACTGTGTCTGTACCTTCACTTAAAGGTGTCTTAGGTTACATATGCATTTCACAACATACATTTCATTTCTTTTTTATTTCTCATCTATACTATTTCAAAAAAGTATATTTTTATTTTTTCAGAAACTAAGTGCTTGACTTTGTGGTCAGAGGCTTCCCACGGGCGGATGCCTCGGACCGGCAAAAAATCTACGAACTTACCTTCTACCTCGGGATCCACGGATACTCGTGTTCCTGGGCCTCTATGCATAGGCCTGCATAGAGGCCCATGTATCCCAAGGGCGCATGCAGTTCACAAGCACCCCTGGGATTACGTGGGCCGGCCCAACCAATGAAAGAAGGGGATCCCCATTCAGGCCTTACTCCTGCTTTTACCAGGCTTAAGACTGTCACGGATAGTTGCTGGGCAGAAGATGGGCAAATAGCCCAACTCTCTGGCCTTTTCCCTGGGGATGCAGATGATCTGTCAAGAGGAATCAATAATTTTGACAGATCGCAAGTTCAGGGTTTTAACGCATACGCAGCGCATGGGGCCGCAAATTAGGCCCAATATAAAATGAGGAATGGTTTGTTTTACAAGAACAGTTTTAGTTATTTACTATTTTGCACAGAACCATTACAGGATACCTTTGATTTCTAGTCAGTGTTACACATTACTGTCTGTTTCAGAGTCACCATTAAAACAAGGAGACCAGTTGCTTGCTAGGATTACCTTCTTCATTGAAAACCCACAGTCTTTTTTAAAAAAACTTTTGAAACTGCTTTACTTTTAGGCCTGCCTTTAGACTTTGTCTTTTTTTATCACATAACCTAGCAAGTGCCAATTAGAGGCCACACTCCTTTCACAGAAAAGCTAAAGTTGGAGAGCCAGTCATCTTGGGCCACTTATACCTCTGAACTGTACCCCCCACACAAGTTCCATATCGAGTCTTTCTTAGCAATTGTCATTCTTTGATCCTGGTACATTGTTTTCCTTTCAGGTCTTCTTTCAATCAGTATTATTTGATTTGAAATAACAATCTTTTGTTGCATGTCTTAACCGTGACTTAGTTGGTAGCACTCTCCCTTCTGAGCCAGAAGGCTGTGCAGAGATGTTGAGTGTGTAATCCATATTTTTGTGCAGTCCTGGAGCAGTGATGCACTGTTAGAGGTACGGTCCATTGGATGAGGCATTAAACCGAGTTCACATGATTCCAGATTTTGAAGAAGAGCGGGGGAGTTCGTCCCAGTGTCCTTACCAATATCTAGCCTTAACGATCATCACTAAAAAAAACAGATGATATGGTCATTATCGCATTGCTGTTTGTGGGAACTTGCTGTGCGCAAATTGGCTGTCAAATTTCCTAATTATAATAGTCACTAAACTTCAAAGGCTACATCACAGGCTGTAAAGCGCTTTGGGACATTGTGAGGTTATGACAGGTAAATACAGATCTGTTTTATCTCTTTTTTATTTCTTTAAGTATAGATTATTTGTGCTTTCTATTTCTTTAAGTTTAGATTCTTTGTGCTTTCTACTATATATTAGCATGTGTTTCTATTCTGGCTTCTCTTTACTTGTGTTATTCTACTCATTTATTTTCTTTTCCACTTTTGTTCTTTATATTTTTTATTTGTTCATGGGATGTGAGCGTAACTGACAAGGCCAGCATTTATTGCCCATCCCTAATTGCCCTTGAGAAGGTGGTGGTGAGTTGCTTTCTTGAACTGCTGCAGTCCTTGTGGTGCAGGTACTTCCATAGGGCCATTAGGGAGGGAGTTCCAGAATTTTGATCCAGTGACGATGAAGAAATGGTGATATATTTTGAAGTCAGGATGGTGTGTGACTTGGAGGGAAACTTGGAGGTGATGGCATTCCCATGCACTTGTCCTTCTAGGCCGTAGAGGTCGGGGGTTTGGGAGATGCTGCTGAAGAAGCCTTGGTGAATTGCTGAATTGCATCTTGTGAATGGTACACACTGCATTCATCATTCTTTTGGCCGAGTTTATACTTTCTTTTCTATTTCTTTTTTTTATTCAACATTCATTGAGTAACCTAGGTAAACAGCCAAAGCCTACAGAGCCGGATTTTCAAAACAGTAAAATGGACAACGCAATGATTCAGGAAGCAGCAATTAAGTGGTGTTAAACTCAGGATTGATAAAGTTGTAGATTACAGGAGTGAAGGAAATTTGACAGACGTGTCAGCTTGGCACAGTCGGAAGCCCATTACAGAAGGACACATAATCTAAGCTGGCATTTCTGTGCCTTACCAAGGGAGTGATGTTTTGTCAGAGATGCTGTCTTTTAGAGGAAATGTTAAACCAAGGAAGGCCCATCTACCTACTCAGATGGAGATAAATTATACCATGTGCAGTATTCGAGGAAGAACAGTAAATTCACCTGAAACACTGGTCAATTGACTCCCTGAACCATCACCATCTTATTGTACACAAATTAGCTGCTGTGTTTCCCGATATCAAGTGACTGGACTTCAAATAAGAATGGGTTGTAAAGGGCCTTGGGACATCCTGAGGATGTGTTAAGGTGCTGTATGGATCCAAACTCTTCCATTTGTTTCATAGTTCTAGGAGAGAATGGGTTCGAGTAGGAAACAGTGTGACAAACCTTGGTTCAATCAGGAATGATACAGGTAAGAGAAAGAGAGCAGAATAGAATCATAGAAATTTACACAAGGAATGAGGTCAGTTCAGCCCATCGTGTCCGCGCCGGCCGACAAAGAGCTATCCAGCCCACTTTCCAGATCTTAGTCCGTAGCCCTGTAGTGTTACGGCACTTCAAGTGCACATCCTACATGTGGTGAGGGTTTCTGCCTCTACCACCCTTTCAGGCAGTGAGTTCCAGACCTCCACCACCCTCTGGGTGAAGGAATTTCCTCTCAAATCCCTTCTAAACCTCCTTCCAATTACTTTAAATCTATGCCCCCTAGTTGTTGACCCCTCTGCTAAGGGAAATAAATCCTTCCTATCCACTCTATCTAGGCCTCTCATAATTTTATATAACTCAATACGGTCTGCCCTCAGCCTCCTCTGTTCCAAAGAAAACAACCCCAGCCTATCCAATTTTTCCTCATAGCTAAAATTCTCCAGTCCAAACAACATCCTCCTAAATCTCCTCTGTACTCTCTCTAGTGCAATCACATCTTTCCTGTAATGTGGTGACCAGAACCGCACGCAGTACTCTAGCTGTGGCCAAACGAGTGTTTTATACAGATCTAACATAACCTCTCTTCTCTTGTATTCTATGCCTTGGTTAATAAAGGCAAGCATTCCATATGCCTTCTTAACCACCTTATCTATCTGGCCTGCTACCTTCAGGGGTCTGTGGACCTGCACTGCAAGGTCCCTTTGTTCCTTTAAACTTCTCAGTGTCCTACCATTTAATGTGTACGCCCTTGCCTTGTTAGCCCTCCCCAATTGTATTAACTCACACTTCTCTGATTGAATTCCATTTGCTCCTGTTCTGCCCACCTGACCAATTAATTGATATCTTCCTGCAGTCTACAGTTTTCCTCTTCATTATCAACCACACAGCCGATTTTAGTTTCATCTGCAAACTTCTTAATCATACCCCCTACATTGATGCATACCACAAAAAGCAAGGGACCTTGACTGAGCTCTGTGGAACCCCACTGGTTACAGCCTTCCAGTCTCAAAAACACCCATCAACCATTACCCTTTGCTTCCTGCCTCTTTGCCTTGGATCCCATGGGTCTTTACTTTCATGACCAGTCTGCCATGTGGGGCCTGATCAAAAGACTTGCTAAAATCCATATACACTACATCATATGCACTACCTTCATCGACCCTCCTTGTTACTTCCTCAAAAAATTCAATCAAGTTAGTCAGACACAACCTTCCCTTAAAAAATCCATGTTGACGGCACTTGATTAATCTGTGTCTTTCTAAATGAAGATTTATCCTGTCCTGCAGAATTTTTCCAATAATTTTCCCACCAGCAAGATTATGCTGACTGGCCTGTAATTACTTGGTCTATCCCTTTCTCCCTTTTCCCACAAAGGTACACTGTTAGCCGTCCTCCAGCCCTCCGGCACCACACCTGTTGCCAGAGTGGATTGGAAAATGATGGTCAGAACCTCTGCCATTTCCTCTTTTGCTTCTCTTAACAGCCTAGGATGCATTTCATCTGGGCTTGGGGATTTATCCATTATCAAACTGTATATGACAGTATAAATGCATTTTAGAAAGTAAAAGAAAGGTAATCCCAGAGGAGCAATAACAATAGTGTACAGGTAGAGCATCTGAAATCCGGAAACCTCGGGACCGAGGCCGTTCCGGATTTCCGACGTCTCGAATCTGGAAACGCCTGGGCTGAGGTAAGTGGTGGGGGGGGTGGGGGGGGTTAATAGACTTCAGATCTGTACTCAACACTATGCAGAAGCTACTAGGAAGAATAATCCACCCTTGAAATATCAACGTTTTTCCATGACTTCTCAGGGAAGCAGTTCTCCAACTTTGCAGAGAAGAACAAGCAGAATGCTGTTGCTTGCTTTGGTGTGATTCATCACAAGAGACTGAGGCTGTCTAAGTGATCCCATGGCCCGCAGCCAGACCACTTGGTGGATATTCGAGAGATGATGAACCAGGCTGAAGGGCAACACAAGGAGCCGGTGCGAACCACTGAAGGACTTCCTCCCATTGGAGAATAAATATCAGCACTAGACCAAGATCTGCTTATGCTCATAGCCATCACGTTGGCAACAATGAACTGTTTGGCAGTGCGGAGTGGGGGTGGGTGGGGGTGGGGGTTCCGGGCAGCGGCGGAGGGGGGGGGGGAGAGGTCCAGGCGGCGGCGGCGGTGGAGGAATCCGTCGACGGAGCGGGCGGGGGACGGCGGCAGTTCCAGATTTCAGAACATTTTCCGGATTCTGGACCACCCCACCAAGGATCGGCCCAGTGTCCGGATTCCGGAACATTCCAAATTTCGGAACTCCAGATTTCAGACGCTCAACCTGTATAGATAAAAAAACACAAAGAAATAACAAAGGTTACCATGGAGAGAGAGAGAAGCCGAAAACTGGAGGTGAGGGAAGCAGTACCTATGAGGTGACAAGATTTGACATCTATCCTATCTACAACTGTGAAAAAGGAGCAGGCATCCTCCCCAGATATGAAGCAGTATTGAAATTTTGGAAGGATTTGGGATTCATAGAGAATTTAAAGTTGCTGATGGTAAAATAAGTACCTCGCATGAAAGAAGAAACCAAGCTTCTTGGACCATCTTTAGTGGATGAGATGTAGGGGTTTCATCTGAGGTCAGAGAAGATAATAGGAACATAAGAACATAAGAAATAGGAACAGGAGTAGGCCATACGGCCCCTCGAGCCTGCTCCGCCATTCATTAAGATCATGGCTGATCTGATCATGGACTCAGCTCCACTTCCCTGCCCGCTCCCCATAACCGCTTATCCCCTTATCATTTAAGAAACTGTCTATTTCTGTCTTAAATTTATTCAATGTCCCAGCTTCCACAGCTCTCAACCCTCTGAGAGAAGAAATTTCTCCTCATCTCAGTTTTAAATGGGTGGCCCCTTATTCTAAGATCATGCCCTCTAGTTCTAGTCTCCCCCATCAATGTAAACATCCTCTCTGCCTCCACCTTTTCAAGCCCCCTCATAATCTTATACGTTTCGATAAGATCACCTCTCGTTCTTCTGAATTCCAATGAGGAGAGGCCCAACCTACTCAACCTTTCCTCAAATTCAACCCCCTCATCTCCGGAATCAACCTAGTGAACCTTCTCTGAACTGTCTCCAAAGCAAATATATCCTTTCGTAAATATGGAAACCAAAACTGCACGCAGTATTCCAGGTGTGGCCTCATCAATACCCTGTATAACTGTAGCAAGACTTCCCTGCTTTTATACTCAATCCGCTTTGCAATAAAGGCCAAGATTCCATTGGCCTTCCTGATCACTTGCTGTACCTGCATACTAACCTTTTGTGTTTCATGCACAAGTACCCCCAGGTCCCACTGTACTGCAGCACTTTACAATCTTTCTCCATTTAAATAATAACTTGCTCTTTGATAATGAAGCTAAGAATATTCATAGATGAAAGATGACTAGGGTGGAGGCACCAAAGTTTTTCAGTGATTTCAATCTTTACCTCAGCTCCCATTGACCTCTCTCTTCCAAATGTACCATCTCTTGACATTGCTAAACCTCTCCCTCCATTTAAACTGCCTTCCACCTCACAATCTCCTGATCTCCTATGGCCCCTCCTACTACTGTGGTATTAATCATCAAAAAGGCAATCCCCGACCACTTTTTGTATTCATTACCACCTACATCCCCCAAGCCTCGTTCAACTACCCTTCTTTCAGATTGTATCTAATAGTATGATAATGCAATCCGCGCTGCAACAATAGTACTAACCCTTGTAATCTGATGTGGATGTTGTGTCTTTTGCACATGCCCTCCTCACGTGCAATTTTCCAGCCTTTAGTCGATGCACTGAGAAACATTGAGTGAGACAAAGCCTGATGCGAATCATTCAGCCACTTTGTTTTAAAAGCAGCAAGTGTGAATACAGATGGGGCCAAAATGGTCCCCCCCGTCTGAAATGGGGCACACGCACCACATTTGACCGTCCGTTACCGCCGATATGGATGCGGTGTTAATAAGATAGAAATTGCCTATTTTCATGGCCAAAACGGAGCGGAATGTTAATTCCCGGTGGTAAATGCTGGTTTCAGCGGTGTGCCTGTGGAGTAGAGTCTGGAACTCAAAATTCCCCTCCTGTCCATTGGATGCAAACCATCAAGCTAACGATGCAGCTGCTCCCTGGCCTTCTTAAAGGGCATGTTTTGCAGTTGTGCCTTCAGTTCGTCTTGACCTTTCTTTGCACAGGATGGCCGCTGTCCTGGAAGCTCAGAATGCTCTCATGCACTCTGGGCAACAGGGCACGGAGGATCTGACTGCTGTCATCAATGATGGCTTCCAGAGTGTGGCTGCTCTCAAGCAGTGTCAGCTGGAGGCTAAGCGACATCTGATTGCTGCCATTGCAGCTGGATCTCACCACGGTGCACCGGGGGCCGAACGATGCCAGCACACCCCGCCAACCAGTACTCCAGCAGCTTGGTGGGGGAGGTGGGGTGCTGCCCCGGGGGACTGGCGCTGGCTCATCAGAGCAGGATACTGATGGTGCCTCTCTGGTTCACATCAGCACTGAGCCGAGAGCTGCCACTGCGCAATTGCTACCAACCATGGCTTCGCCCCAGACACTTCCTCCTGAAGGCACGCAGGAGGATGCGGCCCAGTTTTCAGCCGGCTCTTCCAGGGCCAGAGCTGGTCGAGGGCGTCCGAGAAGGACATCTGTAGCTTCCTCGACAGACACACAGCAGCCATCCCAAAGCCATGAGACAGCCACAGGGGAGACACTGCGGCGTACTGTAAGGATAGGTTTGCATAAGAGGGGTAATAAGGAGTTGGACAAGGGCGATAATGGATTACATGAGTGTTTTTGAGACCCATTGTTTGGCTTGTAATAAATTTTTATTTAGTTTTTGGAATTTGTGACCAGATCTCTCATTGCAGTGTGCAGGAATGATGTGAGAGGGCTCACAGGTTGGCCCACCATAATGGGCAGATGCAGGCTCAACTGGGCATTGAGTTATGTGAATAGGGCAGCTTTGAGACGGCTGTGTGCTTCCTTTGCAGGGTTAGAATGGGGACGCCGCCTCCTGCGTGGCTGCCCTCCCGCTTCAAGCTCCTCCTCATGGGCCTCCTCTTCCTGTGCCTCATCCTTCTCCTCCTCCTGCACAGGTGCCACTGCTGCCTCGTCCTCCAATGGCTGTGCCCTCATGATGGCCAGGTTGTGGTGCATGCAGCACAACACCACGAATATGGAGACACACTCAAGCGAGCACTGCAGCACAACCCCTGAACAGTCCAGGCAACGGAACCTCTGTTGAGAATGACAATTGTGTGTTCGATGATGGCCCTGGTGGCCATCAGATTCTCATTGTACGCGACCTTCCCATCAGTTTTCGAGTTGCGCAGAGGAGTTATGAGCCAAGTGCTCAGTGCGTAGCCCTTATCATCCAGGAGCCAGCCGCAATCTTCATCGGGCCAGTGAAAAGGCGTGGCGCACCACTCTGGCGCAGTATGAATGAGTCGTGGCTGCTGCCAGGATACCAGGCATCCTCGTGCAGAATCTTGCGGTTGTGGTCGCAAACGAGTTGTACGTTGAGGGACAGGAAGTCCTTGCGGTATCTGAATTGCTCTGCAGCCTGGTGGGGTGCCCTGAGACCGACATGGGTGCAGTCAATGACCCCCTGGGCCCTGGGGAAGTGCGCAATGTGCATGAATGCAGTCTGGTGCTCCAATTGCTTCTCCCTGGTCATGGAGAAGGAGATGTAATCGGCCCTCCTCCTATAAAGAGCATGTGTGACCTCCCGTATTGCTGTGTGGGCTGCAAACTGCGAAATTCACCGGAGTTTAGAAGAATGAGAGGAGATCTCATTGAAACATATAAAATTCTGACGGGATTGGACAGGTTAGATGCAGGAAGTTTTTGTTTTACATACCGCGCCTTTAATCATCGCCCCGGTTGCATCTGGCCACCCGATCCACGCCTCCTGCAGCTACCAGTGTTTTCGCCCGGTGCGCTAATGGGGCCGATGCGCACACCAATGACATCACGATCTCCGGACGCAGGAGTTTGGGGCACAACGCTGTAGTACTGTCGTTAAACTCCCACCCAATATGGAGGGAGTCGATGTCAGCACTGCTCCCAGTCACAGAGGCATTTGCACCCAATTTCGAGCCCCGTATGTCAGAACACGACGAAAGGTCATTGACCTGAAACGTTAACTCTGTTTCTTTCTCCACAAATGCTGCCTGACCTGCTGAGTATTTTGAGCATTTTCTGTTTCTATTTCAGATTACCAGCATCCGCAGTATTATGCTTTTATATTATAAACCATACTCCCTGCCCCTATTGTTCAGTCATTTACTTGATTTTGACATTACCTTTCTTTCTACACAACTAAACTGCAAAAAGTGGCCTTCTGCATTTTAGCCTCCAGCTCTGGGCTCCAGTCAACAACAATCAGTTTGTTTAAACCTGACTACCCAAGTGTCTCTTTTATTTTACACTCTGAGTATGCACTGGAAGTAGCGGACAGGGCCTCTGACTCCTTCACCATTCAATGATTTGTGAATAGGCCTGTCAACCACACTGACTACCTCATCTACCAAGTTTATATTCACAGCACACACATCATGCTAGGCTCACATAGCTCTTTCAAAGAGCCGGCATGATGGGCCTCCTTCTCCAAGTGCTGTATGATTCCATGATTCTACATGAAAAGAATTATCAACATCTTAATGGGTATATTTGGTTTGTTATGTCATTGAATACAGAATGACAAATTGCTTGATGTTCCCAATTGTCGTACACAATAAAAAGGATAATTGCTCAATTAACACATCAAATTCCCCTGTCTTAGTACTACAACCTGCGGTTTTCTTCATACGGCTGTGCTAATTAACTTTGTTTTCAACCACAACCCTTAAATATATATCATTACTAAATGATCAAAATTTCCAAAATTTGTTAGTCTTGTTTGACCCCAGGCTATGTTTCTGATCCTATATCCCCTCCAAGTCCCACTCTTGTCCTTTCTAAACCTGTCCCTCCATATAAACTGCCTTCCACCTCACAGTCTCCTGATCTCCTTTGGTCCCCCTATTACTGTGGTATTGGTCCCAAGTGTCAGCTGTGGCTCTGTTGACAGCACCCTCGCCGTTGAGTGGGTTCAAATCCCACTCCAGAGACTAGAGCGGGTAAATCTAGGTTGGCACTCCCAGTGCAATACTGAGGGAGTGCTGCACTGTCAGAGGTGCCATCTTTCAGATGAGATCTTAAACCGATGCCCCGTCTGCTTTCTCGGGTGGATGTAAAAGATCTCATTGCATTATTTTGAAGAAGAGAAGAGTTATCCCTGCCAATGTTTATCCCTCCATCAACATTACTAAAACAGATTATTTGGTCATTATCACATTGCTGTTTGTGGGACCTTACTATGCGCAAATTGGCTGCTGCATTTCTTACATTACAACATGACTACACTTCAAAAGTAAATCATTGGCTGTAAAGCATTTGGAACGTTTAGTGGTTGTGAAAGGTGCTATATAAATGCAAGTCTTTTTTTTCTTTCACTCACCCTCTGTTCTCACTGACCTATATTAGCTCCCAGTCCCCCAAAGCATCAAACTTAAAATTCTTGTCCTTATCTTTAAATCTCTCAATTACCTCCACACAACTCCACACCTTCCTTTAGAACTATAGCTGTCCACCCAACCTTTATGTTTCTCTGACTCTTGTGCATTCCTCCTTTCTTCACCCCAGCACTGAAGGCCATCAGCCACATAGGTCATACTCTCTGAAATTACCTCCCAAAACCTCGCCACTTTTCTCTCTTCCTTTCAGACCCTACTTTAAAACCAATTTTTTGACCAAGCTTTTGGTCACTCCTCTTAATAGCTTCTTCTTTGGCATGGTCCATTTTCTTCCCTTCTCTGTGAATCAACATGTTAAAGTGGCTGTATAAATTCAAGTTGTCAATGTTGTATTCATTCTTCTTTATTAATGTAGTGCTTTACCATTATATTATCTCTTTTTACAACTCACCCGTTATATTTTTATTATAGATTCGCTTATTTGTATGAACAAAATGGTCACTGCTACTCTGATTGGCTCTCCATTATCACATGACCTATTGCTGATTGGTCCCCTTGGAGGATAAGCCACACCCTGAATTTTCTCTGGAATGTGTAACTGGAACCGCCCAGCCCAAGTTCTGACTGACCTTGCAAATTATAATTTGATCCATTCTGACTTCAGAAACCAGAGAGGACAGATCGCGAACCAGGTTCTAGCCGAAGTCCCTTATCCCAGCGCAAGTGCAAGACCTTACCCCCCACCCCCCCGCCACCCTCCACCCCCACCATAGGTGGAGCATTGTGTGTGGTTCATGGATTGTTAACAGGTTTAATGGTTATGAAGTGAATAGTGAGTGTAGTGACTTCTGGATTTCATCCATTCCAACGATGTCCCTTGTAACACACGCACCGAGCTTTCCGAGAAATCGGGTGTGGGTGTAAAAGGGGTTGGAAGAACGTGATCCGTCTTCCCTGAGTTTCCTGTCTCCCCATCCTCCCCGTGTCTCTTTCTGCCCCCCCCCCCCCACCACTGCCGTGTTCCTCTCTCCCTCCCTGTGTCCCTCTCTTTCCCCCCTCCCATGTCCCTCTCTTCCCCCGTGGCCCTCTCTCCTCCCATCCCCCCCACCTCGTGTCTCCCTTTCTCCCCGGCTGCCGCCCGCCGACTCTCTCCCCCCGCCGACTCTCTCCCCCCGCCTCCGCCACCCGCCGGCTCGCTCTCCTCGTCACCCGTAGGCTCAGAGGAACAAACGTGGTCAATTGCGGGGCCCCACTTCTAGTTCCGGGCACGGGGGGGAGGCAGAGTCCAGAGGACGCAGGCGCAGTAGGAACAGAAAAGCGTTAGTACAACTAGTCAGTCCGTTTTATTATATACCTTGGGGCTGGATTTTCGGTGGGCTTGCACCTCTGTTAGCGCCCTGAAGGGTGTCTAAAGGGTGTAAAGGGTGACGAAAAGCTCACCGCCAGGCGGCCAGCTTTTACCACCTGACCGGCAAATTAGGCTCAGGATTTCTGGCGGCGCAGAAACTTACCGCCCCGCCCTGTAGTTTCATTCAGATCATGATGTCATTCGTCATGCAACATTCTGCTAGTGCACCGGTTGCAAGATTAGGTGCTAACGCCGCATTGAACATCCACCCCAAGTGATGCCTGAAAAACCACGCGGTCCCACGGTCGAGTAGGTGCTATTTGCTGCGTGTTTAAATTGGGGGAGGAGGATCCTAAATTGGAGGTCACATTGACTGCAATGTTTGCACACAGCATGCTGCGTGAAGCTCAGACTTTAAAGCTTTATCTGCCATTACAGTGTCCTTACAACTTCAGTGAAATAATTTAATGGGGACATTACGAGTAAGTCAACATATCCTGCTCCATGCTATGGCAAGATAGAGATAGAAGGGCTCTTGGCCATGTCGGCCCATGGATGAGGAGAGGCCGAAGACGTCTGGGGAGGAGGGCTTAACCCCCACGGGTTTACAGGCACCAAAGCTCATACCTCCAGATCTCTGAGGAGCAATGTGTGAGAAGGCTGCGCATCTGAAAGGAAGTGCTGACAGGGATATGCCATCTCCTACAGGCAGACCTGCAGCCTTACAGCGACAACAGCACTGCACTGCCATCGCAGTGAGGTTGACTGTGGCTTTGGCCTTCTATGCCTTCGGCTCTTTCCAGGCAGCAGCAGGTGACATATGCAGCATCTCTCAACACGCTGCACATCTCTATTTTCGCCACATCAAAAAGACTCTGTATGCCTGCAGAATGCACTTCATTATGTTCCCAATGAGCAGGGAGAGCCAGAATGAGCGAGCATGTGGGGGGGGGATTGCAGGCTGCCCGAGGGTTCAATGAGCCATTTATTGCAAACACGTGGCCCTGCGAGCACCATTACACAACGCAAAGATATTCAGAAATCGAAAGGGATACCACTCCCTAAATGTGCAACTGATGTGTGACCACACACCATGCATCCTCACAGTCAATGCTCGCTTTCTAGGGAGCACACATGATGCTTTCATCCTGCGTGAGAGCACTGTGTCATGATTGTTTCGGCCAACATGGGAACAGCATGATTAACTGCTCGGGGACAAAGATACGGCCTAGCAACCTGGTTTATGACCCCACTCTGCAACCCCACCACAGAAGCCGAGCAGCGCTACATTGAGAGCCATGCAGCCACCCGCAACCTCATCAAAAATTGCGGTGCTCAAGCTGCATGCTACACAACTTGGCCCGTGTGGATTGTAGTCCCACTTCAGGAGGAGGGGGACAAGGAACAGGAGCCTGGTGAGGCCCCGAATGGCCAGCCACATCATCCATGGGGTAGGCAGTATGGAGATGCTGCCAGACCAAGAGCCGCTTATCAGCAGCTCATAATGGATCAGTTCTCTTGAATGGAGGAAGTTGAGAGATGCAGCTAATACTGGCCGCGCTATGTGCTACCATAATGGCACATCTCCGGTGAAGATTGCAATGATACAGAAGACGACAATGGCAAATGTTTAAAGTAACATTTTACTGAAACAAAGAAACAACCTCCCCCAAAAAAAAACAAAATACAACGTACTGTTGCAACGCACTCAAGAACAATGAAAGACAGCAATGTACCTTAACTATTGCATGTTCCCAAAATAGTCATTAATCCGATTTGACCTGAGCTTTCCCCATCTTTACCCCCCCATCCCCCCGCCCCCTTCCATGCCTACTGTTCCTCCTCAATGAGGCCTCAGTGCCTACAGAAAGGCTGCTTGAGGGCTGCCGTGTGTGTGGGCCAGACAGTACGGACGGCCTACAAGGGCGCCCTGGACCAACTCTAGGCCTGGAAGGCTCGGCTGCGGACTCCTCTGCCTCAGCATCGGTGGTGGCAGTCTGTGATGGCTTGGGTGTGGATCGCGTTAGGTGCAAGGTCGAAGTGGTAGTTGTGGGAGCCAGAATGCTATCTTTTTGAGGAAGGACCACACCTTCCATTTCCAGGGGACCACTGTCAGTCACTCGGGGCTGAGCCTCAGCATCTGGAGTACGATGTATGACCACAACCTGCGGGCCTGCTTCGGACCTATCACTTGCCCTTTGGACAATGGGGACCACAGAGTGGACGGCAGCAGTCAGTGATCACATGGCATCACTTAGCTGTTGCATGGCTTGTGCCTGCGATGCAATCGCTGCTGCCACATCACCCACACCATGTGCCATCCCCTCTGGGGCTCCACTATCGCTGCTAGAGCCCATCTGCCTCTGTGAGTGGCCAAGGATGGGCTCGCTGGATTCCTCAGATGCACGGGCAATGTGTGAGGCTGCCTCTGTCACACTCACAGCAAGTGCGTCGATGCTCTGCGGGACCCTACCCAATGCACCATGAATATGCCACCAAGTTCAGGTCCATGTCTGCCTGTCTCTGAGCAGGACTACTGGGCTGACTCATGCTCTAGGGAGCCGGCCTCCGCTGGGTGTTGCTCTAGGTCACTGGGGCCAGGAGCCTCAGAGTCATCAAAGCCATCAAATGAGACGTTGTCCCCCGATGTTGTGCCCCCACTCGGTGGGACCCCACTCAGGGACCACACTGTCGCCCCCTCTCTCATCATCTCCCCCGTCCCCAACTGTCAATGGCTCATGGGAAGGCTGCTGTGCTTCTGCTGGTCATCTGTAAGCACAAAGCAACAGACATGTGGTTAGCAGCAGGGGAGGGGGCAGGCTGATAAGAGGAAGGTGGCTATGGACATCTATATGTAAAGGGACTAGGCCACTTGGTATTAGGGGTCAAGGAACTCACATGTATTGTAAAAGCCATTCACATACCGTCATTACCTGTAGGGGGCTCGGCCTCACCACTGGCCACTGCGTGAACTGGGGTTCCCATGAGATGTGACACTCACCGCTCCACCTTGGTGAGGTTCTGCACATCAGGCTCTCTGCCTCCAGTCTGCTGCTGCTCCCAGTGATTATGCGATAACTTGGCCTACAATAAGAGCAAGAAGAAGGGTTGGTGGGGGGCCTGCCCCGTCCACCTCCATGGCACGAACCTGGTATTGCAGTACTTCCAGGAACGGTGCAGCTTTGGCTCTCGGCCTTTTGGCTAAGAGCAAAATCATTGGCGCAGAGTGATCCTTGTTTGGGCCCAAGGTGACCTTTGGCATTTATGATCTGACAAGTTGATCTGACAAAGAATTGGAAAGATTGGCAACGAATAAAACATTAAAAAAAAAGAAGGGTTGAGTAAGTGTGCAGCTCCTCTTGTGCCACATGTGCCTTCCATAGTAGAATAATTGCTACTGTCTGGAAGTGCAAATGTATTGATGATCATCTGCATGGCTGCGGACTGAGCATGTGGAAAAACTGTGAGGAGGTGAAAGCCAGGGAACATTATGGCTCAGGGTGATGTTTGGGTAATGCATATTAAACAGTGGAAGAGGAGTGCGTGGAGGGGTCACAATGATTAGGGGACAAGCGGGTCCGCACCACCCTAATGCGCAGGGCATGGATGATGAACTGAGCCTCTAGCTCTCAGGTGGCTTCACCAACCCACACCATGGCCTGGAACACATAGAGAAGGGGCAGCTCTGTCAAAGACTTTACATTGTATGATACAGTGATCTTGCAACCATGGCAGGGGCCCATAAATGTAAAGAGTCGTCACTCTAACAACACTCATGGGGTTGTTAAACTTCTTGCGGCATTAGGTGGCAGTTCCAGCCACTGTGTCTGCCGCTGACACCTCCAGCGCTATCTCCCTCCAAATGCTTCTGAACATCCTTGAACATCCTTCCTCCCACTAGATGCAGTGCAGGCCATCTCCTGTCAATGGTCTGAACTAAGGCCTCAGCTGCCATTGCAGAGAAGCTGCGTGCTCTCCGGCGTCCCTCCTGCTGCGCCATGTTTCCACTCTGAGCAAAGTGGGCCGGTGGATCTGCGCATGCACAAACAAAATCGACGCGCCCTAAAATTTTGTCTGGGCCCGGGAAGCTTTGAGCGCGGCTGCGCATGCGCAAAGTCTAGAGCGTTTTTTGCGCCACAGTTTTTGGCTGGGACGGCCAAACACAGGTGTGTAACGCCTGATTTAGTACCCCCAATTATTGAACCTCAGTTTTGGACTAATTTTACGGATGGAGGCGCAAACTTTTTCCAGGCGCTATCTGGACGTTAAAAGTTGTATCCTTTGTATGGTGTGACTATGTATTGAAATGCTGGTAGTTATTTTTCTTAAATTGAAAATAAACCAGTAAAATTTCATTAAACTGGCTTGATTCCAAAGCCATGCAGGGAATTCTTAAGTGGAACTGACTTCATAAGACTTCCATTTTATTCTTCTTTTCATCCACAATGTTTGGAGGACAGAGCTTCTCTCAGTTTTAGGTTGCATTTAGTATTTAGCAGTTGTTGAGCTTGTCAGATTGTGGCTTTCTTTCAGTGCTTTATTAATATTCACAGATGTGGATTTATTCACAGTAATGAGGAGATAGCTCCTAATTTGACAGGTGGGCATTAGCCTTGCGTTAGACCCCTCAAGGCTGACTCAAGGGGGTCTGAATTCACTTTACAGGAAGGAGAGCCAAAAGACAGGCTCTGACAGATGCAGATTTATGTAATCCTCGCTCTGCAATATTTTTCTGGCAGTGCAGTCATGAAATTGTATCCCAGACAATAAATTTCTTCCAAATAAATATTGAATATACCTTTTTGACAAATGAACTCGACTCAAATAAATGCTGTTACCAAGGTCAGGTGTTTTATTCTAAGGCCTGTATTAAGCTTAGGGCTCTACAGCTCAGAGTTTGAGAAGACCTGACAGTAATGCCTGTAGTTCATTTAATTATAAAATCCCTTTCAGCGTTACTTTCATTTTTGTATTTTCATTTATTTCACAGAATATATTTAAATGTAAATTTGGTGCATTTACTGTCAATATAGCTACAGCGCAGATTCAGGCAGACACTGTTCTGCAGCAGTGGACAGAGAGCTGATATAAAACACGAGGCAATATCTGTCCCTTTCTAAAGGTGACTTATTCCTGCTGAGACCTGCAGGATAACCATTAGTGGCAGGGTATGCAGTACAGAATCTGTTACCATGCAGCCTATAAGAACATGTAAAATGCATAACCCATCGAGCATCTGTTTATATCTAGCAGATGCCTATAATCAATGGGGCCGACTTTCGCCGCTGTCCCGCCTGCAGCTGCCGAGGTCCCGCCAGAAATGATTGTTTTCTGGGCAATTCCTCTGGAACCGTCCATCTGCTGTCGAGGTTCCGCCCGGTGGGAACTTGATGTGGAAGGGTTCCGCCCATGTCACACCATCCCGCCCACTAATGCCGGATGTCTGTAAACGGCCATTTTGATGCTTTTTCTTGACCTCCCATCAACCTGCCGCCCGCCAGAAGGACCACTCTGGAAAAGCAGGTCTGAGCTGGGCAGCAGTCGGCCAGCAATCGCATATCGGGCGGGAGGGAGGGAGAAAGAGGTGCAGTGCAATGGGGCAGCACTCGCACATCAGGTGGGAGGGAGGGAGAGGGAGAGCGGTGGAGTATATTGGGACAGCTCTGGCACATCAGCTGGGAGGGAGTGCTGGTGGCCATCACATCATGCCAGCCAGTCGGATTCTGCACCATATCAGTGGGACTGCTGGAAAGAAGTTAGGTCAATGTAGCATTGCTTTCTTGCTGATGGTGATGTTTAAATTGGATGTGATAAAACCGACTGAAATGTGTCTAAGCTAATGGAGGCTTTTTTGTTGCACCTTGTTAAAAGTCCTCCATTGAGAAGGCCAATGGTGAAGGGAAAATTATTATGAGTGACTGAAAAGTGTTCAGCATCTCACATGTTGTACATCCAAGCTGATTCATTAATTGCCTCGCACAATGTACTGCAATGTAACTGATGACCATGTCATCTCAGGAGTGGCACTCCTCCATGTTTGTCCTCGCAAAAAGAGGGTTGAAGTGCAAGTCTTAAGGTCTGCCCTGCAACTTGGTAAACTAGAGTAATTGAATGGCAGCCTTCCTGCATTCATTGTCGTCTTGCGATGGCCTGATGACAGGACCCATCATACACTGCAGTCAGATGTGGATGGGAAGATATTCCTGATGAAGCAGATGATCTGAGGGACAGATGTGTGGTTGGCGCAACGCACCACACTTGACTTTAAAATAACACACGCACAAACAGAGGGTCAACAATGTAAGCGTATTTACAAGTGCACAATGACAATTTTACATAACATTATGACATCTACAGACATTTACACGAAGAAACAACACCGACTCCTCCAACTGGCACCAGCACCGCTCTTTCCCACCCTTGCAGCGATGCCTCTTCCTCCCCACGCCTACACAACGGCGTGGCACTCCCTGCCCTTCACCACCTCATGAGGTTGTGCAGGAGAGCAGCAGGATGTGTGTAGACATGTGCATATCGGTGAGAACATAGGGTGCGGGACCGAAGACGGCGGGATCTCCTGCTCCTCCACACCTGTCTGCCTTGAGGGTGTGAGGTCGGAGGCTTGCACCATATGTGCAGAAGCCATCTCCTGCCTTATGGCCTCAACACTTTCTGATGTGCGCTCCAATACAGTGAGGAGGCACTCCATTCTTGGATCATGCTGCTGATTGATTGTAGCAATGCTGGCAACTATCCCAGCCATGGTCTGTTGCATCTCATGACATACCTCCATGCTGGTGGTTGATAGCTGCACCATTTGGCTCAATAGAGTGAACCGTCCTGCATCCGCAGATGGTTGTTCGCTGCTGGGGCCTTGCTTCCCTTTGAGTCACGGACTCTGTGCTTGCTTGAGTGGAGTCTGTTGGAAACCCCAGGAAATATGAGCCTGATGCCGAGGTTCTGCAAACACTTGGCTGACTTGGCAGAGGGCTGATGTCAGGCGCTTCCGGATCCTCCAAGGGAAGGGGCACAAATATGGGCCCTTCTCCTTCCTCTCTCTCCTGTTCAGCTTGGTGCTGGGTAGCGAAGGTGAGAGCAACGGGCATGGGTGATGTGGGCTGGGGGTGCAGGAAGTATCCGGTGTCCTCGGATGTGGAGAACATCGGGGTGGGAGATGCTGGGGTGTGACAGCTTCTGTGAAGGCCAGAGGTTGATGGTCTCCCATGATCCGTGGTGTCCAAGTCGGCATCTGCAAGTAAAGAACAACATTTCAGTCTGTGGCAGAGAGGGGGGTGGGCTGGGAAGAGGTGGTAGTGTAAGTGAGTTGTGAGCCGTTCCATCTCACATTATGCCAGCAAGGAGTTCCATCTCTACATGTCCACACCAACAAAGTCTGCGTTCAACCGCGAGTGCCTTAACATTGCAAGTATCTTAACATTGCAAGTACTTACATACCATGACCGTCACTGATACCAGAGATGAATGTAGCCTTACCCTGCAGTAGCACCAGATCTGCAGAAACGTTTGTGGTTGGAATGCGGCGATGACCCACCAATGCCAACGCACGCTCCTCCAGCCTGGTCAATCCACCACATCTTGTGGGCCCCCTCCGGTCGCACTCAGGCTTGCCTGTTTGGCTGCTTGTTTTCTCTGCTCAAAGAAACACTGCAGCCTTTATCCCCTTTGCTCATGCCCCCCACACACACTCCCGCACACACACACATCTGGCGTACAACTTTTTTGGCCTTGGAAAGGAGGGACGAATACATTTGCGCTCACTTTAGCTGCCGCCACTAAATCGTTCCAACATTTGCGGCATTGATCCCCATCCCACTCGACGTTGCCCAAAATGCACTGACCATCTGACCTACGTCCATCCAAAGATGTTGGAATTGGGTTGGTGGAGGCTTGCCACACCCATCCCGGGTGAGTTCACTGTACCTGCGCTCCACCTCTGTCACTAGTTCCTCCAACTGCTGTTCATTGAACCACGGAGCTTGGGCCAGGTTCTGCCAGTCTTCATTGACGATTTCTGCCCACTCATCCTCTATGATGAGAGGAATGGCTGCTTAAGAGTCTGGGTATAAATTTGTCACACTGCCCCCTCTGCAACTCAGACTGGCCCCTCTCCAATGCCACCTCTGCTCTCTAACCTCCAACTCTCTCTCCTCTCTCCTCTTTTCTCTCTCCTCTCTCATTCCTCCTCTCCCCTCCCTTCTCTTTCCTCTCTCTCCTCTCCCCTCACAGGTGCAATTAAGTGCTCTCCAAATATGACCATGAGCACTTCCACAATTTGCCTGTAAGGGCCACAAAAAGTCTCATCAACTAAAATACAAAAAAAAGGCCGAAATCCCACGCATGCGCAGTGGAGGCCCTCCGAAAATACCCGAGTGGAGAGACCTCCACCTGACACATTCTAATGATGTTTGCTGCTGAGTCCCACTCACGCCCACTCCCACCCGCTCCTGCCCACCGACTGACGCCTGCTGCCACTCCCACTGTCACCCACACGTCGATGAAATCGGCTCCCAATGGGACCCGGCGGCAGCGGGCACCAAAAACGGACCACCCGCCCAGTGGCCGCTGGGAAATGGGCGGTCACCAAAGTCGGCACCCATGTGTACATGTTTAAATGACATAGCATCCTGGCAGAGTGGAACATTTTATTTCTTGTCACTTTATTTGAAGGCTAAGACATTTATATCAAGGTAGGTAGTATCTCACACGTTTTACTTTGGGGACGAATAATATATCACATAAAAAGTTTAATGGAAGCACTCCCAAAATTTATCAGAAACGAGTTTCAATGGTGCACTTCTTATTTCTGTTTTGGTCTTTTTCTTCTCAATTTTCTTTCCATTGCACCTTATTTAATCTCTATGGCAGCTTAGTGTTCACGCTATTTCACGTGCCATTGGAAGTTCATAGATTACAACAATACTCTTGAGCACATCATGCGTTCTGAATCCAAACAATCTTGGCTCCAGTGATATTCTAATGGATCTGAAGAAGACAGAGGCCTTTCTATCCATACTGAGGTTGGATGGAAGGGAACATTAAGACTGAATTCAGCAAGAACTGTTAATATAAAACAATATTTAGTGTTAATTATAATGTCACAAAATATGATATGAGTGTAGAATAAACTGTCCCTCCTAATCCTTGGTCATTTGCTCTGAGTGCAGTGTTGTTCCATCATGATTTTTTATTAAATTGCACCAAGCAGCTGCATATAAAGACTAAACAAACAATTAGTCAAGAATATTGCAAGAAGAAGGAACTTGGATTCATATAGCAATTTTCAAGTCCACAGCATATCCTGACACAATTTAAAACCAATAGATTATTTTTGAAGTGTAGTCAAATGAAGTTATACAGGCAAATGCAGCTGCCAATTTGTGCACAGCAAGACTCCAAAAGCAGCAGTGAGGTGAGTGACCAGGTAATCTATTTTTGGTGGTGTTGGTTAAGGGAGGTATATTGGCCAAGACATTGGGAAAACACACCACTGTTCTTCAAGAATGGCAGATAGGACCTTGGTTTAATGTTTCATCAGAAAGACTGCACTACCAACAACACAGCACCTTCTCAGAATTGGACTTAAGTGCCACCCTAGGTTATGTGCCTAAGTCTGCAGTAGGGCTTGAACTCATAAGCTTCTAACTCAGAAGTAAGAGTGCCACCAACTGAGCCAATCAACTGATGATCTAAATAATCTCGCTTTGTGGACTGATTGCCTTGTCAGCATCAACTCATCGAAATAACTTTATGTTGGATGTGAATTTCAGATGTTTAACCATTATCTAGTATACTGTCAGCATAATGAATGGTGTGATTAATGCTACAGAGGTTAATTAGAGATTATTTTATATAACCATGGTGAATATCAATTTTTAGTGGACTGTAGAGTTATGTAATTTTGAAACTGAACATTAATAGTTAATAACTTATATTAACACTAATTATATTCAATAGTTTTCATGTAATCATCTTTACGTGAGCATTATTTAATATTTCAGTATGGTTACAATGGAGATACTGTTCATCAATATATAATTTAATTATTTACTTATTGTGTAAAGAGTAATTACAACAAAATATTGCCCCTTTTCATTAATAAAAATGTTATAACCAATCAAGAACAATGCAATGTTTGCAAATAACTGAATTCCAATTATTAATCTTTTCTCTTCAGTGAAAGCCGATTTCCTTTTTTATTAGACAAAATATTTATGAGACTAATCAAATTTTATATATCTACTAGTTGGTCTGCTGGGATGTTAGGCGCAGACACTTTTTAAAAATGACACTTGCCTTCCTGTAATTCTGTCAAAGCTTGTCTCACTTTAATTCTTCTTGTCTCCCTCTCTCAGTAGCACAAGCTTCCACTCTTTTTGCCTCTCTTTTCAACTCTCTCTCAATTTTTCTCAGTGTTATCTCTGCATCTCTCAATGTTTCTTTCTCTCCCATTCTCTGTACGACTCTTCTTCATTGGTGGCTTTCTCTTCAGTGTATCTCCAACTTTCCCCAACACGTTACCTTTTTTCTGTGAACTGAACTAGGTTTAGCGACCAAATAGGAAGTTTTGACAACGCTCTCAGAGTGAGCAATTTTGCTATCAATCTTAAAAAAATAGTATTTAATTGCCACGCCCCAAATATGTGGGACACTTCAAAAAATGTTTGGGGTAATTGTACTGGGATAGTCTTTGCGATTGACAGCAAAACTTTCAGATGCGACGTTAAGGCCCCATCTGCTCTCTCAAATGGACAAAAAAGATCCCATAGTATTATTTTGAGGAAGAGAAGGGGAGATATCCCGGTGTTCTGGTCAATATTTATCCCTAATCCAACATCACTAAAACAGATTATCTCGTTATTATCACATTGCTGCTTGCTATGTGCAAAGTGGCTGCAGCTTTTCCGACATTACAACGGTGACTACACTTCAAAAAGTACTTCATTGCTGTAAAGTGCTTTGGGATGTCCTGTGGTCATGAAAGGTACTATATAAATGCAAGTATTTCTTTCTTTCTAAGACTAGCCATTCACAAAGCAAGATATGACTTCCTATTTGCAAGCCTTGCCCCTTCCCCCATTTAGTTTCTGCCTTAATCCTATATCCATAATCTTTCCTAGTGATCTCCCATGTGGTACCCTGTTAAAGGCTTTCCAAAACTCCACATATACTACATCCACATGTACTACATCCACTGCATTTTCCCAACCTACCACTCTGTTGGTTCCTCAAATAATTATCTGAGGTTTGTCAAACACAATTATCGTTTTACAAATCCATGCTGGCTACTTCTCAGTTTTCTCTTTGTCTTGATACATGATAATTGCATCCTTAAAGACACTAAGATTTTTCTTAACACAACTGTTAAGCTGACTGGCTTGTAAATATTCATATTAGTTATTTTCTAGTTCTGTTTCCTTGGCACTCTCATATCCTCTGGCACTCAATAGAGCCCTGAAATATAATTTCTAGGGCCTTTGCAATTTACTTCCTTATCTGCCTCAGGATCTGAGGAAGTATGCATCATTTGTAGAACTTTGGTCATTTCTCCACTCAGATAGAGACTTAACTATTTCTCAGAAAGTGATTTATGCTTTTACGCTTCATCAAGTATTTCTCTCATGCTCAGCGCCAAGATCACTCCCATACGTGAACCTTCTTGAAATCTGGAAAAAGCTGTTGAAATAAAGAAAGACTTGCATTTATATAGTGCCTTTCATGACCACTGGACATCTCAAAGTGCTTTGCAGCCAATGAAGTACTTCTTGGAGTGCAGTTACTGTTGTAATGTGGAAAACGCAGCAGCCCATTTTCGCACAGCAAGCTCCCACAAACAGCAATGTGATAATAACCAGATCATCTATTTTTGTTATGTTGATTGAGGGATAAAATATTGGGCAGGACACCAGGGATAACTCCCGTGCTCTTCTTCAAAATAATGCCATGGAATCTTTTACATCCACCTGAGAGAGCAGACGGGTCTCGGTTTAACATCTCATCCGACAATGCAGCACTCCCTCAATACTGCACTGGAGTGTCAACCTAAATTTATGTACTTAAGTCACTGGAATGGGACTTGAACCCACAACCTTCTGGCACAGAGGTGAGTGCGCTACCCACTGAGCCACAGCTGACACTTGAGGCTGTCAAAGCTGAGATTAATAGTTTTTTGTGCAGTAAGAGCTATGGTAGATGTTAAGATACAGATCAGCCATCATCTAATTGAATGGTGGAACAGACTTGAGGGATTGAACAGCCTACTCCTGTTATTATGTTGCTATGTTCCTCACTCACTACAAACCAAAATATGACTTCTGACACACAATATCTGATAATATAGCACTGCTCAAACATAAACCCTTGTTATTTAATGACTGAACTGACACAACACCTCACCTGGTTCCAAATCTTCAGACAGTGGCAGAATAGACACTCTATCAAACCATATGACCAAGGCTAAACTGAAAACCATATATATAAAAATTAAAATATCGACCCTAGTGTAAAATAAAAGCAGCAGGAGTTACTGGATTCCAGGGGGCCGAAATTCAGCCCCTCCAAAACTTTTTCGTGGTTCGGCCGCCCCATTTTCAGCTCCAAAAGTGAAAAAATGTGTCCCAGCACCAAGGAACCCTTCCAAAGTGGATTTTTCAGTGGTGTGATTGCCTTAAGTGGAGCGTAATGACCACAGAGAAATTCAGCATACAGATAAGGGTTTCTAACGAGCCAATTGCCAGGGTTTGCAGCAAGCCCCTGAGGGGGGGAAGGAGTTTGAAAAGAATTGGGAAGGATTTTGGAAGGAGTTTGGAAGGATGGCTGGTGTAAGAGATGCAATAAGAACCAACAAGTTCACTGATCTGGAGCTGGAGATACTGATAGATGGTGTGGAGGACAGAAGAAGAATACTGTTCCTGACGTGGAGAGACCTGGCAGACAGGCAGTACATAATGCATGGTGGGAGATTGCAGGAGAGGTGCCAGGCCCCTCTATATATCAGAGGACACCCGTGCAGTGCAGTAAGAGGTTCAATGACATCATCCGGCTTATGAAAGTGAGTACCTCTTCCATCAACTACTGACCTTGCATCTGCAAGACTCTCCTTCAACATGCTCTTAATTCCCATGCTCACTGTTTAGTCACTCAAGCTGCATCTCATTGTTCACGCCTCTATACATATATGTGTGTGTTCTCGCAATCGATGCTCCCTTTCATCTCACACTTAAAGCTATATGTCACATACAAACACTTGTGCACTCATTTCTCATGCGTCATCACAGTGGTACTCACCAAACATGCTTTCTTTTGCAGGACAAGCTGGCTCACAATAGAGCTGAGAAAATGATGACCGGGGGTGGAGAAGCGGAGACACAGGTGCTCACAACTGCAGAGTGGTCAGGCATTGGTCGGCGGCCATGCTGCATTCCCTGTGGCTAACGGTCATGCTGATGCTGATGTGGGTAAGTGAAGGCCCTCCTTGAATGACTCTGTAATTCAATGCGTCAGCACCTACTGTTCCTTATCTTCATGGAAGACTGCAAGTTGCATCCTCCATGCCTTCGTCCCCCACTTTCCCCTTACGGCAGCCCTTCTCCCATTTATGCTTGCAGATGAAACACTACCAAGACACACACCTGTGAAACCACATACAGATCTAAACGTAGGCTGTCTGATATCTCCCCAAGCAGTGATGAGGACACTGAGGTCTCCAGTGATGAAGGGATGATATTCAGCACTTCCCGGCTCATGCCAAGAGATAATGAGGAAGAGGACGATGAGGAAGAGACAGATAGCACAAGCACATCGCTGCTTCCACCCACACGCAACAGCTCAGATACTGGTGGGTGGTAAGTGGGGTGGCACTGGTTATTGCACCGGTGCCTAGTGGGCGGCAGCATGGTGAGGTGTCTAGGCAACCTCAGGTGCCACCTCTCCGGGGAGCGAGTCCACACCAGAGTTCTGTGGAGTTCTATTGCCCATTGATATTGCGGCTTTTGAGATAAGGGTGGAGGCCATGCATTCGGAGATGTTGGGGGCACTGACAAGGGTGCCAGAGAACCTGTGGCAAGTGGTCACGAGTGTGGCGGAATCCACCTCCCGAATACTCGACAGCTCTGCACACACCATGGAGTCCATCATTGCCAGTGTACAGGCGATGGTGGACTCCCAGAGCGTCCATGCAGATCCACCTGTGAAGCAACCTGCAGGTGATGTGGCAGCTGCCAGGTTGGCACAGGCACGAGGGAACGAGCGCATCGGTGCTGCATTGGAGAGGATGGCCACGGCACCGGAAGTGGAGAATGCTTTTATGCACTCTGGCCAATAGGCCACGGAACGCCTTAGTGCTGCCATGGAACGTCAAGCCGCTGCCATCACTGGTGGATTTGAGACTCTGGTTACTCTCAGGCAGTCTCAGCTCGATGCCACCAGACAGCTCAGTGTTGCGTTTGCAGCTGGGTCCATCAGGGGCCACGGGGGACCCTCAAGTCTTGCGCCACAACACTGACCTGACCTCCCTCAGCTTGGTGGTGGTCACCATGTGCCACCCCCCGAGCAGTGGTGCAGGCTCCTTGGACCAGGATCCTGATGATGTGCTCTCTCAGGATCACAACATTCCTGGCCCCAGACCTCCCACTCCGCGAGTGCCTCTACGCACGGTTCCACCCGAGCCAAGCCAGACTGCAGCCTCCCAGCTGTAGGTCCCAGACAACAACCACAGCAGCCACCCTGGACCCATGATGCAGCCATGGGGATGATACTCAGGCATAGTATTAAGGTAGTCACGTGTTAGAGGTAAAAAATGATGAGAGTATTATTATATTGTTTATGTTCTGTTTTTGCACTGATTTGGATAATTTGATAATTTTTTATTTTTGGCACATAGATCTGGCCAGGTGTTTAAGTTGGGAGTGGGCAATTGTGCGTGAAGGTACTCATTGCGTTGGCCATTGAAAGTGGGACCTGAAGGGTCATGTGTGGATGGGATTATCTGAAGTGAGCAGCTATGAGATGCAGCTGCACCTCCCTTCCAAGGTTTCGATGGGGATGACGCCTCCTAGCTCTGGGGCAATGGGGATCCTCCTCCTCCTCCTATCCCTCCTCCTCAGGTGGTACTGCTGGTTTGACCTCCAGCGGCTGTCCCCTCATGATGGCCAGATGGTGCAGCATGCAGCAAACCACGATGATTATGGAGGCCCATTGAGGAAAATACTGCAAGGCGCCACCAGAGCAGTCCAGGCACCGGAAACTCTGCTTAAGGAAAACTATGCAGTGCTCGATGATGCACCTGGTGGCAGAATGAGTGTCATTGTAGGCATTTTAGGACACAAAAGGACATAGACAGGCTAAGTGAGTGGGCACAAATTTGGCAGATGGAGTATAATGTTGGAAAGTGTGAGGTCATGCACTTTGGCAGAAAAAAATCAAAGAGCAAGTTATTATTTAAATGGAGAAAGATTGCAAAGTAAAGCGGGACCTGGGGGTCCTTGTGCATGAAACACAAAAGGTTAGTATGCAGGTACAGCAAGTGATCAGGAAGGCTAATGGAATCTGAGCCTTTATTGCAAAGGGGTTGGAGTATAAAAGCTGGGAAGTCTTGCTACAGTCATACAGGGTATTGATGAGGCCACACCAGTAATATTGCGTACAGTTTTGGTTTCCATATTTACGAAAGGATATACTTGCTATGGAGGCAGTTCAGAGAAGGTTCAGTAGGTTGATTCCAGAGATGAGGGGGTTGACCTATGAGGAAAATTTGAGTAGGTTGGGCCTCTACTCATTGGAATTCAGAAGATTGAGAGGTGATCTTATCAAAACGTATAAGATTATGAAGGGGCTTGACAAGATGGATGCAGAGAGAATGTTTCCACTGATGGGAGAGACTAGAACTAGGGGGCATAATCTTAGAATAAGGGGCCATCCATTTAAAACTGAGATGAGGAGAAATTTATTTTCTCAGAGGGTTGTACATCTGTGGAATTCGCTGCCTCAGAGAGCTGTGGAAGCTGGGACATTGAATAAATTTAAGATAGAGATAGACAGTTTCTTAACCGATAAGGGAATAAGGGGTTATGGGGAATGGGCAGGGAAATGGAGCTGAGTCCATGATTGGATCATCCAAGATCGTATTAAATGGCAGAGCAGGCTCGAGGGGCCGTATGGCCTACTCCTGCTCCTATTTCTTATGTTTTTATGTTCCTATGCTCTGACGCTGCCCTGGGGTTCCGCAGTGGAGTGAGCAGCCAAGTTGACAGGGGATATCCCTTGTCCCCAAACAACCAACTACAATCCTGATTTGGGTCAGTGAAGATGGCAGGCACACTGGTCTGCCACAGAATAATGAATCATGGCTGCTGCCTGAGTGCCTCGCATCAACTGCCAGGATCTGACACTGGTGATCACACACGAGCTGCACTTTCAGTGAGTGGAAGGCTTTGGGGTTGACAAAGATCCTGGGATGATGATGTGGCGCCCTCCGCCCAACGTGTGTGCAGTCAATGGCACCCTGCACCCTCAGGAAGCCGGCAATTCGGGAAAACCGGCCTGCCGCTCCACCTGTTTCTCTCTTATCATCGGGAAGGAGATGTACTTGACCCTTCTCCTGTACAGTGCATCTGTGACTTGCTGGATACACCGATGTGCCGAGAATTGGGAGATGCTGCCAATGTCTGCAGTGGCAGACTGGAAAGACTCCGTCGCATAAAAATCCAAAGCGATGGTGAACTTGGTCTCCATGGTGAAGGCGGTCCTGAGGTGTGTTTGAGGTTGCAGATCTTCGCTTAGGGCAGTGCAGAGTTCCCTCCGTACTTCCGTCCGAATTCATAGCCGTCGCAGACATTGCTCATCAGTGAACTGGAGGAAGGAGAACTGAGGTCGGTAGACCCTTTAAGGGTATGGCCTCCTTCCCCCATGTCTGCATTGGTCACCTCGTTTGGCAGCTACCTGCTGGCCATCTCCCTGGTCCTCTTCATTATCAGGCCCCTCTGGAGGCTCTTGCTGGAAAGACTCCTCTCCCAGTATTTGAAGGGGGGGAGTTGCAGCATCCCTCACCCTCCTCCTGATGCCACCTCCCTCCTGGCCACCCTCTCTAGCTGCAGGTCTGCACACATCTGCACGTCCTTCTCTCTGTTGCGCAGCCATGGCTGCTGCCTCCCTTGCGTGCTGCCTCTCTAGACGATGCTGATGACAACACCTTGTCCTGCGTGCCACCCTGCATTTGACCAGGTGTAACAGGTGTTGCCCTCCCAACATTCCTCCAATCCTCAGGGCGAACCCTGCCAAGCAGGTCTCTGGAGCCCAGAATGAGGCCTGCAGGCCTCCACTGAAGAGTCAGACCTGATAGTCCTCCAAAAGTCTGTCAAAACCTGTGAGCAGCACTCAGTAAGTTTAATGGAGCCAAATAAATAACAACCTGTATTACCGAAGAAACGGAACCGATCGCGGCAATGCTCCAGCAGTGTCACGTTTCTGCACCGAGTGAAAAACGTTATGGGAGCACTGCCTGAAAAAATCCTGGCTTTTTGTAGCTCAAATATCGCTGGCGTGGCCGTTTTTGAGTGGCCCGCCCGCTGATGAGGTCACCACGGCACAAATGCCTTTACCACGGCTTCACCCCGTCGATTCCGGCGAAAGTGTGCACTGCTGAAATCCACCCCGAGCCACAGAACGTGGCAGCCGATCAAACCCCGCTGTAACGGTCCCCTCAAGGACATTGAATTTCGGCCCCTAGAATTTTTAACATATCGCTTTGGGTGCAAAAATTGTAAAAAGCGCAACACTGCTAGTTCTTTTAGTGATACTAAACCTGAAGTAGTGTCTGTCACATAACTTGTCTGAGAAGTTTCATCGAGCAATGTGAAGACTCTAACCTCAAGAGGGTGAGAAGAATCAAAGTGCTGGAAGCAAACTGCCTCAGATGTATCTCTTTTACCTTTTGAAGTTCAAAACTGGGACACAGGAAATCAAATAGTTGAACAAAGCTTGACTAAAGTTAAATTAATAAGATGGTTTCCTGAATTCCACTCAAATGTTATACCCAAGTCCATTTGGATGTATTTAAAAGCCCTTTCCTTGAATTCATTTTCTGCTTTGTCATGAAAACAGTCTGTGCTCGGTGGTTGCTATATGCGTTACAGTCAAAATATATTTGCATATGAATAATGCTTGCCTTATGAAAAATCATGGATATCATCTATCTGGACAACTGACAAACAACGGGGGAGAATTTGCGGTTGGCGACATAGCTAAGGAGTATACTGCCGACATCCGAATGAAACCCGCACTTAACTCGTGCAAATTCCTCGCCCCTCCCTTTGAGAAGTTGCTGTCAAACGCTGCAGGATTGTGCGCAGCATAGTACCCCACCGATCCCACGGGCACAGCGTTGAGTGTATGCAAACCTGGGATCACGTGTCGGGGTGCTCCTTTCACTTCCTGACTCTTAGACAGTCAGGAAACAGATGAAATTGCTGATTTGTCCACAAACTCATTTTAAATAATTTAGCAGCCAGAAATGCTATTTTATTAATAAATTATGACCATTGCAATAATATTTAATGCACAAATCAAAATTTGAACATTAATAGAATTCGATCAAACACTCAGAAGTCTTGAGAT
Source organism: Pristiophorus japonicus (assembly GCF_044704955.1). Taxonomy (NCBI): domain Eukaryota; kingdom Metazoa; phylum Chordata; class Chondrichthyes; family Pristiophoridae; genus Pristiophorus; species Pristiophorus japonicus. Next base: position 82,364,603 of record NC_091980.1, read on the forward strand.
ACATTTTACTGAAGATGTCCTTAAAACCATAAAACTCGATTAGGATGCTTTTTATACAAAGCATGCAGCAGAATTAACATTGGTCCTTTAATTCTGGGCCATGACAACTGTGATATATTCACAATGCACAACACACACAGCTCCTAACATGGCAGGCAGCTTTCTCAGAAGGCACGGAGATCTGCCTGTTTCTGTTTAATTATTAACTCTGCAATTGCAGTACACAATATGTCCACATCCATAGTGTGGAGCTACAAACATTACAAGCTTACAGACATTACACTTCTCCCTCCTTAATGAAGAAGTTATTATAACAAACATCATACATAACTTTCATGTTTATACATAACCACAGGATATAGACTTATTTTTGTCCATATTTACAAATTTAACTTTACCAATTGTTTTCTGTTTTGAAGAGGATATCTTCACTCTTGAACAGAACCTTCCAAACATGGTGTTGAATCTAAACTCATTCGAGGCTCATCCTGAGGAATGTTTTCCTCCACGGAATTTCCTTGATTTTCATTTGAACTCACTCTAACTTCAGGCTCTTTGTTTTCCTGACTCGGACTCAGACTTTCATTCTGATTCTCTCCTGGATTTGTTTCCAGTACCTTGGATTTAGGATTTGCTACTGGTATATCAAAACTATCTGATGAGTCAGAAATAATTGAATCATTCCCAACTTCAACTTCTTCCATGTCTGCAGGTAAAATATGATCAATATGAACAAACCTAACCTGTCCATTATCAAACATCTTTACAAATATGTGCGAGGACCACATATCTTCACCATTCTTCCGAGTAACCACTTTAACCATTTATGATGATGGTTCTTTACTCTCACCTTCTGGTTTAATTTCACACTTCTCTCTTTTACTCTACCTCTATCCTGATTCTCTTTCTGTCTTAATTGTATCTCTTCTATGGACTGTGCCAAATTTGGCTTTAACAACAAAAATCTGGTTCGTGGCTGTCGTTTGAGAAACAACTCTGCTGGTGTTCTACCAGTGGTTGTATGAGGAGTATTTCGATATGCAATCAAAAAATTAGCCAATTTGTGATCCAATGACAACTGTCGTTTCCTTCGATTTGGATCTAACAATTGTTTTATGAGGGCACGTTTTACACTTTGGACAGTGCGCTCTGCTGCACCATTCGAAGCAGGATGGTATGGTGGAACCTCGGTATGTTTCATACCATTTTTGCTCGTGAATTGTGCAAATTCTTCTGAACGAAATTGTGATCCATTATCCAAAACAATTTCTTCAGAGAGGCCAAATGAAGAAAATAATTTTTGTAAAATGTCCAATGTTTTACTTGTTGTTATTTTCCACATTGGAAACTCCTCAACCCACTTGAATGGCTATCAATCACAATGAACAATTGTTGTCCTTCTAACTCAGCAAAATCAATATGTAGCCTTTGCCAAACCCTGGGAGGCCATTTTCATAGCTGTAATAGTACTGGTGGTGGTTGCTTGCTTACCGATTGACATGTCGTACACTGACTCACGATGTACTATATATCTTTATCAAGACCTGGCCACAATAAATAACTGCATGCAAAACTCTTGGTCAAGCACATTTCCAGGTGCTGGTCATGGAGGTCTCCTAATAATTTGAACCTGAATTTATTTGGTATAACCACTCTTGCACCCCACATGATACAATCTTTATCGACTGAGAATTCATTCCTACGAATGAAGAACGGATGTGTATCATTGTCTGTTACCTGGTTTGGCCATCCATTTGCAATATATTCATACACCTTTGACATCACTGGGTCACGTTTGGTTGCCCTACCAATCTCTTCATCTATGACTGGCAGTTCATCAATGAATGAAAAATAAAACACTTCTTCCCTATCCGGTGTAACTTGTGATGTGGAAGGCAATCTAGACATTGCATAAGCATTACTGTGATCAGCTGATCATCTGTATTAATATATCATATGTATATGCTGACAAAATCAAAGCCCATCTCTGCATTCGGGATGCAGCTAATGTTGGAACTGGGAACTTTGGATGGAGGATTGCTGTTAGTGGCTTATGGTCCGTAACGATGGCAAACTTATGACCATGCAAGTATTTGTGAAACTTCTTGACCCCAAAAATTAATGCCAAAGCTTCCTTTTCAATTTGTGCATAATTACTCTCACTGGCACTGAGAGTGCGTGAAGCAAACGCAATTCGTCTCTCCTCCTCACTACTTGATACATAAGAGATTACTGCCCCAACTCCATATGGAGAGGCATCACATGCTGGCTTAATCTCCTTAGATACGTCATAGCGAACTAACATAGTGCTCTCTACCAATTTGCTTTTACACTCCTTGAATGCTGTGTCGCATTATTTTGACCACTTCCAATGGACCTGTTTTTTCAAAAGTTCATTCAGTGGTTGTAATACTGTAGCCAAATTGGGTAGGAACTTCCCATAATAGTTCAAAAAACCCAAGAATGAATGAAGTTCAGTGACATTCCTGGGAGTGGGTGCATTTCTGATTGCATCCAGTTTTTCCTTGGTTGGATGTAAACCACCTTTGTCTACTCTGTACCCTAAGTACTCCACTGAGTTTTGAAATAACTCACACTTATGAGCAGACACTCGTACTCTGTGCTTCTCTAGCCGTTTGAGGACTTCATTCAATATGTTATTATGAATTTGCCTATTTGGTGCTGAAATTAGTATGTCATTTAAACAACATACTACCCCTTCAATACCTTGCAAAATCTGGTTCATCACCCCTTGGAATATGGCAGGGGCGGAAGACACACCAAACGGTAGCCTATTAAATTGATATAGGCCTAGATGAGTATTTATACATAACTTGGATTCCTCATCTAGTTCAAACTGTAAGTAGGCATTCGTAAGATCCAGTTTTGAGAAGATCTGACCACCTGTCAGTGTTGTGAACAAATCTTCTATATTCGGCACTGTATTGGGGAAATTACCCTCTAGAACCTGGTTTACGCTTACTTTATAATCACCACACAATCTTACCTTACCATCAGACTTGGGTACAAGAACAATGGGTGTAGCCCAATTACATCGATCTATCTTACAAATAATGTTCTCAGTTTCTAGTCTTTTGAGTTCTTGCTCAATTTTCTCCTTGAGTGCATATGGTACAGAACGTGGCTTGTAGTAAACCGATCTAGCGTCCTCCTGTACCCTGACATTCGCCTTGAAGCCTTGGATCAGACTGCCCGTTTTGCAGAACAGCTTCGCATACTTCTTGATAACCTCATCCGTTGATGAAAATCTCGCTTCCACACAGAAAATCTTACTCCAATCCAGCTTCAGTGAGCTCAACCAATTTCTTCCAAGTAAGGCAGGCTTGTCTCCTTTCACTACTATTAGAGGCAAGTTCTGAAATTGATCTTTATATTTCACCGGTACGGTGATGCGACCTACCACAGGAATTTTCTCTCCCGAGTAGCCTCGCAGATCTTGGATTTCTCCAGTAGGAAATCACACAATTTGTCGCGGTATAGTGACTCAGCTACTACACTCACGGATGCACCCATGTCAATTTCCATTGATATCTTGAATCCCGCAACATCTTTGTGGATTTTGATGCTTTCCGAATCGCTGTCCGTTAACCTTGTGCTCCTGATGACGTGTAACTCTAACATCTCCTTGTTCTGTTGTTGTTCTTCCATGCTATGTAGTCTCTTGGGATTTCTACTCATAGCTTTGAACGCTGGACTCATAGATTTGAAAGCTGGTTTATCCTTCAGTCAGCATGCCTTCGCAAGATGCCCAGTCTTCCTGCAGAAGAAACACTCTGCCTTCACGTATGGACAACTTTGAGCAATGTGTTGTCCCATGTACCTATAGCACGACTTCGATGCTCTGTTAGAATTTCCAGTTTCCGAGACTTTGGGCCCCCACTGTCTTTTACTTTGAACCTGCAGGTGAATTATCTCGGTTGACTGATGACCGTAATTATTATTTAATTCTCAGGAATATTGTTCGGCCATGCCCATCGACCTCGCTGTCTGACAAGCAATCTCAAAAGTCAAGTCATCTGTCGTCAATAACTTCCTTCTGATCGCATCATTTTTCACCCCACAAACAAAACGATCCTGTAATGCTCGGTTTTGAAAGTTTCCAAAATTACAGTGCATCGACAGCTTTTTTAATGCTACGCTGTAATCACTGATACTTCATCAGTCTTTTGATTCCAAATCCCGAAACGATAGCTTTCAGCAATTTTTAACGGTTTGGGGTTATAGTGCTGCTCCAGCTTCATTAAAATCTCTTTAAGCATTGTGTCCTTTGGCTTGTCAGGCACAAGCAGATTTACAAGGATTTCGTACAATGCCGGACCCGCCTCCGATAAGAAGATCGCTTTCTTACGTTTCAACATAGCCCGGTTCTGGACTGCATTGTCTGGAACTTCTATTATGTTATTTGCAGTGAAATACATTTCTAGCCGATTCACATACGCTTTAAAACGTTCCCAGCCGTGTCTATATTCCCCCAAATATCCGATTATACCTGCCATTTTAATCTCTAGCTGTTCACACCGTGTGCTGAATTTTACCTCAGATTTTGTAGCTTTTTTCCAAAGACAGAAACTTCCAAAGTCTCTCTGTCGGCTGGCTGAATCCTTCATCAACAAAATTTAAGCTTTAAATCATCCGAAAAATCCCATCTCATCGCCAAATGTGATATATTCACAGAGTACAGCACACACAGCTACTAACATGGCAGGCAGCTCTCTCAGAAGGCACCGGAATCTGCCTGGTTCTGTTTAATTATTAACTCTGCAATTGCAGTACACAATACTTCCATATCCATAGTGTGGAGCTACAAACATTACAAGCTTACAGACATTACAACAACATAAACCTATAATTATAGTTTTACAGTCCTACATAACAACATAAGAAATAAGAGCAGGAGGAAGCCATTTGGCCCCTTGAGACAATAATATTATGCCTGATCGGATCCTGGCCTCAATTCCCCGCCCGCTCCCCATATCCCTTAACTTCCTTATCATTCAAAAACCTGTCTATCTCCCCCTTAAATATATTCAATGACCCAGCCTCCACAGCTCTCTAGGGTAGAGAATTACAAAGATTCACCACCCGCTGAGAGAAGAAATTCACCCTCATTTCTGTTTTAAATGGGCGACCCCTTCTTCTGAAACTATGCACCCTATTCTGAAACTATGTTCTAGATTCCCCCATGAGAGGAAACATCCTCTCTGCACCTATCCTGTCAAGCCCCCTCAGAATCTAATACATTTCAATAAGATCACCTCACAGTCTTCTAAACTCCAATGAGTATAGGCCCAACCTGCTCAACCTTTCTTCATATGACAACACCTTCATCTCAGCAATCAACCGAGTGAACCTTCTCTGAACTGCCTGCAATGCAAGTATATCCTTCCTTAAATTAGGAGACCAAAACTGTATGCAGTACTCCAGGTGTGGTCTTACCAATGCCCTGTACATTGTAGCAGGACTTCCCTACTCTTATACTCCATCCCCTTGCAATAAAGGCCAACATTCCATTTGCCTTCCTAATTACTTGCTGTACTTGCATACTAACTTTTTGTGTTTAATGTACAAGGACCCCCAGAGTCCCCTGTACCACAGCATTTTGTAATCTCTCCCTATTTAAATAATAATTTGCTTTTTTATTTTTCCTACCAAAGTGGATAATCTCACATTTTCCCACATTATACTCCATCTGCCAAGTTTTTGCCCATTCACTTAGCCTATCTATATCCCTATGCAGATTCTTTGTGCCCTCCTCACAACTTGTCCTATCGAATTTGTTGCTCCTCTATCAGACTAATTAACTTTTGATTAATTTAAATAATCCAAAATCGAGTGTTTACTTGCCGGATAACATGGGGAAATCAGGAAAGTAAATTAAATTCCATCTAAGTAGAAGTTGGGAAATAAGTAAACCAAAATTACAAAAGGATTTTGGGCATCAAAGATGGTGACACAAGAAGGCCCCGTTTTCAAACTCGAACAAATGAACGTTTCTTTCAAAGTTCATATCCACTCAGACATGAACCAATGCCTCATTGATATGGGCTGTAGTGTAAACTAATACAATTTTCTCATCCCACCTTCCCCTTACACTGTGCAAAAGGCTCCTGTGCCTGTTTGCACCAAAAAAAACATTTTCATGGTAATTAATGCGCAGTAGATGGGCAATTAGCCCAACTTTTGAATGAGGAGGTGAAATGTGCATCAAAGCCTATGTGCAGTCAAAACTTGACAGATTGCAAGTTTGTGATTTAGCGCATGCGCTGGAAATCCTGAACTTGCGGACAATTTCAAAGACAGTATGATGGCGTACTCTGAGAGTACACCATCATACGGACCACAAATCCAGGGCCAACACTTTGTTCACCATTAATGTGTATCCTTTCCAACATTGATCAAGCACGTCTGCAGAGAGACTCAGGCAACTGATTCTCTCGCAACATGCAGTAACCAGATTTCAAGTGACCAGCAACATTTCATTAATAGATATTAGAAATAAATAAGCCAGGAATTTCCTCGGAGCTGTTCCTGCTCTACCAAGTTTACCTATGTAAACTTTCGGTAATGTGATGGCAACAAAGCAGAAGCAGTGCCAAGGAAATTCCTGGCCGTAAATTTAGGATTCAAAATAATGATACCACAGTGGTACCATTAGCAGACAGAGCAATGGGGCTGAATTTGCAGTCCCTACGGGCGTGGACGAGATGTGCACATGCCCTTTGGGGCACCGCAAGTTCCGGGTTTAGGCATGCATTGAGCATGCGCTGAAACCCGAAATTTGAGATCTGTCAAGAATCTTCGTGACAGATCGTATGAATCTGACAGAAATAGGCATTCACTGGCGGTGAGTTGGGCTATTTGCCCAACTTCTGCCCAGTGAATGCCTGTGAAATTCTTACGCCTGATAAAAGCATTTATCAGCATAAGACTTTTAATGGACAGAAAAATAAATTTTTTCAATAATTAAAATTTAAAAAACCTGTGAAATAAGGTAGGCTTATTTGTAGACATGTAGACCTTTTAAAATATGTAAATTTATTTTTCAAAAAAAATATTTTTTTATTTTAAATAATTAATTAATTCCATTTTGATTAATTTTAAATATGTGATGATTGTTAAAATTTATTTTAAGTGTTTGTGTAATTTGGGGGATATTCCCATTCATACTGATCGTGATTCTGTACATACAGAACTCACCACAAGTATGAATAAGTATGAATGGGAATACCACTACTTTGGTTGGTTGGGCTGGCCCACATGATCCCAGAGACGCTTGTGAAACACCTGAGCTGCTGAATTATGTGGGCCACTACGCAAGCCTACGCTTAGAAGCCCAAGACCACAACTCGCCGAACCTTCTGGACCACCAGGCAAGTTCGTAGACATTTTTCAGGTCAGAGCCTTCCGCCTGTGGGTAGCCTCCGACTGCAATTTCTGCACCATCATCAATTTTGATTACATCCATTAGATCATTGATGAAGACAAGAACAGTTTGGACCAATCATACCCTCAACGACCTCTGTGTAGGTCAACAGTTCCAGTTCATCCATCGCCTCATCCGCTTTAACAAAAAAAAGTTTTTCTTCCTTTCAGGCGTCAAGGATTGCAAGCTTCAACAATTCTTAGATACCAATGTCCCTCCGGATCCTTCTTCCCCCTCACTTTCCTCTGACTCCATCCCTCCTTCCAATCTAACTCTTTGCTGTGTTTTCACGATTCTCTCTGACCTTCCCCTCTCTTTCCCCGAACGATCATTCCTGAACAATAGCCTCAGCTTGATCCCCTCATGGCCCCATCTCAATTAATTTCGAGCTCGGCATGATGCTGAGCTCTTCTTCCATCGCCTTCGCCTCCGTGCCCACTTCTTTGGCCAAGAGTCTTCCCCCCTGGACAGTGGACCCTTTCTCCCATCTTTAGCATTCTCGTTCCACCTGGAACCCCAATGGAAGCTTCAGGAACAGCACCTCATCTTTCGATTAGGCACTCCAGATTCATCATCGAGTTCAATAATTTCAGATCATAGCCACTGCGTTACTTTTTCGGTCAGCAGGTGCTGCTAATGGTTCTGCAATTCCCATTTCCAGCTCCTCTAGACCCATCTTTTGTTTCCTTACTTGTCCCATTACCAGCCCCCTTTGCCTTGCATCATCATCCCTTTTGTCATTTCGTCTCTCCTACCTTCCATCTATCACAGACCTTCCTTTTTTTGCTTACTCCCCTCTCCCTTTTTCTTGCATCTGTATTTGCTTAAAAACAATTAAATCTCTAACTTTTTCCAGTTCTGATGGAACATCAATGACCTGAAACGTTAACTCTGTCTCTCTCTCCACAGATGCTGCCTGACCTGCTGAGTATTTCCAACATTTTCTGTTTTTATTTCTGTGTTGGTGTTTTAATGAGAATACGAGCATCTGTTCACTATGAACCAGTGTTTCTGCATCCTCTGAAGGAGTCACATATCCAGTTCTAGAGCTCAGCTGATATGCCACAAAGCTTCACAATTAGGTTGGAGTTGCAAATATCTCCTGGAGATGGTATTTGAAATCAATTTACAAAAATGGAACAGTACATCAAAATTTCACATGAAAGTTTTCAGAGAACATCAATTGTAAGCGAATATAACTCCCTCTGACTCAAAGTATTAAATTACTGTCAAGTCAAAACACTTGATCAATATTTTTCAGATAAAGTAAAGAATACTGCAGTAAGCGATTTCCACAACTCCACAGCATAAGAGTCTACAACATTTCAAACCATCAATGATTCTTTAATGTCATTTGCAACTATAACATTAAAAGGGCTGTGTGTTATACCTATAATACCATTCTGAAAGCTTTTATCAGTCTCTTCTGCAAGCTTCGGGGAATGAAAGGATTTGTGCATGCACCAGAGGACAGGGGGTTTTTGTGAGGTAATACTGCAACTGATGTGGTTGAAGTGATATGAGATGGATTCACACGTAACTCCAAATCCCAAAGTTTTACTCCATTTCTTGTGTTAAACAAGTCTATCAATGAATTCAAATATTTAGCCTTTTAAGGACATTACGTGCTAAAACCAGCAGCCTCGGACTTTGCTGCAAATTTTAAATTAAAATGTTTGAAAAAGGATAAAACTATTACTTGTGCACTGCAATTATTATTATCTTTAAAGATCTGCATAATAGTTATATAATCAAATATTAGTGACTGTTTTTCTTCCATTATATATATGCATTGGCATATCTAATGGTTGCAGATGCGATGTTAAACTGAGAGTCCATCTGCCTGTTTATTGTGGATGTAAGAGATATCAAAGCACTGTCCAAAAAGCAAGGGATTTCTCCCACTGGTTTATCCTTCAACCAACACCACCAGAGCAGATTAACTGTTCTTTCATGTCATTACTGCTTGTAGCACCTTATTCTGCACATATTGCCTACTGCATTTGCCTACAAAACAGTGACTACACTTCAAAAGCAATTCATTGTCTGTGGAGCACTTTGGAATGTACTGAGGAAGTTAAAGGTGCTATATAAATGCAAATTATTTCTTTCTATGATATGTTGATTGGTAGCAAATGTTTATGCATTGAAAATTATATAACACCCTTATCTTAAGTAGCATTTTTTATAGCAATCATAAATACAGGTGGAACCGTTATGACTTCAGGATTTTGCCTCAGGTGTAATTCCAGATCAAGGAGGTAGCCCTGAATCACATCAGGTTCACCCCAGCTGCATTACAATCTCCATTGAAGTCATCCTCGACTCCGAGGGACTGCCTAAGAGAAGAAACAATCTCCATGCAAAGCTGGGTTAAAGTTTAAAAAGAACACAAGGGGCTGAATCTTAACTCGAAATCACGGGTGGGTTGGGGTCGTGTCAGAGATTAAAATGCAAAAGATGTGGAACAGGAACTGAAACCGCCTCGAAGCCACGCACTTCCGGTTTTAACAGAAGCGGGGGAGGGGGGAACCAATCCGCTCGCGGAAAACAGATTGATCATTTAAATATTATAACGAGAATGCCTGCCTTCATTTTAACAGACATTCTATTTTTAACTACAGGTTTCACAGGCATCGAGAAACCAGGCAGCTGAAAGGAGGTGAGAAGGTCTGAATCCATAAGCTAATTGCCTTTACAGGACTGCTTGTGGGCCAGGAGGAGTAGGAGTGTTTTCTCCTTGCCCAGCAAGTTACCCACCTGTTTTCGTAGGCTTGTGAAGCAGGCTTCCCGCCTGAAAGGCCTTGTAAGGATTCAGCGAAAACATCGACAGCAAAAGCATAAACTTTTGGGGCTAGACTTTCCAGTTTTGTGCAGATCGGCCAAAAATGGGTGTTATTTCCAGCGTGGGTGATAAAAATGGGTTTTGATGTCGCCCGAGTATGGGCTATAACGTGAGCGATCTGAAATGGGCGATAGCGCTAAATTTTTTTGACCTTCTGCCATAAAGTGTCACTGACCATAGCAACGGCATGGCAACGCTCATTTCCCGCATTTCAGGAGGTCAGGGGTCATCATTACATGCGCATAAGAGGAGACAGAGAGAGAGGGAGCAGAGAGGGACTGAATGCGTGTGTGGATGTGGTGTTTGCTTCTTTGGCTATTGTGGGAGGCAGGAGGGAGATTCACTAGCAGCAAAAAGCCTACTAAGCACAAAGAAGGTAGTTTGCACCAAGTTTTTAGTGGAAAAAATAATATTTAAAATGGAAGGGGTGGAGGAGACGACCCAACATGCTGTGGAGACTGATGACGCTGGCGAAAGCAGTGAGCTGGGAGAGGAACAATTGGGAGGACTCAAAAGAGCAAGGAGGTTCTGGGACGAGGCAAATGCCTCCCTCATGCAGGAGGTCGAGTCACGCTGGGGTCAACTGACCCAGGGAGAGCGTGGGAAGCCCACCCTAAAGGCCTACCAGAAGATATGGGCCGAGATAGCAGAGGTGGTCTCGTCGGCGACCAATGAGGTGCGTGAGGGCAACCAATGCCACAAGCGATGGAACGACCTTGTTGGATCCGTCAGAATAAGTAATACATTTATTTACATGTACTTATATTTTTATATAATTGGAACTGTAAGTGTAAAGCGTGATTAAAATCAGATGTGATGTCTTGCACTTATACCGGGAAGGTTGAACTCAAAGCCTGCGGTCACGGTGTACGTCTTTAGGTCAAGAATTATCATTTTCATTATAATCATGATTACATCTGTCGGTTATGGTGTTGTATCAGTCTCTGTGACAGTACCTAGCAAGATATCACGCAATGATCTCATGCCATGTCGTGCTGTTGTTACCTTTAACAGAAGAAGCTTTCGAGGAATAGGGCCGAGCAGAGGCGAATGGGTGGGGGGCCACCAGTCATCATCGACCTCACCGTCGTCGAGGAGCAGATGCTGACACTAATGGGGACCCACCCCCGGTCGGCCACGCAAGTAGCAGCAGAGCCTGATGTGATGCCACGTCAGTAAAGTATACACCATTGCATGTTGTAAAGTCAATAGATGCCACAACCACTCATATCAGACCAGTATTATATGATAGATGAATCATAAAATTCTTCTCTAAGTAATGATGTCCTCAAGAGAATCATTGCAATGCAGAATTTGTTGATGGTCATGAAATGTGATGTCTGTGATGATCTTGATAGCGGTATTGCTTTTGTCGTGCATATGCTGTGTGTAGCGCGGGACTCACCTTTGTGACCCTAGCACCCCATTCCCCTCCAATAACCTCATTTATGTTTTGCAGCTCAGCCAGCAGCGTGGCCCCAGGCAAGAACACTGAGCCCCGAAGCTGGGTGCTCGGGGACGGACTCGCTGGACTCTCCTCCATCTGGTGCTGAGGAGCACCCATTCTCACCCGTGCATCTGCTGGGTCCCTTCTCAACAGATGTCAGTGCCGACTTCGAGGAACCTGTATCCCCAATCTCCATAATCCATTCGACACCGATGACATCTAGTGCTCCTGCATCTCACATCCAGCATGGAGATACCGGGCCCAAGCACCTTGCCACAGGGAACCCCAGGTGTCTCCAGGACGGCGGCGACCTGTTGGTTCAACACGGCAGGTCTGCTCCATGAGCAGCAGATCTGAGCGGGGACATGGTACACTTGTCCAGGAGGAGTGTTGACATAGGTCAGCAGATCCAACAGACAATGGGAGGCATATCCCTCCAGCTGGCCAGCATGTCTGCCAGCATGACGGAGTACGTGCCCTGGAGCTGATAGCCAGGAACACTGGTGGCAGAGGCCTCCCAGTGGTCCCGGAGCACAGCACTGCACCTCAAGGTGCCGCACCCCCATTGCCAACGACACATGAGAGCCAGGAGGAAGATCTTGCTTCTGGCTCGGAGCACATTCCCACCTCGAGACTGTCCTCTCCCATATCCGTCCAAGCAGCAGTTCTGCCATCATCCCCTTCAATGAAGCAGCGCCTGAGGAGCTCGTCGGCCAGGCGGCTTGGAGTCAGGAGGGGAAGGGGGGGGGAGGAAGGAAAGTGAGGTGCATGGCCGCAGGTGTTGAATTGGGCATATTTTTATATTGTTGGTGCTATTTTGGTGGGAGGGTCGGGGGAAGGGGCAAGGGGGCTACATTGTTGGTTTGCATTTGTGTTCTGTGTTGCTGGAAATGGTGACCAATCGAATGATGTAAATGTGATAAATTTGTTGCGGGGTGGGGCGGGGATGGGGTGGTGGGTTTTTTACAGTTATAATTATGAGTTCACATAAATGGTTGGATTAAATGTTTTTTATTTAACATAACCTTGTTGCGCATTGTCTCAATAGCTGCACTGTTACACACTGGTGATTCTTTAACATGAAAGAGTATAATTACAGTTAACTTCAATCAACTTAAACTTTAACTGTCACCAAAGTGATGTACACCATTGATGTATGACCTGCACACCCAACAGTGTTGCAGCTTTGTAAATAACAACAACGTTCTTTCAAGCAAAGCGCTCATTTATGAGTTGCTGACGTAAGAGTCTTGCAGCTATGTAGCTACCACGGGTCCTTTCCTGCAGACCAGAGGGGGCTGGGGGCATGTTTCAGCGTCAGTCTGATTGTCTGGCCCAAGGTCAGCGTCCACCTCCTCGTCCTCCTCTTCCTCTCTCTTCCTATTCCCCAGCTATTTACAATATACATTAATGATTTAGACGGAGGAATTGAATGTAATATCTCCAAGTTTGCAGATGACACTAAGCAGCGTGGCAGTGTGAGCTATGAGGAGGATGCTAAGAGGCTGCAGGGTGACTTGGACAGGTTACGTGAATGGGCAAATGCATGGCAGATGCAGTACAATGCAGATAAATGTGAGGTTATCCACTTTGGTGGCAAAAACAACAAGGCGGAATATTATCTGAATGGTGATAGATTAGGAAAAGGGGAGGTGCAACGAGACCTGGGTGTCATGGTATAACAGTCATTGAAAGTTGGCATGCAGGTACAGCAGGCGGTGAAAAAGGCAAATGGCATGTTGGCCTTCATAGCGAGAGTTTGAGTATAGGAGCAGGGAGGTCTTGCTGCAGTTGTACAATGCCTTGGTGAGGCCTCACCTGGAATATTGTGTACAGTTTTGGTCTCCTAATCTGAGGAAGGACATTCTTGCTATTGAGGGAGTGCAGCAAAGGTTCACCAGACTGATTCCTGCGATGGCAGGAATGACATATGAAGAAAGACTGGATCAACTAGGCTTATATTCACTGGAATTTTTGAAGAATGAGAGAGGATCTCATAGAAACATAAAATTCTGATGGGATTGGACAGGTTAGATGCAGGAAGAATGTTCCCGATGTTGGGGAAGTCCAGAACCAGGGCTCACAGTCTAAGGGTAAGGGATAAGCCATTTAGGACCAAGATGAGGAGAAACTTCTTCACTCAGAGAATTGTGAACCTATGGAATTCTCTACCACAGAAAGTTGTTGAGGCCAGTTCGTTAGATATATTCAAAAGGGAGTTAGATGTGGCCCTTACGGCTAAAGGGATCAAGGGGTATGGAGAGAAAGCAGGAATTCGGTACTAAAGTTGCATGATCAGCCAAGATCATATTGAATGGTGGTGCAGGCTCGAAGGGCCGAATGGTCTTCTCCTGCACCTATTTTCTATGTTCTATGTTTCTATATTTCCTGAGGTGGACCGTCAGTCCCTTCTGGCAATTCTTGTCTCCTCCTGATAGCCAAGTTGTGCAGCATTGAGCACAGCACCACGAATTGAGCTACCTGCTCAGGGTGGTATTGGAGCTCTCCTCCTGAGTGGTCTAGGCATCTAAAGCGCTGCTTAAGCACTCCAATGGTTTTCTCGATGATAATGCGAGTGGCTCTGTGGCTCTCGTTGTATCGCTCCTCGGCTTTGGGTGTCATGCATAGGGGTCATCAGCCAGGTGACGAGGCCATATCCTTTGTCACCAAGCATCCAGCATTGACCTTATGGCTGACTGGTAAACATGTCAGATACAGCGCTGTAACGCAGAATGTGAGCATCATGGATGCTGCCCGGAAATTTGGCATTCACTGCCATAATTATTTGCTGGTGGTCAACAACGAGTTGCACATTTAGGGAGTGGAATCCCTTGCGGTTCTTAAAAACCTCTGCATCCTGAAAAGGTGCCCGCATCGCGATGTACATACAGTCTATTGCTCCCTGCACCTTGGGGAAGTTAGCAATTCGGTCGAATCCTATAGCCTTCTCAGTCTGAGCCTCCCTGGTCATGGGGAAGCTGATAAAGTCCCTCCTGCATGCGTAAAGGGCTTCAGTGACCTGTCTAATGCAGCAGTGTGTGGCATGCTGAGATATAACGCAAATGTCGCCAGCTGAGGCCTGAAAGGAACCTGACGCATAGAACGAAAGTGCCGTGGTGACCTAGACCTCAACAGGCAGTGCGGTACTGATGGTGCTGACAGGCTGCTGATCTCCCCTGATGAACTGGCATATCTCACTGATAACCTCCTTGTGGAAGCGCAGTCTCCTAATGCAGATGTTATCGGAGAAGTTGAGGTAAGACCGCTTTTCCCTGTAAGTGTGGGGCGTGTAAGGTCTGGTCCTCCTCATCAGTCTGGCACATCTTAGATTGGGCACATAATGCTGTACCTTCTGCCATCTTTGGTCTACAGCATGTGTGTACTCATCAAGACAGGCTGTAAAATCACAGGCCCCATTCCAATAACTATCAGTATTACACCAATTGTTCACAAAAAATAAATGCCTCCACTAAGATACCTAAAGTAAATTCCAATCATCCACAGTATGAAAAGATGTTTGTTCAGATGTTCACATCACCTTAAAAGACCTCCAGAGTACATCCAAATCTCTCCAATGTTGAAGCAGAGCAGCCTTTTAAATGAAGCGACCTGCGCTTTAGAAAATGGCGTCCATACCGCTGTGATTAGTTCCGGTCAGAGTAAGTTTTTCACAGTGGTTTTTTCGGCGAGCAATATTGTTGTCGATTTTCTGGGCGTTAGTTTCAGAAAATGTGATCTTTACGACAAAAAACAGTGGCTGAGCAGTATTATTAAATCTCGGTGTTAATTATGTGCCGAAAGTAACGCTTGCCGATATTATGGCCGTTGGTTTCACCCATTCTGATCTTTGTGCTCAAAAAAGTGGGTGGGCGGTATTATTTTTTATCGGCATTACGTACATTTCAGCGTTAAAATGGACGTTAAGTGAGCGGTTTGCATGCAAAAATAATGGAAAATCTAGCCCTTGGACTGTAAGTTTTGGACATTGCTTTTAACTTTGCTATTACTGCAGAGAAGCAGACAGCATGACTTGGGACAGGTCCAAGCATGTTCCACAGGAATACACATCAGGTGGGCAGGGAGGTATCAATGGCTGAAAGCGCAGGAAGATGGTTGATGGAGGGCTCTTTGTCATGTAATGGGAACCCATCAGGAAGATTGGTCGGTGCTCAAGACACAAAGGAAGCTTTTCAGCCACCCAGACTTGTAGGAGCCTTATCCTCAGGGACAGCCCAGTTGACAAAGTCACCGACCAAAAAGGTGTTTCATTTGTTTTTTAGTTGTACTGCCTCAGGCAAAAGACTAACTTTTGGCACGAGAAGAAGCATTTTTGCAGATATACGAGTGGCAGTTTTGCCTGCCATCTCTATCTCTCTCCTCTTCTATGCTTGCTTGCTTCATTCAATGCACTCAAAGACTGAGCACTTCATCTGGGACGGAGAGAAGAAACACCATCTACGAGCAAAGAGAGCCTCGCTCATCGGGAGAAGCAGCGAGTAAGTCAGAGGGGTAACTGGTGAGCATTATCCCAGCCCACACATTCTTAAGACCACTGCAAAGTGTGAAGGGGTGTTGTGTGTCCCAACCAAGCCTTAGGAATTTAGTGGGGAGGTTTCTGCACGGATAATAGGCGTACGCACAATCTTTTGGACAGATTCGGTGGTGCCCTATTGAGCCAAGCAGGGGTGTTTTAGTCATGGGTACTTTGTGATAGGGACCTATTTAGTTGGGCCAGTGTTGTGTGTTGTACTGTGTATTTTTTTTTGTTTCACACCAACAGGGTGTGTTTTACTCGAAGCAGATGTGTGCTTTAACATGAATAAAAGCATTGTGACGGTTGAGGCCGAAAGATTTGTCTATAACTGTGTATTCTGTTCACCGCTATAATTCCGGGTCTAGAACTGTTGTAAGGGGGGTGATTTGAAACCACCAAGAGCAAAACCACTTGCAGCCTCCAGCGTGTCAATCTGATTGTCCATCCTAATACAAGGTCCCCACATGGTCCATTCCCCAATATTAACATCCTTCAACTTGAACACAGAAAAATACATTTTGGAAACAATCAATTCATCTTATTCAGCTCAAAAGAAAAATTGGGATCGTTATCAGAAGTTCAGTTCAGTTTGTTTTCATGGGTCATTCAGATTATCCAGGGGTACATTCGCATTCAAATGTTAGATCGTGCCAGTTTATTATTGGTAACCAAAATGAAAATCCCAAAGAATTTGACTTCTATCCTTCAAATGACATCTGATCAAAGGTTAACATTTCAAAAGCTTGACCCGAAAAAAAACGCACTCAAGTTATGCACAATGTGGTTCTCCCCTGGTCACTTTACCCTCTGTTTGAGAGGAGGTAAAGATGACCAGCTAGCTGACTACCATCTAAACATGAAAGTTGGTTGAGACTGGGCTTCTAACTTTGCTTTTTCAGTGAAGTCTCCAATGTTCTAGCTATTAGGCTGCATTACTCATTTGTATTCTTAACTCACCTTTTAACAGACCCAAGAATGGTTTACATCCATCAATGTCAGTTTTAATAGATTTCTTTCACATTCATTTTTTTGATAGTTAGTTCTGCTCTTCAAAAAATTGTAATGCCTCTTGGCTTATCTTTTCAAACAGGAGAACGTGTTCAAAGTATGTATAGTTAATAGGTGTTGAGTGAAGGGCATCAGATAATTGTGGAGCAACGTGACCTTTCTGATGTCATGTTTAACACTGATTTATTTATTTAACATTTGTAATCAGAGTAGTCTACTGAGATGAAATATCTTGTATTTTACCAATCCCTGGTGACAGTGCAGTGAATAGATCTGATGAACAAATGTAGAAAGCTTTTTTTTCCCCTCTGAAGACCATTTTCACAATAGTCATGACTAGCTGTTCCATCACAAATCACGTTTTCTGTGAATGTCTAAAGAAAATGGTATATTGCTGCTGTTCTCTACTGAAGTTAATGGTAAATATTTACCTCCCCAAATAGCAAAATTCAACCAATCTACTCTGATACACGTCTGTAACCCCTCACTAGAAAGTGAACAGAAGAGTCCCAGGTTGAAATACATCTTCGATTTTCCCTTTTTTAATGAAATGTTGAAATTCAGACCTCAAGATATGTGGCTTTGTATGCAGAAGCTTACATCCTACAATTTTGTAACACATTGGTAAACAAATGGACTGTTACTGGAGTCCTCTGGGCTACTAATAATGTGCTTTGCCAAGGGCACAAAGGCTAAATCTTTTTGTAAATAATAAATAAACAAATAATTTAATTAGCACAGCAAAATTGTTCTTTGGTACTTTCAGGTTTGGATTTTCTTCCCATTGGCAGTTAAATGGTGGGGTGGAAATAAGACCCAGAAGAGAAGGATTGCTGGGGACTGAGAACAGGAAGGCCCATAAGAGGATAGTGCAAGTATTATGGAGGTAAATTGCTGAAGCAGTGAGTGTGACTCCCAGAAACTGCCACACAGCGCAGGAAGAGGTGTAACCACCTCACAAGGTTGGCCAAGGTAAGTAAAGGCACTATTCCACATGCACATGCTTTAAGAACAGCAGGGAACAGCACCAACCTTTGTACATGGCCTTCTTTGACCTCACAAAGGCATTTGACACTGTTAACCATAAGGGACTATGTAGTGTCCTCCTCCATTTCAGCTGCTTCCAAAAGTTTGTCACCATCCTCCGCCTGCTCCACGACAACATGCAAGCCATGATCCTGACCAACAGATTCACCACACACCCAATCCACGTCCGGACCGGGGTCAAGCAGGGCTGCATCATTGGCCAACCCTCTTCTCGATCTTCCTCGCTGCAATGCTCAATCTCACGCTCAACAAGCTCCCCACTGGAATGGAACTAAACTATAGAACCAGTGGAAACCTGTTCAACCTTCGTCGCCTCCAGGCTAGATTCAAGACCATCCCATCCTCTGTCGTTGAACTACAGTATGTGGACGATGCCTGCGCCTGTGCACATTCAGAGGCTGAACTCCAAGCCATTGTCAACATCTTCACTGAGGCATATGAAAGCATGGGCCTTACACTTAACATCCGTAAGACAAAGGTCCTCCACCAACTTAACCCCGCCACATAGCACTGCCTCACGGTCAACAAAACCCATGCGCAGCCTTGGATAAGGTGAACCACTTTCCATACCTCGGGAGCCTACTATCAGCAAGTGCAGACATCGACGACGCGGTCCAACACCGCCTCCAGTGCACCAGCGCAGCCTTCGGTCGCCTGAGGAAGAGAGTGTTCGAGGATCAGGCCTTCAAATCTGGCATCAAGCTTACTGTCTACAGGGCTGTAGTGATACCCACACTCCTGTATGGCTCAGAGACGTGGACCATATACAGCAGACACCTGAAATCTCTGGAGAAATACCACCAACGATGTTACCGCAAGATCCTGCAAATCCCCTGGGAGGATAGACACACCAACGTCAGTGTTCTTGATCAAGCCAACATCACTGATCACACTTGACCAGCTCCATTGAGCGGGGCCACATTGTCTGCATGCCGGACACAAGACTCCCAAAGCAAGCGCTCTACTTGGAACTCCTACAAGGCAAGCGAGCCCCAGATGCACAGAGGAAATGTTTCAAGGACACCCTCAAAGCCTGGGAATCCCTTGCCAAAGACCACCCTAAGTGGTGGAAGAGCATCCGTGAGGGAGCTGAGCACCTCGAGTCTCGTTGACGAGAGCATGCAGAAAACAAGCGCAGGCAGTGGAAGGAGCATGCGGCAAACCAGACTTCCCACTCACCCTTTCCTTCAACGACTGTCTGTCCCACCTATGACATAGTCTGTAATTCCCGTATTGGACTGTACAGCCATGTGAGAACTCACTTTTAGAGTGGAAGCAAGTCTTCCTCGATTTCGAGGGACTGCCTATGCTTTAAGAATGACAGAGACATGACCCTTTCCCCTTATCTACTGTGCTGTCTGTGCCATTAACTGGGTAAAATCAAACCCGCATTATTCACAAGACATCTCTAGAACCAATAATGCCCTTGTTAATGCCATACCACCATCTAAACTCACATTGTGTTATAAGGGGGGGTAGTCTTGAAGGAGATAATTATAAAAGGGGCCAGCAGTTGCAAGCATTATCATTATGGGATGGATGCAGATACTTCATTTAAGTTAAATATAAGTTAAATGTCACTGGGCGCTGGACAATTTCCACCGCAGGGTGGAAAGGGCCCGCCACAGGGCGATGACGTCATCATCGCTGGTGTAGTGGCCCGAGGCGCAACCAGCGGGCGCAGCACTACTGCCTTCGCGCCTCTGTTAACTCCCACACAATGTTGCGGGAGCCAGTAGTGCTCCACCCCTGTCCCTGGGCAGAAACACTTTTACGGCCCATTAGTGCCCCCTGGAGGCGCTAACAGGAGCCGCACAACAGGGATATTTCAGCCCTGGTCTTCAAAGTTTGATGACACGAGGAGGAAGCTTTACAGTTCATTGCAAAGGACACAGGAAATGCTGTGGAGTTGAAGAAGTAGGAGGCAAAGTGCTAAGAGCAGGTTGATAAAGGCAGGGCAAGAGTTACAGTTAGACAGTTAGTTACAGCTTCTTGTGGAATGTCAAACTATTTAAATATGCATTGATTCAGCTGCTATTTCTACAAAGAGACATGTCATTCTTTGCACAGCTGAAGAAGCTTTAGTGTTTTTAACTTGTTATGGGATGGCTTAGAAGAGGAGAAGAACAGGTCAGAGTAGCAGTGTTTCAAGCTTCCCAGCTCTTGCTTCATCCTCACCAACATTATCTGACATCTTTCATGCTCCAGCGCCAGCCCAGGGACATCACTTAGGAGGAAGTGGTTAGCGATTCAGAAGGGTTTTCACAGGTGAAGCACCAAGCACTACTGAGCACGAAGGCACAAACCTTTCTTCCACAAAGGACAGAGAATGCCTACCCTTGGTTTAGCAGCCTTGGCACCCACACCTCAAGGGCTCAGTCTTTAAAAGAACAATGATTCAGGAGCACCAATCCCATGTGCAGGCAGTGGAAATGGTTTCCCACGTATATTGTTGAGATGATCGATTAGTGAGAAGAATCCACTACGCACATCTGTAGCGCAATACAGGAAGTTTTTCATGCTATGCAGAACACCTTGGAGTGTGTCCAGGAGATATCTGCAGCAGCAGGGAGAGGTACTACGGATATTGGTGGCTTCCAGAGTAGTTGCTTCTACTGCAGGAGAGTTAACCTCAAAATAATACTTTCACTGATCTTAGAAGACTTATCTGAGAATATTCAGTTTGTTTTCGCACTGACCAGTAGTGCATCTGAGCCTGCATCAGTGGGTTCCAAGGATTGAAAATACATGTTGCTGTCTCTCAAGAGAGTGACAATGTGCCTACTTCCTTAAGACCCCCTCCTATACAAACTAAGGGAGCTTAAGTCCTGTGCTGTCATCCCTCGATATTACAAAAGAAAGACTACTAAAAGCAGGACTTTCAGGGACAGCAGCTTCACTGAGACATGAGTCACCTCAGTCCTCAAAGGCTCGAACGGGAACCTTCCCAGGCACCCATTCCTCAGCCTATCATTCAGGGACTGCTGTGTAGAAGTAGAAGTTGGAATAAGTCAGCTGTCATCATAGATAATCACAGTGGTAACTAGTAGTTATAGTTCGTTTGTGAAATTACAGGAATCACTTGGAAAATTTTACACTGGATAAGTAAAAATTGATTGACCATATAGATTTCGGAGTTTATTTCCCTGGATTTGTATGCAACTTAGTGAACTGAGATGATGAAATGTGAAATGTGAGATTTTTATTCCTGAAGCAAGGTTCAGATGCCTCTGGAGATGATTCAGTCCAAACAGCAGAAACATGTTTTTTTATTCACAGATTCAGGTACAACCACATAGTGCTTTGCTTGTTTATATCCTCAGCATTTGATCTGTACCAGACAATTTTACACTGCTCTCTTTTTGTCTTTATACTTCCTCAAGTGCTTCTTATTGATTTTGCCAGCAACATCAAAACACTGTGCTCCTTCTGCTGTGTCTGTTTTATTCCCTGTCTTGTAACATCACCCCCAGGATCCATAAGGATTTATCTTTGCCCCACCTCCTCTTCCTTATCTATATGCTACCCTTCAGTGGCACTCACGTACAGTCGTGGAATCAGCATCCACGTGTATGCTGAGGACATCCAGCTCTACCTCTTCACCACCTCACTCAACCTCCTTTGTGCTGTCAGACCAACATAGATTATTAATTCAATTTCATTTTCAGAAGACAGGCGTAGATTTTCAACTTGTCGGCCTGGTGTAAAGCTGGCACTGCAGATCGTCCATCCATTATAGAAACCGTGCAATTTTTGTTTCCACTAGAATCAATGGAAATGAGAATTGGGTGTTTTCTATAACAGGCAGCAAGTTGAAAATCTACCCCATCTTCCTAAAGATGACTGATGTTGGCCAAACACATTTGTATGATGAACCTATATGCACCTCACCTCATGTTGAGTTTAAACTATGTACAATTTGAGCCATTACAAGGAGTGATTGATGTGTAGATCACCAAAATGTTGGACTTAAAAAATTCAGAATACTGAGCAATCATTGCTTAAATCATTGAGAACCATTTTATGCTTGGATCATGACTGCACGTTAAATTATTATGTATCATGAGACTAAATTGAAAGTTATTTAATACTTTAGAATCTGATACTTATCAAGATATGTGTTGATCTGTAATCAACTATATCAGTGTATTTCCGTATGTTTGGTGTCACTGTTTTATGAAGCAAACATGATGTATGTTCTGAAAATCACAATCATCAATTAACGAGAGAGTGAAAAAGATTATTATATCAGTCCAGCTTATGTCATATAATACAGTATTTGTATTTATTATGAAATGCAATGTTAAACCGAAAGATTCTTTCAAGACCAGTTAAAGCAAAAGTCATTGATAAAATCATAAATCATATCAGTTACATGAAGAAAAGGGAAGTAAAATTGAATCCTATAGTCCTATGTAAATAATCTGCTCAATCCAATATATTCATAACAATGGAAAGGAGGTAATGCACCAGTGGGCCATGCCTGTAGGTTATATCTTATGGCTTTGATAGAGTAAATAAGGAGAAACTGTTTCCAGTCGCAGGAGGGTAGATAACCAGAGGACATAGATGTAAAGTGATTGGCAAAAAGAACCCAGAGGCGACATGAGGAAACATTTTTTAGTGAGTTGTAATCTGAAATGCACTGCTTAAAAGGGTGGTGGAAACAAATTCAAAAGAGAATTGGATAAATACTTGAAGGAAAAAAAAATACAGGGCTATGAGGAAAGAGCAGGGGAGTGGGATTAATTGGATAGCTCTACCAAAGAGCTGGCACAAGCTCAATGGTCTGAATGGCCTCCTCCTAGTTTGTATCATTCTGCCTAGAAATTGGATATGGCCACAAAACAGGCAGTGATAAGGCCCAATGATGTTAAGCAATGCCAGGTCAAAATGGTCGAGGTAGCAGGCAAAATTTGTGCTCAGTCCTCATTAACATGATTGTAGTCTTGATCTCAACGCTAAAACAACTGCGCATTGGCTTACCGCTCAACAGGTGAGCCAATATCTTGTCTAGTTAAATTCCCTGTCATGTTTGGCATAGGCTTTATTCAGCTTAAAGGAGCGGTGCATTGATGCTATAGCACTTCATTGTCAATCCGGTTCCAACTTCACCTGGAAGCAGACAGCAGTGGAAGCAGATGTCTAAGCCTCAGCACAGGGAGAGGGCCAGCAGATTCTCAGAGGCACTAGTAGTGGCCATGGAAGGGAGGCAGGCTGTCCTCTTCCTGCAGACTGGCAGGAAGCCCTCACCACATACATCACAAAGGCACCTATGTGACAGCCAGCACATAGACAAAGTGCGTGAAGGCTTCACCAAATGCCATTTCCCACCATCTGCACCACATCCTCTCACACTGCTCAATGCACCACATCCCCATCATTCACCTACTAACAGTCTCTACCTCTCACCACTCAGACCTCAAAATCAAAGCTTCATTTCATCCTCTCAACCTTCCCACTGCTGCAACACTCACACCTCACATTGCACACACTGAAAGCTATTCAACTATGCCAGGCACATCATCCAAACACATTGCATCATAATCTCTCACACACTTCCCTTTCTCTTGCAGGCCAAGGTCACACATAACAGGAGGGAGCAGCGGCAGACAGACGCGGCGGGGGTGGGGTGGGGGTGGCAGGACCTCAGCCAACTGGAGGAGCGAATGCTGGAGCTAATTGGGTGGTAAATCATGGAGGCCATGGCAATGGTGAGTTTGAAGCCCTTAGGGACAACAATGGTATGCCCATTTCTAATCCACCTTCTCATGTCCCACTTCCCCCTCATCCCACAATCTCTTGTCACTTTCAAGCTGCTGATGCTGTATGTGTAAAGTCCTGTCCCCTCAGTACAGATTCACATGAGGCATGTAGTGAAGTCAAGGTCACTCTGGACCTGCACCTTTATTTCACAGCTCTGGAATGCTGCATGTCCCTGAGATCTGTCCTTATATACCTGTCTCTTGCAAGTGCACCCCTGGTGGTAAGGTATGCTGGTGGTTACAGGTCATATCTTATTACAGTCATGTATAGCATGTTAGGATACAGTTATATATAATAATGTAAGATACATGATATCACTCTCCCCCAAGATCTTATTGTCTTTATAGGTTCAGTCTCTCAGGTGGTCTACGCTCTCGCGTGGAGCGTTTGAGTTGTGGTTCAGTTGTTTGCCTTGGTGTCTGTTTTTCTTTGGGTGTGGTTGCTGGTATCTCGCCTGGGCTGTCTGTTTCAATGGTGTGATTGTTGTTGACTCGCCTGGGCTGTCTGTTGGGATTGTCCTTTCCTCAGGTTGTTCCCTCTGTCTGTCCACCAGGTGTGGTGCGAGTTCCACATTGTAGTCTGCCTCTGGTTCCACAGTGTTGTTGGTAAATCTGCTTTTGACTTGGTGTACATGCCTCCGGCAGGTTTGGCCATTGTCCATTTGTACTACCAGTAGCCTGTTTCCTTCCTTGCCCATTACTGTCCCTGCAAGCCATTTGGGACCCCTGCCATAGTTTAGTACAAACACTTTGTCCCCTATCTCATTCCATCTTCCCCTCGAATTTCTATCATGGTACTCAGTCAGCTTACGGCGCTTTGCCTCAACGATTTCGTGCATGTCTGGGAGGATTAATGAGAGCCTTGTTTTTAAAGTCCTTTTCATCAACAGTTGCGCGGGGGGGGATCCCAGTCAATGAGTGCGGACGAGATCTGTATGCCAGCAGCAGTCGCGACAGGAGACCCTGCAGCGTGGGACCTTGGATTTTAAGCATGCCTTGTTTAATGATTTGCAGTGCTCTCTCCGCCTGGCCATTGGAGGCCAGCTTCAACGGTGCCGTCTTGACGTGATTTATGCCGTGGTCAATTATAATGTCTTGGAATTCTGCGCTGGTGAAGCACGGACCATTGTCATTGACCAATATGTCAGGAATTCCGTGCGTTGTAAACATGGTTGCAAGGCTCTCCACAGTGGTGGAGGTTGTGCTCGAGTTTAAAATGGTGCATTCGATCCACTTTGAAAATGCATCTACAACTACGAGGAACATTTTGCCCATGAATGGGCCCGCATAGTCTACGTGCACCCGCGACCACGGTTTGGTAGGCCAGGGCCAGGGGCTCAGTGGAGCCTCCCTGGGGGCATTGCTGAGTTGGGCACAAATGGTGCACCTTCGGACGCAGAGCTCCAAGTCCGCGTCAATACCAGGCCACCAGACGTGGGATCTGGCTATGGCCTTCATGAGAACAATCCCCGGGTGCTTGCGGTGGAGCTCCCAGACAAATGCCTCTCTGCCTCGCAGAGGCATGACTACATGGCTGCCCCACATCAGGCAGTCTGCTTGTAGTGATAGCTCATGCATGCGCCTATGAAAGGGTTTTAATTCCTCGGGGCAGGCATCGCGAGCCTCTACCCAGTCACCGGTTAGAACTAAGGATAACGTGGGGTCGCTGGCCGTCCAGGCTCTGATTTGGCAAGCCATCATGGGCGAACCTGTGGACTCAAAGGCATTGATTGCCATGACTATCTCACAGTCCTGTTCGTCAGACCCTTCCGTGGTCGCCAGAGGTAGCCTGCTGAGCGCGTCGGCACAATTGTCTGTGCCTGGTCTGTGCCTTATGGTATAGTCGTAGGACGCCAGCATGAGTGCCCACCGTTGAATTCGGGCACAGGCGTTGGCATTTATTGCCTTGCTCTCGGATAGGAGGGACGTGAGGGGCTTGTGGTCGGTTTCTAACGGGAATTTGGCCCCGAAAAGGTATTCGTGCATCTTTTTGACACCGTACACGCACGCGAGCGCCTCCTTCTCTACCATTCCGTACCCGCGCTCCGCCCGCGAAAGTGACCTGGAGGCATAAGCTATGGGTTGTAATTTGCCCGCACTATTGACATGTTGCAAAACGCACCCGACCCCATACGCTGACGCATTGCATGTGAGAACTAGCTTTTTACCTGAATCAAAGAAAGTCAAAACACTGTTGGAACACAGAAGGTTGTGTGCCTTATTGAAGGCGCGTTCCTGGGCGTCCCCCCAAAACCAATCGCACCCCTTCCTGAGTAGCACGTGGAGAGGCTCCAGCAGCGTGCTTAAGTTCTGCATAAAGTTCCCAAAGTAATTGAGTAGCCCGAGAAAGGCGCGCGGTTCTGAGAAATTCCGGGGCCTGGGTGCCAGGCGAATTGCTTCTGTTTTGGACTCTGTTGGGCGGATTCCATCAGCGGCAATCCTTCTGCCCAAAAATTCAACTTCGGGTGCGAGAAACAGGCACTTGGATTTCTTGACTCGTCGGACTACCCGATCCAACCGCTTTATTACTTCCTCCAAATTACGGAGATGGGAGTCGGTGTCCCTGCCCGTGATAAGTATGTCGTCTTGAAATACAACCGTCCCCGGGATGGACTTGAGCAGACTCTCCATGTTGCGCTGGAATATGGCAGCTGCCGACCTGATGCCGAATGGGCATCGATTGTACATGAAAAGGCCTCTATGTGTTGATGGTGGTGAGTAGCTTGGATTCCTCGTCAATTCTTGCATCATATACGCAGATGTGAGGTCTAATTTTGAGAAAAGTTTACCTCCAGCCAATGTGGCAAATAAGTCCTCCGCTCTGGGCAGCGGGTACTTAGTCCTGTAGGGAGACTCTGTTTATGGTAGATTTTTAGACCCCACAGATTCGTACGGATCCATCAGGCTTCATGACTGGGACGATGGAACTTGCCCAGTCGCTAAATTCCACAGGTGATAAAATGCCTTCCCGCAGGAGCCTGTCTAGTTCGTGTTCAATCTTTTCCCTCATCACATAGGGTACAGCTCTGGCCTTGTGATGGACCGGTCTAGCATCCTGTGTGATGTAGATTTTGACTTTGGCCCCTTTGAAAGTGCCCACACCTGGCTGAAAGAGATGTTCAAATCGCTTTATAACTGTTGAGAAGGAGGTCCGTTCCTCTCATGACATGGCATGGACATCATCCCATTTCCAGTTTAGTTTTTCAGCCAGCTTCTCCCCAGCAATGCTGGGGGGTCTCCGGGGACAATCCACAAGGGAAGTCGGTTCACTGTCCCTTTGTGTGTGACAGAGAGCATGGCGCTGCTGAGGACTGGTACAATTTCTTTGGTATAGGTCCTTAGTTTGGTGTCGACCCTTGTGAGTTTTGATCTGTCTCTTTTATGCGGCCACAGTTGTTCAAATTGTTGAGCGCCCATGAGAGATTGACTCGCTCCCGTATCGAGCTCCATATTGACAGATATCCCATTGAGTAGGACCCTCATCATTATAGGAGGCATCCTGTTGTAGGAGCAACGGCCATTGATCGTGTTGACCCGCTGTACATCAGTGTCCCGGGTACTGTCCCCACCATCTTCTGGTCCGCTTTCCGACCTATCCGATTCGTATACCAACCGAGCTGCCGTTTTTTTGCACATGCGGGCCAAATGCCCTGTATATTCACAATTTCTGCAAACAGCCTGCTTAAATCGACATCCCCTTGACGAGTGCCCACCCCCACATCTCCAGCACAGACCTGTTGCATTGTTCCAAGTGTTCCCAAAGAATGAGTTGCGTCTGGCTGATCTCTCTTGAGCTTCTCTCAGTTTGTAGTTGATTGCTTGCATTGTGGGTTGATGAGATGTGAACGGCCGTTCCTGTGGCCCTTGATGGCTTCTGCCTGCTGTCGAGAGCCTGGTCTCCTGGTTTTGTCTGTGTGTGGGGGTAGCAGCTTGTTTAGTGATGTGAACTTCTTGTTGCGATATTTCGTTAGTTGTCATACCTGCATTGTAAATCAACCTCGTTTCTTCTTCCCCTACCAAGAATGTCTGTGCAACTAGTGCTGCTGCCTCTCAGGTCAGGTTCTTGATCTCTATGAGCTTTTGGAATATGCCTGCGTGGCCTATTCCTTCAATGAAAACATCTCTCAGCATCTCTCTCCTCAGTTCATCGGAGAACTCACATAAACTAGCCAACCTCCGAAGTTCTGCCACGAAGTCGGCTATGCTCTGGCCCACACAGCGTCTGTAGTTGTAGAACCTGTGTCTGTCATGTGTAGGCTGCTCGCTGGCTTCAGGTGGTCTCTTACCAGTGTGCTCAATTTTTCAAACGACTTGCTTGCTGGTTTCTCGGGTGCCAACAGATCCTTCATTAAAGCATATGTTTTCGAGCCACAGCTGATCAAGAGATGGGCTCTTCTCTTGTCTGCCTTATCGTCGCCTAACCAGTCTTTGGTTACAAAGCTTTGCTGGCGCCTTTCTATAAAATCCTCCCAATTGTCTCCCACATTGTACTTTTCATCTGATCCATTGTTCGCCATTCTATGGATTCTGTAATCCCGTAACTCGTCGCCACTATAAAGTCCTGTCCCCTCAGTACAGATTCACACGAGGCATGTAGTGAAGTCAAGGTCACTCTGGACCTGCACCTTTATTTCACAGCTCTGGAATGCTGCACTTGCCTGAGACCTGTCCTTATATACCTGTCTCTTGCAAGTGCACCCCTGGTGGTAAGGTATGCTGGTGGTTACAGGTCATATCTTATTACAGTCATGTATAGCATGTTAGGATACAGTTATATATAATAATGTAAGATACATGACAGTATGCATGCATATCTTGCTTCCCCCATCTTCCCCCCCCCCCACCCCACTCCCCCACCACTATAATGCAACTTTTGTCCTTTTCTGCTTTCAGCTCAGCAAGAAGAAGCACCCGAGCAGCCTGAGGTGATACAGGAGAGCGAAGGGGGAGAAGACACAGCGTCGCTGCATCTGTCACTCACAGACACCAGCTCAGAAGTTGGCACTGCACGTACTGTAGAGGCTCATATAGGAGCAGGGTCTGCACAGGGTGAGGTGCCAAGCACAAGTGGGCTGTAGCAAGGCCGGGGGAAAGGGTTGCTCGGGGCCAGCTCCCCGGAGGACATGTTTGCACGCAAGTTCTGTTACACAGGACTCTGATGAGGATATCGATGGGGCGGCTGTCAGAACAAGGTTGATGGCCATGCACACTGAATTCTAGGTGCAATGGCAAGCCTGCCAGTGAGCCCCTTGGCAATGTCAAGGAGCATGGAGGAATCCGTTTCCAACATTGCGCGGGGCTCTGGCACAGAGCTTGGAGCCCAGGATTTCCAGGCTGAAAATGATGGAAAACTGATGGAAAGCTCCCGGAGAGACCTTGTCAGCCCAGACACTGTGCTGTTTGTGATTGGCGATGTTGCAACTGTCATTGCAGCACAGGCAGAAGTGACCCAACTCTCATGAAATTTCAGCTTTCTGTCACCCAAGCTCAGACTGTTGTCATCGTGGCAGTGTTTCCCACTGTCGACCGGGGCTTGCAGGGTGTCGCAGCAGCCCATAAATCTATGCTCCAAGAGATTGCGAGAAATGTTGAAGTGCTGCCCCAGAGGAGTATCAGTGGGTCAGTGGAACCGGACCCTTCTGTCCTCTTTCAGGATGACAGCATTCCTTTTTGTTCCCACCACTGCCACTCCGCCAGTGCCCTTGCCGCTGCAGAAGTGGTGCAGTCCACAGCCAGGCTTTCGAGGGCCAGAGGGACCCACCGGCAGCAGGCGGAAGAGCGGCGGCCACCATTTTATGCCTCGAATCTGGCGGCAACAGGTGGCACTAAACCCTTGAATTTCTCGGCCTATGATTCCATAAAGAATTACGGGGGAAAAATTTGTGGCTGCCACAAGAGTTGCAACTCAGTAACGCCCCTATTTAAAAAAGGAGGCAGACAAAAAACAGGAAACTATAGACCAGTTAGCCTAACTTCTGTCATTGGGAAAATGCTGGAGTCCATTATTAAGGAAGCAGTAGCAGGACATTTGGAAAAGCATGATTCAATCAAGCAGAGTCAGCATGGTTTTATGAAAGGGAAATCATGTTTGACAAATTTGCTGCAGAACTTTGAGGATGTAGCGACCAGGATGGATAAGGGGGAAACCAGTGGATGTGGTGTATTTGGATTTCCAGAAGACATTCGATTAGGTGCCACATAAGAGGTTACTGCACAAGATAAAAGCTCACGGGGTTCGGGGTAATGTAATAGCATGGATAGAGGATTGGCCAACTAACAGAAAACAGAGCGTCGTGATAAATGGGTCATTTTCCGGTTGGCAAAAAGTGACTAGTAGGGTGCCGCAGGGATCGGTGCTGGGTCCTCAACTATTTACAATCTATATTAATGACTTGGATGAAGGGACCAAGTGTAATGTAGCCAAGTTTGCTGATGATACAAAGATGGGTGGGAAAGAAAATTGTGAGGCGGACACAAAAAATCTGCAAAGGGATATAGACAGGCTAATGAGTGGGCAAAAAATTGGCAGATGGAGTACAATGTGGGAAAATATAAGGTTATCCACTTTGGCAGAAAGAATAGAAAAGCAAATTATAATTTAAATGGAGAAAAATTGCAAAGTGCTGCAGTACAAAGAGACCTGGGAGTCCTTGTGCATGAAACACAAAAAGTTAGTATTCAGATACAGCAAGTAATCAGGAAGGCAAATGGAATGTTGGCCTTTATTGCAAGGGGGATAGAGTATAAAAGCAGAGAAGTCCTGCTACAACTGTACAGGGTACTGGTGAGGCTACATCTAGAATATTGCGTACAGTTTTGGTCTCTGTATTTAAGGAAGGATATACTTGCATTGGAGGCATTGGTTCAGAGAAGGTTCACTAGGTAGATTTCGGAGATGAGGGGGTTGAATTATGAGGATAGGTTGAGTATGTTGGGCCTATACACAATGGAGTTCAGAAGAATGAGAGATCTTATTGAAACATATAAGATAATGAGGGGACTCGACAAGATGGATGCAGAGAGGATATTTCCACTCATAGGGGAAACTAAAACTAGGAGACATAGTCTTAGAATAAGGGGCTGTCCATTTAAAACTGACATGAGGAGACATTTCTTCTCTCAGAGGGTTGTAAATTTATGAAATTCTCTGCCCAGAGAGCTGTGGAGACTGGGTCATTGGATATATTTAAAGCGGAGATAGACAGATTTTTGAGTGATAAGGGAGTAAAGGATTATGGGGATTGGGCAGGGAAGTGGAGCTGAGTCCTTGATCAGATCAGCCATGATCTTATTAAATGGCGGTGCAGGCTCGAGGGACCAAATGGCCTACTCCTGCTCCTATTTCTTATGTTCTTATGTTCTTAACTAGGGTTAACTGGCGCTGAAAATGGATGAAGTGCTACCATAGAAAAATTTGCGCTGGGGGCTGAAGATTTTTAGCCCAGCACTACTTTACTGTGTAACATCCTCCTAGTGGGGTTAGTGCAGGCATGGGAGTCGAAGTTTCCATCCAGGATCGGTGTTCCAGCTTCTAACAGCCTCTGGAAGCGAGACTATGGAGTTTTCAAGGAATTGTGGGTACTTAAAAGGGCATTCCGTTCAGAACTAATAAAGATTTAAATCAAGTGAAAGAAAGACGGTTTTCAGTCTTTACTGTCTTTCTAAAAAAAATTATGTTAAAAAGAAGTCCAAAATGGGAGGTTTCAGCACATAAAACTGAATTCCCTTCCGAACCTCAAAAATGGGAAAAGTGCTTCAGTACTAACACAAATGGCTCAGCAAACCAGGGAAGGGGCACCTTGGATCTTGCACGCAGCACTCCAGCTTTGTGCAGAGGGTCAACAGTGCGAGAGGTCCTCTACCCACGGGGGCCAGGAGGCCATCCAGAAAGAATGATGTGGGACCAGATCACTGAGGCTATCACTGTGAGCAGTGTCACCCCCACCACCTGGCTCCAGTGCCCAAAGAAGCTTCCTGATCTCAGACCACTGGTCAAGGTCAGTGAATGCATCTTCAAAAGCCGCCTCCTACCAAATGCATCACCAGACTAACAAACTGCTCAATGCATGATCCCCTCCCCTCCCCCTGCCCCCCCGCCCTACAATCACTCAGCTACCAACAACGAGGCACATCTCCCATTCCTAGCTTCACCTCACCTCCTTGGAGGAGATGATGCAGGCCATTCTTGGCAGGGGCATGGAAGAAGAAGGAGGGGAAGAAGAAGGACGAGAAAAAGAAGACGAAGAAGGAGGAGGAGAAGGAGGAGGTGGAGGAGAAGAGCTGTCACTTGGTTTGAAACTCCCAGTCACCCTCCTCAAGGTCATCTTGCAAGGCCATTTGCAGTGTCCCCCACTGAGGCCAGAATCTTCCCAGCCCTGCGAGTGTGGGTTTGGAGGCGGCCCCGATTGACAGCGGGGCAGAAATCTGTTCTGAACTTGCCGCCGTGTAAGTTTCTCAATTGTTGGGTCTGCCCGTGTATCACAAACCCGACACCGAACGGCGGGTCAGTTAATTAAGATAGTTAACAGGTAGTTGAATGCAACTTAAGAGGATTAAAAGCGCACACTTACAATTTTAACAACCATTTGATGAGTTTGCCGTCCCTCAGGGAACACGCCAGCTATGTGGAATCCATGGGGCTAGTCTTTCCATTATTGTGCAGATTGCCCAAAATGGGCGTTATTTCCAGTGTTGGCGCTTATTGTGGGTTTTGAGATTGTCGGATTAACGCCCATTTTCAAAACCCCAACATTCCACTTTATAAAATGGGCATTACCGGGAGCGATGTGAAATGGACATTAGCGGTAAATTTTTTGCCCTTCTGCTGTAAAATGATGCCGTCCATAGCAACGCTATGGCAACAGTCGTTTCCCGTGTTTCAGGGGTCATCAACACATGCGCAGAAGAGGAGGGAGAAGAGAGGAATTGAAAGCGTGTGTGGGTGTGTTGTGTGGGTGTTTGGCTGTTGTGGGAGGTAGGAAAGAGATTTAGCAGGAGTAAAAAGAATTGATACTGTGGAGTTCTTCTCAGGTGAAGTGACCATCTCAACAGACATATTTTCAGACTCTGGACTATTGGGGGTTTACCCTAGGTGTATTTTAGTGAGGAAATTATTTCTTCTGATCAATCGCTATTATACTTTCATGGCAATGGGGCCAGCCATTTCTCAGTCTGCATCGATTAA
Source organism: Pristiophorus japonicus (assembly GCF_044704955.1). Classification (NCBI taxonomy): domain Eukaryota; kingdom Metazoa; phylum Chordata; class Chondrichthyes; family Pristiophoridae; genus Pristiophorus; species Pristiophorus japonicus. The sequence goes on from NC_091980.1 coordinate 82,397,877, forward strand.
TACGCAAATGCTGCAGAGTGCTGATGGGTCAATGTGTGATGCATACCATTATGTTCCCAATTTAAGACGTGCAAGAATGAGGAGGAGGGCCAGACCATATACACCATGCAGGTATAGGGAAAAGAGGTCTTACCTCAACATGACCAACCAAACCTGCCTTCGGAGACTGCACTTCCACAAGGTGGTGATCAATAAAATATGTGAGCTCATCATGCCACATATACAGCCTGCCATCAGGACATCAATGTTGGTTGAGGTCAAGGTTATCATGTATTCAACTGTCATTGTAATCCATGTATAAACTGACCTAAGTTATACACCGTGTGAACACTGACTACTAGGTGGTGAACTTGTGGGAGACACTCCTAACCTGGACCTTCAGGTATAAAAGGGGAAGCTCCACCCATCTTCTCAACTTCAGTGCTGGCTAATAAAGGACTGGTCACAGAGTGACTTTCTCTCGAGTATGGGCCTCATGTGCATTTATATTGTATAGTAAAGACATATTATTGGCGACGAGGAACTGGGATTTAAACCACGCGAGTATGGCCACTAGCAGCACAGACGAGAGGTACTGTGTTGGCGATGATTGGGACGATTTTATTGAGAGACTACAGCAAAGTTTCGTCACTAAGGAATGGCTGGGACAGGATTCGGCTGAGAAGCGCAGGGCTCATCTCCTGATGGTTTGTGGATCCAGGACAGATTCCCTGATGAAGGATCTTCTAGCGCCAGAGAAGCTGGTGGACAAGACTTTTGAAGAGCTCAGTAAGTTGATTGGGGAGCACCTTAAACCGGCGAGAGCATGCACATGGTGAGACACCGGTTTTACACGCACCGGCGTCGAGAAGGGCAAAGCGTTCCAGACTTTGTGGCAGACCACCGGCGACTGGCGAGCCTATGTAAGTTCCCAGATGCATGCAGAGCGGCGATGCTGTGAGACTTTTTTATTGAGGGCATCGGGCACGCTGGGGTTTTCAGGAAACTGATTGAGACCAAAGACTTGACCCTGGAAACGGCGGCCTTGATGGCCCAGACATTTATCTCAGGGGGGGAAGAGACCAGAATGATGTTTGACAAAAATCTTGGTTTAAATGCAGCAAATGGACAGGGAGTCAACATTGTTAACACAGCAAACAATTCTCCAGGCAGACAGGGGCAATCGGACATGCCCGAGCATGTAGTCGAACCCAAAGGGAGAATTCAACAGAGACAATGGCTAGCTGAACAGCGATTCATACCATCGCAAGGGACAATGCGGCCAGTAATGGGGCCATCAACACCTATCAATGGTACGTTTAAGGACAGTTACAGAGACAGTCAGAGACGATCGACTGGTAATGGACCTTTTGTTTCCAACAACGGCTCATGTTGGAGATGTGGAGGCAAACACACAGCCAGAGCTTGCAGGTATCAGCAATATACCTGCAGAAACTGCAACGTCAGCAGTCACTTGGAGCATATGTGAAGGAAGCCTGCAGCCAGGAAGGACGGGCCCGATGTAAGCCCTACGAGGCCAAATGGACACTGGGGGAAATCGCTGGAAGCTGAAGTTCAGCGAGTTCATGTGGAGCACATATACAGTTCATACACCAGGACGCCACCGATAATTATGAAAGTGCTCCACAATGGCATCCCAGTATCAATGGAGCTAGACACGGGGGCCAGCCAGTCCCTGATGAGTATCAAACAGTTCAATAAGTTGTGGGCATCCAAGGCCAGGAGGCCAAAATTATTGCCGATTGACGCACAGCTACGGACATATAGAAAGGAGATCATTCCGGTGCTAGGCAGCGCCACGGTAGTCGTGACCCACAAAGATTCGGAGAACAGGTTGCCACTCTGGATTGTCCCGGGGGACGGTCCTGCACTACTGGGGAGGAGTTGGCTTGCTGTCATGAACTGGAAATGGGGAAATGTCAATGCAATTTCTTCTGTGGAGCGAATATCATGCTCACAGGTCCTGGACAAATCTGACTCACTATTTCAACCCGGCATTGGCACTTTCATGGGGACCAAGGTTGTGATTCACATAAACCCGGACGCCAGGCCAGTACACCACAAGGCCAGAGCGATGCCGTACGTGATGCGGGAAAAGATAGAAGGCGAATTGGACCACCTGCTGAGGGAAGGCATCATCTTGCCAGTCGAATTCAGTGACTGGGCGAGCCCGATTGTGCCAGTGCTCAAGGCAGATGGGTCGGTCAGAATATGTGGTGATTACAAGGCCACCATCAATCGGGTGTCACTCCAAGACCAGTACCCGCTACCGAGAGCGGAGGACCGCATTGCGACGCTATCCGGTGGCAACTTTTTTCAAAATTGGACATGACCTCAGCTTACATGACCCAGGAACTAGCGAGTGAGTCGAAGAAGCTGACCACCATCACGACACACAAGGGGTTGTTTGAGTACAACAGATGTCCGTTCGGGATTCGCTTGGCCGCCGCGATCTTTCAACGAAACATGGAAAGTCTCCTCAAGTTGATTCCAAGGACGGTGGTCTTTCAAGACGACATCCTCATCACGGGATGCGATACTGAAGAACACCTCCACAACCTGGAAGAGGTGCTACGCAGACTGGACCGGGTAGGTCTGCGACTGAAAAAGGCGAAGTGCGTCTTCCTAGCTCCAGAGGTAGAATTCCTGGGGATGAGGGAAGCAGCAGACGGGATCAGACCTACTGCATCCAAAACAGAAGCGATCCAGGGAGCACCCAGACCCTGTAACACGATGGAGCTGCGTTCGTTCCTGGGGCTCCTGAACTATTTTGATAACTTTCTTCCCAAATTGAGCATGCTGTTAGAGCCGCTACACGTGCTTCTACGCAAAGATCGCGAATGGGTCTGGGGGGACAGCCAGGAAAGGGTTTCAATAGAGCAAGCAATTTGTTATGCTCCAACAAACTGTTAACGCTATATGACCCATGTAAGAAACTCGTTTTAACGTGTGATGCGTCGTCCTATGGGGTCGGGTGTATGTTGCAGCATGTTAATGCCAAGGGTCAGTTACAGCCGATAGCTTATGCCTCCAGAGGTCTGTCTCAGGCACAAAGGGGCTCCGGGATGGTAGAAAAGGAAGCACTTGCATGTGTATATGGAGTAAAAAAAATGCACCAGTACCTGTTTGGCAGGAAATTTGAGCTGGAGACAAATCACAAACCACTAACGTCCCTTTTGGACGACAACAAGGCCATAAATGCAAATGCGTCGGCCCGCATACAGAGGTGGGCACTCACACTACCCGCCTATGACTATAAAATTCAGCACAGACCGGGCACTGAAAACTGCACCGATGCACTCAGCAGGCTCCCACTAGCCACCACTGAGGGGGCAACCGAGCATGCTGCTGAGATGGTCATGACTGTTGAAGCTTTTGAAAGTGAAGGCTCACCCGTGACAATCCGTCAGATCAAAGTCTGGACAAATAGAGACCCGCTACTGTCTTTAGTCAAGAAATGTGTCCTGAATGGGGACTGGGCAGCCACGTACAGGGCATGCCTTGAGGAATTTAAACCATTTCACAGGCGCAAGGATGAACTCTCGATTCAGGCCGATTGCTTACTATGGGGAAACCGAGTAGTCATGCCCCGGAGGGACAGAGAGGCGTTCATCCAAGAACTCCACAATGAGCACCCGGGCATTGTCATGATGAAGGCAATTGTCAGGTCACACGCTTGGTGGGCAGGGATAGATGCAGACCTGGAACTTTGTGTTCGCAGGTGCAACACGTGTGCCCAGCTGGGCAATGCGCCCAGGGAAGCCCCCCTTAGCCCCTGGTCCTGGCCCGCCAAGCCATGGTCACGCATCCATGTGGACTACTCAGGTCCTTTCATGGGAAAAATGTTTTTGGTTGTAGTAGACGCCTACTCCAAATGGATTGAGTGTGACATTCTCAATTCAAGCACATCCTATGCCACGATAGAAAGTCTACGGGCAATGTTCGCCACCCATGGTCTACCGGACGTCTTGGTCAGCAACAATGGTCAGTGCTTTACAAGCATTTAATTCCAGGACTTCATGACAGGAAATGGTATCAACCATGTCAGAACGGCACCGTTCAAGCCAGCCTCAAATGGCCAGGCGCAACGAGCAGTGCAGATAATCAAACAGGGAATGCTCAGAGTCCAAGGCGGTTCTCTACAAAGCCACTTATCATGCCTCCTGTTGGCCAATAGATCCCGACCACACTCACTCACAGGGGTTCCACCCGCAGAGCTGCTAATGAAAAGGATGCTCAAAACCAGGCTATCCCTTATACACGCCACCATGAAAGAAATCGTTGAGAGCAGGCGTCGGTCACAATGTGACTACCATGACGGGAATGCGAGGGAGTGATGTATTGATGTCAATGACCCTGTCTTTATTCTCAACTGCGCTGAAGGGCCCAAATGGCTCGCAGGCACTGTGATTGCCAAAGAGGGGAATAGGATTCTGGTAGTTAAACTTGCCAATGGACAAATCTTCCGCAAACACGTGGATCAAACAAAAAGGAGGTTCAGCAACCCATAGAAGAAGCAGAGGAAGAACACGATGTAGAGTTCACTCCACCACAGCTGACCGAACACCGGAACCAAGTGGAGGAGAGCCCAGTCACTGTGGGCAGTCCGGACAGGCCTGAGGCACCACAAACAGCAGACCCTCAGGCCAGCGCCCAACAACCGGAGCCCCAACTCAGGCGCTCTACAAGGGAGCGTAAACCACCAGAGTGACTTAACCTGTGATCCCAATAAGACTTTAGGGGGGAGGTGATGTCATATATTCAACTGTTATTGTAATCCATGTACAAACTGACCTAAGTTGTACACTATGTGAACACTGACGACTAGGTAGTGAACTTGTGGGAGACACTCCTAACCTGGAACTTCAGGTATAAAAGGGGAAGCTCCATCCATCTTCTCCACTTCAGTGCTGGCTAATAAAGGACTTGTCACAGAGTGACCTTCTCTCTAGTATGGGCCTCGTGTGCATTTGTACTGTATAGTAAGGACATATTTAAGGTCATCATGACAGTGAATGCCAAATGTCTGGGCACCTTCGATGAGGCTCACATCCTGCGTGAGGGCACTATCTCTGACATCTTTAAGAGTCAGCCACAAGGACAATGCTGGATGCTTGGTAATAACCGATATGGCTAGCCACCTGGCTGATGACCCCCCTGCATGACACCCACACTGAGGCCGAGAAGCGATACAACCAGAGCCACAGAGACACATGCAATGTGGTCCAGAAAACAATAACTGTGCTTAAGCAGCGCTTCAGATGCCTGGACCACTCAGGAGGGGAGCTACAATATAACCCTGAGCAAGTAGGTAAATTTGTGGTCATGTGCTCCATGCTGCAAAATCTGGCTATCAGGAGGGCCAAGAATTGCCTGAAGGAACTGATGCTCCAACTCAGGAGAGAGAAGAAGATGACGATGAGGGGCTGGACGCTGACCTCGGGCAAAACAATCAGGCTGGCTATGCAACCATGCCCACGACCCCCTCCAGACCGCAGGAAAGGGCCCGTCCTGGCTACATAGCTGCAAGACTTACGGCAGGAGCTGATAGCTGAATGATTTGCCTGAAAGAACATTGCTGTGCCTGACAACGCTGACACACTGCTGTGTGTGTGCAGCTCAGAAATCAATGGTCCCCATCAGCTTGGTACCAGTTAAAGTTTACGTTGATTGAAGTTAAGTTTTATTTTACACTTTCATGTTAAGAAATCACCAGTGTGTAATGGTCCTGCTATCTGAGACAATGCGCAACAAGGTTATGTTCAATAAAAAAAAATTATACCAACATTGGTCTGAAATCATAAGAAATCATAAGTATCACGGGCAACAACACCCAAACCCGCCCACATGTACAAGATGTACGGCAGCTCAAAATACAAATGCAAAGCAGGAGCGTGGTCTCCTCCCCCCATACATTACAACAATTTGCATACACCCAGATGCAGATATAACACAGCCATCACCTGCGGACATGCACCTCACTTTCCTTCCCTGTCCCCTTCTTCTCCCCACCTCTACCCCTTCCCCTCCTTGCTCCACGCCGCCTGGCCGAGGAGCTCCTCAGGCGGTGCCTCATTGGGAGGGATGAAGGCAGAGGCGGTGGTTGCACACGTATGGGAGCAGGGGGTGCCGAGGGGAGAACATTCGCTGATGCAGAAACAGGATCTTGGTTCTTCCTCTCATCTGTCATTCGCAGTGGTGGTGCGGTACCTAGGGGTGGAGTGCCACGCTCTGGGACCACTGGGAGGCTTGTGCCAGCAGTGTTCCAAGCTATTGCATCCAGGGCCTCTGCCATCCACGGAACGCACTCAGTCATGGTGGCCAGCTGTCGGGATATGCCCCCCAATGCTTCGATGAGCTGGTCACCAATGTCTACAGTCCTCCTGGACAACTGTACCATCTCTCCGCTGTCATGTGGCACTCGTGGGCCAGACCTGCTGCGTCCACAAAGCCTCCGTGGGGTCGGCGCCATCCTGGGGACAAATGGGGTGCCCTGTGGCGAAGTGCTTGGAGCCGGTACCTCCAGAGTGGAGGCAGGAATGACCGGAGGAGCACTAGATGGCCTTGGGTGCAATGGCTTCTGGAGCATGGCAATGCAGGTTCCTCGAAGTTGGCGCTCTCATCCATGGAGAACAGACCCAGCGGACTGACGGTGAGAATCGGAGCTCCTCAGCACCAGATGTAGGATCCTTCGGAGAGTCGGGCACCGCGCACCCACCTTCTGGCTTCTGAGGTCTTGCCTGGGTCCGCGCTGCTGGCTGAGCTGCAAAGCACAAATGAGGTTATTAGAGGAGAAGGGTGTGCTCGGGTCATAAGGTAAGTCAAGAGCTACATAGAAACATAGAAATTAGGTGCAGGAGCAGGCCATTCAGCCCTTCGAGCCTACACTGCCATTAAGTAAGATCATGGCTGATCTTTCAACCTCAGTATCCCTTTCCTGCTTTCTCTCCATACCCCTTGATCCCTTTGGCCGTAAGTGCCATATCTAACTCCCTTTTGAAAATATCTAACAAACTGGCCTCAACAACCTTCTACAGTAGAGAATTCCACAGGTTAACCAGTCTCTGAGTGAAGAGGTTTCTCCTCATCTCGGTCCTAAATGGCTTACCGCTTATTCTTAGACTGTGACCCTTGGTTCTGGAACTCCCCAGCAACAGGAACATTCTTCCTGCCTCTAACCTGTCCAATCCCGTCAGAATTTTATATGTTTCTATGAGATCCCCTCTCATTCTTCTAAACTCCAGTGGATACAAGCCCAGTTGATCCAGTCTCTCCTCATATGTCAGTCCTGCCATCCCGGGAATCAATCTGGTGAACCTTCGCTGCACTCCCTCAATAGCAAGAACATCCTTCCTCAGATTAGGAGACCAAAACTGAACACAATATTCCAGGTGTGGCCTCACCAAGGCTCTGTTTAACTGCAGTAAGGCCTCCCTCCTCCTATACTCAAATCCTCTGGCTATGAAGGCCAACATGCCATTTGCCTTCTTCACCGCCTGTTGTACCTGCATGCCAAACTTCAATGACTGATGTACCATGACACCATGGTCTCGTTGCACCTCCCTTTTTCCGAATCTGTCACCATTCAGATAATATTCTGTCTTCCTGCTTTTGCCATCAAAGTGGATAACCTCACATTTATCCACATTATACTGCATCTGCCATGCATTTGCCCCACTCACCTAACCTGTCTAAGTCACCCTGCAGCCTCTTAGCATCCTCCTCATAGCTTACACCGCCACCCAGCTTAGTGTCATCCGTAAACTTGGAGATATTACATTCAATTCCTTTATCTAAATCATTGATAAATATTGTAAATAGCTGGGGTCCCAACACTGAACCCTGCGGCATCCCACTGATCACTGCCTGTCATTCTGAAAAGGACCCATTTATTCCGACTCTCTGCTTCCTTTCTGCCAACCAGTTCTCTATCCATGTCACTACATTACCCCCAATACTATGTGCTTTAATTTTGCACACTAATCTCTGCACACAGCATATGCACGACAAAAGCATCACTGATGTCAAAATCATCACACACATCACATTTCCTGAACATCAACACATTTGCATTGCAATGATTTTCATTAGGCCAGCATTATTTCTAGGACAATTTTAGAAATCATCTATCATATATGATTGTTCCGATATGAGTGGTTGTGGCATCTATTGACTTTACATCATGCAATAGTGTAAACTTTACTTACGTGGCATCACTTCAGGGTCTGCAGATGCTTCCGTGGCTGTCCGGGTGTGCTTCCCCACGAGTGCGAGCACCCGCTCCTCCACCTCAGTGATGTCGCTGACAACTGGTGGCGCCCCCTGCCCCCCCCCATCCATTTGCCACTGCACGGACCTCATCATCGATAGCTTCTTCTGTAAAAGGTGACAGGACGACATGACATGAGATCATTGCATGATATCATTGCTAGGTACTGTCACAGAGACTGATACAACACATAACCGACAGATATAATAATGATTATTATGATAATTATCATTCTTTACCTAAAGACGTGCACTGTGACCACAGGCTTTGAGTACAACATTCCCGGTAAAAGTGAAAGACGACACATCTACTGATAGTCACTCATGACTGTTACAAATCAAATTATATAAATACATAAGTACATGTAAATCAATATAATACTGACGCTTGCAGATCCCACAAGACCGTTCCATCGTTTGCGGCACTGGTTGCCCTCACGCACCTCGTTGGTCGCCGACGAGACCACCTCTGCTATCTCGGTCCATATCTTCTGGTCGGCCTTTGGGATGGGCTTCCCATGCCCTCCCTGTGTCAAATCACCCCAGCGTAACTCAACCTCCTGCAGGAGGGAGGCATTTGCCTCGTCTGAGAACCTCCTCGCTCTTTTGCGCTCTCCAATGTGCTCCTCTCCCAGCTCACTGCTCTCTCCAGCGTCAGTCTCCACAGTGTGCTGTGATGCCTCATCCTCTCTCTCCATTATAGGCCAAATTCAGGCAAATATATGGTTGGTAACAGCTAACTTTTGTTTCCCTATTTGCTCTAAAGCTCTAACTCTCCCTCCTTCCTCCCAAAGCAGCCACACCACACCCACACACGCCTTCAGTCCCTCTCAGCTCTCTCTCTCTCTCTGTCTCCTCTTCTGTGCATGTCATGATGACCCTTGACCTCCTGAATCGCAGGAATCGAGCGTTGCCATGCCGTTGCTAAGGATGGCGACACTTTACAGCAGAAGATCAGCGGGATTTAACGCTACCGTCCATTTGATATCGCTCGCTGTAACGCCCAATTTCAAAAATGGAGACTCGGTGCTTTGAGAATGGGCGAGAAGCCAGCAATCTGAAAACCCATTTTTACCACCCACGCTGGAAATAACACCCATTTTTGGACGATATGCACAAAAGTGTAAAATCTAGCCCTATATCCATTTGCAGATTTTTTGCGTCCACCTCACAATTTGTTTTCCCACCCATCTTTGTAACATCAGCAAATTTGGATACATTACATTCGACCCCTTCATCCAAGTTATTAATATAGATTGTAAATAGTTGAGGCCCCAACATTGATCCCTGTGGCACCCCACTAGTTATAGTTTGCCAACCTGAAAATGACCCACTTATCCCGACTCTCTGTTTTCTGTTAGTTAGCCAATCCTCTATCCATGCTAATCTATTACCCACAACCCCCTAACTCTTACCGTGTGGAGCAACCTTTTATGTGGCACCTTATCGAATGCCTTTTGGAAATCCAAATGCATGACATCTATTGGTTCTCCTTCATCCACCCTGCTCGTTACATCCTCAAAGAACTCCAGCAAATTTGTCAAACATGATTTCCCTATCATAAAACCATGCTGACTCTGCTTGACTGTATTATCATTTTCTAAATGTCCTCCTATAACTTCCTTCATAATACACACCAGCATTTTCCGAATGACAGATGTTAGGCTAACTGGTGTATAGTTTCCTGCTTTCTGTCTCCCTCCTTTCTTAAATAGGGACATTATATTTGCGGTATTCCAATCCACTGGGACCTCTCTAGAATCCAAGGAATTATGTTAGATTACATCCAATGCATCCACTATCTCTGCAGCCACTACTTTTAAGACCCTAGGATGCAGGCTATCAGGTCCAGGGGACTTGTCCATCTTTACTCCCATTGGTTTGCCTAGTACTTGATGTTGAAGATCAGCCATGAACTTATTGTATGGCAGATCAGGCTAGAGGTGTCATATGGCCAACTTCTGTTCCGACTTCTTATGTTCTTAAGTTCTTATGCAAAGAGCAGTAACAGGCATACCTAAAAATGTGATGTCAACCTGGTGAAGCTATAACACAGGACTACATGCATGCTAAACAGCGGAAGCAGCATGCTATAGACACAACCAACGGATCACACCAAAGCTCTGCAGTCCTGCCACACCCAGTTGTGAAAAGTGGACAATTAAACAACTAATGGGAGGAGGAGGCTCCATGAACTGTCCCATTCTTAATGATGGCGGTGCCCAGCTCATGAGTGCAAAAGACAAGGCTGAAACGTTTGCAACCATCTTCAGCCAGAAGTGCTGAGTGGATGGTCCATCTTGGCCTCTTCATGATGCCCCTAACATCACACAAGCCAGTCTTCAGCCAATTCTATTCACTTCACGTGGTATTGAAAAATAGCTGAGCGCACTGGATACCGTAAAAGTTATGGGCCCTGACAAAATCCCACTGCAGTGCTGAAGACTTGTGCTTTAGAACTAGTCTTGTATCTAGCCAAGCTGTTCCAGTACAGCAACAACACTTGCATCTACCCAACAAAGTGGGAAATTGCCCAGGTATGCCCTGTCACACAAAAACCAGGGCAAATCCAATCCGGCCAATTATAACCCGATCAGCAAACTGATGGATGGTGTCATTGACAGTTCTATCAAGTGGCACTGACTCGCCAATAACCTGCTCACCGAGGTTCCGCCAAGACCACTCAGCTCCAGACCTCATTGCAACCTTGGTTGAAACATGGACAAAAGAGCTGAATTCCAGAGGTGAGGTGAGAGTGAGTGATCTTGACATCAAGGCAGCATTTGACTGAGTGTGGCATCAAGGAGCCCTAGTTAAGTTGAAGATGTTCCTCAGGGCAGTGTCCTAGGCCCATCCATCTTCAGTTGCTTCATAAATGACATTTCCTCCATCATAAGGTCAGAAGTGGGGCTATTCACTGATGATTTCACAGTGTTCAGTTCCAGTCACAACTCCTCAGATAATGGAGCAGTCCATGCCCGCATGCAGCAAGATCTGGACAACATTCAGGCTTGGGCTGATAAGTGGCAAGTAACATTCATGCTACACAAATGCCAGGCAATGAACATCTCCCAGAAAAAAGAGTCCAACTATTACATATGTAAACCTGTATATACCTTGTATAGCCACCAGAGGGCCCATCCCTTGGAATCCCAAGGGATCCCACAATCCCTTGGGAGCTCAGGTACTAAAGGAGGCGTCACAGGCTGGAGAGGCACTCTGGAGATCTGCAATAAAAGACTAAGTTTACACTTTACTTTGAGCTCAGTCGGCGGCAGTCAGGAGGTGCCTCAGTGAGAGACATGAGTCCGGGGTCGGCGAGAGGCCTATAAAAGGCCCAACACGGCGGCAGTCAGGAGGTGCGTCGGTGAGAGGCGTGAGTCCGGGGTCGGCGAGAGGCCTATAAAAGGCCCAATGCAGCAGCAGTCGGGAGGTGCGTTGGTGAGAGGCGTGAGTCCGGGGTCAGCGAGAGGCCTATAAAAGGCCCAACGCAGCGGCAGTCGGGAGGTGCATCGGCGAGAGGTGTGAGTCCGGCGTCAGCGAGAGGCCTATAAAAGGCCCAATGCAGCAGCAGTCGGGAGGTGCGTTGGTGAGAGGCGTGAGTCCGGGGTCAGCGAGAGGCCTATAAAAGGCCGAACGCAGCGGCAGTCGGGAGGTGCGTCGGCGAGAGGCGTGAATCCAGGGTCGGCGAGAGGCCTATAAAAGGCCCAACACGGCAGCAGTCGGGAGGTGCGTCGGCGAGAGGCGTGAGTCCGGGGTCGGCGAGAGGCCTATAAAAGGCCTAACACGACGGCAGTCGGGAGGTGCGCCGGCGAGAGGCGTGAGTCCGGGGTCGGCGAGAGGCGTGAGTCCGGGGTCGGCGAGAGGTGTGAGTCCGGGGTCGGCAAGAGGTGTGAGTCCCGGGGTCCGCGAGAGGCGTGAGTCCGGGGTCGGTGAGAGGCATGAGTCCGGGGTCGGTGAGAGGCGTGAGTCCGGGGGTCGGTGAGAGGCGTGAGTCCGGGGCCGGCGAGAGGCGTGAGTCCGGGGTCGGTGAGAGGCGTGAGTCCGGGGTCGGTGAGAGGCGTGAGTCCGGGGTCGGTGAGAGGCGTGAGTCCGGGGTCGGTGAGAGGCATGAGTCCGGGGTCGGTGAGAGGCGTGAGTCCGGGGTCGGTGAGAGGCGTGAGTCCGGGGTCGGTGAGAGGCGTGAGTCCGGGGTCGGTGAGAGGCGTGAGTCCGGGGTCGGTGAGAGGCATGAGTCCGGGGTCGGTGAGAGGCGTGAGTCCGGGGTCGGTGAGAGGCGTGAGTCCGGGGTCGGTGAGAGGCGTGAGTCCGGGGTCGGGGAGAGGCGTGAGTCCGGGGTCGGTGAGAGGCGTGAGTCCGGGGTCGGTGAGAGGCGTGAGTCCGGGGTCGGGGAGAGGCGTGAGTCCGGGGTCGGTGAGAGGCGTGAGTCCGGGGTCGGTGAGAGGCGTGAGTCCGGGGTATTGGAGAGGCGTGAGTCCGGGGTCGGCGAGAGGCGTGAGTCCGGGGTCGGTGAGAGGCGTGAGTCCGGGGTATTGGAGAGGCGTGAGTCCGGGGTCGGTGAGAGGCGTGAGTCCGGGGTCGGTGAGAGGCGTGAGTCCGGGGTCGGTGAGAGGCGTGAGTCCGGGGTCGGTGAGAGGTGTGAGTCCGGGGTCGGTGAGAGGCGTGAGTCCGGGGTCGGTGAGAGGCGTGAGTCCGGGGTCGGTGAGAGGCGTGAGTCCGGGGTCGGTGAGAGGTGTGAGTCCGGGGTCGGTGAGAGGCGTGAGTCCGGGGTCGGTGAGAGGCGTGAGTCCGGGGTCGGTGAGAGGCGTGAGTCCGGGGTCGGTGAGAGGCGTGAGTCCGGGGTCGGTGAGAGGTGTGAGTCCGGGGTCGGTGAGAGGTGTGAGTCCGGGGTCGGTGAGAGGCGTGAGTCCGGGGTCGGTGAGAGGCGTGAGTCCGGGGTCGGTGAGAGGTGTGAGTCCGGGGTCGGTGAGAGGCGTGAGTCCGGGGTCGGTGAGAGGGGTGAGTCCGGGGTCGGTGAGAGGCGTGAGTCCGGGGTCGGTGAGAGGCGTGAGTCCGGGGTCGGTGAGAGGTGTGAGTCCGGGGTCGGTGAGAGGCGTGAGTCCGGGGTCGGTGAGAGGCGTGAGTCCGGGGTCGGTGAGAGGCGTGAGTCCGGGGTCGGTGAGAGGCGTGAGTCCGGGGTCGGTGAGAGGCCAGCCGGTGCGGCTACAGCGAGAGGACAAAAAAGAAGTAGAAAGAAATAGAAAGGTGACGTCACAGCCAAGGGGGTAAGTGATTGGCTGGTGATTGGTGAGTAGTATTTCTTTTTTCCCTTCAATATCAGTGAGTAACTTTTAGCACTGTTGTTGCCAATTTAAGTGTATCTAAGGGTTAAGTCATGGCAGGAAAGCACAGATACGTGTTATGCTCCTCCTGTACTATGTGAGAAATCAAAGACATCTCCAATGTCCCTGATGACTAGGTGTGTGGGAAGTGCATCCGCCTCCAGCTCCTGACGGACCGCGTTGCGGAATTGGAGCTGAAGGTGGATTCACTCTGGAGCATCCACGATGCTGAGAATGACGTGAATAGCACGTTTAGTGAGTTGGTCTTACCGCAGGTAAAGGATCCACAGCCAGATAGAGAATGGAAGACCAACAGGAAGAGCAGTGCAAGGAAGGTAGTGCAGGGATCCCGTTCAGTCATCCCCCTGCAAAACAGATACACCACTTTGAGTACTGTTAGGGGGGATGACTCATCAGGGGGGAGCAGCAGCAGTCAAGTTCATGGCACCGTGGCTGGCTCTGCTGCACAGAAGGGCAGGAAAAAGAGTGGGAGAGCGATAGTGATAGGTGATTCAATTGTAAGGGGAATAGATAGGTGTTTCTGCGGCCACAACCGAGACTCCAGGATGGTATGTTGCCTTCCTGGTGCAAGGGTCAAGGATGTTTCGAAGCAGGTGCAGGACATTCTGAAAAGGGAGGGTGAACAGCCAGTTGTTGTGGTGCATATAGGTACCAATGACATAGGTAAAAAATGGGATGAGGTCCAACGAGACGAATTTAGGGAGCTAGGAGCTAAATTAAAAAGTAGGACTCAAAAGTAGTAATCTCAGGATTGCTACCAGTGCCATGTGCTAGTCAGAGTAGGAATTGCAGGATAGCTCAGATGAATAAGTGGCTTGAGGAGGGAGTGATTCAAATTCCTGGGACATTGGAACCGGTTCTGAGGGAGGTGGGACCAGCACAAACCGGACGGTCTGCATCTGGGCAGGACCGGAACCAATATCCTCAGGGGAGTGTTTGCCAGTGGTGTTGGGGAGGAGTTAAACTAATATGGCAGGGGGATGGGAACCAATGCAGGGAGACAGAGGGAAATAAAATGGAGGCAGAAGCAAAAGACAGAAAGGAGAATAGTAAAAGTGGAGGGCAGAGAAACCCAAGGTAAAAAACAAAAAGGGCCACATTACAGCAAAATTCTAAAGGGGCAAAGAGTGTTAAAAAAACAAGCCTGAAGGTTCTGTGCCTCAATGCGAGGAGTATTCGGAATAAGGTGGATGAATTAACTGCGCAGATAGCAATTAACTGATACAATGTAATTGGCATCACGGAGACATGGCTCCAGGGGGACCAAGGCTGGGAACTCAACATCGAAGGGTATTCAGCATTTAGGAAGGATAGACAGAAAGGAAAAGGAGGTGGGGTGCTGTTGCTGGTTAAAGATGAAATCAATGCAATTGTAAGGAAGGACATTAGCCTGGATGATGTGGAATCGGTATGGGTGGAGCTGCAGAATACCAAAAGGCTGAAAACGCTAGTGGGAGTTGTGTGTAGACCACCAAATAGTAGTAGTGAGGTTGGGGACAGCATCAAGCAAGAAATAAGGGATGTGTGCAATAAAGGTACAGCAGTAATCATGGGCGACTTTAATCTACACATTGATTGGGCTAACCTAACTGGTAGCAATGCGGTGGAGGAGGATTTCCTGGAGTGTATTGGGGATGGTTTTCTAGACCAATATGTCAAGGAACCAACCAGGGAGCTGGCCATCCTAGACTGGATATTGCGTAATGAGAAGGGACTAATTAGCAATTTTGTTGTGCGAGGCCCCTTGGGGAAAAGTGACCATAAGATGGTAGAATTCCTTATTAAGATGGAGAGTGACAAAGTTAATTCAGAAACTAGGTCCTGAACTTAAGGAAAGGTAACTTCGAAGGTATGAGACGTGAATTGGCTAGAATAGACTGGCAAACGATGCTAAAAGGGTTGACGGTGGATAAGCAATGGCAAACATTTAAAGATCACATGGATGAACTTCAGCAAATGTACATCCCTGTCTGGAGTAAAAATAAAACAGGGAAGGTGGCTCAACCATGGCTAACAAAGGAAATTAAGGATAGTGTTAAAGCCAAGGAAGAGGCATATAAATTGGTTAGAAAAAGCAACAAACCTGAGGACTGGGAGAAATTTAGAATTCAACAGAGGAGGACTAAGGGTTTAATTAAGAGAGGGAAAATAGAGTACGAGAGGAAGCTTGCAGGGAAGATAAAAACTGACTGCAAAAGCTTCTATAAATATGTGAAGAGAAAAAGATGAGTAAAGACAAACGTAGGTCCCTTGCAGTCGGATTCAGGTGAAATTACAATGGGGAACAAAGAAATGGCAGACCAATTGAACCAATACTTCGGTTCTGTCTTCACGAAGGAAGATACAAATAATCTTCCGAAGTTACTAGGAGACAGTAGGTCTCGTGAGAAGGAGGAACTGAAGGATATACTTTTTAGGCGGGAAATTGTGTTCGGGAAATTGATGGGATTGAAGGCCGATAAATCCCCGGGGCCTGATAGTCTGCATCCCAGAGTGTTCCAGGAAGTGGCCCGAGAAATAGTGGATGCATTGTTGATCATTTTCCAACAGTCTATCGACTCTGGATCAGTTCCCATGGACTGGAGGGTAGCTAATGTAACACAACTTTTTTAAAAAGGAGGGAGAGAGAAAAGGGGTAATTATAGACCGGTTAGCTTGACATCAGTAGTGGGAAAAAAGTTGGAATCGATCATGAAGGACGAAATAGCGCATTTGGGAAGCGATGACAGGATCGGTCCAAGTCAGCATGAATTTTTGAAAGGGAAATCATGCTTGGTAAATCTTCTGGAATTTTATGAGGATGTAACTGGCAGAGTGGACAAGGGAGAACCAGTGGATGTGGTGTATTTGGACTTTCAGAAGGCTTTTGACAAGGTACCGCACAAGAGATTGTTGTGCAAAGTCAAAGCACATGGTATTGGGGGTAATATACTGACGTGGATAGAGAACTGGTTGGCAGACAGGAAGCGGAGAGTCGGGATAAACGGGTCCTTTTCAGAATGGCAGGTAGTGACTAGTGGGGTGCCGCAGGGCTCAGTGCTGGGACCCCAGCTCTTTACAATATACATTAACGATTTGGATGAAGGAATTGAGTATAATATCTCCAAGTTTGCAGATGACACGAAACTGCATGGTGGTGTGAGCTGTGAGGAGGACGCTAAGAGGCTGCAGGGTGACTTGGACAGGTTAGGTGAGTGGGCAAATGCATGGCAGATGCAGTATAATGTGGATAAATGTAAGGTTATACATTTTGGGGCAAAAACACGAAGGCAGAATATTATCTGAATGGTTGCAGACTAGGAACAGGGGAGGTGCAACGAGACCTGGGTGTCATGGTTCATCAGTCACTGTAAGTGAGCACGCAGGTTCAGCAGGCGGTGAAGAAGGCAAATGGTATGTTGGCCTTCATAGCTAGGGGATTTGAACATAGAAGCAGGGAGGTCTTACTGCAGTTGTACCGGGCCTTAGTGAGGCCTCACCTGGAATATTGTGTTCAGTTTTGGTCACCTAGTCTGAGGAAGGACGTTCTTACTATTGAGGGAGTGCAGCGAAGGTTCACCAGACTGATTCCAGGGATGGCTGGGCTGTCATATGAGGAGAGATTGGATCAACTGGGCCTTTATTCACTGGAGTTTAGAAGGATGAGAGGGGATCGCATAGAAACATATAAGATTCTGAGGGGACTGAACATGTTAGATGCGGGAAGAATGTTCCCGATGTTGGGAAAGTCCGGAACCAGGGGACATAGTCTTAGGATGAGGGGTAGGCCATTTAGGACTGAGATGAGGAGAAACTTCTTCACTCAGAAAGTTGTTAACCTGTGGAATTCCCTGCCGCAGAGAGTTGTTGGTGCCAGTCCACTGGATATATTCAAGAGGGAGTTAGATATGGTTCTTACGGCTAAGGGGATCAAGAGGTATGGAGAGAAAGCAGGAAAGGGGTACTGAGGGAATGATCAGCCATGATCTTATTGAATGGCGGTGCAGGCTCGAAGGGTCGAATGGCCTACTCCTGCACCTATTTTTCTATGTTTCTATGTGTCATAGCATCCAATCAGACTCTTTATTTGTACATAACAACTGGCGATGAGATACAGATGACGAACCCAATGATGCAGAGAACAGTGGGAATCCTTGAGAAATTCTCGGAGGGAGATCATTGGGAAATTTTTGTGGAGCGACTCAACCAATACTTCGTCGCCAACGAGCTGGAAGGAGAAGCAAACGCTGCCAAACAAAGGCCGATTCTCCTCACCGTCTGTGGGGCAACAATGTTTGGCCTCATGAAAAATCTGCTCACTCCAGCGAAACCCACAGAGAAATCATACGATAATTTGTGCACACTGGTTCAGGAGCATCTGAACCCGAAGGAAAGCGTCCTGACGGCGAGGTACCGGTTCTACATCTACAAAAGGTCTGAAGGCCAGGAAGTGGCGAGTTATGTCGCCGAGCTAAGTCGCCTTGCAGGACATTGCGAACTTGAAGGACATTTGGAGCACATGCTCAGAGACTGTTTCATACTTGGCATTGGCCATGAAGTGATACTTCGCAAACTTTTGACTGTAGAGACCCCAACCTTGAGTAAAGCCATAGCGATAGCCCAGGCGTTCATTGCCACCAGTGACAATACTCAGCAAATCTCTCAGCACACGAGTGCTGCTACAAGTACTGTGAACAAAGTGATGTTGTTTTCAAATCGCAACATAC
Organism: Pristiophorus japonicus; assembly: GCF_044704955.1. NCBI lineage: Eukaryota > Metazoa > Chordata > Chondrichthyes > Pristiophoridae > Pristiophorus > Pristiophorus japonicus. The sequence goes on from NC_091980.1 coordinate 82,416,193, forward strand.
AGGGCAGGCCCCACGTGCCTGCAGCTGCACGTCCGCAGATGTCTCAGAGTCCACCATCAAGGGTGATGAATGCAAGGCCATTAACACCCTGTTGGGGCTGTGGGGGTGATCATCATTTCCATTCATGTCGCTTCAAAGTGTACATTTGCAAGGGCTGTGGAACAATGGGACACCTCCAATGTATGTGCAGGCAAGCTGCAAACCCTGTTAATCCTGCAAACCACCATGTTGCAGAGGAGGACAGATCCACGATGGATCACGATGAACCAGAGCCTCAGACCAAGGATGCAGAGGTATATGGGGTGCACACATTTACCACAAAGTGTCCCCCGATAATGCTGCATGTTGAATTAAATGGACTCCCGGTGTCAATGGAGCTGGACACAGGTGTGAGCCAGTTCATTATGAGCAAAAAGACTTTCGATAAATTGTGGTGCAGCAAGGCCTCAAGTCTAGTCTTGACTCCCATTCACACGAAACTGAGAACTTACACAAAGGAACTGATTCCTGTAATCGGCAGTGCTACTGTAAAGGTCTCCTACGATGGAGGTGTGCACAAGCTACCACTCTGGGTGGTACCGGGTGATGGTCCCACGCTGCTCAGCAGGAGCTGGCAGGGAAAGATACGCTGGAACTGGGACGATATCCGAGCGCTCTCGTCCGCTGATGACACTTCGTGTGCCCAGGTCTTAAACAAGTTCCCTTCGCTGTTCGAATCAGGCATCGGGAAGTTCCAAGGAGCAAAAATGCAGATCCACCCAATTCCAGGGGCGCGACCCATCCATCACAAGGCGAGAGCAGTACTGTACATGATGAGAGAAAGGGTAGAAATTGAGCTAGACCGGCTACAACAAGAGGGCATAATTTTGCTGATCGAATTCAACAAGTGGGCCAATTCAATTGTTCCAGTCCTCAAGGGAGACCGCAGCGTCAGAATCTGTGGTGATTACAAAGTAACTATCAATTATTTCTCCCTACAGAATCAATACCCACTACCAAAGGCTGGCGACCTTTTTGTCACGCTGGCGGGAGGAAAGATGTTCACAAAGCTGGACTTGACCTCGGCCTACATGATGCAGGAGCTGGAGGAATCATCGAAGGGCCTCACCTGCATCAACACGCACAAAGGTCTCTTCATCTACAATAGATGCCCATTTGGAATTCGATCAGCGGCAGCGATATTCCAGAGAAACATGAAAAGCTCACTGAATTTGGTCCCATGCACGGTGGTCTTCCACATCTTGGTTACAGGTCGGGCTGAAGTCGAGCATCTGCAGAACCTGGAGGAGGTTCTTAGTCGATTCAGTCGCGTGGGGCTTAGGTTAAAATGCTCGAAGTGCATTTTCCTGGCACCTGAAGTGGAGTTCCTGGGGAGAAGAATCGCGGCGGACGGCATCAGGCCCACCGATTTGAAGACTGAGGCAATCGAGAACGCACCGAGGCCACAGAACGTAACAGAGCTGCAGTCGTTGCTCCTAAACTACTTTGGTTACTTCTTAGCATGTCTCAACACACTGTTAGAACCACTGCACGCCTTTCTGCGTAAAAGAGATGAATGGGAATGGGACAAAAGCCAAGAAAATGCCTTTGTAAAAGCTAGAAAATTATTATGCTCAAACAAATTGCTTGTATCCATGATCCATGTAAGCGTTTGGTACTAACATGTGATGCATCGTCGTATGGCGTTGGGTGTGTATTGCAACAAGCTCACGATTCTGGGAAATTGCAACCGGTTGCTTATGCATCCAGAGGTCTGTCTAAGGCTGAGAGAGCTTACAGCATGATTGAAAAAGAAGCGTTAGCATGTGTTTATGGGGTAAAGAAAATGCATCAATATTTGTTTGGGCTCAAATTTGAATTGGAAACTGACCACAAGCCACTGATATCCCTTTTTTCCGAAAATAAGCGGATAAATACAAATGCATCGGCCCGCATCCAGAGATGGACGCTCACGTTGTCTGCATACAAGTACACCATCCGCCACATGCCAGGCACAGAAAACTGTGCCGATGCTCTCAGTCGGCTGCCATTGCCCACCGCGGGGGTGGAAATGGCACAGCCCACAGATTTAGTAATGGTTATGGAAGCATTCGAGAGTGAACAATCACCCGTCACAGCCCGACAGATTACAACCTGGACGAGCCAAGACCCCTTACTGTCCCGAGTAAAAAATTGTGTGCTTCATGGGAACTGGTCTAGTGCCCCAGGGGAAATGCAGGAAGAGATAAAACCGTACCAGCAGCGCAAAGATGAAATGTCTATACAGGCAGACTGCCTTCTGTGGGGTAATCGGGTAGTGGTCCCCAAGAAGGGCAGGGACACTTTCATCAGTGACCTCCACAGTAGTTACCCAGGCATCATAATGATCAAAGCGATAGCCAGATCCCACGTGTGGTTGCCCGGTATCGATGCGGATTTAGAGTCCTGCATGCACAAATGTAACACATGCTCGCAGTTAAGCAATGCACCCAGGGAGGCGCCACTAAGTTTATGGTCATGGCCCTCAAAACCGTGTTCCATGGTCCATATCGACTATTTTTAGATAAAATTTTCCTTGTGGTTCTAGATGCGTACTCCAAATGGATTGAAACATAGAAACATAGAAAATAGGTGCAGGAGTAGGCCATTTGGCCCTTTGAGTCTGCACCACCATTCAATAAGATCATGGCTGATCATTCCCTCAGTACCCCTTTCCTGCTTTCTCTCCATACCCCTTGATCTCTTTAGCCGTAAGGGCCATATCTCTAACTCCCTCTTCAATATATCCAATGAACTGGCATCAACAACTCTCTGCGGCAGGGAATTCCACAAGTTAACAACTCTCTGACTGAAGAAGTTTCTCCTCATCTCAGTCCTAAATGGCCTATCCCTTATCCTAAGACTATGTCCCCTGGTTCTGGACATCCCCAACATCAGGAACATTGTTCCTGCATCCAACCTGTCCAGTTCTGTCAGAATCTTATACGTTTCTATGAGATCCCCTTCTCATCCTTCTAAACTCCAGTGAAAAAAGGCTGGAGTTGATCCAGTTGATCCAGTCTCTCCTCATATATCAGTCCAGCCATCCCTGGAATCAGTCTGGTGAACCTTCGCTGCACTCCCTCAATAGCAAGAACATCCTTCCTCAGATTAGGAGACCAAAACTGAACACAATATTCCAGGTGAGATCTCACCAAGGCCCTGTACAACTGCAGTAAGACTTCCTTGCTCCTTTACTCAAATCCCCTTGCTATGAAGGCCAACATACCATTTGCCTTCTTCACTGACTGCTGTACCTGCATGCCAACTTTCAATGACTGATGAACCATGACACCCAGGTCTCGTTGCACCTCCCCTTTTCCTAATCTGCCGCCATTCAGATAATATTCTGCCTTTGTGTTTTTGCCCCCAAAATGGATAACCTTACATTTATCCACATTATACTGCATCTGCCGTGCATTTTCCCATTCACCTAACCTGTCCAAGTCACCCTGCAGCCTCTTAGCGTCCTCCTCACAGCTCACACCGCCACCCAGTTTAGTGTCATCTGCAAACTTGGAGATATTATACTCAATTCCTTCATCTAAATCGTTAATGTATATTGTAAAGAGCTGGGGTCCCAGCACTAAGCCCTGCGGCACTCCACTAGTCACTGCCTGCCATTCTGAAAAGGACCCGTTTATCCTGACTCTCTGCTTCCTGTCTGCCAACCAGTTCTCTGTCCACATCAGTACATTACCACCAATACCATGTGCTTTGATTTTGCACACCAATCTCTTGTGCGGGACCTTGTCAAAAGCCTTTTGAAAGTTCAAATACACCATATCCACTGGTTCTCCATTATCCACTCTGCTAGTTATATTCTCAAAAAATTCCAGAAGATTTGTCAAGCATGATTTCCCTTTCATAAATCCATGCTGACTTGGACCGATCCTGTCACTGCTTTCCAAATGCGCTGCTATTTCATCCTCAATGATTGATTCCAACATTTTCCCCACTACTGAAGCCTATAATTACCCGTCTTCTCTTTCCCTCCTTTTTTAAAAAGTGTTGTTACATTAGCTACCCTCCAGTCCATAGGAACTGATCCAGAGTCGATAGACTGTTGGAAAATGATCACGAATGCATCCCTTATTTCTAGGGCCACTTCCTTAAGTACTCTGGGATGCAGACTATCAGGCCCCGGGGATTTATCGGCCTTCAATCCCATCAATTTCCTGAACACAATTTCCCGCCTAAAAAGTATATCCTTCAGTTCCTCCTTCTCACTAGATCCCAGTACATTCGGAAGGTTATTTGTGTCTTCCTTCCTGAAGACAGAACCAAAATATTTGTTCAATTGGTCAGCCATTTCTTTGTTCCCCATTATAAATTCACCTGAATCCAACTGCAAGGGACCTACGTTTGTCTTCACTAATCTTTTTCTCTTCACATATTTATAGAAGCTTTTGCAGTCAGTTTTTATGTTCCCTGCAAGGTTCCTCTCGTAACCTATTTTCTCCCTCTGAATTAAACCCTTAGTCCTCCTCTGTTGAATTCTAAATTTTTCCCACTCCTCAGGTTTGTTGCTTTTTCTAGCCAATTTATATGCCTTTTCCTTAGATTTAACACTATCCTTAATTTCCCTTGTTAGCCATGGTTGAGCCACCTTCCCCGTTTTATTTTTACTCCAGACAGGGATGTACAATTGCTGAAATTCATCCATATGATCTTTAAATGTTTGCCATTGCTTATCCACCGTCAACCCTTTAAGTGTCATTTGCCAGTCTATTCTAGCCAATTCACGTCCCATACCGTCGAAGTTACCTGTCCTTAAGCTTAGGACCCTAGTTTCTGAATTAACTGCGTCACTCTCCATCTTAATAAAGAATTCTACCATATTATGGTCACTCTTCCCCAAGAGGCTTCGCGCAACAAGATTGCTAATTAGTCCTTTCTCATTACACATCACCCAGTCTAGGATGCCCAGCTCTCCAGTTGGTTCCTCGACATATTGGTCTGGAAAACCATCCCTAATACACTCCAGGAAATCCTCCTCCACCGCATTGCTACCAGTTTGGTTAGCCCAATCAATACGTAGATTAAAGTCACCCATGATAACTGCTGCACCTTTGTTGCACACATCCCTTATTTCTTGTTTGATGCTGTCCCCAACCTCACTACTACTGTTTAGTGGTCTGTACACAACTCGCACTAGCATTTTCTGTCCTTTGGTATTCTGCAGCTCCACCCATACCAATTCCATTTAATCCATGCTAATTCCCTGCTTATTATTGCATTAATTTCCTCTTTAACCAGCAATGCCACCCCACCTCCTTTTCCTCTCTGTCTATCCTTCCAAAATGTTAAATACCCCTGGATATTGAGTTCCCAGCCTTGGTCACCCTGGAGCCATGTCTCCATGATGCCAATTACATCATATCCGTTAACTGCTATCTGCGCAGTTAATTCATCCACCTTATTCCGAATACTTCTCGCATCGAGGCACAGAGCCTTCAGGCTTACCTTTTTAACACACTTTGCTTCTTTAGTATTTTGCTGTAATGTGGCACTTTTTGTTTTTTGCCTTGGGTTTCTCTGCCCTCCACTTTTACTATTCTCCTTTCTATCTTTTGCTTCTGCCTCCATTTTATTTCCCTCTGCCTCCCTGCATCGGTTCCCATCCCCTGGCCATGTTAGTTTAACTCCTCCCCAACAGCACAGGCAAACACTCCCCCGAGGACATTGGTTCCGCTCCTGCCCAGGTGCAGACCGTCTGGTTTGTACTGGTCCCACCTCCCCCAGAACCGGTTTCAATGTCCCAGGAATTTGTATCCCTCCCTTCTGCACCACTCCTCAAGCCACTTATTCATCTGAGCTATCCTGCAATTCCTACTCTGACTAGCACATGGCACTGGTAGCAATCCTGAGATTACTACTTTTGAGGTCCTACTTTTTAATTTAGCTCCTAGCTCCCTAAATTTGTCTCGTAGGACCTCATCCCATTTTTTACCTATATTGTTGATCCCTACATGCACCACGACAACTGACTGTTCACCCTCCCTTTTCAGAATGTCCTGCACCCGCTCCGTGACATCCTTGACCCTTGTACCAGGGAGGCAACATACCATCCTGGAGTCTCGGTTGTGGCCGCAGAAACGCCAATCTATTCCCCTTATAATTGAATCCCCTATCACTATAACTCTCCCACTCTTTTTCCTGCCCTCCTGTGCAGCAGAGCCAGCCACGGTGCCATGAACTTGACTGCTGCTGCCCCCCCCTGATGAAACATCCCCCTCAACAGTACCCAAAGTGGTGTATCTGTTTTGCAGGGGGATGACTGCAGGGGACCCCTGCACTACCTTCCTTGCACTGCTCTTCCTGTTGGTCACCCATCCCCTATCTGGCTGTGTACCTTTAACCTGCGGTAAGACCAACTCGCTAAACCTGCTATTCACGTCATTCTCAGCATCGTGGATGCTCCAGAGTGAATCCACCCGCAACTCCAGTGCTGCAATGCGGTCCGTCAGGATCTGCACGCGGATGCACTTCCCGCACACGTAGTCGTCGGGGACACTGGAAGCCTCTCTGACTTCCCACATAGTACAGAGGAGCATAACATGTGTCTGAGCTCTCCTGCCATGTCTTAACCCTTAGATTAACTTAATTTGGCAACAACAATGCTAAAGGTTACTGACTGATATAGAAAAGAAAAAGAAATACAACTTACCAATCACCAGCCAATCACTTACCCCCTTGGCTATGACGTCACCTTTTGATTTCCTTCTATTTCTTTTTTGTCTTCTCTCCCTGCTGCAGCTGCACCGGCTGGCCTCTCCGACTCCGACTCACTAATCTGGTCCCCGAACTGCTGGGCCTTTTATGGGCTGCTGCCGCTCCGACTCCCGCCTCTCCGACTCACCACGCTGGTCCCCGAACTGCTGGGTCATGTATAGGCCACTGCCACTCCGACTCCCGCCACTCCCATGAGATAATGTCGGCAAGCACGTCCGCTGCCACCATTGAAAGCCTGCGGGCCATGTTTGCCACGCACAGACTGCCTGATGTCCTTGTGAGCGACAACGGGCCATGTTTCACCAGTGCCAAGTTCAAAGAGTTCATGACCTGTAATGAGATCAAACATGTTACATCTGTCCCCTTTAAGTCAGCGTCCAACGGTCAGGCAGAACGAGCAGTCCAAACAATCAAGCAGAGCTTGAAGAGGGTAACTGAAGGCTCACTGAAGACTCGCCTATCCCGAGTCCTGCTTAGCTACCGCACGAGACCCCACTCGCTCACTGGGATTCCACCCACTGAACTGCTCATGAAAAGGGCACTTAAGACAAGGCTCGCGTTAGTTCATGCTGATCTACATGAACAGGTAGAGAGCAGGCGGCTTCAACAAAGTACATATCATGATTGCGCAAATGTGTCATGCGAAATTGAAATCAATGATCCTTTAATTTTGTTGAACTATAGACAAGGTCCCAAGTGGCTTCCCGGCACTATTGTGACCAAAGAAGGGAGCAGGGTGTTTCGGGTCAAACTTTCAACTGGACTCATTCACCGGAAACACTTGGACCAAATCAAACTCATATTCATGGACTATCCTGAGCAACCCACCTTGGACCCTACCTTCTTTGACACCCCAACATATACACCTGTTGCAACCGACACTGCGGTTGGCCACGAAGCTGAACCCATCACCCGCAGCAGCCCAGCAGGACTCACCACAACAGGCAGCCCAGCAAGGCCAGCTGCACAGCAGCTCAGCGAGGGCCCAACAAACAACTCACCAAAACCAGCATTTGCACCAAGACGATTAACCAGGTAAAGAAAGGCCCTCGATCGACTCACCTTGTAAATAGTTTCACTGTTGACTTTGGCGGGGTGGGGGGGGGTGTTGTTATATATGTAAACCTTGTATAGCTACCAGAGGGCTCATCCCCTGGAGTCCCAAGGGATCCAACAATCCCTTGGGAGCACAGGTACTGAAGGAGGCCTCACCGGCCGGAGAGACATTCTGGAGACCTGCAATAAAAGACTACGGTCACACTTTACTTTGAGCTCACAGTATCCAGTCAGACTCTTTATTCATACATAACACTAACCACCTCTCCTTGACATTCAATGGCATTATCATCATCAAATACCCATCATCAACATCCTGGGAGATCACCATTGACCAGAAACTTAATTGTATCGGTCACATAAATAATGTTCGTGCAGCAAGAGCAGGTCAGAGGCTGGGTATTCTGCAGCGAGTGACTCACTTCCTGACTCCCCAAAATCATTCCACCGACTACAAAGTACAAGTCAGGAGTGTGATGGAATATTATCCACTTGCCTGGATGAGTGCAGCTCCAACAACACTCAAGAAGCTTGACACCATCCAGGACAAAGCAGTCTGCTTGATTGGTATCCCATCCACCACCTTCAACATTCACTCCCTCCACCACCGGTGCCCCGTGGCTGCAGTCTGTACCATCTACAAGATGCACTGCAGCAACTCACCAAGGTTTCTTTGGCAGCACCTCCAAAACCCACGAATTCTACCACCTAGAAGGACATCATCATCATAGGCGGTCCTTCGAACGAGGATGACTTGCTTCCACGAGAGGGGCAGAAGCAAAAGTTAGGAAGGAGAAAAGCAAGAGTGGAGGGCAGAGAAATCAAGGGCAAAAGTCAAAAAGGGCCACATTACAACATAATTCTAAAAGGACCAAGAGTGTTTAAAAAATCAAGCATGAAGGCTTTGAGTCTCAATGCGAGGAGCATTCGTAATAACGTGGAAGAATTGAACGCGCAGATAGTTGTTAACGGATATGATGTAATTGGGATTACAGAGACATGGCTCCAGGGTAACCAAGGCTGGGAACTCAACATACAGGGGTAATCAATATTCAGGAAGGACAAACAGGAAGAAAAAGAAGGTGGGGTAGCGTTACTGGTTAAAGAGGAGATTAACGAAATAGTAAGGAAGGACATTAGCTTGGATGATGTGGAATCTATATGGGTAGAGCTGCGAAACACCAAAGGGCAGAAAATGTTAGTGGGAGTTGTGTACAGTGCACCAAACAGTAGTAGGGAGGTTGGGGACAGCATCAAACAAGAAATTAGGGATGCATGCAATAAAGGTACAGCAGTTATCATGGGTGACTTTAATCTACATATTGATTGGGCTAACCAAACTGGTAGCAATACGGTGGAGGAGGACTTTCTGAAGTGTATAAGGGATGGTTTTCTCGACCAATATGTCGAAGAACCAACTAGAGAGCAGACCATCCTAGACTGGGTCTTGTGTAACGAGAGAGGATTAATTAGCAATCTGGTTGTGCGGGGCCCCTTGGGGAAGAGTGACCATAATATGGTAGAATTCTTCATTAAGATGGAGAGTGACACAGTAACTCAGAGACTAGGGTCCTGAACTTAAAGAAAGGAAACTTCGACAGTATGGGACGTGAATTGGCTAGGATAGACTGGAGAATGATACTTAAAGGGTTGACGATGGATAGGCAATGGCAGACATTTAAATATCACATGGATGAACTATAACAATTGTACATTCCTGTTTGGCATAAGAATAAAAAAAGGGAAGGTGGCTCAACTGTGACTAACAAGGGAAATTAGGGAAAGTGTTAAATCCAAGGAAGAGGCATATAAATTGGCCAAAGAAAGCAGCAAACCTGATGACTGGGAGAAATTTAGAATTCAGCAAAGGAGGACAAAGGGTTTAATAAGGAGGGGGAAAATAGAATATGAAAGTAAGCTTGCAGAGAACATAAAAACTGACTGCAAAAGCTTCTATAAATATGTGAAGAGAAAAAGATTAGTGAAGGCAAATGTAGGTCCCTTGCAGTCAGAATCAGGTGAATTCATAATGGGGAACAAGGAAATGGCAGATCAATTGAAAAAATACTTTGGTTCTGTCTTCACTAAGGAAGGCACGAATAACCTCCCGAAAATACTAGGGGACCGAGGGTCTAGCGAAAGGGGGAACTGAGGGAACTCCTTATTCGTCAGGAAATGGTGTAAGGGAAATTGAAGGGACTGAAGGCCGATAAATCCCCAGGGCCTGATAGTCTGCATCCCAGAGTACTTAAGAAAATGGCCCTAGAAATAGTAGAAGCATTGGTGGTTATTTTCCAACATTCCATGGACTCTGGTTCAGTTCCTATGGATTAGAGGGTAGCTAATGTAACCCCAAATTTTAAAAAAGGAGAGAGAGAGAGAAAACAGGGAATTATAGACCGGTTAGCCTTACAGCGGTGGTGGGGAAAATGCTGGAATCAATTATTAAAGATGAAATAGCAGCGCATTTGGAAAGCAGTGACAGGATTGGTCCAAGTCAGCATGGATTTATGAAAGGGAAATCATGCTTGACAAATCTTCTCGAATTTTTTGAGTATGTAACTAGTAGAGTGGATAATGGAGAACCAGTGGATGTGGTGTATTTGGACTTTCAAAAGACTTTTGACAAGGTCCCACACAAGAGATTAGTGTGCAAAATTAAGGCACATGGTACTGGGGGTAATGTATTGACATGGATAGAGAACTGGTTGGCAGTCATGAAGCAAAGAGTAGGAATAAACGGGTCCTTTTCAGAATGGCAGGCAATGACTCGTGGGGTGCCGCAGGGTTCAGTGCTGGGACCCCAGCTATTTACAATATATATTAATGATTCAGACGAAGAATTGAATGTAACATTTCCAAGTTTGCAGATAACACTAAGTTGGGTGGCAGTGTGAGCTGTGAGGAGGATGCTGTGAGGCTGCAGAGCGACTTGGATAGGTTAGGTGAGTGGGCAAATGCATGGCAGATGAAGTATAATGTGGATAAATGTGAGGTTATCCACTTTGGTGGTAAAAACAGAGAGACAGACTATTATCTGAATGGTGACAGATTAGGAAAAGGGGAGGTGCAAAGAGACCTGGGTGTCATGGTACATCAGTCATTGAAGGTTGGCATGCAGGTGCAGCAGGCGGTTAAGAAAGCAAATGGCATGTTGGCCTTCATAGCAAGGGGATTTGAGTACAGGGGCAGGGAGGTGTTGCTACAGTTGTACAGGGCATTGGTGAGGCCACACCTGGAGTATTGTGTACAGTTTTGGTCTCCTAACCTGAGGAAGGACATTCTTGCTATTGAGGGAGTGCAGCGAAGGTTCACCAGACTGATTCCCGGGATGGCGGGACTGACCTATCAAGAAAGACTGGATCAACTGGGCTTGTATTCACTGGAGTTCAGAAGAATGAGAGGGGACCTCATAGAAACATTTAAAATTCTGACGGGGTTAGACAGGTTAGATGCAGGAAGAATGTTCCCAATGTTGGGGAAGTCCAGAACCAGAGGTCACAGTCTAAGGATAAGGGGTAAGCCATTTAGGACCAAGATGCGGAGGAACTTCTTCACCCAGAGAGTGGTGAACCTGTGGAATTCTCTACCACAGAAAGTTGTTGAGGCCAATTCACTAAATATATTCAAAAAGGAGTTAGATGAGGTCCTTACTACTAGGGGGATCAAGGGGTATGGTGAGAAAGCAGGAATGGGGTACTGAAGTTGAATGTTCAGCCATGAACTCATTGAATGGCGGTGCAGGCTAGAAGGGCCGAATGGCCTACTCCTGCACCTATTTTCTATGTTTCTATGTTTCTATGTCCACCAGACTGATTCCCGGGATAGCAGGACTGACATATGAAGAAAGACTGGATCGGCTAGGCTTATACTCACTGGAATTTAGAAGAATGAGAGGGGATTTCATAGAAACTTGTAAAATTCTGATGGGACTGGACAGGTTAGATGCAGAAAGAATGTTTCCAATGTTGGGGAAGTCCAGAAGCAGGGGTCACAGTCTAAAGATAAGGAGTAAGCCATATAGGACCGAGATGAGGAGAAACTTTTTCACCCAGAGAGTTGTGAACCTGTGGAATTCACTGCCACAGAAAGTTGTTGACTCCAGTTCAATGGATATATTCAAAAGGGAGTTAGATGTCGCCCTTACGGCTAAAGGGATCAGGGAGTATGGAGCAAAGGCAGGTGTTGGGTACTGAGGTTGCATGATTAGCCATGATCATATTGAATGACGGTGCAAGTTCGAAGGGCCTATTTTCTATGTTTCTTTGTTTCTATGTTTCACAGGTGTTTCGATGAAGGGCCCGATGTTCCAGTCCTGAACTCCAATTGAGGGGGTGGAAGATGCCTGTGCATGGATTTATTTAACGTGTGGTGGCCATTGCACACCAGCCACCATTTGATAGAGCTAAGTCTTGGTCCTGTGGCAAGGATTTACCAAGACGACGGGAGACCTGTTCTGCTGCACGGACCTAGCGTGCGCACATATCGCAGTGTGGGCTGGCCCGTGCTGCCCCTGGATCCCGTACTCTCATCTGTCGCACCTCCGCCACGATCTCTCGCTGTTCCTTCGCCATAAACATTCACCGCATCTCGCCACAAACACTCGCCGCTCATCCACCCCGGACTTCCCACTCCTCTGTACCTGGCTCCTCCCGATGCTCCTGCCCATGCTCCAAAACTGCGACCAGAATTTTGATGACATCACCCAGTCGCCCATCTCAAAATTGTTGCATACTTGGAGCAGCTCGCGCTGGAGGTTGAAGTGGTATGCCGCTCCAGCCCTTTTACTTCCCGATCTGCGGAGCTGTTCTCTCGCAGGTCAGGGGGTCAGGGAACACCATCACCTGCAAGTTCCCCTCCAAGTTACATACCATCCTGAAATATATTGTTGTTCTTTCATAGTCACTGGGTCAAAATGCTGGAACTCCCTCCCTAACAGCACTGTGGACATACCTTCACCACACGGATTGTAATGATTCAAAAAGGCACCTCACCACCACCTTCTCAAGGGGAATTAGGGATGGACAATAAATGCTGGCCTTGCCAGTGCTGATCACATCCCGTAAATGAATTTTTTAAAATTGCATTTCTGTGTTATTATGCTATGGGATGGGACAACCTCTGTCTCTGCTATTAGTGGCGTAATTCATATCAGGAGAGGCATATAATGATGTATTCCCCTTGGATTGGATTTATTAATTGCACAATCCACTGGCCTATTACAAATAGGGCTCTATGAAGCATACACATCCTGTGTTTTCTGTTTCAAGTATGCATTACTCATTTATGCTGACATTCATCTCCCATTCCTCAGCTAATCTGCTTAATTGGTCTAGGACTCTTTGAATATTCTTTATCTCACATTTGTTTGTCGTGTGATAAACAATTATCCATACTCAACACAGGCATCTTGATTATCTCTAAAAGTAGAATTCACTCTGTTGTTATTCTGTTTAGCATTGTTAGTTAAATCAAGAGGTCGGGCAAGTTAGAAATAATTTAGCTTTGTAAAGGGCCTTCAGCACAAACTGCATCACCAAATATCTCCAACTAGCATTAATTGAAACACGGAGCAAGAAAAAAATCCAAAACAATGAGTTATGCAAAAATAGAATTTAATATATTTTTTGTAGATATTGTGCATAACTTGACTGTTACCATTTCACTACATATTTGTTATTTATTTGAAACCTCACTTTCAATTTTATTTATTTCTTAGGTTAAGCAATTACAAAAACCTAAAAATTTGATACCTGTGCATCGCCTCGCTTCCAGCCGCCTCCAGCGCGGGTCACGGTGGCTGCCATTTTGATAAGGGCCAAAGCGCTGCCATTGACAACGCTGGCCCCTGAAATGTAAATGAGCAGAGTGTGACGCTGCATTGACGCCATGTCTGCAAACAGTGACGTTTTCGCTCTGTTTAACGTCGGTTCCGAAGCATGCTCAGAAAAGCGTGTGTGAAGCAGAGATACTGTCAGCGCTTCTAAAAGGGACACAGACATCTTTTTTTATATTTAATTGAAGCCAGAAAATGCTGGAAATACTCAGCAGGTCAGGCAGCATCCACGGAGAGAGAAACAGAGTTCACGGCTCAGGTTGTGATGTTGCCTGACCTGCTGAGTATTTCCAGTATTTTATGCTATCATTTGAGATTTCCAGCATCCTTTTGCAGAAGAGGAAGATGCAGAAGAGAAGGAAGCAGAAGAGGAGAAAACAAAGAGGGGGAAGCAGAATGAAGTATACAACCCAGACAGCCCCTTTCTGGCTGGATATTCAGGATGGAATCATTTGCCTGTGGTACCAGTGACCACAACCCCAATTCCCCTTTCAACATTAGTCCCATCCCTTCCCTTCCCTCTGTTACTGACCATCACAGTGTCCTCTTGGCCACAATGCTGAAACAAAAGCCACCACAAAGCAAACTTTCCAATCCAACTTTATGGGTTAGACTTTCCATAAGTTTAGCTTCGTTACCACCCACTTAACTTCCATTTTAACACTGAGATGAGGTATATCGCCCAGATAGCGCCCATTTAGTCAAAAAATGGAAACTTATGGCCATTTATCGCTCACTTATTGGCTAGCATTACTTTCGTCATATAGTTAACACCAAGAATTAGTAATACCGCTCTCCCATTTTTTTTGCCGTAAACGTCAGAAAAATGGAAACCATCTTGCCCACATATCACCGAAAATATCGCTCGCCGAAACAAACACTGAGAAAAAGTTGCTCTCACCTGAACTAAACCCAGCAGTATGGACGCCATTTTGTAAATTGGAAGACTTTTCATATAAAAGGCTGCTTCAACTTCTGGGGAGCTTTGATGTAATCTGCAGTTATTTTAAGGTGATTTGAACATCTGAACAAACATCTTATCATACTGTGGACGAATTGAATTTATTTTATTTGTTTTAGTAGGTAAATTTATTGCTTGTGAACAATAGGTATAATACTGATAGTTATTGATGATGATGATGATGATGTAATGGGGCCTGTAATTTCTCAGCCTGTCTTGATGATTACGCACATGCTGCAGACTAGAGATGGCAGAAGGTATATTGAAGAGCATTATGAGCCCAATCAAAGAGGTGGCAGACTGAGGAGGAGGAGGACGAGAACTTACACCCAACGCATTTACAGGGAGAAGTGGTCTTATCTGAGAAAATGTGCAACAATGTTATGTTAAATAAAATTAATTTAATGATAATATGTGTATTAATTCATACTGATAACTGTACAAAACACCCCACCCCACCCCCACCCCACAACAAATTTATAACATTTATATCATTAATGGCATTTTGAACATTTCCAACAAAACTACAAACACAGAGAACACAAATGCAAAAAAAAACAAGATAACCCTCTCCCCCTTTCCCCCAAACCTCCCAGCATTTATTCACTAGCAACAAAAGCAACATTAATACTGCCACAATTACAATTCCTGCGGCCATGCACCTAACTTTCCTTTCCCTCCCCCGCATCTGCTCCCCACCTCTATCCCTTCCCCTTCCCCTCCCGACTCCAAGCCGCCTTGCCGCAGTGCTCCTCAGGCACTGCTTCATTGGGGGGGGATGACGGCAGATCCACTGGTTGGCCTGATGCTGGAGAGGACGGTCCCGAGGAGGGAATATCCTCCGAGCCAGAAGCAACAGCTTCCTCCTGGCTCGCATGTGTCGTTGGCAATGGGGGTGTGGCACCTTGGGGTTCAGTGCCGCATTCCGGGAACACTGGTAGCCCTCTGGCATCAGCGTTCCTGGCTATCACCTCCAGGGCCACCGCCATCTGCGGCATGTACTCAGTCATGGTCGCGGATATTATGGCTAGCTGTTGTGATATGCCCCCCCATTGTCTGGAGGATCTGCTGACCTATGTCAATGCTCCTCCTGGACAAATGAACCATGTCCCCGCTGAGATCTGTCGATCGTGGAGCAGTCCTGCTGCATCGAACCAACCTCTGCTGGGTCGGCGCTGGCATGGAGACACATGGGGTGCCCTGTGGCAAAGTGTTTGGGCACTCTACCTCCACGGTGGAGGAGGACATGACTGCAGGAGCACTAAATGTCATCGGTGTACTTGACATGGACCTTGTTGCTGCAGGTTCCTCCAACTCGTTACTGTCGTCAGTGGAGAGGCCAACCTGTAGCTCAATGGGTGAGATTCGGGGCTCCTCACCACCAGATGCACAATCCACCACCAACGCCACCGCCGACGCCGATGCCGGTTCCACACCTTGCCTCAGTGGTGTTGCCTGTGACTGCACTCTTGGCTGAGCTACAAAGCATAAATGAGGTAATTAGAGGAGAAGGGGGTGCTAGGGTCACAGGATTATTCATATGCTACACACAGCATGTGCACGAGAACAGCACTACCGCTATCAAAATAATCACAGGCATCACATTTAATGAACATAACCAAATCCTGCATTACAATGATTTTCATGAGCCCATCATTAATTACATAACACTTTCATCAATTATCATATATTGTACGGATATGAGTGGGTGTGGCATCTATTGACTTTACATCACGCAATGGTGTATACTTTACTCACATGACATAACATCTGGTTCTGCTGCTGCACGCGTGGCCGACCAGGGGTGGATGCCCACTAGTGCCAACACCCGCTCTTCAAGGTCGGTCAGCTCACACATGACTGGTGGGCTGCCAACTGTGCGCTGCTGCTCGGCCCTATTCTTTGAAAGCTTCTTCTGCAAAAGATAATAACAACACGACATGGCATAAGATCATTGCGTAAGATCATTGTTAGGTACTGTCACAGACACTGATACAACACATAACCAACAAATGTTATAATTATTGTTATTATTATTGTTAACCTGAAGATGTACACCATAAATGTAGGATTTGAGTAAAGCATTACCGGTCTAACTGCAATACATCAGATCTGAATTTATTTACTCATTACACTTACAATTCCAATTATATAAATATATAAGTAAATGTAAATAAATGTAATATTTGCTCTGCCGAAGCCAACAAGGTCATTCCAGCGCTTGCGGCACTGGTTGCCCTCACGCACCTCGTCCATCACCAACGAGACCACGTCAGTTATCTCAGCGCAAATCTCCTGGTAAACCTTCGGGGTGGCTTCCCACGGCCACCCCGGGTCAATTGACCCCCAACGTGACTCCACCTCCTGCAGGAGGGCAGCATTTGCCTCGTCGGAGAATCTCCTCGCTCATTTTTGTCCTCCCACCTCCAATTCCTCTCCAACCTCACTGCCCTCACCAGCCTTTCCCCCCCCCCCCACCCGGCCGCCACATCGTGCTCTCTTGCCTCCTCCATGCCTTCCATGTTATTATTTTTTTTTCTGATATTTACGTCTCAACAAACTAAATACTGCTATTTCATATGATTAATCCTCATAAAAACTGCTCTACACTCACACAACAGCCAAACAAATCACAAAGAACCAGACAACAAACCCACACATGCTTTCTTTTCCTCTCTGCTCTCTCTCTCTCTCTCTTTCTCTCTCCTCTTCTGCACATGTATTGATGACCCCTGACCTCCTGAAATGTGGGAAAAGACCATTGCTATAGCGTTGCTATGGATGCTGACATTTTACAACAAAAGAAAAAAAAAGTACCACTAATGCCCATTTTATATCGCTCCCGATAATGCTCATTTTATAAAGTGGAAACTCGGCGGGTTGAAAATGGGCGATAATTCGGCGACCTCAAAACCCATGCTGCAAATAACACTCAATAATGGAAAGTCTAGCCCTATATATCTATGTATCCAATATGACATCAAACAATCAACTATGAACATTTCCTTAGTGACTGCCTTGTGTGTCCCTTTGCTTATCCTATTGATGTCATGCAGTGCTACCCCAGTGGCTGCAGCACAACTGGTGAAAGACTGCTGAATTTCAGTGGGGGACACTGCAGATCATCTTGCAGGAATACCTTCAGGAGCTGGTGGCTGGGAGTGTGAAGTTGAGTGACGTTGTTTCATCTTCTTCTTCACTCTCCTCTCCCTCTTCTTGGTCAACCATTGACTGGGAAGGCTGGATTTCTTGGGTGTGTGAAATGAGGATGGGATAAGTTTAGTATTGTGGTGAGGGGAGAGTGGGAAAGCAAGGGCTGCATGCTTACACCATGCCCAGCTTGTAAATGAGAAGATATTGTTGGATGAAGGGAAAGTGGGAGGTGAGAAGGAGGATAACGCATGAGAATAGCGGCATCTTGTATTCTTTCAGCCCCGCTGCTAGTCAAGGTCTCAGCCACGCTCCTGCCAAGAATGGCCAGCACTGTCTCTTCCAAGGGGGTGAGGTGAAGCTTGGAATGTGAGGTGTGCTTTGTGGTTAGTAGCGATTGTTGGTAGGTAAGTGATGGGATGGGGGGGTCATGCAAGGAGCAGTGTGGGAGGCTAGTGGTACAGCTGGTAGGAGACGGCTTTTGAAGATGCATTCACTGATGTTGACGAGTGATCTGAGGTCATGAAGCTTCTTTGGGCATTGGAGCCAAGTGCTGTGGGCGTTACTGCTGGCAGGGACAGCCTCGGCGATCTAGTCCCACATTGTTCTTTCTGGAGGGCCTCCTGGCCCTCTGTGCGTAGAGGACCTCTCTTGCAATGTTGACCCCCTGCACAAAGCTGCATGCAACACTCATTAGTTTTACTTAATTCCTGTGTAAAATAATGGAACTAATTATCAGAAGATAAATTGAAGATTATCTGTCCAATCACAATTAACATCAATCATCATGATTTAGAAGGGGAAGATCCTGTTAACGAGATTCTTTATTTCCTTGAGGAAGTGACATCACAAGTACACTGAGGAAAGCCCTATGAGGTGTTGTGTTAGGACCACTACTGCTTCTAATTTATGTCAGTGACTTGGTCCTGGATATTTCCTGGGATGGTGAGATGGGACGGAGTGTGGGGTGGGCGGGGGCTGTGGAGCTTCGGACAGGAAACCCGGAAGGCTGGGTTTTCCCGCATGCTGTGGTTTTAACTCGGCAGCATGTGCCTTTGGCCCTGACAGGTTTCCCACCTAGAAGTCGGCCTGACTGACAGGTTTGGCTTCTAGTCGGGTGGAGAGCACTCCGGAGCAGGTAGGGCCGGTCCAAGACCTTGGGACGGATGTCTGATCCTGGAGGGGTTCCAATCTTCGACCCTGGTGGGGGGGTGGAGGTTCAATCCGCAACCCTGGGGGTTCTTTGTATGGGAGCAGGGCATTCTGATGGGGGGGAGCTTGTGGGTCCGGGGGGAAGCACTCCTGCTCTTTCTCCTCGAAGTTGTCCTGACCTTCTTCAGCTGCCAGGTTTTCCGAAACCTGGGAAACCCAGCCGTCCACAGTAAAATCTACAAAGCAGGTTAAATCAGAGAGTTTTCAGTCTCATTAACAGTCTCCTGGGAGTAGGTTGGGTGCCCGCCCCTTGTGCAACCTCCGTAAAAGCTGGATGTCAGCTGGTTGGAACTGACGTTCCGACATACTCAGAATTTTTCTCGATTTAACCCCCTACCTGCATCCAATCCTATGTGCTCACCCATGTTAAACCTTAGATTCAGGAATTCAGAAAGTGGCTAAATTTGTGTGATACCAAACTAAAATGGGTAATGGAGTTAGAGTAGGCAATTCAGAAATTATCAAATGAACTCTAAAAATATGTATGCAAACATAACTACGGAAATGATAGTTAATATAGATAAGTGTAAAGTACTGCACAACGGAAGGAACCATGGGTGAAACAACATTGTTGATAGAGTGAATGATAAATTTGAAAGAGACTGAAGATCTTAGTAGGCATGATGTCCAACATGTCCAAACAATGCAGAGCAGCATGTAAGGGGTTCGTGATCAAGGCACAGCAAGAGGCCATAGTCTAAAATGGTTTAAAAAATAACCTGTGGGACATTTGGGCAGGAGAAAGAGTGCCAGGCTGGGGCAGGTGGTAACTCATAACTGATTAATGCAACCTCTGCGGTCAGGAGCGAGACCCAATCAAACATCGAGACAAAAGGTTTGGATACAATCAAGCAGAAAAGCCCATAGTTTAATTGGCCAGAGGGAAAAAAACAGTTCCCG
Organism: Pristiophorus japonicus; assembly: GCF_044704955.1. NCBI lineage: Eukaryota > Metazoa > Chordata > Chondrichthyes > Pristiophoridae > Pristiophorus > Pristiophorus japonicus. The sequence continues at coordinate 82,436,061 of NC_091980.1, forward strand.
ATGGAGGCTACAAGTCTGTTCAAATCCAGGACCACAAAAGATCCCACAAGGCATGTATTTTTGGACAGCGAGGCATAAAAGATAAGGAGCTATCTTTGGCCCTGCCAATTTGGCGCACAGAGTGGTGGAAGCAACAGTTAAAGAGGTGTGAATTGTGGCCATCCAAACAGATCCAAATCTATCATCACAGCCATCGAGAATCATCCAGACGCATTAACTGAAAGCAGCCCAGCAGGAGACTTGTATAATTGAATGGATATATATGAAGGAACTCACAGAAGTAAAGCAGGGCCGAACAACTGGTCAAAGAACAACACCTCAGAACAACAGGTCAAAGGAATAATAACCACGAAGGGGAACAACGGAAAGAAGACCAAGAAGAGAGAGGCAAGCAGAGAAGCAAGCATCTGGGACCCAACGTCTTCCCTAGCTCCACGAGCCTACAATCGACAACAGTAGCAACTAGCTGGATGGGTGAGTGTCTATCTTCGATCAATCCCTAAGAAGTCTTGTTCTGTAATTTTTAGTTGTTTTTATGTGTAATAAACTAACAGTTGGGTTTAAGCCTAAACTTTGCGTTACGGGAGTCCTTCCTGTAATTCCCGAGGTCTATGAATCAAAGTAGAGTGGAAAACATACACCCTACAAGCAATCAACAAAGTGACAGAATGTTGAACTACCAAGACAGTGAAATACAAGTGAGAAGAAGTCATGCTCTGGTGAGACCACGCTTTGAGTACTGTGTCCAGTTTTGGTCACTGTACACTGTACAATCGGGACACAAAGGAGACATTAAAGTGCTGGAAGTAGTACAGAGAAAAGACTTGCTGCTCTAGGGGACACTCTATTCCCGACATCTCGCAACAACATTTGGTTCTTTGCATTAGGACTGGTACCGACATCTCGCAACAACATTCTGTTCTTTACAGTGCCGACATCTTGCAACAACATTCTGTTCTTTACAGTGCCGACACCTCGCAACAACATTCTGTTCACAATCTTAATCGGTTCGTTACATTGATTGCCATGCATGCATTGTCTCTTTAAATTCAGTTGGCTGCAGGTCTCCTTTAAGAGAACCCTGCTGGCTTTACCCCAATCAGATCCTTTGTTCGACACCACGTGTTGGTCCCTCAACATTGCACCCGTGATGTTGCCACGGCCATCTTTCTTTTCAGCCACGCTGCTCCTCTCTGCAGCAGGAACGCCATCTTGCCTCGGTCCTCGAGTTCGACTGCCTTGATCCTTCTCTCCCGTGATTCTGTCACAAACGCTGGAAGGGTACCTGTGATTTTGATCTTCCTCCCCAGGAGTCCTGCCACTGGAGCCGGGAAGGTATTTTTAAATCGTTCCGGTCAGATCATTGCCACGCAGTCGTGATGGATGGTCTGTGCTTCAGGTGCTGCGCTGATCTGTTCTCTGGTGTCTGGCCCAAGCGAAGGTGAGGTTTTGCTCTGCCTCTGAGCACTGAGGACATCGATTGCTGGACTGGAGGAGTCTTCCCATTTCCACTGGATCTTCCCCATCCACCTTCTTCCAAGTAGCGTTGGGCCATCACCTGCAACAATCCACAGAGGTAACTTATGCACCACGCCATTATGGATTACACTTACATCCGCAATACCAAGGACTGGAATCGGCTCCTTGGTGTAGGTGCACAACTTTTCCTGTACTGGAACCAGCTCGGGTCGTTTTTTGTTCCATAGCCTCTCGAAGGCATCCTGGCTCATCACTGACTGGCTCGCTCCCGTGTCCACTTCCATGAAGACTGGAACATTGTTTATCTCGACTTCCATCTTCACTGGAGGACAATCAGTAGTGCAGGTATACACTCCATAAACTTTTTCTTGGGGCTGAGCTGCCTCTCTTGCCAAATCATCATACTCCCCGCTGGATTCATATGTCATCTACCGACTCCTCTGCTAGACAGTGAGTCATATTTCTTTTACACATGCACTGGAGGTGGCCTTTCATGTTACAGGCTTTGCATACATATTCCGTAAACTGACACTGGTGAGCCCTAAGGTTTCCTTCGCAACACCAATATGGTGCTACTCGATTAGCACCCATTGGTGGACTCTGAGTTCTGGAACCCTGAGGTCTGTGCTCTCTGCCCTGGGCAGAACCACGTTCTACAGTCTTGCCTGTGAAAGGCACCATTCTGTGTACAATACTTGCTGGGTTTGAGCCCACAGGCTGAATGATTTGCTTGGTGCTGCAGGTCGAGGTCATGAATGCCTGACTGATGCCGATGGCTTTCTGCACGTTGACTGTGGTGTTGGCAGATAGTAGCTTGTGAAGGAGGCCCTCGTGGCCAATTACTATAATGAACATGTCTCGCAATGCTTCATTGAGGTACTTGCCAAAATCACACGGTGCCGCAAGTCTCCTGAGGTAGGCAGCATATTTCGCAATCTCCTGGCCGTCAGATCAGTGGTGTGTGTAGAATCTGTGCCTGGCCATGAGGATGCTCTCCTCTGGTTTAAGTTGGTCACAAATTAGTTCAGTCAGCTCATTGTATGTCTTATCCTTGGCCTTAGTGGGTGCCAGCAAGTCCCTGACGAGGCGGTAGACCTCGGGCCCACAACTGGTCGGCAGTATAGCCTTGCGCTTCTTCGCCAATGTGTCCGTCTCCCCTGCCAGATCATTCGCCACGAAATATTGCTCGAGCCTTTCCGTGAAGACATCCCAATCATTACCCTCTGCAAAGTCTTTTAGTGTGCCAAAGGTAGTCATGATCGCGTGAAAGTCCTTATTCTTGTTGCCAGTTTTTGGCCCCAAGTTTCCACATGATTTGCTCCTGATTTTTAGGAGCAACTGGTGTAGAACGGAGTATCTTAGAAATCGGAATTCTCGACATTTAGTTTGCTCCAGTTCTAGTCAGTTAGAACAGTTTCACTTTGGAACAGAATTTTTTTTTCAAAAGGGGGCGTGTCCGGCCACTTACGCCTGTTTTCAAAGTTTCGGCAGTGAAAACTTACTCCAAACTAACTTAGAATGGAGTAAGTGAAGATTTTTGTACGCTCGAAAAAACCTTGTCTACACTTTAGAAAATCAGGCATAGGTTGCAAATTAGGCGTAGGGAACGAGGTGGGGGGGGAGGGGGAAGGGAAGTCATTAAATTCTACAATCAATCCTTAGTTATACTTATACAAATATTATACAAATAAATCCAACCTGAATAAAAATTTATAAGCAAAGAAAAGATTAAATAAACCATGTTCCTAGCTGTGTGAAATAGCATCAGCCTTCGAGCTGCTGTGCTTCAGGCAGGCCTTTCATGTTGGAGACAGGCAGGGGTGTGGCGTCAGTGTCTCGATGGCAGCGGCAGCAAGCTTTGAGCTGAGCTGCAGTGCTTGAGGCAGGCCTTCATTCTTTTCGTGGCTGGCCACGAAGAAGCAACACCGGACGGACCCGAGGCCATTTGGCCATGAGATATCAACGGCGTCAGTGGCTGGCCGGCAGCTGAAGAATCAGCAGCGGACCGACGTGAGGCCATTCGGCCATAGGATATCAGCGGCGTCAGTGGCTGGCCGGCAGTCAAAGAATCAACACCTGACACACGCAGCTCTTTATGGTGCTTGAGGCCATTCGGCCACGCTTTAGGGGCGGCGTCAGTGGCTCGACGGCAGCCGAAGATAAAGCAGCAGCCTTCGAGCTGTGAGGGGGACTGAGGCCATTTGGGCAGGGACAGGGAGAGGCAGCCACATCGACAGTTTTATATTTAAATTTGCAGAATGGGTGCTGCATTGTCAACACCACGTATTATGCAATGGTTCGCCATCAATTCACTGCATAGGAGAGAATTGATTAGAGCCCACCGCACCAGGAACGTCGTAGCCCGTAGGTTGATGGGCAGGAGACCTTACCCACGTCAACAATATCGAACCAGGCGCTCGTACCTGGACATGAGCGAGGCTGATTGTGTGAAAAGGCTGCGTTTTCGCAGAGAAGTTGTCACTGAGATCTGTGATATGGTGAGAGCAGATTTGCAGGCCAGAAGCAGAAGGACAACTGCCTTGTCTGTTGAAGTGAAGGTAACAGCTGCACTTTCTTTCTATGCCTCGGGATCGTTTCAGGCTACAACTGGAGATGTGTGTGCCATCTCTCAACGTGCAATACATGCCTGCGTTTACCAGGTCACGGCTGCACTGTATGCGCGGAGGAATGACTTCATCAATTTCCCAATGACCGCACAAGCGATCCATGAGAGGGCTGTGGGTTTCTTCAGGATTGCCGGCTTCCCAAAGGTACAGGGCTGCATTGATTGTACCCACATAGCCTTGCGAGCACCTGTGGAGGAATCTGAGCAGTACCGAAATAGGAAAGGTTTCCGCTCTATCAATGTGCAGCTCGTGTGTGACGACAAGCAGCGCATCATGTCAGTCGATGCGAGATACCCTGACAGCACCCACGATGCATTCATCCTACGCGACAGCGTTCTATCTGACATGTTTGAGCAGCAGCCAGAAGGGCAGAGCTGGCTACTGGGAGACAAAGAGTACGGCCTGACCACCTGGCTCATGACGCCCATACGCGTGACACGGACAGAAGCTGACCGTCAATACAACATGGCGCACATTGCGACGCACAGCATCATTGAGAGGACCATTGGCATATTGAAACAGCGATTCCGATGCTTGGATCATTCCGGAGGACAGTTGCTATGCTCTCCTCAGATTGTCGGTCACTTCACTGTTGTGTGCTGCATGATTCATAACTTAGCCATCATGAGGCAGCAGGAGCTGGTAGTGGAACCCGAAGACCGACGTGAGGGTCCAGTGCATGATGATAGTATTACGGAAGACCAGGATGTGGATGATGACGACAATCAGGAAAGCATGCAAGTGCCTGATGCCGAAGCACGAGGTCGGAGGAGGGCCGTCCATCATGCCCCTTTAACGATTGCTCGAGACTTGCGCCAGCAGCTCATCCGTGAACGCTTCAACTACAGATGCCTGAGGGCTCTGCGGCCACTTTTGCGTATGGACATGTTTATTCTTTGCAGTTGTTCCTACGTTGTGTTGTGTTAATGGAACATGAAACAGTTTTAATGAAAAAATATTTTATTGAAAAGTTAACGTCACTCTAATAAAATATTTGTTGTATCAAACTATACTTTTTAATATGACTTTTGAAGATCACTTAAAAACTTTAAGATCACTTATAAACTTGTAAAGTTACAAAAGTTACAAAACACTTGCTATGTGAAAAATGTGACACTCTAAGATCACTTACACTTCAAGATCACTTTTTAGATGCAAAATTAAATAATTTACAGAATGTGAGAGCATTTACACTATAAGATCACTTGAAAACCCTGAGATCACTTATATGTTGTAAAGTTACAAAACTTACAAAACAGTTTCATTGTGAAAAATCTTACACTCTGAAGAACACTTAAACTTCAGAATCACTTTTTAGGTGCAAAATTAAATAAGATACAAAAAAATGTGAGTGCATTTACACTATAAGATCACTTAAAAACCATAAGATCCCTTATAAGTTGTAAAGTTACAAAACTTACAAAACAATTTCAATTTGAAAAACGCTACTACAGCTACATCAAGAACAAGAACAAAAGCAGCAAAGAAAGGCTGCAACCATGTCTCATCCACATCTCAGTGAAGTTCACTTCCTCATGGGGGTGTCATTTGATTGGCTGGGCTGTGTGCCCTTATTGCAGCAGCTACCTCAACCAGGCCCTCCCTGACGGCCTGTGCCAACACTTGCATGCCCTCCCTGATGGCCTGTGCCGTCATTAGCATGCCCTCCCTGACGGCCTGTGCTGTCGATTGCACTCCCTCGGACATTCCCTCCCTAAGTTCCCGTGTCATTACTGCTATTTCTCCCGTCAGGACCGTCAACTCTTCACCTACTGCACTGACGCCACCGATGAGTGATCGGGTAAGCTCATTGGTCTCCATATCCAATGCCACAACCTGAGTCGCATCTGTTGCACGCTGCATCTCAGGAGAGCATGTCTCCAATCTCCTTCTCCTCTGCCTGGGTCTGCCTCGTGGCACCACTACACTGGGAGGCGCGGGCACGGACGGTGGGATGCTCGGTGTTGCAAGCGGCACCACTACACAGGGAGGCGCGGGCTGGGACTGTGGAATGCTCTGTGTTCCAGACGGCTGAACTGGAGGGAGAGGCTCGGGCTGGAATGGTGGGATGCTCTGTGTTCCAGACGACAGCACTCGAGTGCGAGCCGTGGGCTGGGATGTTGGACGAATGGGTATAAACTGCTCCATGATATCAGCAGCAACACTGGGACCCGAAGCGTCGGAATCAAAACCATAGTAGGTGGAACCAGAACCTATGCGAGAGGGAGGCGCAGGCTCGGACAGTAGTGCACTGACTGTAGAATGCTGCATTATACCAGCAGCACCACTGGGACTCGCAACATCGGAAGCGAAACCATGGAAGGTGGAACCAAGACCTATGCTAGGGGTTGAAATTCTGATGCCCCTTGATGGGGGCTCATAAACATTAAATTGGAAGCTCTCCCCTGCAGACATTTCAGTCATCGCTGCCATCATCCAGTCTGGGTCATCCGCAGCTGGTTGTACTGGTTCTTGTTCTGTACCCTCAGGATCCTCAGGGTTGGCAGCAGCAGCATCATCATCATCATCATCATCATCATCATCATGTTCTGCAAAATACATCAGAACAATCAAATGCTTAACAGCAAGGGAGGGGGCCGGATGGGTGGCATGAGTACTCTCACACATAGCAGGCCAGGCAGCAGGTTGATTTAAAGGGCCATGATGCATTTTCAGGACTTACCCTCTTCCTCGCGTGCGGGCCCAGCTTGTGCTATACCAATTGCTTTTCTCCATGTACGATTCATCATAGCATCTTCCCTTTGTTCCAAGGGTGTCAGTGGATGCAGATTGGGCACGCCTCCTCCTGTCCGAGTTGCCTCCCTTTTGTTGTGGGCCAATTTCTTCTGCAAAGAGTAAAATATAACTTTTTACAGAGTGTGTCAGTCTGCAAGGTGGGACATACAGATAGCCAGGTTACAATTACGATTAAATTAAAAATGGGAAATATTACTTACACTAACTACTTGACCAAGGTCGTGCCATTTCTTTTGACACTGACTTCCAGATCTCCTGGTATGCACCACTGTGCAGTAATCTTCTGAAACTTGGTTCCAGCGTTTCTTCATTTCTTTTGGTGGCACTTTTATGCGACCTCTGTTGCTGGTATCTAGCTCCTGCCATCTCTGCTCAATTACGTTGACTAATATCTCCACTTCCTCATGCAAGAAATTCTTTGTTCTTGGTGGATGTTGATCCATTGCAAAGTTGAATTGGCACTCTTATTTCTCCAAACACACAGTCCTTAATTTGCATGCACCAATGCAGCACCGGTTCTGCAAGTTTAGCAGTGAAAAGCTGAACTCACTGATTTCAGCAGATGATTTATTCAGCAGTGCTGCTAAAAGCACTCCCTCACACACAGAAATATCAAAAAAAAATTAAATTACAAGCCTTTGCAGGGGTCCAAGAAACAAATCTTCACTTTTTCTGCAGTCCTTTTAAAAATGTTTGTGTGCGACTGCGCATGCGCGCACGCTCCAACGCGCATGCGCAGGGTTGCCGGCACCACGAAGGCTAATATAAATTGTACCCGCCCCCTGCTACTTAGAAAATTGGCACAAGTGTTAGGCTCCGCCCCCTGCTGCGAAGAGCGTGCCGCGCCAAGCAGACATCGAGCCCCAAGGAGCTCGAGAATATCGGACTTTTTTTTAGGTGCAGTTTTCGGCGCGAAAAACAGGCGCCCAGCTCGGAGGTGCGCCGTTTTCGCCGCGGGACGAAACTTGGGGCCTTAATGTCGATAGTGTACTTATGAATGACTCCACAAGGCAATATGTTGTGCTTGAACTGTAGTGACCTCGGTCCTTTATTCCAAACTCCAGAGTGCTGTGCAAGCATGGTGTGCAGCCTTTTATACAGGGCCCTGCCACCAGGGCAGGAAACCCCCGGTCTCCACCAGTTGCACCCTCTAGTGGTGCCAGCATGTATGTACATGGTGTGAACTTATTGATCGTATATCAGGTAAAAAGTCTCCATCTTATACAATCTCACAGTAACTACACATAGAGTACATCCATAGACTGCAACAAAAACTGCACGCAGTACTCCAGGAGTGTCCTCATCAATACCCTGTACAGTTGTAGCAGGATTTTTCTGCTTTTATACTCCATCCCCCTTGCAATAAAGGCCAACATTCAATTTGCCTTTCTGATTATTTGCTGTAGCTACATGCTAACTTTTTGTGTTTCATGCACAAGCACCCCTAGGTCCCTCTGTACTGAAGCACTTTGCAATTTTTCTCCATTTAAATTATAATTTGCTTTTCTATTTTTTCTGCCAAAGTGGATAACCTCACATTTTCCGACATTATACTACATCTGCCAAATTTTTGTCCACTCACTTAGTCTGTCTATATCCCTTTGCAGATTTTATGTGTCCTCCTCACAATTTGCTTTCCCACCCATCTTTTTATCATCAGCAAACTTGGCTACATTACACTCGGTCCCTTCATCTAAGTCATTAATATAGATTGTAAATAGTTGAGGCCCCGGCACCACTCCCTGCAGCACCCCACTAGTCACTGTTTGCCAACCGGAAAATGACCCATTTATCATGACTCTCTGTTTTCTGTTAGTTAGCCAATTCTCTATCCATGCTAATATATTACCCCCAACCCCGTGAACTTTTATCTTGTGCAGTAACCTGGGATTCTGGGGAGTTTCCAGCAGATTGGAAAGCTGCAAATGTAATGCCCCTATTTAAAAAAGGATGCAGACAAAAAGCAGGAAACTATATACCAGTTAGCCTAACATCTGTAGTTGGCAAAATGTTGGAGTCCATTATTAAAGAAGCAGTAGCAGGACATTTGGAAAAGCAAAATTCAGTCAGGCAGAATCAGCATGGATTTATGAAGGGGAAGTCATGTTTGACAAATTTACTGGAGGTCTTTGAGAATGTAACGAACAGGGTGGATAAAGGGGAACCAGTGGATGTGGTGTATTTGGACTTCCAGAAGGCATTTGACAAGGTGCCACATAAAAGGTTACTGCACAAGAAGAAAGTTCATGGGGGTGGGAGTTTCGTTTTAGTTCCGACTGGAAAGGTTTTATTCCAGGAGGTGCATTACACGGTTGCGTCAGTCATTTTAAACCTCACCGGGGTACATCTGTCCGAGTGGTGTCCAAAAGAAACTGAGCAGCTGAATGAGGCGGTCATTAAATAAATGTTCCACCAGTTCTTTGAACTCAGTTACGGGGATGTGAGTCGGGAAAATTTGTACGACATGGGAGTATACGATAACGTTAGTCTGGGAAGGCAGAGGCGAGGGGTGCTCAATGATGTTGCTACGGTGGTTAGTGCGGGTACATCTCTCGTCAATTGTGTGGACGATATGCAGTTGCTGATGCAGATCAATGGTTTAAAGGACCAGCTGCGGAAAATCCTGGGGGAAGGGAACGTGGCGGTAGGGTCGGAATTAGAGAAGGACCAGGCTATGACTGTCCATTTAAAGGAGGTTATCGCAGAGTTGGAGACGCACGCAAAGACTGTAAATGCATTAATAGGGGAGGATAGGGATGCCTCGGCGCAGGCAGCACGAAATGAAGTGTGCGTGTTGTACTGTGCCTGGTTGCTGAGCGAGGGGCACAGTAATTTATAGGACCTCCAGCAAGATCGCTTCCCGTCATGGATCAGCAACCGGCACCTCGCAGCGCTCAGCCCGTACAATAATGAGCCAATGTCAGCTCCATCTAGCCTCCGAAGCCTAACCAGTCCCAATGGATTGCGGTCAGTCCAACCACACAATCATGGGAATAGTGTTGCGTATGCCGGTAATGAGCGGGAATTCACAACCAGCGCCGGAATACAGGATGGAACACATTGGGGTCATACAGGAAGGGGTGCACGTGCGATATCATGCGGTCCCACCATTTGTTATAAAGTAGGAGCACGCCACGACCAGCACCGACGTCAAGGGGTGCCAAAGCAGGGGTGCACACGTCATATTGTGTCCCCAAGCTATTGAACACGTTCGATCAGCCAGAGTGCGAGCTTGAATCCGAGTGTCGAGAGCCCATCAATTGCACCATGGAGGTGAGGGCCCAGAGCCATGTTCCACCTCAGGTAGCATATGCGGGCAACGGGACATACTGCATAACCACGAGTGTGGACCAGTATCGAGTGCACCGGGACATTGGTGTCCGGTCACCGACAGCACTTTCTGCTTCAAACCCCATGCTGAAGTTCAAGTGGCAAAGGAACGTATTATTCCGATCCTCGAACCATCCACGGTACACATTACGGTAAACGACACAATCCCGAACCTGCAACAGTACATTACCCAGTTCGGGTATCAGATTCCTTTTCTGCCAGAACACCTAACAACGTTATTAAAGGCCACCGAGCTATCCCAAAAACATTATTTCACACTGGAACAGACAAACCGGGAGACAGGGGAAAGAATTAAAGGGATAAATTCGCCGCCCTGGTGGGACCTTGGTAGAAGTGCAGAAGCTCCTCCGTGGCTCTGGATATGCTCACATACTCTCATCAGTGCAGTTTTTGATTGTGATATACCTGTTGTGTATTTCTTGTAAAAAGAGAAGTCAGGCGCTCCGAAGTCGATGGGAGGCCGTAGTTAACGAACCTTGAATATAGCCTATGCCCACCAGCGACTTTTTCCCCTTAATATTCCACATCTCCAACCAAACTGATTCAACATCTTGATCCTCTGAGCCAATATTGTTTCTTACTAATGCAATGATCTCATCCTTTATTAACAATGCTACCCCCCCCCCTTTTCTTTTCTGTTTGTTCTTCCGAATTGTCAAATATCCCTGAATATTTAGTTCCCAATCGTGGTCATCTTGCAACCACGTCTCTCAGATCATACCCATTTGTATCTATTTGTGCCATCGCTGTGTCAGGAGCAGCGTCGAGGAGGTGCGTGGAGAGGCATGGCTTGTGCAGTTACAGGGAGAAGGCAAAAAAGAGGTAGAAAGAAATAGAAAAGTGACATCACAGCCAAGGGGGTAAGTGATTGGCTGGTGATTGGTAAGTAGTTTTTTCTTTTTTCTCCTCTATATCAGTGAGTAACTTTTAACACTGTTGTTGCCAATTTAAGTTAATCTAAGGATTAAGTCATGACAGGAGAGCTCGGACACGTGTTATGCTCCTCCTGTACTACGTGGGAAATCAGGGACGCCTCCGGTGACCGCGTTGTGCAATTGGAGCTGAGGGTGGATTCACTCTGGAGCATCCACGATGCTGAGAATGACGTGAATAGCACGTGTAGTGAGTTAGTCTTACCGCAGGTAAAGGGTCCACAACCAGAGAGGGAATGGAAGACCAACAGGAAGAGCAGTGCAAGGAAGGTAGTGCAGGGATCCCCTGCGGTCATCCCCCTGCAAAACAGATACACCGCTTTGAGTAATGTTGAGGGGGATGACTCATCAGGGGGGAGCAGCAGCAGCCAAGTTCATGGCACCGTGGCTGGCTCTGCTGCACAGGAGGGCAGGAAAAAGAGTGGAAGAGCGATAGTGATAGGGGATTCAATTGTAAGGGGAATAGATAGGCGATTCTGCGGCCGCAACCGAGACTCCAGGATGGTATGTTGCCTTCCTGGTGCAAGGGTCAAGGATGTCTCGGAGCGGGTGCAGGACATTCTGAAAAGGGAGGGTGAACAGCCAGTTGTCGTGGTGCACATTGGTAGCCACGATATAGGTAAAAAACGGGATGAGGTCCTACGAGACGAATTTAAGGAGCTAGGAGCTAAATTAAAAAGTAGGACCTCAAAAGTAGTAATCTTGGGATTGCTACCAGTGCCACGTGCTAGTCAGAGTAGGAATCACAGGATAGCTCAGATGAATACGTGGCTTGAGCAGTGGTGCAGCAGGGAGGGATTCAAATTCCTGGGGCATTGGAACCGGTTCTGGGGGAGGTGGGACCAATACAAACCGGACGTTCTGCACCTAGGCAGGACCGGAACCAATGTCCGAGGAGGAGTGTTTGCTAGTGCTGTTGGGGAAGAGTTAAACTAATATGGCAGGGGGATGGGAGCCAATGCAGGGAGACAGAGGGAAACAAATTGGAGACAGAAGCAAAAGACAGAAAGGAGATGAGTAAAAGTGGAGGGCAGAGAAACCCAAGGCAAAAAACAAAAAGGGCCACTTTGCAGCAAAATTCTGAAGTGTCTAAGTGTATTAACAAGGCAAGCTGAAGGCTCTGTGCCTCAATGCGAGGAGTATTCGGAATAAGGTGGACGAATTAACTGTGCAGATAGCAGTTAACGGATACGATGTGGTTGGCATCACGGAGACATGGCTCCAGGGTGACCAAGGATGGGAACTCAACATCCAAGGGTACTCAACATTTAGGAAGGATAGAAAGAAAGGAAAAGGAGGCAGAGTGGCGTTGCTGGGTAAAGAGGAAATTAATGCAATTGTAAGGAAAGACATTAGCTTGGATGATGTGGAATCAGTATGGATGGAGCTATGGAATACCAAGTGGCAGAAAACGCTAGTGGGAGTTGTGTACAGACCTCCAAACAGCAGTAGTGATGTTGGGGAGGGCATCAAACAGGAAATTAGGGGTGCATGCAATAAAGGTGCAGCAGTTATCATGGGTGACTTTAATATGCATATAGATTGGGCTAACCAAACTGGAAACAATACGGTGGAGGAGGATTTCCTGGAGTGCATTAGGTATGGTTTTCTAGACCAATATGTCGATGAACCAACAAGGGGGGAGGCCATCTTAGACTGGGTGTTGTGTAATGAGAGAGGATTAATTAGCAATCTCATTGTGCGAGGCCCCTTGGGGAAGAGTGACCATAATATGGTGGAATTCTACATTAGGATGGGGAATGAAACAGTTAATTCAGAGACAATGGTCCAGAACTTAAAGAAGGGTAACTTTGAAGGTATGAGGTGTAAATTGGCTAGGATAGATTGGCGAATTATGCTTAAAGGGTTGACAGTGGATGGGCAATGGTAGACATTTAGAGACCGCATGGATGAACTACAAGAATTGTACATCTCTGTCTGGCGTAAAAATAAAAAAGGGAAGGTGGCTCAACCGTGGCTATCAAGGGAAATCAGGGATAGTATTAAAGCCAAGGAAGTGGCATACAAATTGGCCAGAAATAGCTGCAAACCCGGGGACTGGGAGAAATTTAGAACTCAGCAGAGGAGGAGGAAGGGTTTGATTAGGGCATGGAAAATAGAGTACGAGAGGAAGCTTGCAGAGAACATTAAAGTGGACTGCAAAAGCTTCTATAGCTATATAAAGAGAAAAAGGTTAGTAAAGACAAATGCAGGTCCCCTGCAGTCAGAATCAGGGGAAGTCATAACTGGGAACAAAGAAATGGCAGACCAATTGAACAAGTACTTTGGTTCGGTATTCACTAAGGAGGACACAAACAACCTTCCGGATATAAAAGGGGTCAGAGGGTCTAGTAAGAAGGAGGAACTGAGGGAAATCCTTATTAGTCAGGAAATTGTTTTGTGGAAATTGATAGGATTGAAGGCCGATAAATCCCCAGGGCCTGATGATCTGCATCCCAGAGTTCCTAAGGAGGTGACCTTGGAAATAGCGGATGCATTGACAGTCATTTTCCAACATTCCATAGACTCTGGATCAGTTCCTATCGAGTGGAGGGTAGCCAATGTAACCCCACTTTTTAAAAAAGGAGGGAGAGAGAAAACAGGGAATTATAGACCGGTCAGCCTGACATCAGTAGTGGGTAAAATGATGGAATCAATTATTAAGAATGTCATAGCAGCGCATTTGGAAAGAGGTGACATGATAGGTCCAAGTTAGCATGGATTTGTGAAAGGGAAATCATGCTTGACAAATCCTCTGTAATTTTTTGAGGATGTTTCCTGTAGAGTGGACAAGGGAGAACCAGTTGATGTGGTGTATTTGGACTTTCAGAAGGCTTTCGACAAGGTCCCATACAAGAGATTAATGTGCAAAGTTAAACCACATGGGATTGGGGTAGTGTGCTGACGTGGATAGAGAACTGGTTGGCAGACAGGGAGCAAAGAGTAGGAGTAAATGGATACTTTTCAGAATGGCAGGCAGTGACTAGTGGGGTACCGCAAGGTTCTGTGCTGGGGCCCCAGTTGTTTACAGTGTACATTAATGATTTGGACGAGGAGATTAAATGTAGTATCTCCAAATTTGTGGATGACACTAAGTTGAGTGGCAGTGTGAGCTGCGAGGAGGATGCTATGAGGCTGCAGAGTGACTTGGATAGGTTAGGTGAGTGGGCAAATGCATGGCAGATGAAGTGTAATATGGATAAATGTGAGGTTATCCACTTTGGTGGTAAAAACAGAGAGACAGACTATTATCAGAATGGTGATAGATGAGGAAAAGGGGAGGTGCAATGAGACCTGGGTGTCATGGTACATCAGTCATTGAATGTTGGCATGCAGGTACAGCAGGCGGTTAAAAAAGCAAATGCCATGTTGGCCTTCATAGTGAGGGGATTTGAGTACAGGGGCAGGGAGGTGTTACTACAGTTGTACAGGACCTTGGTGAGGCCATACCTGGAGTATTGTGTACAGTTTTGGTCTCCCAACTTGAGGAAGGACGTTCTTGCCATTGAGGGAGTGCAGCGAATGTTCACCAGACTGATTCCCGGGATGGCGAGACTGACATATCAAGAAAGACTGGATCAACTGGGTTGTATTCACTGGAGTTCAGACGAATGAGAGGGGATCTCATAGAAACGTTTAAAATTCTGACGGGTTTAGACAGGGTAGATGCAGGAAGAATGTTCCCAATATTGGGGAAGTCCAGAACCAGGGGTCACAGTCTAAGGATAAGGGGTAAGCCATTTAGGACCGAGATGAGGAGAAACTTCTTCACCAGAGAGTGGTGAACCTGTGGAATTCTCTACCACAGAAAGTTGTTGAGGCCAATTCACTAAATATATTCAAAAAGGAGTTAGATGAGGTCCTTACTACTTGGGGGATCAAGGGGTATGGCGAGAAAGCAGGAATGGGGTACTGAAGTTGCATGTACAGCCATGAACTCATTGAATGGCGGTGCAGGCTAGAAGAGCCGAATGGCCTACTCCTGCACCTATTTTCCAAGGTTCTATGTCTCTAACTCATCTATTTTGTTACGAATGCCGCGTGCATTGAGATAAAGAGCTTTTAAATTTGTGTTTTTTACCATTTTTTCCTGCTTTGACCCCACTTTCTGATTCTTCTTTATGTTTCTACATTCTGTCCTTTCCTGGCACGCACTGGTTTTCATTTCCCCCAGTGCTACTCTGATCTATTGCCTTCTCCTTGTTCTTTGACTTTAAAATATTTTGCTCACCTGAATCCTCCCCCCACATAAAGGGTTCCACTCCCTAATTTTGCAGCTGGTGTATGACGATCTGCAGTGGATCATGGCAGTGGATGCCAAATATCTTGGTAGCATCCAAGATGCTTTCATCCAACGTGAGAGCATTATATCTGTGATGTTTCAGTTGCTGCCAGAAGGGCAGAGCTGGTTGCTCGGGGACAAAGGTTAGCGTTCGCCACCTGACTTATGACCCCCCTACGCAAACCCCGCACTGAGGCAGAGCGTCAGTACAATATGTCCCACATAATGACATGGAGCATCATAAAGTGGACAGTTGGCATTTTAAAGCAGCATTTCCGATGCCTGGACCAAACTGGAGGCTACCTGCACTACTCCCCTCTGTCGGCATCGTGTCCCCAAGCATTATTGGACATTATCTGGACATTGCGTTTTAATATTTTCTCACTGCAGAAAAAAATGTAAATCTGTTTGTGCGAGGGGCCCAGGTACTTTTCCATGTTGAACTTGAAATGATGGGCAGGGGTGGTCTGGGAAGACAGTGGCCAGGTCATGGGCAAATGGAGGGTCCATTGTTAAGCAATGTGAACTTGTCAGAGTTAGGTCAGATGAACTGATCAGTGATCAAGCCATTACCTGGATAAGATAAACCCGAGAGGCAGGAAACCAGAACAATAGAAAGCCATTAAGCCCCAGACCGATCGGAAGTGAAACCTCATCACTGGACTCAAAACAGGAAGCCTCGAAACAAGGAAAAAACTTTCTTGGGCCAGAAGAAGCCACACAAACAGGGAGCCTCGAAACAAGGAAAAACTTCATTGGGCCAGAAAAGGCAAACAGACCGCGTATAAAAGTGGTCGTGTGGCCACATCTCTCTTGCTCTCACTGCTTCGCCTCTACAAGAACCGAGCACTCCATGTGGGATGGAGAGAAGAAACCAGAAAAGACACGTTTTCACCAGAAAAAGCAGCGAGTAAGCCAGCAAATTGGAAAGCATCATCTCTGCCCACGCAATTTTAAGATCACAGCCATGGTGTGAGGGGGTATCGTGTGTTCTCCCAACCAAATCTTAGTAAGGGTTTTAAGGGGGAGGTTTCAGATGTTGGGTACTTTGCGATAGGGGCCTGTCTAGGCAGGCCAGACTGTGTGTTGTACTGTGTTTATTTGTATTACACTACCAGGGTGTGTTCTTATTGGGTGCAGATGTGTTTTAATTTGAATAAAACATTGTCGGTTGAGACTGGGGTATTTGTCCGTGTCACATTCATCTATTCAGTACAGTAATCACTCCCAGTTCTAGAACTATTGTGTCATGGGGGTGCGTTGAAAACACTTAAGGGAAACCACTTACACCTCACCACGTCGGTCAGTTCACTGTCGCGTGCTGCATGCTGCACAACTTGGCCATCATGAGGGGACAGGTAGTGGTCATTGAAGATCCTTCTGAGGGAAGAAGGGGGCGGTGGAAGGAGGAGGAGGAATCACCTTAAGCCGCAGGATGATGGCAGAGGAGGTTGGGATGACCAAGGGGACCTATAGCCATTGCTAGAGACTTGCATCAGCGGCTAATCCATGAACATTTTTCTGCCTGAAGGCTAAATGGCGGCAAGGCTGATTATAGTGTCGCACCATGTTGACATTTACACCTGTTTGCACTTTCAATAATGTTGTGTTAGTTTATGTTGGTTAAATTTACAAAATAATGCACTGATTCTGATTAAATTAGAAGAATAGGTTTATTAAACATTTGTACATTTCTGCTTAACTTAAATAAAACATTTTGTATCAAACTTTTGACTTTTCAATGAAGAAATATCAAACTTAAAAAATTTCAATTAACATGTATCAAACTTTAAACTACTCGCAAACTTTAACATTTTCAATTAACCAAACATTATTATATCAAACTTTTCAATTAACGAACAAGTAACAGCAAGATACAAATATCTCTCCTCCCCCTTATTCAATGACCACTAGCGCGTAGTGCTCCTCTTGCGCACCCTGGTGCCTATTCCCTTAGCGCTGTCTGTTGGCGCAGCAGACTTCCTTGGCTCCCCGGTGAGCCCAAGGTTATATTTTTTGGTTTTTCGTTGGTGGAGTTGGACAGGGGCAGACCTAGTAGCCACCTCTCTGAAAGTCCCGGGTTCACCTTTGTCTTTTTCAAGCCTGCGGCACGGTCCCTGAGGTTGGTCTGGGGATGATTTGAGTGGCAGCAGTTGATGCCGCCAATTGGTGTTGTTGAATGACAACCTGGCTGTGTTCCCTTATTGCAGCAGCTACCTGCAACATTTCGTCACATATGTCAGACAATTTCCCCATCAGCTGTCCCGATAGTACATCAACTGCATCCATCATTCCCGCCCTAATCTGCCCTGCCAGCGGTGGCCCTATTCTTCCAGACTGTGGGGCCGAAATTCAGTGCAGCCAGAAAGCTGGTGGTGTCAAGGACTTTTTTTCCCCGATTAGCGCCGCAGTTTGCAGTGGCCATTGGATCCAAATTCAGCTTTTTGACTACAAAAAAGTGTTCCAGTCTTATTAGCTCTGCAAAGCTGAAATTTGCAGTCTTAATTAGGGTGTTATTCCCATAGGAAATTCACTTTTAGAGTGATGTGGCAGCTGCTATTGCAGCACAGGCACGAGGGAACAAGTGTATCGGTGCTGCTTTGGAGAGGATGGCCGCTGCTCTGCAAGAATCAATGGAGCATCTAAGTGTTGTCATATCTGGTGACTTTCAGACTGTGGCTGCTCGCATGCAGTCTCAGCTGGATGCCCCCCAAGACCTCAGTGTTGCTTTCGCGGCTGGGTCCACCAGGGGCCACGGGGAATCTTCTCATGTGGCTCCACAGCACCAACCTGAGCGCCCTCAGATTGGTGGTAGTGGTATTGTGCCGCCCCTGGTGAGTTACTCGGGCTCTTCAGGCCAGGATACGGATGATGCGCTCCCTCCGGCTCGAGAGCATTCCTAGCCCCTGACCTGTCACTCCGTCTTGCCCGAGCCAAGCCACACTGAACCGTCCCAGGAGGGTGTTGAGCAATCTCTAGCCGGCCCTTCCAGGCCCAAAGCTGCTCAAGGGTCATCTGCAGCTTCCACACAGGGAAGATAGCAGCCTTCCCAGACCCATGAGTCAGCCACAGGGGAGACATTGAGATGAAGTTGCAGGTTAGGCATGTGTAAGAGGAGTTATAAGGAAATGCACAAGGGTGGTAAATTATGTTTATATGTTATTGTTTTGGTGCTTGTTTGTAGCTACATTGATTATGTATTAAATCTTTATTTTTCGCACCTATATCTAGGCTGCTGTATAATGTGAGGTGAGCATGATCATCATCACCATAGGCAGTCCCTTGAAATCGAGGAAGACTTGCTTCCACTCTAAAAGTGAGTTTTCAGCTGACTGAAGAGTCCAATGCAGGAATTACATTCTCTGCCACAGGTGGGGCAGACAATGTTTGAAGGAATGGATGGGTGGGGAGCCTTGGTTGACACACGCTCCCTCCGCTACCTGCTGTCGGTTTCTGCTGGCTCTCGATGACGAGACTCGAGGTGCTCAGCGCCCTCCCAGATGCTCTTCCTCCACTTTGGGCGGTCTTAGGCCAGGGATTCCCAGGTGCCAGTGGGGATGTTGCACTTTATCAAGGAGGCTTTGAGGGTATCCTTCAAGCATTTCCTCTGCCCACATGGGGCTCACTTGACATGTCGAGGCTCCAAGAAGAGCGTTTGCTTTGGGAGTCTCCTGTCAGGCATGCGGATGATGTGGCCCGTCCAGCAGAGCTGATCGAGCGTGGTCAGTGCTTCGATGCTGGAGATGTTGGCCTGGGCGAGAACACCGACGTTGGTGCGTCTGTCCTCCTAATGGATTTTCAGGATCTTGCGGAGGTAGTGTTGGTGGTACTCTCCAGTGCTTTGAGGTGTCTGCTGTAAATAGTCCATGTCTCTGAGCCATATAGGAGGGCGGATTTCACTACTGCCCTGTAGACCATGAGCTTGGTGCCAGATTTAAGGTCCTGGTTTTCAAAAACTCTCTTCCTCAGGCAACCGAAGGCTGCGCTGGCACACTGAAGGCAGTGTTGGACCTCGTCATCGATGCCTGCTCTTGCTGACAGTAGGCTCTCGAGGTATGGAAAATGGTCCACGTTATCCAAAGCATCACCGTGGATTTTGATAACCGGGGGGCAGTGCTGTGTGACAGGGTCAGGTTGGTAGAGGACCTTTAGTGTAAGGCCCATGCTTTCATACGCGTTGGTGAAGGTGTTGACGATGGCTTGAAGTTTGGCCTTCGAGTGTGCGCAGATGCAAGCATCGTCTGCGTACTATAGTTCGATGACAGAGGATGGGACAATCTTGGATCTAGCCTGGAGGTGGCGGAGGTTGAACAGATTCCCATTTGTTACCGCGCGGAATGCTGAGCTGGGGCGACGTTTCCAGCCTGAGCCCCTGGAGTGAGATTTCAGTTTTCACTCTGTGAATCTCAGGATCTCTATTTCTCTCTCTCTCTCTAGTTTTTTTCCCCCCTTTTCTCTTTCTCTATTCCTATTTCTCTATTTCTCTCTCTCCCAATCAAATTTTCTCTTTCTGTTTCTCATTCCCTTTCCTCACTTCTAGCTCTTTCTCTTTTGCTCCCTTCCTTCTCTCTCTCTCCCTTTCTCTTTCCCTCTCTCTCTCTCTCTCCCTCCCCCTCTCTCCTTCCCTCTCCCTCTCTCCCTATTTCTCTCCCTCTCTCTTTCCCTCTCTCTCTCTCCCCCTCCCTCTCACTCTCTCTTTTCCTCTCCCTCTCTCCTTCCTTTGCTGCCTCTCTCTCTCTCTCAGCTTCTCTCTTTCCCTCTCCCTCGCTCTCTCTCACTCTCTCTCTCCTTCTCACGCAACCCTCCCTTACCTTCTCTCTTTCCCCACCCTCTCTCCCTTTCCCCACCCTCTCTCCTTTTCTCTCTCCCTCCCCTTAAGTGCGGATTCTGTGCTGAACTCCTCCAGTCCATTGAAGAGGCTCCTGGACTACTTGCTGAGCAATACGGAGCTGGCTCCGAGATCTCGCCCCTCAGGAGCTCACTGATCTCCCCCAGATGTAGCTCCACGCAGTGGATGTGGACGTATTGTGTACTACAACTACAGAGTTAATAATAAATAGAACCAAGCATGTTCCTGAGGCTTCTGTCAGGGCTGCCTGCCATGTTAGAAAGCTGTGTGTGCTGTGCTCTGTGAATATATCACATTTGGCATCGAGATGGGATTTTTCGGAAGATTTAAAGCTGAAATTTTGTTGGTGAAGGATTCAGCCAGCCGACAGAGAGACTTTGGAAGCTTTTCTGTCTTTGGAAAAAGCTTCAAAGTCCAAGGTAAAATACAGTACACTATGTGAACAACTAGAAATTAAAATGGCAGCACCCGCAGGTGTAATGGGACATTTGGGTGAATATAGACACGACCGGGAATGTTTTAAAGCATATGTGGATTGGCTAGAGATGTATTTCACTGCAAATAACATAATCGAAGTTCCAGACAATGCAGTCCAGAATCAGGCAATATTGGGACGGAAGCGAGCTATCTTCTTATCTGCAGCTGCACTTGAATTGTTTGAAACCCTTGTAAATCTGCTTGCGCCTGATGAGCCAAAGGACACAACGCTTAAAGAGATGTTAACGAAGCTGGAGCAGCACTATAACCCCAAACCATTAGAAATTGCTGAAAGCTATCGCTTCAGGATACAGAATCAAATGTCTGATTAAAATATCAGTGATTACATTGTAGCATTAAAAAAGCTATCTATTCACTGTAATTTCGGAAACTTTCAAAACCGAGCATAGCGAGATCATTTTGTTTGTGGGGTGAAAAATGATGCGATCAGAAGAAAGTTATTGACGACGGATGACTTGACTTTTGCGCTTGCTTGTCAGGCAGTGAGGTCGATGGGCATGGCCGATCAATATTCCCGAGAATTTCATAATAATTACGGTCGTCAGTCAACCGAGATGAATCACCTGTCGGTTCAAAGTAAAAGGCGGTGTGGGCCCAAAGTCTCAGAAACTGGAAATTCTAACAGAACATCGAAATCGTGCTATCGGTGCCTGGGACAACACAGTGCTCAAAGTTGTCCATATGTGAAGGCAGAATGTTTCTTCTGCAGAAAGACTGGGCATCTTGCGAAGGCATGCCGACTGAAGGGTAAACCAGCTTTTAAAGTATGAGTCCAGCATTCAAAGCTATGAGTAGAAATCCCCAGAGACTACATAGCATGGAAGAACAACGACAGAATGAGGAGATGTTAGAGTAGCACGTCATCAGGAGCACAAGGTTAACAGACAGCGATTCAGAAAGTATCAAAATCCACATACTTGTTGCGTGATTCAAGATACCAATGGAAATCGACATGGGTGCATCCGTGAGTGTAGTACCGGAGTCACTATACCTCGACAAGTTGCGTGATTTCCCATTGGAGAATTCGAAGATAGAGCTGCGAAGCTACTCGGGAGAGAAAATTCCTGTGGTAGGTCGCATCACCATACCGGTGAAACATAAAGATCAATTTCAGAACTTGCTTCCAATAGTAGTGAAAGGAGACAAGCCTTCCATTACTAGGAAGAAATTGGTTGAGATCACTGAAGCTGGATTTGAGTGAGATTTTCCATGTGGAAGCGAGATTTGCATCAACGGATGATGTTATCAAGAAGTATCCGAAGGTGTTCTGTGAAAAGGGCAGTCCGATCCAAGGTTTCAAGGCGAGTGTCAGGATAGAGAAGTACGCTAGATCGGTTTACTACAAGCCACGTTCCGTACCATATGCACTCAAAGAGAAAGTTGAGCAAGAACTCAAAAGACTAGAGACTGAGAACATTATTTGTAAGATAGATCGATGTAATTGGGCTACACCCATTGTTGTACATAAGTCTGATGGTAAGGTAAGATTGTGTGGTGATTATAAAGTAAGCGTAAACCAGGTTTGAGAGGGTAATGTCCCCAATACATTGCCAAATATAGAAGATTTGTTCACAACACTGGCAGGTGGTCAGATTTTCCACAAACTGGATCTTACGAATGCCTACTTACAGCTTGCACTAGATGAGGAGTCCAAGTCATGCTTGACTATAAATACTCATTTAGGCCTATATCAATTTAATAGGCTACCGTTTGGAGTGTCTTCCGCCCCTGCCATATTCCAAGGGGTGATGAACCAAATTTTGCAAGGTATTGAAGGGGTAGTATGTTATTTAGATGACATACTAATTTCAGCACCAAATAGGCAAATTCATAATAACATATTGAATGAAGTCCTCAAACGGCTAGAGAAGCACAGAGTACGAGTGTCTGCTCGAAAGTGTGAGTTATTTCAAAACTTAGTGGAGTACTTAGGGTACAGAGTAGACAAAGATGGTTTACATCCAACCATGGGAAAGCTGGATGCAATTAGAAATGCACACACTCCCAGGAATGTCACTGAACTTTGATCATTTTTGAGTCTTTTGAACTATTATGGGAAGTTCCTACCAAATTTGGCTACAGTATTACATCCACTGAATGAACTTTTGAAAAAACAGGTCCATTGGAAGTGGTCAAAAGAATGCGATACAGCATTCAAGGAGTGTAAAAGCAAATTGGTAGAGAGCACCATGTTAATTCACTATGACATATCTAAGGAGATTAAGCTAACATGTGATGCCTCTCCATATGGAGATGGGGCAGTGATCTCTCATGTATCACGTAGTGGCGAGGAGAGACCAATTGCTTTTGCTTCACACACTCTCAGTGCCAGTGAGAGTAATTATGTGCAAATTGAAATGGAAGCTTTGGCATTATTTTTTGGGGTCAAGAAGTTCCACAAATACTTGTATGGTCATAAGTTAACCATCATTACGGACCATAAGCCCCTTACAGCAATCCTCCATCCAAAGTTCTCAGTTCCAACATTAGCTGCAGCCCGAATGTAGAGATGGGCTTTGATTTGTCAGCATATACATATGATATTGAATACAGATGATCAGCTGATCACAGTTAATGCTGATGCTATGTTTAAGTTGCCTTCCCCATCACAAGTTACACCCGATAGGGAAGAAGTGTTCTATTTTTCATACATTGATGAACTGCCAGTCACAGCTGAAGAGATTGGTAGAGCAACCAAACGTGACCCAGTGATGTCAAAGATGTATGATTATATTGCAAATGGATGGCCAAACCAGATAACAGCCAAAGATATTCATCCATTCTTCATTCGAAGGAATGAGTTATCCAAGAGTGGCTAGGCCAAATAAATTTAAGTCCAAATTATTAGGAGACGTCCATGACCAGCACCTGGAAATGTGCTTAACCAAGAGTTTTACACGCAGTTATTTATGGTGGCCAGGTCTTGATAAAGATATAGAGTACATCGTGAGTCAGTGTACGACGTGTCATTCGGTAAACAAGCAATCAGCATCAGTACCATTGGAGCCATGGAAATGGCCTCCCAGGGTGTGGCAAAAGCTACATATTGATTTTGCTGAGTTAGAAGGAAGACAATTGTTCATTGTGATTGTTAGCCATTCGAAGTGGGTTAAGGTGTTCCCAATGTGGAAAATAATAACAAGTAAAACATTGGACATTTTGCGAAGATTATCTTCTTCATTTGGCCTCCCAGAAGAAATTGTTTTGGATAATGGACCACAATTTCGTTCTGAAGAATTTGCACAATTCACAAGCAAAAATGCTGTGAATCATACCAAGGTTCTACCATACCACCCTGCCTCGAATGGTGCAGCAGAGCGCACTGCACAAATTGTAAAGCATGCCCTCATGAAACAAATGTTAGATCCAAATCCAAAGAAACGACAGTTGTCATTGGATCACAAATTGGCTAATTTTTTGATTACATATCGAAATACTCCTCATACAACTACTGGTAGAACACCAGAGGAGTTGTTTCTCAAATGACAGCCATGAACCAGATTCTCGTTGTTAAAACCAAATTTGGCACAGACAATAGAAGAGACACAATTAAGACAGAAAGAGAATCAGGATAGAGGTAGTGTAAAAGAGAGAAGTGTGAAATTAAATCAGAAGGTGAGAGTGAAGAACCATCACCATAAATGGGTAAAGTGGTTACTCGGAAGAGTGGTGAAGATATGTGGTCCTCGCACATATTTGGTCAAGATCTTTGATAATGGACAGGTTAGGTTTGTTCATATTGATCATATTTTACCTACAGACATGGAAGGAGTTGAAGGTGGGAATGATTCAATTATTTCTGACTCATCAGATAGTTTTGATACATCAGTAGCATATCCTACATCTAGTGTACTGGAAACAAATCCAAGCGAAAATCAGAATGTAAGTCTGAGTCCGAGTCAGGAAAACAAACAGCCTGAAGTTAGAGTGAGTTCAAATGAAAATCAAGGAAATTCCATGGAGGAAAACGTTCCTCAGGAGGAGCCTCAAACGAGTTTAGATTCAACACCATGTTTGGAAGGTTCTGTTTGAGGGCGAAAACAAGTGGTTAAGTTAAATTTGTAAATATGTAAATATGGAAAAGAAAAGTCTATATCTTATGTTATGTATAAACATGCAAGTTATGTATGATGTTGTTAAAATAACTTCTTCATTAAGGAGGGAGAAGTGTAATGTCTGTAAGCTTGTAATGTTTATAGCTCCACACTGTGGATATGAACGTATTGTTTACTGCAGCTACAGAGTTAATAATAAACAGAACCATACATATTCCGGAAGCTTCCGACAGAGCTGCCTGCCAAGTTAGAAAGCTGTGTGTGCTGTGCTCTGTGAATATATCACAACTCTCTTTTGGATGTCCTTTAGGTGCTACTTCTGCTGGTACTTCTGCTTGTCCTGGATAACCTTCTGCCTCTTCCTGACACGCAGCTGTTGTAAAACATAACAGAGCAGAGATGTTTGTTTAGCAATAGGGGAGGGGGCAGGGAGAGTAGGGAGACATAAGTACGTGGCTCACACAGTGCAGGGACAGAGTCTTTTCAAAGACCATGGTGATAGCACATTGTGTTTTGTATTGTCCAGGTACATCAGATGCATAAGTACAATGGTGCGCCACAGAGGGCGCAGTGGTGGGAGACCTGAAAGTACCTGCAAGACAGAGTATAAAAGGCTGCCCACCACACCTGAGAGGCACTCTGGAGTTACACAATAAAGGACTAAGGTCACAGCAGTTACTACAACACCAGACTGTGTGGAGTCAGTGATTTAAGTGCTACATACATCACACATTGCATAAACCGAAGCTTAGCTGATCGAAAACATTCATTAAAGCCTAGCTAGCCCATGCAGTATTTAGCCAAACCACAGTGCAAATTGCAGGGCTTACCCCGTCTCTTTGACCTGGGCCCAGCATCCATTTTGGTGGTGGATCTTCTCCAGTGAGCTTCAATCAGATCAGAGATCAGGTATCACTACAGCCCTGTAGACCCAAAGCTTGGTGTCACATTTGAGGGCCTGATCTTTGAACACTCTCTTCCTCAGGCGACCGAAGGCTGTGCTGGTGCACTGGAGGCGGTGTTGGACCTCGTCATCGATGTCTGCCCTTGCTGATAATAGGCTCCTGAGGAATGGAAAGTGGTCCATGTTGTCCAGGGCTGCGCCGTGGATCTTGATGACTGGGGAGCAGTGTTGTGTGATGGGGTCAGGTTGGTGGAGGTCCTTTAGTTTAACAGATGTTTAGTGTAAGGTCCATGCTTTCGTATGCCTCGGTGAAGATATTGACGATGACTTGGAGCTCAGCCTCTGAATGTGCGCAGACGCAAGCATCATCCGCGTATTGTAGTTCAATGCCAGAGGATGGGACGGTCTTGGATCTAGCCTGGAGGTGATGAAGGTTGAACAGGTTCCCACAGGTTCTATAGTTTAGTTCCACTCCAGCTTGCTGAACGTGAGGTGGAGCATTGCAGCGAGCAAGATCGAGAAGAGGGTTAGTGCAATGACGCAGCCCTGCTTGACCTCAGTACGGATGAGGATTTGGTCTGTGGTGGATCCGTTGGTCAGGATCATGGCTTGCTTGTCATCGTGGAGAAGACGGAGGATGGCGACAAACTTATGGGGGCAACCAAAACGGAGGAGGATGCTCCATAGTCTCTCGTGGTTAACAGTGTCAAAGGCCTTTGTAAGGTCAAAGAAGGCCATGTACAAGGGTTGGTGCTGTTCCCTGCATTGGTCTCCCAGCATCGAAGCACTGACCACACTCGAGCAGCTCTGTTGGGCGGGGTACATTATTAGCATGCCCAACACAAGACTCCCAATGCAAACACTCTACTCGGAACTCTTACACCACAAGTGAGCCCCAGGTGGGCAGAGGAAATGTCTCAAGGACACCCTCAAAGCCTCCTTGATAAAGTGCAACATCCCCAACGACACCTGGGAGTGCCTGGCAAAAGACCGCCCTCAGTGGAGGAAGATCATCCGGGAGGGCATTGAACACATCGAGTCTCGTCGCAGAAAGCAAGCGCAGGCAGCAGAAGGAGCGTGCAGCAAACCAGACTCCCCACCCACCCTTTCCTCCAACAAATATCTGTCCCACCTGTGACAGAGACCGTAATTCCCGTATTGGACTGTTCAGTCACCTGAGAACTCACTTTTGGAGTGGAAGCAAGTCTTCCTCGATTTCAAGGGACTGCCTATGATGATGATGATTAACACTCTCTGTTACCTCATCAAAAAACTCGATCAATTTGGTTAAATACGTTTTGCTTTTAACAAATCCGTGCTGGTTTTCCTTAATTAATCCACCTCTATCCAAGTGACTGTTAATTTTGTCCCTGATTACTAAAACCTTCCCCACTACTGAGGTTAAACTGACTGGGCTGTAGTTGCTGGGTTTATCTTTAGTTCCTTTTTTTGAACAATGGAGTAACATTTGCAATTCTCCAGTTTTCTGGCACCACTCCTGTATCTATGGAGGATTGGAATATTATGGCCAGTACCTGCGCGATTTCCACCTCAATTCCCTCAGCATCCAAGGATGCATTCCACCTGCTCCTGATGATTGATCTACTTTAAGTACAGCCAGCCTTTCTAATAACTTTCTTTATCAATTTTTATTCCATCAAGTGTCTCCACTACTGCTTCCTTCACTATGTCTATGACAGCATCCTCTTCCTTGGTGAAGACAGATGCAAGTACTCATTTAGTACCTCAGCCATACCCTCTGCCTCCATACATAGGCCTCATTTTTGGTCCCTAATCGGCCCCACCCCTCCTCTTACTACACTTTTACTATTTATATGCCTACAGAAGACTTTTGCATTACCGTTTATATTGGCTGTCATTCTATTCTCATATCTTCTCTTTGCCCCTCTTATTTTCTTTTTCACTTCTCTGACCTTTCTATATAATAGCCTGATTCTCAGATGTATTTGCAACCTGACATCTGTCATACATGCTCTTTTTCTGCTTCATCATATTCTCTATCTGTTTCGTCATCCAAGGACCTCTGACCTTAGTTGCCCTGCCATTTTCCCCAGTAGGAATGTACCCAAACTATTTCCTCTTTAAAGGCTGCCCTTCGTTCCACTACAGTTTTGCCTGCAAATCTTTGATTCCAGTTTACCCGGGCCTGATTATTATTATTCTATAGTTCTTGCACCTCTCTGTAACCTCTACAAATTTGCTCCTCCATATCTTTCCCAAAATTTGGTTGTCTGTACACCTAATCGTGTAATGGCACCTCTATTATTTCTTAACTCTAGCCATATAGATTCTGTTCTTGACCCCTCCAGGACATCCTCCATCTCCAACACTAACATTCTCCTGAACCAATATTGCCACACCACCTCCTATCTTTCCTTCCTTATCTTTCCTGAACACCTTATAACCAGGAATATTTAATATCCAATCCTGCCCTGTGTTGAACCAGGTCGCAGTTATTGCCACATCATATTCCCATGTGGCTATTTGTGCCTGCAGCTCACTTACCTTGTTTGCTACGCTTCGTGCATTCACATACATACACAAATACTTTGGTTCTGTCTTCACGAAGGAAGACACAAATAACCTTCCAGATGTACTAGGGGACCGAGGGTCTAGTGAGAAGGAGGAACTGAAGGATATCCTTATTAGACAGGAAATTGTGTGAGGGAAATTGTGGGATTGAAGGCCAATAAATCCCCGGGGCCTAATAGTCTGCATCTCAGATTACTTAAGGAAGTGGCCCTAGAAATAAGGAATGCATTGGTGATCATTTTTCAACAGTCTATTGACTCTGGATCAGTTCCCATGGACTGGAGGGCAGCTAAAGTAACACCACTTTTTTAAAAAGGAGGGAGAGAGAAAACGGTAATTATACACCGGTTAGCCTAACATTAGTAGTGGGGAAAATGTTGGAATCAATCATAAAGGAAGAAATAGCAGCGCATTTAAAAAGCAGTGACAGGATCGATCCAAGTCAGCATGGATTTATGAAAAGGAAATCATGCTTGAAAATCTTCTGGAATTTTTTGAGGAAGTAACTAGCAGAATGGACAAGGGAGAACCAGTGGAGGTGGTGTATTTGGACTTTCAAAAGGCTTTTGATAAGGTCTCACACAAGAGATTGGTGTGAAAAATTAAAGCATAGGGTATTGGGGGTAATGTACTGATATTGATAGAGAACTGGTTGGCAGACAAGAAGTAGAGAGTCGGGATAAAGGGTCCTTTTCAGAATGGCAGGCAGTGACTAGTGGGGTGCCGCAGGGCTCAGTGCTGGGACTTCATCTATTTACAATATACATTAATGATTTAGATGAAGGAATTGAGTGTAATATCCCCAAGTTTGCAGATGACACTAAGCTGGGTGGCGGTGTAAGCTACGGGAAGGATGCAAAGAGACTGCAGGGTGACTTGGACAGGTAATGTGAGTGGGCAAATTCATGGTAGATGCAGAATAATGTGGATTAATGTGAGGTTATCCACTTTGAGGGCAAAAACACGAAGGCAGAATATTATCTGAATGGCGGCAGATTAGGAAAAGGGGAGGTGCAACAAGATCTGGGTGTCATGGTACATCAGTCATTGAAAGTTGGCATGCAGGTACAGCAGGTGGTGAAAAAGGCAAATGGTATGTTGGCCTTCATAGCTAGGGGAATTGAATATAGGAGCAGGGAGGTCTTACTGCAGTTGTACAGGGCCTTGGTGAGGCCTCACCTGGAATATTGTGTTCAGTTTTGGTCCCCTAATCTGAGGAAGGACGTTCTTATTATTGAGGGAGTACAGCGAAGGTTCATCAGAGTCAGCATGGATTTATGAAGGGGAAATCATTATTGACAAATTTACTGGAGGGTGTAACGAACAAGGTGGATAAAAGGGAACCAGTGGATGTGGTGTATTTGGACTTCCAGAAGGCATTTGACAAGTTGCCACATAAAAGGTTACTGCACAAGATAAAAGTTCACGGGGTTGGGGGTAAAATATTAACATGGATAGAGGATTGGCTAATGAACAGAGAACAGAGAGTCGGGATAAATGGTTCATTCTTTGGTTGGCAACCAGTAACTAGTGGGGTGCCGCAAGGATCAGTGCTGGGACCCCAACTATTTACAATCTATATTAACGACTTGGAAGAAGGGACTGAGTGTAACGTAGCCAAGTTTGCTGACGATACAAAGATGGGAGGAAAAGCAATGTGTGAGGAGGACACAAAAAATCTGCAAAAGGACATAGACAGGCTAAGTGAGTGGGCAAATATTTGGCAGATGGAGTATAATGTCAGAAAGTGTGAGGTCATGCACTTTGGCAGAAAAAAATCAAAGAGCAAGTTATTACTTAAATGGAGAGAGATTGCAAAGTGCCGCAGTACAGCGGGACCTGGAGGTACTTGTGCATGAAACACAAAAGGTTAGTATGCAGGTACAGCAAGTGATCAGGAAAGTCAACGGTATCTTGGTCTTTAATGCAAAGGAGATGGAGTATAAAAGCAGGGAAGTCTTGCAACAGTATTGGTGAGGCAACACCTGGAATACTACGTGCTGTTTTGGTTTCCATATTTACAAAAGGATATACTTGCTTGAGAAGCAGTTCAGAGAAGGTTCACTAGGTTGATTCCGGGGATGAGGGTGTTGACTTATGAGGAATGGTTGAGTAGGTTGGGCCTCTACTCATTGGAATTCAGAAGAATAAGAGGTGATCTTATTGAAACGTATCAGATTATGAGGGAACGTGACAAGGTGGATGCAGAGAGGATGTTTCTACTGATGGGGGAGACTCGAACTAGAGGGCATGATCTTAGAATAAGGGGCCACCCATTTAAAACAGAGATGAGGAGAAATTTCTTCTTTCAGAGGGTTGTAAATCTGTGGAATTCGGTGCATCAGAGAGCTGTGGAAGCTGGGATATTGAAATAGACAGTTTCTTAAACGATAAGGGTATAAGGGGTTATGGGGAGCGGGCGGGGAAGTGGAGCTGAGTTCATGATCAGATCAGCCATGATCTTATTGAATGGAGGAGCAAGCTCGAGAGGTCGTATGGCCTACTCCTGTTCCTATTTCTTATGTTCTTATGTTATGTTACTCCACCCCTGTACAGCTGAGCTATCCGTGGTGCCGTGGACTTGAATTTGGCTGTACTCCCCAGAGGACCGATCGCCCTGACCAGCATTCAGAACAGAATACTGGTTAGAGAGTGAGATGCACTCAACAGACTCCTGCACTTCCTGCCTGGTCCTCCTTTTCTGACTGGCGGTCACGCATTCCCTCTCTGCCTGCACACTCTTTATCTATGGGGTGACCACCTCCTGAAATGTGCTATCCACGAAGCTCTAAGCCTCTCAGATGCACCACAGTGATGCCAGATGCTGCTCAAGCTCTGAAACCTGGAGCTCGAACTCCTCCAGCTGACAACACTTCCTGCACATGTGGTTGTCCAGGACATGGGAAGCGTCCTGGATTTCCCACTTGGCACAGGGTGTGCATTCACTGGACTGAGCTGCCCTGCCATGCCTTTAGTTAGAAACATAGAAACATAGAAAATAGGTGCAGGAGTAGGCCATTCGGCTCTTCGAGCCTGCACTGCCATTCAATGAGTTCATGGCTGAACATGCAACTTCAGTACCCCATTCCTGCGTTCTCGCCATACCCCTTGATCCCCCTAGTAGTAAGGACTACATCTAACTCCTTTTTGAATATATTTAGTGAATTGGCCTCAACAACTTCCTGTGGTAGAGAATCCCACAGGTTCACCAGCCTCTGGGTGAAGAAGTTCCTCCTCATCTCGGTCCTAAATTGACTTACCCCTTATCCTTAGACTGTGACTCCTGGTTCTGGACTTCCCCAATATTGAGAACATTCTTCCTGCATCTAACCTGTCTAAACCCTCGGAATTTTAAATGTTTCTATGAGATCCCCTCTCATTCTTCTGAACTCCAGTGAATACAAGTGCAGTTGATCCAGTCTTTCTTGATATGTCAGACCCGCCATCCCGGGAATCAATCTGGTGAACCTGCGCTGCACTCCCTCAATAGCAAGAATGTCCTTCCTCAAGTTAGGAGGCCAAAACTGGACACAATACTCCAGGTATGGCCTCACCAAGGCCCTGTACAACTGTAGTAACACCTCCCTGCCCCTGTACTCAAATCCCCTCGCTATGAAGGCCAACATGCCATTTGCTTTCTTAACCGCCTGCTGTACCTGCATGCCAACCTTCAATGACTGATGTACCATGACAGCCAGGTCTCGTTGCACCTCCCCTTTTCCTCATCTGTCACCATTCAGATAATAGTCTGTCTCTCTGTTTTTACAACCAAAGTGGATGACCTCACATTTATCCACATTATACTTCATCTGCCATGCATCAGCCCACTCACCTAACCTATCCAAGTCACTCTGCAGCCTCAGAGCATCCTCCTCACAGCTCACACTGCCACCCAACTTAGTGTCATCTGCAAACTTGGAGATACTACATTTAATCCCCTTGTCTAAATCATTAACGTACAATGTAAACAGCTGGGGCCCCAGCACAGAACCTTGCGGTACCCCACTAATCACTGCCTGCCATTCTGAAAAGTACCCATTTACTCCTACACTTTGCTTCCTGTCTGCCAACCAGTTCTCAATCCATGTCAGCACACTACCCCCAATCCCAAGTACTTTAACTTTGCACATTAATCTCTTGTGTGGGACCTTGTCGAAAGCCTTCTGAAAGTCCAAATACACCACATCAACTGGTTCCCCCTTGTCCACTCTACTGGAAACCTCCTCAAAAAATTCCAGAAGATTTGTCAAGCATGATTTCCCTTTCACAAATCCATGCTGACTTGGACCTCTTTCCAAATGAGCTGCTATGACATTCTTAACAATTGATTCCATCATTTTACCCACGACCGATGTCAGGCTGACCGGTCTATAATTCCCTGTTTTCTCGCTCCCTCCTTTTTTTTAAATTGGGGTTACATTGGCTACCCTCCACTCCATAGGAACTGATCCAGAGTCTATGGAATGTTGGAAAATGACTGTCAATGCATCCGCTATTTCCAAGGCCACCTCCTTAAGTACTCTGGGATGCAGACCATCAGGCCCTGGGGATTTATCGGCCTTCAATCCCATCAATTTCCCCAACACAATTTCCCGACTAATAAGGATTCTCTTCAGTTCCTCCTTCTTACTCGACCCTCTGACCCCTTTTATATCCGGAAGGTTGTTTGTGTCCTCCTTAGTGAATACCGAACCAAAGTACTTGTTCAATTGGTCTGCCATTTCTTTGTTCCCAGTTATGACTTCCCCTGATTCTGACTGCAGGGGACCTACGTTTGTCTTTACTAACCTTTTCCTCTTTACATATGTATAGAAGCTTTTGCAATCCATTTTAATGTTCCCTGCAAGCTTCCTCTCGTACTCTATTTTCCCTGCCCTAATCAAACCCTTTGTCCTCCTCCTGAGTTCTAAATTTCTCCCAGTCCCCGGGTTCGCAGCTATTTCTAGACAATTTGTATGCCAGTTCCTTGGCTTTAATACTATCCCTGATTTCTCTTGATAGCCACGGTTGAGCCACCTTCCCTTTTTATTTTTACGCCAGAAAGGGATGTACAATTGTTGTAGTTCATCCATGCGGTCTCTAAATGTCTGTCATTGCCCATCCACTGTCAACCCCTTAAGTATCATTCGCCAATCTATCCTAGCCAATTCACGCCTCATACCTTCAAAGTTACCCTTCTTCAAGTTCTGGACCATGGTCTCTGAATTAACTGTTTTATTCCCCATCCTAATGTAGAATTCCACCATATTATGGTTACTCTTCCTCAAGGGGCCTCACACAATGAGATTGCTAATTAATCCTCTCTCATTACACAACACCCATTCTAAGATGGCCTCCCCCCTGGTTGGTTCCTCGACATATTGGTTGAGAAAACCATCCCTTATGCACTCCAGGAAATCCTCCTCCAACGTATTGTTTCCAGTTTGGTTTGCCCAATCTATATGCATATTAAAGTCACCCATGATAACTGCTGCACCTTTATTGCATGCACCCCTAATTTCCTGTTTGATGCCCTCCCCAACATCACGACTACTGTTTGGAGGTCTAAACACAAGTCCCACTAGCGTTTTCTGCCATTTGGTATTCCGTAGCGCCACCCATACCGATTCCACATCATCCAAGCTAATGTCTTTCCTTACAATTGCATTCATTTCCTCTTTATCCAGCAACGTCACCCTGTCTCCTTTTCCTTTCTATCTATCCTTCCTAAATGTTGAATATCCTTGGATGTTGAGTTCCCAGCCTTGGTCACCCTGGAGCCATGTCTCCGTGATGCCAATTACATTGTATCCGTTAACTGCTATCTGCACAGCTAATTCGTCCACCTTATTCCGAATACTCCTCGCATTGAGGCACAGAGCCTTCAGGCTTGCCTTTTTAACACACTTAGACCCTTTAGAATTTTGCTGCAATGTGGCCCTTTTTGTTTTTTGCCTTGGGTTTCTCTGCCCTCCACTTTTACTCATCTCCTTTCTGTCTTTTGCTTCTGTCTCCATTTTGTTTCCCTCTGTCTCCCTGCATTGGTTCCCATTCCCCTGCCATATTAGTTTAACTCCTCCCCAATAGCACTAGCAAACACTCCTCCTCGGACATTGGTTCCGGTCCTGCCTAGGTGCAGACCGTCCGGTTTGTACTGGTCCCACTTCCCCCAGAACCGGTCCCAATGCCCCAGGAATTTGAATCCCTCCCTGCTGCAGCACTGCTCAAGCCACGTATTCATCTGAGCTATCCTGCGATTCCTACTCTGACTAGCACGTGGCACTGGTAGCAATCCTGAGATTACTACTTTTGAGGTCCTACTTTTTAATTCAGCTCCTAGCTCCTTAAATTCATCTCATAGGACATCAACCCTTTTTTTACCTATATCGTTGGTACCAATGTGCACCACGACAACTGGCTGTTCACCCTCCCTTTTCAGAATGTCCTGCACCCGCTCCGAGACATCCTTGACCCTTGCACCAGGGAGGCAACATACCATCCTGGAGTCTCGGTTGCGGCCGCAGAAACGCCTATCTATTCCCCTTACAATTGAATCCCCTATAACTATCGCTCTCCCACTCTTTTTTCTGCCCTCCTGTGCAGCAGAACCAGCCACGGTGCCATGTACTTGGCTGCTGCTGCCTTCCCCTGATGAGTCATCCCCCTCAACAGTACTCAAAGCGGTGTATCTGTTTTGTAGGGGGATGACTGCAGGGGACCCCAGCACTACCTTCCTTGCATTGCTCTTTCTGTTGGTCTTCCATTCCATATCTGGCTGTGGACCCTTTTCCTACGGTAAGACCAACTCGCTACACGTGCTAATCACGTCATTCTCAGCATCGTGGATGCTCCAAAGTGAATCCACCTTCAGCTCCAATTCTGCAACGCTGGAGGTGAATACACTTCCCGCAGATGTAGTCGTCAGGGACACCGGAAGTGTCCCTGAGTTCCCGCATAGTACAGGAGGAGCATATCACGTAACCGAGCTCTCCTGCCATGACTTAACCCTTAGTTACACTTAATTTGACGACAACAATGTTAACAGGTTACTTACTGATATAAAAAGAAAAAGAAAAGCTACTCACCAATCACCAGCCAATCACTTACCCCTTTGGCTGTGACATCACCTTTTGATTTCTTTCTACTTCTTTTGTGTGGCTGTACAAGCTGGGCCTATTGTAGGCCTGGGACACTGCCGCTCCGCCTCTCGACCTCCCGCTGGGCCTCCCCGACTCACGCTGGCCTATTGTAGGCCTGGGACACTGCCGCTCATTATTCAACTATTAATTAACTTTACAGAAACTCTGATATATCTAATTCAAGTTATTAATATAATATAGTCTTAACAATTACTAATTTAATATAGGGGCCGGAATTGCCCCTTTTTTTAAGAGCAGTTACCGCTTCAAAGAGACAGTAACAGGGCACAAATGAGTTTCCGCACCGTTGGGATAGACTCTTTGATGATCGGGACATTGCCCTTTTGATTTTTTGAGGCAGACAAAGTATCCAACCCGCTCCTGTGCAAACGACGTTAGTGACGTCATTACAGCGCGCACCGCCTGGTCGTCACCCGGAAGAGAGATTGCCCTAATCGATTGACCGCTTGTCGGTGCCCCCAACAGCTTCACACGACGTGAAGTTGCCAGAGGCTGGGCGGTGTTTCCACCCTTAAAAGGGAGGGCGCACCGCCACAGCCGCCATTTTATTTTAATTGTCGGCCAACTCTGCAATCGACGCGACAATGGTGGCCACAGGTTCGACTCCACCCCTCTGCCGCCCCAAACACCACCTCAAGAAAGGAAAGATAGATTACGAAAGTAAACTTGCGCAAAACATAAAAACAGATAGGAAAAGCTTTTACCGATATATAAAATGGAAAAGAGTGACTAAAGTAAATGTTGGTCCCTTAGAAGATGAGAAGGGGGATTTAAAAATGGGAAATGTGGAAATGGCTGAGACCTTAAACAATTATTTTGCTTCGGTCTTCACAGTGGAAGACACAAAAACCATGCCACAAATTGCTGATCACGGGAATGTGGGAAGGGAGGACCTTGAGACAATCACTATCACTAGGCAGGTAGTGCTGGACAGGCTAATGGGACTCAAGGTAGACAAGTCCTCTGGTCCTGATGAAATGCATCCCAGGGTATTAAAAGAGATGGCGGAAGTTATAGCAGATGCATTCGTTATAATCGACCAAAATTCTCTGGACTCTGGGGAGGTACCATCGGATTGGAAAGCAGCTAATGTAACACCTCTGTTTAAAAAAGGGGGCAGACAAAAGGCAGGTAACTAAATGCCGGTGAGTTTAACATCTGTAGTGGGGAAAATGCTTGAAGCTATCATTAAGGAAGAAATAGCGGGACATCTAGATAGGAATAGTGCAATCAAGCAGACGCAACATGGATTCATGAAGGGGAAATCATGTTTAACTAATTTACTGGGATTCTTTGAGGATATCACGCGCATGGTGGATGGAGGTGTACCGATGGATGTGGTGTATTTAGATTTCCAAAAGGCATTCGATAAGGTGCCACACAAAAGGTTACAGCAGAAGATAAAGGTACGCGGAGTCAGAGGAAATTTATTAGCATGGATAGAAAATTGGCTGGCTAACAGAAAGCAGAGAGTCGGGATAAATGGGTCCTTTTCGGTTTGGAAATCGGTGGTTAGTGGTGTGCCACAGGGATCGGTGCTGGGACCACAACTGTTTACAATATACATAGATGACCTGGAAGAGGGGACAGAGTGTAGTGTAACAAAATTTGCAGATGACACAAAGATTAGTAGGAAAGCGAGTTGTGTAGAGGACACAGAGAGGTTCCAAAGAGATTTAGATAGGTTTAGCGAATGGGCTAAGGTTTGGCAGATGGAATACAATGTTGGAAAATGTGAGGTCATCCACCTTGGAAAAAAAAACAGTAAAAGGAAATATTATTTGAATGGGGAGAAATTACAACATGCTGCAGTGCAGAGGGACCTGGGGGTCCTTGTGCATGAAACTCTTTTAGAGTCTACCTGCAAAAACATAAAACATTAAACCGTGCCACCCGACCTGGGTGACACACCAGACATTTACAAGGCCCTTTTTTCCTTTTTTTGTTTTTTTTTTTGTGTTTTTCATTTTTTTGGGGTTTTTTTTTGGGCGCTAAAATCACATTTTTCCAGTGCCCCCTATAAAAGGGAAGGGGACACTAAAAGCACCGGCAATTAAAACAAATTAAACTTTAAAACGTAAAATCAAATTAAAATTTGGTTGCCGGGCGTGATGATGCACTCCAGTCTCTCCGGTGCCCACCTCTCGCGGAAGGCCGCGAGCGTATCGGTGGACACCGCATGCTCCATCTCCAAGGACACCCTGGACCGGATGTAAGAGCGGAAGAGAGGCAGGCAGTCAGGTTGAACGATACCCTCGACCGCCCGCTGCCTGGACCGGCTGATGGCACCCTTGGCCGTGCCCAGGAGCAGTCCTACGAGGAGGCCCTCGGACCTACCCGCTCCCCTCCGCACAGGGTGCCCAAAGATCAGGAGAGTGGGACTGAAGTGCAGCCAGAATTTCAGGAGCAGCCCCTTCAAATAATGGAACAGGGGCTGCAACCTTGTGCACTCAATAAAAACATGGAACATGGACTCCTCCAGACCGCAGAAATTGCAGGCGGCCTGGGAGTCCGTGAACCGGCTTAAAAATTTGTTGCACGGCACTGCTCCGTGCACCACCCTCCAGGCTAAGTCCCCGATGAATAGTGTGAGGACCCCTGCGTAGAGTGCCCTCCATCGGGGACCCCCGCCTCCTCCGGACGGCAAGATGGTACGCCATGGCGTGTCCGGACGGCAGGCGAGGATGGCAAAGTTGAGAGTGTGCAGGAGCAGCCCGTACAGGAAACCCCTCCGCGCGGAACTGAAAGGCACGGAGGGGATTTCCCCGAGGCGGCTCAAGTTGTGAGGCGCCGGCCCCCGAGGGAGGTTCCGGGGTTTGGCGCCGATGAGGAATTCCGTCCGGACGGGGGTCAGTTTGGACGGGATCTCCCCACGTGCTTGAGCCTCCTCGATGCACCTAACGGAGTCAGGGCCCAGAGCTGTTTTTAGCGACTCGATGGCATCGGCCGCGTGGCAGACGTTGGCAGAATTTAGGCGCCACGCCAGCGTGTCTGGCGCCATCCAACCCACTCCTCCGCCATCGAGCAGGTCCCTGACCCTGGTCACCTCACCAGCCACAGCCCTCTCTTCCGACCGCCACATAAAACCTCGGTCGTGGAGGTACGGATTCCCGAGCAGCGGCTCCTGCAGGACAGCCGCCACTCCAGCCGGCGGAGAGCTGCGCTTGGTGGAGACTTTGTTCCAGACCCTGATGAGGTCCCTGTAAAAGACAGGCAGCTCCCGGAGGGCGGTCCTGACACCCCCTAAGTTCACAAACAGGAGCTGCGTGTCGTAGTTGAGGTCGCGCTGCTAGCGGAAGAAATATGTCGCCAGAGCGCACCACCTAGGAGGGGGCTCGATGTAAAGATATCTCTGCAGGGTCTGAAGACGGAAAGTCGCGAGCTGGGCGCTGACGCACACCAACGACTGACCGCCCTCCTCAAGCGGGAGACTCAAGACCGCGGCAGAGACCCAGTGCTTCCTGTTGTTCCAGAAGAAGTCCACCAGCTTCTTCTGTATCTTGGCGACAAACGCAGGGGGAGGGGTCAAAGTGACCAGCCGGTACCACAACATTGCGGCCACCAGCTGGTTTATGACTAGCGCTCGACCCCTGTAGGACAGCACTCGGAGCAGTCCTGTCCAGCGCCCTAGGCGAGCGGCGAACTTGGCCTCCAGCTCCTGCCAGTTCGCCGGCCAGGCTCCCTCGTCGGGGCTAAGGTAGACTCCCAGATAGAGGAGATGGGTCGTGCTCCAGGCAAAAGGCCTGAGCTCCTCCGGCAGGGAGTCCACCCGCCACTGACCCACCAGGAGTCCGGAACATTTCTCCCAGTTGATCCTGGCGGAGGACGCGGCCGAGTAAATCTCCTGGCACTCTCGCATCCTCCGCAGGTCAGTGGGATCCTCTACCGCGAGGAGCACGTCATCGGCGTAAGCCGAGAGGACGACCTCCATGCCCGGCCCTTGCAGAGCCAGTCCCGTCAACCTCGTCCGCAAGAGGCGCAGGAAAGGCTCCACGCAAACGGCGTATAACTGGCCGGACATGGGGCATCCCTGGCGCACCCCTCTCCTAAAGCGAAGGGGCGCCGTCAAGGACCCGTTAACCTTAATCAGACACTCCGCGGCGGCGTACAAAAGTCGGATCCGGGCGACGAAATGCGTCCCGAACCCGAAAGCGCGCAGAGTTCCGAGCAGATAGTCGTGGTCCACCCTGTCGAACGCCTTCTCTTGGTCGAGGGATAGGAAGGCGACTGACAGACCAGTCTCCTGGGAACAATGGATGAGGTCCCGGACCAGATGGATGTTATCGTGGATTGTCCGGCCCGGGACCGTTTAGGACTGGTCGGGGTGGATCATGTGGTCCAGCACGGCACCAAGGCGAGCAGACATCGCCCTGGCGAAGATTTTGTAGTCCGTGCTGAGGAGGGAGACCGGGCGCCAGTTCTTAAGGAGGCGGAGATCGCCCTTCTTAGGCAGCAGGACGATGACTGCCCTGCACCAAGAGAGGGGCATCTCCCCGGTCACCAGACTTTCCCCCAGGACCCGCACGTAGTCGCTCCCCAGGACATCCCAGAACGCCCTGTGGAACTCCACGGTCAGCCCGTCCAGCCCCGGGGATTTTCCCCTCGAGAGCCGGTCGAGGGCACCGGTCAGCTCCGCCAGGCTTAGCGGAGCTTCCAGATTTTCGGCGCCCTCCGGGCTGACCTTCGGCAGGTCCTCCCACAAAACTCTACGCGCTTCCTCGCTGGACGGATCCGGAGAGAACAGAGCCCCGTAACATTCACGGGCCCTGTTGTTGACGCTCTCCGGATCCGAGACGAGAGAGCCGTCGTCGGCCAGCAGCGTCAAGAGCTGCTTACGGACACTCTGCCTTTTTTCCAGCGAGTAGAAGAAGGGGGAGCCGCGGTCCAGATCCCGCAGGAACCGGATCCGCGACCTCACGAACGCGCCTCGGGACCCGATGAGCTGCAGGTCCTTCAGTGCGGCCTTCTTCGCTTCGTACACCGTCCGCAGGGCCGGGTCCTGGACGACTTGACCGAGACGGGCTTCCAGGTCGAGCACCTCTTTTTCTCGGCGCCCGACTCTGGCCGCCCGCCTCTTGGTCGACCCCCTCGCGTACTCTTGACAGAAGACGCGGACGTGAGCCTTGCCCACGTCCCACCATAGCCTCAAGGAGGGGAAGCCCCCCTGCTTCCTTCTCCAGTCGGACCAGAATCGACGGAACGAGTCCTGGAACCGCACGTCCTCCAGCAGCCGGTTGTTAAAGTGCCAGTACGCGGACCCCGTCCTCGCGCGGAGCGAAGCGAGCTCCGCCCACACCAGGTGGTGGTCCGAACACGGCACTGGCCGCATGGAGGCCGCCGGGACGCAGGAAACGTACGCCCGAGACACGTAAAGGCGGTCGACTCTGGACCATCCAACTCCAGGCCTCACCCAAGTAAAGGCGCTGGAGTCGGGGTGGAGATTTCGCCAGACGTCCACCAAGTCGAAGGACCCAACCAGGTCCCTCAACTTCTCCATCGCCGTCATGCACTGCGGGGCACCGGAGCGGTCCCTCGCCTCGAGGGTGCAGTTAAAATCCCCCCCGAGGACAATGCAGTCGCCGACGTCGACGGAGCCAAGAAGAGCGGACACCTCATCAAAGAAGCGCGTTTGCTGCGGGCCGGGCTGAGGGGCGTACACGTTCACGAGATGGAGCGGCACGTCCCCCAGGCGAACCGTTACGTGTAGCAAGCGGCCTGGCACGGGCTCCTCGACCCCCAAGATCTCCGGCTGAAAATGCGGGCCCAGCAAGATGGCCACCCCACTAGAAATGGCGGTGAGGTGGCTCATGTGGAGCTCTCCTTGCCATTCCAGGAGCCACGTGGCTTCGTCTCCCGGAACGGTGTGGGTTTCTTGCAGGAAGCACACAGAATATTTCCCCTCCCGCAGGAGCGAAAAATTGTCAAATCTACGGCGTGCCCCTCTGCCGCCGTTGATGTTGAGGCTGGCTATGGTTATCTTCATGGCAAAAGCATAGTGCAACCTCTACCTTAACCTATTGTGGGGGAGGGAGCGGAGTCTTTTGTTGAACTCAGCTCCCGCCGCAGCCCAGCGAGGAGTCCCTCGAGCTCGCGCAGCTCAAGGTGTTGCTCCTTTGTCAAGGGCCCGCCCGCGGCCAAGGTTTTAGCGGCGGCGCGGACGGACCCCTTGATCAGCTCTGGCTCGGACCATTTTTCCAGGGCCAGTCGGGCTTGGTCGCAGCGACCCCGGCTCTGGGCCAAAAAGTCCCGGAGTTCCTTTGCAGGAATGAGGAGGGCCTCAGCGGCGGCCGCGAGCAGATCCACCGCCTCCCTGGCGGTGGTCTCTAGTTCTTCTCCCGCGTCCCCCACCGAGTCCCCGTCCTCCTCCAGGAGGTGGCCGCCAGCAGCCGGCCAATCGACCGCACAAGGTACGGCAAATGACCCGGCTGCTCCAACCGGCCCTGGCTCTGCCCCGATCCCACCCCCAGGATCGTCGGCAGAGGAGTCCCCACTGGGCTCTTTTAAAAATGGTGCTGGGTCGGGAAACGACAGCGGAAGGGGTTCCCCCTCCGCCCCAGGAACCGGGGAACAAGGAGAGACCCGGCCATAGGAAATCCCCAGGCTCCCCAAGTGCTCCAGCTCCAAAGTAAGGGGCGAGGGTGGGTGTTCCTCCCCCTCCCCGCTGCCACCTCCCGGCCCAGCATTAAATTTCTTAATAGTTTGTGTTT
Source organism: Pristiophorus japonicus (assembly GCF_044704955.1). Lineage (NCBI taxonomy): Eukaryota > Metazoa > Chordata > Chondrichthyes > Pristiophoridae > Pristiophorus > Pristiophorus japonicus. The sequence goes on from NC_091980.1 coordinate 82,478,194, forward strand.
CTGCCGGGTCGAGCAAATCCCGGGGGAAGTTGGATAATAGCTGGGCGGGCTCAGGTTCGGGCTTTTCGGCCCCGCCCGCCTCAGTCCCCGGGACGCCCGGCCCGGCGGCAATGCATTCCTCCGCGGTCCCCACGCCCCCCACGACAGGCAAATCTTCCACGCCATCCCCGGGAGGCAGAGGCTGGGCAGCCTCGACTGTCTCACCCTCCCCGGGGACAGACTCCTCCCGCCTACGGCGCTGCTTGGGGGCGCTGTTGGGGGACGCGGGACACGCGGCGGGCACCGACTCCTCCGCGGAGGGATGTTGCTCCCCCTCCGCCTCGACGGAGCGGCGCCTCCTTTTGTTGCTGGAGGTGCGCTGAGGCAGGGAGACCTCCATGTCTGCCGAGACCTCCCGCTCCGCCCCCCCCTTTTCCTTTTCTTGCCCGCGCCCGGGCCCCTCTGCGGTGTTGTTCAAGGGCTCGGGCACGGGCTCAGGGCACCCCGCGCTCGCCGGTGACTGGGTTGGGCCGAGCGCGGTGGTCAAACTTTCCGGCGCACTGAGGGGACCCGCCTCTAGATGTCTCGTCTTCTTCCGCGCCTTCTTTTCGATCGGACGCTCTCCCTCCCCCCCGCCGGAGGCCGTGAAAAAAAGGCCCCCGACGATGCCCGCGCACCTACGGCTCCCGGCACGCGAACGCAACTAGGGGGAGGGGTGGCGGCGGCGCCAGCCTTGGCCGCCCTCGGTGGTTTGACGGCCTTGGAGGCGGGGCAGTTCTTACGAACATGCCCCACCTCCCTACAGGCATGGCACCGCACGCCGTCCGACGTCCAGAAGACGCGGTAGGCAGTCCCCTCGTGCACCACATTGAAATTTCCCTCCGTCGTCTCCTCCCGCGCCAGCCGGACAAAGAGCTGGCGGCGGAAGGAGAACACGTGGCGCAGGCTGTTCTCCCTGAGGCCGAGCGGTATGGGGTTGATCCCCGACCTTACCTCACCCAGTTGTTGTAGGTGAGGGAGGAGGAGCCCAGCGGGAACAAAGGGCGGGACGTTTGAAACGATGACCCTCTGCACGGTGGCCTCGAGAGGGTCCACCGGCAGGAACGTCCCGCCCACCGTGAGTCCCTTTTCGAGGGCCAGGGACACCGCCCGCTCCGACCCCAGGAAGAACACGGCCTTTCCAGACATCTTGGAGGCTGCGACAATGGCCGAGGGGCCGACTACCCCAGCCATCGCCCGCACGCACTCCTCGATGGTCATTGTGGGGTGAGTGTAGCTCTTGACCCCGTGTTTTTTTTGTAATAAGTCGAAAAGGTGGCAGGGCAGCGGGTGGCGCAGGAGGTGCCGTGGAAGCGGTTGCCACCTGCGCATATGTCCTTGCTGGCCCTGCCACCGGCGTGGATGGGGTCGCCATCACGGGGTCCCTTTAAGGGCTACACCCACCCCAAAGTCACAGGCCTTAATGGTTTTAATTGGCCTCTTGTCTAAAGACTGAGCAGAGGAGCCCTTAACGAGGCACACCTCTCCCCTAGTTGGCAATTGGGGAGGGGCCTTGCTCCCTCTGCTCAGTTGTCTCAATTGTTTTTTTTTTAAATTAATTTGGGAGAAAGGGGTCTCAGAGAGGGGAGAAACAGAGTAACAGAGAAAGAGAGAGGGGGTGGGAAGGGGGGGGAACTGCGAGGGCAGGTCTCCCCTTGCAGCTGTGGGTGGGTGCAATCCCCAGATGGCAAAACACAAATAGTCTTTGGGGTGGTCTTCAGGTGAGGGGAGAAGATGTCTTCACCTGGGGCAGCTAGAGCCAACCAGGCATACACTCCCAACGATGTTCAATGGGTGATTAAAGAAATCTTCAGCCTGGTAGCTCCAGCTATCCCAGGCTAGGCAATTCGGGGGGGGGGGGGGTTCAGTTGTGTGTGGGGCCTAGTTGTAAGCAAGGCCCCCACACACACTTTCCACACACACACACCCCCCGCGATGTTCCGGCCCTCAGTGGTCTTCTTTCCTCCCCCCACCGATATAACAAAGTCTTTTTGGGAAATGCACCCACACCCACCTGTAGAAATGGTAGAGTCTCCCTCCTTCCACACTGGATGTTTGTTGTTGGTCTTTCCCCCTCTCTCCAACTCCTTGTAGAATGGTGGTAAAGTGTTCAAAGTTTTCTGCCTTTTCCTCCTCTCCCTTTGGGTGAAAGTTGGTGGTGAAGCCCCTTCCTTCCTTCTCTTCCTGGGCTGGTCTCTGGGCTCACTCCAGGCCTTCCAGGCAGGAGCAAAAGTTGGTAGCTCCTCTCCTCACTGCAGCTCAGCTCCTACTGTGCAGGACACGCCTCCACTGCTCCACAAATCCCAAAATGTTAGTTTGCAGGTGCAGCAGGTAATCAGGAAGGCGAATGGAATGTTGGCCTTCATTGCGAGAGGGATGGAGTACAAAAGCAGGGAGGTCCTGCTGCAACTGTACAGGGTATTGGTGAGACTGCACCTGGAGTACTGCATGCAGTTTTGGTCACCTTACTTAAGGAAGGATATTCTAGCCTTGGAGGGGGTACAGAGACGATTCACTAGGCTGATTCCGGAGATGAGGGGGTTACCTTATGATGATAGATTGAGTAGACTGGGTCTTTACTCGTTGGAGTTCAGAAGGATGAGGGGTGATCTTATAGAAACATTTAAAATAATGAAAGGGATAGATAGGGTAGAGGCAGAGAGGTTGTTTTCACTGGTCAGGGAGACTAGAACTAGGGGACACAGCCTCAAAATACGGTGCAGCCAATTTAAAACCGAGTTGAGAAGGAATTTCTTCTCCCAGAGGGTTGTGAATTTGTGGAATTTTCTGCCCAAGGAAGCAGTTGAGGGTAGCTCATTGAATGTATTCAAATCACAGATAGATAGATTTTTAACCAATAAGGGAATTAAGGGTTATGGGGAGTGGGCGGGTAAGTGGAGCTGAGTCCACGGCCAGATCAGCCATGATCTATTTGAATGGAGGAGCAGGCTCGAGGGGCTAGATGGCCTACTCTTGTTCCTAATTATTATGTTCTTATGTTCAATGATTTTTCAGAAGAAGAGGGCAATTTCCCTCGATATCCGCCCATCGATTGGGGCGTTAATTCACCAGATAATTCTCATTATCCGTCCCAAACCGGGCGGAGGGCAATTCTGGCCACATAGTCTTAACAGTTACTGATCTCGAAGCTACTGCTTTATTACTAAACAGCTATTTAACCCCGGCCCCTAACTTGAAGAGAATAAAAAGCGTTGTGACCTTTACTAACCAATCAGTTGTCAGCTATCCTGTGACATCATTGTTTGTGGGTTTTTTTCAAATCGCTGCTCATCTTCCTTTTTGCTGTTGCCGCTGCTTCTGCTACCAGTGCTCCTGCTCAGGTCCACGCTCTGTCCTGGGCCTTCTCTGCCTCTCCCTTTATGCTGCTCCGACCTCCGCTGCTGGTGCTCCCACTCAGGTCCGCACTTGTTTGGAATCTATCTAAAGCTGTGTTATTTTCTGTTCTGCATGGTCCATACAGTTGTGCTCGGCTATTTGTCCAATGGAGACAAAGGAGTGTAACTCAGTTTTTTTTTCAGCTTAGATTAGCTGTGGAACTGGGAGGTTGGCCAGGTGATCTTGTAACACATATATGGTACTGCCATGGTAACCAGTTCTTTAGCAAAGCAGATAATACTGATGTCGTATAATCCAAGTAGAAATGTAATGTCAGTAAGTAATCCCAAAATAACAGAAGTTATTTTTCTCCTACCAATAGGTTCAGTCCTTTGTATTTTGTGGATTTCTTATGTTAATGAATTTACTTCCACGCTAGGTGTAGTAGAGCCAATTGCACAGGAAAGCTCACTCCATCTTGTCCCAACAATGGGGGCAAATTGCGGTCGGAGGCTTCCTTCGGATGAATGCCTCCGACCCGAATGTTGTGACAATACCTGGTGGTCGGCAGCCTTCATTCGATGCGCAGCGTACGAGGAGATCACTTCACTGTATGTAGGGAATGCTGGAGTCACGTGGGCCTGGACCACCAATCACGGTACAATATTCTCATTGATAAAAATGGGATCTCCATTTGTGCGAGATCCCATTACTATCAATGAGAAAACCCTCCTAAAACCAGAAACACAGCATAACAAATTAAAAAAAAACACCTCACCTATTTAAAATTAATTGAAATTAAATGCAATTAAATGTTTTAGAAAAAATATATATTTTTTGGAATTTTTTTAATGTGTTTTAATAGGGTTAAAATAAACTTACCTTAATGAACAGGGTTTTTAACATAAAAATGTATGATTAAATTTAATTTTTATATGTTTCAAAACTCTTAAGCGGACAAAAGAAAGCTATACACCTGCTTTTACCTGGCATAACAGTTGGAAAGACATTTGCTGGGCATGAGTTGGGTAAATAACCCAATCTCTCCCGCGCGGATGTCCTTCTCCCAGGGATGGGAGAATCTGTCAAGAGAAAGCTGAGAGATTGGAGAAGCTGGTTTTCGGCGCATGCGCATCTCTCCCCGAAAATCGGCTTTTGCGAGACCTCGCTGGGTCCGTGCGTCTGTTGTACAGACTCGGCGAGGCTGGAATTTTTGCACAATGTGTCTTAACCCTGACCTCAGCAGAACCAACCCTCCTGCACTGGTGCAGAATTTTGTACTTCCTGCGCCAATTATTCAAATGAGTTTTCTAATTTAGTGCAAAGTTGCGGGTAGATTCTGTGCTGTGGAAAGTGAGGAGAGACTGTCCAAACACATTCCATGTAGGACTCTACTGCTGGCAGAAAGAGGTTCAGTGTAATTGCTGTTAGAATGGCTATTGGTAGATTTTAGATACACTGAAATAGAAGTGTTTACACCCAATTTTCCTCTCTCAGCTGATGAGCATAACGTTAAGTGCAAGTTTGGATGGATCGAAAAAGCAGACAAGGGGATGAAAAGCATTATCGCATGCATGTCCAATCTGAAGAGATGGGAACAATTAAGAGTCACAATTCAGAAAGACTTTGGAGAGTCTCAGAAGACATCTTAACCCCAATAGCAGTCTTTGCCAAGGCAGAAGGCAAAGGAGACTAACAAGAAACAAACAAAAATGGAAAAAGGGAATCCTCAATGCAGGCATGAGTCTGCAGATGAGTGATGGAGCAACCCAACACCCCCAGTCCCCTGTTTGATGATTGTTCAAGTAATGAATTGTTCTGCATAAGCTACTCGAGAAAAGTGTTACCTTCTGTGCCAGCCTCATGCAGAGGATGCAGCCAAGTTTCAAACCATAGCTGACCAATTCTCTCACTACATATGCCAGCCCTATGCTACCTAATGTCCTTGCAGCAGAGTGCACAACTCTGCACAGCCTCTCAGACACTGAGAAGACAGGTCCCCAAATCATTGCCAGGTAAGTGTGTCAGAGCCTGCAGAAATGGTTGCTGGCATCTTGGTAGGTGAGACCAAACAGGCAATATGAACTGTTGAATGCCCTGGCATGCCTTCTATCATGTCTTGAATAAAGAGTTAGACCAGATACTGTAAGCTCAAAGTAAGGTGTGCCAGTAGTACTTTATTACAGATCTCAGAGGCCTCCTTATATATAGGTGCTCCCAAGGGATTGTGGGATCCCTTGGGACTCCAAGGGATCAGCCCTCTGGTGGTTAGAGATGGTATTTACAGGTTTACATAACAACACTACCCCGCCCCCCTCAATGTCAATATTTACAATGTGGGTCGATCTGGGGCCTTCCTTTCCCTGGTTGATCGTCTGGTTGCAAATGCTGGTTTTGGTGAGTCATTTGTTGGGCCTTCACTGGGCTGCTGTGCAGCTGGCCTTGCTGGGCTGCTGGGGGTGGTGAGTCCTGCTGGGCTGCTGCGGGTGATGGGTTCTGCTTCGTGGTCAACCGTTGGGTTGGTTGCCACTTGTGTGATTGTAGGAGGGTCGAAAAAGGTGGAGTCTATTGTGGGTTGTTCTGGATAGTCCGTAAATCTGAGTTTGGTTTGGTCCAAGTGTTTCCTGCAGGTGAGTCTATTTGAGAGTTTGACCACAAACACCCTACTCCCCTCTTTGGCCAAAACAGAAGCAGGTAGCCACTTGGGACCTTGTCCATAGTTCAACACAATACAGGATCATTTATCTCAATTTCGCATGACACATTTGCACAATCGTGATATGTATTCTGTTGAAGCCGCCTGCTCTCTACCTGTTTGTGTAGATCAGGATGTACTAACGAGAGCCTTGTCTTAAGTGCCCTTCTCATGAGCAGTTCAGTGGGAGGGACCTTAGTGAGTGAGTGGGGTCTTGTGTGGTAACTATGGAGGACTCAGGATAAGCGAGTCTGCAGTGAGCCTTCAGTTACCCATTTCAAGCTCTGCTTGATTGTTTGAACTGCTTGTTCTGCCTGACCATTGGACGCTGGTTTAAACGGGGTGGATGTGACATGTTGAACTCCTTGAGCTTGGCACTGGTAAAGCACAGCCCATTGTCACTTACAAGGACATCAGGCAGGCCGTGCGTGGCAAACATGGCCCGTAGGCTTTCAATGGTGGCAGCGGACGTGCTTGCCAACATTATCACACATTCAATCCATTGGGAGTACGCATCTGCAACCACTAAGAACATTTTTCCCAAGAATGGGCCTGCACGGTTTGGAAGGTCAGGACCATAAACTTAGTGGTGCCTCCCTGGGTGCAGTGCTTAACTGTGAACATGTATTACATTTGTGCACACAGGACTCTAAGTCTGCATTGATACCGGGCCACCACACGTGGGATCTGGCTATCGCTTTCATCATTTCAATGCCTGGGTGGGTGCTATGGAGATCACTGATGAAAGTGTCCCTGCCCTTTTTTGGCAGCACTACCCGATTACCCTGTATAGACATTTCATCTTTGCGCCGCTGGTACGACTTTATTTCCTCCTGTATCTCGAATGGAACACGAGACCAACTCCCATGGAGCACACAGTTTTTTTATTAAGGACAGTAAGAGGTCTTGGCTCGTCCAGGTTCTAATCTGTTGGGTGGTAACAGGTGATTGCTCACTCTTGAATGCTTCCATTACTATGACTAAATCTGCGGGCTGTGTCATCTCCACCCTTGTGGTGGGCAATGGCAGCCTACTGAGAGCATCGGCACAGTTTTCTGTGCCTGGCCTGTGGCGGATGGCGTAGTTGTATGCAGACAACGTGAGCGCCCATCTCTGATTGCGGGCCGATGCATTCGTATTTATCCGCTTGCTTTCAGAAAAGCGGGATATAAGCGGCTTATGGTCGGTTTCCAATTCAAATTTGAGACTGAACAGATATTAATGCATTTTCTTTATCCCATAAACACATGCTAACGGTTCTTTTCCAATCATATGTAGGCCGTCTTGGCCTTAGACAGACTTCTGGATGCATAAGCAACCAGTTGCATTTTCCCAAATTCATTAGCTTGTTGCAATACACACCCGACCCCATATGACAACGCATCACATGCTAGTACCAAACGTTTACATGGATCGTACAACACAATAATTTGTTTGAACATAACAGCTTCCTAGCTTTCTCATAGGCATTTTCTTGGCTTTTACCCCATACCAATTCATCTTTATGCAGTAAAGAGTGCAGGGGTTCTAACAATGTGCTAAGACCCAGTAAGAAGTTACCAAAATAGTTCAGGAATCCTAGAAAAGACCACAGCTCCGTCACGTTCTGTGGTCTCGGTGCGTTCTTGATTGCCTTCATCTTCGAATCGGTGGTCCTGATGCCATCCGCCATGATTCTTCTCCCCAGGAACTCCATTTCAGGCATCAGGAAAACGTACTTCGAGCATTTTAGCCTGAGCCCCACATGATTAAGCCGACTAAGAACCTCCTCCAGGTTCTGCAGGTGCTCGACGGTGTCCCAACCTGTAACCAAGATGTCGTCCTGGAAGACCACGGTGCACGGGACTGATTTCAGCAAGCTTTCCATGTTCCTCTGGAATATCGCCGCAGCTGATCAAATCCCATTCAGGCATCTGTTGTAAATGAAGAGACCTTTGTGCGTGTTGATACAGTTGAGGCTTTCGATGATTCCTCCAGCTCCTACGTCATGCAAGCCGAGGTCAAGTCCTGCTTCATGAAGGTTTTCACTCCCGCCAGCGTCGCACATAAGTCGTCTGCCTTCGGTAGCTGGTATTGATCCTGCAGTGAGAAACGATTGATAGTTATTTTATAATCACCACAGATTCTGACGGTGCCGTCTCCCTTAAGGACTGGAACAATTGGACTGGCCTGCTCATTGAATTCGATTGGTGAAATTATGCCCTTTCGTTGCAGCCTGCTCAGTTCGATCTCCACCCTCTCTCTCATCATGTAAGGTACTGCTCTCGCCTTGTGATGGATGGGTCGCAATCTGGAATCAAATAGATCTGCACTTTTGCTCCTTGGAACTTCTCGATGCATGGTTCGAACAGCGAGGGGAACTTGTTTAGGACCTGGGCACATGAGGTGTCGTCGACGGACGTCGTCCCAGTTCCAGCGTATTTTTCCTAGCCAGCTCCTGCTGAACAGCGTGGGGCCATTGCCCGGTACCACCCAGAGTGGTAACTCGTGCACCGCTCCATCGTCGGAGACCTTTACGGCAGCATTGCTGATTATGGGAATCAGTTCCTTTGTGTATGTTCTCAGTTTAGTATGAATGGGAGTCAGGACTGGCCTTGAGGCTTTGCTGCACCACAATTTATCGAAAGTCTTTTTGCTCATTATGCACTGGCTTACGCCCGTGTCCAGCTCCATGGACACTGGGAGACCATTTAATTCAACCTTCAGCATTATCGGGGTAAACTTTGTGGTAAATGTGTGCACCCAATATACCGCTGCCTTCTCTGTCTGAGGCTCTGGTTCATCGTGATCCAGCGTGGGTCTGTCCTCTGCAATATGGTGGTTTGCAGGGTTTGCAGCTCGCCTGCACATACGATGGCGGTGTCCCATTGTTCCACAGCCGTTGCAAACGTATCCTTTGAAGCGGCATGAATGGAAACAATGATCACCCCCGCAACGCCAACAAGGTATTAAAGGCCTTGTATTCATCACCCTTGATGGTGGACTCTGAGTCATCTGCGGACGTGCAGCTGCAGGCGTGTAAGTCCTGCCCTGTACATTTCGATTTGAAAACAACATTAATTTGTTCACAGTATGTGCAGCAGCAATTGTGTGCTGAGAAATTTGTTTGGCATTGTCACTGGTGGTGATAAACGCCTGGGCTATTGCTATGGCTTTACTCAAGGTTGGGGTCTCTACAGTCAAAAATTTGCAAAGTATTACTTCATGGCCAATGCCAAGTACAAAGAAGTCTCTGAGCATATGCTCCAAGTGTCCTTCAAATTCACAATGTCCTGCAAGGTGCCTTAGCTCGGTTTTTCAGCTCGCCACTTCCTGGCCTTCGGACTTCTTGTACGTGTAGAACCGATACCTCGCCATCAGAACGTTTTCCTTTGGGTTTAGATGCTACCGAACCAGTGTGCACAACTCATCGTATGATTTGTCTGTGGGTTTCGCTGGAGCGAGCAGATTTTTCATGAGGCCATATGTTGGTGCTCCGTAAACGGTGAGGAGGATCGCCCTTCATTTGACAGCGTTCACTTCTCCTTCCAGCTCGTTGGCCACGAAGTATTGGTTGAGTCGCTCCACGAAGGTTTCCCAATCATCTCTCTCCGAAAATTTCTCCAGGTGCCCATGGTTCTCTGCATTGTTGCGGTGGGGTTCGTCATTTGTATCTCGTCGCCAGTTGTTATGTCTTGAATAAAGAGTTAGACCAGATTCTGCAAGCTCAAAGTAAGGTGTGACGATAGTCCTTTTATTACAGATCTCAGAGTGCTCCCAAGGGATTGTGGGATCCCTTGGGACTCCAGGGGATAAGCCCTCTGGTAGTTAGACATGGTATTTACAGGTTTACATACATAACATCTTCTCTCATGCAATGCCACTGAGAGCATGGCATGCTGTGACTGGGAGGCTTCCTGGAAGCCGTCAATATTACAGTTCGTCAGGCATTTTTTTTTAAGTGATGCTATCTTCTTCATCTTCTTAAGCAGTCCCCCGGAGTTGAGGATGACTTGCTTCCATACTAAAATGAGTTTTAAGGTGACCGGTGAGACCAATGCGGGATCTACAGTCTGTCACAGGTGGGGCAGATGGTGGTTGCAGGGACGGGTGCGTGGGGTGCTTGATTTGTTGTACACTCCTTCCGCTGTTTGTACTTGGCTTCCACGTGCTCCCGGTGAAGAGACTCAAAGTGCTCAGCGCCATCTCGGATGCTTCTCCATTTTGAGCGGTCTTGGGCCAGGGATTTCCAAGAGTCGGTGAAGAAGTTACATTTTTTCAAGGAGGCTTTGAGGGTGTCCTTGAAGCATTTTCTCTGCCTTCCTGGGGCTCGCCTGCCATGACGTAGTTTGGAATAGAGTGCTTGTTTCAGGAGTCTAGTATCAGGTATGAGGACAATGTGATCCATCCATTGAAGCTGATTGAGCGTGGTCAATGCCTCGATGCTGGGGATGTTGGCCTGCGAGAGAATACTATTCTGCCAATGAATTTGCAGTACTTTGCAGAGGCAGCTGTTATATATGTGGACTTGTATTTACTCTGTATAGCCACCAGAGGATTCATCCCGTGGAGTCCCAAGGGGTCCCATAATCCCTTGGGAGCACAGGTATTTAAGGAGGCTTCACAGGTTGAGAGGCACTCTGGAGACCTGCAATAAAAGACTACGGTCGCACTTTACTTTGAGCTCACAGCGTTCAGTCTGACTCTTTCTCCATACATTACAGCAGCATTGCTAGTACTTCTCCAGTGCTTTGAGGTGCCTACTGTACATAGTCATTTCTCTGAAGCATATAAGAGGCTGGGTATCACTACTGCTATGTAGACTATGAGCTTGATGCCGGGTTTGAGATCCTGGTCTTCAAAAACTCTTTCCCTCAGGCGGACAAATCCAGAGGTCTGCTGGCACATCTCCCTTGGAAAAGTAGCCTCCACCAACACTACATTTGCCAAAACAACAACAACTTGCATTTATATAGCATCTTTAATGTAGCAAAATGTCCCAAGGCACAAAGTCATTTCAACTGTCTCTGCAGGTCCAGGATTGGCAACACAGACAGCATAGAGCATCTCGCATACAGCTTGACATGTCAGGCAAGGAAGTCCCCATTGAGAAACAAGTAGCAATACTCATGAAAAGTCTAAAACATTTACATCAATTGATACAAAGGCACATGAGAACTTAAACATCAAGAATGAAAATAAAGTTAATAAAATTGATTAAGCAATGCTAAAATTACATTTACTTTTACGTTGCTGTTTTTTCCATGACCTCCTAATTGTGCACTGCCATTTTACAATCATAAATGCCTATTTGCAGTGAGCAGTCTTTACATGCCAGAATTGCAGAGACTGATGTGTAGGCCGGACATCTCCCCAAATTATTAAAATGAAGCGATATCCGATTGAGTCGGGAGCTTCTAACGCTGCTGGTCCAACCTATTGGAAAATTGATTGGGGCGCTAACCAGGAGCGGGGGAATTTGGCGAGTTTCCTGCATCCGGCCATACCAATACTACCTGAAGATTAGGATGGTAACAGAGAAAAATCTTCCACCTAAATCCCAGATGTGAAGAGACTTGTGTGCAAATTCATTACATGCAGAGCAGGCAGATTATGACGTCAATCAGTGTGCAGTGCTGATTTGATGCCAGCGCAGCCTTTTTCAAATGTCACGCTCCAGCCTACGGCCTGTTTTAACCTCGCCCAAGGTTATTACGTTAAATGGCATGAAGGACCCCCCCCCCCCCCCGGACCACCAGCAATATTCAAAGGGATCATGAATTACTTACAAGTTAGTTGTTGGATTATTTCTTCTGGCTGCTGGTGCAATTGTTTATATTTTTGGAGCTTTCCTATACTTGTTTAAAGTGTCAATTGTCTACAGGGAGTGGTGTGGCTGATGCTGAAATACTTTTTTGTTGATTTAAAAACTTGAACTGAAATAAGTTGCTTCCTGACATTGCCTGGTAGGCCTTCCTCTTGGAATTGAGTATGATTGAGAGAATGAAGAGAGTCCTCGCAGAGCAGGACAAGCTGCTGGAAGAGGGAAGAGGAGGAGGGGAGAGGGCTCTCAGCAGGAGACCATACCCACCGAGGGTTTTTAGGGAGCAATTCTCTTGCCTTAACTTCAGCGAGGGCCAAGGTCTGAGACGACTTTGCTTCATTAAAGATGTCTTAGCTGAAATCTGCTAACTACTGCGACCACAACTGCAACGTCAAAGCAGGGGACGGACCCCATTGTCTGTGGCTGTCAAGGTGACTCCCTCCAGGCTGCTGCTGGAGATATAAGCAAAAACTCGCATCTGCATAAGGGAGGTCTCTGAGGCTCTCTATATGCTTAGAGACATCTTCATCTCATTATCTCTTGCCAGAGACAAGCAGGCGAGTGAGCACGAGAGTTTGCACGGATTTCAGGCTTCCCCATGGTGCCATTGACTGCATGCACATTGCTTTGCATGCACCTCATGTCAATTCTACCATTTTCCTGAACTGAAAGGGATTCTACTCCCTCACTGTGTAGTTGGTTTCCAACCACTGGCAGCTCATCATGCAGGTGAATGCTCGTTATCCTGGCAGTAGTCACGATTCCTTCATTCAGCGGCAGTCCTCTGTGCCACCTGTATCTGAACCACCATGGCAAGTCAAAGGCTGGCTACTGGGCAACAAGGCTTATCCACATGACATGGCTCATGACTCCAGTCTGGAACTCACACACACATACACAGCAGGCATACAATGAGAGTTATGCTGCCACTAGAAACATTATAGAGCACCCCATTGGCGTCCTCAAGCACTGTTTCTGTTGTCTGGAGCTCTGAGAGGAGCCCTGCAGTACTCAGTTGAGCAGGTATCAAGATTTGTGGTAGAATGCTGCATGCTGCACAACCTGGCCTTTGTGAGGGAACAGGCCGTGCCACCACCTATCAGCCGAGAAACTGAAGAGGAAAAGGAAGAGGAAAAGTAGGAGGAAGAGAAGGAGGAAAAGTGAGATGGGGAGGAGGAAGAGGAAGAGGAGGAGGAGGAAGAACAGGAAAATGAAGAGAAGAGGAAAAGGAGGAGGAGGAGGAGGAAGAGGAGGAGTAAGAGGAAAAGGGAGAAGAGGAGGAGGAGTAAGAGTAAGACGACGATGACAATGACGGAGACCCCTTCGTGCCCGGGCTCTACATGATGAAATAATTAATGAGTGATACCAGCAACTTCAACTACACCTCCCCATTCACCAACAGTCCTACGCTCCTTCCTCTTCCTCCATCATTGACTGTCATATCTTCTGCTTTCTGACAACAAAAAATAAAAACCAGCAGAAAATGCACATTGTAATTCAATTTATAAATTGAATTATGATATAATGCCTGTGATCTTGTAATGTTTGTAGTTCGACACTGTGGCTGTGGACGTATTGTGTACTGCAACTAGTTAATAATTAAACAGAACCAGGCATGTTCTGGAGGTTTCCGACATGTTAGAAAGCTGTGTGCTGTCCACAGCCACAGTGTCGAACTACAAACATTACAAGATCACAGGCATTATATCATCATTCAATTTATAAATTGAATTACAATTTGCATTTTCTGCTGGTTTTTATTTTTTGTTGTCAGAAAGCAGAAGATATGACAGTCAATGATGGAGGAAGAGGAAGGAGCGTAGGACTGTTGGTGAATGGGGAGGTGTAGTTGAAGTTGCTGGTATCACTCATTAATTATTTCATCATGTGAATATATCACATTTGGCGATGAGATGGGATTTTTCAGATGATTTAAAGCTGAAATTTTGTTGATGAGGGATTCAGCCAGCCGACAGAGACTTTAGAAGCTTCTGTCTTTGGAAAAAGCTACAAAATCCGAGGTAAAATACAGCACACTGTGTGAACAGCTAGAAATTAAAATGGCAGCACCCGCAGGTGTAATGGGACACTTGGGTGAATATAGACACGACCGGGAACGTTTTAAAGCATATGTGGATTGGCTAGAAGTGTATTTCACTGCAAATAACATAATCGAAGTTCCAGACAATGCAGTCCAGAATCAGGTGATATTGGAACGTAAGAGAGCAATCTTCTTATCAGAGGTAGGTCCGGCATTGTATGAAACGCTGATAAATCTGCTTGTGCCTGACGAGCCAAAGGACACAACACTTAAAGAGATTTTAATGAAGCTGGAGCAGCACGATAACCCCAAGCCATTAGAAATTGCTGAAAGCTATCGTTTCGGTATATGAAATCAAAAGACTGATTAAAGTATTAGTGATTACAGTATCAGTGATTACATTGTAGCATTAAAAAAAAAGCTATCTGTTCACTGCAATTTCAGAAACTTTGAAAACAGAGCATTGCGGGATCGTTTTGTCTGTGGGTGAAAAATGTTGCGATCAAAAGGAAGTTATTGACGACGGATGACTTGACTTTTGAGCTTGCTTGTCAGACAACGAGGTCAATGGGCATGGCCGAACAATATTCCTGAGAATTTCATAATAATTATGGTCGTCAATCAACCGAGGTAAATCACTTCAGGTTCAAAGTAAAAGGCGGTGGGGGCCGAAAGTCTCAGAAACTGGAAATTCTAACAGAGCGTCGAAGTCATGCTATTGGTGCCTGGGACAACACATTGTTCAAGTTGTCCATATGTGAAAGCAGAGTGTTTCTTCTGCAGAAAGACTGGGCATTTTGCGAAGGCATGCGAAATGAAGGGTAAACCAGCTTTCAAAACTGTGAGTCCAGCGTTCAAAGCTATGAGTAGAAATCCCCAGAGACGACATAGCATGGAAGGACAACAACAGGTTGAGGAGATGTTAGAGTTAGATGTAATCAGGAGCACTAGGTTAACGGACGGCGATTCAGAGAGTATCAAAATCCCCATAGATGTTGCGGGATTCAAGATACCAATGGAAATCGACAGGGGTGCATCCACGAGTGTAGTACCGGAGTCGCTATACCTTGACAAATTGCATGATTTCCAATTAGAGAAATCCACGATGGAGCTGCGAGGATACTCACGAGAGAAAATTCCTGTGGTAGATCGTATCACCGTACAGGTGAAATATAAGGATCAATTTCAGAACTTGCCTCTAATCGTAGTGAAAGGAGACAAGCCTGCTTTACTAGGAAGAAATTGGTTGAGATCACTGAAGCTGGATTGGAGTGAGATTTTCCTTGTGGAAGCGAGATTTGCATCAACGGATGATACCAAAAAGTATCCGAAGGCGTTCTGCGAAACGAGCAGTCCGATCCAAGGCTTCGAGGCGAGTGTCAGGGAACAGAAGGAAGCTAGATCAGTTTAATACAAGCCACGTTCCGTACCATATGCACTGAAGGAGAAAGTTGAGCAAGCACTCAAAAGACTCGAGACTGAGAACATTATTTGTAAGATAGATCGATGTATTTGGGCTACACCCATTGTTGTTGGACCTAAGTCTGATGGTAAGGTAAGATTGTGTGGTGATTATAAAGTAACCGTAAACCAGGTTCTAGAGGATAATGTCTCCAATATATTGCCGAATATAGAAGATTTGTTCACAACACTGACAGGTGGTCAGATTTTCTCAAAACTGGATCTTACGAATGCCTACTTACAGCTTGAACTAGATGAGGAGTCCAAGTCATGTTTGACTATAAATACTCATCTAGGCCTATATCAATTTAATAGGCTACCGTTTGGAGAGTCTTCTGCCCCGGCCATATTCCAAGGGGTGATGAACCAGATTTTGCAAGGTATTGAAGGGATAGTATATTATTTAGATGACATACTAATTTCAGCACCAAATAAGCAAATTCATAATAACATATTGAATGAAGTCCTCAAACGGCTAGAGAAGCACAGAGTATGAGTATCTGCTCGTAAGTGTGAGTTATTTAAAACTCAGTGGAGTACTTAGGGTACAGAGTAGACAAAGATGGTTTACATCCAACCATGGGAAAGCTGGATGCAATCAAAAATGCGCCCACTCCCAGGAATGTCACTGAACTTCATTCATTCTTGGGTCTTTTGAACTATTATGGGAAGTTCCTATCAAATTTGGCTACAGTATTACATCCACTGAATGAACTTTTGAAAAAACAGATCCATTGGAAGTGGTCAAAAGAATGCGATACAGCATTCAAGGAGTGTAAAAGCAAATTGGTAGAGAGCACCATGTTAGTTCACTATGACTTATCTAAGGAGATTAAGCTAGCATGTGATGCCTCTGCATATGAAGTTGGGGCAGTGATCTCTCATGTATCACGTAGTGGGGAGGAGCGACCAATTGCTTTTGCTTCACGCATTCTCAGTGCCAGTGAAAGTAATTGTGCGCAAATTGACAGAGAAGCTTTGGCATTGATTTTTGGGGTCAAGAAGTTCCATAAATACTTGTATGGTCGTAAGTTTACCATCGTTACGGACCATAAGCCCTTAAAAGCAATCCTCGATCCAAAGTCCCCAGTTCCAACATTAGCTGCAGCCCGAATGCAGAGATGGGCTTTGATTTTGTCAGCAAATACATATGATATAGAATACAGACGATCAGCTGATCAGAGTAATGCTGATGCAATGTCTAGATTGCCTTCCTCATCACAAGTTACACCCGATAGGGAAGAAGTGTTTTTTTTTCATACATTGATGAACTGCCAGTCACAGCTGAAGAGATTGGTAGAGCAATCAAACATGACCCAGTGATGCCAAAGGTGTATGATTATATTGCAAATGGATGGCCAAACCAGGTATCAGACAAACATATTCATCCATTCCTCATTCGTAGGAATGAATTATCAGTTGATAAAGATTGTATCATGTGGGGTGCAAGAGTGGTTATACCAAATAAATTCAGGTTCAAATTATTAGGAGGCCTCCATGACCAGCACCTGGGAATGTGTTTGACCAAGAGTTTTGCATGAAGTTAGTTATGGTGGCCAGGTCTTGATAAAGATATAGAGTACATCGTGAGTCAATGTACGACGTGTCATTCGGTAAGCAAGCAACCACCACCAGTACCATTACAGCCATGGAAATGGCCTCCCAGGGTGTGGCAAAGGCTACATATTGATTTTGCTGAGTTAGAAGGACAACAATTGCTCATTGTGATTGATAGCCATTCGAAATGGGTTGAGGTGTTTCCAATGTGGAAAATAACAAGTAAAAATTGGACATTTTGCAAAGTTTATTTTCGTCATTTGGCCTCCCAGAAGAAATTGTTTTGGATAATGGACCACAATTTTGTTCCGAAGAATTTGCACAATTCACGAGCAAAAATGGTGTGGAACACACCAAGGTTTTACCATACCATCCTGCTTCAAATGGTGCAGCAGAGTGCAATGTAGAAATTGTAAAACGTGCCCTCATAAAACAAATGTTAGATCCAAATCCAAGGAAACGACAGCTGTCATTGGATCACAAATTGGCTAATTTTTTTGATTACATATCGTAATACTCCTCACACAACTACTGGTAAAACACCAGCAGAATTGTTTCTCAAACGACAGCCACGAACCAGATTCTCGTTGTTCAAACCAAATTTGGCACAGTCCGTAGAAGAGACACAATTATGACAGAAAGAGAATCATGATAGAGGTAGAGTAAAAGAGAGAAGTGTGAAATTAAACCAGAAGGTGAGAGTGAAGAACCATCACCATAAATGGGTAAAGTGGTTACTAGGAAGAGTGGTGAAGATATGTGGTCCTCGCACATATTTGATCAAGGTGTTTGATAATGGACAGGTTAGGTTTGTTCATATTGATCATATTTTACCTACAGACATGGAAGGAGTTGAAGGTGAGAATGATTCAATTATGTCTGACTCATCAGATAGTTTTGATACACCAGTAGCATATCCTACATCTAATGTACTGGAAACAAATTCAAGAAAAAATCAGAATGTAAGTCTGAGTCCAAGTCAGGAAAACAAACAGCCTGAAGTTAGAGTGAGTTCAAATGAAAATCAAGGAAATTCCATGCAGGAAAACGTTCCTCAGGATGAGCTTCGAATGAGTTTAGATTCAATGCAATGTTTGGAAGGTTCTGTTCAAAAGCGAAGGTATCCTCTTTGAAACAGAAAACAAGTGGTTAAGTTAAATTTGTAAATATGGAAAAAAAAATAAGTCTATATCCTGTGTTATGTATAAACATGCAAGTTATGTATGATATAATAACTTCTTCATTAAGGAGGGAGAAGTGTAATGTCTGTGAGCTTGTAATGTCTGTAGCTCCACACTGTGGATGTGGACGTATTGTGTACTGCAACTACAGAGTTAATAATTAAACAGAACCAGGCATGTTCTGGAGGCTTCCGACAAAGCTGCCTGCCATGTTAGAAAGCTGTGTGTGCTGTGCTCTGTGAATGTATCACACATGACAATGCATACAAAAATAAACTAATCACCCTTGTGCCTTTCCTAGTGCTCCTGTGGCTGGAGCATGAGTTGTGGAGGGCTGCTGACAATGAATCGAGGAGACTGGAATGTCTTGGAGGGTGACCTCGAACAGCTCTGGGCCTAGAAGGCTCAGCTCCAGACTGCACCATTTTGGCCTGGGCTGCAGCAGTCTGGGGTGGCTGACTGACAGACAACAGCAAGGGCACTGGTGGAGCAGCAGGAATACTGTCATCCTGAGAGAGTACAGCAGGTTCCTGTATGATGGAGTCACTGCCACTCTCCCAGGGCAGCACCTCAGCAATCCTACTGATCTGCTGGATAGATGGCCTGCTGTAATGCCCTGGAAGCCTCTTTGAACAGGGGTATCCAGAGCTATGGTGGCAGCAGTCTGAGCTTCCACTGCAGCACTCACCCTGATGGAAGCTGTCTGTGCTACAATGCAAGCTGTGATATCGGCCATCAGACGATGCATCATGGCAGATTCCTGACCTGTGGTTCAGTTCTTGCATACCTGAAATGAAAAAGGGACAAGGGCTGGGTTGCAGTGAGGGGAGAAAGTAAGAAGTGCGTGCTTAAACCAGCTGCAGCTTCTAAATCAGAAGAGAGTGAAGGATGAGGTAGAAGTGGGATGAGAGAAGGAGAATTAGGTATGCAGATACCTTCATCATCGATCCCTCCAGTCCCACCAGTGGCCATGGCCTCAGTGATGCCCCTTCCCATGATGCCTAGCACAGTCTCCTTCATGGGGATTAAAACATTCAGGCGCGCTGGTCCTCCTCCAGTTCTTTGTTGCTGCTTGCTGTTAGGTGGATGATAGGGGTGGAGTGAATTGAGCAGTGGATGAAGATAGTGGTGAAGTTGGTAGGATATGCCATTTGAAGATGAAGTCACTGACCTTGACAACTCTGGTCAGATCATTAAACCTCTTCCTGTACTGCATCCATGTTCTTGGAGCAACACACTAGCATTAATCTCCACCGTTACTTCTTCCCACTGCCTCCTGAGCATCTGTGTGGAGGGCCTCCTGCCAACAAGATAAAGGAAGTCTCTCCTTCTCTCCTGCTGCGCCACCATCTCCTGCAAGAAACAGGGCAATGTGTAAGTGACTGTTCTGCAATATGTTTGAGTGGTGTGGCTGTCGTGGTTGAATCACTGCCAGTGTGTGTGAGCTGTGAGTTGTGGGTGTGAGGCTTGCAGCATTGCTAAGTGTGTGACATTGAAATAAAGCATATGAATTAAAGGGTTGAATACTGATTAATGGAGATTGTTGAGAGGTGGGTGATGGGAGTGTAGTGAATTGAGCAGTGGTACAATTGGTAGGATATGCCATTTAAAGATTAACTCACTGACCTTGAAAAATCGTGTCAGATCATGAAACCTTTACCTATACTGCATCCATGTTTTTGGAGCAACACTCCAAACATCCACCGCTACTTCTCCCCACTGCCTCCTGAGCATTTGTCTGGAGGGCATTCTGCCTACTCTGCAGATAAAGGAAGTCTCTCCTTCTCTCCATGTCTTCCACCAAGATCACCAGAGCAGTGACAAAGAACTTTGGTGCATGCTCTCTCATATGTTCAGCCATTGCTCAAAGTATCAGAGCAAACATTCAGTTTTCAAATGACTTCCACCACTTATTGCAGCCATAATGCACCTCCCCTTTAAGAGGTGCCGGTTGCTTTTAAGTAGTGCTAGCCACTCGCGGTACCCCTCCTGATGCATACAGCCAATGATCAGTCTGGGGCGCGCTGGCTGCACACAGCAATCATGTAATGCAGGAGGGAGCGCAATTTACCGCGCTGCCTGCAATGCAATGAACAGGCGCGGGTTATCGGCACTGCGAGCCCCGCCTGTTTTCGGAGGTTCACCAATTTCTCCTCCAGTAATTCTGAGGTACTCTAGGATTTAAGTAAACATGGTTTATTGGTACTTCTGCACTGTGTGTTTCTATGAGCTGGCTACTCGTAGAAATCAGCTTGTTATAATTCATTTGAAGCTGATCTCATTAATGCTGAGAGATTCTTCAGTGAAAATATGCTGCCAGATGAATTATGGAATGAAGACTGTGTTATTAACAATTTTCTCTCACTGCATAAGTACTGCATTAGTGATACAAAAAAGACAGACCTGCTTGAACTGAATCTACATTCTCACTAATTAAGACTGTAAGTCTCAGGGGTTGAAATTGCCCCCCTTCTTAAACTCAATTATCGCCTTTGAGAGGGCCGGGAGTGACGGGAACGGGTTTCCGCGCCATCAGTGCTGCTGCCAATTGGGCAAGCAGTGACCCCACACCGACTAGCGGCAACCCCCTTTTCCGACCACCACGGGAAATTGACTGGCAGGAGCTGTGCCACTGTCAGAGGGTGCCACTGACAGCTTTCCCAGGCAGGAATCTCTGTGTGCCTGGACGGCGCACTCGCCCTTAAAGGGGAGGGCGTGCTGCCGGCGCCTCCATTTAATTTTAATGGTCGGCCGACTCTGAAGTCAGCTTGACAATCACAGCCACAAATTCGGCTCGGTTCTTGGTTTATAACTTTGTAGGTTATGGCATTTCAAGTGTATATCCAAGTACTTTTTAAAATGTGATGAGCGTTTGGGCCTCTACCACCCATTCAGGCAGTGCAGTCCAGACCCTGATCACCATCTGGGTTAAAAAATGTCTCCTCCACTCCCGTCTAATCCTTCTATCAAGTACTTAAAATCTATGCCACCTGGTTATTAACTTCTCTGCTAAGGGCAATAGATCTTTCCTATCCACTCTAACTCGGCCCCTCATAATTTTATACACCTCAATTAAATCTCCCTTCAGCCCCCTCTGTTTCAAAGAAAACAAAATATTCAGGTCTTGTATTTCATATTTTATCTACGGATGTGGAAGGAGTGGAAAGTTGGAATGATTCGATGATTTCCGATGAGTCAGAGAGTCTTGTTACAAGTACAATACCAGTAGCAAATCCTACATCAGATGTACTAGAAACAAGTCCAAGAGAAAGTCAAAATTTAAGTCTGCGTCCAAGTCAGGCAGACAAACAGTCTGAAGTTGTAGAGAGTTCAAATGTAGATCAAGGGTTGCCCTTGAAGAAAACTTTCCTTCGGCTCAGCCTAGAATAAATCTAATTCGACACCATGTTTGGGAAGTTCTGTTCAAGAGCGAAGGCATCCTCTTTGAAACAGAAAGCAAGTGGTTAAGTTTGATATGTAAATTTTGCAAAATAAGTCCATGGTCTAGAGTTTCCTCCTTTTTTTGCATGCTTAATGCCCACTTAATGTCCATTTTCCATATATCATCCATTTAGCCACAAAATGGAAACCGACAGGCATTTTTAGGAAACTTAGCGCTGAGCGTTACTTTCCCTATGGACGTAACGCCGGGAAAAAATAATACCACCCGCCCACTTTTTTTGGGCGGAATCATCAGAATGGGTGAAATCAACACCCACAATATCGGCCAGCGTTACTTTCCGCACGGCATTAACGCCAAGATTCAATAAAACCGCCTGCCTTTTTTTTGTCATAAAGAGCACATTTGGCGAAACTAACGTCCAGGAGATCGCCCACTGTCACTTTCACCACCTCGCACACATATTGCCCACAATATCGCTCGCCCAGAGATTATTACCTTTGTAGGTCTGCTTTTTAATTTGGCCTCTAGCTGCTTATATTCCCTCAGCAGAACCTCTATATTTGGCCTACCTATGTCGTTGGTACCCACGGGGACCATGACAATTAGATCTTGCCCCTCCCACTCCAAGTTCCTCTCCAGCCCAGAGAAGATGTCCTTAACCCTGGCACCAGGCAGGCAACACAGTCTTCGGAACTCACGCTCTCGGCTGCAGAGAACAGTATCTATCCCCCTCATGATACTGTCCCCTACCACGACAACATTTCTTTTTACTCCCCCCACTTGAATGGCCCCCTATACCACGGTGCTGTGGTCAGTTTGCTCATCCGCCGTGAGGTTCCTGCTCTCGTCCATTCAAGAAGTAAGAGCCTCATGTCTGTTGGACAAGAGCAAGGGCCGAGGCTCCTCCATCACTCCATCACT
The DNA here is from genome assembly GCF_044704955.1 of Pristiophorus japonicus. Lineage (NCBI taxonomy): Eukaryota > Metazoa > Chordata > Chondrichthyes > Pristiophoridae > Pristiophorus > Pristiophorus japonicus. Next base: position 82,500,610 of record NC_091980.1, read on the forward strand.
CCATCCCTGAGTCCCCATACCTTCCTCACTCGTAGTTACACCCTCCTTTCCCTGACCACGGATCAACTTTTGAATTAATTGGTGTGACTAGCTCCTGGATCGTGGCATCCAGGTAACTCTCCCCCTCCCTGATGTATCATAGTGTCTGCAGCTCGGATTCCAGCTTATCAACATGGAGCCGAAGTTCCTCGAGGTGCAGATGTGGTCGCCGTGGACCTCAATGGTGTCCACCAGCTTTCACATGTTGCAGCAGTGACACATTGCCGGCCCTAACATCTATATTTAATTAATTAGATTTTGTTTTTAATTTTTAATCCCAAACCCTAATCTAAGGCGCTTAATTTAAAGCAAGAAAAGAGAGAGAAAAACTCACCAGCCAATCACTTCCCTGCTTTCCTGTGACGTCGAATATAGTCACCCTGTTTGCCTTTGCCGCTCTCTCTGTGCTGGGTGGTACGTCAATGTCCTGGGCTATCTGTGGGGCCAGCATACACGATGAGTTATAACAGTTTTCTGCTGAGCTTGAGATTGTATGCAACAGTATCTTCACAGGTCAGAAGGCTGACCTACATGCCTATCAGGTCCTGGATCAGGTCACTTGTGTTTATGATAATAAAATGATTGGAAGAGTTTATGAGAGAAATATAACCAAGGTAATAGAATTATGAGAACAGATTGAGAAGAGTTACGTGCATGCTTGTTGAGTCCATCTTGTTATTTTGTTGTTACTTGCATGTATCTTTGATGTACTATGATTTATTGGAATGTGGAGATCAAAAGGTAATATTGGTATAAAAGTGTTAATGAGTCTCTGTATAGCTCGCTCATACTGAAATTGTGAACTATGCTGTTTCATCGACCTGAACTCTCTCATGCTGGATTTGTGTATCATGATGTCTCAATTAAGACCTGCATTGATACAACTGAATGTATGTGTACTCTGGTGTTTAAAGTAACAAGAAAAAAGGAACAAGAAAGCAGTTCAACAATCACAATCCAGCAACCTCTGCTGGAAATCCAAGCTAGGCCTTCCAGTTAGGACACATCTCCACTGGTGCATGCTGTCCGTCTGCCATAGAGATGCCACCTGACCCCGGCTGATCTTCCAGGCCCAGGGTCATTTCTATAGTGGAGGCTGGCTTCTGCAATGGAATTGCACCAAACTGGGTCTGGAGACATGCTGCTGCAGGCCTTGGTCACGATCGGTGGAAGAAGGCAACCTCCACGCTACCTGAAAAATCCACAAACATTTTCTGAAAATTTTTTAATGCAACTTTTGAGGCCTATGCATGACAAAGCTTTGTGAGCAACAGCACAGATCCCTCTTTAAAACATATCTGAAGCTTAACAACTTTTAAACATGACAAACCAGGGAGTAATAGTGTTCAAACAGGGCAAATGGCAGGAAAATCAGCAGAGGTTTCAAGAGAAAATAAAATCAGCTGGGGTATAAAACCATAGTTGCATCCAATCTAGTCAGTATCTTGACAGGTGGATTAGGTTAAAATTGCCCCTAAGGCTCATGAAAGTAGTAACAAATTAACTAGCTGAGTTGAAAATAAAAGAGCAGGTGATAATAATTGGAAAGGGTATTTTCAGGGGTGGGGAGCAGTGATAATGGAGAGCTCTTTTCAGGGGTCTGAGCTTAGCGTCCTGCTGTTTACATAACTGACCTGAAGGAGGATAGTTCTAATAATTCTATTGCTAATGACACTGTTATGTATACAACACCTTATAACCAGCATTCTACCACCACCAGAGGGCGCATCTATTGGAATCCCAAGAGATCCCAGCATCCCTTGGGAGCACTGCATATAAGCAGCCCGTCCATGCTGTGCTAGCACTTGGAGTGAGAATAAAGAGACTAAGGTCACACTTACTCAAGTCTACAGTACTCAGTCATGTTGCTTTATTTGAGACATAACAACTGGCGACGAATAATAGATAACGAACCATCACGCAAAAATGCAGAAAACTGTTGGTATCCTGGAGAAATTCTCAGAAGGTGATGATTGGGGCGCCTTCGTAGAGTGACTCGGCCAATACTTCATGGCCAATGAGCTGGAAGGGAATGAGAACGCTGCCGAACGAAGGGCGAACCTTCTCACCGGCTGTGGGGCAACAACCTATGGCCTCATGAAGAATCTTCTTGCTCCAGGGAAACCAACAACCAAATCATATGAAGACCTGCGTATGCTGGTTTGGGAGCACCTAAATCCGAAGGAGAGCGTTCTGATGACAAGGTATCTATTTTAAAAATATCAACGGTCTGAAGGCCAGGAAGTGGCGAGTTACATCGCTGAACTAAGGTGCCTTGCAGGACATTGTGAATTCGTTGGATTCCTGGAGCAAATGTTAAGAGACTTTTTTGTGTTTGGCCTTGGCCATGAGGTTATCCTTCGCAAACTATTGACTGTTGAAACTCCGAACCTGAGCAAAGCCATAACGATAGCCCAGGCATGTATGGTCCACCAGCGATAACAGCAAACAAATTTCGTAGCATAAAGATGCATTGGCAAGTACTGTACACAAAGTAACATCGTTTTCAAGCAGGAATGCATATTGCAGAACGTACACGCCTGCAGCTGCATGACCTCAGATGACTCAGAATCCACCATCAAGTGTGAATGCGAGGCAATTAACACATTGTTGGCACTGTGGTGGTGATCATCGAGCCCATCAATGCTGCTTCAAACACTATGCGTGCAAAGGCTGTGAAACAATGGGACACCTTCAGTGAATGTGCAGATGAGCTGCAAACCCTGCAAACTACCACGTTGCAGAGGAAGACCGATCCATGGCAGATCAACCTGAACTAGAGACTCGAACCGAGGAGGCAGAAGTGTACAAGGTACACACCTTCACCACAAAATGTCCACCGATCATGTTAAAAGTTGAACTGAACGGAATTCCAGAATCCATGGAATTGGACATGGGTGCGAGTCAGTCTATCATGAGCAAAAAGGCCTTCGAGAGGCTGAGGTGCAACAAGGCACAAAGGCCCAAGCTGAGCCCTATTCATACCAAGCTGAGAACTTGCACTAAAGAGTTGATCCCTGTAATTGGCAGTGCAGCAGTAAAAGTCTCCTATGATAGAGCGGTGCACGAACTACCACTATGGATTGTACCAGGAGATGGCCCCACATTGTTCGGCAGAAGCTGGCTGGGAAAAATCCGCTGGAACTAGGACAACATCCGAGTGCTTTCGTCGTCGACGATGCCTCATGTGCACAGGTTTTGAGCAAGTTCCCGTCGTTGTTTGAGCCAGGCATCGGAAATTTCTCTGGGGTGAAGATGCAGATCCACTTGGTTCCCGGTACACAACCCATCCACCACAAGGCACGTGCGGTGCCACACATGATGTGAGAGAAAGTGGAGATCAAGATGGAAAGGCTGCAATGAGAGGGCATCATCGCGCCAGTTGAGTTCGATGAGTGGGCCAGTCGATTGTTCCGTTTCTCAAGGGCGATGGCACGGTCAGAATTTGTGGGGACTATAAAGTAACGATTAACCGTTTTTCGCTGCAGGACCAGTACTCGCTACCGAAAGCTGATGACCTATTTGCAATGCTGGCAGGAAGGAAGACATTCACCAAGTTGGACCTGACCTCAGCCTGCATGACACAGGAGCTGGCGGAATCTTCGAAAGGCCTCACCTGCATCAACACTCACAAAGGTCTGTTCATCTATAATAGATCGGCCGCAGCTATTTTTCAAAAGAACATGGAAAGTCAGCTAAAGTCAGTTCCGCGCACTGTGTTTTTCCAGGATGACGTATTGATCACAGGTTGGGACACCATTGAACACTTGCAGAACCTGGAAGAGGTTCTATGTCAGCTAGATCGTGTGGGACTCGGGTTGAAACGCTCGAAGTGTGTTTTCCTAACACCAGAGGTCGAGTTCTTAGGGAGAAAAATTGCAGCAGATGGCATCACCTATGCCAAGACGGAGGCCATCAAGAATGCACTGAGAGCACAAAATGTGACGGAGCTGTGGTCGTTCCTAGGACTCCTCAATTATTTTGGTAATTTCCTACCCGGGTTAAGCACCTTGCTAGAACCTCTACATGTGTTGCTATGCAAGGGAGATGACTGGGTATGGGGGAGATCACAAGAGACTGCTTTTGAGAAAGCCAGAAATCTGTTACATTCCAACAAACTGCTTGTTCTGTATGACCCACGTTAACGTTTAGTGCTAGCTTGCGATGTGTCTTCGTACGGGGTCGGGTGTGTGTTACAACAAGCAAACGAATCGGGAACATTGCAACCGGTCACTTATGCGTCCAGGAGTTTGTCCAAGGCCGAAAGAGCCTACAGCATGATTGAAAAAGAAGCTCTGGCATGCGTTTACGGGGCGAAAAAAATGCACCAGTATCTGTTTGGGCTTAAGTTCGAGTTAGAAACTGACCATAAGCCGCTCATATCGCTATTCTCAGAGAGCAAAGGTATTAATACCAATGCCTCTGCTCGCATCCAAAGATGGGCGCTCACGCTATCTGCATATAACAATGTCATTCACCACAGGCCAGGCACAGAGAACTGCACTGATGCTCTCAGTCGGCTACCATTGCCCACCACCGGGGTGGAAATGGCACAGCCTGCAAACTTGCTCTTGGTGATGGATGCATTTAAAAATGAAAAGACTAGCCAGGATCATTTATTGTGTCCTCCATGGGAGCTAATCCAGCATCCCAGCAGAGATGCATGAAGAGATCAAGCCGTTCCAGCGGCGCAAAGACGAAATGTCCATACAGGCAGACTGTCTTTTGTGGGGTAATTGCGTGGTTTTGCCTAAGAAAGGCAGGGAAACATTCATACGTGACCTACACAGTACCCACCCAGACATAGTAATGATGAAAACAATAGCCAGATCCCATGTATGGTGGCCCGGCATTGACTCAGATTTGGAGTCTTGCATGCGCCAATGCAAAACTTGCTCTCAACTGAGCAATGCACCCAGGGAGGCACCGCTAAGTTTGTGGTCATGGCCCTCCAAACCGTGGTCTAGGATCCACGTTGACTTCGCTGGCCCATTTCTAGGCAAAATGTTTTTGGTTGTTGTGGATGCTTATTCAAAATGGATTGAGTGTGTAATAATGTCTGTAAGCACGTCCACTGCCACCATCGAAAGCCTATGAGCCATGTTTGCTATGCACGGCCTGACTGATGCCCTTGTCAGAGACAATGGGCCGTGCTTCACCAGCACTGAATTCAAGGAATTCATGACCCGCAATGGGATCAAGCATGTCACATCTGCCCCATTCAAGCCCGCATCTAATGGCCAGGTAGAATGGGCAGTCCAAATCATCAAGCAAAGCTTGAAACGCGGATCAGAAGGCTCCCTGCCAACCCACCTCTCCCGAGCCCTGCTCAGCTACCGCACAAGACCCTACTCGCTCACTGGGGTTCCTCCTGCTGAACTGCTCATGAAAAGGGCACTCAAAACAAGGCTCTCTCTAGTCAACCCTGATCTCCATGATCATGTCGAGGGCACGCAGCATCAACAAAGCATGTAACATTATCGCGCAAGTTTGTCACGCTATATTGAAGTCAATGACCCTGTATTTGTACTCCGCTATGGACATGGTCCCAAATGGCTTGCTGGCACTGTCCTAGCCAAAGAAGGGAGTAGAGTGTTTGAGGTCATACTTACAAATGGACTAACTTTCAGAAAGCATTTGGACCATACCAAACTGCGATTCACAGACAGCCACGAGCAACCTGAAGAGGACACCACCAACTTCAACCCTCCAATACACACACAAGTGGCAACCGACATCACGGTTGACCACAAAGCTGAACTCATCATCCCCAGCAGCCCAGCAAGGCCAGCTGCGCAGCAGCCCAGTGAAGGCCCAACCAACTCACCTGCACCTGTGTTTGTATCGAGACAATCGACTAGGGAGCGGAAAGCCCCAGATCGCCTCACTCTGTAAATAAGTGTACTAATGACCTTCGGGGAGAGTGATGTTATGTATGCAACACCTTGTAACCAGCATTCTACCGCCACCAGAGGGTGCATCTGTTGGAGTCCCAAGGGATCCCAGCATCCGTTGGGAGCACTGCATATAAGCAGGCCTCCCATGTCAGCATTCTGGAGTCAGAATAAAGAGACTAAGGTCACACTCAAGTCTAGTGCTCAGTCACATTGCTTTATTTGAGACATAACAGACACAAAGCTGTGCTGCAGGAAATTCACCAATGAAGTAGACATGCTTGGTGTTGTGGATTGTGTTTATGTGGATATAAACGTAAGAGTATATATTTTGGAACAGAAAATATCTACAAAATGAATGGGTCCTATTTTTTAATCCCACAGGGAATCTATGATTCAAATACTAACCCAACTCAATCCTATGAGCTTCTGAGATTTGACAAGAGCAGATGTATTCAGACTGGTAGGCTATACCAAAGGTGCAGAAAAAAAAACATTTGGGGCTAGATTTTCCATTATTTTTGCATGCATACCGCCCACTTATCATCCATTTTAATGTTGAAATGAGGTGTAACACCCATATATCGGCCATTTAGCCACAAAATGGAAAGTAACGCCTATTTCACGGTCACTTATCGGCGAGTGTTACTTTCGGCATGTACATAACGCCGATAAAAAATAATACCGCCTGCCCACTTTTTTGGGGCGGAAAGATCAGAATGGGCGAAACCAACACCCATAATATCGGTCAGCGTTACTTTCGGCACGCAATTAACACTGAGATTTAATGATACCGCCCGGCCACTGTTTTTTGTCATAAAGATTACATTTGCCGAAACTAATGCCCAGAAAATCGGCCAGCGTTACTTTCGGCACCTTGGTGCCGACAAGGTCACTCACCGAAAAAAACGCCGTGAAAAAGTTGAACTGACCTAATCACAGCAGTATGAACTCCATTTTCTAAATCGCAGGTCGCATCATTTAAAAGGCTGCTCTGCTTCAACTTCGGGGGAGGTTGGATATACTCTGGAGGTCTTTTAAGGTGATGTGAACATCTGAACAAACATCTTTTCATACTGTGGATGATTGGAATTAACTTTAAGTGTATTAGTGGGGACATTTATTGTTTGTGAACAATTGCTGTAATACTGATAGCTATTGGAATGGGGCCTGTCATTTTTTGGCCTGTGTTGATGACCACGCACATGCTGCAGACTCAAGATGGCAGAAGATGCATTCAGCATTATGTTCCCAATGTAAGACGTGCCAGACTGATGAGGAGGACCAGACATTACACCCCCCGCACTTACAGGGAGAAGCAGTCTTACCTCAACTTGTCCGACACCACCTGCCTTAGGAGACTGCGCTTCCAAAAGGAGGTTATCAGTGAGATATGCCAGCTCATCACGGAAGATCTGCAGCCTGCCAGCACCATCAGGACCGCACTGTCCGTCAAGGTCACCACGGCACTTTCGTTCTACGCGTCGAGTTCCTTTCAGGCCTCAGCTGGCGACATTTGTGCTATATCTCAGCATGCCACACATTGCTGCATTAGACAGGTCACTGAAGCCCTTTACACATGCAGGATGGACTTTATCAGCTTCCCTATGACCAGGGAGGCTCAGACTGAGAACGCTTTAGGATTATACTGAATTGCTTACTTCCCCAAGGTGCAGGAAATAATAGACTTTGCACATCGCGATGCGGGCACCTTTTCAGGATGCAGAGGTTTTTAGGAACCGCAAGGGATTCCACTCCCTGAATGTGCAACTTGTTGTTGACCACCAGCAAATTATTATGGCAGTGAATGCTAAATTTCCGGGCAGCATCCATGATGCTCACATGCTGCGTGAGACACTGTATCTGACTTGTTTACCAGTCATAGAAACATAGAAACATAGAAAATAGGTGCAGGAGTAGGCCATTCGGCCCTTCTAGCCTGCACCGCCATTCAATGAGTTCATGGCTGAACATGCAACTTCAGTACCCCATTCCTGCTTTCTCACCATACCCCTTGATTCCCCTAGTAGTAAGGACTTCATCTAACTCCTTTTTGAATATATTCAGTGAACTGGCCTCAACAACTTTCTGTGGTAGAGAATTCCACAGGTTCGCCACTCTCTGGGTGAAGAAATTCCTCCTCATCTCGGTCCTAAATGGCTTACCCCTTATCCTTAGACTGTGTCCCCTGGTTCTGGACTTCCCCAACATTGGGAACATTCTTCCTGCATCTAACCTGTCTAACCCCATCAGAATTTTAAACGTTTCTATGAGGTCCCCTCTCATTCTTCTGAACTCCAGTGAATACAAGCCCAGTAGATCCAGTCTTTCTTGATAGGTCAGTCCCGCCATCCCGGGAATCAGTCTGGTGAACCTTCGCTGCACTCCCTCAATAGCAAGAATGTCCTTCCTCAGGTTAGGAGACCAAAACTGTACACAATACTCCAGGTGTGGCCTCACCAAGGCCCTGTACAACTGTAGCAACACCTCCCTGCCCCTGTACTCAAATCCCCTTGCTATGCAGGCCAACATGCCATTTGCTTTCTTAACCGCCTGCTGTACCTGCATGCCAACCTTCAATGACTGATGTACCATGACACCCAGGTCTCTTTGCACCTCCCCTTTTCCTAATCTGTCACCATTCAGATAATAGTCTGTTTCTCTGTTTTTACCACCAAAGTGGATAACCTCACATTTATCCACATTATACTTCATCTGCCATGCATTTGCCCACTCACCTAACCTATCCAAGTCGCTCTGCAGCCTCATAGCATCCTCCTCGCAGCTCACACTGCCACCCAACTTAGTGTCATCCGCAAATTTGGAGATACTACATTTAATCCCCTCGTCTAAATCATTAATGTACAGTGTAAACAGCTGGGGCCCCAGCACAGAACCTTGCGGTACCCCACTAGTCACTGCCTGCCATTCTGAAAAGTCCCCATTTACTCCTACTCTTTGCTTCCTGTCTGACAACCAGTTCTCAATCCATGTCAGCACACTACCCCCAATCCCATGTGCTTTAACTTTCCAGATTAATCTCTTGTGTGGGACCTTGTCGAAAGCCTTCTGAAAGTCCAAATATACCACATCAACTGGTTCTCCCTTGTCCACTCTACTGGAAACATCCTCAAAAAATTCCAGAAGATTTGTCAAGCATGATTTCCCTTTCACAAATCCATGCTGACTTGGACCTATCATATCACCTCTTTCCAAATGCACTGCTATGACATCCTTAATAATTGATTCCATCATTTTACCCACTACCGATGTCAGGCTGACCGGTCTATAATTCCCTGTTTTCTCTCTCCCTCCTTTTTTAAAAAGTGGGGTTACATTGGCTACCCTCCACTCCATAGGAACTGATCCAGAGTCAATGGAATGTTGGAAAATGACTGTCAATGCATCCACTATTTCCAAGGCCACTTCCTTAAGTACTCTGGGATGCAGTCCATCAGGCCCTGGGGATTTATCGGCCTTCAATCCCATCAGTTTCCCCAACACAATTTCCCGACTAATAAGGATTTCCCTCAGTTCCTCCTCCTTACTAGACCTTCCGACCCCTTTTACATCCGTAAGGTTGTTTGTGTCCTCCTCAGTGAATACCGAACCAAAGTACTTGTTCAATTGGTCCGCCATTTCTTTGTTCCCCGTTATGACTTCCCCTGATTCTGACTGCAGGGGACCTACGTTTGTCATTACTAACCTTTTTCTCTTTACATATCCATAGAAACTTTTGCAATCCGTCTTAATGTTCCCTGCAAGCTTCTTCTCGTACTCCATTTTCCCTGCCCTAATCAAACCCTTTGTCCTCCTCTGCTGAGTTCTAAATTTCTCCCAGTCCCCGGGTTCACTGCTATTTCTGGCCAATTTGTATGCCACTTCCTTGGCTTTAATACTATCCCTGATTTCCCTTGATAGCCATGGTTGAGCCACCTTCCCTTTTTTATTTTTACGCCAGACAGGAATGTACAATTGTTGTAGTTCATCCATGCGGTCTCTAAATGTCTGCCATTGCCCATCCACAGTCAACCCCTTCAGTATCATTCGCCAATCTATCCTAGCCAATTCACACCTCATACCTTCAAAGTTACCCTTCTTTAAGTTCTGGACCATGGTCTCTGAATTAACTGTTTCATTCTCCATCCTAATGTAGAATTCCACCATATTATGGTCACTCTTCCCCAAGGGACCTCGCACAACGAGATTGCTAATTAATCCTCTCTCATTACACAACACCCAGTCTAAGATGGCCTCCCCCCTAGTTGGTTCCTCGACATATTGGTCTAAAAAACCATCCCTTATGCACTCCAGGAAATCCTCCTCCACCGTATTGCTTCCAGTTTGGTTAACCCAATCTATGTGCATATTAAAGTCACCCATTATAACTGCTGCACCTTTATTGCACGCACCCCTAATTTCATGTTTGATGCCCTCCCCAACATCACTACTACTGTTTGGAGGTCTGTACACAACTCCCACTAACGTTTTTTGCCCTTTGGTATTCTGCAGCTCTACCCATATAGATTCCACATCGTCCAAGCTAATGTCCTTCCGAACTATTGCCTTAATTTCCTCCTTAACCAGCAATGCTACCCCACCTCCTTTTCCTTTTATTCTATCTTTCCTGAATGTTGAATACCCCTGGATGTTGAGTTACCAGCCCTGATCATCCTGGAACCACGTCTCCGTAATCCCAATCACATCATATTTGTTAACATCTATTTGCACAGTTAATTCATCCACCTTATTGCGGATACTCCTTGCATTAAGACACAAAGCCTTCAGGCTTGTTTTTTTAACACCCTTTGTCCTTTTAGAATTTTGCTGTACAATGGCCCTTTTTGTTCTTTGCCTTGGTTTTCTCTGCCCTCCACTTTTCCTCATCTCCTTTCTGTCTTTTGCTTTTGCCTCCTTTTTGTTTCCCTCTGTCTCCCTGCATTGGTACCCATCCCCCTGCCATATTAGTTTAAATCCTCCCCAACAGCACTAGCAAACACTCCCCCTAGGACATTGGTTCCGGTCCTGTCCAGGTGCAGACCGTCCGTTTTTTACTGGTCCCACCTCCCCCAGAACCGGTCCCAATGCCCCAGGAATTTGAATCCCTCCCTGCTGCACCACTGCTCAAGCCACGTATTCACCTGCGCTATCCTGCGATTCCTACTCTGACTATCACGTGGCACTGGTAGCAATCCCGAGATTACTACATTTGAGGTCCTACTTTTTAATTTAGCTCTTAGCTCCTTAAATTCGTTTCGTAGGACCTAATCCCTTTTTTTACCTATGTCGTTGGTACCAATGTGCACCACGACAACTGGCTGATCTCACTCCCTTTTTAGAATGTCCTGCACCCGCTCCGAGACATCCTTGATCCTTGCACCAGGGAGGCAACATACCATCCTGGAGTCTCGGTTGCGGCCGCAGAAACGCCTATCTATTCCCTTTACAATTGAATCTCCTATCACTACCGCTCTCCCACTCTTTTTTTCTGTCCTCCTGTGCAACAGAGCCAGCCACGGTGCCATGAACTTGGCTGTTGCTGCCCTCCCCTGATGAGTCATCCCCCTCAACAGTACCCAAAGCAGTGTATCTGTTTTGCAGGGGAATGACCATAGGGTACTCCTGCACTACCTTCCTTGCACTGCTCTTCCTGTTGGTCTTCCATTCCCTATCTGGCTGTGGACCCTTTCCCTGCGGTACGACCAACTCGCTGCACGTGATACTCACATCATTCTCAGCATCGTGGATGCTCCAGAGTGAATCCACCCTCACCTGCAACCATGCAACGCGGACCGTCAGGAGCTGGAGGTGGATACACTTCCTGCACACATAGTCGACAGGGACACTGGGGTCATTCCTGAGTTCCCACATGGTACAGGAGGAGCATAACACCCGACCGAGCTCTCCTGCCATGACTTAACCCTTAGATACACTTAAATTGGCCACAAGGTCAATGCTGGATGCTTGGTGACAAATGAAGTGGCCTTGCCACCTGACTGATGACCCCCCTGCGTGACACCCACACCGAAGCCAAGAAGCGATACAATGAGAGCCACAGATCCACTTGCAATATCGTCGAGAAAACCATTAGAGTGCTTAAGCAACGCTTTAGATGCCTGGACCAGTCAGGAGGTGAGCTCCAATACCACCCTGAGCAGGTAGCTCAATTCATGGTGGTGTGCTGCATGTTGCACAACTTGGCTATCAGGAGGGGACAAGAATTGCCAGAAGGGACTGACGGTCCACATCAGGAGAGAGAGGAAGAGGAGGACGAGGAGGTGGACGCTGACCTCAGGCCAGACAACCATGCCACCGCCCTCCTCTACACCGCAGGAAAGGGCCCATGGTGGCTACATAGCTGCAAGACTCATAAATGAGCACTTTACTTGAAAGAACATTGTTGTTATTTACAAAGCTGCAACACTGCTGTGTGTGCAGGTCATACATCAATGGTGTGCATCACCTTGGTGACAGTTAAAGTTTAAGTTGATTGAAGTTAAGTGCAATTGTACCCTTTCATGTTAAGAAATCACCAGTGTGTAACGGTGCAGCTATCTGAGACAATGCGCAACAAGGTTATGTTAAATAAAAAACATTTAAGCCGACCATTTGTCTGAAATCATAAGTATAACTGTAAAAAACACTCCACCCACAATAAATTTATCACATTTACATCATTACAATGGTCCCCATTTCCAGCAAAACAGAACACAAATGCAAACCAATAAGGTAGCCCCCTCGCCCCTTGCCCCGTCCCTCCCACCAAAATAGCAGCAGCAACCTAAAAATATGCCCAGACAACACCTGCAGCCATGCATCTCACTTTCCTTGCGCCCCCCCCCCCCACCCCCGCTTCTTCTCCCCACCTCTACCCCTTCCCCTGCCCATCCTGACTCCAAACTGCCTGGCCGAGGAGCTCCTCAGGTGCTGCTTCATTGGGGGGGCTGACAGCAGAATCGCTGCTTGGACGGATACAGGAGAGGACGGTCCCGAGGTGGGAACATGCTCCGAGCCAGAAGCAAGATCATCCTCCTGGCTCCCATGTGCCGTTGGCAATGGGGGTGCGGCACCTTGGGATGCAATGCCGCGCTCCGGGACCACTGGGAGCCCTCTGCCACCAGTGTTCCTGGCTAACAGCTCCAGGGCCTCCTCCATCCCTTCCATGTTATATATTATTTGTTGGATTAAAAACTCGGTGTCAACTACCTTCTTGGTGCTTAGTAAGCTTTTTACGGCTGGTGAATCTCCCTCCTGCCTCCTACAACAGCCAAACAAGCACACATCACACCCACACACGCTTTCAGTCCCTCTCTCTCTGTCTCCTCTTCTGCGCATGTAATGATGACCCCTGACCTCCTGAAGCATGGGAAACGAGCGTTGCGATGTCATTGCTATGGTCGGCGACACTTTACGGCAAAAGATTAAACATTTTTAATGCTGACGCCCATTTCAGATCGCTCGCAGTAACGCCCATTTAAAAAAATGGAAAGTTAGGGTTTTGGAAATGGACGATAATCCGGCGATCTCAAAATCCATATTTACCGTCCACGCTGGAAATAACGCCCATTTTTGGCCGATTTACACAAAAGTGGAAAGTCTAGCCCTTGGTCTTGACTACTGACCATTCACTCGACCGGCCTTGTCAATGAGAAGCAATTATCAACTGAGCTAATCCAGTATTATAGAATTATTGAATCCTACAGCACAGAAGGAAGCCATTTGGCCCATCGTGCCCGTGCTGGCTCTTTGACACAGCTATCCAATTAGTCCTGCTCTTTCCCCATAGCCCTATATTTTTTTCCTTTTCAAGTATTGATCCAATTCTCCTTTTGAAAGTTACTACAGAATTTGCTTCCACCACCCTTTCAGGCAGAGTATTCCAGATCACAACAATTTGCTGCATTAAAAAACATTCTCCTCAGCCTCAAAATTCATCACGTGCGGTGGTGCAAAATAGACGGTGTCAGATACTGCCCGTTTTGCGCCACCGCCTGTGACAAATTTCTAAGCTATCATCATTTTTCAGTCACCTTAAATCTCTGTCCTCTGGTTACTGCCAGTGGAAACAGTTTCTCCCTATCTGCTCCATCAAAACTTTTCATAATTAGGATGCATCCCCACACACATTTAATTAAAAGTCAACATACATTGGCCCGGATTTTGTAGTCAGCAGCAAATGATTACACTTACACTTGCTCACAGACATTCTGTGGACTTCTACATTGCGATTCATGGCTATTGAAGCCGCATGGATTCAGGTCAAGCATGGGCAAGAAAACCTCCTGCTGATTACCACCTACCAACCTCCCTTAGCTGATGAATCAGTACTCCTCCATGTTAAACACCACTTGGAAGAAGCACTGAGGGTAGCAAGGGCACAGAATATATTCTAGGTGGGGGACTTCAACATCCATCATCAGGATTGGCTCGGTTGCACCACTACGGACTGAGCTAACCATGTCCTGAAGGATATAGCTGCCAGGCTAGGCCTGCGATAGGTGGTGAGAGAATCAACATGAGGGAAAAACCTACTTGACCTCATCCTCATCAATCTACCTGTCGCAGATGCATGTGTCCATGACAGCATTGGTAGCAGTGACCACCGCACAGTCATTGTGGAGATGAAGTCCCATCTTCACACTGAGGACACCATCCATCGAACTGTGTGGCACTACCACCGTGCTAAATGGGATAGATTCAGAACAGATCTAGCAGCTCAAAACTGGGCATCCATGAGGTGCTGTGGGCCATCAGCAGCAGCAGAATTGTATTCCACCGCAATCTGTAACCTCATGGCTCGGCATATCCCTCACTCTACCATTACCATCAAATCAGGGGACCAACCCTGGTTCAATGAAAAGTGCAGAAGAACATGCCAGGAGCAGCACCAGGTGTACCTAAAAATGAGGTGCCAACCTGGGGAAGCTGCAACATAGGACTACATGCATGCTAAACAGCAGAAGCAGCATGCTATAGACAGGGCTAAGCGATTCCATAATCAACGGATCCAATCAAAGCTCTGCTATTCTGCCACATCAATCGTGAATGGTGGTGGACCATTTATAACTAAGGGGAATATGCCCATCTTCAATAATAGCAGGGCCCAGCACGTGAGTGCAGAAGACAAGGCTGAAGCATTTGCAACCATCTTCAGCCAGAAGTGCCGAGTGGATGATCCATATCGGTCTCCTCCTGAGGTCACCACCATCACAGAAGCCAGTTTTCAGCCAGTTCAATTCATTCCACATGATATCAAGAAACAGCTGAGTGCACTGGATACAGCAAAGGAAATGGGCCCCGACAACATCCCGCTGTCGTGCTGAAGACCTGTGCTCCAGAATTAGCTGCGCCTCTAACCAAGCTGTTCCAGTACAGCTACAACACTGGCATCTGTCCAACAACGTGGAAAACTGCCCAGGTATGTTCTGTTCACAAAAAGCAGGTACAATCCGATACAGCCAATTACCGCCACATCAGTCTACCCTCAATCATCAGCAAAGTGATGGAAGGGGTCATCGACAGTGCTATCAAGCGGCATTTACTCACCAATAACCTGCTCACCGATGCCCAGTTTGGGTTCCTCCAGGACCACTCAGCTCCAGACCTCATTGCAGCCTTGGTTCAAACATGGACAAAAGAGCTGAATTCCAGAGGTAAACTGAAAGTGACTGCCCTTGACATCAAGGCAGCATTTGACTGAATGTGGCATCAAGGAGCCCTAATAAAATTGAAGTCAATGGGAATCAGGGGGAACTCTCCACTGGTTGGATTCATATCTAGCACAAAGGAAGATGGTTGGAGGTCAATCATCACAGCCCCAGGACATTGCTGCAGGAGTTCCTCAGGGCAGTGCCCTAGGCCCAACCATCTTCAGCTGATTCATCAATGACCTTCCCTCCATCATAAAGTCAGAAGTGGGGATGTTTGCTGATGATCGCATAGTGTTCAATGCCATTCCCAACTCCTCAGATAATGAAGCAGTCCATGCCTGCATGCAGCAAGACCTGGTCAGCATTCAGACTTGGGCTGATAAGTCACAAGTAACATTCGCACCATACAAATGCCAGGCAATGAATCTCTCCAAGAAGCAAGAGTCTAAACACTGGCGCTTGACATTCAACGGCATTACCATCACCAAATCCCCCAACATCAACATCCTGAGGGTCACCATGGATCAGAAACTTAACTGGACTAGCCACTTAAATACTGTGGCAACAGATCAGAGGCTGGGTATTCTGCAGTGAGTGTCTTTCCACCATCTATGGGGCACAAGTCAAGAGTGTGATGGAATACTCTCCAATTGCCTGGATGAGTGCAGCAACACTCAACAACACCATCCAGGACAAAGCAGCCCGCTTGATTGGCACCCCATCCATCACCTTAAGCATTCATTTACTCCACCACCGGTGTACCATGGCTGCAGTGTGTACCATCTACAAGATGCACTGCAGTAACTCACCAAGACTTCTTCAACAGCACTTCTCAAATCCGCGACCTCTACTATCTAGAAGGACAAGGGCACGAGATGCATAGGAACACCACCACTTTCAGGTTCCCCTCCAAATCACAGATTAATTCTGACTTGGGATGTTTTACTCTGGCCAGCTGGGTTTCCCGGGCCTCGGTAATCCCAGCAGGTGCAGCGAGATGCGAGCAGCTTCAGGGAGCGCTCCTTGTGGGCCGGGAGGAGCAGAAGTCTTTCCCTACTGCTATCAAGCTCCCCCAACATCAGTTCCCCCCACACAAACCATTCCTCCCCTCCCCGTTTGCCGGGATTGGACCTCCCTTGGGATGGGACACCCCACCCCCCCGGAGTCGGGGATCAAAGTCCGCCTTGGGATCGGACCCCTTCTGGTGTCGGGGACCAGACCCATCTTGGGATTCGATCCCACCCCTGGGTTCGAGGATTAGACCTATCTGATCCTGCGACCTCCTCTAGCGTGCTCCCGCCCGACTTGAAGCTAAGCCTGTTAAACAGTGTGTGGGGAAACCCAGATTTCCAGGTTTCCTATGTGCTACTGGATCCATCCCTCCAACTCGCCCCGCTCCCAACTGGTCTCAAGGTAAATACTCCAGCTGCAGCAAGTGTAAGTTAGAATATTTAATTCAACTTAAAATCATGTACAGAAAGCAAATTAAAGAGAGGGAAAGAAAGATGGGATTAAGAGAGAGATAAAAGAGATGAAAAGAAAATGCTTAAAATTTTTTATTTTTTTAAATCTCCAACAATAATTAAAATCTGACGGAATGAGACACCACACTTGTAAAATTAAAATGTTATTACCTGAGAGGTTGTTTGACAGTAATCAAGACTTACCACATTGTTAAAAATAAACTTACACTGGAATGGCCAAGTCCTAACTTTCTGTGTCACGTTTAACCCTTATCGAGTGGATAAGTACCGCAACTTCACACCCTTCATGAATTTGAATGTGGAGTATCTCAACGAGATACTGTTAGAGTGAAGCTTCTAGAGATTCGGGCAACTCGGTCAGCAACTTACTGATTTCCGCGTTTAACTGCGCATGTGCAGGTGCCGGAATTCCTCTCTGATTTACTCCTTAATAATGGTTAGCGCTGATAGCCTCATCGTTATTCTTACCGTAAAATAGGGCCCATTACTTTTCAGTATATGCAACTCACTGGCAAGGCCATAGCTTTAAAAATACTGTCAGTAATGTTAAAATAAATGTGTTAATGCCTCAGTTAAAACAGCAAACATCGAAACATTTCCAACAGTAATGTCTAGCTGTGAACATCATGGTGAATTTAGGGAAAATCAGAATTCCAGGACTGTAAGATAAAAGCTATGACACACGGGAGCTGATATTGTTTTTCCATTGGGATGGGGGGGAAATGATTAAAATGAGGCATACAATAAGAAGCATGAATAATATAGATTTAATCAAGTTATTTAATTTAGATTGATCGTAAAAATTTAAAATTAATAAGCCTCAAGAGAGAATGGAAATTGGAAAAATATTTTTTTATGGAGCAGTGGATAGCTAGAATAAATTTCCATCGGCAATAGTTATGTTTCGAATACGTCTACTAAGTATTAATTAGATTCAATGGGGGTGAAATTAGTCTTGGTCAAAGCACAAAATGGGAGATAGCGAATCAACAGCCCATTTAACACCTCACAAGGTTTTCTCTGCTATTGAAGTCAATGCGGATTTTCTATCACCCATTCTGTGCCACCACCCAACACCAAGTATACCCCCAATATCTGCTTAAGGATGGATAATGCTAGAAATAGGTGAATAAACTCTCAATAGTACTTGTGTTGCTGAGGGTATGGTGCATCTGTCTAATACAATTGGCCAGAGTAGAATAGTTTTGCTTGTAGGACTCATTAGTATCTAAGCATTACACTTGATTAGTTTTGATGTTTGGGAGAAATTCCAGGGTAATATTCTGTCAGTGATTTTGTCTGCAATTAATTTGAATCTGTTAACAGAATGAATGAGTTAGACGCAGTGGGGCTTATTTGCATTATTGTGGAAAGGATTGGTTTTGATGGCCATACAACCTTTTCTTCTTCTATACTTTTATAAATTCTGACAATCTTATACTAGGGGATGATAAATATTTCACTTTTTTTTTCAGTGTCAACATCAAGCAATTCTAAGTCAGGTATAGCATGGGTTTGGTGTAGGAGGATAGTCATTCTTACCTGTCCTCATAATTTGTTTTAATCTCAACCACTACTGCATCAGAAAGAGATTTCCAGCTTTTATACAGAATGCAGTTGTTGTTTTGCCCCAAGAAGAATTGAACAAAAAATTGGAGATGCTGGAAATTTGAAACAAAAGCAGAAAATGCTGGAAACACTCAGTTGGTAAGTCAGCATCTGTGGAGAGAACATATGAGTTATGTTTCAGCTCTCGACCTTCCATCACAACTGTGTTCTGATCAAAGATCCACATCTGTAACTTGAACCCTCCAGTTCTCCCACAGATGCTGAATGGCCGGCTGAGTGTATTTAGCATTTTCAGAAATTGAATTGAGATTACTCCATTCAATTCATTTGGGACCTTTATAGAAATGATAATGAAGGTATTATGAGTTGAATTTGGATCCCTGACGCAGAGGGGAAGCAACAAAGGGAAGTGACCAAACAACCCTCAAAACACCCTGTCATTTTTCTCCATATAAAGACAGATTCTAACCCACTGCACTGATGAGTTCATTTATGCTTTTCAAAGAAAATATTAAGGGATGGTTTTTGTGGATTGTATATTCAGACAACTTTTTCAATGCACCAGTGAAATTAGATAATTAAAATAATTCTAATTGCCGATAAGTATTAAGGCCTACATTAATAGTATATTTATTATTAATAATTCATTATTCATTGTGCGTACAATACAAATTAATCCAGGTACTCTTAATTTCAGTTCGGAAATATTGGGCTGTAATTTGCGGCCACTACGGGTGAGTACCAGATGCGCACACACCCGTAGGGGCCCCACAAATTCCGTGTTTAGGCAAGCGCCGTGCAGGCACTAAAACCAGTAAATTGCAATCTGTCAAAAATTCTCTTGACAGATCCAACACATCCTCGGGAAAAGGGCTTCCGCGGGCAGAGAGTTGGGCTACTTGCACAACTTCTGCCCAGTGAATGCCCGTGAAATTCTTATGCATGGTAAGGCCTGATTTTATCAGCGTAAGAGTTTAAAAAAACATAAAAATAAAATGTTTTCAATTATTTATTCATTAAAAACCCTGTACAATAAGAAAGAAAGAAAGACTTAGGGCTAGAACCTCCACTTTTTTTGCATGCTTAACGCCCACTTAACGGCCATTTTACCGCTGAAATGACGTATAACGCCCATATATCGCCCATTTTGGCATAAGTCTCCATTTAAGAGACTTACTGCCGAGCATTATTTTCCTAATGGGCTTAATGCTGAGAAAAAATATTGCTGCCCGCCCACTTTTTGGGGACGGAATGAACAGAATGGGCGATTTCAACATCCATATTATCGTCCAGCATTATTTTCCTCACGGACTTAATGCCGAGATTCAATAATAACACCCGGTGACTTTTTTTTCGTAAAGAGCATATTTACCCAAACTAGCGGCCATGGAGATCGCCCACTGTCAATTTCACCACCTCGCACACATCACCCAGAATATCGCCCGTTCAAAAAAGCGCCCACAAAAAGTGGAACTAACCGGAATGGACGCCAGCGGTGTGGCTGGCATTTGTTAAATCCCACTCTTACATGAGGAGCTGATATCGGAACAATTTGCCTGAAAGAGCACTGATGTGAGTGACAGCGTGACACACTGCTATGTGCAGCTCAGACATCAATGGTGCCCATCACGTTGGTGCCAGTTAAAGTTAATGTTGATTGATGTAAAGTTGTATTTAACCCTTTCACGGTAAGGAATCACCAGCTATCTGAGACAATGCGCAACAAGATTATGTTCGATAATAAAAGTTTAATACCAACATTGGCCTGAAATCATAAGTATCACAGCCAATAATGCCCAACCCCTGCCCACATCCCACTTATTCCACCATTGACATAAATCACATGTTCAACATATCCAGTAACACAGAATACAAAGGCAAAGCAGGAGCGTGGTCCCCAGCCCCCATACATTGCAACAAATTGCATACACCTAGATGGAGATATAACACAGCCATCACCTGCACAAATGCACCTCACTTTCCTTCCCCCCTCCCCTTCTTCTCCCCATCTATATCCCTTCCCCTCCTCACTCCATGGTGCCTGGCCGAGGAGCTCCTCAGGCGATGCCCCATTGGCGGGGATGAAGGCAGATGCATTGGTTGGACAGGAATAGGAGTGGGGGTGCACCGAGGGGGCAACATTCTCTGATGCAGAAACAGGATTTTGGTCCTTGCTCTCAGCTGACATTCGCAGTGGTGGTGTGGAACCTAGGGGTGCAGTGTAGCACTCTGGGACCACTGGGAGGACTGTGGCAGCAGTGTTCCTGGCTATCGCATCCAGGGACTCCGCCACGCGTGTGGAATGTACTTGGTCATGGTGGCCAGGTGTCGGGACATGCGCCCCAAAGCTTCGACGAGCTGGTCACCAATGTCTACAGTCCTCCTGGACATCTGAACCATCTCTCCGCTGTCATGTCGTGCTCGTGGAACAGACCTGCCGCGTCCACCAGGCCTTCACGGGGTCGGCGCCATCCTGGGGACAAATGGGGTGCCCTGTGGAGAGGTGCTTGGAGGCGGGAATGACCGAAGGACCAATAGATGGCCTTGGGGTGGAATGGGTTCTGCAGCATGGTGATGCAGGTTCTTCGAAGTCTGCGCTCTCATCCGTCAAGAACAGACCCAGCGGATTGACGAGCGACAATCGGAGCTCCTCAGCACCAGATGTAGGAGGATCGTCCGCCGACTCCTGTAGGGGGTGGTGGGTTTGTCAGCCTTTTCTGACCTTGACAGTTCGAATCATCCCACTCCCTGGTTCTAGGGCTTGGAATTATTTAGGGGATGTGATCGATGTAGATAGACAACTGTTTGGTGCAAGAACAAATATTTTATTTAGAAAGTAGCACACCACACTAATTAACTTAATAGCATATAACAAAATGTACAAAAAAAGGGGGAGAATGTATACGCAACGGGTATAGAGGTTATGCAGTGAAAAAAATGTCCCACCACTACACTAACTAAGTTAGGCTCTGAAGTTGCAGGGACTATGCTCACCAAAGGATTTCTCCACAGTTTAGACCAGTTGCACACTGCTTTCTCTCTCCTCAATCTTGTGGATTCTTTGGCTGGTTGCGGTGTCTTCGGTATTAGCACTGGTCGACGTTTTGATGGTAAATAATTTTTTTCCTTGAGTCAGCGCTGCATGATTGTTGGTTTTTCAGTGACTCCGAGGCTTCTTGTTAGGTTCTTCTTGTTGCGTTGCTGTAACTTCGTGTGGCAAGTTGGATGTTTCAAAGCCAGAGACAAAGAGCCCAGAGTCCAAGTGCTTTTCCAGAGTGTTCTCTGGTATGTTTCTTCAGAAGTGTTTCCTCAGCCCAAAGGTTACCTCTCAAGCTATCAGCAAGGCCAAGTTATACCTGAGAGGCTGCTTAAACTTTCGCGCCAAAACTCGGGCGCACAATTGATTTTTGATGACTGCTTTTGTGCGATTTTGGCAGGCTGATCAACTGTAATGTGATCCCTTGTGAGAATTTTGGTGGGCTGATTGAGCATTAGCAAGATACAAGATTCCCAAAGGTGTTGATGGGGTTTTTGAATGGTGCTGGTAGAATGTAATCAGATCTTGATACTGTCCATTGTGTGTTTTGCTGATGCCAGGGTTTTTCTGTATAGCCGTTTTAAGAACTATTAAAATATGTATATATCTGGGTCCCTGGTAAGTGGGCTTTTGTTAAACTGCTAATGTCTCCCTGGGGCCTGCCTCCTAGGTGGGTTAGCAGCCCTAAACAGACCCAGCATACAATTTAAAATGTCCAAACTCAATCTAAAAGGCCCTAGTTTAGTCCAAAGGTGCCTAATAGTGAGAGATTTCTGTCCACATTTCTCCTCCAAAAGTCCAACACAGTTCCCTTTTAAATTCCAGACACATGTCCATTGAGTAGGGTGTCCCAGAATTTTGTGAATCCTACAGTCCCGCCTTTGACACTATTCCCTTGTAGTGTCACCGTTGGTGAACAAAATTCCTAACATCCCAGAGCCAAACCTTCCCTCAATTACCGAGTTGAAAAAAAAACCTCGAAACATTACATTTCCCTCACTAATACAATAGATCAAGTATGCCTTTCATGTTACAAGTTCCATTGGCAGAGGGGATCCAACCGCACCCCACCCCCCCCACCCACCTCCCACCTCCACTCTTACATGTCATACTTCAATACATTTCAAACTTTCAGAGTAGACTCAAACATTACAAAATTTTAAAGTACACTCTCCTAGGCGATTCTTACAGCCGGGAGGTCAGTTACACATTAACCAAACATTCATGTTACACACCACTTCTATACAAAATAAAATACTGCACTTTATACAGAAAAAACAAAATAATACATAAACGCCCAATATTTCCCTTTTAACCCAAACCCCTGCGCTTGTACAGTAGGTGGTCTGGGACTTTAAATTTAAATAGAAATCCCTGTGATTATCTCTGTTTCATGTTTTACTCCTTCCCTCCACACACACACGTCTCGCAGCCTATTCAGGGCTCATTGAATACCCTCTGGTGTGGGGATCGGCGGTCTTTTTCCCTTTTCCTGCAACTAGTAAACAATAAATAGACTACAATGACAAGCTGACACAAAACAAGAGTATGAGAGGCAATCCAAATCAATGGAGGGACTTCTATGTTCTCCATCAAATCCCACCAGGATGGAACTTTTATCTCTGTGATTTCCCTCCCAACTTGCACTGTTTTCTGTTTAAGCGTGTAGAAATGTTTCTGGGACACTTCCACTGCCTTGAGCAGAGCGGTGAGATGTTCGGGCAGAGGGGGGATTGTACACCCGAAATGTGCAACGTAATTTTGCCGGTTTGTTACATTGCTCCTGACAGTGAGGTGAATGGTAGAGGGTTCAGGAATGAGTAATATTCATTTAAAACAGGGTTTAAAACAGAAACTGCTTTCTCTCACCAGGCACCAGATGTAAAGTCCTTACTCTACAGTATGAAACCACACGAGGCACATTCTGGGGACAAGGTCACTCTGTGACCGTAACTCTTTATTCACAGGACTCCAAAGACGATGACCCTGCGTGGGACCTCCCTCTTTACCTGTGTGATCAGGTAAGGAGTGTCTCCCACAAGTTCACCCCTTGTGGTCAAGGTGTGCATCTAGGTTGAGTGTATACAGTAATACAGTGGTGTTACATTGTGGTTAAATACATGGCATCTCCTCCCCCCTCAAAGTCTTATTGGGATCATAGGTTTAGTCTTTCAGGTGGTCTACGTTCCCTCGTGGAGTGCCACAGTTGGGGCTCTGGTTGTTGGACACTGACGTGAGTGTCTGTCACCTGTGGTGATTCCGGCCTGTCCGGGCTGACCGCAAGGACTGTGCATTCTTCTGATTGCTCTTGTTGCTCGTTCACTGGCGGTGTTGTAAGCTCCATCTCATGGTCTTCTTCAGGTTCCTCCGTGTCGATGCTGAACATTTTTTTTCCTTGGTCCAGATGCTTACGGCATATCTGACCATTGTTGAGTTTTACCACGATGACCCTATTCCCCTCTTTGTCAATTACAGTGCCCTCAAGCCATTTGGGCCCCATGGCGTGATTGAGGACGAATACAGGATCTTTATTTCTATACATCTCCCCCTCGCATTACGGTCATGGTACTCATTTTGTGACTTGCACTTGCCCTCAACTATGTCGGTCAGGACTGGGTGAGTGAGGAACAACCGAGTTTTGAGTGTCCGTTTCATTAGTAGCTCTGCGGGCGGGACCCCCGTGAGCGAGTGTGGTCAGAAACTATAGGTCAGCAAGAGACGTGATAGGCGACATTGTAGGGAGGGTCCTTGAATCCTGAGCATACCTTGCTTAATGATTTGGACCGCAAGTTCCGCCTGGCCATTGGAGGCCAGCTTGAATGATGCAGTCCTGACGTGGTTGATGCCATTGCCTGACATAAACTCTCGGAATTCGTAGCTTGTGAAACATGGACCATTATCACTAACCAGGATGTCCGGCAAGCCATGGTTTGCAAAGATCGCACGTAGGCTTTCCACGGTGGTGGATGACGTGCATGAATTCAGAATGATGCACTCGATCCATTTCGAGTACGCATCTATCACAATAAGGAACATCATACCCATGAACGGGCCCGTGTAGTCAACATGAATGCGTGACCATGGCCTGGTGGGCCAGGGCCACGGGCTGAGCGGGGCCTCCCTGGGGGCATTACCCAGCTGCGCACACGTTGTGCACCTGCAAACACAGTGTTCCAGGTCTGAATCAATTCCAGGCCCCAAACATGTGACCGGGCAATGGCCTTCATCAGCACAATGCCTGGGTGCTCGCTGTGGAGCTCCCTGATGAATGCCTCCCTGCCGTTCTGGGGCATAACTACCTAGCTGCCCCATAGTAGGCAGTTGGCTTGGATGGAGAGCTCATCCATCCGTCTGTGGAACAGTCTGACCTCCTCAGGGCATGCTCCGTGTGCGGGTGCCCAATCCCCAGTCAGGACACATTTCTTAATCAGGGATAGGAGGGGATCTCTGTTTGTCCAGATTTTGATCTGGCGGGCTGTGATGGGGGAGCCTGCGCTGTCAAAGGCATCGACAGCCATGACCATCTCGGCGCTTTGCTCCACTGCCCCCTCAGTGGTGGCCAGTGGAAGCCTGCTGAGCGCGTCAGCGCAATTTTCAGTGCCGGGCCGGTGCCGGATGGAGTAGTCATAAGCAGCCAGCGTGAGAGCCCATCGCTGTATGCGAGCTGTCTGACAACAGGGATGTTAATGGCTTGTGGTCCGTCTCTAATTCAAACTTCCTACCAAAGAGGTACTGATGCATTATTTTACACCATAAACATATGCAAGCGCTTCCTTCTCGACCATCCCATTTCTCGACCATCCCATATTCCCGTTCTGCTTGAGAGAGCGACCTGGAGGCATAAGTCACAGGTAGTAGTTGACCCTCATCATTGCCCTGCTGCAACACGCACCCAACCCCATAGAACGATGCATCAAATGTCAGAACCAATTTTTTACAGGGGTCGTACAGGGTCAACAACTTGTTTGAACAAAGTAGGTTTCATGCCCGATCAAAAGCCCGTTCCTGACAGTCCCCCCGAAACCAATCGCAACCGTTACGCAGGAGCATTTGTAGTGACTCCAACAACGTGCTCAAGTTCGGCAGAAAGTTCCCGAAATAGTTCAGCAGTCCCAGGAATGAACGCAACTCCGATGTGTTGCAGGGCCTGGGTGCTCGTCGAATCGCCTCTGTTTTGGATTCGGTGGGCCGAATCCCATCTACAGCAACCCTCCTGCCCAGAAACTCAACCTCAGGAGCTAAGAACACACATTTAGACTTCTTGAGTCGCAGGCCTACCCGGTCCAGTCAGCGTAGCACCTCCTCCAGATTGTGGAGGTGTTCCTCGGTGTCTCAACCCGTGATGAGGATGTCGTCCTGGAATACGATCGTTCCAGGAATGGATTTAAGCAGGCTTTCCATGTTTCGTTGAAAAATCGCGGCCGCTGATCGAATGCCAAACGGGCACCTGTTATCAACGAACAGTCCCTTGTGCGTGGTGATGGTGGTCAGTAGTTTAGATTCGTCGGCCAGTTCCTGGGTCATATAGGCTTAAGTGAGGTCCAACTTGGTGAACAGCTTGCCACCTGTCAGCATGGTGAAGAGGTCCTCCGCTCTTGGGAGCGGGTATTGGTCTTGTAGGGACACCCGATTGATGGTGGCCTTGTAGTCGCCACAGATCCTGACAGAGCCATCCGCTTTTAGGACGGGAACGATGGGGCTCGCCCAGCCGCTGAATTCAACAGGCGAGATGATGCCCTCTCTCAACAGCCGGTCTAATTCGCTCTCGATCTTTTCCCGCATCACATACGGCACCGCTCTGGCTTTGTGGTGCACTAGCCTGGCGTCCGGGGTGATGTGTATCACTACTTTAGTGCCTTTGAAAGTCCCGACGCCAGGTTGGAATAGTAAATCCAATTGTTGTAGGACTTGTGAGCACGAACTTCATTCCACAGATGACATTGCGTGAACATCACCCCATTTCCAGTTCATCTCGGCTAACTACCTCCTCCCCAACAGTGTAGGACCATTGCCCGGGACAATCCAGAGCGGCAGCCGCTTCACTTACCCATTGTGTGTGACAGCCAACATTGCACTGCCTAGCACCGGAATGATTTCTTTAATGTAAGTCCGTAATTGTGTCTCAATACGTGCTAATGTGGGTCTACTGGCTTTAAGTGGCCATAGCTTCTCAAATTGCTGATCGCCCATGAGTGACTGGCTGGCCCAAGTGTCCAGCTCCATGCGTACTGGGATACCGTTCAATAAAACCCTCATCATCATTGGTGGCGTTTTGGTGTATGAACTGTGAATATTCGCCACATGGACCGACTGAACCTCGGCATCCATCGATTTGCCCCAAAAGTCATCCTGCCTCAAAGAACCCTCTTCTGGTCCATCCGCCTCATATATTAGTCTGGTTGCAGACTTCCTGCACATTCGAGCTAAGTGGCCACTGAGATTGCCGTTCCTGCGGACAAACTGTTGAAACCTGCAAGATCTAGCTGAGTATTTTCTCACACACCTCCAGCATGAGTTAAAGTTTCCATTGTTGGGAACAAAGGGACATTGGCCAGGCATTCCATGCTGACTGTCCCTTTGACTTCTCTTAAGTACCCTATTCATGGGTGTCAATGGCCCCATCCCGGGCCGTATTGACCACTGTGATGGCGTGAATGTCTGTTCAGCCTGCCATTGTCTCTGTTGAAGTCCTACTTTGGGGTCTATTGCTGCCTGGGGAGTGTCGGACTGCCCCTGCCTGCCTGCAGGGCCCTGAGTCGCATTGATGATGTTGACTCGCTGATCCATCGCCGCGTTAGAGGCAGAATTGCGCGTGTATATTATTTTCGTCTCTTCTTCCACCGCCATGAAAGTTTGAGCCATCAATGCCGCCGCTTCCAAGGTCAAATCTTTGGTCTCAATTAATTTGCAGAAAATTCCCGCATGACCGATGCCCTCGATAAAGAAGTCCCTTAACATCTGCCCCCTGCAGGCGTCTGTGAACTTAGAGGCTGGCCAAATGCAGGAGGTCCACTACGAAGTCCGGTATGCTCTGTCCTTCACAATGTCGGTGGGTGTAGAATCTGTGTCGGGCCATATGTATGCTACTCACCCGTTTGAGGTGCTCCCCGATTAATTTGCTAAGTTCTTCAAAGGTTTTGTCCGCCGGCTTTTCGGGTGCTAGTAATTCCTTTATGAGCGCGTAAGTCTTTGGTCCGCAGCTGGTCAAAAGATGAGCCCTTCGCTTGTCGGCCGCTGCATCCCCCAGCCATTCTTTCGCAACGAAGCTTTGCTGAAGCCTCTCGACAAAATTGTCCCAGTCTTCCCCAACACAGTACCGTTCCTCTGTGCTACCGGTGGCCATTCTCGTGGGTCGTGAATTCCCGTTTCGCATCGCCAATGTAAAATCCTTACTCTACAGTAGAAACCACATGAGGCACATTCTGGGGACAAGGTCACTCTGTGACCTTAACTCTTTATTCACAGGACTCCAAAGATGATGACCCTGTGTGGGACCTCCCTCTTTATACCTGTGTGATCAGGTAAGGAGTGTCTCCCACAAGTTCATCCCTTGTGGTCAAGGTGTGCATCTAGGTTGAGTGTATACAGTAATACAGTGGTGTTACGTTGTGGTTACATACATGACACCAGATGTAGGGTACATGTTGATAGTGGGGCGCACTGGTGGTGACACATTATGTCCCAACCCCTATGTATACCACTTGTGGAGGAACGAGGTCTTGGCCATCATCTCCATAGTGCAGTTGATAGGCCATGCGCCAGCAGCTTTAAACTCACATTGTGATCTTGCATAGGCATTCAAGTGCTGGGGGCACAGTATTACATGTGCACCCTGGCTCTGGCACCCGGAGAGGTCAGTACCTGTCATTGCGTGCTCCCACTTTACGACATAAGGTGGGACAGCTGTGAAACGAATGTGTGCTCCTCCCTGAATGACCCCTACATTCTCCACTCTGTAAACGGGTGCTGGTCAGGATGTCTCACTCATGACTGGCATCCTGACCACTACCCCCATAAGTGTATGGTTGGACCGTCCGCAGTCTATTGGTACAGGGTAGGCTTCAGAGGCTAGACGGAGCTGATACGGACTAAGTGAATGACTATACGGGTGGAGTGCTGCGAGGTGCTTGTTACTGATCCAGGATGGGACTTGACCTTGGCTCAAGTCCTCTAGGTTGCTGCGGCCCTCGTCCAGCAACCATGCCCCGTACAGCATGCACACCTCATTCTGTGCTGCCTGATCCGAAGCATTCCGATCCTCCCGTATCAGTGCTTTCACAGTCTTTGCATGTCTTTCCAGCTCTTCAATAATATCTTTTAAATGGACCATCATAGCTTGGTCCTCGTGTAGCTCTGAGCCTACCACTGTATTCTCATCCCCCAATATTTTGCGTAACTGATCCTTATGTTAAGTCCATTAATTTGAATCTGGAGTTCCACATCGTCTATGCTGTTAATGACTGAGGACCCAGTGTTATAAGCCGTAAAAATGTCGTTCCACGTCCCCCTTCTCTGCCTCCATGTACCACTATTTTGCTCTGTGGAGAAACTGTACAAATGTTCTTTATCCACCTCTCCAAAGTCTAACTCGTAGAAATGTCGAAACATATCCCGAAGTAGAGCTTGATACAATCGCTCTGTCTCCTTGGGGCACCATGCCGGTAAGTGGACTTCTGTCAGATTTATTATTACTGATGCCACTGCATAGTGTACCCCTGGTATAGGATTTTTCCTGTAGGTATTAAAACTAGCCCATTCCCTGGTCCCTTGGTAGTTGTGGGACACCTCTCTAGTATGGTCTTAGCTGGAGGGGTGGTCGGTGGGGGCCCTCTAGGGTGTGTGACTAATTCCGTGGCATTTATTGGGGTCGGGGGACATGGGATCACACAGGCATATAGGCTTTGGTCCCACACCATCCCCTTCCCTGAATCCTGCCACTGTCTAATGAACACTATAGAGATGCCTGCTGGACAGACCTTCTCTGATCCCCACATATATTCCTTGTTCTGACTCCCACCATTTATCCCAACATACTCTCACTCCATCTGGGGCACTTGTAATGGTCCAGTAAATATCATTGTTAAGTCGTTCCCATCCAACTTCCTGGGCCCCCACGTCCTTGCTCAGCTTTCTGAGCCACCAGCACCTACCCAAGGAATCTATCCTCTACAACTCAAACATACTCTCTTTCCTTCTGTCACCCTAATCCGGGAAGCAACAATCTGTACCCTTAAGCATGGGAGGGACACCTCCCCGTAAGTAAACCCGGCCTGGCTGGGGTATTTGGTCGAATTGGACTCCAGCCATCCTGGCCACCTTCGCTCATAGTAATAGATGGCGACCTCACTCGCGCCTCGAGTAACATCCCCGGTAGTAACGATGGCCGCTCTTCCACCCGAGCACCAAAAGATCCAGGACTCCTCGACATCATCTCACTTGCTGGTGCTTGCCCCCAGTAGGGCGAGTAGGAACGGGATTCCTTCCATCATTTCTGGCTTTCCTGGAGGGGTCATACAACAGTCAGCCTTGCCTTTGAGAAAATGTTCTCTGGCTTGGTGATAAGGTAATCTTATTCAAATTTAAACTTGAAAGCTTAAAATCCAAAACCAAACCGCTAACTTAAAACTCAAAACCCCTTTTAAATTAGATACTAACTTAAACCAAAGCTATATACAGTGCCACCCGTCTCCGGGTGGCCCGGTTACATCCTGGATGTCCTGTGCCTTCTGATGTATCTGGACAGCATTTGTACCGGGGACCATGGCGTCCTAGGCCGTGAGACTCGGTTACTCCTTCTCACGGGATCGGTACTCGGGGGGGTTTTTCCGAGTCCCATACAATAGGTGGGATGGCCTTTCCCTCTATGCAGTGAACAGCGCCTAACCCTAAAGCTAGTGGGACTACTATCTCCCCTGTTGGTTCCCCATAGTCGGAACCTATGTCTGGTGGGGCTGCTACTTCCCCCATAGGCTTCCCATAATCGGGTTCAGTGCCTGGTGGGGCTGTTACCTCTGTTGTGGGCTCATTCCTTTCAGAGACTACAACCGGTGGCGCTGCTGCCTCCACTGCCGGTTCCCTACAGCCAGGCACTGCAGGCCTGGGACCTTTTGCCCGTAAGCAATCTCCCGCCTTCCACAGTCTTTGCTTCCTGGAGTCCCTCTCGGGATGGAGCAGTCTGTATCATAGCATAGGGGACTATGGGAACCTGGGCTGCGGGGTGCGGAAGGCCCTTCTAAGGCCTTCGAGTACCTGGAACTTGTACGAGTCCCAAACTATAGATGGGAAAGCCCCTCCAGTAATGCAGCTCACGACCCCTACTTGTACGGCCTGTGAGTCTGCCCCCACTACCCCTGCGGTTCCCCCACAGTTGGAGGCTACTGACTGGGGCCCTTGTCCTGAGGACGGCTCACTCTTTCCAGCTGCCCTTTGTGCTTAGCTGACCCTGGGTTGTACAGCTTGCACTGGTTGATGTGGAACCATTTCTTGCGGCGGGGCAATTTGACAGCGTACACCATGGGGCTTGCTTTATCCACAATATTGTATGGCCCCATGTACAGTGCTTCAAAAACCCCTACCTGACGTTCCTTACCATCACCTGATCCCCTACCGCCCATTCATGGTGTCTACGGGATTCCAACAGCAATCAGTTACTCCTGTGCTGCCTCCCCATGTTACCAGCAGCCTGCCAGTGAATCTGTTTGAGGTGCTCAAACAGATTCTTAGTGAAGCTGTCCTGGCTCACTTCCCTGAGTTGGCCCTCAGTAAGCACCGGGGCTAGCACATGGGTGGGGGTTCGCATGATCCGGCCAGTCATAAGCTCGTGCGGGGAATACCCCGTGCTTTTCGATGGGCTGGCCCAGACCCCCATTAGGACCAACAGCAAGACCTCCACCCATGCCTTGGGTGAGTCTCCCGTCTCCTTTCGCAGCCTCTCCTTTATAGTCCGATTCAGTCGCTCCACAGGGCCCGATGACATGCCATTTCCCCTCGATGCCGAGCACCTTAAGGGTGGCCTGCATCACCTTCCCGGTAAAATGACTTCCCTGGTCGGACTCCACATACTGTGGAAGTCCCCACCGGGAGAATACTTCCCTAACTAAAATTCTAGCTGTCCCTAGTGCGGTCGCTGTGCGGCACGGGAAGGCTTCCACCCATTTGGAGAAAACATCTACCAAAACCAGCAGTATTTGTATCCTCCCTGGTCTCGATGTAGTCGATCTGAATCGATTGCCATGGTCCCTCCACCCTTCTGATATGCCCCATGGACACCTTCCTTTTCTGGAGGTCAGGGTTGTTGACTGCACACACCAAACACTCCGAGCAAAACTGCCGGACATCCTCACTGAGTACCGGCCACCGCCCTGCCTGTTCCACCCGTTGCCACGTGGTCTCAGGTCCGGGGTGTCCGTCTCCTGGGCCCTCGAGGGCCAGTTGGAGGAATTCCCTTTGGTGCTGCTGCGGAACAATCCACTGATCCCCATGGAACAACATGCCTTCCTTTACAGGCACTTTAGCTGCACCGTACGGACCCTCTACTTTCTCCCCCTTGGCTAGCAAACTCAAGATACATCTCAGGACGGAGTCCTGCACCTGAACCATTTTAAGGTGCAGGGCCAATGCTACCCCTGCACTCCCTTGTGTCCTGTCTCTGCCCCTAATTGCTGCCATGGGTCCCAGAAACTGCCCGTACAGCACCCTCTTTAGCTAGGGTATCTGCCCGCTGGTTACCCTCCCCACGAGGTTCGGCCTTTTGAGTGGGCTGTTACCTTATGTATATACACCTGCCCTTCACTGCCTATAGCCCGCATGATTCTCTCCAGCAACGGTTTAGTTGCTAGGGGTTTCCCGTCCGCAGATGTATACCCGCGACAGGACCAGATGGCCAGGTATTCTGTACACGAATTGCAGGTAAACATGTTACCTGAACAAATCGTGTACAGGGTAGGGAACGCCTTGGGGTGGGTCACAATGTACTCCACCGCCGACAGTTCGGCATGCTGGGCGCTTATGGTGCTCGGGAGCTTAATCGGCAGGGCAATGCCTGCCTGTGGGTCATAGATCCCGCAGCCTGTGAGTCGCTCGCCTGCCGACACTGTGCTGGAGCCATCAACATAGATTTCGCGGCCTGTGAGATGTATCCTGGCCCGAAATCCTATATCGACGTCCCATACCCCTTCTATGGAACGCCTATGGGCCATCCCTGAGTACATCATGTTGGCCGCTAGTCTCGGCTCGCAAAGACCTTTCACCTTTAAGTCCATTTGAGAGAGAAGTAGGGTCCAGCGAGCAATGCAGGCACTGCTCACTGTCCCGTCTTTAATTCTCCCATCTAGGCGCATTTGGGTGGGCGTGTGATGGGTGAGGAGCGTAATTGGAGACCCCCCTGTAAAGATAAGGGATCTTTTTACTGCCCAATGAGTGGCAAGGAGGTGTCTCTCACAGTTGGAGTATGCCTTCTCCACATCTGTGAGGACCCTGGAGCAGTAGACCACCGGTCTGAGCTGGCCACGTCGCTCCTGAAGTAGCACCTCGCTCAGGCTATCCCCACTGGCCACTACCTCCAGGAAAAACTCCTCATCCCCATCAATAGCCCCTAAAGCTGGCACGGTTTGCAGGTTTTTTTTTAATTGAGTGAACGCCTCCTCGTAGCTTTTATCCCAGTCCCACTCCACTCTTTTTTGAAGGAGTCAGAGTAGGGGAGCTCCTGAAAGATCTTACTCCAGTCACAGAATGAGGGGCTGGCAATTCCTGCACTGCTTCTCTCCTGGCCTTATCTATAGCCCTCTCGCCTGCGCGCACAGACAGTCCCAGGAATTTTACTTCTGGCTGGCCGATCTGCGCCTTCTTTGGGTTGACTTTAAAACTCTCTTCCTTTAGCAGTCCCAGCAGTTCAGCCAGCAGTGGGCCATGCTCCTCACCCTTGTCAGTGAATAGGAGCAGGTCATCCACATACTGTACCAACTGCTGGGGCTTGCTGAAGTGTTTTAGACAATTGGCCATGCATTGGTGGAATATACTGGGGCTGTTATGAAACCCCTGGGGTAGGCAGTTCCACGTGCATTGCTGGCCCTCGGTAAAAGCAAATTTGTTCTGGTCCCCTCTCTTTAATGGAATGGACCAAAAACCGTTTGAGATATCCAGCACCGTGAAGGTGCACGCGGATGCCGGTATGCTTCCAATTAGATCAGCGACTGCAGCAACCGTGGGCGCGCAGGCTAGGATATTGCGGTTGAGGACCCGTTAGTCCACAGTGGCTCTCCACGAATTGTCCGGTTTCCTAACCAGCCAAAGTGGTGAGTTCACGTGGGTGGCTATCGGCCTCAACACTCCCTGTGTGACTAGGGAACCCAGGGCAATCTCCAGGTCTGCCTCCGTCTCCCTAGGGAAATTATACTGTGTTTGGGGCCTGGCCGTGGGATCCCCATCTACGCTAATCTCGACCCCTGTTACCCTTCCACAATCATGCTTGTGGGTGGTGAATGCACTGAGATTTGCCCACACAAACGGCTGATACTCTCTGGGGGTACTGCTTATCAGTAACTCGAGGTCATAGCCTTCTTTTGGCTTTACCGTGCATTGGGTCCCTTTGCCTTGTAACCCCGGGATCACTGCAACTTTTTTCTCTTCCCCCGTGCACACCGCTCCCCATAGACAATGATTTCTAAGATCCACTAGGACCTTGTGGCCAATAATGAAATCTGTGCCTCGGATCCCTTTTCCCTCTTTCTCCCACTTCCTTAGGACACACGTCCACTTGGTGTGGAGTGTTCCTAAGTCAATTGATAGTGGGATGGAGAACGAGCCAGCCTGCTTGTTACCTGTGAACCCTACCAAGGAATACAGGACTCTGTTCAACAGAGGTGAGGTGGTTGGGTTATCTGCATAGACGATGGTGCTGGAAGCACCAGTGTCTAGCAGATAGGTCCCTTTAACCTCTCCACCTCCATCTTCACGCAGGGCCGTTTCCGCTCATCATATTGTAAAGGGCACAGGTATTCAGGCTGCGCTGGCTCTCGTCATGGATCAGGGTTAGGTGGGGCAGATGGGATTGCGTCGGTGGCTACAGCTACCTTCCCTGAGCCCATTATCATAGTTCGGAGCGTGGCCACAATCTCATCGAAACTGCCAGAGGGATTGTGTGCCACAGGTCCGGATTTTTGGGCCGGGGCTGTTAAACCTTTTGTGGCAGGGGAATCCTTTAAGGGTGGGGATTCCTTTCCTGCCCTATCTTTCCAAGGATTTCGGCAATTCTTTCACCATTGTCCACTTTTTCCGCACGCATAGCGGAAAAAGTGGACACTGGCGCAACGATTTGAGTCGGAAGGGCTCCCCCCTTCCTGGTGCCATCCTCTCCTGGAATTACTGGGCCGGATCTCGTAGACCTTTCCTTTTTGTGGGGCCTCTCTCAAGTGATGAAGGTGGGTGGAGCTTCACCTTTTATACCTGAAGGTCCAGGTGAGGTGTCTCCCACCTAGTGGTTATTGTTCTCACAGTGTACAACTTAGGTCAGATTATACATGGGTTACAATGCTGGTTGAATATATGACATCACCTCCCCCGC
Source organism: Pristiophorus japonicus (assembly GCF_044704955.1). NCBI lineage: Eukaryota > Metazoa > Chordata > Chondrichthyes > Pristiophoridae > Pristiophorus > Pristiophorus japonicus. The sequence goes on from NC_091980.1 coordinate 82,535,844, forward strand.
AAAGTCTTATTGGAATCACAGGTTAAATCTCTCTGGTGGTTTACGCTCTCTTGTAGAGCGCCTGAGTTGGGGCTCCGGTTGTTGGGCGCTGGCCTGAGTGTCTGCTGTTTGCGGTGCCTCAGGCCTGTCTGGACTGCCCACAGTGACTGGGCTCTCCTCCCTTTGGTTCCGTTGTTCGGTCACCTCTGGTGGAGTGAACTCTACATCGTGTTCTTCCTCTGCTTCTTCTATGGGGTTGCTGAACTTCCTTTTTGTTTGATCCACGTGTTTGTGGCAGATTTGTCCATTGGTAAGTTTAACTACCAGAATCCTAATTCCCTCTTTGGCAATCACAGTGCCTGCGAGCCATTTGGGCCCTGCAGCGTAGTTGAGGACAAAAACAGGATAATTTACATCAATACATCACGCCCTCGCATTCCTGTCACGGGAGTCATATTGTGGTTGGCGCCTGCTCTCGACAATTTCTTTCATGGTGGGGTGTATAAGGGATAGCCGGGTTTTGAGCGTCCTTTTCATTAGCAGCTCTGCGGGTGGAACCCCTATGAGCGAGTGTGGTCGGGATCTATAGGCCAACAGGAGGCGTGATAAGCGGGTTTGTAGGGAACCCCCTTGGACTCTGAGCATCCCCTGTTTGATTCTCTGCACTGCTCGTTCTGCCTGGCCATTTGAGGCCGGCTTAAATGGTGCAGTTCTGACATGGTTAATTCCATTGCCTGCCATGAAGTCCTGGAATTCAGTGCTTGTGAAGCACGGGCCACTGTCGCTGATCAAGACGTCCGGTAGACCGCGGACGGCGAACATTGACCGTAGACATTCTACCGTGGCAGAGGCTGTGCTTGAATTTAAAATGACACACTCGATCCATTTGGAGTAGACGTCTACTACAACCAAAAACATTTTTCCCATGAAAGGACCTGCGCAGTCCACATGGATTCATGACCAAGGCTTGGCGGGCCATGGCCAGGGGCTAAGGGGGGCTTCCCTGGGCGCATTGCCCAGCTGGGCACACGTGTTGCACCTGCGAACACAAAGTTCCAGATCTGCGTCTATCCCTGGCCACCGTGTGACCTGGCCATTGCCTTCATCATGACAATGCCCGGGTGCTCATTGTGGAGTTCTCTGATGAACACCTCTCTGCCCATCTGGGGCATGACTACATGGTTTCCCCACAGTAGGCAATCGGCTTGAATCGAGAGTTCATCCCTGCGCCTGTGAAATGGTTTAAATTCCTCAGGGCATGCCCTGTACGTGGCTGCCCAGTCCCCATTCAGGACACATTTCTTGACTAGAGACAATAGCGGGTCTCTATTTGTCCAGACTTTAATCTGACGGGCTGTCACGGGTAAGCCTTCGCTTCCGAAAGCTTCAACAGCCATGACCATCTCAGCACCATGCTCGGTAGCCCCCTCAGTGGTGGCTAGTGAGAGCCTGCTGAGTGCATCGGCGCAGTTTTCGGTGCCCGGTCTGTGCCGAATTGTGTAGTCATAGGCAGCTAACGTGAGTGCCCACCTCTGTATGCGGGCCGATGCGTTTGCATTGTTGTCAGCCAAAAGGGACGTTGGGGGTTTGTGATCTGTCTCCAGCTCAAATTTCCTGCCAAACAGGTACTGGTGCATTTCCTTTACCGCATATACATATGCGAGCGCCTCCTTTTCTACCATCCCGTAGCCCCTTTCTGCCTGGGACAGACTCCTGGAGGCATAAGCTACCGGCTGTAACTGACCCTTGGCATTGACATGCTGCAACACACACCCGACACCATAGGACGACGCATTGCACGTTAACACAAGTTTCTTACATGGGTCATATAGCGTTAACAGATTGTTGGAACATAACAAATTGCGTGCTCTATTAAAAGCCCTTTGCTGGTTGTCCCCCCAGACCCATTCGCGACCTTTGCGTAGGAGCACGTGTAGCAGCTCTAACAGCATGCTCAATTTGGGAAGAAAGTTACCAAAATAGTTCAGGAGCCCCAGGAACGAATGCAGCTCCATCATGTTAGGGGGTCTGGGTGCTCTCTGGATCGCTTCCGTTTTGGACGCAGTAGGGCTGATCCCGTCTGCTGCTACCCTCATCCCCAGGAATTCTACCTCTGGAGCTAGGAAGATGCATTTTTCCTTTTTCAGTCGCAGCCCTACCCGGTCCAGTCTGCGTAGCACCTCCTCCAGGTTGTGGAGGTGTTCTTCAGTATCTTAACCCGTGGTGAGGATGATGTCCTGAAAAACCACCGTCCCTGGAATCGACTTGAGGAGACTTTCCATATTTCGTTGGAAGATCGCGGCGGCCGAGCGAATCCCGAACGGACATCTGTTGTACTCAAACAACCCCTTGTGTGTCATGATGGTGGTCAGCTTCTTCGACTCACTCGCTAGCTCCTGGGTCATGTAAGCTGAGGTCAGGTCCAATTTTGAAAAAAGTTTGCCACCGGATAGCTCTCGGTAGCGGGTACTCGTCTTGGAGTGACACCCGATTGATGGTGGCCTTGTAATCACCACATATCCTGACCGACCCATCCGCCTTGAGCACCGGCACGATCGGGCTCGCCCAGTCACTGAATTCGACTGGCGAGATGATGCCTTCCCTCAGCAGGTGGTCCAATTCGCCTCCTATCTATTCCCGCATCACATACGGCACCGCTCTGGCCTTGTGGTGTACTGGCCTGGCATCCGGGTTTATGTGAATCACTACCTTGGCCCCCATGAAAGTGCCGATGCCAGGTTGAAATAATGAGTCAAATTTGTCCAGGATTTGTGAGCATGATACTCGCTCCACAGAGGAAATTGCATTGACATCGCCCCATTTCCAGTTCATGACAGCAAGCCAACTCCTCCCCAGTAGTACGGGACCGTCCCCTGGGACAATCCAGAGTGGCAATCTGTTCTCTGAATCTTTGTTGGTCACGACTACCGTGGCGCTGCCTAGCACCAGAATGATCTGCTTTGTGTAAGTTCGTAGCTGTGCGTCAATCACCGATAATTTTGGCCTCCTGGCCTTGGATGCCGACAACTTTTCGAACTGTTTGATATCCATCAGGGACTGGCTGGTCCCCGTGTCTAGCTCGATTGATACTGGGATGCCATTGAGGAGCACTTTCATCATTATCAGTGGCATCCTGGTGTATGAACTGTATACGTGCTCCACATGAACTCGCTGAACTTCAGCTTCCAGCGATTTCCCCCAGCGTTCACTTCTGCAATTTCTGCAGGTATTTTGCTCATCTCTGCAAACTCCGGCTGAGTGTGTGCCTCCACGCCTCCAACATGAGCTGTTGTTTGAAACAAAGGTCCCTTGCCATTCAATCGTCCCTGACTGCCCCTGTGACTGTCCTTGAATGTGCCATTAACAGGTGTTGATGACCCCATTACTGGCCGCATTGTCCCTTGCAATGGCGTGAATTGCCGTTCAGCTTGCCATTGTCTCTGTCGAACTCCCCCTCTGGGTTCGCCTACATGCTGGGGCATGCCCGACTGCCCTTGTCTGCCTGGAGAACTGTGTGCTGCTTTAACAATGTTGAATCTCTGTCCAAACCATTCCTTAACACAGTACCTCTCGTCTGTTCTGCTAGTGGCCATGCTCGCGTGGTTTAAATCCCAGTTTCTCGTTGCAATTGATGCGTCCTTACTATACAGTATAAATGCACACGAGACCCAGTCTGTGACCTGTCCTTTATTCCTTAGCACTCAAGTGATGAAGGTGGGTGGAGTTTCCCCTTTTATACCTGAAGGTCCAGGTTAGGAGTGTCTCCCACCTAGTGGTCATTGTTCTCACAGTGTACAACTTAGGTCAGATTATACATGGGTTACAATACTGGTTGAATACATGACAGGGCCTCAACTGTCCCTCTGCCGTTGTGGTAAGCCGGCACTGACTCCTCAATAGCGGTGGGGTCTCTGGGGTCGTACCACAGCTCGGCTTTAGCCTTTACTCATGGCAGGCAGTTAGCCACTAGGCTGCAAATCCAGCGAGCTGTTGGTTCCCGGTCCAGGTGTTCCCGGTCGAGATCTCCTCCACATGCTCTCTCGTAGATGGGCCACAGCCTGTCTGCGAAAGCCTGTGGAGTTTCGCCTGCCTGTTGCAGGGTTTTCTCGACCCGGGAAAATGGACTTCCATCATTTAGGCCCAGAACCTCTAACACCTTTTCTTGGATCGCAGCGTATGTGCTCTCCCCCTTCTTGGTATCTGCAGAGAGGGCCTGATTTACCTTGCGATCCAAGGAGAAAAGCAGCATTTTAGCCTGTTCGGCCTCATCGCAGCCGTTTATACCGACTGCCTGCTCTATGTCCATAAAATGGACCGAGGGGTCCCCTTGAGGGGTTAACTTTTCTAAATGAGCTACCATTGTCTGGAGCTGCTGGGTTCCATGGGGGATTACAAATTGGCTCTCCAGGGCCCCTTGTCCCTGATGTAGACAGACAACTGTTTGGTGCAAGAACAAATATTTTATTTAGAAAGTAGCACACCACACTAATAAACTTAATAGCATATAACAAAATGTACAGAAAAAGGGGAAAAACATATATGCAACGGATATAGAGGTTATGCAGTGAAAAAAAAAACCACCTCCCACCACTACACTAACTAAGTTAGGCTCTGAAATTGCAGGGACTATGCTCACCAAAGGATTTCTCCACAGTTTAGACCAGTTGCACACTGCTTTCTCTCTCCTCAATCTTGTGGATTCTTTGGCTGGTTGCGGTGTCTTCGGTATTTGCACTGGTCGACGTTTTGATGGTAAGTACGTTTTTTCCTTGAATCAGCGCTGGATGATTGTTGGTTTTTCAGTGACTCCGAGGCTTCTTGTTAGTTTCTTCTTATTGCGTTGCTGTAACCTCGTGTGGCAAGTTGGATGTTTCAAAGCCAGAGACAAAGAGCCCAGAGTCCAAGTACTTTTTCAGAGTGTTCTCGGGTACGTTTCTTCAGAAGTGTTTCCTCAGCCCAAAGGTTACCCCTCAAGCTACCAGCAAGGCCAAGTTATACCTCCGAGGCTGCTTAAACTTTCGCGCCAAAACTCGGGTGCACAATTGATTTTTGATGACTGCTTTTGTGCAATTTTTGCAGGCTGATCAACTGTAATGTGATCCCTTTGTGAGAATTTTGGTGGGCTGATTAAGCATTAGCAAGATACAAGATTCCCAAAGGTGTTGATGGGGGTTTCGAATTGTGCTGTTAGAATGTAATCAGGTCTTGGTACTGTCCATTGTGTGTTTTGCTGATGCCAGGGTTTTTCTGCAGAGCCGTTTTAAGAACTATTAAAATATGTATGTATCTCGGTCCCTGGTAAGTGGGCTTTTGTGAGACTGCTAATGTCTCCCTGGGGCCTGCCTTCCAGGTGGGTTAGCTGCCCTATGCAGACCCAGCATACAATTTAAAATGTCCAAACTCAATCTAACAGGCCCTAATTTAGTCCAAAGGCGCCGAATAGTGAGATATTTCTGTCCACATTTCTCCTCCAAAAGTCTAACATAGTTCCCTTTTAAATTCCAGACACATGTCCATTGAGTAGGCAGTCCCAGAATTTTGTGAATCCTACACTCCTGCCCCACGCCCCCACCTTCTGACCTCTGTGGCCTTGCCTGGGGCCGCACTGCTGGCTGAGCTGCACAAATGAGGTTGTTAGAGGAGAAGGGGGTGCTAGGATGACAAGGTGAGTCCAGCGCTACACACAGAATATGCACGACAAAAGCACCACCGCTCTCAAAATCATCGCAGACATCACATTTCATGACCATCAACACATTGTACATTGCAATGGTTTTCATTCGGCCAGCATTATTTCCATTACACTTTTAGAAATCATCTATCATATATGATTGTTCGGGTATGAGTTGGTGTAGCATCTATTGACTTTACATCATGCAATGGTTTAAGCTTTACTCACGTGGCATCACTTCAGGGTCTGCAGATGTGTCTGTGGCTGTCCGGGGGTGCTTCCCCACGAGTGCGAGCACTCGCTGCTCCATCTCAGTGATGTCACTGGGGACTGATGGCCCCCATCCGTTCACCTCTGCATGGACCTCATCGTCGATAGCTTCTTCTGTAAAAGATGACAGGACGACATGACATGAGATCATTACATGATATCATTCTAGGCATTGTCACAGAGACTGATACATCACATAACCGACAGATGTAATTATGATTATTATTATTCTGTACCTAAAGACGTACACCGTGACTGCAGGCTTTGAGTAAAACATTCCCGGTAAAAGTGCAAGACCTCACATCTGCTGATATTCACTCATGACTGTTACAAATCAAATTATATAAATACATAAGTACATGTAAATCAATGTAATGCTTACTCTTGCGGATCCCACAAGGTTGTTCCATCATTTGCGGCATTGGTTGCCCTCACGTACCTCATTGATCGCCGACAAGACCACCTCTGCTATCTCGGTCCATATCTTCTGGTAGGCCTTTGGGGTGGGCTTCCCACGCCCTCCCTGTGTCAAATCACCTCAGCGTGACTCAACCTTCTGCAGGAGGGAGGTATTTGCCTCGTCCGAGAACCTCCTGGCTCTTTTGCGGCCTCCAATGTGCACCTCTCCCACCTCACTGCTCTCTCCAGCGTCAGTCTCCACAGCGTGCTGTGATGCCTCGTCCTCTCCCTCCATTATAGGGCAAATTTGGTCAAATATGTGGCTGGTAACAGCTACTTTTTGTTTGCCTACTTGCTGTGAAGCTCTAAAGTCTCCCTCCTTCCTCCCAAAGCAGCCACACCACACCCAGCCACGTCTTCTGAGTCCCTCTGAGCTCCCCCTCTCTCTGTCTCTTCTGCTGAGAACTCTGTAGCCTCTTTAGTGATGCCCATTGGGTCACCAGGGAGGGTGTCAGCTGGGCCAGCAGCCTGGCACCCAAGAGGGGGTGCTGGTCTGCATGTTGGTGGCCCAGCCACTCTAACGGCCACCATTGTCGGGCTGATTGAAAAGTCAGCCGACAGGAAAAAGATGGCGGCCGCTGCGCTGCCACCTCCTCTTTAAGGGCTAAATCCCAGTTCACTGCAAACTAATCTTATTCTTTTCACAACTTATGAACAATTTTCCTCATTCAATCTGGAAAATGAAACATAAGAACATAAGAACTAGGAGCAGGAGCAGGCCATATGGCTCCTCGAGCCTGCTCCGCTATTTAATACAATCATGGCTGATCTGATCATGGACTCAGGTCCACTTCCCTGCCCACTCCCCATAACCCCTTAATCCCTTATCAGTTAAGAAACTGTCTATCTTAGACTTAAATTTATTCAATGTCCCAGCTTCCACAGCTCTCTGAGGCAGTGAAGTCCACAGATTTACAACCCTCTGAGAGAAGAAATTCCTCCTCATCTCAGTTTTAAATGACAGTGAACTACTCTTCTGACAGCAATCTATCCAGTGACCAAACAATGGGATAAAATGCTGGTATCTAACTATCCCATTTTTGTTTCATTGCTACAAACTAAGGCCGCAAATTCGCCGACCGAGGTGTGTCTGGTGCGGCTGAGGTCTGGAGCAAGGTCCCGGCCTGCTGCTGGCTGCAGGCCACTCTCTCCAAGTGATTTTACCTTGATGGGGTTTGTTAAGCCTGCCCAGCGAGGTTCCCAGCCAATTGAAGGAATCGGGTCTGATGACGTTATTTGATGATGCGTCATCAGCTGGTTTCCTTAAAGGGGCCATATGCAAATTGATTTTGACAGTTGTGCTGTCAGTGTTCTACAGCATTGAGGTGCTGCAAGCACTGCCAAACACTGCACAAAGGTGCACAGCTGCACCCAGGCTCTCCCATGACTTCCTCCATATGCTTATGGAGGGAGTCACAGCATGCAGGGAGGTTCTCTTCCATTCCAGTAGGCTGAAGAGACTTCCCCAGGAGACCAAGGCAGATGGTTGCACGTTGCACAGGTGGACACAAGCAGGGATATCGTCAGGAGGACCAGGCTGCAGTGGCGCAAACCTTTCAATGATTTCAGTAAATCACGAAACGTTACTGCAAAACCACACTCAACCTCATCCTGCTGTGCCACTCATCTCATCCCCATCACTCTGTCTTCCCTACCCTAATCCTGCACATCCTTATCACACCAACTTACCTTGCACCTCCATCCATCTCTTTCTATCTACATCATCCTAGTCCAATCATACCAACTAACAACACACAAGAATAGGCACTTGGGTCTTTTAGCCAATGTTCATGTAAAGTTTCTGTTAATGATTGTCAAACATTGAAATCTTAATTTTAAACACATTGCCTTCTTGGTCAGATTTGCCTGCACCTTTGGAAGTGGCTTAGTGAGTTATAATGAATGATGAGACATAACGGTACCCATCGCAATGATGATGAGTGTGAAAGGAATGGCTTGGGCTTTGCAAGGATGCTTTATGGTGCTGGTGTGGGGTGGTGCTAACATGGCACATCATGTGGCAGCCAGGGCGAACAGTGTCAACTGAAGTAAATCTGGCCATGGTGAGGCCATCCTTGGCATCCCGGGCAGCAATGTGGTCGAGTGCTGATGCCCTGTGTCCTATGCAGCATCAGGTTTGTGGTGTTGTTGTCGGTGCTGCTGGTGTGCTTGGTAATGATGATACAACTAGTGATGCTGGTGTTGGGGCTGAACATGGTGGGATTCTGAGGCACAAGTTGAGGTTTTTCAAAGGCACGATGCTGCTGCAATAAATGGCAGGTGAGGTTGAGATGACAGAAGTGATCTGTTAATGATGAGAGAGGTTGTTCCAAGGAGGTGCATAGAGAGTTCACTGCAAACATATCCAACCTGCATAAAGTTCAAGTATGTCTTCCAAATCCTGAAGCTTCCAGCTTCTAAGATTGAAAGTGAACAGCAGTGAAATTGTAGACTTCATACCATATTTGCAGCTGTCAACTATTCAGAAAAATGGATACTGATGGAACACCCAACCTACTTACCCGACGTGATCCCTGAGCACTGGGAACCTCAAGAAAAAGCTGGAAAAATGGTAAGTGCAGAGCAAAATGGTGTTCAAGTGGCTTTTAACTACCTCTTAATGACCTAAATTGCCCCCCCCTCCCCCCCGCTTGGTGTCGGATCTGTTAAGCGCTGACAGATTTCAATTTTGACACCTGACCCCCCTCCGATCCCACCCTCTCACCGCCAATAACATTCTGGCCTAAGTGTTTTTGGCTGTCTGAGATGGCAGAGCTAATTGATTGAGCCAAGATATCCATATTGCACAAGAAAAGACATCACAGTAATCAAGATCATGAAAACATTAGAACAAGCTCTAGGGAAAACCTATCTTGGGTAACTCAGGATTATCAGATTAAGAAGGTAATTGATAGCTGAAATGAAAATTAATTAAGTTCAATTCTAGTTTGTTTTGTTTCCATAGCTTCCATAGTTTTCAATTGCTCTCTACTACCCTAAAGTTCCCAATGGATCACACAATGGCTGTTCAAAAACCACCAAGTTCCAAAGCCTCCATTTAAGTCACTCTGAACCGATCAGTGAAGGGTGGATAAAAATAAAATGAGTTGGTTCAACTTCTCATATTCCCTCTGTCATTCAAGGAATGTCTGGGTTTCATAAGAACATAAAAACATAAGAATTAGGAACAGGAGTAGGCCATCTAGCCCCTCGAGCCTGCTCCGCCATTCAATAAGATCATGGCTGATCTGGCCGTGGACTCAGCTCCACTTACCTGCCCGCTCCCCATAACCCTTAATTCCCTTTTTGGTTAAAAATCTATCTATCTGTGATTTGAATACATTCAATGAGCTAGCCTCAACTGCTTCCCTGGGCAGAGAATTCCACAGATTCACAACCCTCTGGGAGAAGAAATTCCTTCTCAACTTGGTTTTAAATTGGCTCCCCCGTATTTTGAGCCTGTGCCCCCTAGTTCTAGTCTCCCCGACCAGTGGAAACAACCTCTCTGCCTCTATCTTGTCTATCCCTTTCATTATTTCAGTCTAGTGTTTTTCCAATTGCTGCAATCTGTGATCATGAAACATAGAAACATAGGGGTCAAGTTGCAGCCTGAGTCGCTCCTATTTTTTTGGAGTAACTAGTTTAGGATGGAGTATCTTAGAAATTGCAACTCTCGGCATTTAGTTTGCTCCAGTTCCAGTCAGTTAGAACAGTTTCATTTTAGAACAGATTTTTTTCAAAAGGGGGCATGTCCGGCCACTTACACCTGTTTTGCAAGTTTAGGCAGTAAAAACTTACTCCAAACTAACTTAGAATGGAGTAAGTCTAGATTTTTGTACGTTCAGAAAAACCTTGCCTACACTTTAGAAATCAGGCGTAGGTTACAAATCAGGCGTAGGGAACAAGGGCGGGGGGAGGGTGGGAAGGGAAGTAATTAAATTTTACAAGCATTCAACAATCTCACTTATACAAATAAAGAGCCATCCTGAATAAAAAATTATAAATAAAGCAAATAAAAAATATTGAATATTCCTACATGTGTGAAGCAGCAGCAGCCTTCGAGCTGTGGACCTTCAGGCCTTTCATGCAGGAGACAGGGGCAGCGTCGGTGGCACGACGGCAGGCGAAGAGGCAGCAAGCAGCCTTCGAGCTGCGGAGGAGCTTGAGGCTATTCGGCCAGGAGAAAGGGGAGGGACACGGTTGGGGCCACACACAGAAGCAATGCAGCAGCCTCCACAGCTGTGAATTTATTTTTATAGGCTGCAGGCCGTTCGGCCAAGAGATAGGATAGGTGTGCAAAGCACCAGGAGGGAGAGCCAGCCAGCCAGACAGCCAGCCAGGTTAAAGGTTAAATTTGTAATTCAAGTATGGGTGCTGTGTTATCAATACCACAGATTATGCAATGGTTCACCAGCAATACACTGCATAGGAGAGAATTGGTTAGAGCTCACCGCACCAGGAATGTCATAGCCCATAGGCTGATAGGCAGGAGACCTTACCCACATCGGCAATATCGAGCCAGGCGCTCGTACCTGGACATATGTTTTTTTTTCTATAAGCGAGGCTGATTGTGTCAAAAGGCTGCATTTCCACAGAGAAGTTGACGTTGAGATCTGTGATATGCTGAGAGCAGATTTGCAGCCCAGAAGCAGAACGCCGACTGCCTTGTCTGTTGAAGTGAAGGTAACAGCTGCACTTGCCTTCTATGCCTCGGGATCGTTTCAGGCTACAACTGGAGATGTGTGCAGTACATGCCTGCGTTTACCAGGTCACGGCTGCACTGTATGCGTGGAGGAATGACTTCATCAAGTTCCCAGTGACCGTACAAACAATCCATGACAGGGCTGTGGGCTTCTTCAGGATTTCTGGCTTCCCAAAGGTACAGGGCTGCATTGATTGTACCCACATCGCTTTGCGAGCACCTGTGGAGGATTCCGAGCAGTACAGGAATAGAAAAGGGTTCCACTCCATCAATGTGCAGCTCGTGTGTGATGACAAGCAGCGCATCATGTCAGCTGATACGAGATACCCTGGCAGCACTCATGATGCGTTCATCCTATGTGACAGCGTTATATCGGACATGTTTGAGCAGCAGCCAGAAGGGCAGAGCTGGTTACTGGGAGACAAAGGGTACGGCCTGACCACCTGGCTCATGACACCCCTACGCGTGACACGTACGGAAGCTGACCGTCAATACAACATGGCGCACATTGCGACGCGCAGCATCATAGAGAGGACCTTTGGCATCTTGAAACAGTGTTTCCAATGCTGGACTATTCCGGAGGCCACTTGCAATACTCTCCTCAGATTGTCGGTCACTTCACTGTTGTGTGCTGCATGCTGCAGAACTTAGCCATCATGAGGCAGCAGGAGTTGGTAGTGGAACCAGAAGACCCACATGAGAGCGCTTGATGATAGTATTTTGAAAGAGCAGGATGAGGATGATGACGACGATCAGGAAAGCATGCAAGTTCCTGATACCAGAGCACGACGTCGGAGGAGGGTCGTCCATCGTGCTCCTTTAACGATTGCTCGAGCCCTGCGCCAGCTGTGAACGCTTCAATTACTGATGCCTGAGGGTTCTGCGACAACAGTTGCGCATGGACATGTTTATTTTTTTGGAGTTGTTCCTATGTTGTGTTGTGTTAATGGAACATGATTCAGTTTTAATGAAAAAATATTTTATTGAAAAGTTAATGTCACTGTAATAAAATATTTGTTGTATCAAACTTTACTTTTTAATATGACTCTTGAAGATCACTTATAAACTTGTAAAGTTACAAAAGTTACAAAACAATTTCAATGTGAAAAATCTTACACTCTTAAGATCACTTAAACTTCAAGATCATTTTTTAGGTGCAAAATTAAATAAGTTACAAAATGTGAGGGCATTTACACTATAAGATCACTTAAAAACCCTAAGATCGCTTATAAGTTGTAAAGTTACAAAACTTACAAAACAATTTCAATTTGAAAAACGCTACAACAGCTACATCAAGAACAAGAACAAAAGCAGCAAAGAAAGGCTGCAACCATGTCTCATCCACATCTCAGTGAATGTTCACTTCTTCATATGGGTGTCATTTGATTGATGGGGCTGTGTGCCCTTATTGCAGCAGCTATCTCCATGAGGGCCTGTGCCGTCACTTGCATGCCCTCCCTGACAGCCTGTGCCGTCGATTGCACTCCCTCGGACATTCCCTCCCTCATTTCCCGTGTCATTACTGCTATTTCTCCCGTCGGGACCGTCAACTCTTCACCCACTGCACTGACGCTGCCGATGAGTGATCGGGTAAGCTCATTGGTCTCCATACTCAATGCCACAACCTGAGCCGCATCTGTTGCACGCTGCATCTCAGGAGAGCATGTCTCCAATCTCCTTCTCTGCCTGGGTCTGCCTCGCGGCACCACTACACTGGGAGGCGCGGGCATGGACGGTGGGACGCTCGGTGTTCCAGATGGCAGCACTACACTGGGAGGCACGGGCTGGGATGGTGGCACGCTCGGTGCTCCAGATGGCAGCACTACACTGGGAGGCACGGGCTGGGATGGTGGCACGCTCGGTGCTCCAGATGGCAGCACTACACTGGGAGGCACGGGCTGGGATAGTGCGGCCCTGTGTCTTGCATTCAGCACCACTCAAGTGCGAGCCATGGGCTGGGATGGTGGGTGAATGGGCGTAAACTGCTCCATTACACCAGCAGCACCACTGGGACCCGCGACGTCGGATTCAAAACCATGGAAGGTGGAACCAGAACCTATGCAAGGGGTTGAAACTCTGATGCCCCTTATTTTGGGCTCATAAACATTAATTTGGAAGGTCCCCCCTGTAGACATTTCAGTCATCGTCGCCTGCAGCCAGTCTGGATTGTCCGCATCTGGTTCTACTGGTTCTTGTTCAGGATCTTCAGGGTTGGCATCATCATAATCATCATCTTCTGCAAAATATATCAGAACAGTCAAATGTTTAACAGCAAAGAGGGAGCAGGATGGGTGGCATGAGTACTCTCACACATAGGCCAGGCAGCAGGTTGATTTGAAGGGCCACGATGCATTTTCAGGACTTACCCTCTTCCTCGCGTGCGGGCCCAGCTTGTGCTGTACTGATTGCTTTTCTCCAGGTATGACTCATCATAGCAGCTACCCTCTGTTCCAAGGGTATCAGTGGAAGCAGATTGGGCATGCCTCCTCCTGTTCGAGTTGCTTCCCTTTTGTTGTGGGCCAAGTTCTTCTGCAAAGAGTAAAATATAACTTTTTACAGAGTGCGTCTTTCTGCAGGGTGGGACATACAGATAGTCACATTACAATTACGATTACATTAAAAAATGAAAATATTACTTACACTAACTACTTGACCAAGATCGTGCCATTTCTTTCTACACTGACTTCCAGATTTCATGGTATGTACCACTGCGCAGTAATCTTCTGCAACTTGGTTCCAGCGTTTCTTCATTTTTTTAGGTGGCACTTTTATGCGACCTCTGTTGCTGGTATCCAGCTCCTGCCATCGCTGCTCAATGACGTTAACTAATATCTCCACTAACTCATGAAAGAAATTCTTTGTTCTTGGTGGACGTTGTTCCATTGCTGTATTGAATTGACACTTTTATATTTCAAAACACACAGTCCTTGTTTTGCATGCACCTATGCAGCACTTGTTCTGGAAGTTTAGCAGCAAAAAGCAGCACTCACTGATTTCAGCAGGTGATTTCTTCAACAGTGCTGCTAAAAGCACTCCTTCAGGCACAAAAAATCACCAAGATTCAATCCCAAGCCTTTCCACAGCTCCACGAAACAAATCAGCACTTTTCTTCAAGATCCTTTAAAAATGGCCGAGTGCCAATGTTTATAACCTGCTCCTATATTCAAATCCCCTAGCTATGAAGGCCAACATACCATTTGCCTTCTTCACTGCCTGCTGTACCTGTATGTCAACTTTCAATGACTGATGAACCATGACACCCAGGTCTCATGGCACCTCCCCTTTTCCGAATCTGCCACCATTCAGATAATATTCTTTCGCGTTGGTTGATGGGTTTTCGCTTCCAACCGGTCTGGGAATTAATGGCTTTCTATTGTTCTGGTTTCCCGCCTCTCGGGGTTATCTCATCCAGGTAATAGCTTGATCACTGACCAGTTCATATCTGATCTAACTCTGAGGAATTCACATTGCTTAACAATGGCCCCTCCATGCCCATTACCTGTGATGAGTTGCCTTATCCTGGCCATTGTAATCTCCCAGACCACCCCCACCCATCAGGTGTGGATTTCGAGTACAACGTGGAAAAGTACCTGGGCCCTTCCCGCAACAGGCTTCCAGCTTTTTCTGCAGTGAGAAATGTTAAAACGCAATGTCCAGATAATGTCCAACAATCCTTGGGGAACCGATGCCTTTAGTGCCGTAACCTATAGGGCTACGGACCAACAGCTGGAAAGTGGCATTAGGCTAGATAGCTCTTTGTGCGCTGGCGCAGACATGATGGCCTCCTTCTGTGCTGTAAATTTCTCTGATTCTATGAAATGAGTCTGTGTAGTCTCAATCCATTTCTTAAGGGGCATGGGATCACAATGCTTCCCCTAATTCCGGGCCCTAGAATGGTCCATGTGGAAAGTGGGGGAAAATGTCCTACTGGCACAGTGGGCTATGCTCTTCTGAGATTATGGCTAAGATACATCGTTGAGGCAGAGTAGAGGGAGATTTACTCTGCATCTAGCTGTGCTGTAATTAATCTAAGAGTGCTTGATAGTACACTGGATGTCTGAAATGACATTCCCCAGCACGAACATTCCTCACCTTGATTAGTACAAATGGATGTAAATGCTTCCGTGGCTATATTCGAAGAAGAGCTGGGATTTCTGGTGTTCTGCCCAACATTGATTCTTAAATCAACACCTTCAAAACATTTATCACATCATTTTGGATCTTGCTGTGTGCAAATTAGCTGCCACAATTGCATATATAACAATAATAAATACAAAGCACTTTGGGATGTCCTGAGGATGTGAAAGGTATTATAAAAATGCAATTTTATTTCTTTCTCCATGAAGAAATAAATATAAAAAAGAGATTCAACCTATGCGGTTATGATTTTGGAGCCTATCAGTAGAAATTCTCTTCATATCACAGCTTGAAATCCAGAAGTTCTTTTTCCAATAGTGCTTTATTTTTTTTTTTAAGTAGATGAAAGTATGGCTTAAAAATCAGGCAAACAAGCTTTTGATGTTTTTTGGGTGAGCTAGTCAGCTTCACCTGCTTGGAGGTGTTCAATTGGATCAAGTGCAGCAATGGTAGACCCTGGGAACCTTCCTGCCCTGGGCTTAAGAAGGAGGGAGAGGAAGTATCTTAAAGTGGGATAACAAGTAGATAAATACATAGGTTAACACATCACTTATAATGATAAGTTACATTATAGATTGGCTAGATGGAATGTTCAGTCATGTGGTTATTCACGAAATTCATCTTGTGGATAAATGTGAGGTTATCCACTTTGGTGGCAAAACGACAAAGGCAGAATATTATCTGAATGGCAGCAGATTAGGAAAAGGGGAGGTGCAACGAGACCTGGGTGTCATGGTACATCAGTCATTGAAGGTTGGCATGCAGGTGCAGCAGGTGGTAAAGAAGGCAAATGGCATGTTGGCCTTCATAGCTAGCGGATTTGAGTATAGGAGCAGGGAGGTCTTACTGCAGTTGTACAGGGCCTTGGTGAGGCCTCACCTGGAATATTGTGTTCAGTTTTGGTCTCCTAATCGGAGGAAGGACGTTCTTGCTATTGAGGGAGTGCAGCGAAGGTTCACCAAACTGATTCCTGGGATGGCAGGACTGACATATGAGGAGAGATTGGATCGCCTGGGCCTGTATTCACTGGAGTTTAGAAGGATAAGAGGGGATCTCATAGAAACATATAAAATTCTGACAGGGCTGGACAAGTTAGATATAGGAAGAATGTTCCCAATGTTGGGGAAGTCTAGAACCAGGAGACACAGTCTAAGGATAAGGGGTAGGCCATTTAGGACTGAGCTGAGGAGAAACTTCTTCACTCAGAGAGTTGTTGACCTGTGGAATTCTCTACCGCAGAGAATTATTGATTGATGCCAGTTCATGGATATATTCAAGAGGGAGTCAGATATGGCCCTTACGGTTAAAGGGATCAAGGGGTATGGAGAGAAAGCAGGAAAAGGTACTGAGGTGAATGATCAGACATGATATTGAATGGTGGTGCAGGCTTGAAGGGCCGAATGGCCTGCTCCTGCACCTATTTTATATGTTTCTATGGGGTCAAGTTTCAAGTTTCAAGTAGCGCCTAGAACGGCGCAGCCCCGACATCGACGTCCGTTTTTCGCGCCCAAAAGCACGTCAAAAACTTACGGAGGAATTGTCAGCTTCCCCAGCAGGTTCCTCGGAGCTCGGCGCAGAGATCAGCAGGGGGCGGAGCCACAGCGTCGCGCCGATTTTGAAAGTGCAGGGGGCGGTGCTAACTCTGATCCAAGGACGTCATTGCCGGCAGTCCTGCGCATGCGCGTTGGAGCGCGCGCACACGCGCAGTGCGAGGTCTTACTGCAGTTGTACAGGGTCTTGATGAGGCCTCACCTGGAATATTGTGTTCAGTTTTGTTCTCCTAATCTGAGGAAGGACATTCTTGCTATTGAGGGAGTACAGCGAAGGTTCACCAGACTGATTCCCGAGATGGCTGGATTGACATATGAGGAGAGACTGGATCAACTGGGCCTTTATACATTGGAGTTTAGAAGGATGAGAGGTGATCTCATAGAAACATATAAGATTCTGACGGGACGGGACAGGTTAGATGCGGGTAGAATGTTCCCGATGTTGGGGAAGTTCAGAACCAGGGGACACAGTCTTAGGATAAGGGGTAAGCCATTTAGAACTGAAATGAGGAGAAACTTCTTCACCTAGAGAGTTGTTAACCTGTGGAATTCCCTGCTGCAGAGAGTTGTTGATGCCATTTCATTGGATATATTCAAGAGGGAGTTAGATATGGCCCTTACAGCTAAGGGGATCAAGGGGTATAGAGAGAAAGCAGGAAAGGGGTACTGAGGTGAATGATCAGCCGTGATCTTATTGAATGGCGGTGCAGGCTCGAAGGGCCGAACGGCCTACTCCTGCACCTATTTGCTATGTTGCTATGTTTCTAACCAGCCATCAATGGAATACCCAGGAGCCACACAAACAGGAAACCTCGAAACAAGGACAAACATTATTGGGCCAGAAGAAGCCACACAAACAGGAAGCCTCGAAACAAGGACAAACTTTATTGGGCCAGAAGAAGCCACACAAACAGAAAGTCTTGAAACAAGGAAAAACCTTATTCGGCCTGAAAGGGCAAATAGTTTTGGGATATAAAAGGTGGCCGTTTGGCCACATATCTCCCTCATGCTCTCAATTGCTTCACCGCTACAAGAACTGAGCACTCCGCCTGGGACAGAGAAAACAAACCAGTACGGAACAGAAGAGACACGTTTTCACCAGGAGAAGCAATGAGTAAGCCAACGAAACAGTGAGCATCATCCCTGCCCACGCAGCATACGATCGTAGCCCTTGTGTGAGGGGGTGTCATGTGTTCTCCCAACCAAGCCTTAGTAAGGGTTTTAGTGGGGAGCTAATGCTGCAAAGACCATAGGGTTACGACCAGCCGGTAGGTACAGATTCGGGGGTACACTGTGGATCCGAGCAGAGGGTTTAGATTTTGGATACTTCATGATAGGGGCGGTTTAGACATGCTGGGATATTGGATTGTACTACATCGTCACTGTATTTACTTGTTTTGCTGTGTTGAGGTAGCTTTAATAAAGCATTGCCGGTTGATACCGAGGTATTTGTCCGTGACACATTCACCTGTTCAGTACAGTAATCACTCCCAGGTCTAGAACTATTGTAACGTGGGGGTGCATCGAAAACACCTAAGGGAAACCATTTACAGAATCTGGTGACCGCTGCAGGACCTGGGTGTACTGAACAGAGTTATGGAAGATATTAAGGCCAAGAGATCGGCAATGGGAGATAGGATGTCCTCATATATCTTTGGGAAAGTTAACGTAACACAACAGTGGGTACTAGACCTTTTGCGGGCTGAGAGTCCAGTGGACAAAGCCGCTGAGTGGACGGGGAGTAAGGAGCAAAGAAATGCAAAAGAAAAGGCCATCTGGCTCCTGTGTCTGCAGAAGCGAGTCCAACTGCTTAGGGAGCAGGTTGGTAGGCTTAAGGCAGAGCTCAAGGAGTCCGAGGAGCAGTCAGCCACAAGGACCGTGGTAGGAACGAGGCTTTTAGATGAGTTGCGCGAAGAAAAGCAGGAGAGGCGCACTTAGGAGGAAACCTCCCGTAACACCGGGGAGTACCTGCAGTGTCAGTAACAGAGGCCAAGCTCAATGAGCAAGTTACACGGGTGGAGACCGCTCATCTATCAGGTAAAATAGACAGGCTGGAGGGGCAACTGAAGGATATTAAGACAGCGTTTAGGGTAGCCACCAATAAAGGTTTTGAGAGTTGGAATCACGGACCCTGCCAAGAGAAAATCCAAAGCTTGACCCACGCTCTATCCAATGGTCTGCCTAATGGCCCCGGGGGGAGCCCGGGTGGACTGGGAAGAGGAAGGGGAAGAGAGTGAGGATTGGGAGCTGGACAGGGATGCATGACCTCTGCCAGAGGCGCCGGGACCCATGCATCCCAAACGGCAGTGGAAATACAGTGCGCCCATAGACGGCCAAGGTCAGGGGGCGCTGCAAAGCGATTTTGTGGTCCTATTCACAACCCCACAGCTGTAAGATACGATTTCAGGGGTGCCCAAGCTTACCAACGAAGGAGACCCATCGGTCCACTTCACAGAGATAGAACAAGTGGGAGGGATTAATGAGTGTAACGAAGCAGAGGTTCACAAGCTGCTATTATTTTCCCTGCCGAAAGCAAGAGGGGGCAGGGAACCATAGAGGGCTTAAAGGAGGAAATCCTAAGAGCCATGGGTCACGTCCAAGGTAGTCCATTCTCCAGGGTGGAAAGGATGCTGCAACTGGCTGTGGAAGCACCTCAGGCTTTTGCGAACTGGCTCTGGCCGGTCTATAATAAAGCCTGTAATGGAGTGCTGAACCAGGCGCAGTTGCAGGGGGAGCCAAGGAACCATTGGCTCAGGACCCTTATGTCAAAATGTTTGCCCCGGATTAGGGCAAAGTCCGAGAACTGGTTTGACTCTGAGGATCTCCAGAACACGGAGGCCAGTGTGCTCCATCACATGAGTCTGGCATTCAAGGCCAGCGTAGAGGAGGAGGTCAAACCAGTTAAAGGGAAGGTTCACGAGATGAAGCCCAGCGGGGGTAGTAAAAGGGAATGGCGCCACGAAGAGGGTAGCTCAGAGAGGGTTAGGACATGTTTCGGGTGTGAGAAGCCGGGCCACTGGAGGAAAGACTGCCCAGCCCTGAGGAAGGGGCAAGGGAAAGAGGGTCATCCAACGCCCGTGGCGAAACCTGTTGAGGCGAAGGGGCCGAACACCGAACAATTCAATGTTCTGGTGGCCACCCTTCGAACAGTTTGCGTGCCAGAGCAGGGAAGGGTAGATGCTGCCATGAGCAGGGAAATCTCGACCGCTCCGGTAATCCCACCACTCTGATTAGCACGCACTCAGCCTGAGTACCTGTGTTCATTCACGTACGATGAGTGGAGTAGACCATGCGTGAGGAAGCGGGTGGAGAAGGTAGAGGGGAAGTACTTGGCAGACACCGGGGCTTCGAGCATGGTGATCCATGCGAGTAACCCGACCGATTCATCCTGGTCCAGCAAGGTTCCATACAGTCTCGTGAGATTCACCGGGAACGAGCAGGCAGGGGCGATTAATGGTGGGTAGAAGTAGCAGCCAGCAAGCACAGCTTGAGCACGGTGCTGCTCCAGGGGCGGCACAGCAAGCTGCGACCCGTGGCATACTCCTCAAGAGTCCTCACAGATGTAGAACGGGGTTACTCCAATTGCGAGAGGCATCTCCTTACCACGCATTGGGCCCAGCTCTTCACGGGGTCATCCCAGATCATTCTACTGACTAACCATACCCCCACTCAGATGTTGCTAGATGGGAAAATAAAGGACGGCATGGGTGAGCAGTGCTCGCATTGCTCGCTGGACTTTGTTGCTCTCACAGATGAATCTGAGAGTGCAAGGCCTGTGTGAGCCCAAGCTGGCAGCTAACATGATCTATGCAGAGGCAGCCCATAAGTGTTCGGTAGAGGGAGTGTGGGATGTAGACATAGGATTTCGGACCGGGGTAACACCCCACGGGCCGCGAAATATATGTCGACAGATCCAGTTCGGTGATAGCAGGGGAGCATTTCACTGGGTACGGGATTTATGATCCGATGGCAGGCATTGCAAGGGCCATTAAACTCCCGAGCACCCTGAACGCTCAGCACGCCGAACTGTCGGCAGTGGTGTACGTCGTTACCCATGCCGACGAGTTCCCGACCCCATACACCATCTGCTCGGATTCCATCTTCATATGCAATTCGTGCACCGAATAGTTGGCCATCTGGTCTCGTCGCGGTTTCACATCCGCACACATCCCTTAGCAACCAAACAACTGTTGCAAAGGATCTTAGAGGCCACGGGAACCCAGGGAAGCCATTACATTCATAAAGTAAAGGCCCATTCCAAGACAGAGCCCAGAGGGGAAGGCAGCCAAAAGGCTGATGAGTTAGCCAAGGACGGAGCCAAAACAGGAGCGTTTTGGGACCCAAACGGGTCCAGCCCAGTATCAATGACCTGGGATAAAGGGGGAACACAAGGGAGTGTAGGGGTAGCATTGGCCCTGGACTTGAGGAAGGTCCAGGCACAGGATCCCATCCTCAAGGTTGTTCTCGAACAGCTGGCTAGGGGAGCAAAGGTAGAAGGTCCGTTCGGGGTAGTAGGCATTACTTTAAAGGAGAGAATGCTTTTCAGGGGAGATCAGTGGGTGGTTCCAGAGCAGCACCGGAGGGAATTCCTCCAGGTAGCCCACGGGGGCCCAGGAGTGGGACACCCAGGGCCGGAGCCTATCAGGCAGAGGGTAGAACAGGCAGGGTGGTGGCCGCAACTGAGGGAGGATGTCAGCGATTTTTGCGCAGACTGTCTGGCGTGTGCAGCGAACAACCCCGATCCCCAGAAAAGAAAGAGGTTACCATGGGACATACGAGAAGGGTAGAGGGACCATGGCAGTCGGTACAGGTCGATTACATCGGGCCATTGCCCACCGCAAAGGCGGGGTGTTACAAATACTGTTTGGTCCTAGTGGACGTTTTCACAAAGTGGGTTGAAGCCTTCCCTTGCCGATCAGCCATGGCATTGGCGACGGCAAGGATCTTGGTGAGGGAAGTGTTGTCTAGGTGGGGACTGCCGCAGATCGTGGAGTCCGACCAGGGGAGCCACTTCACAGGGCGGGTCATGCAGGCTACCTTGAAAGTGCTAGGGATAGAAGGGAAATGGCATGTGGCTCACAACCCACAGTCATCGGGGGTTGTGGAGTGACTTAATCGGACCATCAAAGAAAGGCTGCAGAAGGAAACAGGGCAGACCCCAAAAAAGTGGGTTGAGGTCCTGCCGTTTGTCCTGATGGACGTCTGAGCCAGCCTCTCCAGAAGCACAGGGTATTCCCCGCATGAGCTAATGACTGGTAGGGTCATGCGCACACCCACGCATGTTCTGGCACCGGTTCTCACAGCGGGGCAGGTGAGAGAGGACAAGTTTGTCAAGAATCTGTTCGAGCATTTGAAACAGATTCATTGGCAAGCTGCCAGCAACATGGGGAAGCAGCACTGGAGCAATCAATTGTTGCTCGAGCCCCAGAGAACCACGAGTGGAAGAAATATAGAAACATAGAAAATAGGTGCAGGATAGGTGCAGGAGTAGACCATTCGGCCCTTCGAGCCTGCACCACCATTCAATATGATCATGGCTGATCATGCATTTTAGTAGCCCATTCCTGCTTTCTCTCCATATCCCTTGATCCCTTTAGCCGTGAGGGCCACATCTAACTCCCTTTTGAATATATCTAACGAACTGACTCCAACAACTTTCTGTGATAGAAAATTCCACAGGTTCACCACTCTCTGAGTGAAGACGTTTCTCCTCATCTCAGTCCTAAATGGCTTACCCCTTATCCTTAGACTGTGACCCCTGGTTCTGGACTTCCCCAACATCGGGAACATTCTTCCTGCATCTAACCTGTTCAATCCCGTCAGAATTTTATATGTTTCTATGAGGTCCCCTCTCATTCTTCTAAATTCTAGTGAATACAAGTCTAGTCGATCCAGTCTTTCTTCATGTGTCAGACCTGTCATCCCGGGAATCAGTCTGGTGAACCTTCACTGTGCTCCCTCAATAGCAAGAATGTCCTTCCTCAGATTAGGAGACCAAAACTGTACATAATATTCCAGGTAGGGGATCAGGTCATGGTCCGCAATTACACTCGGGTGGGCACGTTTGAGCCTTTGTACATGGGATCCTACAGCATTGTAGATGAGGTCAGTCCCATGGTATACGCGGTTAAGCTTCCGAAGAGCACGAAGTTGTTCCATGTGAACCAGTGCAAGTTGTTTAACCCGGGGGAAAGAGCGAGAAACAGAAAGAAGCACCAAGGTGCTGTAAACAGCATGGTGGACGCGGGTCTTCCTCCCATAGTTTGGGACAGTGAGGAGCCCGTGGTGGTGGTGGTTAGGAGGAGTATCAGGATCCCACGGCCGAGAATGTCGTAGTCACCTCCTTACGGATTGCCGAGCAGCCGTAAAACACCCAGGGTCATAGCGTGGCCACCCAGAGACGGGTGGCGGTGTATATAGTTTCCTTCTCAGTTTTGTGTTTTTACAGAGTGTGTTTTGATGTAGCCCGACCTGTGGAGGTATACCCTCTCACAGAAAGGTTGTTGTTTCTTTGTATGTTCACAGGAAGCCGAGAGAAAGATGCAGATAACCCTGGTAATCATTCTTTAGAGCTTGGCCGGAACAGGGTGCAGCAGGAGGGGGGACACCGAGTTGTCCTTCCTCTATGGAGATACTGGGGGGAACGGACCCACCATGACACAGGGGGATAGGACAGGGGACACTGACGGGATGGCAGCCTACTTCCATGAGGGAAGGTGGCTGGGTCGAATTCGACAAAATACTTCAGCCACGCCGGGTTCACATATGGGGAGGCTTTTAATCATGTCCCAGACTGAAGGTCACTGCCACATGGGTTGGGGTGACCATGGGCAAGCACATATGCTTGAAGTGCAAGGGACACATTCCCCTGGGACGGTAGTGCTGGCTCAGGAAATTTAGTCAGGACACGGGGAACCAGACAGCGGACTGAGAACGACTAGGGAACGATAGCTACCGACAGATCACGGGGTCAAAGGGGGGGAGTGGAAGTGTGCTGGGACAAGTGGTGGAAGGAGGAACAGGGAATTTGTATGTGTATGTGGGGGTCGGAGCGGATCTGCCCAGCAGATGTGTCGATTGCCTTTACGAGGCATTGGCAGGATGCCGGAGCTGGGATCGGATGGGATCAGAGTATGGACTTCTGCGTGATTCCAGACCCTCCCAACACAATAAATACCACTGAACTTACAGCACACAAGAGGAAGCCCCTGCCCACAGCCCCACCGGTACAGATGACAAAAGTTAGGTGTCCAGCCACCACACCAGGCCCAGGGAATGGTTTAGTTTTAGTCCCGACTGGAAAGGTTTTATTCCAAGGGATGCATTATGTGGCCACGTCAGTCATTTTAAACATAACCGGGATACATCTGCCTGCGTGGTGTCCAAAAGAAACTGAGCAGCTGTATGAGGTGCTCATTAAAGAAATGTTCCGCCAGTTCTTTGAAATGTGGGATGTGAGTGGGGAAAGATTGTATGATATGGGAGTGAGGGATAACGTTAGTCCGGGAAGGCAGAGGCGAGGGGTGCTCAATGATGTCGCTACAACATTTAGCGCGGGTACATCTCTCGTCAGCAGCATGGACGATATGCAGTTGCTGATGCAGATCAGTGGTTTAAAGGACCAGCTGCGGAAACGCGGTGGTAAGGTTGGAGTTAGAGAAGAACCAGGCAATGACTGTCTATTTAAAGGAAGTTATCGCAGAGCTGGAGACACACGCAAAGACTGTAAATGCATTAATACAGGAGGACAGGAATGCCTCGGTGCAGGCAGCATGAAACGAAGTGTGCGTGTTGTACGGTGCCTGGTTGCTGAGTGAGAGGCGCAGTAATTTAGAGGACCTCCAGCAAGGTCGCGTCCCGTCATGGAACAGCAACCGGCACCTCGCAGCGTTCAGCCCGTACAGTAATTCGATGAGCCCATGTCAGCTCCGTCTAGCCTCTGAAGCCTACCCAGTCCCAATGGATTGCGGTCAGTCCAACCACACAATCATGGGAATAGTGTTGCGTATGCCGGTAATGGGCGGGACATCACAACCAGCGCCGGTATACAGGGTGGAGAACATTGGGGTCATACAGGAAGGGTGTCACGTGCGGTATCATGCGATCCCACCATTTGTTATAAAGTGGGAGCACACCATGATCAGCACTGACCTCAAGGGGTGCCAGAGCAGCGGTGCACACATCATATTGTGTGCCCAAGCTATTGAACACATTCGATCAGCCAGAGTGCGAGTTTGAATCCGAGAGTCGAGAGCCCTTCAATTGCCATGGAGGTGAGGGCCCAGGTAGCATATGCGGGCAACGGGACATACTGCGTAACCACGAGTGTGGACCAGTATCGAATGTACCGGGACATTGGTGTCCGGTCACCGACAGCACTTTCTGCTTCAAACCCCACACCGACGTTCAAGTGGCAAAGGAACGTATTATTCCGATCCCAGAACCATCACGGTACACATTACGGTAAACAACACAATCCCGAACCTGCAACAGTACATTACCCAGTTCGGGTATCAGATTTATTTTCTGCCAGAACACCTAACAACGTTATTAAAGGCCGTCGAGCTACCCCAAAAACATTATTTCACACTGGAACAGACAAACCGGGACACAGGGGAAAGAACTAAATGGATAAATTCCCCGCCCTGGTAGAACCTTGGTATAAGTGTGGAGGTTCCTCCGTGGATCCGGGTATGCTCACATGCTCTCGTCATTGTACAGTTTTTGATTGTGATATACCTGTTGTGTATTTCTTGTAAAAAGAGAAGTCAGGCGCTCCGGAGTCGATGGGAGGCCCTAGTTAACGAACCTTGAATGTAACTTCCTGTTTATATATGGTAACAGTGCAGTGTACGGCTGTATTTCAGGGATGTATATTCAGGGTGTTTTAAAAGTAAAAAGCGATAGAATTGGTTGGGAGCCACGATGCTTGCTCACCAGCGGACGTTGATATGTTCGAGAAGGACTCTTCTAGTAGGCATTTGCTCCCCGAGGATTGTTGGACATTATCTGGACATTGCGTTTTAATATTTCTCACTGCAGAAAAGCTGGAATCCTGTTGTGAGAAGGACCCAGGTACTTTTCCATGTTGTACTCGAAATCCACACCTGATAGGCGGGGGTAGTCTAGGAAGTTACAATGGCCAGGATAAGGCAAATCATCACAGGTAATGGCCATTGTTAAGCAACATGAACTCCTCAGAGTTAGATCAGATATGAACTGGTCAGTGATCAAACCATTACCTGGATGAGATAACCCCGAGAGGCAGGAAACCAGAACAATCGAAAGCCATTAAGCCCAGACCGGTTGGAAGCGAAACCCCATCAACCAGCCTTCAATGGAATACCCAGGAGCCACACAAACAGGAAGCCTCGAAACAAGGACAAACTTTATTCGGCCTGAAGGTCAAACAGTTTTGGGATATAAAAGAGGCCATGTGGTCACATATCTACTTCTTGATCTCACTTGCTTCACCTCTACAAGAACTGAGCACTCCAACTGGGACAGAGAAAATAAACCAGTACGGAACCAGAAGAGACACGTTTTCACCAAGAAAAGCAGCGAGTAAATCAACGAATTGGTGAGCATCATCCCTGCCCACTCATCTTTAAGATCACAGCCACTTTGTGAGGAAGTGTCGTGTGTTCTCCCAAACAAGCCTGAGTAAGGGTTTTGCTGCAAGGACCGCAGGGGTATGCCCAGCCAGTCGGTACAGATACGAGCAGAGGGTTTAGACTTTGTGTACTTCGCGATAGGAGCTGTTTAGACACGTACTACATTGGATTGTACGACATCTTCACTGTATTTACTTGTTTTGCTGTGTTGAGGTAGTTTTGATAAAGCATTGCCGATTGAGACCGAGATATTTGTCCGTGACTCATTCATCTGTTCAGGACAGTAATCATTCCCAGGTCTAGAACTATTGTAACGTAGGAGTGCGTTGAAAACACCTAAGGGAAACCATGAACAGCACTTCAAGTGCACATCTAAGCAATTTTTAAATGTGGTGAGGGTTTCTGCCTCTACCACACTTTCCGGCAGTGAATTTCGAAGCTCCAACACCCTCTGGGTGAAGAAATTGCCCCTTAAATCCCCTCTAAACTTCCTACCAATTGCTTTAAATCTAAGCCCGCTGGTTGTTGACCCCTCCGCTAAGGGAAATAGGTCTTTCCTATCCACTCTGTCTAGGCCCCTCATAATTTTATACACCTCAATAAGGTTTCCCCTCAGCTTCCTCTGTAACAAAGGAAAAAAAAACAGCCTATCCAATCTTTCCTCATAGCTAAAATTCTCCAGTCCATACAACATCCTCAAAAATCTCCTCTGTACCCTCTCTAGTGCAGTCACATCTTTCCTATAATATGGTGACCAGTACTCTAGCTGTGGCCAAACTAATGTTTCATACAATTCAAGCATAACCCCTCTGCTCTTGTATTCTATGCCTCGGCTAATAAAGACAAGTATTCCGTATGCCTTCTTAATCACCTTATCTACCTGGCCTGCTACCTTCAGGGATCTGTGCACCTGCACTCCAAGGTCCCTTTGTTCCTCTACACTTGTCAGTATCTTACCATTTAATGTGCATTCATAGAAACATAAAAAGTAGGTGCAGGATTAGGCCATTCGGCCCTTCGAGCCTGCACCACCATTCAATATGATCATGTCTGATCATGCAACTTCGGTACTCCATTCTTGCTTTCTCTCCATACCCCTTGATCCCTTTAGCAGTAAGGGCCACATCTAACTTCCTTTTGAATATATCTAATGAACTGGCCTCAACAACTTTCTGTGGTAGAGAATTCCACAGGTTCACAATTCTCTGAGTGAAGAAGTTTCTCTTCATCTCGGTCCTAAATGGCTTACCCCTTATCCTTAGACTATGACCCCTGGTTCTGGACTTCCCCAACATCTGGAACATTCTTCCTGCATCTAACCTGTCCAATCCCATCAGAATTTTATATATTTCTATGATATACCCTCTCACTCTTCTAAATTCCAGTGAATATAAGCCTAGTCAATCCAGTCTTCTTCATATGTCAATCCTGCCATCCCAGGAATCAGTCTGATGAACCTTCACTGCACTCACTCAATAGCAAGAATGTCCTTCTTCAAATTAGGAGACCAAAACTGCACACAAAACGCAAGGTGTGGTCTCACCAAGGCCCTGTACAACTGCAGTAAGACCTCCCTGCTCCTATACTCAAATCCCCTCGCTATGAAGGCCAGCATGCCATTTGCTTTCTTTACTGCCTGCTGTACCTGCATGCCTACCTTCAATGACTGATGTACCATAAAACCCAGGTCTTGTTGCACCTCCCCTTTTACTAATCTGTCACCATTCAGAAAATAATCTGCCTTCCTGTTTTTGCAACCAAAGTGGATAACCTCACATTTATCTACATTATATTGCATCTGCCATGCATTTGCCCACTTACCTAACTTGTCCAAGTCACCCTGCAGCCTCCAAGCATCCTCCTCACAGCTCACACTGCCACCCAGCTTAGTGTCATCTGCAAACTTGGAGATATTACATTCAATTCCTTCGTCTAAATCATTAATGTATATTGTAAATAGCTGGGGTCCCAGCACTGAGCCCTGTGGCACCCCACTGGTCACTGCCTGCCATTCTGAAAAGGACCCATTTATTCCCACTCTCTGCTTCCTGTCTGCCAACCAGTTCTCGATCCATGTCAATACATTACCCCCAATACCATGTGCCTTAATTTTGCACACTAATCTCTTATGTGCGAACTTGTCAAAAGCCTTTTGAAAGTCCAAATACACCACATCCATTGGTTCTCCCTTATCCACTCTACTAGTTACATCCTCAAAAAATTCTAGAAGATTTGTCAAGCATGATTTCCCTTTCATAAATCCATGCTGATTTGGACCGATCCTGTCACTGCTTTCCAAATGCGCTGCTATTACATCTTTAATAATTGATTCCAACATTTTCCCCACTACCGATGTAGGCTAACCGGTCTATAATTCCCTGTTTTCTTTCTCCCTCCTTTTTTAAAAAGTGTGGTGACATTAGCTACCCTCCAATCTTAGGAACTGAACCAGAGTCTATAGAATGCAGGAAAATGACTATCAATGCATCCATTCTTTCTAGGGCCACTTCTTTAAGTACTCTGGGATGCAGACTATCAGGCCCTGGGGATTTATTGGCCTTCAGTCCCTTCAATTTCCCTAGCACCAATCCCTGACTAATAAGGATTTCCCTCAATTCCCCCTTCTCGCTAGACCCTCGGTCCCCTAATATTTTCAGGAGGTTATTCGTGTCTTCCTTAGTGAAGACAGAATCAAAGTATTTGTTCAATTGGTCTGCCATTTCCTTGTTCCCCATTATGAATTCCCCTGATTCTGACTGCAAGGGACCTACATTAGTCTTCACTAATCTTTTTCTCTTCACATATCTATAGAAGCTTTTGCTGTCAGTTTTTATGTTCCCTGAAAGCTTACTCTCATACTCCATTTTCCCCCTCCTAATTAAACCCTTTGTCCTCCTCTGCTGAATTCTAAATTTCTCCCAGTCCTCAGGTTTGCTGATTTTTCTGGCCAATTTATATGCCTCTTCCTTGGATTTAACACTTTGCCTCATTTCCCTTGTTAGCCACAGTTGAGCCACCTTCCCTTTTTTATTCTTACGCCACACAGGGATATACAATTGTTGCAGTTCATCCATGTGATATTTAAATGTCTGCCATTGTCTA
This sequence comes from Pristiophorus japonicus, assembly GCF_044704955.1. NCBI lineage: Eukaryota > Metazoa > Chordata > Chondrichthyes > Pristiophoridae > Pristiophorus > Pristiophorus japonicus. The sequence goes on from NC_091980.1 coordinate 82,565,328, forward strand.
TCCACCGTCAACCCTTTAAGTATCATTCTCCAGTCTATACTAGCCAATTCACGTCTCATACCGTCAAAGTTTCCTTTCTTTAAGTTCAGGAGCCTAGTCTCTGAATTAACTGTGTCACTCTCCATCTTAATGAAGAATTCTACCATATTATGGCCCCACACGACCAGATTGCTAATTAATCCTGTCTCGTTACACGACCTAGTCCAGGATGGCCTGTTCGCCAGTTGGTTCCTCGACATATTGGTCTAGAAAAGCATCCCTTATACACTCCAGGAAATCCTCCTCCATAGTATTGCTACCAGTTTGGTTAGCCCAATCAATATGTAGATTAAAGTCACCCATGATAACTGCTGTACCCTTATTGCATGCGTCCCTAATTTCCTGTTTGATGCCATGCCCAACCTCCCTACTACTATTTGGTGGTCTGTGCACAACTCTCACTCATGTTTTCTGCTCTTTTCTACCCATATCGATTCCAAATCATCCACGCTAATGTCCTTTCTTACTATTGCATTAATCTCCTCTTTAACCAGTAATGCTACCCCATCTTCTTTTCCTTCCTGTCTGCCCTTCCTGAATATTGAATACCCCTGCGTGTTGAGTTCCCAGCCTTGGTTACCTTGGAGCCATGTCTCCGAAATCCCGGTTACATCATATCCGTTAACAGCTATCTGCGCAGTCAATTCATCCACCTTATTACGTATGCTCCTCGCATTGAGACTCAGAGCCTTCAGGCTTGTTTTTTTAACACTCTGTATCCTTTTAGAATTATGTTGTAATGTGGCCCTTTTTGAATTTTGCCCATGATTTCTCTGCTCTCCACTCTTGCTTTTCTCCATCCTACCTTTTGCTTCTACCCACTTTTTACTTCGCTCTGCCTCCCTGCATAGATTCCCATCCCCCTGCCTTTTTAGTTTAAACCCTCCCCACCAGCACTAGCAAACACTCTGCCTAGGACATCAGTTCTGGTCCTGCCCAGGTGTAGACCGTCCAGTTTGTACAGTTCCCACCTCCCCCAGAGCCAGTTCCAATGCCCCAGGAATTTGATTTCCTCCCCCTTGCACCACTCCTCAAGTCACTTATTTAGCTGAGCTGTCCTGAAATTCCTACTCTGACTAACACGTGGTACTGGGAGCAATCCTGAGATTACTACCTTTGAGGTCCTACTTTTTAATTTAACTCCTAGCTCCCTAAATTCAGCTTGTAGGACCTCATTCCATTTTTTACCTATATCGTTGGTACCTATATGTACCACGACAGCTGGCTGTTCACACTCCACCTCCGGAATGTGCTGCAGCCACTCCGAGACATCCTTGACCCTTGCACCAGGGAGGCAACATACCATCCTGGAGTCTCGTTTCCTTTGACTTGTTAGCCCTCGCCATATGAATTACCTCATACTTCTCTGATTGAATTCCATTTGCTATTGTCCTGACCATTTCATTGATATCTTCAAGTCACAGTCTAAGGATAAGGGGTAAGCCATTTAGGACCGAGATGAGGAGAAACTTCTTCACCCAGAGAGTGGTGAACCTGTGGAATTCTCTACCACAGAAAGTAGTTGAGGCCAATTCACTAAATATATTCAAAAGGGAGTTAGATGAAGTCCTTACTACTCGGGGGATCAAGGGGTATGGCGAGAAAGCAGGAAGGGGGTACTGAATTTGCATGTTCAGCCATGAACTCATTGAATGGCGGTGCAGGCTAGAAGGGCCGAATGGCCTACTCCTGCACCTATTTTCTATGTTTCTATGTTTCTTGCAGTCTACAGCTTTTTTCCTCATTATCAACCACACAGACGATTTTAGTATCATTTACAAACTTTTTGTACATACCCTCTAAATATATCAATGTCTAAATCATTGATATATATACCACAAAAAGCAAGGGACTGGTACTGAGCCCTGCGGAACCCCTCTGGAAACAGCCTTTCAGTCTCAAAAACACCTATCAATCATTATACTTGGTTTTCTGCCTCTGAGCCAATTTTGGATCCAACTTGCCACTTTGCCCTGGATCCCATGGGCCTTACTTTTTTGACCAGTTTGCCATGTGGGACCTTATCAAAATCCTTGCTAAAATCCAAATACAATACATCAAATGCATTACCCTCATCGACCCTCATTGTTACCTTCTCATAAATGCAATCAAGTTAGTCAGACTTCCCCTACTTAATGAGATGGAGTATTAAAGTAGGGAAGTCCTGCTATAACAAGGGCATTGATGAGACCACATCTGGAGTACTGCATACATTTTTGGTCTCCTTATTTAAGGAGGTGTATAATTGCATTGGAGGCAGTTCAGACAATGTTCACAAGGTTGATTCCTGAGATGAAGGGGTTGTCTTATGAAGAAAGGGTAAGCAGGTTGGGCCTATACTCATTGGAGTTTAGAAGAATGAGATGATCTTATTGAAACATATAAGATTCTGAGGGGCCTTGACAGGGTCGATGCAGAGAGGATGATTCCCCTCATGCAGGAATCTAGAACTAGGGGGCATAGTTTAAGAATAAGGGACCGCCCATTTAAAAAGGAGATGAGGAGGAATTTCTTCTCTCCCAGAGTTGTGAATCTTTGGAATTCTCTAACCAGGAGGCTGGGTCATTGAATATATTTAAGGTGGAGATAGACAGATTTTTGAACGATAAGGGAGTCAAGGGTTATGGGGAGCGGACAGAGAAGTGGAGTCGAGGCCAAGATCAGATCAGCCATGATTTTATTGAATGGCGGAGCAGGCTCGAGGGGCCAAATAGCCTACTCATGCTCCTATTTCTTATGTTCTTAAATATTTACTGGTTTTGAAAGCAAAAATTGTCATGCTACTTACATTATGCTCCAATATTTAGAGATTATAAAATAGGTATGAGATCTATGGATTAATTGAATTAATATAACACTCCAGCTTGAAATCTCTTTTGAGAGAAAAAATGATTTTCAACAACACAGGGTTTGCACCTGAAATTCTCGAAACAGAGGCTACCATGTATTGTGGGGAGATAATGAGTGACGGCCAGGCACTGAAATTCAAAGCAGAATCACCTGCTCTCACACTTCCTAGTGGATGGTTTCAAACTGTATAGTCAAGGGGCCAGAGCAGTAGTTTGGCCACCCACTCAGCAATGGAATGTTGTTTGATGTCGAAAGGTACGTAGGAGGAGGAAAATAAACAAAAAAAAAATTAAAAGCAAGAACAGAAAGTTACAAATTCTGCATAATGACATTTTAGATCCTCTAAAATTTAGCAGAGGCTTCAGAACTTCTAATTAACACAGCCTTAAATGATAAGGAGCTAGAGTTTCCACTTTTGTGCTTATCGCCCAAAAATGGGCGTTATTTCCAGCGTGGGTGGTAAAAATGAGTTTTCAGATCGCCGACTTCTCGTCCATTCTGAAAGCACCTAGTCACCATTTTTTGAAATGGGCGTTACCGCGAGCGATATGAAATAGGCAGTGGCGTTAAATCTCGCTGACCTTCTGCCGTAAAGTGTCGTCGTCCTTAGCAACGGCTGGCAATGCTCGATTCCCGCGATTCAGGGGGTCAAAGGTTATCATGACATGCGCAGAAGAGGAGACAGAGAGCGAGGGAGCTCAGAGGGACTGAAGGCGAGTCTGGGTGTGGTGTGGCTGCTTTGGGAGGAAGGAGGGAGGCTTTAGAGCTTCACAGCAAGTAGGCAAACAAAAAGTAGCTGTTACCAGTCACATATTTGACCGAATTTGGCCTATAATGAAGGGAGAGGAGGAGGCATCACAGCACGCTATGGAGACTGACGCTGGAGAGAACAGTGTGGTGGGAGAGGAGCACATAGGAGGGCGCAAAAGAGCGAGGTGGTTCTCAGAAGAGGCAAATGCCTCCCTCCTGTAGGAGGTCGAGTCACGCTGGGGTGATTTGACACAGGGAGGGCGTGGGAAGCCCACCCCAAAGGCCTACCAGAAGATATGGATCGAGATAGCAGAGGTGGTCTCGTCGGCGACCAACCACGTTCGTGACGGCAACCAATGCCGCAAACGATGGAACGACCTGGTGGGATCCGCAAGAGTAAGTATTACATTGATTTACATGTACTTATGTATTTATATAATTTGATTTGTAACAGTCATGAGTGACTATCAGCATATGTGAGGTCTTTCACTTTTACCGGGAATGTTTTACTCAAAGCCTGCGGTGACAGTGCACGTCTTTAGGTAAGGAATGATAATTATCATAATAATCATTATTACATCCATCGGTTATATGTTGTATCAGTCTCTGTGACCATACCTAACAATGATATCACGCAATGATCTCGTGCCATGTCATCCTGTCATCTTTTACAGAAGAAGCTGTCGACAATGAGATCCGTGCAGAGGTGAACGGGTGGGCGGGCCACCAGTCGCCAGCGACATCACTGAGATGGAGGAGCGAGTGCTAGCACTCGTAGGGAAGCACACCCGGACAGCCACGGAAGCATCTGCAGACCCGGAAGTGATGCCACGTGAGTAAAGCTTACATCATTACATGCTAATGTGCTGATAGTCATGAAATGTGATGTCTGTGATGATTTTGAGAACATTGGTGCTTTTAAGAACATAAGAATAAAATAAATAGGAACAGGAGTAGGCCATATGGCCCCTCGAGTCTGCTCCACCATTCAATAAGATCATGGTTGACCTGATCATGGACTTAGCTCCACTTCCCCACCCATTCCCCATAACCCCTTAACCCCTTATTGTTTAAGAAGCTGTCTATTTCTGTCTTAAATTTATTCAATGTCCCAGCTTCCACAGCTCTCTGAGGCAGCTAATTCCACAGATTTACAACCCTCGGAGAGAAGAAATTTCTCCTCATCTCTGTTTTAAATGGGCGGCCCCTAATTCTAAGGTCATGTACTCTAGTTCTAGTCTCCCCCATCCATGGAAACATCCTCTCTGCATCCACCTTGCCAAGCCCCCTCAATCTTATGTTTCGATAAAATCACCTCTCATTTTTCTGAATTCCAATGAGTAGAGGCCCAACCTACTCAACCTTTCCTCATAAGTCAACACCCTCATCCCCGGAATCAACCTTGTGAACCTTCTCTGAACTGCCTCCAAAGCAATCCATTTGTAAATATGGAAACCAAAACTGCACGCAGTATTCCAGGTGTGGCCTCACCAATACCTTATATAGCTGTAGCAAGACTTCCCTGCTTTTATACTCCATCCCCTTTGCAATAAAGACCAAGATACCATTGGCCTTCCTGGTCACTTGCTGTACCTGCATACTATCCTTTTGTGTTTCATGCACAAGTACCCCTAGGTCCTGCTGTACTGTGGCACTTTGCAATCTTTCTCCATTTAAATAATAACTTGCTATTTGATTTTTTTCTGCCAAAGTGCATGACCTCACACTTTCTGACATTGTACTCCATCTTCCAAATTTTTGCCCACTCACTTAACCTGTCTATGTCCTTTTGCAGATTTTCTGTGTCCTCCTCGTGCATTGCTTTTCCTCCCATCTTTGTATCGTCAGCAAACTTGGCTACGTTACACTCAGTCCCGTCTTCCAAGTCGTTAATATAGATTGTAAATAGTTGGGGTCCCAGCAATGATCCTTGCGGCACCCCACTAGTTACTGGTTGCCAACCAAAGAATGAACCATTTATCCCGACTCTCTGTTCTCTGTTCATTAGCCAATCCTCTATCCATGCTAATATATTACCCCCAACCCCGTGAACTTTTATCTTGTGCAGTAAACTTTTATGAGGTACCTTGTCAAATGCCTTCTGGAAGTTCAAATGCACCACATCCACTGGTTCCCCTTTATCCACCCTGTTCATTACATCTTCAAAGAATTCCAGCAAATTTGTCAAACATGACTTCCCCTTCATAAATCCATGCTGACTCTGCCTGACCAAATTTTGCTTTTCCAAATGTCCTGCGACTGCTTCTTTAATAATGGTCTCCAACATTTTCCCAACCACAGATGTTAGTCTAACTGGTCTGTGGGGCTAGAATCTCCACATTTTTTGCCTGCTTAATGCCCACTTAACGCCAATTTTACCGCTGAAATGACGTATAACACCCATATAACGGCCATTTTGGCACAAAAATGGAAACTGACAGGCTTTTTTAGGAGTCTTATGCTGAGCGTTATTTTCCCCATGTGCTTAACGCTGAGAAAAAATATTACTGCCCGCCCACGTTTTTTGGGCAGAATCAGCAGAATGGGCGATTTCAACGCCCATATTATCGCCTAGTGTTACTTTCATCACGGACTTAATGTTGTAATGTATGTACATAAGGTCTGCTCACCAACAGGGGGCACTACCAGCAGAAGTCCTCGAGCCATAGGTACACTCGTGCTGGGCCTGGTATATAACCTGTACTTCAGCTTTGTATCTTCACTTCTGGAAGCCATTAAAGACTGACCAGGTTACACCTAGTCACTGCTTCACGGAGTTCATTGTATCATTTCATACAGCACAACTGGCGATGAGGCAGATATGAACCTACGCAAAAGTATGATGAGCACAGCACGATCAAGTACTGTTGGAATTCTCGAGAGATTCAATGAGGGAGAGGATTACGGAGATTTCACGGATCGCCTTGACCAGTATTTCGTGGCAAATGACCTAAACAAAGACGAGGATGCAGAGAAGCGTAGGGCAGTTCTTCTCACCGTCTGTGGCCCCATGATCTATGCACTCATCAAGAATTTGCTCTCACCCACTCTTCCTACAGAAAAAGATTACAAAGAACTGTGTGCTCTAGTTCGGGAACACCTTAAACCCACGGAAGGAATCCTCATATCCAGATATCGCTTCCATGCGCATGTTCGTCCAGAAGGCCAGGACATAGCAGCATTTGTTGCCGAACTGACAGCGCATTTGGAAAGCAGTGACAGGATCGGTCCAAGTCAGCATGGATTTATGAAAGGTAAATCATGCTTGACAAATCCTCTAGAACTTTTTGAGGATGTAACTAGTAGAGTGGACAAGGAAGAACCAGTGGATGTGGTGTATTTGGACATTCAAAAGGCTTTTGACAAGATCCCACACAAAAAATTAGTGTGCAAAATTAAAGCACCTGGTAGTGGGGGTAATATATTGATGTGGATAGAGAACTGGTTGGCAGACAGGAAGCAAAGAGTGGGAACAAACGGATCCTTTTCAGAATGGCAGGCAATGACTAGTGCGGTACTGCAAGGTTCAGTGCTGGGACCCCAGCTATATACAACATACATTAATGATTTAGACAAAGGAATTGAATGTCATATCTCCAAGTTTGCAGCTGACACTAAGCTGGGTGGCAGTGTGAGCTGTGAGGAGGATGCTAAGAGGCTGCAGGGTGACTTGGACAGGTTAGGTGAGTGGGCAAATGCATGGCAGATTTAGTATAATGTAGGTAAATGTAAGGTTATCCACTTTGGTGGCAAAAACAGGAAGGCAGATTATTATCTGAATGTGACAGATTAGGAAAAGGGGAGATGCAACGAGATCTGGGTGTCATGGTACATCAATCATTGAAAGTTGGCATACAGGTACAGCAGGCGATGATGAAGGCAAATGGCATGTTGGCCTTCATAGCGAGAGGAATTTATAGGAGCAGGGAGGCCTTACTGCAGTTGTACAGGGCCTTGGTGAGGCCACACCTTGAATATTGTGTACAGTTTTGGTCTCCTAATCTGAGGAAGGACATTCTTGCTATTGAGGGAGTGCAGCGAAGGTTTACCAGACTGATTCCCGGGATGGCAGATGAAGAAAGACTTGATCGACTAGGCTTATAGTCAATGGAATTTAGAAGAATGAGAGGGGATCTCATAGAAACATATAAAATTCTGACGGGATTGGACAGGTTGGATGCAGGAAGAATGTTCCTGATGTTGGGGAAGACCAGAACCAGGGGTCACAGCCTAAGGACCGAGATGAGGAGAAACTTCTTCACTCAGAGAATTGTGAACCTGTGGAATTCTCTACGACAGAAAGTTGTTGAGGCCAGTTCGTTAGATATATTCAAAAGGGAGTTAGATGTGGCTCTTACGGCTAAAGGGATCAAGGGGTATGGAGAGAATGGGGTACTGAAGTTGCATGATCAGCCATAAAGATATTGAATGGTGACACAGGCACGAAGTGCCGAATAGCCTAATACTGCACCTATTTGCGATGTTTCTATGTTTCTTGCAGGGTCTTGCAAATTTGGGTCTGCGTTGAAAAACATGCTGCGTGACTTTTTCATGATTGGGGTCAACCACGAGACGATCTTAAATAAGCTGCTGGCTGCGGAGACGTCGGACCTCAGCAAGTTTATCACCATCGCCCAGGCTTGCATGTCCACGCAGAAAAGCACAAAGCAGATATCGCGACAAAGCAGGAACTCCACGGCAAGTACTGTGTACAAAATTGTATCGACGGCCAGCAGAGCTGCACATGGCAGGGCCTACTCGTCTGCGCCTGCAAGACCAGGAGCCGCTCAAAGTTCGCCATCGAGGGCCTACTCGACCGCGAATGCGAGAACGGGAGCCGCTGATAATTCGCCATCTGGGGCCTACTCGACTGCGTATGTGAGAACGGGAACCGCTCAAAGCCCGCCATCATGAGCAAATCCGAGCTCAATGTGTTGGCGTTACGGGGGCAATCACCGACCCCATCAGTGCCGCTTCACGCAGTATGTATGCAGAGGAAGTGCAAAGACGGGGCGTATCCACAGCAGAGCAAGCGAGCAGTGACACACCACGTGGATGATGATCAATTCAGCGTGTATCTGGCGAGGCAGCCCGAGGCAATTGAGAGCTCTGAGTGTATAGTGTATGTGCATTCCCAACAAACAGCCAACCGATAATGATGGAGGTAAAATTACTAACAAAGAGCCAACCGATAATGATGGAGGTAAAATTACTAACAAAGAGCCAACTGATAATGATGGAGGTAAAATTAAACGGCGTGCCGGTATTCATGGAATTAGTCATGGGTGCGAGTCAATCGATAAAGAGCCAGAGGACTTTCAAAAAGCTGTGTTAGACCAAGGCAGAGAGACCCAAGCTGAGTCCGATAAATGTGAAGTTGCATACCTACACCAAAGAGCTCATACTAGTGATCAGTATGCAGCAGTAAGAGTGTCGTACGAGGGAGCAGTTCATGATCTACCGTTATGGATTATCCGGGGCAATGGCCCATTGTTATTCGGCAGGAGTTGGCTCGAGAAAATAAAATGAAAATGATACATAGAAACATAGAAACATAGAAAATAGGTGCAGGAGTAGGCCATTCGGCCCTTCGAGCCTGCACCACCATTCAATGAGTATCATGGCTGAACATGCAACTTCAGTACCCATTCCTGCTTTCTCGCCATACCCCTTGATCCCCCGAGTAGTAAGGACTACATCTAACTCCTTTTTGAATATATTTAGTGAATTGACCTCAACAACTTTCTGTGGTAGAGAATTCCACAGGTTCACCACTCTCTGGGTGAAGAAGTTTCTCCTCATCTTGGTCCTAAATGGCTTACCCCTTATCCTTAGACTGTGACCCCTGGTTATGGACTTCCCCAACATTGGGAACATTCTTCCTGCATCTAACCTGTCCAAACCCGTCAGAATTTTAAACGTTTCTATGAGATACCCTCTCATTCTTCTGAACTCCAGTGAATACAAGCCCAGTTGATCCAGTCTTTCTTGATATGTCAGTCCCGCCATCCCGGGAATCAGTCTGGTGTAACTTTGCTGCGCTCCCTCAATAGCAAGAATGTCCTTCTTCAAGTTAGGAGACCAAAACCGTACACAATACTCCAGGTGTGGCCTCACCAAGGCCCTGTACAACTGTAGTAACACCTCCCTGCCCCTGTACTCAAATCTCCTCGCAATGAAGGCCAACATGCCATTTGCTTTCTTAACCGCCTGCTGTACCTGCATGCCAACCTTCAGTGACTGATGTACCATGACACCCAGGTCTCCTTGCATCTCCCCTTTTCCTAATCTGTCACCATTCAGATAATAGTCTGTCTCTCTGTTTTTACAACCAAAGTGGATGACCTCACATTTATCCACATTATACTTCATCTGCAATGCATTTGCCCACTCACCTAACCTATCCAAGTCACCCTGTAGCCTCATAGCATCCTCCTCACAGCTCACACTGCCACCCAACTTAGTGTCATCCGCAAATTTGGAGATACTACATTTAATCCCCTCGTCTAAATCATTAATGTACAATGTAAACAGCTGGGGCCCCAGCACAGAACCTTGCGGTACCCCACTAGTCACTGCCTGCCATTCTGAAAAGTACCCATTTACTCCTATTCTTTGCTTCCTGTCTGCCAACCAGTTCTCAATCCACGTCAGCACCCAACCCCCAATCCCATGTGCTTTAACTTTGCACATTAATCTCTTGTGTGGGACCTTGTCGAAAGCCTTCTGAAAGTCCAAATACACCAAATCAACTGGTTCCCCCTTGTCCACTCTACTGGAAACATCCTCAAAAAATTCCAGAAGATTTGTAAAGCATGATTTCCCTTTCACAAATCCATGCTGACGTGGACCTATCATGTCACCTTTTTCCAAATGCGCTGCTATGACATCCTTAATAATTGATTCCATCATTTTACCCACTACCGATGTCAGGCTGACCGGTCTATAATTCCCTGTTTTCTCTTGCCCTTCTTTTTTTAAAAGTGGGGTTACTTTGGCTACCCTCCACTCCATAGGAACTGATCCAGAGTCTATTGAATGTTGGAAAATGACTGTCAATGCATCCGCTATTTCCAAGGCCACCTCCTTAAATACTCTGCGATGCAGACCATCAGGCCCTGGGGATTTATCGGCCTTCAGTCCCATCAATTTCCCCAACACAATTTCCCAACTAATAAGGATTTCCCTCAGTTCCTCCTTCTTACTAGAACCTCTGACCCCTTTTATATCCGGAAGGTTGTTTGTGTCCTCCTTAGTGAATACCGAACCAAAGTACTTGTTCAATTGGTCTGCCATTTCTTTGTTCCCAGTTATGACTTCCCCTGATTCTGACTGCAGGGGACCTACGTTTGTCTTTAGTAACCTTTTACTCTTTACATATCTATCGAAGCTTTTGCAGTCGATTTTAATGTTCCCTGCAAGCTTCCTCTCGTACTCTATTTTCCCTGCCCTAATCAAACCCTTTGTCCTCCTCTGTTGAATTCTATATTTCTCCCAGTCCCCGGGTTCGCAACTATTTCTGGCCTATTTGTATGTCACTTCCTTGGCTTTAATACTATCCCTGATTTCCCTTGATAGCTACGGTTGAGCCACCTTCCCTTTTTTATTTTTACGCCAGACAGGGATGTACAATTGTTGGAGTTCATCCATGCGGTCTCTAAATGTCTGCCATTGCCCATCCACTGTCAACCCCTAAAGTATTATTCGCCAATCTATCCTAGCCAATTCATGCCTCTTACCTTCAAAGTTACCCTTCTTTAAGTTCTGGACAATGGTCTCTGAATTAACTGTTTCATTCTCCATCCTAATGTAGAATTCCACCATATTATGGTCACTCTTCCCCAAGGGACCTCGCACAACGAGATTGATAATTACGCCTCTCTCATTACACAACACCCAGTCTAAGATAGCCTCCCCGCTAGTTGGTTCCTCGACATATTGGTCTAGAAAACCATCCCTTATGCACTCCAGGAAATCCTCCTCCACCATATTGTTCGCAGTTTGGTTAGCCCAATCTATATGCATATTAAAGTCACCCATGATAACTGCTGCACCTTCATTGCATGCACACCTAATTCCCTGTTTGATGCCCTCCCCAACATCACTACTACTGTTTGGAGGTCTGTACACAAGTCCCACTAGCGTTTTTTGCCCTTTGGTATTCCGTAGCTCCACCCATACCGATTCCCCTTCATCCAAGCTAATATCCTTCCTTACAATTGCATTAATTTCCTCTTTAACCAGCAACGCCACCCCGCCTCCTTTTCCTTTCTGTCTATCCTTCCTAAATGTTGAATACCCTTGGATGTTGAGTTCCCAGCCTTGGTCACCCTGGAGCCATGTCTCCGTGATGCCAACCACATCATATCCGTTAACTGCTATCTGCACAGTTAATTCGTCCACCTTATTCCGAATACTCCTCGCATTGAGGCACAGAGCCTTCAGGCTTGCCTTTTTAACACACTTTGCCCCTTTAGAATTTTGCTGCAAAGTGGCCCTTTTTGTTTTTTGCCTTGGATTTCTCTACCCTCCACTTTTATTCATCTCCTTTCTGTCTTTTGCTTCTGTCTCCATTTTGTTTCCCTCTGTCTCCCTGCATTGGTTCCCATCCCCCTGCCATATTAGTTTAACTCCTCCCCAACAGCACTAGCAAACACTCCTCCTAGGACATTGGTTCTGGTCCTGCCTAGGTGCAGACCGTCCGGTTTGTACTGGTCCCACCTCCCCCAGAACCGGTTCCAATGCCCCAGGAATTTGAATCCTCTCTGCTGCACCACTGCTCAAGCCACGTATTCATCTGAGCTATCCTGCGATTACTACTCTGACCAGCACGTGGCACTAGTAGCAATCCCGAGATTACTACTTTTGAGGTCCTACTTTTTAATTTAGCTCCTAGCTCCTTAAATTAGTCTCGTAGGACCTCATCCCGCTTTTTGTCTATATCGTTGGTACCAATGTGCATCACGACAACTTGCTGTTCACCCTCCCTTTTCAGAATGTCCTGCACCCGCTCCGAGACACCATTGACCCTTGCACCAGGGAGGCAACATACAATGAACTCCGTACTGTGAGCCAGTGATTCGGTGTAACCTGGTCAGTCTTAATGGCTTCCAGAAGTGATGATACAAATGTGAAGTACAGGTTATATACCGGGCCCAACACAAGTATACCTATGACCCTAGGACATCCGACGGTAATGCCCCCCGTTGGTGGGCAGACCTTATGTACATACATTACATAATTTCCCCCCCCCCCCCAGTTCTTGGCACAAATCCATGTTACAAGTTCAGACTATCCGGAGCTCTTCACTCCCTGGTTGACCATCTCAGTACAATTCCAGTGCTTTCCGAGTCTCTCACGACTTAGGGCTGGGTGTTGATCACAGTGGGTCCTTCTGATGGCTAGATGTGAGTTGGTTGGTCATCTAACTTCGAGGTGTCTTCTTCCAACTGTTCCGGTTCCTCGGTGTGTCTTAGCTTGATTTGATCAATGTGTTTCCTGCACATCTTTGCTGAGCAAATTTCCCTCACTGTTTGCACTGGGAATTGGCAGCTTCAAGGGAGATAAGGTGCAGATTCACGTAGGCCCAGACGCAAGGCCTATCCATCACAAAGCCAGGGCGGTCCCACACATGATGAGAGAAAAGGTCGAGCTCGAATTGGGAAGGTTACAATGTGAGGGGGTCATCTCACCGGTCGAATTTAATGAATGGGCCAGCCCCATTATTTCAGTGTTAAAGAGCGACGGCACGGTCAGGATTTGTGGAGACTACAAGGTCACGATCAACCGAGTTTCGAAACAAGATCAGTACCCATTACCAAAAGCTGATGACCTGTTTGCAACGCTAGCAGGGGGGAAAATCGTTCACAAAATTGGATCTAACGTCGGCCTACATGACACAGGAACCGGTTGAATCATTAACGAAACTTACGTGCATCAACACGCAGAAAGGACTGTTTATTTACAACAGGTGCACTTTTGGTATTCGTTTGGTGGCAACCATATTTCAGAGAAACATGGAGAGCCTATTGAAATCTGTCCCCAGGACCATAATATTCCGACACGACATCCTAGTCACAGGTCGTGACACCGCCGAGCACCTGCACAATCTGGAAGAGGTTCTGCGTCATCTGGACAAAGTGGGACTCGGGCTGAAACGTTCGAAGTGCGTTTTCATGGCACCAGAGATCGAATTCCTTGGACAAAAGATTGTTGCAGACATAATCAGGCCTACAGAAGCGAAAACAGAGGCCATCAAAAATACGCCCAGGCTCCAGAATGTGACAGAGCTGAGTTCGTTCCTGGGTCTTCTCAACTACTTCGGTAACTTCTTACCCAAATTGAGCACAGTATTAGAGCCTTTTCACAAGCTGCTCAGGAAAGGAGACGACTGGGTATGGGGTGAACTTCAAGACAGAGTCTTTGAGAAGGCTAGAAATCTGTTGTGTTCCCACAAGCTACTAGTATTGTCTGACCCATGCAAGTGTCTAGTTTTGACCTGTGATGCGTCGTCCTATGGGGTCGGCTGCATGCTTCAGCAAGCCAAGGCAAACTACAACCAGTTGCATACGCCTGTCCAAGGCGGAAAGAGCCTACAGCATGGTAGAGAAAGAGGCTTTAGCATGTGTTTATGGGGTAAAAAAAATGCACCAGTACCTGTTTGGGCTTTGCTTTGAGCTGGAAACCGATCACGAGCCGCTTATATCGTTGTTTTCAGAAGATAAAGGTATCAATACCAACGCGTCATCCCGCATCCAGAGGTGGGCGCTGACATTATCTGCCTATGATTATGTCATTCGCCATAGACCAGGCACCAACAACTGTGCTGATGCATTGAGCCGGTCACTGTTGCCCAAACCGGAGGTGGAAACGCCAATGTCCACAGAGCTACTCATGGTCATGGATGCCTTTGAGAGAGAAGGGTCACCTTTCACTGCTCAACAATTTAAGACCTGGACCAGCCAGGATCCGACCCTATTGGTTGTAAAATGTTGTGTTCTTAACGGGGTTTGGTCGGCCATCCCCAAGGAAATGGGTGATGAAACCAAACCGTACAGTCGTCGCAAAGATGAGCTTTCCATCCACTCCGACTGTCGACTGTGGGGTAATCATGTTGTAATGTCCAAGAAAGGCAGGGCGAGATTTGTACAGGAGTTATATAGTACGCATCCTGGTATTATCATGATGAAGGCCATTGCCAGGTCCCATGTTTGGTAGCCTGGCATTGACTCGGACTTAGAGTCATGCGTGCATCAGTGCAGCACTTGCATGCAGTTAAGCAATGCCACAAAGGAAGCTCCACTCAGTCTGTAGTCATGGCCATCCAAACAGTGGTCTAGAATCCACATCGACTTTGCGGGCCCCTTCCTTGGTAAAATGTTTTTTGTGGTGGTGGATGCATACTCCAAATAGATAGAATGTGTGATCATGTCATCCAGCACTTCCACTGCCACCATTGAGAACCTGAGAGCCATGTTTGCCACACATGGTCTGCCAGACATCATAGTCAGCGAGCCTGGAGTTTCAAGAGTTCATGAAACACAACGGCATAAGGCACGTGAGGTCAGCCCCGTTCAAACCCGCGTCCAATGGTCAAGCGGAGCGGGCAGTTCAAACCATCAAGCAGAGCCTAAAACACGTAACCCACGGTTGCTTGCAGACACGCCTGTCACGCATACTGCTCAGTTACAGGACAAGGCCACACATGCTCACCGGGGTCCCGCCTGCAGAACTATTGATGAATAGAGACCTCAAAACCAGGCTCTCTCTAGTCCATCCTAACTTTAATGATCACGTCGAAACCCGACGTCAACGCCAGCAGCGGTATCACGACCGCGCCGCAGTGTCACATGACATATCTGTAAATGACCCAGTGTATGTACTTAACCATGGTCAAGGGCCCATGTGGCTCCCGGGCAATGTTATGGATAAGGAGGGTAACCGGGTGCATATGGTTAAGCTCAAGAATGGGCAGATGTGCAGGAAACACATTGATCAAATCAAGCTAAGACACACTGACGAACGGGAACAGTTTGAAGAAGACACCGCGAACTCAGATGACCAACCAACTCACGTCCAGCCATCAGAAGAACCCACTGTGGTCAATGCCTAGCCCCAAGTCGTGAGAGACTCGGAAAGCACTGGGATTGTACTGAGATGGTCAACCAGGGAGCGAAGGGCTCTGGACCGTCTGAACTTGTAATATGGATTTGTGCCAAGAACTGGTGGGGGGAAATGATGTAATGTATGTACATAAGGTCTGCCCACCACCAGAGGGCACTACCTCTGGAAGTCTTAGGGTCATAGGTACACTCATGCTGGGCCCGGTATATAACCTGAACTTCACCTTTGTATCTTCACTTCTGGAAGCCATTAAAGACTGACCAGGTTACACCTAGTCACTGGCTCACAGTACAGAGTTCAGCGTATCATTTCATACACCACAGATGTAATCATGATTATTATGATTATTATCATTCTTTACCTAAAGGCATACACCGTGACCGCAGGCTTTGAGTAAAACATTCCCGGTAAAAGTGCAAGACCTCACATCTGCTGATTGTCACGCATGACTGTTACAAATCACATTATATAAATACATAAGTACAAGTAAATCAATTAAATACTTACTCTTGCGGATCCCACAAGGTCGTTCCATCGTTTGCGGCATTGGTTGCCCTCACGCACCTCGGTGGTGGCCGATGAGTCCACCTCTACTATCTCGGTGCATGTCCTCTGATAGGTCTTTGGGATGGGCTTCCCACGCTCTCCCTATGTCAAATCATCCCAGTGTGACTCAACCTCCTGAAGGAGGGAGGTATTTGCCTCGTGCGAGAACCTCCTGGCTCTTTTGCGGCCTCCAATGTGCTCCTCTCCCACCTCTCTCCAGCATCAGTCTCCACAGCGTTTTGTGATGTTTCCTCCTCTCCCTCCATTATAGGGGAAATTAGGTCAAATATGTGGCTGGTAACACCTATTTTTTGTTTGCCTACTTACTGTGAAGCTTAAAGTCTCCCTCTTTCCTCCCAAATTAGCCACACCACACCCAGCCACGCCTTCAGTCCCTCTGAGCTCCCTCTCCCTCTGTCTCCTCTTCTGCGCATGTCATGGTGACCTTTGACCTCCTGAATCGCGGGAATCGAGGGTTGCCATTCCGTTGCTAAGGACGGCCACACTTTACGGCAGTAGGTCAAAATAATTTAATGCTACCGTCCATTTAATATCGCTCACAGTAACGTCCATTTTCAAAAATGTAAACTAGGTGTTTAGAGAATGGACGAGAAGCCGGCGATCTGAAAACCCTTTTTTACTGCCCACACCGGAAATAACGGCCATTTTTGGGCGATAAGCTCAAAAGTGGAGGTTCTAGCCCATAATTTCCTGCTTTTTGTCTACCTCCTTTTTTAAATAGGGACATTACATTTGCAGTTTTCCAATTGGCTGGGACTTCCCCAGAATCCAGGGAATTTTGGTAAATTACAACCAATGCATCCACTATTCCTGCCGTTACTTCTCTTAAGACCATAGGATGCAAGCCATCAGGTCCAGGGGATTTATCTGCCTTTAGCCCCATTATCTTCGTGAGTACCACTTCCTTAGTGATTGTGATTGTGTTAAATTCCTCATCCTCCTATAGCCCCTTGACTATCCACTGTCGGAATATTGTTAGTGTCCTCTACCGTAAAGACTGATACAAAATATTTGTTCAAAGTTTCTGCCATCATCATGTTCTCCATTACTAATTCCCTGGTCTCGTCCTCTAAGGGACCAACATTTACTTTATCCACTCTTTTCCTTTTTATGTACCTATAGAAACTCTTGCTATCTGTTTTTATAGTTTGTGCTAGTTTACTTTTAAAATCTATCTTCCCTTTCTTAATAATTTTTTTAGTCGTTCTTTGCTGGCTTTTTAAAGCTTCCCAGTCTTCTGCCCTCTTTTGTCATGCATATGCTGTGTGTAGCGCTGGACTCACCTTGTCACCCGAGCACCCACTTCTCCTCTAATAACCTCATTTGTGTTTTGCAGCTCAGCCAGCAGCGTGGCCCCAGGCAAGACCACAGAGGCCAGAAGGTGGGGGCATGGGGCCTGACTCTCTGGATGATCCTACATCTGGTGCTGAGGAGTTGCGATTCTTGCCCGTCAATCCGCTGGATCTGTTCTCCACGGATGAGAACGCGGACTTCGAGGAACCTGCATCGCCACGCTCCAGAAGCCATTCCACCCCAAGTCCATCTAGTGGTCCTCCAGTCATTCCCACCTCCACTCTGGAGGTACCGGCCCCAAGCACCTTGCCACAAGGCACCTCATTTGTCCCCAGGATGGCGCCAACCCCACAGAGACCACGAGCGCCACATGAGAGCGAAGAGATGGTACAGTTGTCTAGGAGGACTGTAGACATTGGTGACCAGCTCATCAAAGCATTGGGGGGCATATCCCAACAGCTGGCCACCATGACTGAGCACATTCTGTGGATGGCAGAGGCTCTGGATGTGATAGCCAGGAACATTGCTGGCACAGGCCTCCCAGTGGTCCCAGAGCACGGCACTCCACCCCTAGGTTCCGCATCACCACTGCGAACGACAGATGAGAGCAAGAACCAAGATCCTGCTTCTGCATCAGAGAATGTTTCCCTTTCGGCCCCCCCGCTCCCGTATCTGTGCAGCCACCGCCTCTGCCTTCATCTCCCTCAATGAGGCACCGCCTGAGGAGCTCCTCACCCAGTTGCCATAGAGCGAGGAGGGGAAAGGGTAGAGATGGGGAGAAGAAGGGGAGGGGGGAAGGAAAGTGAGGTGCATGTCTGCAGGTGATGGCTGTATTATATCTCCATCTGGTTGTATGCAATTTGTTGTAATGTATGGGGGCTGGGGACCACCCTCCTGCTTTGCCTTTGTATTCTGTGTTGCTGGACATGTTGAACATTTGATTGATGTCAATGGTGGAAAAAGTGGGGTGTGGGCGGTGGTTGGATGTTACTTATGATTTCAGACCAATGTTGGTACAAAAAAAATTTTATTGCGCATTTTCTCAGATAGCTGCACCATTACACACTGGTGATTCCTTAACATGAAAGGGTTAAGTACAACTTAACTTCAATCAACGTAAACTTTAACTGGCACTATGGTGATGGGCACCATTGATGTCTGAGCTGCGCACATACAGCAGTGTGTGTCAGTGTTGTCACTCACATCAATGTTCTTTCAGGCAAATTGTTCAGATATCAGCTCCTCACATAAGAGTCTTGCAGCTATGAAGCCACCACGGGCCATTTCCTGCGGTCTGGAGGGGTTCGTGGGCATGGTTGCATAGCCAGCCTGATTGTCTGGCCCTAGGTCAGCGTCCAGCCCCTCGTCGTCCTCTTCCTCTCTCTCCTGAGGTGGAGCATCAGTGCTTTCTGGCAATTCTTGGCCGCTCCTAATAGCCAGGTTGTGCAGCATCGAGCACATGACCACAAATTTACCTACTTGCTCAGGGTTGTATTGTAGCTTGCCTCCTGAGTGGTCCAGACATCTGAAGCACTGCTTCAGCATAGTTATTGTTTTCTGGACCACATTGCATGTGTCTCTGTGGCTCTGGTTGTATCGCTTCTCGGCCTCGGTGTGGGTGTCACGCAGGGGGGGTCATCAGCCAGGTGGCTAGGCTATATCGGTTGTCACCAAGCACCCAGCATTGTCCTTGTGGCTGACTCTTAAAGATGTCAGACCTTGTGGAAGCGCACACTCCAAAGGCAGTTGTGGTTGGAGACGTCGAGGTAATACCTCTTTTCCTTGTACGTGCGGGGTTCGTATGCTCTGGCCCTCCGCCTCATTTTTTTGCATTGAATTAAATTGGGGACATAATGATATGCATCACACACTAAGCCATCTGCACTCTGCAGCATCTGTGTGTTAATCGATGCAGGCTGAGAAATGGCTGGCCCCATTGAAATGAAAGTATAATAGCGATTGATCAGAAGAAATGATTTCCTCACTAATATTCACCTAGAGTAAACCCCCAATGTCCTGAGTCAGAAAATATGTCTGTTGAGATGATCACTTCACCTGAGAAGAACTCCAGAGTCAATGCAAACTCCTCCGAAGTTGAAGAAGCCTTTTGAATGAAGCGACATGCGATTTTTAAAATGGCAGCCACACCGCTGGCTTTAGTTCAGAACAGTTCCACTTTTTCTGGGCATTTTTTTGGCGAGCGATATTGTGGGCGATATGTGTGCGAGATGGTGAAAGTGACGGTGGTGATCTCCTGGGCATTAGTTTCACTAAATGTGCTCTTTATGATAAAAAAAGTGGCCGAGCGGTATTATAGAATCTCGGCATTAATTCCATGCGGAAAGTAACGCTGGCCGATATTATGGACGCTGATTTCACCCATTCTGATGATTCCACCCAAAAAAAGTGGGCGGGTGGTAATATTTTTTCCCGGCGTTAAGCCCATGGGGAAAGTAACGCTCGACGATAAGTTTCCTAAAAATGCCCGTCAGTATCCATTTTGGGGAAAAATGGGCGATATATGGGCGTTATTCGTCATTTCAGCAGTAAAATGGGCATTAAGTGGGCGTTAAGCATGCAAAAAAGTGGAGGTTCTAGCCCTATATAGTTGCATTACATTACTAAAAGTATATTTCAAGACTTTGAACTGTTCTGTGGTTAGATTATACAGAGTTTCAACTTTCCAGTCCCATAATACACTGCAGCTAGCCTCCAAATAAAAATGTTACAAAATTGAAAAGTCCCTAATGGATTCCCAGAGGGAGATTATTTGAAGGCATGATTTTAAGATTAGAAATCTTTAAGTACATTATTAACACTCCTGTGATTTAAAGTACCATCATCTTTATCGGCTTGTTGAGTCATTATCTTTTGATTATATATATCTATCATGAACTATAAATATATGCATTAAATGCTGTTAAAAAGAATGAATTCATTAACCATGATGAGGGAATATGCTTTCATAAACCCTTGAAATTGTCAGTGGAGATGCAGTAATGAATTAAAGAGTTACTTTAACAGAGGGAGAGAGTACAGATCAAAAAGGATTACAATTGTTGCTGTGTACGTTATTGGCCAAATCCCAGCTGGAGTATTGAATACAATTCAGGTCAAGTAATCATTGGAGGGGTATTAATGCCCTGAGAAGCAAGCAATAAAAATGATTCCGGAATTTAAGTTGTGAGGAAAGTTGTTCCCTTTAGAAAATAGATTATATGATCTAACTGAAGTCTTCAAAACTGTGAACAGTTGACAAGTTGCTGGTGAACGATTGCACTATAACAGGGGCCTTTAAATGAAATCCACAGTCTGTCTCTGGGGCCAGTTAGTCAACTTTTTGCACCGCCCATGAAGTGGTTTTGCTTTTGACAGCTCAATCATTTAACTGGTGAATCATCTAAAACCACCATTGATCATTTCTGCTCATAACCAGAAATGAGCAATGGTTGATCTAGATGATTCACCGGACAGAATTCAAACAGCAACTCATCACTCCTAAGGCTAGGCCAGAATTTTGCCGTTACCGAGCGTGCAGGTTTGGGGGCGGGTTCGCAGTAAAAATCGGCAAAATTGCAATTGCATCGGGAACTTGCATTCATTCTGCCGACTTCCGCATTTAATTCATGCAGGTTTCCCAGCACACCATGGACCCGATCGTGAGAGGCAGGCAACCTCATTCAAGTAATTATCTGCTTGTTGAGAGACCCTTCAGAGGGTTTTTAACACCAGCTTTTGGCTTCAACTTCAGGAGCACGGGTATCACACACCTCGGGAACCTCGACTGTGAAGGGGAGGAGGAAGCTCAGTAGCCATTGTGTGAGTGCATTCATTGAGAGCTGGGAATAACACATAAATACTCGTATATTACACCTGACTACTGAGCTAATGGAAAAGCTCTTGTTGACTCCATTTTGTGCAGAGATTTAGCTGTGAGCATTTTGCAGGTCATTTCTGCAAACCACTGTCAGCAGATTGCTAGTGACTATCACAACATTGAGGGATTGGCCCTCTGGTCTCCACTTTACCTCACATTTAGTACATCAGCATGGGTGCCGCTTATGCTCTCTTATCTTGGACCTCAGAATCAGACCAAGCTGAGCCCAACCACTAACAACACCAGCAGTAGCCACAACACCAGCAACAGCAGCAACCACAACAGCAGCCACATCACCGACCTGATCCCCACCAGAGAGGGGGCACAACAAGGCTGCAGCACGCTGGAGGCGATACCCCCAACACAGGGTATACAGGCAGAGGATGAGATTCCTGGACATGACTGAGCATCAGTGAATCAGAAGGCTCAGGCTATCATGCCAGGTCATCGCAGACATTTGTAGCTTACAGGAACAAGACCTGATGCTCAGAGGACCTGGTGGACTTGCCTAACCAGTGGCTGTCAAAGTAACCACCGCCCTCAACTTCTTCACCTCAGTCTCCTTCCAGGGATCCACAGCAAACATTTGCAGGATCTCGCAGTTGGCCACCCACAGATGCATCACCCAGGTCACTGATGCCATGTTTCACAACTCAGCCAATTATGTCAACTTTGCCACTGATGAAGCCAGTGTTACCAAGCAGGTGCTCGGCTTTGCGGCTCTGGCTGGTTTCCCACAGGTGCAGGGTGTCATTGACTGCACACATGTGACCATGAGGGCACCCCCTCATCACCCACGAGTGTTTGTCAACTGCAAGGGCTTCCACTCCCTCAATGTGCAACTCGTCTGCAACCATAAAAAGATCATTATCCATTCGCTGGTATCTGTCACGACTCTTTCAACAACAACAAAACAATTTAGGTTTATATAGCGCCTTTAATGTCGTGAAATGCCCCAAGACGCTTTACAGGAATACTATGCGATAAAAATTTAAAACCAAGCCGCATAAGTAGAAATTAGGGCAGATGACCAAAAGCTTGGTCAAAGAGGTATGTTTTAAGGAGCGTCTTGAAGGAGGAAAGAGAAATAGAGAGGTGGAGAAGTTTAGGCTGAGAATTCCAGAACTTGGGGCCTAGGCAACAGAAGGCATGGCCACCAGTGGTTGAGCGATTATAATCAGGGATACTCAGGAGGGCAGAATTAGAGGAGTGCAGATATCTTGGGGGGGTTGTGGGCTGGAGGAGATTACAGAGATAATGAGGAACAAGACCATGGAGGGTTTTGAAAATAAGGATGAGAATTTTGAAATCGAGCCAATATAGGTCAGCAAACAGAGGGGTGATGGGTGAGCAGGACTTGGTGTGAGTTAGGACATGGGCAACCGAGTTTTGGATCACCTCTTGTTTATGTAGGGTAGAATGTAGGAAATCAGCCAGAAGTACGTTGGAAGAGTCAAGTCTAGTGGTAACAAAGGCATGGATGAGGGTTTCAGCAGCGGATGAGCTGAGGTAAGGGCGGAGATGGGTGATGTTACGAAGGTGGAAATAGGCAGTCTTAGTTATGCTGCAGATATGTGGTCGAAAGCTCATTTCAGGGTCAAATATGACACCAAGGTTGTGAACAGTCTGGTTCAGGCTCAGTCAGGAGTTGGTGAGAGGGATGGAGTCAGTGTCTAGGGAACGGAGTTTGTGACGGGGACCGAAACCAATGGCTTTGGTCTTCCCAATATTCAATTGGAGAATATTTCTGCTCATTCAGAACTGGATGTCGGACAAGCAGTTTGACAAATTAGAGACCATGCAGGGGTCGCGAGAAGTGGTAGTGAGGTAGAGCTGGGTGTCATCATCGTACATGTGGAAACTGCTGCTGTGTTTTCAGATGATGTCACCAAGGGGCAACATATAGATGAAAAATAGCAGGCAGCCAAGGATAGATCATTGAGAGACACCAGAGTTAATGATGAAGGGGTGGGAAGAGAGGCTGTTGCAGGTGATTATCTGGCTATGATTAGATAGATAAGAATGGAACCATGCAAGTGCAGTATCACCCAGCTGGATGACAATGGAGAGGTATTGGAGAGGCACCAGTCCACCCTCCCTCAGCTCTTCGTACCTCCAAACAGATTTAACGGCTGGCTGCTTGCAGACAAGAGCTATCCACTGAAAATGTGGCTCAAGACACGCTTGAGGAGGTCAAGCACTGAGGCCGAGGAGCATTATAATGCGAGCCAAATGTCCACCAGATGTGTCATAGAGCAAGCAATAAGCATGCTGAAGATGCACCAGATGCCTTGACAGATCTGGAGGAGCCCTTCATTACGCACCAGCCAGGGTCTCCAGAATCATCATAATTTGCTGCACGCTGCAAAACGTAGCTCAGCAGCGAGATTTGGAACTGCAGGAGGAGCATGGCACACCACACATAGCCTCTTCACAGGAGGAGGAGGAGGAGGAACATTAGCAGGGGGAAGACAAGGAGGAGGAGGAAGAGCAGGAACGTGAGGTGAAGGTGGCATCAGCAGTGGCGCACATTGCTGCCTGTAGTATATGCAAGCACTCTAATAATGACTCCACGAGGTAAGGATATAGTATTTGAACAGTAGTAACCTTAGTCCTTTATTGCAGCTCCTAGAGTGAGGACACCAAGAGGTCAGCTCCCTTTTATAATTGGTTATTTGCAGTGTACAGGTGACCCTGAGGTCTCCAGCAGCAGTACCCTCTGGTGGTACAAGTATAGTGTATACAGGGTGAAGCTACATTCAGTGGTCTAGTGTTACAGTACATACATTAACATGCATACATGACAACACTCCCCACCTAAGCCTTTTCCAAGGCCTTATTGCCATGACATGGGGAGGTGATCAGCAGTGGACAGTGGGAGGTTGTGGTGAGGGTTGTGTGGGTGCCGGGTGTGATCCATGTGCTTGTGGCTGCACACATCCATTTCCCCCCTGCCCCCCCCACCCCCATACATAGACCATGTGGGTGTCACTGTTGGAGGATTCCGCAGTGGTGGAGCAAGTGTTATGGGTAAGGTACATACATTGCAGAATGGGTAGCTGGTGGCGTATCATGATGGGCAGGGCCACAGGATGGTGTGGCCTCCTTGTCCTCTATTGGTGATGGAAGTCTGGTCATCCCAGGTTCCACTGGGAAAGCTGGAGGGTACTGGCCTCTTGCTCTCGGTACTAGCCCTGATGGCCAGGGGGGGTAGGGCCGATCTGGGACAGGTTGCCTATGGTGGTGGCTGTGCTGCCCATTGACCACTGTCCCTGCAGTGGGTCTGCTCCCACTGGATGTGTGTGAACCCTTCCTGCGCATCGCATTGGTCCCAGAAGCGCAAGCTACATGATCAGGTAGCCCACTGGACCTGGGTGTTTCCCACAGCGGTTCCCTTTGGCATTGTCATTATACATGTAGAACCCGGTATCATTTCTCATTCTATCATTAGCATACATAATACATTGGCTCCGATCGCAACTAGCTACTGCGACATTGTTATACTTCTTTATACTTTCACGGTTGTCATTACAAAGGTTACATTTGTTCCGTTAGCATTACTGGCATCACTGTTCAACAGTGCAAACTTGTCACTTACATCACCTTTTGAAGCACTCGTTACATTTCTCTCATTAGCATTGCTGGCATCACCATTCAACAGTATATTTATATACCTGCATTCATTATTTACATTTTTATCTTTAATATCACTGGCATCGCTGTGCCAAGAGTGGAACCGTCCCTTTAATTGTTCTGGGTTGCCGGTCTCCTTTAAGCGGGCCTTGCGATCTTTACCCCAATCCGGCTCACCGCTCGGTAGCACGTGTTGCTCCCTCAACGCTGCCCCTCGTGGTCTGTTTGTGGCCATCTTGATTCCAGGTGCTTCGCCTCATAGTGCAGGCGCCATCTTCTCTCTCTCCATGAGGTAGGCTGCGGTGATCCTTTTCTCCCTAGGTTCTGCCACAGATGCCGGGAATCTACCTTCTGCGCCGATCTTCTTCCCTCGGAGTCCTGCCACTGGAGCCCGGAAGGTGAGGTCTGGTCGTTCAGGTTGGATCATCTCGCTGTTGAGTTGTGCAGTCTGTGTCGTCGCCACGCAGTCGAGTTGGATGGTAGGATTTTCAGGTGCTGCAATGGATCCAAGGTTGGGGCCACATTGGATGTCGATCGCCGGGGCCTGGAGGCCTTCGTCGCTCCGACAGATTTGGACTTGCTTCATCCAACTTCTTGTCAGCAGCGTTGGACCATCACCGGCTTTGATTCACAGGGGAAGCTTGTGGATTGCGCCGCCGTGGGATACCTGTACCTCCACGCTGCCAACAACTGGGATGGTGCCTTTTGTGTAGGTGAGCAGCTTTGCCTGGATTGGGGATATTTTGGGTCGTTTGGCGGGATTGTCCCAGAGTTTCTCAAAGGCCGTCTGATTCATCAACGACTGGCTCGCCCCTGTGTCGATCTCCATCGAGACTGGAATCCCGTTGATTTCTACTTCCATTTTCCACGGGGAACTCTCGGTGGGGCAGGTATATATTCCGTACTCCTCTTCCAGGGGCGAAGCAGCTTCATCTTCATCAGCTCTGGAACCCAGGTGATCGGCCAACTCTTCAGCGACTCGGTGAGTAAAACTTTTTCTACACATTCGCTGAAGGTGACCTTTAGTGTTGCAGCCTTTGCAGGTATAGTCTTTGTATCGGCACTGGTGGGCCCTGTGGTTTCCTCCACAGCGCCAGCACGGGGCTAGCCAGTTGGCCCCATGTGGCGGACTCAGGGTTGCGGGACTTGGAGCAGCAGTCTTGCCTTTGAAAGTCGCCATTCGGTTCACTGTACTCGTTGGGTTAGAGTCCTGGGTGTGAGTCATCATCCGCAGACCAAAATCATGAAGGTCTGGCTCACTTCAATTGCCTTCTGCAGGGTGACCATAGTGTTCACAGAGAGCAGCTTACAATAATGAAGATGTCCCTTAGTGCTTCGGTGAGGTGGTCGCCAAAATCACACGGTGCAGCCAATCTTCTCAGATCTGCAGCATATTTCGCAATTTCTTGGCCTTCGGGCCGCCGGTGGGTGTCGAACTGGTGTCTGGCTGTGAGGATGCTCTTTTTAGGTTTAAGTTGTTCTTGTATTAAAGTTACGAGCTCCACATAGGTCTTGGTTATCGTCTTCGCTGGGGCTAGCAGGTCCCTGACGAGGCCATGGATAGTGGGCACCCAACTGCTGAGCAGGATGGCTCTGCAGGATGGCTTCGCCAGCAAGATTGGTGAGTCCCCAGCCAGGTCGTTCGTGATGAAAAAATGTTCTAGCCTTTCCACAAAGGCATCCCAATCTTCCCCATCAGCGAATTGTTGGAAGTTGCTTAGGTTCGACATATTGTGCGTGAAAATTCATAACTTCGTCGCCAGTTGTAGTATATGCAAGCACTCTGATAATGACACCACGAGGTAAGAGTATAGTACTTGAACTGTAGTGACCTTAGTCCTTTATTGCAGCTCCTAGAGTGAGGACACCAAGAGGTGAGTTCCCTTTTATACTGGGTTACCTACAGTGTACAGGTGACCCTTAGGTCTCCAGCAGCAGCACCCTCTGGTGGTACAGGGGTATAGTGTATACAGGGTGAAGGTACATTCAGTGGTTTAGTGTTACAGTACATACATTAGCATGTATACATGACACTGCCCAGGAGGCCAGGGATGGCCCCATTATAGCCAGTTTAACTTCAATTGCTCCAATGCACCAATATGGCTGCCACATGCTGCACTAAGTCCCTCCCTACCCCCACCCATCCCAACAATAACATAAAGCAACTCTACAATGACTAAACCATTCCTGTCACTCAAACCCCCATAGCTCGAGGCTAAGTAATGTCTCACCATTCACTCCAAGTGACAAAGCCACTTCCAAGATAGTAGGCAAAAATAGACAAGACCAGAAAGTGGTGCAAAGAAATACATTTATCTGTATCAGCAAAGTAACTGAAAGTTAATACTAATATTTGTTCATACACGCATGTGCATGCCCTTGTGCATGTACTTTTGTGTCTTTTTTCTTTTCCGAGTACTTCTACGAGGTGCAACCCCTGTGGCTTCAGCAGAGGTAGAGGCAGGTTGCTCACTTCCCTACTGCGACTAGTTCGAAACTTTTGGCAGATGTCCTCTGGGTTTTGGAGCCTGTGAGGGCCACGCCAAAGTCTGCTCCTCCAGCAACTGTGCAGGGGCAGACTCGGCCATCGGGATCCAAAGCAGCATGTGAGGCTCTGACTGAGGGGAAGGCAATGGGGGAGAAGTGGGAGCGTTTTGAGAAGATCTCCCACTTCCATGTCCTCTCTCACCATCATCTCTCTCATGGGCCACCTGCACTTCCCTGCTAGCAAAAAGCTGAAGAGCACCTTGCTGCACATCAGTGGCATGATAAAGGCCCATGTCTATGTTAATATTCCTCCTTGAGATGAGGTCAATGAGTGTCTGCCACCTGTTGTCCACAGTAAGCATGTTCTCATTGGACTGGTGGATTTGTTGCTCCATGCAGGTGGCCCTCATTTCCAGGTGGCACATCGCCACCATCGCCTGTGAGAAGGTGGTATTCATGTTGGAGATAGACTCCTCCATTCTCTGCACATTTGCAGACATCGCGGCTGCAAAAGCTGCCAAAGCCTCATGCAATTGATGCTGCCCCTCCAAGATCACCCTCTGTCTCAATGGCCCCCAAGGCTCAGCTTCTGCATGCAGCTCTGAGCGTCCTGTGCCCTCCATAAGGAGTCTCCACTGTTATCAACACCACCTGATCTTGCTCATTTGTGATGTGTGAGACACCAGGTGATAACACTACTGTACCTCGCACAGGATCCACTGAGATGTGCGTATCTGCGCTGGTGCTGACTGTGAATGGGTCTGCTGATGCTGCACACTCCAAGGCTGGAGCTTCCTCTGAGGAGTCATTTTCCTCCTCTGACTAGACAGTGGGGGAGGGAAGGAACTTGATGCACCTGTGGGAGAGTAAAGAGATGATTTAGAAGTGTTATCTTAAGAAAGGGTTATGTTTCCATTATGCTCATGATGAACATTCACTGGCTGCTGACATCAGTCACCACATGAGTGACTGCTGTATGCCATGTGGCTACATGAGTGGTAATTCTGTCACCAGGTTGCTGGGATATCCCCCTCTCTCCATCTCCCACCTCCAGCAGCTCTGCAGCTCGAGATATGTGAGAATGTAACAAGTAGAGTGGACAAGGGAGAACCAGTGGATGTGGTGTATTTGGACTTTCAAAAGGCTTTTGACTAGGTCCCACACAAAAGATGAGTGTGCAAAATTAAAGCACATGGTATTGGGGGTAATATATTGACGTGGATAGAGAACTGGTTGGCAGACAGGAAGCAGAGAGTCGGGATAAACGGATCCTTCTCAGAATAACAAGCAGTGACTAGTGGTGTGCCGCAGAGCTCAGTGCTGGGACCCCAGCTATTTACAATATACATCAATGATTTAGATGAAGGAATTGAGTGAAATATCTCCAAGTTTGCAGCTGACACTAAACTGGGTGGCGGTGTGAGCTGTGAGGAGGAT
This sequence comes from Pristiophorus japonicus, assembly GCF_044704955.1. Lineage (NCBI taxonomy): Eukaryota > Metazoa > Chordata > Chondrichthyes > Pristiophoridae > Pristiophorus > Pristiophorus japonicus. The sequence goes on from NC_091980.1 coordinate 82,594,384, forward strand.
GCTAAGAGGCTTCAGGGTGACTTGGACAGGTTATGTGAATGGGCAAATGCATGGCAGGTGCAGTACAATGTAGATAAATGTGAGGTTATCCACTTGGTGGCAAAAGCAGGAAGACAGAATATTATCTGAATGGTGACAGATTAGGAAAAGGGGAGGTGCAATGAGACCTGGGTGTCATGGTTCATCAGTCATTGAAGTTTGGCATGCAGGTACAGCAGGTGGTAAAGAAGGCAAATGGCATGTTGGCCTTCATAGCGAGGGGATTTGAGTATAGGAGCAGGGAGGTCTTAATGCAGTTGTAGAGGGCCTTGATGAGGCCTCACCTTGAGTATTGTGTGCAGTTTTGGTCTCCTAATCTGAGGAAGGACATTCTTGCTATTGAGTGAGTGCAGCGAAGGTTCACCAGACTGATTCCCGGGATGGCAGGACTGACATATGAGGAGAGACTGGATCGACTGGGCCTGTATTCACTGGAGTTTAGAAGGATGAGAGGGGATCTCATAGAAACGTATAAGATTCTGACGGGACTGGACAGGTTAGATGCAGGAAGAATGTTTCCGTCAGAACCAGGGGTCACAGTCTAAGGATAAGGGGTAAGCCATTTAGGATCGAGATGAGGAGAAACTTCTTCACTCAGAGAGTTGTTAACCGATGGAATTCTCTACCGCAGAGAGTTGTTGATGCCAGTTCATTAGTATATTCATGAGGGAGTTGGATATGGCCCTGACGGCTAAAGGGATCAAGGGGTATGGAGAGAAAGCAGGAAAGGGGTACTGAGGTGAATGATCAGCCATGATCATATTGAATGGTGGTGCAGGCTCGAAGGGCCGAATGGCCTATTCCTGCACCTATTTTCTATGTTTCTATATCTCCAGGGCCTTCTCCTCTGCTGCCGTCAATTGAGTGAAGACTGGAGGGCCACCCCTGGCTCTCTGCACATTGCTGTTGTTGTGCGCTCTCTTCTCCTGCATGGAGGGATAGAAGAGAACTTTGAGTGAGAGTGATTGGATTAATGTAAGGAATGGATGGGTTATATCTGTAAAGGGTGACTATGAGGGAGTGGTGTGACATTGCCAAATAGCCTCCTTCTGTGGTGTTACTTTATATGATTGCATTAGGATGAGTGGTAGTGTCAGTGGTGGTTATTCAGATGGGATGTGAGTAGGTCCATAGACAGAAAGGGATGGGTGGACCTGCAAGGTAGGTTGGTGTGAGGAGTGACGTGCAGGACTAGGCTTGGGGAGGCAGAGTGATGGAATTAGGATGACAGGCACATCAGGATGTAGGTGAGTGTGGAATTATGCTCACCTTTCCTGACATGCGATCATTGAATCTTTTGCGGCACTGGATCCACATCCTCCTCACCACATCCCTGCGGCTGACCTCTGTGATCTGCAACTTTTGTGCTTACCAGCAGGAAAGAGGAACTCCCTGCATGCTCTCATTGCCTGCACCAGAACATCGAGGGATACATTGCTAAATCTAAATGCACAAGCATATGTACATGGGTGTATGAACAAATGTTAGTATTGAGTTATTTTAATGACAGATAAATGTATTTATTTGCACAAGTTTCCGGTCTTGTCCATTTTTGCCTGCTACCTTGATAGTGGCTTTGTCACTTGGAGTGAGTAGTGAGATATGATTTAACCCCGAGCAATGGGAGTTTGGGTAACAGGAATGTCTTGGTCTTCGTAGAGATGCTTTATGGTGTTGTTAGGGGTTGGGGTGGAACTTAGCACAGTATGTAGCAACCATATGGCCAGGCCTGGTCTCCTGGGCAGCAATTTGAGCCACTGCTGGCACCTTCTCCACCTCAGGTTCCTCTTACTCTACCTCCTCTTCATCTTCCACCTGCTCCTCCTCCTCCTCCTCTAAAGAGGCTGTGCGCCTTGCTCCTCCTGCAGCTCCACTCCTTGCTGCTGCACTATATTGTGCAGCATGTAGCAAACAATGATGAATCTGGAGACCCTGGCTGGTGCATACTGAAGGGCTCCTCCAGATCTGTTAAGGCATCTGAAGTGCATCTTCAGCATATCTATTGCATGCTCTATGACACATCTGGTGGACATGTGGTTCTCATTATAATGCTCCTCGGCCTCATTACGTAACCTCCTCAAGGGTGACATGAGCCACATCTTTTGTGGATAGCCTTGTCCCCAAGCAGCCAGCCGGTGAGTCTGTTTGGAGGTATGAAGAGCTGAGGGAGGGTGGACTGGTGCAGCACGAAAGAATCCTGACAGCTGCCAGAGAATCTGACACATACATGTATGATGCTATTTTTATGGTTGCAGATGAGCTGCACATTATGGGAGTGGAAGCCCTTGCAGTTCACAAACACTTCAGGGTGATATGGAGGTGCCTTCATGGCCACATGTGTGCAGTCGATGATGCCCTGCACCTATGGGAAGCCAGCCAGAGCTGAGCTGAGTGCCCGCTAGGTAACACTGGCTTCATCAGTGGGAAAGTTAATATAGTTGGCTAAGTTGTCAAACATGGCACCAGTCACCTGGGTGATGCATCTGTGGGTGGCCAACTGCGAGATCCCGCAAAAGTCTGCTGCAGATCCCTGGAAGGAGCCTGAGGCAAAGAGTCTGAGGGCAGTGGTGACTTTGACAGCCATTGGTTCGGCATGTCCACCAAGTTCTCTGGGCTGCAGGTTTTGCTCCAGCAAGCTACAAATGTCTGTGATGACTGGCACAATAGCCTGGGCCTCCTGAAGCACTGCTGCTCAGTTATGTTGAAGAAGCTCATCCTCTGCCTGTATACCCTTGTTGAGGATATCGCCTCGGGCGTGATGTAGTCCAGTGCTGACTCCCTCTCTCCTGTGGAGCATCAGGTGTTGAGGAGAAGGCTGCTGTTGTGGTTGCTGGTGTTGTTGGTGCTGGGGCTGAGCTTGGTCCAATTCTGAGGTCCAAGGTGAGACAGCGTAAGCGGCACCCATGCTGATGTAATAGATGGCCGGTAAAGGGGAGTTCAGAGGGCCAATCCCTCAGTGTTGTGATAGTGACTAGCAATGTGGTGAGAGTGGTTTCCGAGGTTGCACAAATGACCTGCAAACTGATCACAGCTAAATCTCTGCACAAAATGGAGTCAACGGGAGCCTTTTCATTAGCCAGGTAGTCAGGTGTAATGTACGAGTATTTATGTGTTATTCCCAGCTCTCAATGAATGCACTCACACAATGGCCACTGAGCTTCCTCCTCCCCTTCACAGGTGAGGTTCCCGAGGTGTGTGATACCCGTGCTCCTGAAGTTGAAGCCTAAAGCTGGTGGTAAAAACTCTCTGAAGGGTCTCTCAACAAGTATTTAAATGAGGTCGCTTACCTCTCCCGATCGGGTCCATGGTGTGCCTCAAAATGCACCAGAATTAAATGCGGAAGTCGGCAGGTTTGTGGCGGATTTCCGACGCGCTGTCAATTTTGGCGATTTTTGCTGCCGACCGGCCCCCAAATCCACATGCTCACCAATGGGAAAACTCTGGCCTCAATGAAGGTGCAAGATTAGAATTCTGCAACATAAAGCTATGCCTGATGGATGAAAATATGCGCTTATTTTGAAATAAAGGGACTCTAAATGTGGCCTGCTTGTTCAGTTTCATCGACCGTGAATTAAAATCATGCTGAAAGGTGGTCTTTGATTCCAGCATTGTTTTGACAGTTTTGTAGAATTATTCTGACATTTATGGAGTTAAAATTTAATGGCTAAATGGAACAAAGTTCTCCCACAGATTCCCTGTGGAGTTAATACGTTTATAATAGCATTACCATTTGTTAGGGTCTTATGGCTGTTCAATGATTGTTTATATGGATCTTTAAGCATTAAGTAGTTTTGTTAATAAGAGGGGTAGGGTCCAATAGTCTAATGCATTTTTAATGTCTTTTTGATGGGATTAAGGGAAGGATTAAGGCTTCATGTGGTGAGTGTCTTTTTGTATTTAAAGTGTATATAATGAGAGAGAGAAATATGGAAATTGAGATTTTAATCTTATTGCGAAAAATAGGTAGAGATTTAAATTATGTATTGGTTTCTCACATAAGAACATAAGAATTAGGAGCAGGAGTAGGCCATACAGCCCCTCGAACCTGTTCCGCCATTCAATAAGATCATGGCTGATCTTCGACCTCAACTCCATTTTCCCGCCCGATCCCCCTATCCCGAGATTCCCCTAGTGTCTAAAAATCTATTGATCTCAGCCTTGAATATACTCAACAACTCAGCATCTACAACCCTTTGGACCGAGAATTCCAAAGACTTACAACCCTCTGATTGAAGAAATTCCTCCTCATCTCAGTCTTAAAAGACCAACCCCTTATCCTGAGACTATGCTCCCTAGTTCTAGACTCCCCAGCCAGGGGAATCAGCCTCTCAGCATCTCCCCTGTCAATCCCCCTCAGAATCTTATATGTTTCAATGAGATCACCTCTCACTCTTCTAAACTCCAGAGAGTATAGGCCCAATCTACTCAATCTCTCCTCATAGGACAACCCTCCCATCCCAGGAATCAATTTAGTAAACCTTCATTGCACTGCCTCCAAGGCAAAAATATCCTTTCTTAGATAAGGAGACCAAAACTGTGCACAGTAACTCATTTTAATCCAAGTTTTAAAGACTAGGGACTAGAATCTCCACTTTTGTGTTGATCGCCCCAAAATGGGCATTATTTCCAGCGTAGGCATTAAAAAAGAGTTTTCAGATCGCCGGCTTCTCGCCCATTCTCAAAACACCTAGTTTACATTTTTGAAAATGGGTGTTACCGCGAGCGATATCAAATGGGCGATAGCGTTACATTTTTGACTTTCTCCGTAAAGTGTGGCAGTTCTGCATCGGCATGGCAACACTCGATTCCCGTGATTCAGGAGGTCAAGTGTCATCATGACATGCGCAAAAGAGGAGACAGAGAGAGGGAGCTCAGAGGCACTGAAAGCATGTGTGGCTGTGGTGTGTGCTTGTTTGGCTATTGTGGGAGGCATGACAGAGATTCACCTGTAGAAAAAAGCCTACTAAGCACCAAGAACATAGTTGGCACTGAGTTTTTGTCCAACAAATAACATATAACATGGAAGGGATGGAGGAGGCCCTGGAGCTGGTAGCCAGGAACATTGGTGGCAGAGGGCTCCCAGTGATCCCGGAGCATGGAACTGCACCCCAAGGTGACGCACCCCCATTACCAGCCACACGAGAGCCAGCAGAAACATCTTGCTTCTGGCTCGGAACATGTTCCCACCTCGGGACAGTCCTCTCCCAAATCTATCCACGCTCCAAGCAGTGCCTCGGCCGTCACCACCCTCCACCACCCCCGCCCCACCCTCCCACCTCGCAATGAAGCATCGGCCTGAGTTCATCCTTGGCCAGGCGGCTTGGAGTCAGGAGAGGAAGGGGAAGGGGTAGAGGTGGGGATGAGAAACGGGGGTGGAGCGGGGGGAGGAAAGGTTGGTTTGTACAGAAATACTGATGATTTCAGACTAATGTTCGGTTTAAATGTTTTTTATTTAACAAAACCTTGTAGTGCATTGGCTCAGATAGCTGCACCGTTACACACTGGTGATTCTTTTACATCAAAGGGTATATTCACACTTAACTTCAATCAACTTAAACTTTAAATGTCACCAAGGTGATGCCCACCATTGATGTATGACCTGCACACCCAGCAGTATGTCAGCCTTGTAAGTAACACCAACGTTCTTTCAGGCAAAGCGATCATTGATGAGCTACTGATGTAAGGCTCTTGCAGCCATCATGCCACCATGGGCCCTTTCATACGGTCTACACGGGGGGCGGGGACATGGCTTCAGCGTCAGCCTGATTTTCTGGGCCAATGTCAGCGTCCGCTTCCTCGTCCTCCTCTTCCTCTCTCTGGTGAGGTGGATTGTCAGACTCATCAGACAATTTTTGTTCCCTCCTGATAGCCAAGTTGTGCAGCATGGAGCAAACCACCACAAATTGAACTACCTGCTCAGGGTGGTATTGGAGCTCGCCTCCTGAGTGGTCCAGGCATCAAACCATTGCATCAGCACTCCAATGGTTTTCTCCACAATATTGGCAGTTTTTCTGTGGCTCTCTGTGGCCTCTCGGCCTCGGTGTGGGTATCATACAGGGGGGTCATCAACCAGGTGGCGAGGCCATATTCTTTATCACCAAGCATCCAGCATTGACCTTGTGGCTCATTGTTAAACAAGTCAGATACAGTGCTCTCAAGCAGGATGTGAGCATCATGGATGATGCCTGGAACTTGAGCATTCACTGCCGGTATAATTTGCTAGTGGTCAACAACCATTTCGACATTCAAGGAGTGGAATCCCTTGTGGTTCCTGAAAACCTCAGCATCCTGAAAAGGTGCCCGCATCGTGATACAGCATACAGTCTATTGCTCCCTGCACCTTGGGGAAGTTTGCAATTCTGGAGAATCCTAGAGCCCTCTCACTCTGTGCCTCCCTGGTAATAGGGAAGCTGATCAAGTCTCTCCTGCATGCGTACAGGGCTTCAGTGACCTGTCTAATGCAGCGATATGTGGCATGCTGAGAAAGTCCACAAATGTCTCCAGCTGTGTGGCCTGAAAAGAACCCGAGGCGTAGAACGACAGTGCCGCGGTGACTTTGACCTCGACGGACAGTGTAGTATTGATGGCGCTAGCAGGCTGCAGATCTGCCCTTATCAGCTGGCATACCTCAGTGATAACCTCTTTGTGGAAGCGCAGTCTCCGAAGGCAGGTGGTGTTGGGCAAGTCGAGGTAAGAATGCTTCTCCTTGTACTTGCGGGGGATATAACGTCTGGTCCTCCTCATCTGTCTTTCACATCTTACATTGGGGACATAATGCTGTGGAGCGTTCCTTCGGCGATGTCGAGGCTGCATGTATTTGGTCACCAAGAGAGGGTGAGAAAGCACAGGCCCCATTGCAGTAGCTCTCTGTTTTCCACCGATTCGTCACAAACAAGGTATGTCCCGGCGAAGACACCTCTTCAATTCCAATCGGTCACAGTATGGTCAAGATGTTTTTACAGATGTTCACATCAACTCCAATGACCTGCAGAGTACATCCAAACTCCGCCGAGGTTGAAGCACAGCAGTCTTTTAAAGGACGCAACATGTGATCTAGAACATAGTGTCCATAACGCTGTGATTCGTTCCGGTTAGTTCCACTTTTTCTGGGCGAGGTGGTTAAATTGATGCTGGCCAATCTTATGGCCGCTAGTTTCGGTAAATACGCTCCTTATGGCGGGCGTTAATATTGATTCTCGGCGTTAAATCCATGTGGAAAGTAATGCTGGCTGATATTATACGCGTTGAAATCGCCCATTCTGCTGATTCCGCCCCCAAAAAGTGGCCGGGCGGTAATATTTTCTATCAGTGTTAAGCACATGGGGAAAGAAACACTCAGCGATAAGTTTCCAAAAAGTGACCACCAGTTTCCATTTTGTGCCAAAATGGGCGATATATGGCCATTATACGTCACTTCAGTGGTAAAATGGCCGTTAAGTGGACATTAAGCATGCAAAAAAAGTGGAGGTTCTAGCCCTTGTTTCTTTGGGTGAAAATGAACCAGATGTACTATGAAGGTTTTGAAATAAAGATGTGATTGATTCTCCCACCACTAGTTTTTTTGACACAAAGGAACATAAGGGTCGATTTTCAACTTCAGTATAGATTGATCGAGCGGTGGGCAGAGCGATCGCAACACCTGCCCAATGTCGCTAGCGAGACGCCGGTCCATTTTGATAATCAGGCCTCATTTCCATTAAACTGACAAGCGGCCAGCACATTCATAGCACTTGCTTATTTCGAGGAAGAGCAGAAAATCCAGAGGGTCAACCACAAAGCACAGGTTTGTGGCACGGGATTAAAGAGAAGGGCTGGACTGTGTTGATCCAGGGACAATGGACAGCAATATTGGGCTCAAAATTGGCCCCTGCTGATTTTTGGCACACTCACCCAAGGTGCGGCGCTTTTGTCTGCCTTCAAGCGCGCCGAAAATCTTCCTCCCGACTTTGGCCGCTGTCCGGCCTCTTCTCGGTGGTGGCATAGTGTGGATTGGGGCGGAGCCAGCATCCCGGCCCTGAAAACAGGGCCGGGACGTCTGCACATGCGCGTTAGAGTGTGCGCGCATGTGCAATAGCTCCTCGCCCCCAGCGTGTCCTGCAGCCTGTGAGAGGGACCCAATGCTCGCAGTTGTCGCCCCTATCCCTGGCTGAGTGGTCTTGGATCGTCCCGCCCCTATCCCTGGCCGAGTGGTCAGATGAAGGTCGGAATTCTATTTTTTATTTGTTTTTGATTGATTATTACTTTTTGTGCATTTGTTTAGTGCTTTGTAAGTCTTGGTGCTTTAGGTGCAGGTCCTCTCTGCTCCCTTCTATTTTTCATTTGTTATTGAATGCTTATTTTTGTACTTTGTTTAGTGCTTTGTCAGTCTTGGTGCTTTAGAATGTACTTACCTGGGCTGATTTCTTGGGCCCAAGTTTCGAGCCGCGCCTAGAACGGCGCAGTACCGACCTGGATGCCCGTTTTTCGCGCCACAAAGTGCGCCTAAAAAAAAACTCCAGATTCTCCACCTCCCTGCAGGTCCTCTGGCCCTCGGCGCAGCGCAGCACAAGCTGTAGGGGGTGGAGCCAGGTCCCTGCGCTGAAAACAGTGCTGGGACCTCTGCACATGCGCGCTACAGTGGGCGCGCATGTGCAGAGGTAGCTGCAGGCGCCCACTGTAGCTGCAGGTGCCCGAAACTGTGTGGGAGGGGCCCGAAGCACACAGTCCCCTAGCCCTGGCCGAATGGCCTCACTGGTGCTGCGTGAATAAGGCTCCTCCCACGGCCAGCTCCTGCTTCCTCCCGACCTGACTCGAATCCCGCTTCCCGCCTCCGGACCGGACCGGACACCCGCGCTCCCCCCCCCCCCCAGCAGCCCCCGGATCGGACCTGACACCCGCTCCCCCCCCCCGCTCCCGGACCGGACCCGACATCCGCTCCCCCCAGCCCCCGCCCCGGACCCGACACCCGCTCCCGGACCGGACCCGACATCCGCTCCCCCCCCCACCCCGCCCCCGGACTGGATCCGACCTGACCTCCCTCTCCCTCCCTCCCCCAGACCCGACCCAACGCCACCTACCTGTAAATCTGGTGCTGGGGACGGGCCCTGTCCGAAGTCTCGGGTCCGGCCCGTTCAGCCTCCCTCCCCCTTCTCCTTCCCCCCCACCCTCCCCAATCTCCTTCCCTCCCCAATCTCCTTCCCTCCCCAAATCTCCTTCCCCCCCAATCTCCTTCCCCCCCAATCTCCTTCCCCCCCAATCTCCTTCCCCCCCAATCTCCTTCCCCCCAATCTCCTTCCCCCCCAAATCTCCTCCCCCCCAATCTCCTTTCCCCCCCCAATCTCCTCTCCCCCCCCAATCTCCTCCCCCCCAATCTCCTTTCCCCCCCCAATCTCCTCCCCCCCAATCTCCTTTCCCCCCCAATCTCCTTTCCCCTCCATCTCCTCCCCCATCTCCTTTCCCCATCTCCTTTCTTCCCCTTCTCCCCTTTATCCCCTTCTCCCCCCCTTCTCCCTTCTCCCCCCCTCCCCCCTCCCCCTCCCCCCTTCTCCTCCCCCCTTCTCCCTTCTCCCCATCCCTCCCCCTTCTCCCCCACTCCCCCATCTCCCCCACTCCCCCTTCTCCCCCATCCCTCTACCCCCCTCCTCCCCCTCCCCTCGCTGTCAGAAATACAGACACTGACAGACAGAGAATGAGAGACACACAGACAGACAGAGAGATAGAGACACTGACAGAGACACACTGAGGGGGGCATCCCAGCACGCTGTTGGAGGGCTCCCGGTGCTGCAGTCGGTAAGTAGAAAATGTTTTATTTATTGATTTAAAAAAAAAATTATTTCTTATTAATTTTTTTTGATTGATTTATTGGTTGATTTATTGATGTATTTATCATTTATTATTGATGATGGCTCTTTATTTGTAAAACTGAAGTGTTTAATGTTTGTAAACTTCCCTTTAAACACCACCGCCCCCCCCATTCCCTACGCCTGATTTTCTAAAGTGTAGACAAGGTTTTTTCGAGCGTACAAAAATCTTCACTTACTCCATTCTAAGTTAGTTTGGAGTAAGTTTTCATTCACGAAACTTTGAAATCAGGCATAAGTGGCCGGACACATCCCCTTTTGAAAAAAAAATTCTGTTCCAAAGTGAAACTGTTCGAACTGACTAGAACTGGAGCAAACTAAATGACAAGATTTCCAATTTCTAAGATACTCCGTTCTACACCAGTTGCTCCTAAAAATCAGGAACAAATCATGTGGAAACTTGGGGCCATAAATTCTCCGCAAGGGTTTTTTGAAGTGGCCACATACACTGACGTAAGTAGATTTGGAGTAACTATTAGCTGGCCAAAGTGGCCTAAATGGCCAAAACTGGCGTAGGTGGCTGGTAACACCCACTTTTGACAGAAAAAAAGTAAACTAAAAAAATCCTAACTAACTCACTTACACCGGCGCAAATTGAATGTGCAAATGGGGATTTTTAAGATACTCCAGAAAAATCAAGTTGCTCAAAAAAAAAATAGAGCAACTCCTGGCCAATTTTGAGCCCATTGAAGGGGAGGAGGATTCACAATGTGGCACAGGGGCAGCAATCACGCTCATTCTGCTGGCCAAAAAGTGCCAAATAAATAATGTTATTGTTCCCAGAGCTGCTTCTAGTGATCCCTTTAACCAGAAAGAAGGAAGAGTAATTATTGGCACAATCTGACCCAAAAGTATATCATTACTCCCTGTAATTTAGATGATAGAGTGAGTGGAAGTATATAATGAATCCATACAAACAAGATTGAGAAACTGTAGAATATACAGTAGATTTAAATTTGGTAACCTTCAGTCATTGGATATTTGGCATGGGTTCATTACAAATGTCTTTCAAAGGCATTACACCTGAAAGTATGGTTTCGGAGGCATCACACCTCATGCTTTAGATGTCCGTCGGACAAAAGATAGTGATTTCAGGAAATGACTATTTATTTGTAAAGTTACCAATCAAATCTGAATAAAATTTAAAATAAGCAAGCATTAGTAAACCGAATAATAAATTTACTTTCTTCTTTTTTCCAAAGTTGATACTCCCAAACTGGCATGTAGCAGAAGCTCCCTAATTTTCTCAGATAATTATCTGAAATCTGTTTGAATTTTTTTTTAATTTGTTTTCTTGGAACAAGCAAATACAGTCTTAAGCAAATTTTTGATAAAATCATTTTAGTAGTGATTTATACCCCTCTGCCAATCCTACACCCCATCCTTGCAACAGCGTAACCTTTGACCCACTGGGAACTGAGCATTGATTTTAAAAACATTTTATACAGAACTTCAAATGTAGTCAGTCTAGGTTACAACCACTGATTGTAGTAATTGTTTGTACACTGTCTACTGTTATTAGTTCAAAGTTTTTCAATTAAAATGATCTGATTCCAATTTTTAAACAAATTATCTCCACTTTGTCTTATCCACATTGCTTCATTCAAATTAATAGATATATTTTTTTTAATTGTGCAGAAAGTTGTTATGTCTTGAATAAAGAGTCAGACCAGATACTGCAAGCTCAAAGTAAGGTTGGACCGTAGTTCTTTAATAAAGGTCTCAGAGTGCCTCTCCAGCCTGTGAGGTCTCCTTATATACAGGTGCTCCCAAGGGATTGTGGGATCCCTTGGGACTCCAGGGGATAAGCCCTCTGGTGGTTAGAGATGATATTTACAGGTTTACATACATAACAACACTCCCCCCGAAAGTCAATAGTGTAACTATTTACAATGTGAGTCGATCTGGGGCCTTCCTTTACCTGGTTGATCGTCTTGGTGCAAATGCTGGTTTTGCTGAGTCGTTTGTTGGGCCCTCGCTGGATTGCTGCGCAGCTGGCCTTGCTGGGCTGCTGGGGGTGGTGAGTCCTGCTGGGCTGCTGCGGGTGATGGGTTCTGCTTCGTGGTCAACCGTTGGGTCGGTTGCCACTTGTGAGTTTGTGTGTTGGAGGGTCGAAAAAGGTGAAGTCTATTATGGGTTGTTCTGGATAGTCCATAAATCTGAGTTTGGTTTGGTCCAAGTGTTTCCTGCAGGTGAGTCCATTTGAGAGTTTGATCACAACAATGCCAGGAAGCCACTTGGGACCTTATCCATGGTTTAAAGCAAATACAGGATAATTTATCTCAATTTCACGTGACACATTTGCACGATTGTGATATGTACTCTGTTGAAGCCGCCTGCTCTCTACCTGTTCGTGTAGATCAGGGTGTACGAACGAGAGCCTTGTCTTAAGTGCCCTTTTCATGAACAGTTCAGCAGGAGAGACTCCAGTGAGCGAGTGGGGTCTTGTGCGGTAACTAAGCAGGACTCGGGATAAGCGAGTCTGCAGTGAGCCTTCAGTTACCCTTTTCAAGCTCTGCTTGATGGTTTGAACTGCTAGTTCTGCCTGAACGATGGACGTTGGTTTAAACAGGGCAGATGTGACATGTTTGATCCCATTGCGGGTCATGAACTCCTTGAATTCAGCACCGGTAAAGCATGGCCCATTGTCACTTACAAGGACAACAGGCAGGCCGTGCGTGGCAAACATGGCCCGTAGGCTTTCAATGGTGGCAGCGGACCTGCTTGCCTACATTATCACACATTCAATCCATTTGGCGTACATTACGAACCATTACGAACTACGACCATTACGAACATTATTCCCAAGAACGGGCCTGCATAGTCGACATGGACCCTGGACCATGGTTTGGAAGGCCAGGACCATAAACTTAGTGGCACCTCCCTGGGTGCATTGCTCATCATCATAGGCAGTCCCTCAGAATCGAGGAAGACTTGCTTAACTGTGAGCATGTATTATATTTGTGCACACAGGACTCTAAGTCTGCATCGATACCGGGCCACGACACGTGGGATCTGGCTATCGCTTTCATCATTACGATGCCTGGGTGGGTGCTGTGGAGATCACTGATGAAAGTGTCCCTGCACTTTTTTGGCACCACTACCCAATTACCCCATCGGAGGCAGTCTACCTGGAAAGACATTTCATCTTTGCGCCACTGGTACGGCTTTATTTCCTCCTGCATCTCTAATGGGACAGTAGACCAACTCCCGTGGAGCACCAGTTTTTTTACTAAGGACAGTACGGGGCCCTGGCTCATCAAGGTTCTAATCTGTCGGGCGGTAACAGGTGATTGCTCACTCTCGAATGCTTCCATTACCATGAATAAATCTTCAGGCTGTGCCAGCTCCACCCCCGTGGTGGGCAATGGCAGCCTACTGAGAGCATCGGCACAGTTTTCTGTGCCTGGCCTGTGGCGGATGGCGGAGTTGTATGTGGACAACATGAGCACCCATCTCTGGATGCAGGCCAATGCATTCGTATTTATCCCCTTGCTTTCAGAAAAGAGGGATATAAGCAGCTCATGGTAAGTTTCCAATTCAAATTTGAGCCTGAACAGACATTGATGCATTTTCTTTACCCTGTAAACACACACTAACGCTTATTTTTCAATCATGCTATAGGGCCTATCAGCCTTAGACAGACTTCTACATGCATAAGCAACCGGTTGCAATTTCCCAGAATCATTAGCTTGTTGCAATACACACCCGAAACCGTATGACGATGCATCACATGCTAGTACCAAATGCTTACATGGATCATATAACATAAGCAATTTGAGCATAACAGTTTTCTAGCTTTTACAAAGACATTTTCTTGGCATTTACCCCATACCCATTCGTCTCCTTTATGCAGTAAAGCGTGCAGTGGTTCTAATAGTGGGCTGAGACCCAGTAAGAAGTTACCAAAGTAGTTCAGGAGTCCTAGAAACGACCGCAGCTCCGTCACATTCTGTGGTCTTGGTGCGTTCTCGATTGCCTCCATTTTCGAATTGGTGGGCCTGATGCCATCCGCCGTGATTCTTCTCCCCAGGAACTCCACTTCAGGCACCACGAAAACGCACTTCGAGCATTTTAGCCTTAGCCCCACACGATTAAGCCGACTAAGAACCTCCTCCAGGTTTTGCAGGTGCTCGACGGTGTTCCAACCTGTAACCAAGATGTCATCCTGGAAGACCACAGTGCACGGGACCGACTTCAGCAAGCTTTCCTTGTTCATCTGGAATATTGTCACGGCCGATCGAATCCCAAATGGGCATCTGTTGTAAATGAAAAGACTTTTGTGTGTTGATGCAGGTGAGGCCTTTCAATGATTCCTCCAGCTCCTGCGTAATGTAGGTCGAGGTCAAGTCCAGCTTCGTGAAAGTTTTCCCTCCCGCCAGCATCGCAGAAAGGATGTCTGCCTTCAGTAGCTGGTATTGATCCTGCAGTGAGAAGTGATTGATAGTTACTTTATAATCACCACAGATTCTGACGGTGCCATCTCCCTTGAGGACTGGAACAATCGGACTGGCCCACTCATTGAATTCGATCGGCAAAATGATGCCTTCTCGTTGCAGCCTGTCCAGTTCGATCTCCACCCTCTCTCTCATCATGTAAGGTACCGCTCTCACCTTGTGATGGATGGGTCATGCCCCCGGAATCAAATGGATCTGCACTTTTGCTCCCTGGAACTTCCCGATGCCTGGTTCGAACAGCGAGGGGAACTTGTTTAGGATCTGGGCACATGAGGTGTCGTCAATGGACGAAAGCGCTCGGACGTCGTCTCAGTTCCAGCGTATCTTTCCCAGCCAGCTCCTGCCAAACAGCATGGGGCCTTTGCCCGGTACCACCCAGAGTGGTAACTCGTGCACCGCTCCATCGTCGGAGACCTTTACAGTAGCATTGACAATTACAGGAATCAGTTCCTTTGCGTACGTTCTCAGTTTAGTACGAATGGGAGTCAGGACTGGCCTTGAGGCCTTGCTGCACCACAGTTTATCGAAAGTTTTTTTGCTCATTATGGACTGGCTTGTACTCGTGTCCAGCTCCATGGACATTGGGAATCCATTTAATTCAACCTTCAGCATTATCGGGGGACATTTTGTGGTAAATGTGTGCACCCCATCTACCTCTGCCTCCTCGGTCTGAGGCTCTGGTTCGTCGTGATCCACCATGGATCTGTCCTCCTCTGCAACATGATGGTTTGCAGGATTAGTAGGGTTTGCAGCTCACCTGTACATACGTTGGAGGTGTCCCATTGTTCCAAAACCCTTGCAAACATATCCTTTGAAGTGGCATGAATGGAAACGATGATCACTCCCGCAGCGCCAACAAGGTGTTAACGGCCTTGTATTCACCACCCTTGATGGTGGACTCAGTCATCTGCGGACGTGCAGCTGCAGGCGTGTAAGTCCTGCCCTGTACATTTCGATTTGAAAACAACGTTACTTTGTTTACAGTACTTGCAGCAGCACCCATGTGCTGAGAAATTTGTTTGGTTTTGTCATTGGTGGCGATAAACACCTGGGCTTTCGCTATGGCTTTACTCAAGGTTGGGGTCTCTACAGTCAAAAGTTTGCGAAGTATTACTTCATGGCCAATACCAAGTAAAAGAAGTCCCTGAGCATGTGTTCCAAGTATCCTTCAAATTCACAATGTCCTGCAAGGCGCCTTAGCTCAGTGACGAAGCTCACCACTTCCTGGCCTTCAGACCTCTTGTACGTATAGAACCGATACCTCGCCATCAGAACACTTTCCTTCGGGTTTAGATGCTCCCGGACCACTGTGCACAACTCATCGTATGACTTGTCTGTGGGTTTTGCTGGAGCAAGCAGATTTTTCATGAGGCCATACATTGGTGCCCCGCAAACGGTGAGGGGGATCGCCCTTCGTTTGGCAGCATTCGCTTCTCCTTCCAGCTCGTTGGCCACGAAGTATTGGTCGAGTCGCTCTACGAAGGTTTCCCAATCAGCTCCCTCCAAAAATGTCTCCAGGATACCCACAGTTCTCTGCATTGTTGTGGTGGGGTTCATCATCTGTATCTCATCGTCAGTTGTTATGTCTTGAATAAAGAGTCAGGCCAGATACTGCAAGCTCAAAGTAAGGTGTGGCCATAGTCCTTTATTACAGATCTCAGAGTGCCTCTCCAGCCTATGAGGCCTCCTTATATACAGGTGCTCCCAAGGGATTCTGGGATCCCTTGGGACTCCAGGGGATAAGCCCTCTGGTAGTTAAACATGGTATTTACAGGTTTACATCATAACAAAAGTGATACATATACTTATCACTATAATAAATCACATGTGGCCCATTGCTTGTGACCTTTAGGTTTAATGTAAACTCCAAAAGTGAAACCTGCAGGAGGAGCCTACTTTATAAAGGGAGGCAGCACCAGGTGCAGTAATGTGTGCCTCCCAAGCTTTCCCCATCTGTAGGCTATTACATGTAATTACATGGTACAGAGCATGCAAATACATCACAGAAAGCAACTTTGATTTATCAAGAGTATACTGCATTGGTTGAGGTCATCTTGACATTTTCCTCTTCCAACAGAACCTTATTCAAATGCAGCCTAATGCCTGGATTGCCATTTTTTGAATGACAACAAGTCAGTATTAAAATCAGAGTAAGAAATCAACCCCCACATTCATAATCAACATTATTGTTTGGCAATTACACCTTAATCTTTCACCCATTTGTTCTTTTTAGTCTTATAATTACAGGCTCAACGGTGTAATATGGAAGAATGATGAACATGTTGGCAGGCTATGGGAAATGTAGGAAAGTTCAATATTAAACATAAACAGTTCCTTAGTGTAGGTACCAAGAGAGATGGTCAGGATGGCAGCAGTTACAGAGGCCATGGGCTAGAACCTCCACTTTTGTGGTTATTACCCAAAAATGGGCAATATTTCCAGCGTGGGCGGTAAAAAAGGGTTTTCAGATCCATTATAGGCTATTCTCGGCCATTCTCAAACCACCTAGTCTCTACTTTTGAAAATGGGCGTTACCGCGAGCTATATAAAATGGGCGGTGGCGTTAAATTTTTTTGACCTTCTGCCATCCTTAGCAACGGCATGGTAAAGCTCGATTCCCGCGATTCTGGAGGCCAAGGGTCACCATGACATGCGCAGAAGAGGAGACAGAGAGAGAGGGAAGGCGTGGCTGGGTGTGGTGTGGCTCTTTGGGAGGAAGGAGGGAGACTTTAGAGCTTTACAGCAAGTAGGCAAACAAAAAGTAGGTGTTACCAGCCACATATTTGACTGAGTTTGGCCTATAATGGAGAGAGAGGAGGAGGCATCACAGCACGCTGTGGAGACTGATGCTGGAGAGAGCAGTGAGCTGGGAGAGGAGCACATTGGAGGGTGCAAAAGAATCAGGAGGTTCTCGGACAAGGCAAATGCCTCCCTCCAGCAGGAGGTTGAGTTACGCTGATTTAACACATGGAGGGCATGGGAAGCCCACCCCAACGGCATACCAGAAGATATGGACCGAGATAGCAGAGGTGGTCTCGTCGCCGACCAACGAGGTGCGTGAGGGCAACCAATGCCGCAAATGATGGAACGACTTTTTGGGATCCGCAAGAGTAAGTATTACGTTGATTTACACGCACTTAAGTATTTATCTAATTTGATTTGTAACAGTCATGAGTGACTATCAGCAAATGTGAGGTCTTGCACTTTTACCAGGAATGTTTTACTCAAAGCCTGCGGTCACGGTGTACGTCTTTCGGTAAAGAATGATAATTATCATAATAATCATGATTACATCTGTTGGTTATGTGTTGTATCAGTCTCTATGACAGTACCTAGCAATGATATCACGCAATGATCTCATGCCATGTTGTCCTGTCACCTTTTACAGAAGATGCTATCGACAGTGAGGTCCATGCAGAGGTGAACGGGTGGGGGTCACCAGTCCCCAGCGACATCACTGACATGAAGGAGCGCGTGCTCGCACTCGTGGGGAAGCACCCCTGGACAGCCATGGATGCATCTGTAGACCGTGAAGTGATGCCCCATGAGTAAAGCTTACACCATTGCGTCATGTAAAGCCTATAGATTCCACACCCACTCAGATCCGAACCATCATATATGATAATGATTTCTAAAATTGTCATAGAAATGATGCTGGCCTAATGAAAATCATTGTAATGCAAATGTGTTGATGGTCATGAAATGTGATGTCTGCGATGATTTTGAGAGCGATGGTGCTTTTGTCGTGCAGATGTTGTGTGTAGCGCTGGACTCACCTTGTCACCCTAGCACCCCCTTCTCCTCCAATAATTTGTGTTTTGCAGTCAGCCAGCAGCGCAGCCCCAGACAAGGCCACAGAGGCCAGAAGGTGGGGGCGCGGGGCAGGAGTCGGCGGACAATCCTACTACATCTGGTGCTGAGGAGCTCCGATTCTCGCCCGTCAATCCGCTGGGTCTGTTCTCCACGGATGAGAGCGCGGACTTTGAAGAACCTGCACCGCCACGCTCCAGAAGCCTTTCCACCCCAAGGCCATCTAATGGTCCTCCAGTCATTCCCGCCTCCACTCTGGAGGTACTGGCCCCAAGCACCTCGCCACACGATGGCGCCGACCCCGCATAGGCCTCATGGACGTGGCAGGTCTGTTCCACGGGCGCCACATATCAGCGGAGAGTTGGTACAGTTTTCCAGGAGGACTGTAGACATTGGTGACCAGCTCATCAAAGCACTGGGGGCATATCCCGACAGCTGGCCACCATGACTGAGTACATTCCACGCATGGTGGAGGCCCTGGATGCGATAGCCAGGAACACTGCTGCCACAAGCCTCCCAGTGGTCCCAGAGCGCGGCACTCCACCCCTAGATTCTGCACCACCACTGAAAACGACAGATGAGAGCAAGGACCAAGATCCTGCTTCTGCATCAGAGAATGTTGCCCCGTCGTCACCCCCCGCTCCCGTACCCGTGCAACCACCACCTCTGCCTTCATCTCCCCCAATGAGGCACCCCCTGAGGAGCTCCTTGGCCAGGCGCCATGGAACGAGGAGGGGAAGGGATAGAGGTGGGGAGAAGAAGGAGTGGGGGAAGGAAAGTGAGGTGCATGTCTGCAGGTGATGGATGGGTTATATCTCCATCTGGATGTATGCATTTTGTTGCAATGTATGGGGGCTGTGGACCACGCTCCTGCTTTGCCTTTGTATTCTGTGTTGCTGGACATGTTGAACATGTGATTTATGGCAATGGTGGAAAAAGTGGGGTGTGGGCGGGGGTTGAGTATTATTGGCTGTGATACTTATGATTTCAGACCAATGTTGGTATTACATTTTTATTATTGAACATAACCTTGTTGCACATTGTCTCAGATAGCTGGACCATTACACACTGGTGATTTCTTACCATGAAAGGGTTAAATACAACTTAACATCAATCAACATAAAATTTAACTGGCGCCAAGGTAATGGGCACCATTGATGTCTGAGCACACATATACCAGTGCTCTTTCAGGCAAATCGTTCAGATATCAGCTCCTCACATAAGAGTAGGATTTAACAAACTCCAGCCACACAGCTGGCCTTTGTTCCGGTTAGTTCCATTTTTTGTGGGTGTTTTTTCGGGCGAGCGATATTGCGGGCGATATGTGTACGAGGTGGTGAAATTGGCGCTGAGCGATCTCATGGCCGCTAGTTTGGGTAAGTATGCTCTTTACGACAAAAAACAGTGGGCGGGCATTGATATTGAATCTCGGCGTTAATTCCGTACGGAAAGTAATGTTAGGTGATATTATGGGCGTTGATTCCGCCCATTCTGCTGATTCCAACCAAAAAAAGTGGGCGGCGGTAATATTTTTTCCCGGCGTTAAGCACATGGGGAAAGTAACACTCGACGCTAAGTTTCCTAAAAATGCCCGTCAATTTCCATTTTGTGCTAAAATGGCCGATATATGGGCGTTATACGTAATTTCAGTGGTAAAATGGGCGTTAAGTGGGCGTTATGCATGCAAAAAAAGTGGAGGTTCTAGCCCCATGAGTTGGTGGAGCCTAAGGGGGAAGGAAGCAGAGAGAACTAATAATGGGGGAGACTACAGGGGCAGTAGCGAGTGAAATAATTGCAGTTCTGGCAGATGTTCTAACCAGGAGAACAAAGAAAAAAGAAAAAGCAAGGCTGGTTCAGATGTTTATTTTAATCGCTGCTCCCACCAAGAACCACAAGAGTCAGTACAGTATTCATCCAACTAAGCACACACTAACGTATTTGCTTTAGAAACTGCTCCAGTCATGTGTCTGCAACAATCACCCACTAATTGTTCAACTAGTGTACGCTGACTCATCGGGTAACCTCAGTGGCCTCATTTACTGAAAAAAATGTTTTGTACATATGCCAAAAGAGACAGTAACAAATAGTTGAGTAGAAAATATTCATATTTAAAAAGATCTCTGAATCCTACCAAGGTGCAATCAGATCATTTGCTTTTCAAAACCTACCTCTGCACAAATTTAACAGTGTTCTGATTATTTGTTTTCAACAAGAATGCATCTAACACATGCATATACCCCTAGCATAACTATCAATAACTCTCCTTTACCAAAAGCTTGGAGAAAATAGGGTGTGTTTCATAACTGTAATAGATCTTACACTTCATATAACATTCAGAAATTGGTCAAGCTTCCATAATATGGTTACTATTGGTCCTGAATTTGCTGCAAACTTGCACCATAGTGATGACACATTAACGATGTGCAACGATGTTAATGCTTAAAATTTCCAGGAAATAATGGCATAAGTGAGATATGCCATGAGCTGCGTTATGCCATAGTTTGCTGGCACATTCGTGCCGCTCCGCCGTTAGCATCCGAAAGCTGATAAAAATGTGTTCATGGTGCTCATCCCTCCATTGTAGTCAACAGGGATTGCCAATTTCCTGGAACTTAGCCATTATTCTCATCACAGCCAGTTCGACTGAAAAACAATGGTGTGGATGGCTTGGTAATTATATTATTCAAGGCGCTCTCATGACTCTCAGCCAACAAAGGAACGATTAAAGCTTTGGAGCTTCATTTACTCTAGAAATTCAGAGTATTTTTTTCTTAAATCTCTCAATTTTGACAGTTTATTGTTGCCAGTTCTGCCATCTAAAGCGCTGTTAGTGTCTGAAGGCAATTATTTTTAGGCCCCCCATCTATTTCTACATGCAAGGAAGGATAAAGCATTGTAATGGTCTATCCATCAGGATCTCCCCTGATTTCTGTTTCCCAGTTTCAGTTGGTGCATTGTATTTCATGGCTAGTATGGGCTGTGTGAAAAAAAATAAGCTTTTTTGTCTGCTATTCCTTCTTTCTCTGATGCCACATATTGGGTTAAAAGCCACCTATACTCATAAAAAATGGCCTAGCTTTTTTCATAGACAATCAAAACAAGAACACCAGAATATAGAAGTTCTATTTTAACAGTTGTCGGAGAGAGACGCCATGTCATTCAATTCAGACATATGCATCCTGTGAATATTATGTCTATATATATTTGATTGGCAGAACTAAGAAATATAAACATTTATTTTCCCTCATCATTTCTTTGAAAGCTATTTCTCAGCCATTGTTGTAAAATTGATTAATGCAACTGATGTCACATGTGCAATTAGACAGGAAGATCCAGAAGCTGGTGTTAGAGATACCCCGCTCTTCCACAGAGTGCACTGTTGCAGTCCTCGCCGACAGACTCAGCATTGAAATGACTGCAACGGCGTGAACTTGCTGTACTTGCCCCCTAAAAACAGCAAAAAAATTTAGGGCTCGTGTATTCAGAAATAAGTGAGTTTTTAACATCGTGATAAGTGATAATTACTGCTGAACAACCTCTCTAGCCATGAAAAATTATTGTTACAAGTGTGGAGTCTCATTCCCTCAGCAGAAAATTAATGTTGGGATTTAAAATATATATATATATTTTTTTTTACTTTTATGTTTGTTTCTTTTATCTCTCTCCCTTAATCCTATCTGTATTTCCCAATATTTACTTTGCTTTCTGTACATCATTTAAATCTAATTTATATTTCCTGCTTTTTCCTTCCTGGTTTGGACTCTGCACGTCTCAGTAAGGATTCTTCAATTTGATTGGTTGAAGAACCTCACTGTTTCTTTAACTGCTCACAGATCTCTGTAGAGGGCACCACACTGGAAAAGACACTGGATTAGAAGAAATCTATTCTGAGAAGCCCGCAAAACTTCCATGGGCAGCTGACTGCGAGGTGAACAGTGAGTGCTGCTCCTTCGCCAATGAGAACAAAATCCAGGCTATTATCTAGACATTGGGCAGGTAAAGATGCATTGTGAGTCATAAGGAGCAAGAGCTCACCTACGGGAATAATTTTAAATACTAAATCTGAGGAACTCTGAGGAAGACTCAAAAATGTTACAGCCTGTTATGCTGGCAAACCTGATCTGCTCCACTATCATCCACTACCAATGACCTCTGCAATTTTCTGTACCTCCACCCTCCCTAGCACCGCTATGACTTCCTTCTCCTCTATAATCGCTGTTGGACTTTCTTCTTAGTTAGTTATAGTGTTTTGAACTTCCCAAGTCCAGAGAATTAATAAAGACTGTTTCCTGAATGGTGGGAAAATTGCCCCCATTTGGTGTAAATCCGCTGATGAAGGAGCAATCTTATGTGCTCAGGAAGCTTGCTGGAGCTGATAATAAAATACATTTATGCAAGGTGTCAATCTGGCCCCCAGCAGTCATGACACTGTAAACATCCATTTTTTTCTTGAAACTGTAAACATCCAATTCTTTCCAGTACAGCGGCGAGTATGATTTTATTCTCCTTCACAGTAACTCTGTATTCCCGGGTGGTCTAGCACAATGGGAAGAACTTCAGATTTGATTTCACAAATCATGAATTTTACAACCTCAGAAGTCAAACCTGACTCATAAAGAAACTTTAATCCTCATCACAAACAATATTCCTTTGTGTACAAGTTGGGTTATAGCAATATCCCTGCATGAAAAAAAATGCCAATACAATATTTCCTTATTTTTCCTATACTACACAGTAATAAGATAGGCAAAGCAAAAGGAAATCACTTGGCAATTACTGGTCCTAAATCATTGAAATCTATTGTTCTCCAACAGCTAATAACTGGAGAATGATAAAATGTATTTATGTGCAGTGTAGGTATTGTCGCTAAGTAATGTTTCATAAGTGGAGTTACTTATTTGTCCTGCGAATGAGAAGTGTGTATAGGTCTGGCTACCAAGACAAATAGACAACTTTACCAATGAGACCGGCAAGTTCCCAATTTAGCTGACTGACCTTTACACATTTTTGTAATTTAGAAATGAATATACCAAGTTCTATCTGACCTTTTCAACATTATAATGTTTTAGGAATTGAAGTGTTTTCTAGCCTATAAATCCCATGGTGATCTTCATTTTGATGAGCTATCTGCCATTGAAATATTTCTTATAACTCTCCTGGGGCCTGCAATGAATGCTACTAGGGGTCGTTTACAAAGAAAGAGAAAGAAAGCTGCAGCTGAGATGATATTCACGAGAAACCTGCTAACTCAGTAGCCAAACCTGCTTATTACTTTTATCATAGTCATAAGATGAAAGCTTCTAACTGTAACCGAGGAGAGTGCTCAGCTAAGATTTACATTGATTGTACCCAAACAATATTTATGGTTATAAACAATAAACATCACCTAGTTTAAAATGGCAAGTCCTTCAAAGAGTTATTTTTGATTCCAATTTAATTTCAAATTGCAGTGAAGAAGATTACTTTTACTAAAGCACTTGAATATTCCCGAATAACAGCATGAGAGGATACAGTGTTTGGGTTCTTTCAAGTAAGAATATTTCCTTTTTTAAAAGAGAACATTATTTTAAAGAAATACTAAATTTCAACGGCTAATTTATAACCATAATCTTTTTGCCCAGTGCTGCGTTAGAGATAAATAAAGTTTGTAATGTCTGATGGTGGGATGCAACATTGCTGTTGTTCTTTCACCTGGTGTAATCTTCCACAGTGATGTCATGGCTCCATAGGGGTGAAATTTGTCTTGGGTGATAGCTCCAAATGGGTGAATAGTGCGCCAGCTGCCCATTTTACACTCCACTCAATTTCCTTTCCAATTCTTTCACTGTGAGAGTTGGACAGTATAACTGGATCAAGAAACTAAAGAAGTTCCGTGTGAGGTTCATCCACATCATATTCTCCATATCTTCAATATCATATGGTACCATGAGGCCCCAATACAGACATCCCTTCTACAACATGGAAAAAGGGTTGGGACCATGCTGGAGAAGGAACAAATCACTGAAAGGTCAAAGTTCACGGGAACCCCCCCAGTATTTGGGCTCATTGGAAAGGAAATTTAATTTGGGACTATCTACCAGAAAGTTTGAAATCCTAAAGTGCTTATGGAAGAAACTATGAACTTTAATCGAATTTTGGACTTTTACAAGACAAATTCAAGTCTGTGGACAGGTCCAAGGAACTAAAGGAGCCAATTTGATTATTGGAACTGTCTGGGTGTTGTGAATAAAGTAAATGGTCTGGAGAAATGGATATTCGAAAACGTTTCTCCACAAGAGACATTAACATTACAACAATAACTTAGAGGTGGCCAGCCATCAAACTGAGCTGAGAAAAGCCATCTTCAGCATGAATAATAACAAAGGGCTCACTATAGCCTGTATGCAAAAACCAAGCACAAAAAGGACATTGCGATTACCAAGCTAATATTTCCATCAGGAAACAGATTTAGAAGAGCAACCCACCCAAGACATATTAACTTTTAACGAGCCCGCCAAAATATTACAAAGAGATGTCAAATTTAAACAATTCTGGACTGATTTGGTGCGAAAATTAGGATGACTCAAACCGTATAACTGGCCCGCTGTTTTAACAAAGGGTGTGCCATACTGTGACGATGCCATCAAGAAGGGAGAGAAACCAACGCGACAGTTGAAAACCAACTTCTCCAGCCTCGAAGTCCTGAAGTACAAAATGAAGGAAGAACATTACCATCGCGGCAGCAACCGACCACAGCCAACGTGGCACCACCAAAACCACCGCGATCGACCAAACTCAAAACAAAACTCCAACAGAAAGAAATCGAAGAATCTAAAGTTTCCACTCTACAAGCTGATCCTGAGCTTCCAACAGGTAAAACATTACCTAAAGAACTGTAAAAACCTACTTCTAACGAAAGAAAATGGGTACTTACCCCACAAATCTAAAACGCGCCTTACTGCATCAGCGGACTCAACCTAACTGAAGATTGCGCCATAAGAAGTCTCCCCTGACATTCGGGGTATGGCAAGCAGAACCTACAGAATTCAACGAACCCCAAAATCTCGAACTACCGCTAGCTGACCAGAAAGGATTGATAAGCTTAGTCCCTGCCCGTCCTGGAGTCTAACCTAGCTAGGATTAGGTATTGGGAGGTGGGAGGTGTAATTTTTACTGAAACCCCTTTTGAATGTGTAATGTATTGTTCTTTATTAGAGTGATTATAAGTTTGGCTGTGTACTTTCTTGGCTGTAATAAAATCAAAGTTCTTTTGCATCAAACCAGTTGTCCTTTGCACTTTATCACACCCCCAAATAAATCCAGAGTCTAGAACCCAAGGGAGTGGGAGCAATTCGAACCGCTCAAGTAGGTCAGAGGTGAACCTGACTCCCGGGACTACCCCTTACATCATGTAGGCTGGACACTTGATGAACATGTTAAATGACAGGCTCCCAAGTCTATACTGAACGCAGAGCTGAAGGAAGGAATGCAGTTCCTTGGTGGCCAACAGAAGCATTTGGAAAATCTGAAACAGAATTTTACCTACTGCAGAATACTGCTCAACTCCTGAGAAGTCACAACAAGGGGCTTGGGGAAGTACAATCTATAATGGAGTTTGGCAATTCGAAGAAATCATAATTTCCAATATCAAGGCCAAGTGAAAGCATGGGAAACAGATCCCAAAGTGCGATCACTGGGACATAGAACACTGCTGTGAAGTGTGTGGAGGAACTTGCAGATCTTGGTTGGACTGTGTAAAGTCCTTACTCTACAGCATGAAACCACACGAGGCACATTCCAGAGACAAAGCCACTCTGTGACCTTAACTCTTTATTACAGGACTCCAGAAGTGATGACCCTGCGTGGGACCACCCTTTATATACCTGTGTGATCAGGTAAGGAGTGTCTCCCACAAGTTCACCCCCTGTGGTCAAGGTGTGCATCTGAGTTGAGTGTATACAGTAATACAGTGGTGTTGGATTGTAGTTACAAACATGACATCACCTTCCCCCCCCCCCCACCCCAAAGTCTTACTGGGATCATAGGTTTAGTCTTTCAGGTGGTCTGGTGGAGCGCCGCAGTTGGAGCTCTGGTTGTTGGACACTGACATGAGTGTCTGTCACCTGTGGTGATTCCGGCCTGTCCGGGCTGACCTCAGGGACTGTGCATTCTTCTGATTGCTCTTGTTGCACGTTCACTGGCGGTAGTGTGAGCTCCATCTCATGGTCTTCTTCAGGTTCCTCCGTGTCCATGCTGAACCTTTTTTTTACTTGGTCCAGATGCTTACGGCATATTTGACCATTGTTGAGTTTTACCTCGATGACCCTATTCCTCTCTTTGCCAATTACAGTATCCTCAAGCCATTTGGGCCCCATGGCGTGATTGAGGACGAATACAGGATCATTTATTTCTATACATCTCCCCCTTGAATTACAGTCATGGTACTTGTTTTGTGACTTGCACTTGCCCTCAACTATGTCGGTCAGGACTGGGTGGATGAGGGACAACCGAGTTTTGAGTGTCCGTTTCATGAGTAGCTTTGCGGGCGGGACCCCCGTGAGCGAGTGCTGGCGGGATCTATAGGCCAGCAGGAGGCGCGATAGGCTGCATTGTAGGGAGGGTACTTGAATCCTGAGCATAGCTTGTTTAATGATTTGGACTGCCCGTTCCGCTTGGCCATTGGAGGCTGGCTTGAATGGTGCAGTCCTGACGTGGTTGATGCCATTGCCCGACATAAACTCCCGGAATTCATTACTCGTGAAACACGGGTCATTATCACTAACCGGGATGTCCGGCAAGCTATGGGTTGCAAAGATCGCACGTAGGCTTTCCACGGTGGTGGATGACGTGCATGAATTCAGGATGATGCACTCGATCCATTTCAAGTACGCATCTACCACATTGAGGAACATCTTCCCCATGAACGGGCCTGCATAGTCAACATGAATGCGTGACCATGGCTTGCTGGGCTAGGGCCATGGGCTGAGCGGGGCCTCCCTGGAGGCATTACCCAGCTGGGCACAGGTTCTGCACCTGCGAACACAGTGTTCCAGGTCTGAATCAATTCCAGGTCACCAAACGTGTGACCGGGCAATGGCCTTCATCATCACAATGCCTGGGTGCTTGCTGTGGAGTTCCCTGATGAATGCCTCTCTGCCCTTCTGGGGCATGACTACCCGGCTGCCCCATAGTAGGCAGTCGGCTTGGATGGAGAGCTCATCCATCCGCCTGTGGAATGGTCTGACCTCCTCAGGGCATGCTCCGTGTGCGGCGCCCAATCCCCAGTCAGGACACATTTCTTAATCAAGGATCGGAGGGGATCTCTGTCCAGATTTTGATCTGGCGGGCTATGATGGGGGAGCCTGCACTGTCGATGGCATCGACAGCCATGACCAGCTCAGCGCTTTGCTCAGCTGCCCCCTCAGTGGTGACCAGTGGGAGCCTGCTGAGCGCATCAGCACAGTTTTCAGTGCCGGGCCGGTGCCGGATGGAGTAGTCATAAGCAACTGGCGTGAGAGCCCACCGCTGTATACGAGCTGATGCGTTGGCATTGACAGCCTTGCTGTCTGACAACAGAGATGTGAGTGGCTTGTGGTCCGTCTCTAATTCAAACTTCCTACCGAAGAGGTACTGATGCATTTCTTTTACACCATAGACACATGCAAGTGCTTCCTTCTCGACCATCCCATATCCCCGTTCTGCTTGAGAGAGCGACCTAGAGGCATAAGCCACAGGTTGTAGCTGACCCTCAGCATTACCCTGCTGCAACACGCACCCAACCCCATAGGACGATGCATCACATGTCAGAACTAAACGTTTACAGGGGTCGTACAAGGTCAACAATTTGTTTGAACAAAGTAGGTTTCGCACCTGATTAAATCCCGTTCCTGACAGTCCCCCCAAAACCAATCGCAACCCTTACACAGGAGCACGGCTCCAATAATGTGCTTAAGTTCAGCAGAAAGTTCCTGAAATAGTTCAACAGTCCCAGGAATGAACGCAACTCCGCAACTCCGATGTGTTGCAGGGCCTGGATGCTCGTCGAATTGCCTCTGTTTTGGATTCGGTGGGCCGAATCCCATCTGCAGCAACCCTCCTGCCCAGAAACTCAACCTCGGGAGCTAAGAACATGCATTTAGACTTCTTGAGTCGTAGGCCTACCCAGTCCTGTCGGCGTAGCAGCTCCTCCAGGTTGTGGAGGTGTTCCTCAGTGTCTCGACCCGTGATGCGGATGTCGTCCTGGAATACGATCGTTCCCGGAATGGATTTAAGCAGGCTTTCCATGTTACGTTGAAAAATCGCGGCCGCTGATCGAATGCCAAACGGGCACCTGTTATACGCAAACAGTCCCTTGTGCGTGGTGATGATGGTCAGTAGTTTGGATTCGTCGGCCAGTTCCTGGGTCATATAGACTGAAGTGAGGTCCAACTTGATGAACAGCTTGCCGCCTGCCAGCGTGGTGAAGAGGTCCTCTGCTCTTGTGAGCGGGTACTGGTCTTGTAGGGACACCCCATTGATGGTGGCCTTGTAGTCGCCACAGATCCTGACAGAGCCATTCGCTTTTAGGACGGGAACGATGGGGCTCGCCCAGTCGCTGAATTCAACAGGCGAGATGATGCCCTCTCGCAACAGCTGGTCCAATTCGCTCTCGATTTTTTCCCGCATTACATATGGCACCGCTCTGGCTTTGTGGTGCACTGGCCTGCCGTCCGGGGTGATGTACATCACTACTTTAGTGCCTTTGAAAGTCCCGATGCCCGGTTGGAATAGTGACTCGAATTGATATAGGACTTGTGAGCACGAACTTCGCTCCACCGAGGACATTGCGTGAACATCCCCCCATTTCCAGTTCATCTCAGCTAGCCAGCTCCTCCTCAACAGTGCGGGACCATTGCCCAGGACCCGGGACAATCCAACGTGGCAGCCAGTTCACTAACCCATTGCACTGCCTAGCACCGGAATTATTTCTTTGGTGTAAGTCTGTAATTGTGTCTCAATACGTTCGAATTTGGGTCTACTGGCTTTGAGTGGCCGTAACTTCTCGAATTGCTGAACGCCCATGAGTGACTGGTTGGCCCCAGTGTCCAGCTCCATGTGTACTGGGATACCATTCAACGAAACTCTCAGCATCATTGGTGGCGTTTTTGGTGTATGAACTGTGAATATTCGCCGCATGGATCCGCTGAACCTCGGCGTCCATCGATTTGCCCCAAAAGTCATCCTGCCTCACAAAACCCTCTTCTGGTCCCTCTGTCTCATATAATAGTCTGGTTGCAGGTTTTCTGCACATTCGAGCTAAATGGCCACTGCGATTGTAGTTTCTGCAGACAAACTGTTGGAATCTGCAAGATCTGGCTGAGTGTTTTCCCCCACACCTTCAACATGAGTTAAAGTTTCCATTGTTGGGGAAAAAGGGACTATGGCCAGGAATTCCGCACTGACTGTCCCTTTGACTGCTCTTAGGTACCCTATTAGTGGGTGTCAATGGCCCCATCCCGGGCCACATTGTCTACTGTGATGGCATGAACGTCTGTTCAGCCTGCCATTGTCTCTGTTGAGGTCCTACTCTGGGGTCTGTTGCTGCCTGGTAAATGTCGGACTGCTTCTGCCTGCCTGTGGGGCTCTGAGTAGTATTGATGGTGTTGACTACCCCAGATCCATCGCTGCGTTGGAGGCAGAATTGCGCGCATAAATCATTTTCGTCTCTTCCTCCCCCGCCATGAAAGTTTGAGCTAACAACGCTGCCGTTTCCAAGGTCAAGTCCTTGGTATCAATTAACTTACGATAAATTCCCGCATGACCGATACCCTCGATAAAGAAGTCCCTTAGTATCTCCCCCCTGCAGGCATCTGTGAACTTATAGAGGCTGGCCAAACGGCGGAGGTCTGCTACAAAGTCCGGTATGCTCTGTCCTTCACGACGTCGGTGGGTGTAGAATCTGTGTCGAGCCATGTGTATGCTGCTCACCGGATTGAGGTGCTCCCCAATTAATTTGCTAAGCTCTTCAAAGATTTTGTCCGACGGCTTTTTGGGTGCCAGGAAGTCCTTCATGAGCACATAAGTCTTTGGCCCGCAGCTGGTCAGGAGATAAGCCCGTTGCTTGTCAGCCGCTGCATCCCCCAGCCAGTTTTTAGTAACGAAGCTTTGCTGAAGCCCCTCGACAAAATCGGCCCAGTCTTCCCCAACACAGTACCGTTCCTCTGTGCTACCGGTGGCCATTCTCGTGGGTCGTGAATTCCCGTTTCTCATCGCCAATGTCAAATCCTTACTCTACAGCATGAAACCACACGAGGCACATACTGGAGACAAGATCTTAACTCTTTATTACAGGATTCCAGAAGTGATGACCCTGCGTGGGACCTCCCTTTATATACCTGTGTGATCAGGCAAGGAGTGTCTCCCACAAGTTCACCCCCTGTGGTCAATGTGTGCATCTGAGTTGAGTGTATACAGTAATACAGTGGTGTTACATTGTAGTTACAAACATGACAGACTGAATGAGCAAGCAATGCCACCACAGAGCTAAAACTAATGGTTAAACTGTAATTAACAGAGTACCACGAATCCAGTACCAATTGTGTGCTTTGTTCCCCTATAATAGGCAGCCAACATGTATTGCATGGGTTTTGCACTTGTATGAGACACTTCTGTGTCTGGTGCACACATACACGACCCTTGGATCAGATTTCTTTGAAGTGGCTCCTATCTTGTGAAGCATGATTTGTGGTATCCTTCCATTCTTGTAGTTGATGAGGAACAGCAACAACCTGTTGGTTTGGGAGAAAATGGGCAGGTCAGTGCTGGAATTTGAATTTGATTCAGCCCACAACTTGGCAAGCACACGAGACTCAGGAGGGAAGATAAATCTCTCTCCCCATAAAGCCCTAAATGGAATGCAGAGCACTTTGAAATATATGAACAAATACAGTTGAAACAGAGTCAAGGTACCATTATAAGGCCATAAGGATGAGTGAGTTATGGAATAGAAATGCTTTACTGATGTGGGCACTGCAATGACACATTTGTTCTCAACTGTCTCAGTGGAGAGAGTTCAGAATGACATGCAAACTATAATGGCTCAGTGCTCAATCCATCCAAAACTAAATAATTACTGATAGCCTTAAATGAAAAATGGAAGCAGGTTTTCTTAATACTAAAACAAATCTTCTCCTGGAACAAATCAAACAGCAATAAAATAGTCCCCAGTGACTTGAAGTAGGATGCTATGTGCACGTAAGTTGAAAAAGATATACAAAATGTTTTACGATTTAGCTTAGTTGAAGAGTGCAGGATTCAGTGATGGTGATCTAATTACAGTGCATAAATCATTTATTAATTCATTAGACAAGGTTCAGAGTAGAGTAGGGTTGCCAATTCTCCAGGATTGCCCTGGAGGTGAGAGATCATGTATGTGTCCAACCAGAGTTGACGGCCATAGAGAAGAGTGACAAAGATGATTTTAAGACTGAAATTGCTTACTTAGGAAGGTAGGCCGATGGAATTGGGCTTATTCTCATTAGAGAGCAGAAGATTGGGCTCAATTTTCCTGGGACATTTGCACCGTTTTTTTGGTGCATGCCGGTTTTTCTGGCGTATTTATTGTTTCAAAGCTTCTCCCTGCGATCTGTGCCGGCGTAACTGAGTTAGATATGATTTTTCTAGGTGAGTTTTTTTTGACATAATAGGGGGCATTCATAATTGCGTTTTTCATAATTTTTGGCAGTATGGCCAAAGATTTTCCCTCCTAGGTTGGCGTATCTGGCCACTCCCAAAAAACCTTCTGGTGAGCTAGCAGAAAGCAGCGCTCATTGACAAATCAGTGCTGAAAGACGCCATTGTTTTTAATCGAAGATTTTGGAGAGAGTCAGGAACACTGTAACAATTAATAATAAAGTTCAACTTTTTTTATCTGTCAATGTAGTAAATGGAAGTTTTTTCGATTTCAGAAGTTTTCATTTTTTTTTACTGATACGCTATCACCGAACGTCTTCAAGCAGGGCTGGAGGGATGCAGCTTTGGCCGGCAGAATTGGCCATGCGCCCGGACACTGGGGCTTAGGGCTCAGCTAGAAAATAAGCCTGGGGGGTGGGCAGGGTGAGAGGGAGGTGCCGACCGATCGGAAGCTTTCTGCACTGAGCTCAGTGGGGTGGGTGTGGAGAAGAAGGGGAGAAGTCACAAGACTGCAATGAGTTGGGGGAGGGACGTTGGAGGAGAAAGGTAGAAATCACAAGACTGCAATGAGATAGTGGGGGGCAGGGGGAGGAGAGGAGAACTCGCAAGACCTGGGTGTGGTCCATCCATACAGACCTTGTTGAGAAAGAACAAAGAACATGTCCTGCCTGCCTTCCTGTCATTTTGAGCTTCTTGCAAAGGTAAAATTTAATTATGGGGGCAATACTGACAATGCCACACCTTGTGCAAGCCATCGGCATGATGGTGCTACATAGGAGACTATTGATTCAACATCATCGCATGAGGAACATCAGAGCCTGTAGGGTCCTGGGCAGGAGGCCTTAGCCATGTCAGGTATATCGAGACAGGCATTCGTACCTGCACCTGAGCGATGCAGACTGTGTCAGAAGGCTGTGTTTCTACAAAGAAGTTGTAACTGAGATCTGTGAGTTAGTAAAAGCAGACCTGCAACCTAGAAGTGTCAGGAGGACTGCTTTGCCTCCGGATCATTTTAAGCTACAACTGGGGATGTGTGCGCCATTTCTCAACATGCAACACATGTCTGCATTCGCCAGATGACAGCTGCACTATATGCCCGGAGGAATGACTACATAAAGTTCCCCATGACATCCCAAGCAATGCATGACAGGGCTGTGGGCTTCTCCAGGATTGCTGGCTTCCCAAAGGTACAGAGCTGTATTGAGTGTAGCCACAATGCCTTGCGAGCCTTTGGAGGATTCCGAGAATGTACAGGAACAGAAAAGGCTTCCACTCCATTAATTTACAGCTTGTGTGTGACGACATGTCAGTCGATGCAAGATACCCTGGGAGCATGTATGATCCATTCATCCTACACGAGAGCATTATATCTGCCATGTTTTAGCAGCAGCCAGAAAGGCAGCGCTGGCTACTGGGAGACAAAGGCTACGGCCTACGCGTAACCCGGACGGAAGCTGACCGGGAATACAACATGTCGCACATTGCGACACGCAGCATCATAGAGAGGACCATTGGCATCTTGAAACAGTGTTTCCGATGCCTGGACAATTCCGGAGGGTACTTGCTATACTCCTCTGAGATTGTCGGTCAGCTCACTGTTGTGTGCTGCATGCTGCATAACTTAGCCATCATGCGGCAGCAGCCGCAGGTAGTAGAACACTCACCTGTGGTGAGAGTGGCTGATGATAATGAAGTGGAAGATGCAGATGACAAGCAGGAGGACGAGGACAAGGAAGTCGTGCATGTTCCTGAACCCGAAGCACGACGGCGGAGGAGAGCGGGCCATCGTGCCCCTTTAACGATTGCTCGAGCCTTGCGCCAGCAGCTCATGCGTGAACGCTTTGCTGCCTGAAGGTTCAGCGACAACTATTGTGTTGTGTTAATGCAACAAATGATGGAAATGATTCTTGTTTACTTCAAAAGTTGTGTTAATAATGGAACAAATAATGGAAATGATTCAGATTTAATGTAAAATAAATTTTATTCAAAAGTTTAACAAACAGTCCCCTGTACTTAACTTAACTTTAATAAAATGATTCTTGTATCAAACTTTAAAGTTTTCACTTATGATCACTTACAAACTTTAAGATCACTTACTAACTTATAAACTTGTAAATTTACATAACTTACAAAAATCTTTTAATAGAGAACAACAGTTACAACAGTAAAAATAACAACAACAACAGCAGCAGCAAAGAAAGACTGCACCCATCTCTCCTCCACCTTTTTCTAAGACCGCCCGCAGGCGATGGCACAGTGTTTCTGGGGATGGCGCCAAGCTTATTCTTTCTAAGATCTCGGGTAGTGCGCACCTGTTGAGGGGGGATGGGGAAGGTAGACAGCAATGTGGAAGGCACAGGCCGCAATGTGGAGGGCCCAGCCAGCAATTTGGAGGGCCCGGCTTGGGGCTCTTCAGAGGCTGGTGTGGGGATTGGAGTGGGTGTGGCAGTTGATTCTGTTAATGGGCGCGTGATCTTGATGTGTTCCCTTATTGCAGCAGCTAACTCCAACATGCCGTTCCCTCATGAGCCCTGACAGTGTCTCAACGACCTGCAACATTCCCTCCCTCATGTTGAGCAAAACTGTCTCAATTATCTGTGAAATTCCCGCCCTCATGTTCAGTGATAGTGTTTACACCATCTCTGACATTCCCTCCCTAATGTTCACTGACAGCACATCACCCACCTGTGACATTCCCTCCCTCATGGTCACTGACATCGTTCCTATTTCTCGTGAGATTGCTGTTACTTCTCCTGACAGTCCTGCTACCTCGTCACTCACCCCACTGATGGTGTCCAGGAGTGATCGCGTAAGGTCAATGCTCTCCCCATTCATTGCCATCATTTGAAGCACATCTGTTAGATCCTGCACCTCAGGAGAACGTGGTCCAGTTCTCCTTCTCCTCCTCCCCACTGGTGTGGCTCGCACCCCACCACTGGGACCCGCAGCCTGGGACGGTGGGGTCCTGGGTGTGCCTCGCTGCACCCGCCCTCTGGGCCCCGCAGCCGCGGATATTCGGAAACCATGGAATGTCCCACTAGCACTCAAACCACTAGTCACGGAAGGGGCTGTCACCGCAATGAGCGGCACCTCCTCCAAGGTCAGTAAAACAGTGGGGGCTTCATCCAGCTCCATCCCCTCCCCCTCACCCTCACCTCCATGCTCTTGGACTGGAGGGTTGGATTTGAACACGTTATTCTGTTCAGGCTGGTCCTCGTCTGAAATTTCTTCTATATCGTCGGGGTTGGCCTCAAGTTCTGCAAAATATAACAGAACACATAAGAACATAAGAATTAGGAACAGGAGTAGGCCATCTAGCCCCTCGAGCCTGCTCCGCCATTCAACAAGATCATGGCTGATCTGGCCGCCCGCTCCCCGTAACCCTTAATTCCCTTATTGGTTAAAAATCTATCTATCTGTGACTTGAATTCATTCAATGAGCTAGCCTCAACTGCTTCCTTGGGCACAGAATTCCACAGATTCACAACCCTCTGGGAGAAGAAATTCCTTCTCAACTCGGTTTTAAATTGGCCCCCCCGTATTTTGAGGCTGTGCCCCTAGTTCTAGTCTCCCCGACCAGTGGAAACAACCTCTCTGCCTCTATCTTGTCTATCCCTTTCATTATTTTAAATGTTTCTATAAGATCACCCCTCATCCTTCTGAACTCCAACGAGTAAAGACCCAGTCTACTCAATCTATCATCATAAGGTAACCCCCTCATCTCCGGAATCAGCCTAGTCAATCGTCTCTGTACCCCCTCCAAAGCTCGTATATCCTTCCTTAAGTAAGGTGACCAAAACTGCACGCAGTACTCCAGGTGCGGCCTCACCAATACCCTATACAGTTACAGCAGGACCTCCCTGCTTTTGTACTCCATCCCTCTCGCAATGAAGGCCAACATTCCATTCGCCTTCCTGATTACCTGCTGCACCTGCAAACTAACCTTTTGGGATTCATGCACAAGGACCCCCAGGTCCCTCTGCACCGCAACATGTTGTAATTTCTCCACATTCAAGTGGATGACCTCACACTTTCCGACATTGTATTCCATCTGCCAAACCTTAGCCCATTCGCTTAACCTATCTAAATCTCTTTGCAGCCTCTCTGTGTCCTCTACACAACCCACTTTCCCACTAATCTTAATGTCATCTGCAAATTTTGTTACACTACACTCTGTCCCCTCTTCCAGGTCATCTATGTATATTGTAAACAGTTGTGGTCCCAGCACCGATCCCTGTGGCACACCACTAACCACCGATTTCCAACCCGAAAAGGACCCATTTATCCCGACTCTCTGCTTTCTGTTAGCCAGCCAATTCTCTATCCATGCTAATACATTTCCTCTGACTCCGCGTACCTTTATCTTCTGCATTAACCTTTTGTGTGGCACCTTATCGAATGTTTTTTTGAAATCTAAATACACCACATCCATCGGTACACCTCTATCCACCATGCGCGTGATATCCTCAAAGAATCCCAGTAAATTAGTTAAACATGATTTCCCCTTCATGAATCCATGTTGCGTCTGCTTGATTGCACTATTCCTATCTAGATGTCCCGCTATTTCTTCCTTAATGATAGTTTCAAGCATTTTCCCCACTACAGATGTTAAACTAACCGGCCTATAGTTACCTGCCTTTTGGCTGCCCCTTTTTTAAACAGAGGCGTTACATTAGCTGCTTTCCAATCCGCTGGTACCTCCCCAGAGTCCAGAGAATTTTGGTAGATTATAAAGAATGCATCTGCTATAACTTCCGCCATCTCTTTTAATACTGTGGGATGCATTTTATCAGGACCAGGGGACTTGTCTACCTTGAGTCCCATTAGCCTGTCCAGCACTAATCCCCTTGTGATAGTGATTGTCTCAAGGTCCTCCCTTCCCACATTCCTGTGACCAGCAATTTTTGGCATGGTTTTTGTGTCTTCCACTGTGAAGACCGAAGCAAAATAATTATTTAAGATCTCAGCCATTTCCACATTTCCAACTATTAAATCCCCCTTCTCATCTTCTAAGGGACCAACATTTACTTTAGTCACTCTTTTCATTTTTATATATCTGTAAAAGCTTTTGCTATCTGTTTTTATGTTTTGCACAAGTTTACTTTCGTAATCTATCTTTCCTTTCTTTATTGCTTTCTTAGTCATTCTTTGCTGTCGTTTAAAATTTTCCCAATCTTCTAGTTTCCCACTAACCTTGGCCACTTTATACGCATTGGTTTTTAATTTGATACTCTTCTTTATTTCCTTGGTTATCCACGGCTGGTTATCCCTTCTCTTACCACCCTTCTTTTTCACTGGAATATATTTTTGTTGAGCACTATGAAAGAACTCCTTAAAAGTCCTCCACTGTTCCTCAATTGTGCCACCGTTTAGTCTGTGTTTCCAGTCTACAAACAAACAAATGGTTAGCAGCAGAAGAGGGGGCAGGGTGGCATGAGTATACACACACAGCGCAGGCAGCAGGCTGATTTGAAGGACCACAATGAATGATAGTATATTGCATCAACCGAAGCGTAGCTGATGGAGACATCCCCAGAAACTGAAGTATAGCTAGCCCGCGCAGTACTTTACATTTAGCAAAGCCAGACTGTGGAATTTGCAGGACTTATCCTCTCCGTCGAGTGTGGGCCCAACTTGTGCAGTGATGTTTGCTTTTCTCCATCAAAGCAGCGACCCCCTCTTCCAAGGGTGTCAGTGGCTGCTGATTTGCCAGGTCTCCTCCTGTTCGCGTTCTTTCTTGTTTGTTGTGCACCACCTTCCTCTGCAAAGATGAAAACAAAACTTTTTAGAGAGGGTGTCTTTCTGCTGGGTGGGACATATACAGCTGGTCACACTTACAATTGCAATTGCATTGAATAAATGAAAATATTACTTACACTTACTACTTGACCAAGGTCCTGCCATTTCTTTTTACACTGGCCTCCAGATCTCATGGTGGTCACCATTGCACAGTAATCTTCTGCAACTTGGTTCCAATGTTTCTTCATTTCTTTGGGTGGAACTTTTATGTGACCTCTGCTGGTGTCCAGCTCCTGCCATCTGGTCCCAATCACAGTAACTCGCGCCTCCACTTCATCCTGCAAGAAAGTTTTGGTCCTTGCATCGCATTGCATCTTGTACTGCTGCAGTACCGATTTTTCCAATGCTCTCACACAGCACTCCTTGTCACACACACACCTGGCTCTTTAAAAATGGCCAATTGCCAACTCGGAGCTGTGCTAAGCATGCGCGTCCATTGCAACGAGGTCAAAAATGTCACTTTTACATCACGCATGTGCAGAAGATGTGGCATCGCTTTTTCTGCGCAGACAGCAGGCTCCACCCCCCAAGGCGACGGGACACACTGCGCGACGCCAAATTCGAATTATAGATCGGGGAAACTTTGGCAAAATATTTCCGGCGCATTTCTGGCCTAGAAAAATGGGCGTAACTCTGACAATATGCCAGAAAACGGGCTTGGGCAAAATTGAGCCCAATAGATAGAAAAATGTCAGATCTTTAAATGCTGAATGGCATAGATACCATAAATAAGATGATTTTCTAAAGGAAACTGTGTCTACATAACTGGAGGCAATGAATGAAAACTATGTAAGCTTTAAAGGAGTTAGATTACTTTCTGGTTCTGAAGTAGATTAAAAGTTCTAAGAATTGAAAGTTAGATGAAGTGTAGGCATAAATGATCAAAGGCTTCATGAAACACAATGCCGCTGGTCCTACTGAGATCATGGGAGTTTAATCTGTGGCCTGCCGCCCATCAGAGCTGAATAATATCTGGTGATGTTAAATTCATTTCATAGAAATCTGTTTGGAATGCCTATTGAAATCAGGGAGGAATTTCCAAAAGTGTTTTCTTTCTTTCAAGTTTTGCCTTTGGTTGTTTGCCCATTTCAAGATTAAATAAGTTAGTAAATGTTTATGTGCACAGTCCTTCAAAAAGAGCAAGTTTGCTACTTTTATGAAGCTGGATATGAATAGGACTGTACACACAAGTTAAAGTCATTGCAGAAAAGATCAAAACTCTTGTTGAAATGGAATTTAATACGCATGCTATAAATTATACCATAGTTAGGTGTCTAAAAATCTGAGGGAAAATTGAATGTTGCTTTTTTCAAGAGGATTTTCTCTTCATCAATCCTAAAGGCAATTTATTCCCAGGTCTCTTCTAGTTCTGCCTCTGAGATGAATGGCCTCGGTAACATATGCCCAATTTTTACTCTGTATTCTTTATTCCCCATTTCAGTGTTTTGTAATGAATTTTGGCCAAAATCATAGTAATTACAGCACTCTCTCTTTAGCTCTTTGCCTTGCTAATCACATCAAAATACCGAGAAAAACAAGTAACAGAGTAAGAATCCTCAAGAAGGCCCTGTTCTGCTTATCATAACAAACTTCAATGTTCTATTAAAACCAGCATTAACTCAATGAAAGAATACTGTGGATAGCTTTGGCAAGCTGCAGAGAAATCTCACTCAGTTCCTCTTGAGTGTCAGTGCAAGTCCAAAAGCCGTGCAGGACTGGATGAAGATTGAAGATTCTGTGCTATATTCAATCCTGTGCAGCTTCACTGGGATGTGATCAGGCATTTAGTCTGTAAGATCTTGAATAGAGTAGTACTATGAGAGTTGCCTTTGCTTAAACTAGACTTTCATTTTTCCAAATCACATATCAACATTTTGCATTAATCCACAATGTCTGCACAGAATATCAATGAGAAAGCTTCACAAGCACATTGCTTCTCCCCTTCCGTTGAACTCTCTTGCAAGCAATCTCTTTGCCTGGACTTTTGTTCCTTACACACACAACTTCAAATGAAAAGTTACCATCACTTGCTGAAAACAATCTGTTGGAGCATGCATTACACTTTCCTGTACAGCTTCTCCAACTTTACTCTGCTACTGGCAATCACAAACTATGTTTGTGAAACCTCTGTCCTTGTTACAGTTCCCTCTATTTAAAAAATGTTATACCACCTACCTGTTAAAAAAAAACTATATTTTAATGAAATTAAGTGCTACTGAGACAGGTGTGCAGTGATTGTAGATCCACAGAAATTTGGCAAACATTGCACACGATACAAATTTCCACCTTAAATCTCCAGCTCGCAATAACACATTCCTTCCTTCTGTTTGAGGATTGATAAAAGTAGCATTTTGCATATAAATTTCTTAAAAACTCATTGGTCAGATAGCACAAATTAAACTTTTTGCCTGATATTGGGTAACCCAAGCTAATTAAACATCCCTAAAAATGTAAGAAACAGCAACATTACCATAGCCACATTAATCAAATAACCCAACAATATCCTGCTAGCTGTCAAGAGTAAACCTGCGTGTGATGATCTATCCTGGCCAATACAGTAAATTTACAGAGAATTGCATATAAAAAAGAGAGTTAATTCCATTGTTTGAATTGGATCTGTGCCACACTGGAATGTTTACCAACAGCAAGACCAAGCACATTCTGTGGAAAGCCTATTGTGCAATATGTCAAAATACTGGAGGTTTTAGGGATATAAATATGCTGGGAGATAA
This sequence comes from Pristiophorus japonicus, assembly GCF_044704955.1. Lineage (NCBI taxonomy): Eukaryota > Metazoa > Chordata > Chondrichthyes > Pristiophoridae > Pristiophorus > Pristiophorus japonicus. The sequence goes on from NC_091980.1 coordinate 82,634,710, forward strand.
AGTCTGCTGTTTTGTTGAGTTTCTTTACATAGCAGTGATAGGTTTGGGAAGCCCCATAAACTCGAGCTTCAGGCTTGTCAAAGAGACACCGCCATTTCAAACATTATTGTTCGATGAATTTCAAAGATAGAAAATGCTGAAATATAGGTAAATTCATAACATTGTGATACATTTTTGTTGTCTTTATTATGCTACAAGCCTTGCATCCAGTAATTTACCCTTCACTTAATGGAAAAACAAGACTTCGTAAATCGATTCCCCTTCTCGTTTCATTTCTGATTAATTACTTTGATACATCCTCAGTAGCTCCTCATTAATAGTTTTACTAATGGTTTCCTTACTTTTGTTTTGTTCATCTCTGCGTCTTTAGCTCTGATCCCCTTTTACAAAGACTTATGCTAAGCAGATATAAGAAGTTTGTATATATACAGATATGACATGAAATGTGTCACAGGAAGTGTTATAAACAAAACATGTGCTAGGAGCAAGAATTTTATATATGCAAATTTCCCATGCTGTTGCTCATAGTAAGTCAGATGACACACCGTTTTATCAGAGTTGGAAATGTTATACCACGCAATGCATAATGTATTACTCTGCTAAGTTGCAGCTGTATCCCTGTTAGAACTGATTTTGCAAAATCACACTATTTGTAAAATCATCCTTTTACTGTAGACATAGGTCCAGGTCAGATTTGAAATGTTATAATGGTCAGAAAACTTGCAGGTTTTTTATTATTCGTTCCTGGGATGTGGGCGTCGCTGGCGAGGTCAGCATTTATTGATCAGCCCTAACTTCCCTTGAGAAAGTGGTGGTGTGATACTTTCTTGAACCGCTGCAGTCCATGTGATGAAGGTACTCCCACAGTGCTGTTAGGGAGGGAGTTCCAGGTTGGATTGTGCTGGGCAGTTTAACGCCACAGGTCAGAAACAGCCAGCATTTTACGCTTTGCATCTGGTAACAAATCGTGGTATCTGTTATTTTTATATATATGATTTTTATTCCAGGAGGTAGCTCACCTGTCGCCATCACGTTCTAGAAAATTGTAGACCCGTTATTCCTGATTTCGATCCATAAGTCTTCAAAAATCTGCTCTTTGACGATGAACCGTAATTATTGCCGAATGTTTCTGTATGATATCTACTCATCGCATCCTGTTTAATGTTTTCTGCTCACAGCCTATTGTTCACTGTTATTTCCTTATACCGCTGTGTGTTTAAACAATAAACATGACAAAAGGACTGGTGAAAGTCTTTCAGGTTTAGAAAATGAACAACAACAACTTTTATTTATATAGCGTCTTTAACGTAGTAAAACATCCCAAGGCGCTTCACAACAGTGTTATAAGACAAAACAGATAAATTTGGCACCGTGCCACATAAGAAGAAATTATGGCAGACAACCAAAAGCTTGGTTAAAGAGGTAGGTTTTAAGAATCGTCTTAAAGGAAGAAAGAGAGGTAGAGAGGCAGAAAGGTTTAGGGAGGGAATTCCAGAGCTTAGGGCCCAAGCAGCTGAAGGCATGGCCACCAATGGTTGAGCAGTTATAATCAGGGATGCTCAAGAGGGCAGAATTTGAGAAGTGCAGACATCTCGTGGGGTTCTGAGACTGAAATAGATTACAGAGATAGGGAGGGGCGAGGGATTTGTAAACAAGAATGAGAATTTTGAAATCGAGGCATTGGTTAACCGGAAGCCAATGTAAGTCAGCAAGCACAGGGGTGATGGGTGATTGTGACTTGGTGCGAGTTAGGACACGGGCTGCTGAGTTTTGGATGACCTCATGTTTACGTAGTGTAGAATGTGGGAGGCCAGCTAGGAGGAAGTTGGAGTAGTCAAGTCTAGAGGTAACAAAGGCATGGATGAGGGTTTCAGCAGCAGAAGAGTTGAGGCAGGGGCGGAGGTGGCCAATGTTATGGAGGCGGTAAAAGGCGGTTTTAGTTATGCCGTGGATATGTCGCCATAAATTCATTTCAGGGTCAAATATGACGCCTAGGTTGCGAATAATCTGGTTTAGCCTCAGATAGATGCTAGGGAGAGGGATGGAGTCAGTGGTTAGGGAACGCAGATTGTGGTGGGGACCAAAGACAATGGCTTTGGTCTTCCCAATATTTAATTGGAGAAAATTTCTGCTCATCCAGTACTGGATGTCGGACAAGCAGACTGACAATTTAGAAACCAGGAGGGGTTGAGAGAAGTGGTGGAGAAGTAGAACTGGGTGTCGTCAGTACATGTGGAAACTGACTATGTGTTTTTGTATGATATCGCCAAGGGGCAGCATATAGACGAGAAATAGGAGGGGGCCAAGGATAGATCCTTGGGGGACACCAGGGTTAATGATGAGGATTGGGTAGAGAAGCGAATGCAGGAGATTTTCTGGCTACGATTAAATAAACAAGAATGGAACCAGGCAATTGCAGTCCCATACAGCTGGACGATGTTGGAGAGGCGTTGGTGGAGGATGGAGTGGTCAACTGTGTCAAAGGCTGCAGACAGTTCCAGGAGGATGAGTGTTTGGAGCTTTCAAGAGTTGTTAACCTGTGGAATTCCCTACCGCAGAGAGTTGTTGATGCCAGTTCATTGGATATATTCAAGAGGGAGTTAGATATGCCCCTTACTGCTAAAGGGATCAAGGGGCATGGAGAGAAAGCAGGAAAGGGGTACTGAGGTGAATGATCAGCCATGATCTTATTGAATGGTGGTGCAGGATCGAAGGGCCGAATGGCCTACTCCTGCACCTATTTTCTATGTTTAAAGTTGGTGAGGTGACAGGGAGTGGTGGAGCAAGTGGAGAAGGCCTTGCTTCTCTATTTAAGGATCTGGCCAGAGCACTTGCTCCCAGTCATGGGTACTCTAGATTTCACCCCCTTGGCCTGCAGCATGACAGGGAGAAGGAGCAGAGGCAGCGAAGAAGAAGACAAGCTGCTCGGAGAGGGAGAATGAGAAAGGCTCTCAGCAGGAGGCCATACCGACCTAAGGAATTCTAGGAGCAATTCTCTGACCTCAACCCAAGCCAGGAGCAGGTTCTGAGGTGTCTGTGCTTTTTGAAGGAGGTGCTCACAGAACTCTGCCATCTCTTGCAACCAAATCTGCAGCCTCTCTCCAGGGCAAGGACAGCGCTGCCAGTGGCTGTGAAGGTGACCATGGCCCTGAATTTCGTAGTGTCACGATCCTTCCAGGTTGCAGCAGGCAACATCTGTAACACCTCCCAGTTCGCCATCCACTACTGCATAAGAGAGGTGACAGATGCTCTTTATGCCAGGAGAGGGGACATCATTGTCTTCTCCCTGAACAGAGAGAAGCATGTGGAGCCTGCCTGTGTCTTTGCCAGAATAGTTGGTTTCCCCATGGTGCAAGGCGCCATCAACTGCATGCACATGGCTTTTTGTGTCATGTATGTAACCTTCATGTAACTGTAACCTTCATGTAACAACACTGCATACTATATACACCTAAAAAATGCACATCTTGACCACAGGGGGTGAACTTGTGGGAGATACTCCTAGCCTGGTCTTTCAGGTATAAAAGGGGAAGCTCCACCCACCTTCATCACTTCTTGGTCCTGTGAATAAAGGTCAGGTCACAGAGTGACTTTGCCTGCAGAATGTGCCTCGTGTGAATTTATAATAGTGTGTAAGGACACAATATTTGGTGACGGGAAACGGGAATCAACGACTCACGAGAATGGTCACCGGTAGCACAGAGGAACGATACTGTGTTGGTGAGGACTGGGACGATTTTGTTGAGAGACTCCAGCAGAGCTTTGTCACGAAGGACTGGCTGGGAGAGGCAGCGGCTGACAAGCGAAGGGCGCATCTACTGACCAGCTGTGGACCTAAGACGTACGTGCTGATGAAAGACCTGCTCGCAGCCGAGAAGCCGGTGGACAAAACCTTCGAGGAGCTCAGCAAACTGATCGGTGAGCACCGCAAACTGGCGAGCAGTATACACATGGCCCGACACTGATTCTATACACACCGACGTCGGGAAGGACAGAGCATACCGGACTTTGTTGCAGACCTTCGGCGCTTAGCCAGCCTCTGTAAGTTCACAGACGCCTGCAGGGAGGAGATGTTACAGGATTTCTTCATTGAGGGCACTGGGCATGCCGGGATTTTCAGAAAGCTAATTGAGACCAAGGACTTGACCTTGGAAGCGGCAGTGTTGATGGCTCAGACCTTCATGGCAGGGGAGGAGAAAACCAGGATAATATACGCGCGCAACTCTGCTCCCAACTTGGCGAAGGATCAGGGAGTTAACATTGTAAACGCGACTCAGAACCCCACAGACAGGCAAGGGCAATTCGACACCACCCAGGCAGTAACAGACTCTAGAGTGGGTCATCAACAGAGACAATGGCAGGTTGAATGGACATTTACACCATCACAAGGGACAATACGTCCCAGGATGGGGTCATTGACACCCACTAACAGAGTGCTCAAGAGTAATCAAAGAGATAATCAGAGAGGAATGCCTGGTAACAGCCCTTTTGTTCACAACAATCTCAGCTCATGCTGGAGGTGTGGGGGTAGGCATGCTGCAAAAACCTGCAGGTTCCAACAATTCATCTGTAGAAATTGTAACTTCAGTGGACATTTGGCCAGAATGTGCAGGAAGCCCACAGCGAGGCTAATTTATGAGGCACATGAACAACAAGCGGGGTCTGCAAGGCAGGGTGATGCTTGGGATACAGCAATGACGCTGAAGTTCAGCGGGTTCAGGTGGCAAACATCCACAGCTCATATACAAAAGCGCCACCTATGATGATGAAAGTCCTATTAAATGGCATCCCGGTACTGATGGAGCTGGACACAGGGGCCAGCCAGTCACTTATGAGTGTCCAACAATTCGAGAAACTATGGCCACTCAGAGCTAGCAGACCCAAACTAGAATGCATTGACACGCAATTACGGACGTACACCAAAGAGATCGTCCCAGTACTAGGCAGTGCAACGTTGGTGGCTACACATAATGGATCAGCGAACCGGCTACCACCCTGGATTGTCCCAGGAAATGGTCCCGCGCTTTTGGGGAGGAGCTGGCTGGCCGAGATAAACTGGAAATGGGGGGATGTGCACTCCATTTCATCTGTGGAGCGAAGTTCATGCTCACAGGTCCTACAGAAATTTGAGTCACTATTTCAACCTGGTGTCGGGACTTTCAAAGGTAACAAAGTTGTGATACGCATCACCCGGACGCCAGACGAGTGCACCATAAAGCCAGAGCTGATGCGGGAGAAAATTGCGAGTGAGTTGGACAGGTTACTAAGAGAGGGCATAATTTTGCCCGTTAAATTCAGCGACTGGGCAGGCCCCATCATCTTTGTCCTAAAAACGGATGGCTCGGTCAGGATCTATGGCGACTATAAGGCCACTATCAACCGAGTGTCACTGCAAGACCAATACCCGCTTCCGAGAGCGGAGGATCTTTTTGCCACACTGGCAGACGGCAAGCTGTTCACCAAGTCCACTTCAGCCTACATGACCCAGGAACTGGCTGAAGAACCCAAGCTACTGACCACCATCACCACACACAAGGGGCTGTTTGTCTACAACAGGTGTCCGTTTGTCATTCGTTCAGCAGCCGCTATCTTTCAAAGGAACATGGAAAGCCTGCTCAAATCCATCCCTGGAACAATCGTATTTCAGGATGACATCCTTATCACGGGCCGAGACACCGAGGAACACCTCCACAACCTGGAGGAGGTGCTACGCCAACTGGACAGGGTAGGCCTGTGACTAAAGAAGTTCAAGTGTGCGTTTTTGGCTCCAGAGGTCAAGTTTTTGGACAGGAGGGTTGCCACAGACGGGATTCGGCCTACCGAATCCAAAACGGAGGCGATTCGTCGTGCGCCCAGGCCCGGCAACACATCGGAATTGCGTTCATTTCTGGGACTCTTGAACTATTTCGGGAACTTTCTGCCGAACTTAAGCACATTGTTGGAGCCGCGACATGTGCTCCTGCATAAGGGTTGCGATTGGTTTTGGGGGGACTGTCAGGAACAGGCGTTCAATCGGGCGTGGAACTTACTTTGTTCTAATAAGCTATTGACCCTATACAACCCCTGTAAGAAATTGGTTTTGACATGTGATGCATCATCTTATGGGGTTGGGTGCGTGTTGCAGCAGAGTAATGATGAGGGCCAACTCCAATCTGTGGCCTATGCCTCCAGGTCGCTCTCCCAAGCAGAACGGGGATATGGGAAGGTTGAAAAGGAAGCACTCGCATGTGTCTACGCGGTGAAAAAGATGCACCAGTAACTTTTTGACAGAAGGTTCGAGTTAGAAGTGGACCACAAGCCATTAACATCCCTGTTGTCAGACAGCAAAGCTGTCAATGCCAATGCGTCAGCTCGCATACAGCGATGGGCTCTCACGCTGGCTGCATATGACTACGCCATACGGTACCGGCCAGGCACCGAAAATTGCGCTAACGCGATCAGCAGGCTTCCACTGGCCACCACTGAGGGGGCAGCAGAGCAAAGCGCTGAGATGGTCATGGCTGTAAATGCTTTTGACAGCGCAGGCTCCCCCATCATACCCCGCCAGATCAAAATCTGGACCAACAGAGATCCCCTCCTATCCTTGATGAAGGAATGTGTCCTGGCTGGGGATTGGGCGCCCGCACACGGAGCATGCCCTGAGGAGGTCAGACCGTTTCACAGACAGATGGATGAGCTCTCCATCCAAGCCGACTGCCTATTATGGGGCAGCCGGGTAGTCATGCCCCAGAAGGGAAAGGAAGCATTCATCAGGGAACTCCACAGCGAGCACCCAGGCATCGTGCTAATGAAGGCCATTGCTCGGTCACATGTATGGTGGCCGGGAATTGATTCAGACATGGAACACTATGTTCGCAGGTACATGACGTGTGCCCAGCTGGGCAATGCCCCCCGGGAGGCCCCACTCAGCCCGTGGCCCTGGCCCACCAGGCCATGGTCATGTATTCACGTAGCCTACGCGGGCCCGTTCATGGGAAAAATGTTCCTCATTGTTGTTGATGCGTACTCGAAATGGATCAAGTGCATCATATTGAATTTGTGCACGACATCCACCACTGTGGAGAGTCTGCGTGCGGTCTTTGCGACCCACGGCTTGCTGGACATCCTGGTTAGCGACAACGGCCTGTGTTTCATTAGCTATGAATTCCGTGAGTTCATGTCAGGTAATGGCATCAAACATGTCAGGACAGCACCGTTCAAGCTGGCCTCCAATGGCCAGACGGAACGTGCGGTCCAACTCATAAAACAAGGCATGCTCCAGATTCAAGGACCCTCCCTTCAATGCCGCCTATCACGCCTCCTGCTGGCCTATCGGTCCCAACCGCATTCGCTCACGGGAGTCCCGCCCGTGGAACTACTCATGAAACATACACTAAAAACTCAGCTGTCCCTCATTCATCCAGTCCTGTCAGACATTGTTGAGGGCAAGCGCCAGTCCCAAAATGAGTGCCATGGCCGTAACTCAAAGGGGAGATGTATAGAAATCGATGACCCTGTATTTGTCCTTAATCAGGCTTTGGGGCCCAAGTGGCTTGAGGGTACTGTAATTGGCAAAGAGGGAATAGGGTCATAGTGGTCAGACTTAACAATGGACAGATATGCTGCAAGCATCTGGACCAATTTAAAAAAAGGTTCAGCATGGACACTGAGGAACCTGAGGAAGATCATGAGATGTTTCCCACACCATTGCCAGTGAACGAGCAACAAGAACATTCAGCAGCATGCACAGTCCCTGCGGTCAGCCCGGACAGGCCGGAATCACCACAGAGGACAGAGACGCATGCCAAGGCTCAACAACCAGAGCCCCAACTGCGGCACTCCACGAGAGAGAGTCGACTGCCCGAAAGACTTAATCTTTGACCACACAAGGCGTGGGGGGGAGGTGAGGTCATGTATGTAACCTTCATGTAACTGTAACCTTCATGTAACAACACTGCATACTATATACACCTAAGAAATACACACCTTGACCACAGGGGGTGAACTTGTGGGAGACACTCCTAGCCTGGTCTTTCGGGTATAAAAGGGGAAGCTCCACCCACCTTCATCACTTCTTGGTCCTGTGAATAAAGGTCAGGTCACAGGATGACTTTGTCTGCAGAATGTGCCTCGTGTGAATTTATAGTAGTGTGTAAGGACACAACATGCTGAGACGTACCGCAACCACAAAGGTTACCACTCACTGAAAGTGCAGTTGGTGTGCGACCATGCTCAGCACATTACGATGGTGAATGCCCAGTATCCTGGCAGCAGTCATGATGCTTTTACTCTGCTCCAATCCATTATTCCCTCAGACTTTGAGCCACTAATACAAACCTGAGGGTGGCTACTGGGCAACAAGAGCTATTTGCTGACCACCTGGCCTATAATTCCGCTCCGCACCCCAACAACACATGGGCAGCATGTGTACAATGATACAATGAGACATGCTGCCACATGTAATTTGATAGAGCAGACCATTGGCATCCTTAAACAATGGTTCTACTGTCTGGACCGCATTGGAGGAGCCCTGCAGTACTCACCAGAGCGTGGTCTCAAGATTTGTCATGGCCTGCTGTATGATCCACAACTTTGCCATCATGAGGGCACAACCTTTGCCAGCAAGCATGCAGCGGCCAGGTGATGAGGAGGAGGAAGAGGAGGAGGTGGAGCGGGAAGAGAAAGCAAAAGAGGAGGAGAAGAAAGAGCAGGAGGAGAATGTGGAAGAGGAGGAAGAGGAGGAATTAGAAGGAAGGAGGCAACCCAGCCAGTCCTTTTTGCCCGGACTGACCATGATCGACTCATCCAACTGTGCTACGTGAGCACAACCATAATTTCCCATTCAACAATAGTCCCACATCTTCCCTTCCCTGTGTTACTGACCATCACAGCATCCTCCCTGCCACAATGCTGAAATAAAAGCCACCACAGATAAAACATTCCAATCCAAAGTTATCCATCAATCTATCCAATATAACATAACAAAGTCAACTGGTCACCTTTGTGCATTCCCTTAGTGCCTGCCTTCAATGTGCCTTTACCTGTCTTAGTGCTCCTACGAAGTGCTATCTATTGGCTAAAACATGGCTGGTGGAAGGCAGCTGACTTTCAGTGGGAGAGACTGCAGATGGCTTTGCAGGACAATCGCGAGCGCCTCTTGGCCTAGAATGCCCGGCTGCAGGTTGCACCGGCTCAGTATGGGCGGTATGGGGGAAATCTGGACTCTCTGACTGACAGGCAACAGCAATGGCACTGGCGGAGTGGCAGGGGTGGGAGGACGAATGCTGCCATCCTAAGAGAGGACAGAAAGTTCATGCTCCACTGAGCGACTGCCACTCCCCTGGAGCAGCACCTCAACATTCCTAGCCAGGAGGACTGATTGTTGACTGCTATACCATCCTGCAAGCTCTTTTCCACACTGGAAAGCTCAGCCACGATGGCAGCAGTCTAAGCTTCCATCACAGCAAGCTGAGCCTGCATCAGAGCAGTCGAAGCTTGCATGACAGAAGTCTGAGCTTCCACTGCAGCATAGGGTGACATGTGGTTCTGCTGCAATGGAAACTGAGACATCAGCCAACAGACATTGCATGATGGTTGGGTCTATAAGTGCGGTAATGGATCTGCCCTTCCATGCTGGTAAGGATGGGTTCCAAGCTATACAGAAAGCCCTGTGCAAGGTTGGTGTCGGACTCCTCCATGCTCCGTGACATTGCACTCAGGCTTTCTAGCTGGCCTGTCATTGCACCAACCCAGTCGTGCCAGTGACTGACCACGTGCAGATCCCGCCTCTAAGCTACCCTCTAAATTCCATGCAGTGTCCGGTATCTGATCTGGTTGTTGCAATTGTCAGATCAAGTGACGGTGTTTCTGCTTCATCACTCTCCTCTTACTTTTCTTGCACTACTGGCAGAGCAGGTTGGATTTCTGCGGTCTCTGAAATGTGAAAGGTTCAAGGATAGGGTTGTGGGGAGGGGAGCGGAGGAGGCAGGAGGTGCCTGCTTACACCATCTGCAGCTGGTAAATCAGAAGAGATTGTGGAATGAAGGGGAAGTGGGATGTGAGAAGGAAAATAACATATGAGGACACCAGCATCTTGTATTCTTTCAACTGCGCTGCTGGCCACGGGCTCAGCCATGCCCCTCCAAAGAATGGCCAGCACCATCTCCTGCAATGAGATGAGGAGATACAAGTGAGCCTGTGCCTCGCCAGTTAAGTTCTGCTAGCGGCAGTTATATGCCATCTTTCCCTGCAAGAGAAAGAAAAGCGTGTCAGTGAGTGTGGTGTAATATGTTTGCATGACGTGCCTGTCATGGTTGAATAGCTGAAAGTGTGTGAAAGCTGTAAGTTGTCAATGTGAGGCTTGTGGCAATGGTGTGTGAGGGTGAGATGGAGCATGTGAATGTGAGGTATGAGTCATGATTGATAGAGATTGTTGGTGGGTGAGTGATAGGCGTGTGGTGAATTGAGTAATGTATGAGGCTAGTAGTGCAGTTTGTGGGATATGTCATTGGAAGATGAATTCACAGACCTGACCACTCATATGAGGTCATTTCACTTATTCCTGCGTTAATGTCCTCGGGGCTACACTGCTGGCTTTAACCACAGCGGCTATCTGCTCCCACTGCACTTTTCTCTGTTGCTTGGAGGGCCTCCTGGCCCCCAGCGGTAAGAGGACCTCCTAATATTGATCTCCTGCACTAAGGCCTCCAATGTTGCATCGGAGAATCTTGGTGCATGCTTTCTCCCCTGTTGTGCCACCATTAATTGATCTTTCCCACTGTCTTCTCCAGCCAGTTCAATGATCTGTTGCAGGCAAAATGCACCTCCCTTTTAAGAGGTGCTTACTACCTTTACGTAGTGCAGGTTAGCTTTACTTGGTGCTGGACTCGCACAAACTTGAGCCACTTGCTGACGTTAAGCCACTCAGCAGCATGTTCAGTGCTGGGCTCAACACCACAATTATGCAAATGAGCAGGCAGCACAAAGTTTGGGTGTTGCCTGCAGTCCTCGAAATGGTCGCAGGTTGCTAGCGCATCATGATCTCCATGCCCTTTTTCAGAGGCAATCAAATTTCTAGGCCTTAATCTTGCATATTCCTAAATAACAGATACTACGGGTGGAGTCATAGATTTCCCGTGTGCTACATGTAGCAAAATCATAAATCTATTGATCCTGAAATTCCAATGTCCCGGGTCCGTACGAAGTTTCTACGGATCCGGGAAGGCGTCGGAAAAGCCGGTTTTCAGTGCGTAATGCGCATGCGCTGAAAACCGGCTTTTCCGATCTGTCAAGTTTCTGGCTTGTCAGATGATCCGCAGACCGGGAGCGAGGCCACTTGCAGGGCAAGATTTCCGACATTTACCCATATCTTGCCCAGCAAATGTCCTCAAAACTCATGAGCCTGAAAAAGCAGGCGTATAGCCTACTTTTACAGTGTAAGAGTTTAAAAACATAGAGAAAACATGATTAAAATAAAAATTTTAAAACACATTTATGTTAAAACCCTGCCCACTCAGATACTGTTCTTTTAAACCCTAACCCTAACTTTTTTTTAAAAACGGGAATTTTTTTTCTTTAAAAACCATGTGTAACATTTTTAATTTCTATTAGTTTATTGTGTGAGGTGTTTTTTTAAATGTTTTATGTAGTGTTTGTGCGTTTTGGGCTTTTTCTCATTCATAGTAATAGGAGTTTTGTAATTTATGAAACTCCTATTCCAATGATTGAGAAAATACTTACCTGTGATTGGGTGGCCAGGCACATGTGACTGCTGCGGACTTCCCGACGTGCATGCGCTGCACATAGTAGGGAGAGGAGGTTTGTGAATCGGGAGTTCCAACGGACGCAGCAGCTTCTGGTAAGTGCGCATTTTATTTCTATTTTTTCTGGATTTACCCGTGGGAAGCCCTCCTCGGAATTTCTGCCCTATTATTTAGAAACAGCTTTATGATTTTGCTACAGCTAGCAAAAAACAACATGCATTCATGTAGTGCCTTTAATGTAGAAAAATGCCGCAAGGCACTTCAGAGAAATACAATTAGATAAAAGTACATGTAGAGCAAAAGAAGGAGATATTCGGAGGCGGATCAAAAGCTTGATCAAAGAGATGGGTTTTAAGGAGGATATTGATGGAGGAGTAGAAGGTAGAGAGGCGATGGAGTTTTGGGAGGGAATTCCAGAGTGTGCTGCTTAGATGGCAGAAGACACAGCCACCAATAGTGGGGCAAAGGGAGGGGTTGGGGTGCGGAGGGGGGTATGCACTAGAGACCAGAGTCTGAGGAACAGAGACTTCTGGCGCAGCCTGTGTCGGAGCAGTGACTGACGGACCACCATTTCAGGATTCCAGGTTAGATGCGGATGCGCTTAATCCTGAAGTTGGTGTCAGTTTCAGAGAGGTAATAATGACGAACACTGTTAGTTCACCATAATACCCACCGCAAATCCGCAAATTCCGGCTCATTATGTGCCATGGTTTGGCTTCACATCAGAAATGGTTGAATTTACTGTTGGATTCAGTATCAGTAGAATCTCTGATAATGGAACTAGTTATTATCTTTCTAACTGGAGTTCTTTCATGGGATTTTCATCAGGGAAAGGTATTATCCACCTTCTCTGTCAAGGACAGGCAAGGCTTTTACAAATATTAGCTTTTCTGTCAGGAAACTATTACGTGCAGGATACCAGACATAGCACTGTCTGAGAGCACAAGTTAATAAGGTTAATAGCTGCATACACTGATGCTGGTAGTATTTTGGGGGGTATTACAACTTGGGTTGATGAAAAATGCCTGCTCAGATATGTTGCTAGCTTTAAGAGTTGTCACAAAAGATTATATCAGTAACACATTTTCAATTGTCTCCCATATTTGAATTAATTTTTGAAATCACTTCAGTTGTGATTTGAAATGCTTGAGGAGATTTAAACTGCAGCTTCATCTTCACTTCACTTTTTTTTTAAGTGTTCCTAATTCATTGAAGGTTCAATTGAATTCAGTGATGCAATGGCATTAGAGAATTGAATTACCATTATTGATTCATTCTTTGCCCCAGGACAAACCGACTGAATGTTTAAAGGGGTAAGAAAAGGCCGTGTGAAATGTATCCTGATAAAACTCATATACGCAGCATCCCAAAGAGAGTTTGTGCCCCATTGAGATGTCGGGGAATGAGGATGGCCATATATAAATATTAGTAAACATTAACACATTATTCCAAGTTTTGTAACTTGGTCAAACAGATTTTGTATCCACTTGAGAATAATAGGGATATAAAAAGCATAGTTCCTTTAAAATCTGTGTGTAGAAAACAAAAACATTTAAATTTGCTGCACATGTACAACTTCTTCGTCATTTAAACAGATTCTATATGAATTGTGCATTTATTTGTAGTTCTTTTCCACAGAGAAAAACAGATATAAAGCAATTCAACTTTTGCTCTTTTTTTGGTTTCATCAGCGTGTTTAGGAAGGATGTATTTGTACCTGTACAGTCATACAGGATGTCACTGATCTCCGGCGCTAACACAAAACGGGTGACCGGAAATCGGCAGCTCATTTTACACCCCGTCTGATTTTCTTGATGGAGAAGAAAATAGGGTGGGGTGTCACTTTACTATCGCCCATCTTGTGCTATGGTCGATGACCAATTTCATTCCATAATTTTATGCCTTTGCAGCCGTATATAGATATCCTTTACATACAAATTTTGCTACAATTTTGTCATGTCATTGGTGCTCTTATTGAGAATGTGAAATTTTTTCCCGAACCTAAGCCATTGTCATGACGAAATTTACCCAGTTGCTAAGATGCAGACTTGCAAGTTGACGAAGGAAAACTGTGGCGTATTGCTTCTCCATGGCACAGAATCGATCGCTATTTCAATGGTCATGTTAGTGAACTGGACTGGACTTTTGAGACAAAATTGCTGCAGGTTTCTGCACTCCAGGGCCGCAAAACTTGGCTCTATAGCGCCCATTGTTGAGGCGCTATGGGTGCCGATTCGGGTCCAAAATGGCATCTGTGATGCACACACCTCTGGTGTGGGCCGCACAGGACACCATCTAGGTAAGGCATTAGCGCAGGCACAAGGAGCTTGCACCAGTAGTATGCAGAGTGGCAGATCGTGATGTCACGCTGATTTAACACCAACGCTGCCATTTTAGAGAGCAACACTCCAGCTAACACCCTCTCTTAAACACGCACAGCTAAACACGTGTTCAGCAGCAGGAAGGCTCCCCTCCCCACCCTCCCCACCCGCCGCCATTAGAGATATTTAAAGGGATCATCAACTCATCATCATCATCATAGGCGGTCCCTCGAACGAGGATGACTTGCTTCCACACCAAAAGGAATGAGTTCACAGATGTTTCAATGAAGGATCCGATATTCTAGTCCTGAATTCCAGGGGTGGAAGATGCCTGTGCGTGGACTTTTTTAACGTGTGGTGACTGTTGCACATCAGTCACCACACGGGCTTGACAGAGCTAGGCCTTTATCCAGTGGTAAGGGTTAACCAAGACGACCGGAGGCCTGATCTGCTGCATGGATCTAGTGCGCGCACATATCGCAGTGTGGGCTGGTCCATGCTGCCCCTGAGCCCTCGGCTCCTCTGGGCCCCGTATCCAACAGCTACAACACTTTCTTACGAAGGTATTCCTGCAATTAAGCCTGATTAATAAAGTGACTCCGAAGGTTAATAGAAACATAGAAACATAGAAACATAGAAAAATAGGTGCAGGAGTAGGCCATTCGGCCCTTCTAGCCTGCACCGCCATTCAATGAGTTCATGGCTGAACATGAAACTTCAGTACCCCCTTCCTGCTATCTCGCCATACCCCTTGATCCCCCTAGTAGTAAGGACTTCATCTAACTTATTTTTGAATATATTTAGTGAATTGGCCTCAACAACTTTCTGTGGTAGAGAATTCCACAAGTTCACCACTCTCTGGGTGAAGAAGTTCCTCCGCATCTCAGTCCTAAATGGCTTACCCCTTATCCTTAGACTGTGACCCCTGGTTATGGACTTCCCCAACATTGGGAACATTTTTCCTGCATCTAACCTGTCTAAACCCGTCAGAATTTTAAATGTTTCTATGAGGTCCCCTCTCATTCTTCTGAACTCCAGTCGATACAAGCACAGTTGATCCAGTCTTTCTTGATAGGTCAGTCCCACCATCCCGGGAATCAGTCTGGTGAACCTTCGCTGCACTCCCTCAATAGCAAGAATGTCCTTCCTCAAGTTAGGAGACCAAAACTGTACACAAAACTCCAGGTGTGGCCTCACCAAGGCCCTGTACAACTGTAGCAACACCTCCCTGCCCCTGTACTCAAATCCCATCGCTATGAAGGCCAACATGCCATTTGCTTTCTTAACCGCCTGCTGTACCTGCATGCCAACCTTCAATGACTGATGTACCATGACACCCAGGTCTTGTTGCACCTCTCCTTTTCCTAATCTGTCACCATTCAGATAATAGTCTGTCTCTCTGTTTTTACCACCAAAGTGGATAACCTCACATTTATCCACATTATACTTCATCTGCCATGCATTTGCCCACTCACCTAACCTATCCAAGTCACTCTGCAGCCTCATAGCATCCTCCTCGCAGCTCACACTGCCACCCAACTTAGTATCACCGCAAATTTGGAGATACTACATTTAATCCCCTCGTCTAAATCATTAATGTACAATGTAAACAGCTGAGGCCCCAGCACAGAACCTTGCGGTACCCCACTAGTCACTGCCTGCCATTCTGAAAAGTACCCATTTACTCCTACTCTTTGCTTCCTGTCTGACAACCAGTTCTCAATCCATGTCAGCACACTACCCCCAATCCCATGTGCTTTAACTTTGCACATTAATCTCTTGTGTGGGACCTTGTCGAAAGCCTTCTGAAAGTCCAAATATACCACATCAACTGGTTCTCCCTTGTCCACTCTACTGGAAACATCCTCAAAAAATTCCAGAAGATTTGTCAAGCATGATTTCCCTTTCACAAATCCATGCTGACTTGGACCTATCATGTCACCTCTTTCCAAATGCGCTGCTATGACATCCTTAATAATTGATTCCATCATTTTACCCACTACTGAGGTCAGGTTGACCGGTCTATAATTCCCTGTTTTCTCTCTTCCTCCTTTTTTAAAAAGTGGGGTTACATTGGCTACCCTCCACTCGATCGGAACTGATCCAGAGTCAATGGAATGTTGGAAAATGACTGTCAATGCATCCGCTATTTCCAAGGCCACCTCCTTAAGTACTCTGGGATGCAGACCATCAGGCCCTGGGGAATTATCGGCCTTCAATCCCATCAATTTCCCCAACACAATTTCCCGACTAATAAGGCTTTCCCTCAGTTCCTCCTCCTTACTCGACCCTCTGACCCCTTTTATATCCGGAAGGTTGTTTGTGTCCTCCTTAGTGAATACCGAACCAAAGTACTTGTTCAATTGGTCTGCCATTTCTTTGTTCCCCGTTATGACTGCCCCTGATTCTGACTGCAGGGGACCTACGTTTGTCTTTACTAACCTTTTATTCTTTACATATCCATAGAAACTTTTGCAATCCGTCTTAATGTTCCCTGCAAACTTCTTCTCGTACTCCATTTTCCCTGCCCTAATCAAACCCTTTGTCCTCCTCTGCTGAGTTCTAAATTTCTCCCAGTCTCCGGGTTCGCTGCTATTTCTGGCCAATTTGTATGCCACTTCCTTGGCTTTAATACTATCCCTGAATACCCTTGATAGCCACGGTTGAGCCACCTTCCCTTTTTTATTTTTACGTCAGACAGGAATGTACAATTGTTGTATTTCATCCAGGCGGTCTCTAAATGCCTGCCATTGCCCATCCACAGTCAACCTCTTAAGTATCAATCGCCAATCTATCCTAGCCAATTCACGCCTCATACCTTCAAAGTTACCCTTCTTTAAGTTCTGGACCATGGTCTCTGAATTAACTGTTTCATTCTCCATCCTAATGCAGAATTCCACCATATTATGGTCACTCTTCCCCAAGGGGCCTCGCACAATGAGATTGCTATTTAATCCTCTCTCATTACACAACACCCAGTCTAAGATGGCCTCCCCCCTAGTTGGTTCCTCGACATATTGGTCTAGAAAACCATCCCTTATGCACTCCAGGAAATCCTCCTCCACCGTATTGCTTTCAGTTTGGCTAGCCCAATCTATGTGCATATTAAAGTCACCCATTATAACTGCTGCACCTTTATTGCATGCACCCCTAATTTCCTGTTTGATGCCCTCCCCAACATCACTACTACTGTTTGGAGGTCTGTACACAACTCCCACGAACGTTTTTTGCCCTTTGGTGTTCTGCAGCTCTACCCATATAGATTCCACATCATCCAAGCTAATGTCCTTCCTAACTATTGCATTAATCTCCTCTTTAACCAGCAATGCTACCCCTCCTCCTTTTCCTTTTATTCTATCCTTCCTAAATGTTGAATACCCCTGGATGTTGAGTTCCCAGCCCTGATCATCCTGGAGCCACGTCTCCGTAATCCCGATCACATCATATTTGTTAACATCTATTTGCACAGTTAATTCATCCACCTTATTACGGATACTCCTTGCATTAAGACACAAAGCCTTCAGGCTTGTTTTTTTAACACCCTTTGTCCTTTTAGAATTTTGCTGTACAGTGGCCCTTTTTGTTCTTTGCTTTGGGTTTCTCTGCCCTCCACTTTTCCTCATCTCCTTTCTGTCTTTTGCTTTTGTCTCCTTTTTGTTTCCCTCCGTCTCACTGCATTGGTTCCCATTAGTCAGTTACCTTATTACATCTCAGTAAATAGAATAAAAGGAGTGTTTAGAAGCAGTCAGCAGTATAGTGCAAACCATTCTCCGGCAGTCTGACCCAACCCATGGAACTATTTTACACTGAGTTACCAGTAAGACACTCATCACATATAAAAGTCTGTGTTAAGTAATACAACTCATGAAAACGAGCAAATGCAGACTCACCTGATCAACTATTTACAGTTAGTTACTGATTGATTTCTATTGGCTGTTGCTGAATTTGTAGAAGTGTTTGGTGCTTCGTACAGTTCTTTAAAGTTGCTAAAGTCTACAGGGAGTGGTGTGGCAGGTGCTGAAGGATTTTGTTCTGAATTCAAGAAATTCTGTACAGATCACTTGCTCCCAGACATGGGTGCAGTAGTAGGCATTCCACTTGACCTGCAGCACGACAGGGAGAATGAGCAGAGGTGACACAGAGCAGGACAAGCTGCTGGAAGAGGGAGGAGGAGGGGGAAAAGGACTCACAGCAGGAAGCCATATCTGCCCAGGGCATTATGGGAACAATACTTCTACCTGAACCTCAACGAGGAACAGTGTGTCAGATGTCTGCGCTTAACCAAAGACATCTGCATTCAAATCTGCCACCTGCTACAGCCACAACTGCAACCTCAGAGCGGGACGAGGACTACTCTACCAGTGGCTGTGGAGTCACAGTGGCCATGAACCTTTATACATTGGGCTCCTTCCAGGCTGGAGCAGGTGATATTTGTAACATCTCTTACTTTGCCATACACTGTTGCATAAGGGAGGTAATTGTGGCTCTGTATTTCAAGAGAGTTGAATACCTTTCCTTCTTTCTGGCCAGAGAACAGTAGCAGAGTGAACACGTGGCTTCGCGAGGATTGCTGGTTTCAGGGTTCAGGGTGCCATTGACTGTACACACCACGGGTGCCGCATCTCAACTAGGAGATGTACTGCAAACGAAAGGGATTCCTCTCCCTCAATGTCCAGCTGGAATGTGACCATACTCAGTGAATCTTGCAGGTCTTTGCCCAGTACCTGGCAGCAGTCATGTGTAAGGTTACTAACCTTCAGAAAAACACAGACCATGAACTAAAAATTGATTAATCCAAACTTTTGGAATTAAGCTGGACAATTAAGGACATTCTGTGGTCAAGGACATAAAACTGAGCATGCATAACAACAATGGAGTTGTTACATGAGGCTTTGAACTTGATTGACCAGGGTGGGGGAAACAGCCATTGGAGACATCGAGTCTGTAAAAAGACTGAACAACAAAGGACCCCACGGAATGCAAATTTTTCGATAACAGCATTCAGCATAAGGAAATATCTTTTGCATCGTCAACTCCGTGTGCAAATTAGTAACCATTCAAGCTCATCACCACAGCCAGTTAAATAGATCACCATCTCGATAAGCGGATCTCAGAAGCAAGAAACTTATTCCAACAATGGATATAAATATTCGGACACAGAGATACACAGGCAGGCAACACAAGAAGGAAGGCAACACAAGAAGAAGTGGCAGAAAAGGAACAAAAGCAGCAGAGAACAGCCGGAAGGAAAAACAGCAGGTTACGGAATCAAGAACCACAAATCTCTGGTGATTGTATGTCTAAAGTCAAATTTCTTTCAGCAGTCTAGTCCTGTAGTTTTAGTCGTTTATTGTTGCGTAATAAAACTGACATTGGGTTAAGCCTAATATTTTGTGCCATGTGTTGTCCTTTCCCACTATAAGTTCCGAGATCTAAGAATCAGAGTAGAGTGGAAAACAAACACCCGACACATGATGTCTTCATTCTGCAGCAGTCCGCTGTCCAACCTGCAGTTGAGCCACCACGATGGCTAGTGGGAGGCAAGGGCTATCCATTAGCAGCATGGCTCATAAATCCGATGGGCAGCATTCATGCAATGAAAGTCACGCTGTTGCATAAAACATCATCGAACATTGGCATGCTGAAGCAACATTTCCACTGCATGGACCATTCTGGAGGAGACCTGCATCATCTGGTAGAATGGGTGTCGAGATTCGTGGTGGTCTGCTGCATGCGTGCCTTTCTTCCGTGTGCCTTTGCCTGTCCTAGTGCTCCTACACAATGCTACCCCAGTGGCTGCAGCATGGCTTGTAGATAGCTGCTGACTTTTAGCGCAGATGTCTTTGGAGGACAAACTCGAGCAGCTCTGGGCTGAGAAGGCCCGACTGTAGATGGCACTACCTCGGCATGAGGGGCAACAGTCTGGGCACTGGCGAAGTGACCGGGGTGGGAGGACGAATGCTGTCATCTTGAGAGAGAAATTCATGCTCCACTGAGCCACTGCCACTCCCCCGGGGCAGTGCTTCAGCAAAGCTAGTAATCTGTTCGAGGGCAGATTGCTGGACTGCTGTGACACTGTGCAAGCCCCTTTGAACACTGGTAAGTGCAGCCATGATGGCAGCAGTCTGAGCGTGCATGACAGAATTCTGAGCTTCCACTGTAGCACTCAGACATTTGGAGGCTGCTGCTTGTGCTGCAATGGAAGCTGAAGACGCTGCATCATGATTGGGTCTGCAAATGTGATAATAGAGTTGGCCATCACTTTCATGCTGGAAAGGATAGTCGCCAAGCTCTGCGCCATGTTGTTGCTGGACTCCTCCACGCTCCTTGCCGTTGTACACAGGCTTTCTGGCAAGCCTGCCAATGCACCAAGCATTTCATGATGCATACCCATCACTCATCTTCTGTAGTCTGCCCTATCGAAGTCTTCATCTGTCCTCTGCAGCAGAACTCATATGCGGCCTTGCTCTCCAGAGAGCTGGCACCTGCGCCACCCTTGCCCCCTGCCCTGGCTGCAGCCCACTTGTGTCTAGTGTCTCACCACATGCAGATCCCATGTCTAAGCTATCCTCTAATGTCATCATCATAGGCAGTCCCTCGAATCGAGGATGACTTGCTTCCACGTCAAAAAGTTTACAGGTGTTTCAATGATGGATCTAAAATTCCAGGTCCAAACTAAATCTTGAAAGGTGGAAGATGCCTGTGCTTGAATTTTTTTTAATGTGTGGTGGCCATTGCACACCAGCCACCACACGGGCTTGACAGAGTTAGCTCTTGGTCCAGTAGCAAGGATTAACCAAGACGACTGGAGACCAGCTCTGCTGCACGGACCTAGTGCGCACACATATCGCAGTGTGGGCTGGCCCGTGCTGCCCCTGGGCCCTCGCCTCTTCTGGGCCCCTAACTCACGCCTCTCCTGGGCTCTGATCACATCTCTCTACAATCTCTCGCCGCTCCTTTGTCCTGACCTCGCCGCTCCTGCTGTATCTGCCCACGCTTCAGTCACCGACCTGGACCTTGATGATGTCCCTTTTCACTGCCGTTGCTCTCCTGCTCCAGCACATGCTGCTCCCTGGAGTGGTATGCCGCCACACTGCTCTTTCCACTCCCCAGCCTGCTCCGATGGTGCTCGCAGGCCAGGGGGCGCACAGACAATGGTACCAACAATCTGGCCAGGATCAGAAACATCGTAGTTGTGATGGTCAATAACAGCAGTTTTCTCATCAAATTCAATCCTGCACTTGCTACCCAGCTCTCGTAAAGGGTCTCCAATTCTGAGCTTACAGCAACCAATACGTTTCCACCTGTGTGTTAGTGCGTATAATGCGATGTGTCAGTATCTGAGACTGTGGCTGTAAGTGTGAAATTGAATGATGGTGCTGTGTCATCCCCATCACTGCCTCTTTTCTCTTCCAGTTCTTGCTCTGCCACCAATGCCTGGCCAGTTGCAGTTCTTGGGTATCTTGGTGAGAGAAAGGGTGGTAAGCAAGAAGTGCATAGTTACACCGTGTGCAGCTTTTAAATTGAAAGAGATCGTGGGTTGAGGAAACATGCGATGTGAGAAGATTACGTATGAGGATACCGTTGTCTTTGATTGTTTCAGCCCCACCGCATGCCAAGGGCTTAGCGATGGCTGTTCCAATTATGTCCAGCACTGTCTCCTCCATGGGGGTTAGGCCATGCAGGTGCACCTGTCCCTCTACAGGTAGCCCCTGCTGCCTCCAGTTATGCCCCACCGTATCCTACAAGAAAGGGCGAAGTGTGTTAGTGCATATAGTGCAATTTGTTTGGGTGATGTGCTTGTCATGGTTGAATAGCTGACAGTGTGTGTAAGCTGTGAGATGTGGGTAATGAAGCTTGCAACAGTGCTAAGAGTGTGAGGGTGAGGTTAAACTATGAATTTTAGATATGAGTCCTATTTGATAGAGAATGTTGGTAGATGAGTAATTGGGATGAATTGAGCAATGTCTGAGGCCAGTGGTGCAGTTGGTGGGAGATGGTATTTGAAGATGAATTCACTCACCTTGACCATTCATGTGAGGTTATTGAACTTTTTATGGCACTGCATTCTGGTACTCGGAGCTTGACTTTGGGCATTGACTGCCGCGGCCACATGCTCACACTGCCATCGCATAGTTTGTCTGGAGGGCCCCCTGTGGATAGAGGACCTCTCTCCTCCTGTCCATCTCCTCCACCAAGGCCTCCAGTGCAGCATCTGAGAACCTTGTAGCATGCTCTCTCCACCGTTAAACAATAACTCACTGTTATTCCAGGTCAGGCTTTTCCAGTGCATGCTGCAGCCAGAATGCATCTCCCCTTTAAGAGGTGCAGGCTGGCTTTAAGTAGAACAGGTTACCTTTAAGTGGTGCTAGCCTTGCACAAACTTGGGCCCCCTGCTGAGGCTCTCAGCCACTGAACAGTGCATTTAGCGCTACCTCAACGCTGCAATCATGTAAATGACCAGGCAGCATGAAGTTTACGTGCATCCAGCATCGGACCAACAGGCACGCTCTAATCGCAATACCCACAACAGTTTTCAGGGGCTGTTTCATTTACCCCCCAGATCTCTTAATGGCTTTTGTCATTATTTATATTTTCTGAGAAATGCGCACTGCTAAAGGTGTGTCATTATTGGTGCTACCTCAAGTGGAAATGTATTTCACTAAAATCATCCAACAGAAAATGGAAGTGAAATGTCGCTTTAATTTGTTGCTGGTTGACTCCAGAACAAGATGGGAGATTAACACCATCCCTATCAAAAGCAGAAAAATATATCCCCTTGAGTCTACAGTTGCTTATAATGGAGATCTTTTAAAGTAGATTTTTTTTATTCGTTGTTGGGATGTGGGCATCATTTATTACCCATCCCTAATTGCCCTTGAGAAGGTGTTGGTGAGCTGCCTGCTAGAACCGCTGCAGTCCGTGTGGTGAAGGAACTCCCACAGTGCTGTTAGGGAGGGAGTTCCAGGTTTTTGACCCAGTGACGATGAAGAAACGGCGATATATTTCCAAGTCAGGATGGTGTGTAACTTGGACGGGAACTTGCAGGTGATGATGCTCCCATGCGCCTGCTGCCCTTGACCTTCTAGGTGGTAGGGATCGTGGGTTTGGGAAGCGCTGCTGAAATTTCATTGACTGTGGGATCGCTTAGACCTGTCTATAGCTGTGTTGCAGCTTCCCCAGGTTAGCTCTTCATTTTTTTTTAGGTTTGTCTGGTGCTGCTCCTGGCACAATCTTCTGCATTCCTCATTGTCCAGGATTGGTCACCTGGCTTGATAGTAATTGTAGAGTGAGGGATATGCCGCGCCATGAGGTTACAGATTGTGGTGGAATACAATTCTACTTCTACTGATGGCCCACAGAACCTCATGGATGCCCAATTTTGAGCTGCTAGGTTTGTTCTGAATCTATCCCATTTAGCACAGTAGTAGTGCCACACAACACGATGGAGGGTGTCCTCAGTGTGAAGACGGGACTTCCATCAACATCCATTTGGCCTCTCGAGCCTGCTCCGCAATTCAATAAGATCATGGCTGATCTGATCTTGGCCTCAACTCCACTTTCCAGCCCGCTCCCCATAACCCTTGACTTCCCTGAAGTTCAAAAATCTGTATATCTCTACCTTAAATATATTTAAACACCCAGCCTCCACAGCTCTCTGGGTTAGAGAATTTCAAAGTTTCATGACCCTCTAGAGAAAAACATCCTCCTCACCTCCATTTTAAATGGGCAACCCCTTATTCTGAAACGATGCCCCATAGTTCTAGATTCCCCCAAGAGGGGAAACATCTTCTCTGCATGTATCCTGTCAAGCCCCCTCAGAATCTTATATGTTTCAATAATATCACCTCTCATTCTTCTAAACTCCAATAAGTATAGGCCCAACCTGCTCAACCTTTCTTCTCAGGAATCAATCTCGTGAACCTTCTCTGAACTGTCTGCAATGCAAGTATATCCCTCCTTAATAAGGAGACCAAAACTGTACGCAGTACTCCAGGTGTGGTCTCACCAATACCCTGTACAGTTGTAGCAAGACTTCCCTACTTTTATACTCTATCCCCCTTGCAATAAAGGCCAACATTCCATTTGCCTTCCTGATTACTTGATGTACCTGCGTGCTCACTTTTTGTGTTCCATGTACGAGGACCCCCAGATCCCTCTGTACCACAGCATTTTGTAGTCTCTCTCCATTTAAATAATAATTTGTTTTTTTATTCTTCCTACCAAAGTGGATAACCTCACATTTCCCCACATTATACTCCATCTGCCAAACATTTGCCCACTCACTTAACCAATCTATATCCCTTTGCAAATTCTTTGCGTCCACCTCACAACTTGCTTTCCCACCTATCTTTGTATCAGCAGTACACTCGCTCCCTTCATCCAAGTCATTAATATCGATTGTAAATAGTTGATGTCCCAACACTGACCCCGGTGGCACCCCACTAGTTACAGTTTACCAAACTGAAAATGACCCATTTATCCTGACTCTCTGTTTTCTGTTAGTTAGCCAATCCTCTATAGGAAGGACCTATTTCCCTTAGCAGAGAGATCAACAACCAAGGGGCATAGATTTAAAGTGATTGGTAGGAGGTTTAGAATGGATTTGACGGGATATTTTTTTACCCAGAATGTGGTGGGAGTTTATTAAAGTTTACTGCCTGAAAGGGTGGTAGAGGCAGAAAAGTACTCGGATATGCACTTGAAGTACCGTAACCCCCAAGGCTATGGACCAAGAGCTGGAAAGTGGGATTAGGCTGGATAGCTCTTTACCAGCCGGCATGGACATGATGGGACGAAATGGCCTCCTTCCTTGCTGTAAATTTCTAAGATTCTATGATTCTATGATCGGGAACTGTGCATATTGTATGTACCGAAAAGATAAACTGCTCCACTTCATGAGAGCTTCCATGATCCTTATACCAAACAAAGCAATCCACCAACATTGAGTCAGAAAGATGGAGAGGACCGATCACCTGGATAAAATTCGTACAGGTTCCGATGGAATCTATCTGAATTAGATGTTAAAGTCATCTGTTAAAGGGTAATACTTGGTTACAGAATAATTTTGGTTCCACTACTGACCTGTTTTTAAGGAAAAACAAGGTGGTAGTGACACAAAAATCACCACCTGGGCACTCGTCTATTGAAATAATCTCCCAGAAGTCCAAGATAGTAAAAGTATTTTAAAATATGAGGGAAAAGTACAGTATCATAGTTTCCCCCCAAAAAGCATTGTGGATCTTTTATGGATGATGCAAATTGTCTCTGTGCACAATTTGTAAATGTTGGCATGGGCAGGGACTACAAAGCCATAGGCTGAAATATTTCTTATATATTGTCCCAATAGCCAACACACCAAAACTGTACGAAGTGCCAACTTGAATCATTGTTATCATTTTAAAAATAGTGTTCTTCAAAAATACATACATTAGCTTCATCTTAAGTTCACCCTCCTCCAGTATTGAAACAAGATACAAAGGGAATCGTTGGGCCAAAATTTGGCCCGCCTGTTTTTTCGGCACACTCACCAGAGATGCACCGACTTCATAGGTTGAAAATGGTGCCAAAAAGATCACCCCGGATTCTGGCCGCTCTGTTGACTCTCTGTTGGTGTGGCGTGGCCAGTCGATTGGAGGGCGGAGCTAGGGCCCTGCACGAAAAACAGTGCCAGCAGCTGTCCGCATACGCATTAGAGCGTTCGCGCATGCGCAGTAGCTCCTGCCGATGATGATGATGATGATGATGCAGCGTGAGACCCAATGCGTCCTGTCCCTATCCCGGACCAAGTGGCCTGCCACACAGGCTGGCCGGCTGCCTTCCCGGGCTAAGGCTACAATGAACAGGTTGTTGCGGCGAGAGTTTTCATCGGGGTGGGGGAAGAGTTTTGATCTGGGGGGGGGGAGGGAAGAGCTTTGATCAGGGTGGAGGAGAGTTTTGATTGGGGTGGGGGGAAGAGGAGAGTTTTGATCCGGGGGCGGGGGCAGGAAGAGTTTTGATCCCGGTGGGGGGAGGAGAGTTTTGATCTGGTGGGGGGTGGGGTGGGGAGAGTTTTGATCTGGGGGGCGAGTTTTGATCCCAGGGGGGGAGTTTTGATTGGGGGGTGGGGGCGGTGATAACTGTGTAGCCAGTAATTTTAATGAGCTTACTCAAGACTTTCCTTAACCCTGTTGATGAAAATACTTTCCTACATAAGAACATAAGAATTACGAGCAGGAGGTACTTCTATTTTTTATTTGGATGTTTTGAAAAAATTATGTAAATATGTTTTGTCTCTTATTTTTTAATTTAAGCTTCCATGAATGCTTCTATTGTACAGTAAATTAACTTTGCGAAGTTTGTCATATGGTGTCCTGTATAGCTATTTGATCCTATTCACATTCTTTAGTCAAGTCATTAGTACCTACCTGCGCTGATTTCTTAACTCTCCGCAAGGGTTTTCTGTGCGGCCACAAGTGGCCACATACACTGGCCTAAGTTAGTTTGGAGTAACTATTAGCTGTCCAAAGTGGCCTAAATGGCCAAAATGGGCATAGGTGGTTGGTAACACCCCCTTTTGAAAAAAACTAAACTAAACTAAAAAAAATCCTAACTAACTTACACTGGCGCAAATTGAATCTGCAAAATGGGGATTTTTAAGATACTCCAGAAAAATCAAGTTGCTCCAAAAGAAACGGAGCAAACCCTGGGCAATTTTGAGCCCTTTGAGTGTATGTTGGCACACTCTCTACTTCACAGCAGAGATGCTCTCAGGATGTGTCATGGTATGATTAAAACTAGCCTTGCAGCAGAAGCACCACTGCTGGCAAACTACCCCAAAATACTCATGGTGGCGAGAGACAGGGGGTTTTGAGGTATGATGGGAAAAAACATTCCCTGTAAATAAACAATGCAGTGGCTAACTGTGAGTAAAAGAAATGTATTAAGGACTTAAACTGCTTTTATAACAGTGTATAGGCATTAAACAAAGGGATTATTTGGCTTTCAAAAAGATTATTTTAAAGGAGTTTAAGTTCATGTAGTCGACCAACAAGTTGCTGGGGACGGTGGCATAGTGGTTATGTTACTGAACTAGTAACCCAGAGTCCTGGACTAATGATCCAAAGACTGTGGCCGGAATCTTCCCAGCCTTGCGAGTGTGGATTTGGAGGCAGGCCCGCTGTCAAAATAGCCCATATTGACAGCGGGTCGGGATCCTGCTCCAACCCGCCTCCATGTGAGTTTCTGACCTGTCTGGTCTGCGTTCGGGTTGCAGACCCGACAGCAAGCGACGGGCCAGTTAATTGAAGTCGTTAAGAGGTAGCTGAATGCTGCTTATGAGAATTACCAATTTTACCAAACTTTTGACGGGTTTGTTATCCCTCAGGGAACACACCAGGTGAGTGGAGTCAGGTTTTAAGTGACTCTAGTGCATTGGCAAGTTGACAGCTGCAGAAGTGGTACAAAAGCTACCATTTCACAGCTGTTCACTTTCCAATGTCAGAAACTGAAGCCTTCAGGATTTAGGAGAAACCTTTGAGCTGTATGCAGATTGGAAGTGTTTGCAGTGAACTCGCCATTCACTGATACCTCCTTGGAGCAATCTCTCTCACCATCAATAGATCACTTCTGTCATTTCAACCTTATCTGCCATCTACTCCAGCAGCATCGGGGCCCTCGAAAAAAATCTCACCTTGGTCCTTAAAATCCCACCACGATCAGCCCCAACATATACATCACCAGCCACAACAGCATTACCAACAACACTAACTTTCTACGCAATCATCTGATACTGCACAGAAAACAGGGAATCAACACCCGACCACATCGCTGCCTGGGACCCCAGGGATGGCCTCACCATCGCTACATTTACTTCACTTGATGCTGTGCACCGAGCCTGCCACATGATGTGTCAGGTTGGCACCACCCCACACCGGCTCCGTAAAGCATCCCTGTAATGCCCAAGCCATACCTTTCACACTCCTCACCATTGTGTAGCGTACCCTTATGTCCGACCATTCACTACCACTCATTAAGCCACTTCCAAAGGTGCACACAATTTTGACCAAGATCAAAAAGGGGCCAAAATTGCCCTTTCCCTTAAGGCCTGTTACCACCGGAAATCGGCGTCACGTTGCGGGAGTGGAGTGGCTGCCATCTTTTCATGGAATAGCCGCCGATAACCCAATTGTCCTGCCGTGGTTTCCCGGCAGTGAGCATCACCGCATCGCTTCGCCCCCACTTCCGTGACGGTGCTGGGCAGCACTCCTAATTGCGTCATCACTGCACGCACCGCCGAGGTTCTGGGCCGGAAGCCTCATTGCCCTTCAAAAGTCGTCTGACCGCTCGGCGATGCCAATATTTTTCAAGTGGTGCATCGTTCCTAATGCACATCGCCGGAATGTCTTAAAGGTGTGTTGCTTTATCTTGATTTTGTGTCAGAAATGTTTTCCCGTTGCTTCACTAGCAGTGCAAGGATACAGTGCGCGCAGGTTTGCGAGTGCTGGTGGCACCTTCCATCTGCAAAACAGGGAGGCCACTTTGAGGAGGTTGGGCTTGGGGAGGGCCTGGAAATGGGGGCAGTGCTGGCAGGCCAACGCCTCTGGGACATTGTGCGTGCCGCTGAGGCACGGAGGAGAATGTGGCGCCGGGGGCAATGGCTGCAGAGGCAGCGGGCAAGGACCGCAGCTATCATTGCGGCCCAGCATGGAGAGGGCCAGGGAGATGGCCACAGAGGGGAGGCAAGAGAGGTGCCATAAGAAGGCCCTCAGCAAGAGCGGCCCCTCAGGTGAGAATGAGCTACGCAGACCACCACCACCAGATACTGGGCCAGCAGGCCAGAAGGCAGCCTGCAGCGGAGGCCGATGCTGGGCAGCAGCAGCCTGCAGAGGTGGAAGAGGCAGCAGAGCAGCAGGGAGAAGCCAATGAGGCACATCACAGAGCAAGATGTCAACACAGACGTGGGGGTGCCAGGCCATATTGAGAAAGGTTCTTCCGCTAGTAATTCTCATACAGGGATATGAATGATGATCAGTGCCTGCGCAGACTAAGATTCCAAAAGGACCACATGAGGGAGCTCTGAAATCTCCTGCAGGCAGAATTGGAGCCGCAAACATGTGAGGACAGCCCTGAGCGTCGCATCCAAGGTGACTATCGCCCTGAACTTTTATGCAACTGGGTCCATCCAAGCTGCCACTGCGGATATGTGCATCATCTCGCAGTTGGCAGCCTGCTCATCGATACAGGAGGTCACAGATGCTCTGTATAGGAGGAGGGCCGACTACATCTCATTCCCTATGACCAGGGATAAGCAATTGGAGCACCAGAATGCATTCCTGCGCATTGCAGGCGTCCTCAGGGTCCAGGGGGGTCATTGATTGCACTCATGTTGGTCTCAGGGCACCCCAACAAACCCCTGAGCAATTCAGAAACTGCAAGGGTTTCCTCTCCCTCAATGTTCAACTTGTTTGCAACCACAACAGCAATATTATGCAAGTGGATGCCCGGTTTCCTGGCAGCAGCCACGATTCTTTCATACTGCGCCACAGCGGTGTGCCACGCCTCTTCACTGGTCCCAATGAAGATTGCGGCTCCCTCCTGGGTGACAAGAGCTATACGCTAAGCACTTGGCTCATGATTCCGCTTTGCAACCCTAGAACTGCTGCGCAGCTTGTGTACAATGAGAGTCTGACGGCCACCAGGACTATCATCGAACACACTATTGGCATTCTCAAACAGAGGTTATGTTGCCTGGACCACTCAGGGGTTATGCTGCAGTACTCGCCTTAACATGCCTCCATATTCGCGGTGGTGTTCTGCAAGCTCCACAACCTGGCCATCATGAGGGCGCAGCCATTGGAGAATGAGGCAGCAGTGGCCCCTGTGCAGGAGGAGGAGGAGGAGGGCAAGAAGGAGGCACAGGAGGAGGAGGAGGATGTGGGTGGCCAGCCACACAGGAGGCGGCATTGCCATCGTGACCCTGCAAGGGAAATACAAAAGCATCTCATAGCTGCATGGTTCACATAACTCAATGCCCAGTTGAGCCTGCATCTGGCCATGTCCATGGGCCAACCTGTGAGCCCTCTCACACATCATTCCAGCACAGTCAAATGAGAGACCTCATCACAAATTCCAAACACAAAATAAAGATTTATTAGAACCCAAACAATGGGTTTCCAAAATATTCACATAAATAATTATCACCTTTGTGCAACTCCTTATTACCCCTCTTATGTAGCCCTATCCTTACACTACGCCACAGTGTCTTCCCTGTGGCTGTCTCATGGCTTTGGGACGGCTGCTGTGTGTCTGTAGAAGAAGCTACAGATGTCCTTCTCAGACGTTCTCGACCAGCTCTGGCCCTGGAAGGGCCGGCTGTAGACTGGGCCGCATGTTCCTGTGCGCCTTTTGTCGGAAGTGGCTGGGGCGATGCCATGGTTGGCAGCAATTGTGGAGTGGCAGGTCTCGGCTCAGGGCTGCTGTGAACTGGAGAGCTCACATCAATCTCCTGGTCCGAGGAGCCAGCAGCGCCACCCCCCCCCCCCAACCCCCCTTCCCCCCCCCGCCCGGGGCAGCACCCTACCTCCCCTACTAAGCTGCTGGCGCTATGGAGTGGCACTGAGGAGAATAATTTTTAACCCAAAGAATCTTTGCCAAGCTTTGGGCTTTGACATTGCTTGCCAGAAAGTTAGTTTACTTCAGTGTACAAGCTAGTTGTTCGCACATACGAACATAAGAAATAGGAACAGAAGTAGGCCATTTGGCCCTTCGAGCCTGCTCCGCCATTCAATAAGATGATGGCTGATCTTCCGTCTCAAATCCATTTTCCCGCCTATGCCCATATCCTTTGATTCCATTAGTATCCTAAAATCTATCAATCTCCATCTTGAATATATTCAATGACTGAGCATCCACAACTCTCTGGGGTAGAGAATTGCAAAGATTCATCACCCTCTGAGTGAAGAAGTTTCTCCTCATCTCTGTCCTAAATGGCTGACCCTTTATTCTGAGACTGTGACCCCTATCTCCAGTCTGACTAACTGCTTGTAAATCCTTCTGGCCCCCTTTGGAACATTGCCCACCTAGAGGCAAAGTAGAGTTGGATGAGAGGACCCTAAAAACAATTTTGGTCAGTTTCCAAAATATGCAGTGATATGTCCATTGTGGCACTGCCCTTGTTATCTGAAGAATCAATCACACAAAAAATTCTAACTGTTGCAACACTGCTGCAAGGTGCCCGATCCTTATGGTAATTTTTTTTCCAAACCATGTCACTACACCACAAATAAATGTTTGGCCAGCTGGTATTGGATAACTCAGCTGAGCGAGTTCCATTCTGATGGACCAGAAGACTCCTCTTTACATCTGACTCTTGCTCTGAATAATTTGTCTGAAGAAACCACAGCTGACAAATTAACAAGTTGGACTCTTGTGTGCAAACCAGTCACTGCCCACAGCACTCAACATCAGTGAAAGGTGAGGAGAGAGATTTTTAATCAGCAAAAGAGGGCTGTAGATTGCTAATCCATTTAAACTTAGAGCTGTGTTTTCTTCTCAGAATGATATACCATAAAATAAGTCATTTTTTAAAGTAAAAATTATTCATTGTCACTCCCTAGGAGTTGAACATGGCTAGCCCGCTTTTGAATTTATTGGCCCGATTTTATGGGGCCTATGACCGCGTACGCTGTCGCAAGTTCCAGGTTTCCACATGCGCTGCACAGACAGAATGCAAGGTGCACCGACAGAAAAAGCTGTCGGGGGCTCCGCTCGGCGGGCATTAGATTTTTGGGCCTGAATTTTGTTGGAGGTGCGAAGTCCCGGCAGTGCGCGCACTGCTGATGCACTTAAAGCCGTTCAGCAGCGGCAGGGTGGAAGTAGAGACCGCTAAACAAAAAACCCCATGCTGAATTTTGCTGGCGGCGGCCGTTCGACCACAAATTGGCAGCCATTCGATTCCGCCGCCTGGCCGCCCCATTCCGGCCGTAACGGGCTTTAGCGGGAGGCTGAATTTCAGCCCCATCGTCCGCATGTGCAGGAAATGGGCATTCGTTGGTGGAGAGTTGAGCTATTTGCCCAACTACTGCCCAGCAAATGCCCATGGAGCCCTTATACCTAGTAAAAGCAGGCATAGAGCCTTCTTTTACCAGCGTAAGGGTTTAAATAAATATTAATTAAAAAAATTTAAATCATTTAAACATTCAAAAACATTTAAAATTAGCTACGGTTATTTTTGAGCCCTATCAATTCATTTGTCAATTCATTTTTCAAAAAATTACATTTTTGTTTTAAATAGTTAATTAAATTACATTTTGATTCATTTTAAACACGTGGTGATTTATTTTTATATAGGTTGTGTGATATGTAAATGGAATCCCCATAAGCATAATGGGAATCTGCCTTTTTGATTGGTTGGGCCGGCCCATGTGATCACAGGGATGCTTGCGAACCACATGTGCCCCTGGGAAACGTGGGCCTCTACACAGGCAGAAGCCTCCTACCACAATTTCAAGTCCATTGTGTATGTAACCAGGTAACCAAGACCATTCAGAGTTTCTTCAGATTTTATCCTCAGAGGCACTAAAATCTGGATATTACTAAAATAAACAGTACAGTTTCAACAGAAATAATCGCCTGTCCAAAGACACAACAATTTAAAAAAATAGAAAATAAAGTAAAAAGTAAAATACTATAGATGCTGGAAATCTGAAAGAAAACAGAAAATACTGGAAACATTCAACAGTTCGGACAGCCTCTGTAGAGAGAGGAAGATAGGGTAAACATTTCAGGTTGATAGATGGGCCGGATTTTTGAGAAGATTGCGATTTGACCCCCCGCGGCGAAAACCCGGTTGCAAAGTCCGGGCGGCATCCTCGGGTACCTGTTTGTGGTGGCGTTTTCAAGTACAGCCGGGGAGAGGTGCGCAACGCGGATTGCATTTGCGTCGTACTTTCGGTTCTCTCCCAACCTGTACGCCGCGCCCAGAATAGTGACAGGTCAAACCTGTCGGTGCAGCCCTGCCAGCAGCGGTAAGTATGAAAACCTGAAAAAAATGGTAAGTTCAAGTTTTGATTTTTTTTTTCAGCGATTTGATAGATAGGGTCTTGTAAATGATTTTGGAATGTTTTTTGGAATTTTTTATTCCCCCCTCCCAAGGCCTCTCTCGTAGTGCTCCCAGCCCCGGATTAAATTTGGTGAAACTCCCGCTTTTGCAATGCAAATCCTCGTGCAACGCCCCTTCCCTGGCGCAGATGTAAAGGCTGAAAGTTTGGGCTAAAAACAGTAGCACAGCGCAAACGGTAAGTTTCACGTATAGCTACCGTTTTCACCGAAATACCCCAAAGGTCAAAAATTCGGCCGTAGAGTTTTCAGCAGAATCCGGTTCTAACAAAAAGTTAGCGACCTGAAACTAGGGCTCAATTTTTCACAGTTATCTGCGCCACTTTTTTAGCGCGCACCACATTTTGGGGCGTAAATTAAAATATCCAAGTTTCCCCAAAGTTTCTGCGCCAGCGTAACTCAGTTTGATACGATTTTTTTAGGTTAATTTTTTTTTGTGTCATGTAACCTAATGTCTGCGCCAGTTTTTCACATTTATGCAAGTTTGACCAACTAACATTTTTCCTAGGACGGCGTATGTAACCACTCCCAAAAAACCTTCTGGGCACAAGAAAAACCAGCGCACATTAAAAAATCGGAGCAGAAAGACGGCATTGTTTTTATGCGACGTTTTGGAGGGAGTCAAGTAGACAAAGAATATGCATCATGAAGCTTAATTTTTTCAAAGTCAAAAGGGAGAAAATGGAAGTCTAATGCAAATCTTTAATATTTCATTTTTTTCAAAGTACCACGCCGCCACTGAACATCTCTTCACTGGGCTCAAGTGTCGGAGCGTTGGCCGGCAGAATCGCTAACTCGCCAAAACACAGGTGCTCGCGGCTCAGCTTCAAATGAAGCCCAGGCGGGGGGGGGTGGAGTGGGGGTGGGGGAGGGGCGCGGCGGATGCCAAACTGAAGGAATGAGAACCCTTATAAATACAGCAGCTTCATGGGGGCAATATTGACAATGCCATAACTCGGGCAAGCCTTCTGCATGATGGTGTTGTGGAGGAGATGATTGATTAGTCATCATCGCATGAGGAACCTCAGAGCACGTAGGATGATGGGCAGAAGGCCTTACGCACATCGAGTATATCAAGACAGTCATTCACACCTGCACCTGAGTGATGCAGACTGTGTGAGAAGACTGCATTTCCGCAAAGAAGTTGTAACCGAGATCTGTGAGTTAGTAAAAGCAGAGCTGAAACCTAGAAGCGTCAAGAGGACTGCGTTGTCAATTGAAGTAAAGGTTACAGCTGCACTTTCAATTTATGCAACTGGATCATTCCAGGCCACAATTGGAGATGTGGCTGCCATTTCTCAACATGTAACACATATCTGCATTTGGCAGGTGACTGCTGCACTATATGCCCGGAGGAATGACTACATAAAGTCACCATGATCACCTAGGCAATGCATGACAGGGCTTCTCCAGGATTGCTCGCTTCCCAAAGGTTTAGGGCTGCATTGATTGTACCCACATCGCTTTGCAAACACCTTTGGAGGATTCCGAGACGTACAGGAACAGAAAGACTTCCACTTCGTTAACGTGCAGCTCGTCTGCGATGACATGCATCGCATCATGGCAGTTGATGCGAGATACGATGGGATCACTCATTATGCGTTCATCCAATGCAAGAGTGCTGTATCTGCCATGTTTCATCAGCAGCCAGGAGGGCAGAGCTGACTGCTGGGAGACAAAGGGTATGGCCTCGCCACCTGGCTCATGATGCCCCTACGTGTAACCCGGACAGAAGCTGACCGGGAATACAACATGTCGCACATTGCGACGCGCAGCATAATAGAGAGGACCATTGGCATCTTGAAACAGCGATTCCGATGCCTGGATCATTGCAGAGGCTACTTGCAATTCTCACCTGAGATTGTCAGTCAGTTCACTGTTGTATGCTGCATGCTGCATAACTTAGCCATCATGAGGCAGCAGCAGCTGGGAGTAGAAATCCAACCTGAGGTGAGAGTGGCTGATGATGAGGAGGAACATACAGATGACGAGGAGGAGGAGGAGGAGGAGGAGGAAGCCACGCAACTACCTGAACCCGGAGCACGGCGGCGGTGGAGGGTGGGCCGTTGTACTCCTTTAACGATAACTCGAGCCTTGCGCCAGCAGCTCATCCATGAACGCTTTGTTGCCTGAAGACTCAGCGGCAACTTTTCCAAATAGAGCATGTTTACTGTTTGGACCTATTCTGTAATCTTGTGTTGCGATAATGGAACAAATAATGGAAATGATTCAGTTATAATTTAAAATATATTTTATTCAAAAATTTAACAAACACTTGTTTGTACTTAACTTAACTTTAAAAAAGTATTCTTGTATCAAACTCTAAAGTTTTCAGCTAAGATCACTTACAAACTTTTAAACTTGTAATATTATATCACTTAAAAAAAACTTTTAACGTGTGAACAGTTACAACAGTAACAACAACAATAGCAGCAAAGAAAGGCTGCACCCATCTTTCCTCCACCTTATTCTAAGACTGCGCTTGGTCTTGGTGACTCCACCTCTGCCCAGAGGCGGTGGTGCAGTGTTTCTCGGGTTGATACCAAACTTATTCTTTCGAGCATCTCGGGTACTGCGCATTTCTTGATGGGGGCGTGGGCAGGCAGAATTGTGGAAGGCCTGGCTTGGGCCACTTCAGAGGCTGGTCTGGGGATTGGAGTGGGAGTGTCAGTTGACTCTGTCAATGGCTGCAGAATCTGGGCGTGTTCCCTTATTGCAGCAGCTAACTCCGATATTCCCTTCCTCATGTGCCCTGACAATGTCTCAACTACCTGCAACATTCCCTCTCTCATGTTCACCAACAGTGTATCAGCTACATGCGAACATTCCCTCCCTCATGTTCACCGACAGTGTCTCAACTACCTGCAACATTCCCTCTCTCATGTTCACCGACAGTGTATCAGCTGCCTGCGACATTCCCTCATGTGCCTGGACAGTGTTCCTATTTCTCGTGAGAGTTTTGTTACTTCTCCCGACAGTCCCGACTCCACTGATGGTGTCCAAGAATGATCACGTAAGGTCAATGCTCTCCGCACTCATTGCCATCATCTGAACCACATCTGTTAGATCCTGCACCTCAAGAGAGCGCTGTCGAACTCTCCTTCCCCTCCTCACCCTGGGTGTGGCTCGCTGCATTCCACTGGGACCCATAGCCTCGAACGGTGGGACTCTGGGTGTGGCTCGCTGCATCCTAGTGGGACCCGCAGCCTTGGACGATGGGGCCCTGGATGTGCCTTGCTGCACCCCACTAGAAACCCCTGCTTCGGACTGTGTGAAACCATGAAATGTCCCAACACTCGCACCACTCAGGAAAGGGGCTGGCACCTCAAAGGGCGGAACCTGTACCTCCTCCAGAGTGAGCTCAAGTGGGGGCTTCATCCTCCCCCTCCCCTGCCACACCCCTCCCCCCCATGCCCTTGGTCTGGAAGGTGTGATTGGAAGATGTCCTCCTCTTCAGGCTCGTCCGCTTCTGAATCTTCTTCTGTATTGATTTCAGCCTCGTCAGTGTTGGCTTCAAGTTCTGCAAAATATAACAGAACACCGACAAATGGTTAGCAGCAGAGGAGGGAGCAGGGTGGCATGAGTAGGCTCACACAGTGCAGGCAGTAGCCTCATTTGAAGGCCCACGATGAATGATAGCACATTGCATCAACCGAAGCGTAGCTGACAGA
The DNA here is from genome assembly GCF_044704955.1 of Pristiophorus japonicus. NCBI lineage: Eukaryota > Metazoa > Chordata > Chondrichthyes > Pristiophoridae > Pristiophorus > Pristiophorus japonicus. The sequence continues at coordinate 82,671,541 of NC_091980.1, forward strand.
GACATCCCCATGAACCGAAGTACAGCTAGCCCGCACAGTACTTAACATTTAGCAAAGCCAGTCTTTGGAATTTGCAAGACTTACCCTCTCCCTTGAGTGTGGGCCCAGCTTGTGCAGTACTGATGCTTTTCTCCAGGCAGGACCCATCAAAGCAGCGACCCTCTCTTCCAAGGGTGTCAGTGGGTGCAGATTTGCCGGGCCTCCTCCTGTTTGAGTTCTTTCCCTTTTGCTGTGTGCCACCTTCCTCTGCAAAGATGAAGATATAACTTTTTAGAGAGGGTGTCTTTCTGCTGGGTGGGACATACAGATGGTCACATTTACAATTGCACTTCCAGTGATAAAATGAAAATATTACTTACACTAACTACTTGACCAAGGTCCTGTCATTTTTTGCATTGGCCTCCAGACCTCGGGGTGGTCACCATTGCAAAGTAATCGTGTGCAAGTTGGTTCCAGCGTTTCTTCATTTCTTTTGGTGGAACTTTTATGTGACCCCAGCTCATTCCATCTGCCCACAATCACAGTAACTAGTGCTTCCACTTCATCCTGTGAGAAATTCTTGGTCCTTGAGCCACGTTGCATATTGCAGCTCCGATTTTTCCACTGAGAATTAAAGTTCTCACACACAACTGGTTCTTTAGAAATGGCCAAATGCAGACCCTAAGCTGTACTGGGCATGCGCAACCATAGCAGTCACGTAAATTTTTTTTTTTTTTTGCGCATGCGCAGAAGGGGTGCATTGATTTTTCGGCGCAGACATTAGGCACTACCCCTCCCCCCCACCCCCGAAGCTAAAGGACAGGCTGCGCGGTGCCAATTTAAACAATTTGAATGGGGAAACTTGCAAGTTATTTTTTTGGAATAGTCGGGGCCCAAAAAAACGGGCACAACTCTTGTAATATGCTGTATGAGTTCTCAAAATTCACAGATCCCCCAATGCTTGAAGAAACCCTAAGGAGAATAACTTTAGATTCTTTTAAACCAGCTTTGGGATGGTAAAATACATATTGGGCCTAAGAGAGGGAGATTGAAGGTCGAAAACAAAGGTTTAGAACTTTAAAGGTGCATGTTGGGCCTGTAAAGGGAAAAAGGCTGCAAACCAGGGGATGGGATGGATTTCTGTAAAGCCAGTTTGGATATTGGAGTTAATCAAATTGTCTGGGGGAACTGTTTAACCTGAGTCAGCCCCCTAGAAGACATTAACATTTCCAACAATCGACCCATGGAAGAGCAGTCCCCACCCTAATCACAGGACCCATTCAACACTTGCATAATTCTAATCACCTTTCCAACCTGCATAGAAATCTTGGATCCAGACAGGCAACTCGAAACCAGAGTATAACTTTAACAATAGCTGGGAGCTCATCAGCTCATGAATAGTGAGTACAGCAGTTTCGAAACCATTTTTCGCAACATTGACACATTTTAATCAGGTTACCGTTGACGAGCCCGCCAAAAATTCAACAAAGAACAGGGATCGATTGAGGGCCTGTCTCACAGTCAAATCAGTCAAGTCAGTCAAGTCAAGTCGAGACGGAGCAGTTCAGAGTCGAGATGGTGCAGTCAAGAGTTCTACAGTGCAACCAAGGTCAGTGACATCTTCAAACAGCTTCAGTGGCCCAAAACATCATCGGACACATCGCAGCAACAAGAGCCTTATGAAACTACCAACAAAGCATTACCTTCAACCAACTTGGTAATACTGAGCCACCACGACTGACAAATTTCAGTAAAAACCAACTTGGGAGAAACTCGGAGATTCGAAAGTTTTCCACTCTACAATCTGTTCCTGACCTGCTAATGGTAAAACCTTACCTAAAGTAACTCAAAACCCCATCTCTGCAAGAAGAAAAGTGGGTACTTACCCCATACATCCAACATGCACCCTACCACATCAGTGGACACACCCCAACTGAAGGAGAACGCAGTAAGAGGTCTTCTACCATGTTTGGGGTACGGCAGGCAGAACCTACCGAATGCAGCGAACCCTGAAATCGCGAACCACAATCAACTGTCTAAAGGAAAGATTGGTGAGCATTATCCCTGGTACCCTAGAGTTTAACTTAGCTAGAGAGAGGAATTGGGAAGTGGGAGGTAGTTTCTGCTCTATTTTCCTTGTGTATCTTAAAGCGTTCCCCATTTTAGAGAGTATACGATTTCGACAGTGCATCATAATATTGTATTTTATTTCATGAATAAAACCAAAAGTTTCTTGCACCAAAACCAGTTGTCTGCTGCACTTTTGTCACATCCCCAAATAAATCCAAGGTCTAGAATCGAGGGAGTGGGAGTGATTTGAACCGCTCAGAGGTGAAGCTGACCCACACACCACCCTCTACATAATGGCGACCACAGCAGGACACTGGTACAAAGGATGTGATGCAGTGGGCACTGTTTTTGAAGAGAAAACTAAAATGGAAGAGAGGATTTCCTCTTACGTATTCAAGAGAGTAAATATTACCAAGAAATGGGTGCTCAGTCTGTTGCGTGCTGAGCATCCGGGAGACGCTGCAGCCCAATGGACTGAGAGCAAAGACCATAAGAAGTCTGTGGAGAAAGCAATCTGGTTGGTCTGTCTGCAGCGACAGGTCCAGCTTTTAGTTAAAAGTGTTGAGGCACTGAAAGCAGAGCTACAGGAATCTGAGGAACAGTCTCGCACAAGGGCTATGGTAGGGGAAAGGTTGTTGGCAGAACTAAATCAACATAAACAAGGAAAACTGCAGCTAGTGGAAACATACAGGAACAGACAGGATTACTTTCAGTGCCAGGTCACTGAAGCTAAGAATAATGAACTGGTGTTGCGGGAAGAGAACGCCCGCCTCACCAAGCAAGTAAAAGAGCAGGAAAGGTTGAGAGACGTCCAGGCAGCTTACAAAGTAGCAAGCACTAGGGGGTTTGAGTCGGGAGACCACGGCCCCTGCCAGCAACAAATAAATAGTCTGAACCTTGCTCTGTCCAAGGCTAAAGGCATGGTATGCCTAATAAGCCCGGATGCGGCCCGGGTGGACCTGGAAGAGCAGGGGGAAACTGCTCGGTTGCCAACTGTGGCGCCGGGGAACGACCCGGTTGGACAGCAGGCGGGGCGAGACTTTCAACCACTATCTGTGGAGCTGGGGTTGGACCCGGTTCGGCAGCAGGAGGGGCGAATGATTTGTGAGGCGGGCAGGGATTGCAGACCACCACCACCTGTGGTGCTGGGTTTTAGCTCGGTTTGGCAGCAGGGAGAGGTGGGCGAGCCATTGCAAGAAGGGCCGGGACCGGGGCCGATGTGCCCGATCCGGCAGCAAACGTTTGGCCCGCCCAACGGTGGTGGGGGCCATGGGCCCCTTGAAAGTCACTTCGTGGATCCCCACGGCACCCAACAGCTTAGGGCTATGGTAAGCCACCTGGATAAGCTCACTCACAAAGGGGACCCCTCGGTCCACTTCATGGAAGTGGAACAGGCGGGGGACATTAACGGGTGAGATGATTCTGAAATGGCAAAAATGCTCCTTTTCTCACTGGATAGCAGACTGTACTAGTCCCTCTCTGTGGAGAGCAAGAAGGGACAGAGCACGTACGATGCTATCCGGGAGGAAATTCTGGAGGCCATGGGCTTGAATGATGGAAGTCCCTTCTCCCGGGTGGAGAAGACAGTGCAGCTCACAGGTGAGACCCCACAGGCTTTCGCAGATAGACTGTGGCCTGTGTACCAGAGTGCCTGGAGTGGGGTTCTCGACCGGGTTAACCTGACCCGGGACGCGATGGCCCATTGGCTCCGAAGCCTGGTGGCGAATAGCTTGCCACAGGTCAAAGCCAAGGCTGAGGTTTGGTTTGACCCGAAGGATCCCCATGCCACCAAGGAGACAGTGGTCAGACAGCTGACCCTGGCTTATCGGAACGGCAGAGGGACGGAAGAGCACCCACCTAAAGGAAAGGTCCAAGAAATAATAACAAGTCAGAATAAGAAAAAGTGGCACCAGGTAACCCTTCCGATACGAAGCGTAACTGCTTCGGATGCGGGAAGAGTGGACATTGGAGAAAGGACTGCAGGAATCCGTAGAAGGATAGCATAGGAAAGAATTCTCCAGCTCCTGCCCAAAAGGCCGGGACCGAGACACCAACCTCTCCCCATACGTTCGACGCATTCGTGGCTGCGCTCCAAACTGTATTAGATGGCCCAGGGAAGGTAGCCACTGCCACCGGTACTGTAACCCCATCTGCCCCATGCAACCCAGAACAGTGACTAGAACCCGCACAGCCTGTCTACCTGTGTCCTCTTGAGTATGATACATGGAAGAGACCGTGTGTTCAGATGGAGGTGGAGAAGGTGAAGGGGACTTATCTGCTGGATACCGGAGCGTCAAGCACCCTCGTCTATGCAGATAACTCCGCCACCTCACCTCTGTCTAACTGGGTCCCATACAGCTTAGTGGGGTTTACAGGTAACAAGCAGGCTGGCTCGTTCTCCATCCCGCTTTCCATTCATTTGGGAGCACTCCACACCAAGTGGACTTGTGTCTTAATGAAGTGGGAGCAGGAAGGAAAGGGGATCTTGGGGCCGACTTCATCATAGGCCACAGGACTCTAGTGGATCTTAGGAACCACTGTCTTTGGGGGGCAGTATGTACTGGCAAGGAAAGTGAAGTGGCAGTTATCCCAGAAAAACAGGGTAAGGGGACTTTGTGCACCGTGAAGCCAAAGGAAGGTTACGACCTCGAACTGCTGGTCAGTAACACTCCGATGGAATACCAGACTTATGTGCAAGCACACCTTGCAGCTTTCGCCACCCACAGACATGATTGTGGGAGTGTAAACTGGGTCAAGGTTAGTGTGGATGGGGATCCCATGACCCGACCGCAAAAGCAGGGCAATTTCCCTTGGGCGGCAGAGGCAGATATGGATGCGGCCCTGGATTCTTTAGTTAAACAGAGGGTAGTGAGACCGATAGCCACCCACGTAAACTCTCCGTTATGGCCGGTTAAGAAACCGGACAACTCCTGGAGGGCCACGGTGGACTACCGGGTGCTCAACCGCAACATCCCAGCCTGTGCACCCACGGTCGCAGCCACCATGACCTCATTGAAGTATCCCAGCATCCGCAACCACCTTCACGGTGCTGGATATTTCCAACGGATTTTGGTCCATCCCTTTACGGAGGGAGGACCAGTACAAGTTTGCCTTCACATTCAAAGGCCAGCAATACACCTGGAACTGTCTCCCTCAGGGCTTCCACAACAGCTCTAGCATTTTCCACCAATGCATGGCTGATTGTTTGAAGGGCTTCAGCAGGCCCCAGCAGTTAGTACAGTATTTGGATGACCTACTCCTATTCACCGATGAGGGGGAGGAGCATGGCCCACTGCTGGCTGAACTGCTGGAGCTATTCAGGGAGGAAGGTTTCAAAGTCAACCCTAAGAAGGCGCAGATCGGCCAGCAGGAAGTAAAATTCCTGGGGCTGACTGTGCGCACTGGGGAGAGAGCCATTGACAAAGCTAGAAGGGAGGCAGTACAAGAGTTACCAGCCCCCAACACAGTGACAGGAGTGAGATCTTTTCTAGGGCTAACCGGGTACTGCAGAGATTTCATTGAGGATTATGCAGCCACAGCAGCTCTTCTGCTCCGACTCCTACACAAGGGGGTGGAGTAGGATTGGGATGATGGTTGAGAGGCAGCATTTATCAAACTTAAGAAAGATCTGCAGACCGCGCCGGCCCTAGGGGCTACTGATGGGGGGAAGGAGTTTTTCTTGGAGGTGGCAGCCAGCGGGGACAGTCTGAGCGCAGTACTACTCCAGGAGCAGCACGGCCGGCTGAGACCAGTGGTTTACTCCTCCAGGATACTCACGGATGTGGAGAAGGGGTACTCCAACTGTGAGAGGCACCTCCTAGCCGCTCACTGGGCTGTGAAGAGATCATTGATCTCCACAGGGGGATCCCCTATCACACTTCTCACACATCACACGCCCACCCAGATGCTCCTGGATGGGAGAATCAAAGACGGGACAGTGAGCAGTGCCTGCATTGCTCGCTGGACCCTACTTCTCTCCCAGATGGACCTCAAGGTAAAAGGTCTCTGCGAGCCAAGGCTCGCGGCCAATATGATTTATCCAGGGACAGCCCACCGGTGTTCTGTTGAAGGGGTATGGGAAGTTAACATAGGCTTTTGGGCCAGGATACACCCCACAGGCAGCGAAATCTATGTAGATGGTTCAAGCACAGTATCTGCTGGCGAGCGACTTACTGGATGCGGAGTTTATGACCCAGAGGCAGGCATTGCCCTGGCGATTAAACTCCCCAGCACCATGAGCACCCAGCATGCTGAACTGTCAGCAGTGGTGTACGTGGTCACACACCCAGAGGAATTCCCTACCCCGAACATGATTTGCTCGGATAGCATGTTCACGTGCAATTCGTGTATGGAATACCTGGCTATCTGGTCCCGTCGCGGGTACACTTCTGCTGACGGGAGACCCCTGGCAATTAAGACTTTGCTGGAGAAAATCATGGTGGCCGTAGGGGAGGAAGGAAAGGTCTACATCCACAAAGTAAAGGCCCATTCAACCACTGAACCCCGTGGCGAGGGAAACCAGCAGGCAGACATGTTGGCCAAGGAGGGTGCTCGCATGGGCAAGTTCTGGGATCCGTACGACCCAGGCCCAATTAGGGGCAGGATTGGGACAACAAGGGGGGTAGGGGTAGCATTGGCCCCGGACCTGAAAACAGTTCAGACCCAGGATCCCGTCCTGAACGTGCTGACAAAAGGGGAAATGGTAGAGAGCCTGTACGGCACAGCAGCTATTGCCGTTAAGGAAGGTATGCTGTTCGGGGGAGAGCAGTGGGTAGTGTCGCAGCAGCACCGGAGGTAATTCCTCCAACTGGCCCATGAGGGTCCAGGAGCACGACATCCCGGACCTGAAACCACCTGGCAATGGGTGGAACAGGCAGGGTGGTGGCCGGGACTCAGGGAGGATGTCCACAAGTTTTGCGCTGGCTGTCTGGTGTGTGCTGCCAACAACCCTGAACCCTGAAAGGAAGGTGTCTATGGGACACATCAGAAAGGTGGCGGGACCATGGCAGTTGATGCAGGTCGATTACATCGGGCCCCTACCCACCACCAAAGGAGGCTACAAGTACTGCCTAGTGTTGGTGGATGTGTTCACCAAGTGAGTGGAAGCCTTCCCATGCCGTACTGCTACCGCATTGGGAACGGCTACAATCCTGGTCAGGGAAGTGTTCTCATGGTATGGACTACCACGTTACGTGGAGTTCGACCAAGGGAGTCACTTTACCGGACATCAAAGGGAAATAGCATGCCGCCCACAACCCGCAGTCAGCCTGGCCTGTGGAGCATTTGAACCGCACAATCAAAGAAAGACTACGAAAGGAGATGGGAGACTCACCCAAGAAATGGGAGGAGGTCTTGCCGTTGGTCCTCATGAGGATCCGGGCCAGCTAGTCAAAGAGCACGGGGTACTCCCCGTACGAGCTCATGACCGGCAGAGCCATGTGAACCCCCACCTATGTGCTAGCCCCGGTGCTTACGGAGGGTCAGGTCAGGGAGGCGAGCCAGGACAGTTTTGTCAGGAATCTGTATGACCACCTCCAACAGATTCACTGGCAGGCTGCCAGCAACATGGGGAAGCGGCACCGAAGCAACCGGTTGCTGCTGGAGCCCCGCAAATACCACGAGTGGGAAATAGGGGACCAGGTTATGGTAAGGAACTTTGCGCGGCTAGGGACTTTTGAAGCACTGTATATGGGACCATACCATATTGTTGACAAGGCAAGCCCCATGGTCTATGCCATAAAGATGCCCCGCCGCACAAAGTGGTTCTACATAAATCAATGCAAACTGTTTAACCCCGGGAAAGCCGCAAAGCGTAAGGAACAGCCAGGACGGTTGAACCGTCCTCACAACAAGGATCCTCAGCCAGCAATCTCTGACTGTGGAAGGCCCACAGGAGATGTTGCACACTCACAGACCATACAGATGGGGGCGGTGAATTGTATTACTGGAGGGGCTATCCCACCAATAGTTTGGGACTCGGACGCAGTAGCCGGAGTGTCATGTATCTTACATTATTATATATAACTGTATCCTAACATGCTATACATGACTGTAATAAGATATGACCTGTAACCACCAGCATACCTTACCACCAGGGGTGCACTTGCAAGAGTCAGGTATATAAGGACAGGTCTCAGGCACGTGCAGCATTCCAGAGCTGTGAAATAAAGGTACAGGTCCAGAGTGACCTTGACTTCACTACATGCCTCGTGTGAATCTGTACTGAGGGGACAGGACTTTACAGTGGCGACGAGTTACGGGATTACAGAATCCACAGAATGGTGAACAATGGATCAGATGAAAAGTACAATGCTGGAGACAATTGGGAGAGCTTTATAGAAAGGCTACAGCAAAGCTTTGTAACCAAAGACTGGTTAGGAGACGACAAAGCAGACAAGAGAAGAGCCCATCTCTTGATCAGCTGTGGCTCGAAAACATACGCTTTAATGAAGGATCTGCTGGCACCCGAGAAACCAGCAAGCAAGTCGTTTGAAGAATTGAGCACACTGGTAAGAGACCACCTGAAGCCAGCAAGCAGCCTACACATGGCCAGACACAGGTTCTACAACTACAGACGCTGTGTGGGCCAGAGCATACCCGACTTCGTGGCGAAACTTCAGAGGTTGGCTAGTTTATGTGAGTTCTCCGATGAACTGAGGAGAAAAATGCTGAGAGACTTTTTCATTGAAGGAATAGGCCACGCAGGCATATTCCGAAAGCTCATAGAGACCAAGAACCTGACCTTAGAGGCAACAGCACTGGTTGCACAGATATTCTTGTCAGGAGAAGAAGAAACGAGGTTGATTTACAATGCAGGTACGACAACTAACGAAATATCGGAACAAGGAGTTCACAGCATGAAACAAGCTGCTACCCCCACATACAGACAAAAGCGGGAAAGCAGGCCCTCGACAGCAGGCAGTGGCGCCAGAAGCCATCAAGGGCCACAGGAACGGCCGTTCACACCTCATCAACCCACAATGCGAGCAATCAACTACAAACTGAGAGAAGCTCAAGAGAGATCAGCCAGACGCAGCTCATTCTTTGGAAACAATAGAATCGGCCTGTGCTGGAGGTGTGGTGGTGGGCACTCGTCAAGGGGATGTCGATTTCAGCAGGCTGTTTGTAGGAACTGTGAATATACAGGGCATTTGGCCCGCATGTGCAAAAAAGCGACAGCTCGGTTGGTATACGAATCGGATGGGTCGGAAAGCGGACCAGAAGACGGTGGGGACAGTACCCGGGACACTGACGTACAGCGGGTCAACACGATCAATGGCTGCTGCTCCTACAACATGACGCCTCCTATAATGATGAGGGTCCTACTCAACGGGATACCTGTCAACATGGAGTTGGATACGGGAGCGAGTCAATCTCTCATGGGCGCTCAACAATTTGAACAACTGTGGCCGCATAAAAGAGACAGACCAAAACTCACAAGGATTCACACCAAACTAAGGACCGATACCAAAGAAATCATACCAGTCCTCGGCAGTGCCATGCTCTCCGTCACACACAAAGGGACAGTGAACCGACTTCGCCTGTGGATTGTCCCCAGAGACTCCGCAGCACTGCTGGGGAGAAGCTGGCTGGCAAAACTAAACTGGAAATGGGATGATGTCCATGCCATGTCATTAGAGGAACGGACCTCCTGCTCAACAGTTATAAAGTGATTTGAACATCCCTTTCAGCCAAGTGTGGGCACTTTCAAAGGGGCCAAAGTCAAAATCTACATCACACAGGATGCTAGACCGGTCCATCACAAGGCCAGAGCTGTACCCTATGTGATGAGGGAAAAGATTGAACATGAACTAGACAGGCTTCTGCGGGAAGGCATTATATCACCTGTGGAATTTAGCGACTGGGCAAGTCCCATCGTCCCAGTCATGAAGCCTGATGGATCCGTACGAATCTGTGGGGACTACAAATCTACCATAAACAGAGTCTCCCTACAGGACCAGTACCCGCTGCCCAGAGCGGAGGACTTATTTGCCACATTGGCTGGAGGTAAACTTTTCTCAAAACTAGACCTCACATCTGCATATATGACGCATGAATTGACCGAGGAATCCAAGCTACTCACCACCATCAACATACATCGAGGCCTTTTCATGTACAATTGATGCCCATTCGGCATCAGGTCGGCAGCTGCCATATTCCAGCACAACATGGAGAGTCTGCTCAAGTCCATCCCGGGGACGATTGTATTTCCAGACGACATACTTATCACGGGCAGGGACACCGACTCCCATCTCCGTAATTTGGAGGAAGTACTAAAGCGGTTGGATCGTGTAGGCCTACGAGTTAAGAAATCCAAGTGCCTGTTTCTCGCACCCGAGGTTGAATTTTTGGTCAGAAGGATTGCCACTGATGGAATCCGCCCAACAGAGTCCAAAACAGAAGCAATTCGCCTGGCACCCAGGCCCCGGAATGTCTCAGAACTGCGCGCTTTTCTCGGGCTATTCAATTACTTTGGGAACTTTATGCAGAACTTAAGCACGCTGCTGGAGCCTCTCCATGTGCTACTCAGGAAGGGGCGTGATTGGTTTTGGGGGGACGCCCAGGAACGCGCCTTCAATAAGGCATGCAACCTTCTGTATTCCAAAAGTGTTTTGACTTTCTTTGACCCAGGTAAAAAGCTAGTTCTCACATGCGATGCGTCAGCGTATGTGGTTGGGTGCGTTTTACAACATGTCAATAGTGCGGGCAAATTACAACCCATAGCTTATGCCTCCAGGTCATTTTCGCGGGCGGAGCGCGGGTACAGAATGGTAGAGAAGGAGGCGCTCGCGTGCGTGTACTGTGTCAAAAAGATGCACCAATATCTTTTCGGGGCCAAGTTCACATTAGAAACCAACCACAAGCCCCTCACGTCCCTACTATCTGAAAGCAAGGCAATAAACGGCAACGCCTTGGCTCGCATTCAACGGTGGGCACTCATGCTGGCGTCTTACGATTACACCATAAGGCACAGACCAGGCACAGACAACTGTACCGACGCGCTCAGCAGGCTACCCCTGGCGACCACGGAAGGGTCTGATGAACAGGACTGTGAGATAGTCATGGCAATCAATGCCTTTGAGTCCACAGGTTCGCCCATGACGGCTCGCCAAATCAGAGCCTGGATGGCCAGCGACCCCGCGTTATCCTTTGTAAAAAGATATGTCCTAACCAGTGACTGGGCAGAGGCTCGCGATGCCTGCCCCGAGGAATTCAAACCTTTTCACAGGCACATGCATGAGCTATCACTACAAGCCGACTGCCTGATGTGGGGCAGCCAAGTAGTCATGCCTCTGCGAGGCAGAGAGGCATTTGTCTGGGAGCTCCACCGCGAGCACCCGGGGATCGTTCTCATGAAGGCCATAGCCAGATCCCACGTCTGGTGGCCTGGTATTGACGCAGACTTGGAGCTCTGCGTCCGAAGGTGCACCATTTGTGCCCAACTCAGCTATGCCCCCAGGGAGGCTCCCCTGAGCCCCTGTCTCTGGCCTACCAAACCGTGGTCGCAGGTGCACGTAGACTATGCGGGCCCATTCATGGGCAAAATGTTCCTCGTATTGTAGATGCATTTTCAAAGTGGATCGAATGCACCATTTTAAACTCAAGCATAACCTCCACCACTGTGGAGAGCCTCGCAACCATGTTTGCAATGCACGATATCCCTCACATATTGGTCAGTGACAATGGTCCGTGCTTCACCAGCGCAGAATTCCAAGAATTTATAATTGATCACAGCATAAATCACATCAAGACGGCACCATTCAAGCCGGCCTCCAACGGCCAGGCGGAGAGAGCAGTGCAAATCATTAAACAAGGCATGCTTAAAATCCAAGGTCCCACGCTGCAGGGTTGCCTGTCGCAACTGCTGCTGGCATACAGATCTCGTCCGCACTCATTGGCTGGGATCCCCCCCCGTGCAACTGTTGATGAAAAGGACTTTAAAAACAAGGCTCTCATTAATCCTCCCAAACATGCACAAAATCGTTGAGGCAAAGCGCCGTAAGCTGACTGAGTACCATGACAGAAATTCGAGCGGGAGGTGGAATGAGATAGGGGACAAAGTGTTTGTACTAAACAATGGCAGGGGTCCCAAATGGCTTGCAGGGACAGTAATGGGCAAGGAAGGAAACAGGCTACTGGTAGTACAAATGGACAATGGCCAAACCTGCCGGAGGCATGTAGACCAAGTCAAAAGCAGATTTACCAACAATACTGCGGAACCAGAGGCAGACTACAATGTGGAACTCGCACCACACCTGGTGGACAGACAGAGGGAACAACCTGAGGAAAGGGCAATCCCAACAGACAGCCCAAGCGAGTCAACAACAATCACACCAATCGAAACAGACAGCCCAGGTGAGATACCAGCAACCACACCCAAAGAAAAACAGACACCAAAGCAAACAACTGAACCACAACTCAGACACTCCATGCGAGAACTTAGACCACCTGAGAGATTGAACCTATAAAGACAATGAGACCTTGGGGGAGGGTGATGTCATGTATCTTACATTATTATATGTAACTGTATCCTAACATGCTATATATGACTGTAATAAGATATGACCTGTAACCACCAGCATACCTTACCACCAGGGGTGCACTTGCAAGAGACAGGTATATAAAGACAGGTCTCAGGCAAGTGCAGCATTCCAGAGCTGTGAAATAAAGGTGCAGGTCCAGAGTGACCTTGACTTCACTACATGCTTCATGTGAATCTGTACTGAGGGGACAGGACTTTACACGGAGCCCTAAGAAGGACTCCCCATACACCACGGCCAAAGACCCCATGGTCACCAGCACCCCAGTTTCAGTGGTTCAGCCCCGGGAGGGCTGCAGCCTATAAAAGAATGCCCAAGGTCAAGGATCATTCTTGGGATCGGGATCCCCAGCCTGCAGCTTTCAACGGTGAGGGACTCACAGGAAAGGTAGCGGCGGGCCAAGAGAACAACAAGGATCCCCAGCCTGCGGCCTCATGCTGCGCGAACATACAGGGCAGGACATAGACTCAGAAGCTACACAGAAGTGGGTAGTGTGCTGTAGTACCGGAGGGGCCATTCCCCTGATCATCTGGGATTCAGGGAAACCCTCAGTTACATTAAGAAGAACTCTCCAGGTCCTGCGATACAGGCCACCTTACACCCAGGCATACAAGCTGCCCAGAGGCCGTACAAGACAGAGACCGAACAGGAATTAGCCTGGCCATCCGGAGACGGGCAGCGGATGTACATAGCGTTTCTGATGATTTAAGTGTGTTTTAAGATTTTTGGTCGTTTAAGTTTTAGAATTTAATTATTTTAGAAGTAAGTTTAAGTTTGGAACTCGATCACTCTTTGTCAAGCCAGAGAACCTTCTCAGGGCATGGCTGTCTGTTTCGTGTGTCCATACTGTGGTGTCCCTGTACCGTACTGCAAACTCACACGAGGCATGTACTGTAGACACATTCACTACGTGACCTTAACCTTTATTCCCAGGACCAAGGAGTGCTGACCCTGGGTGGGACGTCCCCTTTTATACCTGGAAACCCAGGTGAGGAGTGTCTCCCACAAATTCACCTCCTGTGGTCAGGGTGTGCATTTCTAGGGTATAAGTACAGTGTACAGGAGTTTCATGAAGGTTACAGTTACATGAAGATTACCGTTGCATGATGGTTACATACATGACATCACCTCCCCCCTTTCGTCTTTTTGTGTCAAAGGTTAAATCTGTCGGGTGGTCAGCGCTCTCTTGTGGAGCGCCGCAGTTGCGGCTCTGGTGGCTGAGCCTTGGCATGCGTCTCTGTCACCTGAGGTGATTCTGGCCTGTCCGGGCTGGCCGCAGGGACTGTGCATGCTGTGGATTGTCCTCATTGCTCATCCACTGGCAGTGGTGTGGGGGACATCTCATGCTCTTCTTCAGGTTCCTCCGTGTCTATGCTGAACCTTTTCTTTACTTTGTCCAAGTGTTTGCGGCATATCTGCCCATTGTTTAGTCTGACCACTATGACCTTATTCCCTTCTTTGCCAATTACTGTGCCCTCAAGCCACTTGGGTCCCAAAGCATGGTTAAGAACAAATACTGGGTCATCCATTTCTATACACCTCCCCCTTGAGTTTCGATCATGGAACTCGGTTTGGGACTGGCGCTTGTCCTCGACAATGTCTGCCAGGGCTGGGTGAATGAGGGACAGCCGCGTTTTAAGCGTGCATTTCATGACGAGTTCTGCTGGCGGGACTCCAGTGAGCGAGTGCGGGCGGGACGTGTAGGCCAGCAGGAGGCGCGATAGGCGGTACTGAAGGGAGGGTCCTTGGATGCGTAGCATGCCCTGTTTTATGACTCGGAACGCACGTTCCACCTGGCCGTTGGAAGCCAGCTTGAACGGTGCTGTCCGGATGTGTTTGATACCATTGCCCGACATAAACTCCTGGAATTCATGGCTGGTGAAACACGGGCCATTGTCGCTGACCAGGATGTCCGGCAAGCCGTGGGTCGCGAAAACCGTACACAGACTCTCCACGGTGATGGATGTCGTGCACGAGTTTAATTTGATGCACTCGAGTATGCATCGACAACGATCAGGAACATTTTCCCCATGAACGGCCCTGCATAGTCTACGTGAATATGTGACCATGGCCTGGTGGGCCAGGGCCACTGGCTGAGTGGGGCCTGCCAGGGGGCATTGCCCAGCTGGGCACACATCGTGCACCTGCGAACCCAGTGTTCCAGGTCTGAGTCAATCCCCGGCCACCATACATGTGACTGGGCAATGGCCTTCATTAACACAATGCCTGGGTGCTCGCTGTGAGTTCCCTGATGAACGCTTCCCTGCCTTTCTGGGGCATGACTAACTGGCTCCCCATAGCAGACAGTCGGCTTGGATGGAGAGCTCATCCATCCGTCTCTGAAACGGTCTGACCTCCTCGGGGCACGCCCTGTGTGCGGGCGCTCAATCCCCAGTCAGGACATATTTCTTTATCATGGATAGGAGGGGGCCTCTGTTGGTCCAGAGTTTGATCTAGCGGGCTGTGATGGGGGAGCCTGCAGTATCTAAAGCCTCAACAGCCATGACCATCTCAGCGCTTTGCTCCACTGCCCCCTAGGTGGTGGCCAGTGGGAGCCTGCTGAGCGCATTAGCACAATTTTCGGTGCCTGGCCGGTGCCGTATGGAGTAGTCATACACAGCAAGCATGAGAGCCCATCGCTGTATGCAAGTTGACGCATTGGCATTGACAGCCTTGCTGTCAGACAACAGGGATGTTAACGGCTTATGGTCCGTCTCTAGCTTGAACCGTCTACTGAAAAGGTACTGGTGCATCTTTTTCACACCGTAAATACAAGTGAGTGCTTCCTTTTCGACCATGCCCTATCCACGCTCTGCCTGGGAGGGTGACCTGGAGGCATAAGCCACCGGTTGGAGTCGGCCATCGTCATTACCCTGCTGCAACACCCACCCAACCCCGCAGGACAATGCATTGCACGTTAAAACCAGTTTTTTACAGGGGTCATACAAAGTCAACAGTTTGTTAGAACACAGCAGGTTCCTCCTCTTATTGAAAGGCCGTTCTTGACAGTCCCCCCAAAACCATTCACAACCTTTACGCAGAAGCATGTGTAACGGCTCCAACAATGTGCTTAAGTTCGGCAGAAAGTTCCCAAAATAGATTAGAAGACCCAGGAATGATCGCAACTCTGACGTGTTGCTGGGCCTGGGCGCCTGGCGGATCGCCTCAGTTTTTGATTCAGTGGGCCGGATCCCGTCTGCGGCAACCCTCCTGCCCAAAAGCTTGACCTCTGGGACCAAAAACACACACTTGGCCTTTTTCAGCCGCAAGCCTACCCGGTCCAGTCGGCGTAGCACCTCCTCCAGGTTGTGGAGGTGTTCCTCGGTGTCTCGACCCGTTATAAGGATATCGCCTTGGAATACGATTGTTCCAGGAATGGATTTGAGCAAGCTTTCCATTTTCCGCTGAAAGATAGCTGCTGCCAAACGAATGCCAAACGGACATCTGTTGTAGATAAATAATCCCTTGTGCGTCGTGATGGTGGTCAGAAGCTTGGATTCTTCAGCCAGTTCCTGAGTCATGTAGGCTGAAGTGAGTTCCAGCTTTGTGAACAGCTTGCCACCTGCCAGCATGGCAAAAAGGTCCTCCGCTCTTGGGAGCAGGTTTTGGTCTTGCAACGACACTCGGTTGATGGTGGCTTTGTAGTCGCCACAAATCCTGACCGAGCCATCTGCTTTAAGGACAGGAACGATGGGACTTGCCCAGTCACTGAATTCAACGGCTGAAATTATGCCCTCTCCGAGCAGCCTGTCCAATTCACTTTCAATTTTCTTACGCATCACATACGGCACCGCTCTGGCTTTGTGGTGCATTGGTCTAGCGTCCGGAGTGATGCGTATCACTACTTTAGTGTCCTTGAACGTTCTGACACCGGGTTGAAACAGTGACCCAAATTTTTGTAGGACCTGTGAGCATGAACTTTGCTCCACAGATGAAATGGCGTGCACAGCCCCCCATTTCCAATTCATCTCGGCTAGCCAACTCCTCCCCAAGAGCGAGGGGCCATTCCCCGGGACGATCCAGAGTGGCAGCCGGTTCTGTGATCCATTATGTGTTACCACCAAGTTTGCACTGCCTAGCACTGAGATGATCTCTTTGGTGTACGTCCATAGCTGCCTGTCAATGCGTTCCAGTTTGGGCCTGCGAGCTCTGTGTGGCCATAGTCTCTCAAATTGTTGGGCACTCATAAGTGACTAGCTAGCTCCTGTATCCAGCTCCATGCCATTCAATAAAACTTTCATCATCATGGGTGGCGTTTTAGTGTATGAGCTGTGGACGTCAGCCACGTGAACCCGCTGAACTTCAGCATTCATGGCTTTTCCCCAGGCATTATCCTGCATTGTGGACCCCTCGTCTGGTTCCTCTGTCTCGCAGATTAGCCTTGCCACAGCCTTTTTGCACATCCTGGCCAAGTGTCCACTGACGTTACAAATCCTACAGGTATATTGCTGGAACCTGCAGCTTTTCGCAGTATGTCTACCCCCGCACCTCCAGCATGAGCTGAGATTGTTGTTAATAAAGGGACTGTTACGAGGCATTCCTCTCTGAATGCCCATTTGGTTGTTTCTAAGCACTCTGATGGTGAGTGTTAATGGTCCCATTGCGGGACGCATTGTCCCTCGTGATGGCGTGAATTGCCGATCCCCTTTCCGTTGTCCCTGTTGCGGGTCCGCCCTAGAGCCTGTTGCTGCCTGGGCGATTTCGAAATGCCCTTGCCTGCCTGCGGGGTCCCGAGCCCCGTTCACCATGTTAACTCCCTGGTCCATCGCCACGTTGGGACCAGGGCAGCACGCGTAAATTAGCTTGGTCTCCTCTTCCCCTGGCATGAAGGTCTGAGCTATCAACGCCGCCCCTTCCAAAGTCAAGTCCTTGGCCTCTATGAGCTTCCTGAAAATCCCGGCATGGTTAATGCTCTCAATGAAGAAATCCCTTAACATCTCCCCCCTGCAGGCGTCTGTGAACTTACAGAGACTGGCCAAGCGCCGCAGGTCCGCAACGAAGTCCGAGATGTTTTGTCCCTCCCGACGCCGGTGTGTGTAGAACCAGTGCCGGGCCATGTGTACGCTACTCGCCGGCTTGAGATGCTCACTGATCAGCTGGCTGAGTTCTTCAAAGGACTTGTCCGCTGGCTTTTGGGGTGCGAGCAGATCTTTCATCAGCGCATAAGTCTGTGGTCCGCAGCTGGTCAGTAGATGCGCCCCCCACTTGTCAGCCGCTGTCGTTCCCAGCCAATCCTTCATAATAAAGCTCTGCTGGAGTCTTTCCACGAAGTCGTCCCAGTCCTCACCCTCACTGTGCTACTGGTGGCCATCCTCGTGGTTCGGTGATTCCTGTTTTTCGTCGCCAAATGTGGTGTCCCTGCACCGTACTACAAATTCACACGAGGCATGAACTGCAGACACAGTCACTATGTGATCTTAACCTTTATTCCCAGGGCCAAGGAGTGCTGACCCTGAGCGGGACCTCCCCTTTATACCTGGAAACCCTGGTGAGGTGTGTCTCCCACAAGTTCACCCCCTGTGGTCAGGGTGTGCATTTCTAGGGTATAAGTACAGTGTACAGGAGTTGCATGAAGGTTACAGTTACATGAAGATTACCGTTGCATGATGGTTACATACATGACACCTACATAAAAGAAATCGACAAGAGAAGGGTTCTGCTCTGGCTCGCCCTGGTGGGGGTGAGCATCGGTGACTGAGGTGATGTGGAGGAATCCCGCATTTATGGGTGCTTGGGAGAGAGAGCACCGATCATTACTGCTGGGGGTGGCACGCCGGGTGTGGAGGAGGTCGCTATTTCTTTCCATGAGGGAAGGTGGCCAGGGTGTCTGGGGTCTAACTCCACTCGATACGCCAGCCAGGCCGGGTTCACCTATGGGGAGGCCTCCATCCCATGCCCCAGGATACAGGTCGTTGCAGCACGGGTCAGTGTCACTGAGGGGAAACGTGTGTGTCTTGCATGTAAAGGACAGATTCCCCTGGAAAGGTGGTGGTGGCTCAGGAAGCTGAGCAAGGACACAGAGGACCATAGAGCTGACTGGGAACGACTGGGGAACGACACCTACCGGACGATCACGGGGACCCAGTGGGGAGTGAGTGTGTGTTGGAATAAGTGGTGGGAGTCTGAACAGGGGATTTACATATGCATGTGGGGATCAGAGAGGGTCTGTCCCGCAGGCATATCAATCGCCTTCTCCAGACAATGGCAAGATACCGGGAAGGGGATGGGATGGGATTCTAGCCTGCATGAGTGTACGGTCCCACATTCCTCGATCCCAGTCAACGCCATTGAACTCGTAGCATGCACCAGAAAGCCCCTGCCCATGACCCCGACAGTGCGGACAGTGATAGGGAGATGCCCTACCACCACCAAGGGATCAGGGAATGGGTTAGTGTTAGTACCGACAGAAAAGGTATTATACCAGGGGGTACACTATGCAGTAGCTTCAGTCATCTTAAACCTTACAGAAGTACACTTATCTGCATGGTGCCTGAAGGAGACAGAGCAGCTATACCAGGCTCTACTCAGAGAATTGTTCAGGAAATGTTATGAATTAGATTTTGGCAACGTAGGCAAAGCAGATTTATACACACTATACGCTGGGAACACTATGGGCACGGGGAGACAAAGGAGGGGAACCTGGAACGATATTTTCACAGCATATAATACAGGATCCTCTGTGATAAATAGCATGGACGATATGGAACTGCAAATGCAAATAAATGGTCTAAAAAACCAACGACAGAAGATCCTAAGGGAAGAGAACACAATGGTAAGCTCAGAGCTACACAAGGACCAGGCTATGACGGTCCATTTAAAAGAGATTATTGCTGAGCTGGAAAGACATGCAAAAACAGTAAATGCACTTATACGGATAGGATAGGAATGCCTCGGATCAGGCTGCAAGGAATGAGGTGTGTGTGCTGTATGGGGCATGGTTGTTGGGCGAGGGCCGTACTAACCTGGAGGATTTAAAGCAAGGTTTAGTCCCCTCCTGGATCAGCAACAAGCAACTCGCAGCCCTCCACCCGTTTAGTAATTCCCTAAGCCCGTGTCAGCTCCATCTAGCTTCTGAAGCCTACCCTGTCCCTGTGGACTGCGGGCGTTCCAATCACACTATCATGGGGATAGTAGTAAGGATGCTGGTCATGGGTGGGACAGCCCGACCCGCACTGGTATACAGGGCAGAGAATATTGGGGTCATTTAAGGGGGTGCACATGTTCGTTTCACAGCGGTCCCACCTTATGTCCTAAAGTGGGAGCACAGTATGACAGGTATTGACCTCTCCGGGTGCCGGAGCCGGGGTGCACACATAATACTGTGCCCCCAGCACTTGAACACCTATTCCAGACCACAGTGTGGGTTTAAAGCTGCGGGTGCACAACCTATCAACTGTACCATGGAGGTAATGGCACAGGACCATGTTCCTCCACAGGTAACATACATAGGGGGTGGGACATACTGTGTCACCACAAGTGCACCCCACTACCAGCATGGACAGCACATCTGGTGTCCGGTAAGTGACAGCAGTTTCTGTTTTAAACCCGAGGCAGTAGTTCAAGTGGCTCAGGAACAGATTGTCCTCATTCCTGAACCCTCCACTGTTCACCTCACTGTAGGTGACAACATAACAAACCTGCAAGATTATGTCACACATTTTGGTTATGAAATCCTCCCTCTACCCGAACATCATACCACCCTACTGAAAGCTGTAGAAGTATCACAGAAACATTTCTATACTCTAGAACAAAAAACAGTTGAGATAGGAGGCGAAATTTCGGATATCACCATTCCATCCTGGTTGGAGATTGTCAGAAATATAGAGGTCCCTCCCTGGATTAGAATAGCTTCCCATGCTTTAGTGATCTGCCAGCTTGTTATAATTTTGTATTTACTGTGCACTAGTTGCAGGGTGAGGGACAGAAGGCACCGATCCCGACATGAGAGGGTATTGGATGAGATTTAATTGTCATTATAATATAAGGTTTGTGATCATGTATTTTTACTATGTATTTACTGTATTTTTCGAGTGGTGCAGGGGTGTTGGACCCCCTCCGTGCTTGGATGTGAATGTGCAACTGAATTTGCCTGTATAATTTATCTGAACACTACATTTAAAGGGGAATGTATGTTTTGGGTTTTAGATAGGTAAATTGCAGGGGAAGGTTGGCTCTTGGGGATCAGGAATTTTGCTCAGTCAGTATGACACTCTAGCAAGTAGAGTGTCACAGGGGGGACTGTAAGATTTCTCAAAATTCACAGATGCCCCCAATGCTTGAAAAACCCTGAGGAGAATAACTTTGGACTCTTTTAAACAAGCTTTGGGACGGTAAAATAGATATTGGGCCTAAGAGAGAGAGATTGAAGGTCGAAAACCAAGGTTTGGAACTTTAAAGGTGCATGTTGGGTCTGTAAAGGGACAAAGGCTGTAAACCAGGGGATGGGATCGACCTCTGTAAAGCCACTTTGGATAGTGGAGTTAATCAAATTGTCTGGGGGAACTGTTTAACCTCAGTCAGCCCCCTAGAAAATATTAACATTTCCAACAATCGACCCACGGAAGAGCAGTCCCCACCCTAATCACAGGACCCATTCAACACTTGCATAATTCTAATCACCTTTCCAACCTGCATAGAAATCTCGGACCCAGACAGGCAACTCGAAACCAGTGTATAACTTTAACAATAGCTGGGAGCTCATCAGCTCATGAATAGTGAGTACAGCAGCCCCGAAACCATTTTTCGCAACATTGATACATTTTAATCAGGTTACCGTTGACGAGCCCGCCAAAAATTCAACAAAGAACAGGGATCGATTTGGCGCGCAGATTAGAAGCCCTCTCAAGGTATAATTGAGGGCCTGTCTCACAGTCAAGTCAGTCAAGTCAAGTCAAGTCAAGTCGAGACGGGGCAGTTAAGAGTCGAGATGGTGCAGTCAAGACCAAAACCAGTGCAACCAAGGTCAGTGACATCTTCAAACAGCTTCAGTGGCCCAGAACATCATCAGACACATCGCGGCAACAAGAGCCTTACGAAACTACCAACAAAGCATTACCATCAACCAACTTGGTAATACTGAGCCACCGCGACCGACAAATTTCAACAAAACCCAACACGGGAGAAACCTGGAGATTCAAAGGTTTTCCACTCTACAATCTGTTCCTGACCTGCAATGAGTAAAACCTTTCCTAAAGTAACTCAAAACCCTATCTCTGCAAGAAAAAAAGTGGGTACTTACCCCATACATCTAACATGCACCCAACCGCATTAGCGGACACACCCCAACTGAAGGAGAACACAGTAAGAGGTCTTCTACCATGTTCAGGGTACGGCAGGCAGAACCTACGGAATCCAGCAAATGTCGAAATCGTGAACCACCATCAACTGTCCAAAGGAAGGATTGGTGAGCATTACCCTCGAGTTTAACTTAGCTAGAGAGAGGAATTGGGAAGTGGGAGGTATTTTCTGCTGTATTTTCCTTGTGTATATTAAAGTGTTCCCCATTTTAGAGAGTGTACGATTTCAACAGTACATCATAATATTGTATTTTATTTCTTGAATAAAACCAAAAGTTTCTTGCACCAAAACCAGTTGTCTGCTGCACTTTTGTCACATCCCCAAATAAATCCAAGGTCTAGAATCGAGGGAGTGGGAACAATTCGAACCGCTCAGAAAGGCAGGGGTGAAGCTGACCCACACACCAACCTCTACAATGCCAAAACAGCATTGGGGAAAATTAAGCCCATTAACCCTACCTTACACTCTCCACAAATGCTATTAGAAAATAATGGGAGAGAAATTGGGTACATTTGCACTTCCTGTTAGCCCTACTAGGGGGGGGGGCGTCATCGGCATGCACATCGCCCCGTTAGTGCCCCAGACCCAAACTTCACTTCCACCTCCTGCAATAGCACTGGGCGAAAACACCAGCAGCTGCAGGAGGCGTGGATTGGTTGGGGGGCCGCTACCGGAGCAATGATTAAAGGCGAGGTGGCCGAGGTAAGTAAAAAAAAAAGATTACCTTTGTTGTTGCTGTTTTCTTTGCGGGTTCCCGCCTGCAATCATTCAGCCCGGCGGTCTGCTTGAATGCCGGACCGATCGCTCAGCCTTGGTGGTCCAGGTAGGTGACTTTTAAATTACAGAGCCTGCAGCAACGGCCCTTCCTTTTAAGGGAGGGAGGGACCCTTTGAACGCGGCAGCGCTGCACGGTCCAGTGAGCAGCGCTGCTGAGGTCTCTGCCCCACCTGCTTCCTTTAGCGCACCAAGAAGGAAGTGGAGTGCTTTATTTAGCGCTCCACTTCCTTCCTGGAGCGCTAAAGCCAATTCTTTGAAAACTGGGAAGCATTAACGCCTGGCACTAAGTTTCAAAGCTTTCAAAAGTTACTGCCCCCAAATGGGGAGAAAATGAATTTCATCCCCAAAGTATTCCATCTCTCCAATCAGATTATTAAATGTCAAAAATAAAAAAATAAATTTATTTAAAATTAAACAACAAAAGCCAAATTATTACTGTGGGTCTTGAGCAGATTATAGGCTATATATGTACATAAAAACACTGCTGTCCAATCTGCATGACATTTCTTTTTAAAAAGAAAGGTGTATTTAAACCTGTAGTGAACTAAATGAGTCCAATTTTGGGCATTGTCAAATTAAATTAAAATGGGCTAAATCAGGCACTTTGCTTTCATAGAATCAATGGGCTCAAGTTTCAGACCCCTGCTGGAAAGGCGCACATTGAAGAAGCCCACCTAATTTGTGGAACAGAAAGTGCGCCGAATACTTACCTCGCGATTCTTGGATATATGTCGGGCCGCTTTCAGGTCATAAATCTCCTCTGTACCCTCTCTAGTGCAATCACATCTTTCCTGTAATGTGGTGACCACAATTGTATGCAGTAGCCTAGCTGTGGCCTAACTAGTGTTTTATACTGTTCAAGCATAACCTTCCTGCTCTTATATTCTATGCCTTGGCTAATGAAGGAAAGTATCCCGTTTGCCTTTTTAACCACGTTATTTACTTTTCCTGTTACCTTTAGAGAACTGTGGACATGCACTTCAAGGTCCTTCTGTTCCTCTACACTTCTTAGTATTCTACCATTTATTGTGTATTCCCTTGTCTTGTTAGCCCTCTCCAAATGCATTACCTCACATTTCTCCGTATTGAATTCCATTTGCCACTTTTCTGCCCACCTGACCAATCCATTGATATCACAAAAACACCCTTCGACCATTACCCTTTGCTTCCGACAGTTTGGTATCATAATCATTTTTGGTACGTAGTATAACCTCATTCAAGGATCTGAATGCTCAACTCCTGTTCCTATGTAATTACTGTCAACCCAATTATAACCTATCATCAACCTGATTAAAATTTACTCCCAACCCGATTACAACTACTATAAACCCAATTACAACTTCCCATTAATTCAATTACAATCTGCCATCAACCTGCTGTCAACCTGATTACAACTACTGTAAGCCCGATTACAACTTACCATCAACCCGATTACAATGACTGTCAACCCAATAACAACTGACCATCAACTCAATCACAACCTGCCATCAACCTAATTAAAACTTACCATCAATTCAATTGTAACCTACCATCAAGCCAAATATTTGTACTCAATCAAAAATTCCATGTGAAAAGTTGCCAAACAGTACTTTAAAATGTAAATATCAAATATGAAATAGGAAGGGTTGAATTGTGTACAATTTAAATTACATGCATTCTGATTCCTAAGCTAAAAGTTTTTCTCTCCAGAAATGTGAACAGATTTAAGGTACACACTTGGATTGAAATAATGGCAAAATATGAGTGACATGATAATCCTGGAAAAGATTTGGGGAAGAAGTGGGCTTAAAAGGAAAATATATATATATATTCAAATGGAGTTAATGCCGAGATCTAATCCAACATTTTTGTGTTAGTGTAATTCAGTTTGCACCATGTGTCTTCTGTATTATTACAAATGCTTCCAGTGAAACTTTCAATAATCAGCGGTCAGCGGTGTGCCCTGTTATACAGCTAACCAGTAATGACTCTCCTCTCGCTGCCATATTCAATACATCTGTACAAGGCATATAATCAACTAGAGAATAGGCTACAACAAATCATATTTTTTTTTTAAATAGGGGCTAAAAATTCGATAGCCCCAAAAACAGATGCAGGATCGCGATATGCAATTGGCCCATACCCTTGAAAGTAATGCAGGCAGCACACGAACTTCGTGCTGCCTGCTATTCACAATAATTGTAGTATTCAGCCCAGCGTAGAACATGCTGCTGAGTGGCTGAATGCTCGGCAGAGGGCAAAAGTTTGTCAAAGCCACTTCTTAAAGGTAGTCTGCATCTCTTAAAGGGATTTTACTTGCTGCAGCTCATGCACCTAATTGTGGGGGCAAGGCTCAGAAAGAAGAGTGAATAATGGCTAAGCAGGCCAGAGAAAGGGTTCCAAGATTCCCAGTGCAAAACTAGAGGTCTTAATGCTGGAGTTGGAAAGAAGGAGGCAGGTTCTCTATCTAAATGGGTACTTTTCAGAATGGCAGGCAATGACTAAGTCGGATACCGCAAAGTTCTGTGCTGGGGCCCCAGCTGTTTACATTGTATATTAATGATTTAGATGAGGGGATTAAAGGTAGTATCTCCAAATTTGCGGATGACACTAAGTTGGGTGGCAGTGTGAGCTGCGAGGAGGATGCTATGAGGCTGCAGAGTGACTTGGATAGGTTAGGTGAGTGGGCAAATGCATGGCAGATGAAGTATAATGTGGATAAATGTGAGGTTATCCACTTTGATGGTAAAAACAGAGAGACAGACTATTATCTGAATGGTGACAGATTAGGAAAAGGGGAGGTGCAACGAGACCTGGGTGTCATGGTACATCAGTCATTGAAGGTTGGCATGCAGGTACAGCAGGCGGTTAAGAAAGCAAATGGCGTGTTGGCCTTCATAGCGAGGGGATTTGAGTACAGGGGCAGGGAGGTGTTACTACAGTTGTACAGGGCCTTGGTGAAGCCACACCTGGAGTATTGTGTCCAGTTTTGGTCTCCTAACTTGAGGAAGGACATTCTTGCTATTGAGGGAGTGCAGCGAAGGTTCACCAGACTGATTCCGGGATGGCGGGACTGACATATCAAGAAAGACTGGATCAACTGGGCTTGTACTCACTGGAGTTCAAAATAATGAGAGGGGATCTCATAGAAACGTTTAAAATTCTGACGGGTTTAGACAGGTTAGATGCAGGAAGAATGTTCCCAATGTTGGGGAAGTCCAGAACCAGGGTCTAAGGATAAGGGGTAAGCCATTTAGGACCGAGATGAGGAGAAACTTCTTCACCCAGAGACTGGTGAACCTGTGGAATTCTCTACCACAGAAAGTTGTTGAGGCCAATTCACTAAATATATTCAAAAAGGAGTTAGATGTAGTCCTTACTACTAGGGGGATCAAGGGGTATGGCGAGAAAACAGGAATGGGGTACTGAAGTTGCATGTTCAGCTATGAACGCTTTGAATGGTGGTGCAGGCTCAAAGGGCCGGATGGCCTACTTCTGCACCTATTTTTTATGTTTCTATGTTTTTACAGAGGCCCGGAGGCCAACCAGACACATACTGCAAAGGCAGTGGGAGGAGATAGCCAATGAGGTCAATGCCAGTAGTCTTGCCCCAAGGACACGGATGCAGTGCCGAAAGAAGTGGTCAATGCCAGTGAATGCTTCTTCCAATGCTGTATCCTGACAACTGTACCATTAGCCTCACACGCTGCTCAATGCACCATAACCTCATCGCTCATTTATCAATGATCTCTATCAATCATGACTCAAACCTCACATTCATAGGCTTCATCTCACACTCACACATTTACCACTGCTGCACACCTCACACCTACATATCACACCTTGCACCCATGCCAGCTATTCAACCATGACAGGAACATCATCCAAACACATTGAACTACACTCACTGACACACGTCCCTCTCTCTTGCCAGACAAAATTACTCATAACCACAGGCCGCAGCAGTTAACTGGAAGAGGACAGGCAAGCCTGCATATCTTTACCCAGCTGGAGGGGCCGTCACTGAGGCTGTGGCGAGTGGCGAGGCTGAAAACATTGAAGATGATGGTATGCTCATATCTAATCTTCCTTCTCACATCCCACTTCCCCCTCATCCCAAAATCTTTTCTCACTTACAAGCTGGTGATGGTGTAAGCATGCATATCTTGCTTCCCCCTGCTTCCCAAAATGCAACCCTATCCTTGTGCCTTTCTCCTTTCAGATACTCAAGAACTCCAACCTAACCAGCCAGTTCAGGAAGAGCAAGAGGAGAGTGATGGAACAAAGAGACAGTCTCACTCAATCTCACACTCGCAGGCAGCAACTCAGATATTGGCACTGAGTGTATTTTAGAGGGTAGTATAGAGGAGGAATCTGTATGTGGTGAGTCACTGAGTATGAGTGGCCTGCAGCTAGGACAGGGGGAAAAGGTAGAGCAGGTGCCAGTTCCATGGAGGGCGAGGTTGCACACGTATTCTGCTGCAGAGGACCCAGATGAGGATTTCAATGTGGCGTCCGACAGAACAATGGTGATGGGCATGCATCGAAATGCATGGTGCATGGGCAGAGCTGCCAGAGAGCATGTTGCCATTGTCAAGGTGCGTGAACTATTCACAGGGCTTTGCGCAGAGCTTCGAGCCCATGATTTCCAGAATGGAAGTGATGGGCAACTTGATTAATGCACTTGCGGACCCAACCATGATGCTGGGTGTGATGGCAAATGTCTTAACTTCCATTGCAGCACAAACGGAAGTGGCCCAACGTCTGAGTGCTGCAGTGGAAGTTCAGACTTCTGTCATGCAAGCTCAGACTGCTCTCATGCAGACCCCGCTTGCTGCCATGCCATAGTGGCTGCATTTACCAGTGTTCAGAGGGACTTGCAGGGTATCACAGCAGTCCAGCAATCTGTCCTCCATCAGATTACTAGAATTGCTGTGGCGCTGCCCCGGTAAAGTGGCAGTGGCTCCGTGGAGTACGAACACGCTGTCCTCTCTCAGGATGACAGCATTCCTACTCCCACCACTACCACTCCGCCAGTGCCCTTGCTGTTGCCTGTTAGTCAGTCAGCCCAGACTGCTGCCAAGGTGGTGTAGTCTGCTGTCGGGCCTTCTAGGCCCAGAGCTGCTCAAGGTCATCCTGCAAGCCCATTGACAGTCTCGCCCACTGATAGACAGCAGCCTTCCAACAGCACTGCTGCAGCCACTGGGGTAGCACTGCATAGGGGTACTAGGACAGGCAAAGGCACAAGGAAGACCGGTACTATGGGAATGCACAAGGTGGAATTTGTTATGTAATATTGGGTTGATTGGTGTATAAATTTGAATGGAATGTTTGTTTTGTCGTAGAATTTCAGAATTATGTTCAAGTGGACGCTGTGATGTTCCGTGACAGAGGGATGGTAAGATGGGGAGGTTTTAAACAATGAATATCTGGGGTTTCATTCTGGAGTCTGATGATATTTTCATGGACAGCTTGCCGGGACGTGGATGTGCATGTTGTCTTCCTCCTCCTCCTCCTCCTCCTCCTCCTCCTCCTGAGGTGGTCACGGAACCTATGGTGGCAAGGGCTGTGCCCTCAAGATGGCCAAGTTGTGGGGGATGCTGCAGACCACCATGAATTGGGAACCCACGTGTACTAGAGGGCTCCTCCAGAATGGTCAAGGCAGCAGAACTATTGCTTCAGCATCCTGTTGGTCTTCTCGATAATGTTCCTGATGGCAGCATGGATCTCATTATATGAATGCTGGACATGTGTGGTGGGGTTTGTAATGTCTGTAGCTCTACACTGTGGATGCCTGTGTTACTGCAGCTAGTGCTGTTTAATAAAGAGCAGGTCACCTGACCAGCAGGTCAGAAGTTTCCAGAACCTGCAGCCTGTTCTGGAAACAGCTACAAATCCAAGGTAAATTACGAGCACACTTGGTTAAACTGCCAGAGTCAAAATGGCTGCCCCTATGGGAGTTATAGGGCATTTGGGGGCATTTCAACATGATCATGAAAGTTTCAGAGCGTATGTGGATTGTCTAGAAATGTTTTTCACTGCAAATAATACCATCGAAATCCCCGGTAATGGAGACAATAACCAGGCGGTTTTGGAACGAAAAGGAGCTACATTCTTAACTGAGGCCAGGCCCGAGTTGTATGAAATGCTGAGAAATTTGTTTGTGCTTGACAAGCCAAAGGATCAATACTGAAACAGATTCTAACTAAGTTAGAACAACATTACAGCCCCGTTCCGTTAGAAATTGCTGAAAGTTATCGTTTCGGAATACGAAATCAGAAGGCGAAGAAAATATCAGTGAGTGCATTGTAGCATTAACAAAGCTATCTATTCATTGTAATTTCGGAGACTTTCAGAACCGAGCATTGCAAGACCGCTTTGTTTGTGGGATGAAAAATGATGCAACCAAAAGAAAGTTATTGACGATACCGAACTTGACTTTTGATTTAGCTTGTCAGATAACTAGGTCGATGATCATGGCCGACCAATATTCCCAAGAATTTCATTCCAATTTCAGTCATCCGACAACTGAGGTGAATCACCTGCAGGTTTAAAGTAAAAGACAGTTGGGCCCCAAAGTCTCAGAAACTGGAAATGGGAACAGAGCATTGACGTCCTGCTTTCAGTGCTTGGGACAACACATTGCTCAAAGTTATCCATATGTGAAGGCAGAGTGTTTCTTCTGCAGGAAAACTGGGCATCTTGCAAAGACATGCCAACTGAAGAGTAAACCAGCTTTCAAAGCTATGAGTGGAAATCCCCAGAGACTACATAGCATGAAAGAACAACAACAGGACGAGGAGATGTTAGAGTTAAATGTCATCAGGAGCACAAGGTTAACGGATGGCAATTCAAAAAGTATCATAATCCACATAGCTGTTGCAAGATTCAAGATACCCATGGAAATCGACACCGGAGTTGCTATACCTCGACAAATTGTGGGATTTTCCATTGGAGAAAGCCAAGATAGAGCTGCGAGGCTACTTGGGAGAGAACATTCCAGTGGTAGGTCGTATCACCCTACCAGTGAAATACAAGGATCAAGTTCAAAGCTTGCCTCTAATAGTAGTGGCAGGAGACAAGCCTGCCTTACGAGGAAGAAATTGGTTGGGATCACTGAAGCTGGATTGGAGTTAGATTTTTCGTGTTGAAATGAGATTTGGGTTAAAGGATGATGTCATCAAGAATTATCCGAAGTTGTTCTGTGAAACGGGCAGTCCGATCCAAGGCTTCAAGGTAAGTGTCAAGGTACAGAAGGATGCTAGATCGGTTTACTGCAAGCCACGTCCCGTACCATATGCACTCAAGGAGAAAGTTAAGCAAGAACTCAAAAGACTAGAGACTGAGAATATTATTTCTAAGTTAGATCTATGTAATTGGACTACACCCATTGTTGTTGTACCTAAGTACGATAGTAAGGTAAGATAGTGTGGTGATTATAAAGTCACCGTAAATCAGGTTCTAGAAGGTAATCTCCCCAATACATTGCCAAATATAGAAGAAGATTTATTCACAACATTGACAGGGGGTTAGATTTTCTCAAAGTTGGATCTTACGAATGCCTACTTACAGCTTGAACTAGATGAGGAGTCCAAGTCATGCTTGACTATAAATACCCATCTAGGCCTATATCAATTTAATAGGCTACTATGTGGAGTGTCTTCCGCCCCTGCCATATTCCAAGGGGTAATGAACCAGATTTTGCAAGGTATTGAAGGGGTAGTATATTATTTAGATGATATACTAATATCAGCACCAAATAGGCAAATTCATAATAACACATTGAATGAAGTTCTCAAACGGCTAGAGAAGCATAGAGTACGAGTGTCTGCTCGCAAGTGTGAGTTATTTCAAAACTCAGTGGAGTACTTAGGATTCAGAGTAGACAAAGATGGTTTGTATCCAACCAAGGAAAAACTGGATACAATCAGAAATGCACCCACTCCCAAGAATGTCACTGAACTTCGATCATTTTGCGGTTTTTTGAACTTTTATGGGAAGTTCCTGTCAAATTTGGCTACAATGTTACATCCACTGAATGACCTATTGAAAAAACAGGTCCATTGGAAGTGGTTAAAAGAATGCGATACAACATGCAAGGAGTGTAAAAGCAACTTGGTAGAGAGCACCATCTTAGTTCACTATGACGTATCTAAGAAGATCAAGCTAGCATGTGATGCCTCTCTGTATGGAGTTGGGGCAGTAATCTCTCATGTATTACGTAGTGGGGAGGAAAGACCAATTACTTTTACTTCACGCACTCTCAATACCGTTGAGCGTAATTATGCGCAAATCGAAAGGGAAGCATTGCCATTAATTTTTGAGATCAAGAAGTTCCACAAATACTTGTATGGTCGTAAGTTTACTCTCATTACAGACCATATGCCCCTGACAGCAATCCTCCACCCAAAGTCCCCAGTTCCAACATTAGCTGCAGCCCGAGATGGGCTTTGATTTTGTCAGCATATACATATGATATTGAATACAGACGATCAGCTGATCACATTAATGCTGATGCTATGTCTAGATTGCCTTCCCCATTACAAGTTACACCCGGTAGGGAAGAGGTGTTCTATTTTTCATACATTGATGAACTGCCAGCCACAGCTAAATGAGATTGGTAGAGCAACCAAACGTGACCCAGTTATGTCAAAGGTGTATGATTATATTGCAAACGGATGGCCAAACCAGGTCACAGACAAAGATATTCATCCATTCTTCATTCATAGGAATGAATTATCAGTCAATAAAGATTGTATTATGTGAGGTACAAGAGTGGTTATACCAAATAAATTCAGGTCCAAATTATTAGGAGAACTCCATGACCAGCACCTGGGAATGTGCTTGACCAAGAGTTTTGCATGCAGTTACATATGGTGGCCAAGTCTTGATAAAGATATAGAGTACATCGTAAGTCAGTGTACGACATGTCAATCGGTAACCAAGCAACCACCATCCATATCATTACAGCCATGGAAATGGCCTCCCAGGGTGAGGCAGAGGTTACACATTGATTTTTCTGAGCTAGAAGGACAACAATTGTTCATTGTGATTGATAGCCATTCGAAGTGGGTCGAGATGTTTCCAATGTGGAAAATAACAACAAGTAAAACATTTTGAGAAGACTATTTTCTTCATTTGGCCTCCCAGAAGAAATTGTTTCAGATAATGGACCACAATTTAATTCAGAAGAATTTGCACAGTTCACGAGCAAAAATGGTGTGAAACATACCACGGTTCCATTGTACCACCCTGCTTTGAATGGTGCAGCAGAATGCACTGTACAAATTGTAAAACATGCCCTCATCAAACAAATGTTGGATCCAAATCCAAAGAAACAACAGTTGTCATTGGACCACAAATTTGCTAATTTTCTAATAACGTTCCGTAATACTCCTCACACAACTACTGGTAGAACACCAGTAGAGTTGTTTCTCAAATGACAGCCACGAACCAGATTCTCGTTGTTAAAACCAAACTTGGCACAGTCCGTAGAAGAGACACAATTAAGACAGAAAGAGAATCATGATAGAGGTAGAGTAAAAGAGAGACATTAAATCAGAAGGTGAGAGTGAAGCACCAACACCATAAATGAGTAAAGTGGTTATCAGGAAGAGTAATGAAGATATGTGGTCCTCGCACATATTTGGTCAAGATGTTTGATAATAAACAGGCTAGGTTTGTTCACATTGATCATATTTTGCCCACAGACATGGAAGTAGTTGAGAGTGGGAGTGATTCAATTATTTCTGACTCATCAGATAGTTTTGATACACCAGTAGCATATCCTACATCCAATGTACTGGAAACAAATCCAAGAGAAAGTCAGAATTTAAGTCTGAGTCCGAGTCAGGAAAACAAACAGTCTGAAGTTAGAGAGAGTTCACATGGAAATCAAGGGCATCCCTTGGAGGAAAACTTACTTCAGGATCAAAATTCGACACCATGTTTGGAAGGTTCTGTTCGAAAGCGAAAGTAACCTCTTCGAAACAGAAAACAAGTGGTTAAGCTTGATTTGTAAATATGGCAAAATAAGTCCATATCCTTTGTTATGTATAACCATGCAAGTGATGTATGATGATTGTTTGTTATAATAACTTCTTAATTAAGGAGGGAGAAGTGTAATGTCTGTAGCTCCACACTGTGGATGCCTGTGTTACTGGGGCTAGTGCTATTTAATAAAGAGCAGGTCACCTGACCAGCAGGTCAGAAGTTTCCGGTACCTGCAGCCACCTTACAGGTTGTGTGTTGTGTGCTCTCTGAAGATATCACAAGGTTGTGGAAGGGAGTCACCAGCCAGGTGTAGAGTGGATAGTCCTTGTCACCGAGCAGCCACCGTCGGGTTAGACTTGGTGGCTGGAAGCTTGCTGGCATAGTGGACTGGTGCAGTAGTCACCACCATGATGTGCTGGGTGTGGTTGCATTGCACATCAACTGCATAATAATGAGCGGTATCCTTTGTGATTATGGTACATCTCACCATTGAGATGCAGTGTCCGCAAAGCCACGAGTGTGCAGTAGATCGCACTCTGCAGCCTAAGCCTGATATCGTGGCCATTTAGAGAGAGGACAATGCAGTCCCTTCTCCTGGAGTATAGGGCCTCTGTGAACTCCTGGATGTAATGATAGACAGTGAACTGCGGGATGTTTTCTATGTCGCCTGTTCCAGCTGGAAGGATATGCTGCTGATAAATTCAGAGCCATGGTCGTCTTGAGGGCCACTGGCAGCATCGTCATCACCCTGCTCTGAGGCTGGAAGTCTGTTTCCAAGAGGTGGCAGAGTTCTGTAACCACCTCCTTGGTGAAGTGGAGCCACAAAATACACTGTTCCTGGCTTAGGTGCAGGTCTGAGGACCCTAGGTGGGTAAGGCCTCCTGCTGGAAATCCTCCTCCTCCCTCTGTCTCTTTGCCGTCTCTGCTCCATCTCCCTATCATGCTGCAACGCAAGTACAACTGCAAATAGAGTCCCCATGACTGGGAGCCTTCCAGTAGCAGCCAACGCCTTCCCAACATTCAGCAGTATTTCCTACACACTTTACAAATTTCCAAATCTCTTCCAACAACCCAGTACTCTTACAAACTCTACAAGAGCCAGTATATAGCTTTAAGCAACTAACCTGCAGGTTGGATATATCCCTTTAAGCAGCACTGGTAGGGGGATCCACGTGATGTATGCGTTCAGGAGAAGGCATTGAATGGAGCAGCGAGGTTGAAAATGGCAGATTATGATTCAAATCAGCGTTACATGCTGACTGATGTCACGATCGGCCTAGTCTGCATGCTGCCAATGCACACATGTACTACTATTGTCCTTACCAAGATGGCATTCAGTGCAGGCCATGGAAGTGAGGAGGATGTCATTTTTCGTTCAAAACCGGTCTAAACTATCAGCGCTGGAGCAACAAATTTCATAGTATAGATATTTCAACTTTAGTCATGAAACTATTAAAGTATATCTATCACAAATAATTAAAAATAATTTGTATCTTCACTTCCTGCCATGTAACTTTCAGAAAGTGCAGTCACTTATCTGTTCAGGAGTTGAATCAATCATAAATGTTGCATATTAATACACATTGCACCATTGTAATGGCTCCCATTATAAGGCAACAAAATCACGAATAATATTAAACCAGGCAGCATAAAAAAACATGTCAAAGACAACTGTAAAATGTGATTTATATTCCACTTGTGAAGATGGATAGAACTAATTTGTGACTTTGACATACATGAGTTATCCAGTCAGACTCATTTGAGAAATATAAATCATATTTCACATCTGCCCTTTCTTCTGTAAATACCAAGACCTCCAATATAGCAAACGTCAGTTACGGATCGCTTATTAATTAAGAAATGAAATAAAACACTAGTATAAAAAACTGCAAATGCTAAAAGTCTAAAATAGAAACAGAAAATGCTGGAATTACACAGTGAGTTCAGCAGCATCTGGTGACAGACATTTCAGGTGGCGAAGCTTTACTGGATTATCGAGAGTACTGACTGAGGGGCTTCAACTTGAAAGCCAAACAACAAACTTTATAACCACATTTATTCTTTGCGACAAATAAATCAGATTTTTTAACCTCTTAGATGTTGTTGGAATTGCATGCACACATACACACACTCATGCATTCCTGCTCCTCCTGGGTCTATTTAAATTCCCCCCCAAAAAAAATTGTTGTTGGAGTGGTCTCCTTTAAGGACCGCTGGTCAGGCCACTCACCGGGGTCAAGTTTCGGCCTGAGTTGCTCCTATTTTTTTGGAGCAACTAGTTTAGAATCTTAGAAATTGCAATTCTCGGCATTTAGTTTGCTCCAGTTCTAGTGAGTTAGAACAGTTTTATTTTGGAACAGATTTTTTTTTTCAAAAGGGGGCGTGTCCGGCCACTTACGCTTGTTTTGCAAGTTTAGACAGTAAAAACTTACTCCAAACTAACTTAGAATGGAATAAGTGTAGATTTTTGTACGCTCAGAAAAACCTTGCCTACACTTAGAAATCAAGCATAAGGAACGAGAGATGGGAGGGGAGAAGGGAAGTTTACAAACATGAAACACATCACTTTTACAAATAAAGAGCCATCATCAATAATAAATGCTAAATAAATCAATAAATCAACCAATAAATCAATCAAAAAAATGTTTAACATTTTTAAAATTTAAAAATCAATAAATAAAAAATTACATTTCTACTCACCGACTGCAGCACCGGGAGCCCTCCAACCGCGTGCTGGGATGCCTCCCCCCTCCCCCGCCAGTGTCTCCCTCGCTCTGTCTCTGTCAGTGACTCTCTCTCTGTCAGTGTCTCTCTCTGTCTGTCTGTCTCTGTCTGAGTGTCTCTCTGTGTTTCTGACAGCGAGGGGTGGGGAGGAAGGGGGGAAGGGGGAGGGGGGAGAGGAGAGGAGGGAGGGGAGGGAGGGAGGAGGCGGGGAAGAGAAGACAGAGGAGAGGGAAGGAGGGGGGAGAGGAGAGGGAGGGAGGTGGGGTGGGGGGGAGGGAGCAGACCGGTCCCTGAAGGTGGGGGTGGGGGGGAAGAGCCAGAGCGGGAGCTAAACGGGGCGGGGGGCGGGGGTGGCGGGAGAAAGCCGGAGCGAGAGTGGAACGGCGGGGGTGGGGGGGGGAACCGGAGCGGGAGCTGAACGGGGGGGAATGGCGGGGGGAGGGGGTGAACAGCAGGCAGCGAGCCTGAACGGGGTGGGGGGGGGGAAGCCGGAGCAGGAGCTGAAGATGAAGAGGAGGGAGGCCCGAGTCCGATCTTCGCCGCCCCAGTGAGCCCATTCGGCCAGGGCTCGGGGCGGCGTGCTTCAGGCCCCTCCCACACAGCCTCAGCGGCCTGGAGCTACTGCACATGCGCGCATGCGCAGAGGTCCCGACACTGTTTTCAGCGCCGGGACCTGGCTCCGCCCCCCACAGCTTGTGCTGCGCTGCGCCAAGGGCCTGGAACATTCCAGCAGCACGGAGAATACCGAGGTAAGTTTTAGGTGTCGGTTTGAGCACGGAAATCAAGCGTGGTTCGCGGGGCTGCGCCGTTCTAGGCACAGCCCGAAACTTGACCCCACCCTCTTGGCCCCAGCCTCCTGCCCTGTTTCTGGCTGCCCATTTACAAGCCTGCCTGAAAATGACAACAGCTCATTGGGTATCCAAGGGGAGGGCTGTTGTTGCCCTGCCATCTTCCACTGTAAATGGGACAGGCCACAATTGAAAAATAGCACCAATTTATTATGTGTAGTTGTCTGTTCCTTTAACACTACAAAATGTAATCAATGTCAAGTTAACATCATGTAAATTGGTGCACAGGTCAATTAAGAGGCTGGAGACATTGTGACTCTGGTGTGTTGTCTGGAGAGCTTGTCTGTGCATTTCAAATGATGGCCTTTGCTTCTTTATACTTCTCTCAAATTTTATTTTATAACATGTGACAGACAGTAAGGCATAGAAATTGGCAGGCTCTGGCTTCATTTCAATCAGACTCGCAAGTTGCAGGTGCCTGCTGGGTGTCCCCAGGAAACTCAACAGCGAAGACCATGTGAACTTCGGCCGCTGCATTGCAGGCAATGAGTCTCAAATAGATTTTGCTAGAAGGGGAAAAGATTGACCAGTGGCCGACAGTGATCTGTCGTTTAAATGTGGAGCCGGGAGGATTTTTTTTTTAAAGTACCTTTTGGGTTGATGTCTGCAGCAGTTCCTTTAAACCAGGTGTAGACTTGAACACAGCTGGCCTGGGGCTGGCTACATTGAGGGCAAACCAATTTGCTAAATGAGGCACCAAATCAGGTGCTAGTCCCCTTATTTGCATATGCAAAAGAGCCTAACTCCCATATAAGGCATATCTTGACATCTTTTTTGATGCTCATACCAATATGGCGAGGGTGCCATATTGGTCGGTTTGGCACCAGTTTTATAGAAACATAGAAAATAAATGCAGCAGTAGGCAATTCGGCCCTTCGAGCCTGCATCACCATTCAATAAGATCATGGCTGATCATTCACCTCAGTATGCCTGTAAAATGGGAGCAGCATGATCAAAATTCTAGGCCAAAGTGTTTTTATAATATGAGCCAGATACCATTATAGAACAGGTCTTCTGTAATATTTCTACCACGTTATATTAATCCTTGGAAAAGATTAATGTAAGTATATGACACATGGATCGCAACTTTAATCCTTCATTCACCCCACAATAATATCTTCAAACAAAGAGATTATCCAGTAAGTTAAAATAAAAGTTTATCATGGATGCCAATGATCTCAATGTCATATTATCTGAATACAGTACAGAGAAACTACAGGGTTAAATTACATAGGAGTGATCAAAACTAAGATCATGTGTGCAAAGTAGTAATTTAATACAAAAAAATGAAAAGTCATCAGTAAGATTGATGACATCAATTTATTATTAATGACACGTGGCAATGAGCCCCAGAAGGCAATCTGAAGCATTTTCAATCAGAAGTGCACAATACAATCTTAGCTAATACACCACTAAACCTTTAGGGTCTTCTCCATACAAACTGTTAAAACAGCTGACAATAAGTGAGAATAAAATTTGAGAGTTTTATCATTGCTTTCCCTTCCTATATTGTTGGTAATATGTCAAATGTCCACGTCCGACTTGTACACTATAACTTAAAGCAACAATGAACAAGTTGTGAATGAATTACTGATGAATTTTTACAATGAATGACTGCACCAGACACAGACAAAATTCTTACCCGTAAGCTGTGACAAATAATTATTTGCACTAGTGATTATTAAACAAAGTAGAAAGCAAAATTTTCATTAAAATATTTGACATTGGGAAGAGTAATCACTAATAATACCTTAATCATTTCATCTCGTATTCTTTCTGAGAACTTACTTATTTCACAGCCTTACTTGATAAGAGAATCTCTTACTAATGGCCTTTTAGAATCTACCTGAAATTGCCTTTGTATTTTCTTGGTCTTTAATCCAAACATTGTTGAGAGAATCACAGAAAGATCGCAAAAACTCAAAAATCCAGCCCAATGTGCCTTGTTTATATATCTCTCATGAGTAGAAAAACATTTACAACACCAGTCTTTTAAATTTCCCATGGTACTATATAATATAACATGCCTTTATTTTTGCATGGCTTCTCAAAAACAGTTACAATTTTCGTGTTCTAAATTCTGAATTGCATATCACCCACATTACTTTACACAGGCATCATGTATTTAGCAGTAGCAACAATAATTATGACAATCCCTCAGCCTTTCCGTCTTTCTACAATCCACAGGCTTTCAAATCCTAGGCTTGGCACCAGCCCACTATTACTTTACTTGTCTAGTCTTTCCGATTTTGCCAGTGCAATACCAGCTTCAACTCTTCACCTGAGTTTCACAACAACAACAAGTCTATATATGTTTGTAATATAATAAAAATGAGGCTTTTCTAATAACATCCCGAAGCAGCAAAGATGGGGAGGATACCGAGAGGTGGTGGGCCGCTGAAAATTTCTGACTGACTCAAAGCAATAATTTTTTTAAAGTAAGAACGCAAATTCCAGTACTGTGGAAACTGCTAAATACATATGCCTGTGTAAAGTAATGTGGATGATATGCAATTCAGAATTCAGAACACGAAAATTGTAACTGTCTTTAAGAGTCCATGCAAAAAGAAAGGCATGTTATGTTATACCATGGGAAATTTAAAAGACTGGTGTTTTATATGTTTTTCTACTGATGACAGTTATATAAACAAGGCACATTGGGCTGGATTTTCAGGTTTTTGCGATTTTTCCACTAGTTAGCGTTAGCGCCAGAGCACGCAACTTTCGCCAAATGAAAGTTGCCGCCGAGCGTTAGCGCTAACTATGGTGTTGCTCAACACTCCAATTATCTGTTCAGTGATGTTGCGTGGCTCTCATTATAGCAATGCTCAGCTTCTGTCTGAGGGTTCCAGAGGGCGTCATGAGCCAGGTGGTGAGGCCGTAACCTTTGTCCCCCAGCACCCAGCTCTGGTCTTGTGGTTGATGCTAGAACAGGCCTGAGACAGTCCTCTCACGCAAGATGAAAGCATCATGGATGCTCCCTGGATATTGGGCATTGACTGCCATGATGCGCTGAGTATGGTCGCAGATGATCTGTATGTTCATGAAGTGGAATCCCTTTCAGTTTCGGTAAATCTCTGGATTGTGTAAAGGTGCTCGCAGGGCGATGTGCGTACAGTCAATGGCATCCTGAACTTTGGGGAAGCCAGCAAATCATCCAAAACCTACAGCCCTCTCATTTGCATCTCCTTGGTCATTGGGAAGTTTATGAAGTCCAACCTGTGTGCATACAGTGCAGTAGTCACCTGGCAAATGCTGCAATGTGTAGCGCGCTACAAGATGGAGCATATGTTCCCTGCTGATGCCTAAAAGGAACAGGCGGCATAGAAGGCAAGTGCCGCAGTCACCTTCACTTCGATGGGCAGTGCAGTCCTGCTGCCACTGGTAGGCTGTAGGTCTTCCTTTATGAGCTGGAGTATCTCTGTCAGCACTTCTTTTCGGAAGCGCAATATTTTAACGCACTGTGCCTCAGAGAGCTGCAGGCATGAGCGCTGCTCTCTGTAAACTTGTGGGGTGGGGGGTAAGGCCTCCTCGTCATATGTCTGCAACCTCTTCGATTACGTTCAAAATGATCATCAATAACCCTTCTTGCAGCTCGACGCCATATAAATATAACAGCCAGGAATAATGGCTGACTTTTTATAGCCCCTATCTTATAAAATGTCCTTTAAATGTCCTTTAAAATGAACTATAAACTCACATAAAACTTCACTATGAAAAACACAGCCTTCTTCTCCCAATCCTTTAATGCACTCAACTTCTACTCCGTTTTAAAGATGGCGACATTAGCGGCGGGTGTGCCCTGGGTTCGACTGCTTTTTGGTGGCGGATTCCCGGGCGGACGCTAAGTCGGGCGATATGCTCGAAAGTTCCACCCGAAGCACTAGCGCAGCGTTGCGTGCCAATTGACATATCCAAATGGTGGAAACATCAGGCGGGCGCTAATTTTTAACGCCGTCGCAAAATCACTGCCAAAAGTTCTGCCCGGGCGCAAAATGTTGTGCGCCCCACCCAGGCGCTAAACGGGGCGCAAATGAGCCGAAAATCCAGCCCAATAGTTATATCACAAGTTGTGGAACAGCAGA
The DNA here is from genome assembly GCF_044704955.1 of Pristiophorus japonicus. Taxonomy (NCBI): domain Eukaryota; kingdom Metazoa; phylum Chordata; class Chondrichthyes; family Pristiophoridae; genus Pristiophorus; species Pristiophorus japonicus. Next base: position 82,711,834 of record NC_091980.1, read on the forward strand.
CAGCACTACAGGGACTACTGTGTATCTCAGTATTTGGTAGACAGATTTGCATCTATTAAAAGCATGTTACAGCAGAAAGCTGTTAATGGAAATGGCTATTTAAAGAGAACATTTGTTTGGTGCCAATCCCTTCAACAGTGCTTTCTTAAATCTATAATGTCCCTGAGTTGTTCCAAAATGCTTTCCAATCTCGATGAGAACTAAAGGAACCTGGGCAAAAAGAGGGCAATAGATCTTTCTAACATCAACCTTCAAAGACATTAAGATCTTAGAGAAATATATCAATTTCAAGGATTCACAGTTTGTGTGCTCATACAACTGAACTATTCTTTATGTCCTAAGGAATCTTTCAGTTTGGAAGGCACCAGGAGGCTTGTGGGATAGAGAACGGGCAATAAGCAATAACAATCTTTAAGAGATGGGAAGAGGAGTGAAGACAGAGACATTTGAATGTGATACAAGAAAATGGGGATTATGAGACCTAGATATAAGTACCAAACTGCCTCCAAGGTGATTCAAGCAAGATTTGTTGCAGTACAGGGTTACCTTACTGAGAGGGAAGGAGTCACCACAACAAGCCAGGTTTCAGTCAGGATGAAGCTTTGGAAATGGAAGGCCTTCAGCTACTGTATGAAGCGGCAAAATTTTCCATCGAGAGGATATTTTGCAGCTTCATATAGTAGGGTGTGTATCTGATTACATAGAAAGATTTGAAAGGCGTGCAGGAGACTCATTGTGAGGTTTAGGAAGGAATTCAGAGTGGAGATGGGGTTGGAGAAATTGACTGACAGAAAATGTACAGAGAAGATAAATGCCCAGACAGCATTTCGCAGGGCTTGAAATAATGGAGGATGTCCAGGTTACAGTTGAGGTGGTCATGGGTCCATCCAAGAGAGTCAAGAGCTCAGGACAGTGTCACAATAGGATTCCAGCAGGGCACTAATGGCAGATGGGGTAGAAGATCAGTGAGAGCATAATGCAAAGGGATGAGGCGGGGAGTACGAGAGCCAGTGACTGGGATGGAGGAGGTAAAGTAAGGGCAGGAAGAGAGGAAAGGGGAAAAAATGTGATGGAGAAGGGACAGAGGGCAATACAGCTTTAATATGAAATATTGGAGAATAATTTACTGCTGTGGGAGTTAATACTGTGTCGATTTAATGTGAATTTTGTGTATGTTTAATTATTTTCACTTTAATATCATATCTGAAGCACACGGAGCCCTTCCTGCAGGGAGGTGATGGTGCAGGTAAATAAAGTGAAGAATTGTTCTCGTTGAAAACCTCGCTTCAGCAATAATTAGGAATTCCCATCATAAGATGCTCGTGAAATGTTTTCTCTTTCAGTGGAAAGTCTTCTATCTGTGAAAAGGACACCAGTTGAAAACCTGCAGGCTTTGCCTAACTGCAAACACCTGTCCAACTGCAAACTCCTATTGGTGCCTTAGCTTCATTAGGCAACATCTGTCCCTGCCTGCAAATCCCCTGCAAGGCTTTGATTGTATATTTTACAACTCGGAAACAAGTTTTCATCAGTCTTTCTCCATTAGAGCAACTATTTTGGCTGGATAAACACATTTAATAAAAGAAGAAAGAAAAAGCAATTTACAGCTTGCAAGATAATTACAGAGGTCAATGTACAAGAACAGTGTGTGCAGCAGAGAATAATTTGTAGGCCATAACCTAATTGAGAAATTCAGTTGTCATCGTAAACTGTGTCAAGCCTTTATGAAGGTCACTTGAACGGAAAAGTTAGATTACAGACTTAAAATGATTGCCTTCTCTTTGTTATCGTGTATACAGCACTTAAACCTAATTGTTATGCTTACTGTTTTCAGGAATGGTCAGACCTCTGAAAGCCATGTGAGGCAAGAATTGTGTCGATCATCTTCGAAAATCATAGAAAATTATGACACAGAAGGAGACCATTCGGCCCATCGTATCCGTGTTGGTCGATAAGAGCTACCCAGCCTAATCCCACCTTCCAGCACTAGGTCCATGGCCTTGTAGGTCATGGCTCTTTAAGTGCACATCCAAGTACTTTTTAAATATAATGAGGGTTTCTGCCTCTCCAACCCTTTCAGGCAGTGTGTTCTAGACCACCACCACCTTCTGGGTGAATTGTTTTTCCTCATCTTCCCTCTAATTCTTCTACCAACTACTTTAAATCTATGCCCCCTGGTTATTGATCCCTCTGCTAAGAAGAAAGAAAGACTTATATAGCGCCTTTCATGATCACCGGATATCGCAAAGCGCTTTAAAGAAAGAAAGACTTAGATTTATATAGCGCCTTTCATGACCACCGGACGTCTCAATGTGCTTTACAGCCAATGAAGTACTTTTGGAGTGTAGTCACTGTTGGAATGTAGGAAACATGGCAGCCAATTTGCACACAGCATGCTCCCACAAACAGCAATGTAATAATGACCAGATAATCTGTTTTTGTGATGTTGATTGAGAGATAAATATTGGCCAGGACATTGGGGATAACTGCCCTGCTCTTCTTCGAAATAATGCCATGGGATCTTTTATGTCCACTTGAGAAAGCAGACGGGGCCTCAGTTCAACGTCTCATCTGAAAGACAGCACCTCCAACAGTGCAGCACTCCCTCAGCACTGCACTGGGGTGTCAGCCTCAATTTTATGTGCTCAAGCCCTGCAGTGGGACTTGAACCCACAACCTTTTGACTCAGAAGCAAGAGTGCTATCCACTGAGCTACAGCTGACACTAAGGGAAATAAGTCCATCCTATCCACTCTATCTCGGCCCCGCATAATTTTATACACCTCAATTAAATCTCCCCACAGCCTCCTCTATTCCAAAAAAACAACCCCAACCAATCTTTTCAAACTTTCTTTACAGCTAAAATTTTCTAGTCCTAGCAACATCCTCATAAATCTTCTTTGCATCCTCTCTATTGCAGTCACGTCTTTCCTGTAATGTGGTGACCAGAACTATACGCAGTACTCAAGCTGTGGCCTAATTAGTGTTGTATGCCTCGGCTAGTAAAGGAAAGCATTCCGTATGTCTTTTTACCTACCTTATCGACCTATCCTGCTACTTTTAAGGAATTGTGGACATACACTCCAAGGTTCTCTGTTCCTCCACACCTCTCAGTATCCTCCCATTTATTGTGTATTCCCTTGCCTTGTTGCCCCTCCCCAAATGCATTACCTCACACTTTTCCAGATTGAATTCAATTTTCCACTTTTCTGCCCAACTGATCAGTTCATCGATATCTTCCTGCAGTTTAAAGCTTTCCGACTCACTGTCAATCACATAGAAATATAGAAACATAGAAACATAGAAATTTGCAGGACAGAAGGAGGCCATTTCGGCCCATCGTGCCCACGCCGGCCAACAAAGAGCCACACAGCCCTTGGTCAGCAGCCCTAAAGGTTACATATAAACCTATGAACAATGACGGAAAGGCAAAGAGCACCCAGCCCAACCAGTCCGCCTCACGCAACTGCAACACCCCTTATATTGAAACATTCTACCTCCACCCCAACTGGAACTATGTGATCTCCTGGGAGAGGCAAAAACCAGATAAAAACTCAGGCCAATTTTGGGAGAAAAAAATCTAAGAAAATTCCTCTCCAACCCATCCAGGCGATCAAAACTAGTCCAGGAGATCACCCTGGCCGTATTCGATTCCCTGCAGTACTTACCATTATATCTGCGCCATCCAACAAAAGGTCATCCAGTCTAATCCCAGTTATCAGCTCTGGGTCCGTATCCCTGCAGGTTACTGCACTTTAAGTGCCCATCCAACCATCTCTTAAAAGTGATGAGGATTTCTGCATCCACCACTCTTCCAGGCAGTGAGTTCCAGATCCCCACAACCCTCTGTGCAAAGAAGCCATCCCTCAAATCCCCTCTAAACCTTCCACCAACCATCGTAAATCTATGCCTCCTTGTAATATTCCCTTCCACCAAAGGAAATAGGCCCTTACTATCCACTATGTCCAGGCTCCTCAATATTTTGTATACCTCAATGAGGACTCCTCTCAACCTCCTCTGTTCCAATGAGAACAAACCCAGCCTATCCAATCTGTCCTCATAATTAAGATTCTCCATTCCAGGCAGCATCCTATTAAATCTCCTCTGCACCCTCTCTAGTGCAATCATGTCCTTCCTATAATACAGCGACCAGAACTGCACGCAGTACTTCAGCTGTGGCCTAACCAAAGTATTATACAATTTAAGCATAACCTCCCTGCTCTTATATTCCATGCCTCAGCCAATAAAGGCAAGCATTCCGTATGCCTTCTTAAACACCTTATCTGCCTGGTCTGCTACTTTCAGGGATCTGTGGACAAGCACTCCAAGGTCCCTTTGTTTATTTACACTATTAAGTGGCCTACTGCTTAATGTGTATACCCAATCCTTATTAGCCCTCCCAAAGTGCATCATCTCACACTTCTCTGAATTAAATTCCATTTGCCACTGCTCTGCCCACCCGACCAGTAGATTGAAATCCTCCTGCAGCCCTTGCCTTTCCTCTTCATTATCAACCACACAGACAATTTTAATGTTGTCTGCAAACTTCTTAATCATACTCCCTATATTCAAATCTAAATCATTGATATATACCAGAAAAAGCAAGGGACCCAGTACTGAGCCCTGTGGAACCCCACTGGAAACATTCTTCCAGTCACAAAAATATCCATCAATCATTACCCTTTGCTTCCTACCTCCAAGCCAATTTTGGACCCAACTTGCCACTTTGCCCTGGATGCCATGGGCTTTAACCTTCTTGACCAGTCTACCATGTGGGACCTTATCAAAAGCCTTGCTAAAGTCCATATATACTACATTGTACGTACTACCCTCATCGACCCTCTTGGTTATCTCCTCAAAAAATTCAATCAGGTTAGTCAAACACAATCTTCACTTCACAAATCCATGCTGCCTGTCCCTAATTAATCCTTGCCTTTCCAAATGTAGATTTATCCTGTCTTTCAGAATTGTTTCCAATAATTTTTCCCACCACTGAGGTTAGGCTTACAGGCCTGTAATTACTCAGCCTATCCCTTTCTCCCTTCTTAAACAAGGGTACTACATTAGCAGTCCTCCAATCCTCCGGCACCATGCCCAGATCCAAAGAGGACTGGAAAATGATGGTCAAGGCCTCTGCTATTTTATCTTTTATTTCGCTCAACAGCCTGGGATACATTTCATCCAGACCTGAGGACTTATCTACTTTCAAAGCTGCTAAACCCCTTAATACTTCCTCTCTCACTATATTTATTTCATCCAGAATATCACACCACTCCTCGATATCACACGGCCAATTTTTGTATCATCTGCAAAGTTCTTTATCATATATACTACAAAAAACAAAGGACCGAGTACTGAGCCCTGTGGACCCCCACTGGAAACAGCTTTCCAGTCACAAAAAAACACCTGGCAACCATTACCCTTTGGTTCCTGCCACTGAGACAATTTTGGATCCCATTGGCTTTTACTTTTTTGATCGGCCTGCCATATGGGACCTGGTCAAAAGCTTTCCTAAAAGCCATGTAGTCTACATCAAAGGCACTTCCCTCATCGATCTTCCTTGTTATGAACTCAAAAAATTCAATCAAGTTCGTCAGACACGACCTTCCCTTAACAAATCCATGCTGACTGTCTTTGATTAATCTGTGTCTTTCTAAATGAAGGTTTATACTGTCCCTCAGAATTGATTCCAATAATTTGCCCACCACCGAGGTTAAACTAACTGGCCTGCAATTACTCGGTTTATCCCTTCTTCACTTTTTAAACAATGGTACAATGTTAGAAGTTCTTCAATCTTCTGGCACCACTCTTGTAGCCAGGTAGGATTGGAAAATGATGGTCAGAGCTTCCGCAAATTCCATCCTTGCTACCTTTAATAGCCTAGAATATATTTCATCCAGTCTTAGCGATTTATCTAATCTAAAAAATGCTAAACCCCTTAATACTTTATGTTTACCCATCCAATATTTCACTCTCTTCCTCCTTAACTGCAATGTCGGCATCGTCCCCCTCTTTTGTGAAGATAGCCGCAAAATATTCATCAAGTACCTTACCCACATTCTCCGCCTCCACACACAGATCACCATTTTGGTCCCAATACGCCCTACTCTTTCCTTAGTTATCCTCTAACGCTTTATGTAATTGTAAAACATCTTTGGGTTTTCTTTGATTCTATTTGCCAGTATTTTGTCATGCCCTCTCTTTGCTTTCCTAATTTCCTTCTTAATTTCAACCCTACACTTTCTATACTCTTCTCGGCTTTCTGCAGTATTGTGCTCTTGATATCTGATATAAGCTTCCCTTTTTTTGCCTTGTCTTATCGTGTATGCACCTTGTCATCCGGGGAGCTCTACATTTGGCAGTTCTACTCTTTTTCTTCGTGGGGACATGTTTATTCTGGGGAACTGAGGGAAATTCTTATTAGTCAGGAAATGGTGGGGACTGAAGGCCGATAAATCCCCAGGACCTGATAGTCTACATCCCAAAGTACTTAAGGAAGTGGCCCTAGAAATACTGGATGCATTGGTGGTCATTTTCCAACATTCCATGGACTCTGGTTCAGTTCCTATGGATTGGAGAGTAGCTAATGTAACCCCACTTTTTAAAAAAGGAGGGAGAGAGAAAACAGGGAATTATAGACCGGTTAGCCTGACATCGGTGGTGGAATCAATTATTAAAGATGTAATAGTAGCGGATTTGGAAAGCAGTGACAGGATCGATCCAAGTCAGCATGGATTTATGAAAGGGAAATCATGCTTGACAAATCTTCTAGAGTTTTTTGAGGATGTAACTAGTAGAGTGGATAAGGGAGAACCAGTGGATGTGGTGTATTTGGACTTTCAAAAGGCTTTTGACAAGGTCCCACACAAGAGATTAGTGTGCAAAATTAAGGCACATGGTATTGGGGGTAATGTATTGATGTGGATAAAGAACTGGTTGGCAAACAGCAAGCAAAGAGTGGGAATAAATGGGTCTTTTTCAGAATGTCAGGCAGTGACGAGTGGGGTGCTGCAGGGCTCAGTGCTGGAACTCCAACTATTTACAATATACATTAATGATTTAGATGAAGGAATTTAACATAATATCTCCAAGTTTGTAGATGACACTAAGCTGGATGGCAGTGCGAGCTGCGAGGAGGATGCTAGGAGGCTGCAGGGGGACTTGGACAGGTTAGGTGAATGGGCAAATGCATGGCAGATGCAGTATAATGTGGATAAATGTAAGGTTATCCACTTTGGTGGCAAAAACAGGAAGGCAGATTATTATCTGAATGGTGACAGATTAGGAAAAGGGGAGGTGCAACGAGACCTGGGTATCATGATACATCAGTCATTAAAGGTAGGCATGCAGGTACAGCAGGCAGTAAAGAAAGCAAATGGCATGCTGGCCTTCATAGCGAGGGGATTTGAGTATAGAAGTAAGGACGTCTTACTGTGGTTGTACAGGGCCTTGGTGAGACCACACCTTGAGTATTGTGTGCAGTTTTGTTCTCCTAATCTGAGGATGGACATTCTTGCTATTGAGGGAGTGCAGCGAAGGTTCACAAGACTGATTCTCGGGATGGCAGGACTGACATATGAAGAAAGATTAGCTCGACTAGGATTGTATTCATTGGAATTTAGAAGAATGAGAGGGGATCTCATAGAAAGATATAAAATTCCGATGGGATTGGACAGGTTAGATGCAGGAAGAATGTTCCCATGTTGGGGAAGTCCAGAACCAGGTGTCAAAGGCTAAGGATAAGAGGTACGCCATTTAGGACTGAGATGAGGAGAAACTTCTTCACTCAGAGAATTTTGAACCTGTGGAATTCTCTACCACAGAAAGTTTTTGAGGCCAGTTCGTTAGATATTTTCAAAAGGGAGTTAGGTATGGCACTTATGGCTAAAGGGATCAAGGGGCATGGAGAGAAAGCAGGAATGGGGTACTGAAGTTGCATGATCAGCCATGATCATATTGAATGGTGGTGCAGGCTCAAAGGGCCGAATGGCCTACTCCTGCACCTATTTTCTATGTTTCTATGTTAACTCCATGTATCTCTCTCTTGAATGCCTCCCACTGCTCTGATACTGATTTACCTTCAATAGCTGTCTCCGGTCCATTTTTGCTAAATCACTTCTGAACTTAGTAAAATTAGCCTTCCCCAATTTAGAACCTTTATTCCTGTTTTATCTTTGTCCTTATCCATAATTATGCTAAAACTAACTGAATTATGATCACGACCACAGAAATGCTCTCCCACTGATACTCTTTCCACCTGCCCAGCTTCATTCCCTAAAACTAAGTCCAGAACTGCCCCCCGCATCCACCCTCCATCCCCCCCCCCACTCACCCCCTCCCCCACCCCACCCCCCCATGTTGGGCTTGCCATTATTGGCTAAAAAGTTCTCCAGAATGAAATTTACAAATTCTGTGTCCACTGTATCTTTTACAATAATAGTATCCCAGTTATTATTAGGATAATTGAAATCCCTCACTGTTATTGCCCTATTGTGTCACGTTAATCAAAAGTCTGCTATAGGAGCACGAGCTGCATGTCGTTTTATCAAAAAATTTCCATGCCTTCATCAGTAACATTGCTGACGAGCATTGACAGAAACCCAGTTCATTTATTTTTTGAAATGCAGTAGTTTTTGAAGTGCTACTCTTTTATTTTTCTGTGACTGATGGGCAGCTGAGAGAGCTTCAATATGATGTGCGTACAGTATTAAAAGGAGCTTTTGGTGTGGGCGGCAAATTATTGCAGGGAAATTAGGTGTCCAGTATTTATTACAATACGATGGAGTCTTGATTCATCACGAGCTTACAATAAATGTGTTTGAGCTTCCTGGCATGGATGCACTAAAAAGTCCACATAGAAATTGCCATGTCAGGCACGTGAGCAGGTTTACACTGCAGCTGGCAACATATGGATTGCAACACAAGATTTTATGATTTTTTTTTTAAATGTCATTTTGAAATAAAATGTTAATGGTGGGGCATCACATGTGGCTGGTGATGAGATAATGTAATCATATAACTGCGCGTGACCTTAAATATTCTTCCATTTAAAACTCAGTAGTGGCACTCTCTCCTTTACATAAGAGGGTTCTGGGTTCAAGCCCTCCTCCAGGAATCTAGGCCGACATTCATGCCTAAACCAAGGTCCTGTTAGCTCTCAGGTGGACATCACTATTACCCACTATTCACCACTAATGATGGTTAATTGACCCATGCCCACTTGGTTGAGACTGAAAGGCACACTTTACGTAAACCCTCTACGAAATGTAGCAAGCAGGATACTCTGATTCAATCAAGCTGGGCTGGATCAAACCCAAGTACCCAATTTAAAGTGACTTTGATAATCTTGAAAAATAGCTTTGATCATAAGAGGCAGGTGCACCTCTTTAACTATAGCATTGGCTAGTATACAAAGTGCTTGAAAGCGATGCGCTGGTCTAGTCAAGTGGTAATTATAACGTGGAATACAGATGTCACTTGAATCAAAGTCTAATTTAACTTTTTGCATCCCACTGTGATGGTAGATGCTAAAGGTTGCAAATGTTTTTAAGAGTATGCTATTCCTTAAGGGCTGGATTGAGGACTTCATATAAATACTGTATGCATTCATACCAATTTGCTATTTGTAAAAGTGAATGTTTTCATATTCTTCACTCAGGAATTATGGTCACTTTTTTTCCAAGGCAGCTGTTTACCATGTGCTCAAACAAAGATAAAAAAATAGGAGCTGAATACTGCAAGCAAATTAATGGGAGTTAAAATGACATTATGGTTGCTAAGTGCTACATACGTGGCGCTATTATTGAAGGATTCTTAATGGCACAGATTACATCTACTTCAAAGAGAAATAGCCTGGATATTTCTTCCACCCACTGTACATAAACTATAATTGAAAAGAGAAATTTTGAAAACATCTTCCTTCACACGTCTTTACCGTGCTCCATGCAGATTTTCTGTATCAATAATGGCTGCTTAGATTTCAATTTAAATAACCGTGTCGCACTGTGAGCTTATAAATATGCAGGTCACGTCACACAACTTGCAAAACAGAACAGCACTAATATAATAATTTAAGGGGTTTGACTAAATAATGTTGGTTTTGAATTTTCAGATTACTTTGATCCAACCTTTCAAAGTTCAACCAAATTTGATTCCTAAAAACAGCATCCAGCCGAACATTGTATACTGGTTTTATAAAACTAGCGACTCTGTAGCTTTTGTGAAATATAATTACCGAGCTAATTACATCCAGGTCTTGGAGTACATAAACCAGTTAGGATGTTTTTTGCCTTTGTTTCCTATTCACCCCTAAATGATTTAGTTGAGAGCCTCAGATCCAAGACCCCCAGGTTTTAAAACATATAGGGGTAGAAATTCTGGCGTGCCCATTCTTGAGCACATGGGGAGGGCGCAGGTTACGTACGATTCTTGTGCCTGAATGGTGATGGCCAAGGCGCCACCGATATTGGGCCTCAGGGCTCATTAACATCAAGCCAGTGTGGCGCAAAGAGATAAATAGTAAACAAAGATCAGGCTGCTACTTACGTCGCAGCAACCCTTTAAGTAAGAGTCAGTTGAGAGGAGGTAGAAGGGCAGGGTCAAGGATAGCGGTGGTAATCAAGGGAGGAGGGGCAACAGCCTGCGTTCTTTCAATCTGGACTCCACCCCAGCTCCACATTCAGGCAAGTCAAATTCAAAACCTTAACTTTTTGGTAGCAGGTCGTCCCAAGATCTGGTTCAGCCTCAAGGTAAACCAACCTTGTAGTAGGTGCTTCAAACAGGTGTTAGGCCACTTATTTGAATATGTAAAGGGCCTAATGCTTGTTTAAGGTATGTGGTTCTGCACGACAACTCTTTTTCATTTCCCAATGTGGCAGGCGGCACACTTCCAGCAGCTAGAAATGTGCGTGTTCTTTTTGCCTGCCATATTTGCAGCTTATCAGATCAGTTAGCTCCCGAAAAATGGGCGCTGCACAACCAAATTTATAGGGCATACGATGAGTGAAACAGCTAGTGGTCAGAGTGAGCTGGAACACTCTGCCACATGAATAGCATGACATTATTTCCCAGCCTCAATCTTAGTTCCCATCGTTCCCAAGTCTCAAGTTAATGCCTACCTAATGCCAGTCTCTCGTTCCCTACATTACTCCTTGCTGCTGTTGCTCTCTGCCTTTTAAACTTCTAATCTCATTCTCACCTCCTGGTGTTTTCTAATATCCCTGTTTGAATCTGGGCTCGTCATGCTTCCCTCAGCCCCAGTTCCAAACTAAGCTACCACAATAATGTGACACCCAAGCTTGATGTAGCATTGGAGGCTGTAGCTTCCCAAAATGAAGTCAAGGGTGTTATGTATGTAAACTTTATCAGTGTATAAGACTTGCCACCAGGGGGTGCACCTGTGGGAGACACAAGGGTCACCTGTACACCCCAGGCAAGCGGGTATAAAAGGCAGTATACCATGCTGCTTTCTCACTCTGGAGTTACATTAAAGAGACCAAGGTCACAACAGTTTGAGCTTACGGCAGTCTTGTGGAGTTATTCTGAACATAACAAAGGAGGCATCATTGGACGCCGTTTTTTTGGCGCCCAGCGATTTTTTTTGAGTAATCGGTATTTTGAAATTTTCCACTAAGTTTTGACGCCGGCTCCGACTGTCAGCGCCAGATTTTTTGGCGCCAGATATTTTGGCGCTGGGCTGTATTTAAAAGGAATTCTGTGCCATTTCTGGCCATTTATGCCAGTTTCCCCAACATCGATTTTTTCAAAACAGTGCAGAGAGACCTTAGGTACTGTTGTAAAAAAGCCTACCTTAACTTAAGGAAATCAGCGCTCATGCCCGCTGCAATCCGAAGCCGAATGGCCTCCCTGTTCCTGGCCCACTGCAGTCCCAGGCACAAGTCCATTGGGGGGTTCCATCTACAGTATATGCAGTTCTGCACCTGGGGAAATCTTTGCACATTCACTATTTCACATGAGGCATATATCTAACAAAATGATATGTGAACAAAACATTTTATTTAATATGTCAATAAATGGGAAAAAAGGGAAACTTCTACATAAATTAAAAGGAAAGCCAAAAACAGAAGAACAATGGAAGGAAAGATAATGGATTGCAGTGAAATATTTTTGTGTGCATCAATCTGAAAGGGAAAATGTAACATGAAGAAACATATTCAAATAAGAATTGGGAAGGGGAACAGGACATAATAGAACAAAATGCGTGGTCACAAATTGTTTCGGCACTTCTCCACTCAGCAGCTTGCTGTGTTTCTTGTCTACTGGATCCAGTGGTCTAGAATGATCCAGAATGGTAATTTGGCTCTTGAACTAGCTCCCTGCTCCATGGCCTCTCCACCTGCATCTGCGCCAAGGCATCGGATTCTCCAGCTGTGTTGTACAGAAGTGATCTGAAGTTGTGGGTTGAGATTTAGAACAAGCAAAATCTTCATGGCAGGGGATTACAGCAGGCCCATTTTGACGAGTTGGCTCCCGGTTAAGCAGTGACTCAATTTTAAAATTCTCATCCTTGTTTTCAAATCCTTCCATGGCCCCTCACCCATCCGTATCTCTGTAATCTCCTCCAGCCCCACAACCCCACGAGATGTCTGCGCTCCTTTAATTCTGCCCTCTTGAGCAACCCTGATTATAATCAACCATTGGCGGCCGTGACTTCAGTTGCCTAGGCCCTAAACTCTGGAACTCCCTGCCTAAACCCCTCCGCCTTTCTCCCTCTCTTTCCTCCTTTAAGATGCTCCCTAAAACCTACCTCTTTGACCAAGCTTTTGGTCATCTCTCCTAATTTCTCCTTATGTGGCTCGGTGTCAAATTTTGTGTCGTGTAATACTCCTGTGAAGCGCCTTGGGATGTTTTACTACGTTAAAGGTGCCATATAAGTACAAGTTGTTGTTGAGTTAGCTGGATGGATCAAACTCAAAGCAGGCATTGCTTTTGAAAACTCAAATCCAACTGAAGGAAAATCTTGCATAATTTCTTTATATAGAAAATAGTAAGACATTCTATAATCATTTTGAATAAAAAGAATGCAATTTAATTATTGTTTATGCACATCACACTCATAGTGCAGATCAGCAGAGATTCAAGTGAGGTGAAAAAACCTGAATTAACAAAGACCATTTTACAGAGGGTCCCAGCAACAGAACAGTCGAAGAATTAGAAATGTAAAAAAGGAGCAAGGATATTGCTAAAAAAATTCAGGTGATTACTTAAACACATAAAAAAAAGTGTAAGACAGAGCTTGGTCATTTATACAATATGAAAAATCAATGATTTTATGTATGTACATAGATATATTACAGAATCGTAGAATGATACAGAACAGAAGGAGACCGTTTGGCCCATCGTGCCTATGCCAGCTCTTTGAAAGAGCTATCCAATTAGTCACATTCTCTTGCTCTTTACCCAAAACCCTGCAAATTTTTCTTTTTCAAGTATATATCCAATTCTCATTTGAAAGTTACTATTGAATCTGCTTCCTCTGCCCTTTCAAGCACTGCATTATAACTGACTCTGTAAAAAATTCTCCTCATCTCCTTTAGCTCTTTTGCCAATTACTTTAAATCTCTGTCCTTTGGTTACCGACCCTCCTGCCAGTGGAAACAGCTTCTCCTTACTTACTCTTCATAATTCTTTATTAAATCACCTCTTGATTTTTTTCTACTAAAAGGAGAACAATCCCAGTTTCTCTACTCTCTCCAAATAACTGAAGTCCCTCATCCCTGGTAGCATTTTAGTAAATCTCCTCTGCACCCTCGCATAGGCCTTGACATATTTCCTAAAGTATGGAGCCCAGAATTAGATACGATACTCCAGCTGAGGCCAAACAAGTAATTTATAAAGATTTATTGCATAGAATTACATAGTATTTACAGCACAGAAATTGGCTACTTGGCCCAACAGGTTCATGTCGTTGTTTTGTGCTCCACATGAGCCTCCCCTAACCCTTCTTCATCTAACCCTATCAACATACCCTTCTATTCCTTTTTCTCCTCATGTGTTTATCTAGCTTCCCCTTAAATGCATCTATGCTAGTCGCCTCAACTACTCCTTGTGGTAGCGAGTTCCACATTCTAACCATGCTGTGGCTAAAGAAGTTTCTCCTGAATTCCCTATTGGATTTATTAGTGACTGTCTTATATTTATGGTCTCTAGTTCTGATCTTATTAACCTGTGCCACTCCGTTTAGTGATTTATGTATTTGTACTCCCAGATCTCTCTGTTCCTCTACCCCATTTAGACACTTATTTTCCACAGAGTATGTGGCCTCCTTATTCTTCCTTCCAAAATATACCACCTCACACTTATCTATATTGAAGTTAATTTTCCAATTCCACGCTCATTCTGTAAGTTTATTAATAGCTTCCTGTATTTTGTCATAGTACTCCTTTGTTTTAACTACACCCCAATTTGGTGTTGTCTGCAATTTTGAAATTGTAGTTCCAATTCCCGAGTCCAAATTGTTTATGTAATGTTGAACTACTGTGGTTCCAGTACCGATCCTGGTGGAACACCACTTTCCAGCTCTTGCCAGTCTGAATAATTACCTTTAATGCCTACTCCCTGTTTTCTATTTTGTAGCCAGCCATTCTGTTAATTGTCCCTGGACGCCACATGTTCTGACTTCAGTCATGAGTCTTCTATGCGGTACCTTATTAAAGGCCTTTTGAAAATCCAAATATATTATGACTACAACAATACCATTATATACCCCGACTGTTACTTCTTCAAAGAATTCAATAAGGTTGGTCAAGATTGACCTTTGCTTTTGAAGTCTGTGGTGACAACTTTTTAATATATTTTCAGTTTCTCGATGTTTTTCTATTATATCTTTGGTAAGGATTCCATTATTAACTTTATACCCAAGTGCAGGTCATTAATATATATCAAAAAGAGCACTGGTTCCAATACTGATCCCTGGGGGACACCACTGTATATGTCTCTCCAGTTTGAAAACAACTGTTCACCACTATGCTTTCCATCCCTTAGAAAATGTTGTATTCACGCTGCCACTACCCCTTTAATCCCATGGGTTTCAATTTTGCTAACGTCTATTATGTGGCACTTTACCATAAATTAGTATTTACATTAATTTGTGTGAAGAAAAAATCATTTTAAATGTTGCACATTATTTATCATAGAAAAATCCACAATGTGGGAGAGCACTCAGCAGGCATTCTGCCTCTGTTCTTTTCTGTTATATTTTGCAGAACTTGAGGCCAACCCTGACAAGACTGAAGCCGATGCAGAAGAAGATTTAGATACAGACGAGCCTGAAGAGGAGAACATCTTCCAATCCCACCTTCCAGACCAAGAGCATGGGGGTGAGGGGGAAGGGGAGGGGGAGGTGATGGATGAAGCCCCCACTGTTGTACTCACTCTGGAGGAGGTGCAAGTGCCACCCATTGATGTGCCAAGCCCTTTCCTGAGTGGTCCGAGTGTTGGTGGAACATTCCATCATTTCCCACAGTCCAAGGCTGGGGATTCCAGTGGGGTTGAGGCACACCCAGGTCTCCACCATCCGAGGCTGCGGGTCCCAGTGAGATGCAGCAAGGCATACCCAGGGCCCCACTGTCCAAGGTTGTGGATCCCAGTGGGATGCAACAAGCCACACCCAGAGTGAGAGGGGAAGGAGACCTCGAAAGAAGAGAGGATTGACCTTACATGATCACTCCTGGACACCATCAATGGGGTGGCTGATGAGGTATCTGGACTGTTGGGTGAAGTAACAACACTCTCACGAGAAATGGGAACACTGTCCGGGAACATGGGGGACGGAATGTCTCAGACAATTGATACAATGTCAGTGCACATGAAGGAGGGAATGTCGCAGGTAGTTAACACACTGTTGGTCAACATCAGGGAGGGATTGTCACAGGTAGCTGAGACACTGTCGGCGAACATAAGGGAGGGAATGTTGGAGGCAGTTGAGACAATGTCAGGGCACATGAGGGAGGGCCTGTCAGAATTAGTTGCTGCAATAAGGGAACACGCCCAGACTCCGTGCTCATTGACAGAATCAACTGCCACTCCCTCTCCAATCCCCAGACCAGCCTTTGAAGAGGCCCAAGCCAGGCCTTCCACATTACCGCCTGCACCCTCCCCACCCCTGCCACCCCCATCAAGGTGCCATTACCCGAGATGCTTGAAAGAATAAGCTTGGTAACAACCCAAGAAATGATGCGCCACTGCCTGTGGGCAGGGGTGGAGTCAACAAGATCAAGTGTAGCGGGCGGCCTTAGAATAAGGTGGAGGAGAGATGGGTGCAGCCTTTCTTTGCTGTTGTTGTTGTTGTTACTGTTGTAACTTCTCAAATTAAAAGTTTTTTGTAAGTTATGTAAATTTTCAAGTTTAAAAGTTTGTAAGCGCTCTTTAAGTTTGTAAGTGATCTGAAAACTTTAAAGTTTGATATAAGAATATTTTTATTAAAGTTAAGTTAAGTACAAACAAGTGTTTGTTAAACTTTTGAATAAAATATATTTTAAATTATAACTGAATCATTTCCATTACTTGTTGCATTAACAAAACACAACATTACAGAAATGATCCATACAGTAAACATGGTCCATTTGGAATAGTTGCCGCTGAGCCTTCAGGCAGCAAAGCGTTCACCGATGAGCTGCTGGTGCAAGGCTCGAGTAATTGTTAAAGAGGCACGATGGCCCGCCCTCCTCCACCGTTGTGCTCTGGGTTCAGGTAGTTGAATGGCTTCCTTCTCCTCCTCCTCCTCGTCATCTGCATCTTTCTCCTCATCATCAGCCAGTCTCACCTACCTTCTCCTACCAGCTGCTGCTGCATCATGATGGCTAAGTTATACAGCATGCAGCACACAACAGTGAACTGACCGACAATCTCAGGGGAGTATTGCAAGTAGCCTCCAGAATGGTCCAGGCATTGGAAACACTTTTTCAAGATGCCAATGGTCCTCTCTATTATGCTGCATGTCGCAGTGTGCGACATGTTGTATTCCTGGTCAGTTTCCATCCGGCCTACACGTAGGGGGCAGCATGAGCCAGGTGGCGAGGCCGTACCCTTTGTCTCCCAGCAGCCAGGTCTGCCCTTCTGGCTGCTGCTGAAACATGGCAGATATAGCGCTCTCGCGTAGGATGAACGCATCATGCGTGTTCCCAGGGTATCTTGCATCGACTGACATGATGCAATGCATGTCGTCACACATGAGCTGCACATTAACAGAGTGGAAGCCTTTTCTGTTCCTGTGGATCTTGGAATCCTCCAAAGGTGCACGACGATGTGGGTACAACCAATGTGGGTATATTCCTGGAGAAGCCCACAGTCCTGTCATGCATTGCCTGGGCGGTCATGGGGAACTTTATGCAGTCATTACTCCGGGCATATAGTGCAGCAGTCACCTGCCAAATGCAGATATGTGTTGCATGTTGAGAAATGGTGCACACATCCCCAGTTGTGGCCTGAAATGATCCAGATGCATTGAATGAAAGTGCAGCTGTAACCTTGACTTGAACTGACAAAACAGTTCTCCTGACAATTCTAGGTTGCAGCTTTGCTTTTACTAACTCACAGATCTCGGTTACAACTTCTTTGTGGAAACGCAGCCTTCTCACACAATCTGCATCACTCAGGTGCAGATATGAACACCGGACTCGATATACCTGACGTGGTTAAGGCCTCCTGCCCACATCCTATGTGCTCCGAGGTTCCTCATGCGATGACGTCAAATCTATTGTCTCCTCCACAGCACCATCAGGCAAAAGGCTTGCATGAAGTATGGCATTGTCAGTATTGCCCCCATGATTAAATTGTACCTTTGCATGAAGCTCAAAAGAGCAGGACAAGTTTCTTTATTGTCTCACTCCTCAAGGTTGATGCCCTAGTATGGACGACACACAGGTCTGGGCATGCGCAATAGGCTTGTTTGATCGGGAAACACCCACCTATAGCCCCCGCTCTACCCCCGGGCTTCATTTGATGCTGCTGCATAGTGTAAGGGTTCTCATCCCTTCAGTTTGGCTTCCACCGTGCATTCCCCCCCCCGCCCCCCGGCCCCACAGGCTTCTTTTTAAGCTGAGCTCCAAGCCCCTGTGACCAGGCGAGGAACCGGTTCTGCCGGCCGATGCACCAACCCTCGAGCCCGGTTTGGAGATGTTCGGTGCTGGCGTGGTGCTATGGGAAAAAAAATTAAAGAATTGCACTCAACTTCCATTTTCTGCATTTTAAATTGGAAAAAATTAAGCTTCATGATGCATATTTAATGCATTCTTGACTCCCTCCAAAACAATGGTATCTTTCTGCACCAATTTTTTGATGTGCGCTGGTTTTTCTTAAGTGCCCAAAAGGTTTTTTGGGAGTGGTCACATACGCCGTCCCAGAAGAAATGTAAGTTGGCCAAACTTGCATAAATGTGAAAAACTGGCGTAAACATCAGGTTATGCCCCTTATGACGCAAAAAAAAAAAAATGAACCTAAAAATTGGTAAAAATTGGATTTTTTAATTTAGGCCAAAAAAAGCAGCACGGACAAAAAAAACAGCGCAAATCACTGGGGAAAATTAAGCCCATACAAAGTAAAAATACAAGGTAATTGTGTATCTGTAAAGCATGCACTCCCATGTTCCGCCACCAGGGAGCTCATCCCCTGAAGTCCCAAGGGATCCCAGCATCCCTTGGGAGCACTGTATATAAGCCGCCTCTAAGGCCTGTTCCTGACTCTGGAGTGTCTTATTAAAGACTGAAGTCACTGTTACTTTAACCTCCCTGTGTGCCGCCTCATCTGTGTTAGGAACACAATAACTGGCGACGAGAATAAGAATCCAACACAAAGATACAGCAAACTGTGGGCATCCTGGAGAAGTTCTCGGAGGGTGAGAACTGGGAAGCCTATGTCGAACGGCTAGACCAGTACTTTGTAGCCTACGAGCTGGACGGAGAAGGAAGCGCTGCAAAAAGGAGAGCGGTCCTCCTCACAATCTGCGGGGCACCGACCTACAGCCTCATGAAGAATCTTCTGGCTCCGGTGAAACCCACAGATAAGTTGTATGAGGAGCTGTGTACACTGGTTCGAGAGCATCTTGACCGGAGGGAGAGCGTGTTGATGGCGAGGTATCGGTCCTACACGTGCCAGTGATCTGAAGGTCAGTAAGTGGTGAGCTACATCGCTGAGCTAAGGCGACTTGCAGGACAATGTGAGTTTGATGGCTACCTGGAGCAAATGCTGAGAGACTTTTTTGTACTGGGCATTGGCCATGACACCATCCAACAAAAACTTTTGACTGTAGAGACACGGACCCTCAGTAAGGATATTGCGATAGCACAGGTGTTTAAGTCCACCAGTGATAACACCAAACAAATCCCACAGCACACAACTGCTAGCAATGTTCATAAATTAACTGGAACTGTGTTTGCGAGCAGAAATGTGCAGGGCAGAACCCACGAGTCTGCAACTGCCGGCAGACCTCAGGTGACCCAGATGGAAGCAATACGGTGGAGGAGGATATCCTGGAGTGCATAAGTGATGGTTTTCTAGACCAATATGTCAAGGAAACAACTAGAGGGGAAGCCATCTTAGATTGGGTGTTGTGTAATGAGAGAGGATTAATTAGCAATCTCGTTGTGCGAGGCCCCTTGGGGAAGAGTGACCATAATATGGTGGAATTCTACATTGGGATGGAGAATGAAACAGTTAATTCAGAGGCCATGGTCCAGAACTTAAAGAACGGTAACTTTGAAGGTATGAGGCGTGAATTGGCTAGGATAGATTGGCGAATGATACTTAAGGGGTTGACAGTGGATGGGCAATGGCAGACATTTAGAGACCACATGGATGAACTACAACAACTGTACATCCCTGTCTGGCGTAAAAATAAAAAAGGGAATGTGGCTCAACCGTGGCTATCAAGGGAAATCAGGGATAGTATTAAAGCCAAGGAAGTGGCATACAAATTGGCCAGAAATAGCAGCGAACCCGGGGACTGGGAGAAATTTAGAACTCAGCAGAGGAGGACAAAGGGTTTGATTAGGGCAGGGAAAATAAAGTACGACAGGAAGCTTACAGGGAACATTAAGACGGACCGCAAAAGCTTCGATAGATATGTAAAGAGAAAAAGGTTAGTAAAGACAAACGTAGGTCCCCTGCAGTCAGAATCAGGGGAAGTCATAACGTGGAACAAAGAAATGGCAGACCAATTGAACAAGTACTTTGGTTCGGTATTCACTGAGGAGGACACAAACAACCTTCCGGATATAAAAGGGGGCAGAGGATCTAGTAAGAAGGAGGAACTGAGCGAAATCCTTATTAGTCGGGAAATTGTGTTGGGGAAATTGATGGGATTGAAGGCCGATAAATCCCCAGGGCCTGATGGACTGCATCCGTGAGTGGCCTTGGAAATAGCGGATGCATTGACAGTCATTTTCCAACATTCCATAGACTCTGGATCAGTTCCTATCGAGTGGAGGGTAGCCAATGTAACCCCACTTTTTAAAAAAGGAGGGAGAGAGAAAACGGAATTATAGACCGGTCAGCCTAACATCGGTAGTGGGTAAAATGATGGAATCAATTATTAAGGATGTCATAGCAGCGCATTTGGAAAGAGGTGACATGATAGGTCCAAGTCAGCATGGATTTGTGAAAGGGAAATCATGCTTGACAAATCTTCTGGAATTTTTTGAGGATGTTTCCAGTAGAGTGGACAAGGGAGAACCAGTTGATGTGGTGTATTTGGACTTTCAGCAGGCTTTCAACAAGGTCCCACACAAGAGATTAATATGCAAAGTTAAAGCACATGGGATTGGGGGTTGTGTGCTGACATGGATTGAGAACTGGTTGGCAGACAGGAAGCAAAGAGTAGGAGTGAATGGGTACTTTTCAGAATGGCAGGGAGTGACTAGTGGGGTACCGCAAGGTTCTGTGCTGGGGCCCCAGCTGTTTACATTGGACATTAATGATTTAGACGAGGGGATTAAATGTAGTATCTCCAAATTTGCGGATGACACTAAGTTGGGTGGCAGTGTGAGCTGCGAGGAGGATGCTATGAGGTTGCAGAGTGACTTGGATAGGTTGGCGAGTGGGCAAATGCATGGCAGATGAAGTATAATGTGGATAAATGTGAGGTTATCCAATTTGGTGGTAAAAACAGAGAGACAGACTATTATCTGAATGGTGACAGATTAGGAAAAGGGGAGGTGCAAAGAGACCTGGGTGTCATGGTACATCAGTCATTGAAGGTTGGCATGCAGGTACAGCAGGCGGTTAAGAAAGCAAATAGCATGTTGGCCTTCATAGCGAGGGGATTTGAGTACAGGGGCAGGGAGGTGTTACTACAGTTGTACAGGGCCTTGGTGAGGCCACACCTGGAGTATTGTGTACAGTTTTGGTCTCCTAACTTGAGGAAGGACATTCTTGTTATTGAGGGAGTGCAGCGAAGGTTCACCAGACTTATTCCCGGGATGGTGGGACTGACATATCAAGAAAGACTGGATCAACTGGGCTTGTATTCACTGGAGTTCAGAAGAATGAGAGGGGATCTCATAGAAACGTTTAAAATTCTGACGGGTTTTTGCAGGTTAGATGCAGGAAGAATGTTCCCAATGTTGGGGAAGTCCAGAACCAGGGGTCACAGTCTAAGGATAAGGGGTAAACCATTTAGGACCGAGATGAGGAGAAATTTCTTCACCCAGAGAGTGGTGAAGCTGTGGAATTATCTACCACAAAAAGTTGTTGAGGCCAATTCACTAAATATATTCAAAAGGGAGTTAGATGCAGTCCTTACTACTAGGGGGATCAAGGGGTATGGCGAGAAAGCAGGAATGGGGTACTGAAGTTGCATGTTCAGCCATGAACTCATTGAATGACGGTGCAAGCTCGAAGAGCCGAATGGCCTACTCCTGCACCTATTTTCTATGTCTATGTCTATGTCTATGACTCAGAGTTCCCA
The DNA here is from genome assembly GCF_044704955.1 of Pristiophorus japonicus. Classification (NCBI taxonomy): domain Eukaryota; kingdom Metazoa; phylum Chordata; class Chondrichthyes; family Pristiophoridae; genus Pristiophorus; species Pristiophorus japonicus. The sequence goes on from NC_091980.1 coordinate 82,733,755, forward strand.
ACAAAGGATGAATGCAAGGCAATTCACACCTTGTTAGCGTTGTGGAGGCTTCCATTCAGCCTATTCATGCTGCTTCAAAGGGTATGTTTGCAAGAGCTGTGGAACAATGGGGCACCTCCAACGAGCTTGCAAACGAGCTACAAGCTCTGCAAAACCTGCTAACCACCACGTGGCAGAGGAAGATCGGTCCATGGTGGATCAAAGCAATTTCAAGCCTCAGAGAGAGGAGGCAGCTGCTGAAGTACACGGGGTGCACACATTTTCGATGAAATGTCCACCTATAATGCTAAACGTAAAATTGAATGGCTTACCTGTAGCCATGGAACTGGACACTGGCGCTAGCCAATCCATCATGAGTAAAAAGATGTTTGAGAGACTGTGCTGCAACAAGGCATTCAGAGCAGCCCTGAGCCCCATCCACACGAAACTGAGAACATACACCAAAGAGCTCATCACTGTCCTGGGCAGCGCCATGGTCAAGCTCACCTACGAGGGCACGGTGCACGAACTGCCACTCTGGATTGTCCCGGGCGATGGCCCCAAACTGCGTGGAAGGAGCTGGCTGGGCAAAATCCGCTGGAACTGGGATGACATCCGTTTGCTAGCACATGTCAATGAGGCCTCATGTACCCAGGTTCTTAAAAATTTCCTTCCCTTTTTGAGCCAGGCATTGGAAACTTTTCCGGGGCAAAGGTGCGGATCCACTTGGTCCCAGAGGCACGACCCATTCACCACAAGGAGCGAACGGTACCTCACATGATGAGGGAGAGAGTGGAAATCGAGCTGGATAGGCTGCAACGCGAGGGCATCATCTCCCCAGTGGAATTCAGCGAGTGGGTCAGCCTGATTGTTCCAGTACTCAAAAGTGATGGCACGGTCAGGATTTGCGGCGATTATAAAGTAACTATTAATCGTTTCTCGCTGCAGGACCAATACCCGCTACCTAAGGAAGACGACCTATTTGCGATGCTGGCAGAAGGCAAAACGTTCACCAAGCTCGACCTGACTTCAGCGTACATGACGCAGGAGCTGGAAGAGTCTTCGAAGGGCCTCAGCTGCATCAACACGCACAAGGGACTGTTCATCTACAACAGATGCCCGTTTGGAATTCGGTCGACTGTCGTGATCTTCGAGAGAAACATGGAGAGCCTACTCAAGTCGGTACCACACACGGTGGTCTTTCAGGACGACATATTGGTCACAGGTCGGGACACTGCCGAGCACCTACAAAACCTGGAGAAGGTCCTCCAATGACTGGATCGCGTAGGGCTGCGGTTGATGAGGTCGAAATGCATCTTCATGGCAACAGAAGTGGAGTTTTTGGGAGGAAGATCGCGGCGGACGGCATTAGGCCCACAGACGCCAAGACAGAGGCTATCAGGAATGCACCCAGGCCACAGAACGTCACAGAGCTGCAGTCGTTCCTGGGACTCCTCAACTATTTTGATAACTTCCTACCGGGATTAAACACCCTTTTAGAGCCCCTACATGTGTTATTGTGCAAAGGTGAGAACTGGGTGTTAGGAAAAAAACAAGTAATTGCTTTTGAGAAAGCCAGCAACATTTTATGCTCCAACAAGCTGCTTGTATTGCATAACCTGTGTAAAAGACTTATGCTAGCATGTGACGCGTCGTCGTACGGAGTTGGGTGTGTATTACAACAAGCTAACGTTGCGGGGAAGTTGCAACCTGTCGCCTGTGCTTCCAGGAGCTTGTCTAAGGCCAAGAGGGCCTACAGCATGATTGAGAAAGAGGCATTAGCGTGTGTGTTCGGGGTAAAGAAAATGCATCAGTACCTGTTTGGCCTCAAATTTGAGCTGGAAACCGATCACAAGCCATTTCGGGTATAGTAATGATGAAAGCGATAGCCAGATCCCACGTGTGGTGGCCCGATATCGACTCTGACTTAGAGTCCTGTGTACGACAATGCAGCTTATGTGCTCAGTTGAGCAACGCACCCAGAGAGGCACCACTAAGTTTGTGGTCCTGACCTTCCAGGCCATGGTCGAGGATCCATGTCGACTATGCGGGCCCGTTTCTCGGTAAAATGTTCCTGGTGGTGGTGGATGCTTTTTCAAAATGGATTGAATGTGAAATAATGTCAGGAAGCACCGCCACCGCCACCATTGAAAGCCTGAGGGCCATGTTTGCCACCAATAGCCTGCCTGACATACTGGTCAGTGACAATGGGCCATGTTTCACCAGTGCCGAATTTAAAGAATTCATGACCCGCAATTGGATCAAACATGTCACCTTGGCCCCGTTTAAACCAGCCTCCAATGGGCAGGCAGAGCAGGCAGTACAAACCATCAAACAGAGCCTTAAATAAGTCACAGAAGGCTCACTCCAAACCCACCTGTCCTGAGTACTGCTCGGCTACCGCACGAGACCCCACTCGCTCACAGGGGTGACCCTGGCTGAGTTACTCATGAAAAGGACATTTAAAACCAGACTCTCGCTGGTTCACCCCAACCTGCATGATCAGGTAGAGAGCAGGTGGCAGCAACAAAATGTAAACGATGGTCACGCCACTGTGTCACGGGAAATTGATCTGAATGACCCTGTGTATGTGCTAAACTATGGACATGGTCCCAAGTGGATCGCGGGCACGGTGATAGCTAAAGAAGGGAATAGGGTGTTTGTAGTCAAACTAGACAATGAACAAATTTGCAGAAAGCACCTGGACCAAATGAGGCTGCGGTTCACAGACTGCCCTGAACAACCCACAGCAGACACCACCTTTTTCGAGCCCACAACACACACCCAAAGGATCAACGACACCACGCCGGACCAGGAAATTGAACCCATCATGCCCAACAGCCCAACAAGGCCAGGCTCACCTAGCAGCCCTGCAGGGCCAACAACACGCCAGCCCAGCGAGGGCACAGCCAACACACCAGAACAGACATTTGTACCGAGGCGGCCCACCAGGGAAAGAAAGGCTCCCGACCACCTCATCTTGTAAGTAGTTTTCACTTTGACTTGGGAGCACTGTATATAAGCCAGCCCCTCGGGCCTGTTCCTCACTCTGGAATGTCTTATTAAAGATTTAGGTCACTGTTACTTTAACCTCCCTGTGTGCAGTCTCATCTGTGTTGGAACACAATATTTTTAAATTATATTCTTCACACAATGTTGTTGAACAAAAGACAGCTTACTACTACCTGAAAATGATAAACTCTGGAAAACAGTACAGGAGAAGTATTCTGTTAACTGTTTCAGGTCTCATTCCAAAAGCAAGACTTTCTGAACTAGAGTTGGATTGAAAGTGTGTCAAATGCTAAGCTATTAAATTTTTTATTTAGAAAAAAGAACATGTTCACATATTTGTGAGATCTCTGTACAGATTTGTCGCATAGCAGCTACAGAACAATAAATTAGCAAATCCCGGAAATAGTGGAGAACCCAGGGTCTAGCGAGAATAAAATTAATATTAGTAAAAAAATAGTACTGGAGAAAGTAATGGGACTGAAATTTAATAAATCCCCGGCACCTGATGGCCTACATCCTAGGGTTTTGAAAGAGGTGGCACTAGAGATGCATTAGTTGTCATCTTCCAAAATTCCATAGATTCTAGAATGGTTCCTGCAGATTGGAAGGCAGCTACTATATCCCCGCTATGTAAGAAAGGAGGGAGAGAGAAAATAGGGAACTACAGACCAGTTAGCCTGACATCAGTAGTAGGAAAAATGCTAGAATCTATTATTAAGGACACGGTTACGGAGATGAGGGGGTTGACTTCCGAGGAAAAGTTGAGTAGTTTGGGCGTCTACTCATTGGCATTCAGAAGATTGAGAGGTGATCTTATCGAAATGTATAAGATTATGAGAGGACAATGTGGATGCAGAGAGAATGTTTCCACTAATGGTGGAGACTAGAACTAGGGGGCATTATCTCAGAATAAGGGGCCGCCCATTTAAAACTGAGATGAGGAGAAATTTATTTTCTCAGAGGGTTGTGGATCTCTGGAATTTGCTGCCTCAGAGAGCTGTGGAAGCTGGGACATTGAATAAATTTAAGACAGAGATAGACAGTTTCTTAACCGATAAGGGAATAAGGGGTTATGGGAAGCGGGCAGGAAAGTGGACGTGATTCAATGATTGGATCAGCCAAGATCGTATTAAATGACGGAGCAGGCTCGAGGGGCCATATGGCATACTCCTGCTCCTATTTCTTATGTTTTTATGTTCTTATAATGTGGAGAAATGTGATGTTATCCAATCAAAATTTTGATTGGAAAAGTTATTGGTAGGAAAAATAGAAAAGCAGAATATTTTTTCAATGGTGAGAGGTTAGGAAATGTGGTGTTCAGAGGGACCTGGATGTCCTTGTACACGAATCACTGAAAGTTAACATGCAGGTACAGCAAGCAATTAGAATAGCACATGGTATGTTGGCCATTATTACAAGAGGATTTGAGTATAAGAGTAAAGACGTCTTACTGCAATAGGGCCATAATGAGACCACACCCAGTGCCCGAAATTGGTCAACATCCTGCCGTACAACACCCGCATACCGCCCAAAAGGGCGATTTTGGTCAGAAAACAGCTACATACCGCTGACATACTGCTCAGCAGAATAGTCATCAATGACATACCGCCGAGCGGTATGCACACCGTCCGCCATGCAAGACCATCTGCATACCGCCTAAAAAGTGCGATTTTCATCACATACTGCTGACATACCACCGGAGCTGCATACCGTCCTGGAAAAGGTGGTTTTACGCAATGGTAAGTGGCCAGGAATTGGCGGAGGGCACGGAGCCGCCATTGTGGAGATCAGGAACTTCCAGCTAAAGCAGCACCTCTGTATCTCTGAGATGAAAGGTGATTTTAGAGTGCGATTTTGATTGGAAAAGGTATATTTATTATTACTGAGTAAATTATTAAGATAGAAAGGCTTTATTAATAGTTTTTAGATCCAAAGACTCCCCTTTACTCTCCCCCTGACTTTCAGACTTAGACCTGAACATTTGGTTACCACTGGACTGTTCACATTTGTTCTGGATGTCAAAGCTCAGCCAACATCCAAACTCATAGTTGCCTCAATGGATTTGTCATAACTGTCTGCGGAATAACTGTTTACCATGTGCTAACAATAAATGGTGACAGAAGGCTGCACTGGCACACTGGAAGAAGAGAGTGTTTGAAGACCAGGACCTCAAATCTGGCACAAAGCTTATCGTCTACAGAGCAGTACTGATACCCGCCCTCTTATATGGCTCAGAAACGTGGACTATATACAGTAGACACCTCAAAGTGCTGGAGAAGTACCACCAGCGCTGCTTCCGCAATATCCTGCAAATTCACTGGGAAGATAGATGCACCAACATCAGTGTTCTCGATCAGGCCAACATCCCCAGCATCAAAGCACTAGCCTCACTCGACCAGCTCCGTTGGGTGGGCCACATTGTCTGCATGCCCAACATGAGACTCCCAAAGCAAGCGCTCTACTCGGAACTCCTATACGGCAAGCGAGTCCCAGGTGGGCAGTGGAAACATTTCAAGGACACCCTCAAAGCCTTCTTAATAAAGTGCAACATCCCCACTGGCACCTGGGAATCCCTGGCCCAAGACCGCCTTAAGTGGAGGAAGAGCATCTGGGAGGGTGCTGAGCAGCTCAAGTCTCGTCGCCGAGAGCATACAGAAACCAAGCGCAGACAGTGGAAGGAGTGTGTGGCAAACCAGACTCCCCACCCACCCTTTCCTTCACCACTGTCTGTCCCACCTGTGACAGAGACTGTAATTCCCATATTGGACTGTACAGTCACCTGAGAACTCACTTTTAGAATTGAAGCAAGTCTTCCTCGATTTCGAGGGACTGCCTATGATGATGATAAGTGAGTCTGCCAGCTCTGTTCTCTGTTTAATAGACCCAGTGATGTAGATGGTTCAGGTGTTACATTCAAAAAACAGAAACAAAGGGGTTGAAATTCCGTTTTTAACGCCACCCGTTGTCACTGGCGAGAGGCGGCTTACGGGCGGCAAAGTCCTACCATCGGTCAGAGAAATTCAGTTGGGTCTTTGGTAGAGGTGCCAAGAGGTAACACCACCCATGTGGTGATGTCTTCCAGCGTGCAATGCATCTTTGGCACCACTCTCACGATATTTGGTCTCCACAGCGGCCATCCCGGCGATTGTACAGCCTGAAAAAAGTGGTGAGTACATAGCAGATCTCGGGCAGAATTGCCCAGAGGGCAAGGTAAGTTTTTCTCTTTACAAGAGCAAAATACTGCGGATGCTGGAATCTGAAATAAAAACAGAGAATGCTGGAAATCTCAATGGGAAGGGAAGCATCTGCGGAGAGAAAAACAGAGTTAACGTTTCCGGACAACGACCTTTCATCAGAACTGCCGAATGTTCGAAAAGAGCACATTCTTAGGCACTAAAAGGGGGAGGGGAAAAAAGAACAAAAGGGAAGGTCTGTGATCTGGTGGAAGGCAGGAGAGATTAGAGAGACAAAAGGGATGATGGGCCAAATTGAAATGGTAATGATAGAGGTTAGATCAAGGTTAATCTGGATAGGGTGTGAATGGCAGAGTAATGACCAGCTGCCATTAGAGACAAAGAGAAAAAAAATGCAAGAAAGAAGAAAAAAATACAAGATGGGGGGGCATGGAAGGGAGCCAAAGATGGCCAGAGATTATGCTGTGAAATTGTTGAACTCGATGTTGAGTTCAGAAGGCTGTAAAGTGCCTAAACGAAAGATGAGGTGTTGTTCCTCGAGCTTGCATTGAGCTTCATTGGAACAGTGGAGGAGTCCAAGTACGGAGATATCAAAGTGGGAGTGGAGTGGAGAATTAAAGTGACAGGCAACCGGAAGCTCAGAGTCACACTTATGGACTGAACTGAGATGTTCAGCAAAGCGGTCACCCAATCTATGCTTGGTTTCCCCAATGTAGAGGAGACCACATCGTGAGCAGCGAATACAGTATACTAAATTGAAAGATGTACAAGTAAATCGCTGTTTCACCTGGAAGGAATATTTGGGCTATGTTAACCTTGGTGAAGGGGAATCCCTGGTTGAGGAAAAAAGAAGACATCTCAGAGGCACTAGTGTGAAAGGTGGCGTCGTCAGAGCAGATGCGATGGAGAAACTGGGAGAACGGAATGGAGTCCTTACAGGATGCGAGGTGGGAGGAAATGTAGTCCAAGTAGCTGTGGGAGTCAGTGGGCTTATAGTGGATACTGGTTGAAAGCCTATCTCCAGAAACAGAGACAGAGAAGTCAAGGAAGGGAAGGGAAGAGTTGGAGATGGACCATGTGAAGGTGAGGGAAGGGTAGAAATTGGATGCAAAGTGAATGACATTTTCAAGTTCAGGGCGAGAGCAGGAAACTGCACCGATGCTGTCTTCAATGTATTGGAAAAAGAGGTGAGGGAGGGGACCCAAGTAGGACTGCAACAAAGAATGTTCCACATATCCCACGAAAAAGCAGGCATAGCTAGGACCCATGTGGGTTCCCATAGCAACACCTTTAATTTGGAGAAAGTGAATGGAGTTAAAGGAGAAGTTGTTCAATGTGAGAACAAGTTCAGCCAGGCAAAGGAGGGTAGTGGTGGATGGGGACTGGTTGGGCCTCTGCTCGAGGAAGAAGCGGAGCGCCCTCAGGCCATCCTGGTGGGGGATGGAAGTGTAGAGGGATTGGACGTCCATGGTGAAAAGGAGATGGTTGGGGCCAGGAAACTGGAAACTATTAAAGTGACGGAGGGCGTCGCGAATGTAGGTGGGAAGAGACTGGAGAAGGGGAGAAAAATTAGTGTCGAGATAGGAAGAAATAAGTTCTGTGGGGCAAGAACAGGCTGAAACGATGAGTCTACCGGGGCAGTCCTGTTTGTGGATCTTGGGAAGGAGGTAGGAACGGGCTGTGTGAGGTTGGGGACTATGAGGTTGGTGGTTGTGGAGGGAAGATCTCCAGAGGAGATGAGGTCAGTGACGGTCTGGGAAATTATGGCTTGATGTTCAGTAGTGGGGTCATGGTCCAGGGGGAGGTAGGAGGAGGTGTCAGAGAGTTAGCGATCAGCCTCTGCAAGTTAGAGGGCGGTTCATCAAACAACAACTGCGCCACCCTTGTCAGCAAGTTTAATGACAAGGTTGGGGTTGGATCTGAGCAAGCGGAGTGCTGCGAGTTCACAGGGAGGTAGGTACATGTAAGTGAGGAGAGCAGAGAAATTGAGATGGCCGATGTCCCATCGGCAGTTTGCAATGAAAAGATCAAGAGAGGGTAAGAGGCCAGAGGGAGGGGTCCAGGTAAAGCGAGAATTGTGAAAGCATGAGAAAGGGTCAGCTGTGCGGGTGGGGGGGAAAGACTCCTGGCCGAAGAAGTGCGCACGGAGGTGACGGCAGCGGAAAAAAGAGCTCGGCATTGTGCCGAGCTCGAAATTCATTGAGGTGGGGTCGTAAGGGGATGAAGGTTAGACTTTTGCTGAGGACTGATCGTTCGGGGTCAAAGAGAGGAAGGTCAGAGGGGATAGTGAAAATATGGCAGGGGGTGAGATTGGAAGAAGGGATGGGATCAGAGGGAAGTGTAGGGGAAGAAGGTTCCAGGCGGCCATTGGTGTCCAAGAGTTGAAGAAGTATTTTTCTTTCTTTATTTCTGCATGCTTTCATTAGTTGTAACAGTGGGGAAGTGTGTGTGTGGGCTGGAGAAGTTTTAGTTTTTAGTTTTTCTTCCCGTTCGTTTCTTCAACCAACATGCCAGCAGTCTCCCATTGCGAAATTCAGTAATTCTGAGCTCCTGCCCCGTTGGTGCTGAGGATGAGTGTGCAACACCACTGTTTAGCGCTGCTGTCTCACATTTGGGCGTAAAACTGAATTTGGCAGTTTGAGCCTGCACCTAATGCCTGGCGGTAAAATCACCACTCAGACGGTGACACTGCCTCAAAAACGGCGGTACCAAATTTCGACCACAAAATCTTTGCGACTTTATTTTCTTTTATGTATGATCATATCTATTCTTAATATTTCTAACTCTACTGGACAGTTCTGTACAATGTGTAGCAGAACTCAGATGGAAGTCTGTGCTTCCCATGTCAACATTTTAGGAACAAAGAGGGCGAAATTCCCCAGCACCCCAATTGGGAGCGGTAACCGACTCGGCATGGAAGAGCCACCTCAGCAGCAAAACTGTGGTTACCGTCCCCCACAGGAAGTGGAGCGAAATCTTGCGTGCTCCACTTCCTGTTGGGGTGCGTTCATCAGCAATATGCGCTGCTGCGTTTCACTGCCCCTCCCCTTCGGTTAAAGGGGAGAGCCCCACAACACTGTGTCGGGCCTCTGATTGCCTCCACTGGGCCACCAGGGCGGCGTGGTGCTGAGGCCGCAGCCCAGCCCCTGATGGAGTGCCGGGCTACACGATGGCGGCCCACACCATACCAAAGAAACAAAGAAGGGGCCGACCGGTGAATCGACTGGAAAAAAAATGGTGGCGCACGGCACTCCTGACCTCCCCTTTAACTTCCAGCCCGCGAGCGGTTGTCGGCCCACTTCGGCTGCATATCGCACAGAATATACCCAAAAAATCACACGCCAGTCAGATAGCACTTCAATTAAAATCTAAACAATGACTCTCCCTGCATTAAAATGAATCCTAACGCAAAGTAACCTATAAGTTAAACTCACCTCACATGTAGTTTTAGGCCATGATTCCATTAGCCCTAACAAACAGAAGTGGAGCATTGACTTAAAAGACACATTGAAGGATCCCATGTTTCACCAGTTAATCTGTAACACTAAAATTCCCTCCCTACATTACATAGAAACATAGAAACATAGAAAATAGGTGCAGGAGTAGGTCATTCGGCCCTTCGAGTCTGCACCGCCATTCAATAAGATCATGGCTGATCATTCCCTCAGTACCCATTTCCTGCTTTCTCTCCATACCCCTTGATCCCCTTAGCCGTAAGGGCCATATCTAACTCCCTCTTGAATATATCCAATGAACTGGCATCAACAACTCTTTGCGGCAGGGAATTCCATAGGTTAACAACTCTTTGAGTGAAGAAATTTCTCCTCATCTCAGTCCTAAATGGCCTAGCCCTTATCCTAAGACTATGTCCCCGGGTTCTGGACTTCCCCAACATCGGGAACATTCTTCCCGCATCTAACCTGTCCAGTCACGTCAGAAGCTTATATGTTTCTATGAGATCTCCTCTCATCCTGCTAAACTCCAGTGAATAAAGGCCCAGTTGATCCAGTCTCTCCTCATATGACAGTCCAACCATCCCTGGAATCAGTCTGGTGAACCTTCGCTGCACTCCCTCAATTGCAAGAACGTCCTTCCTCAGATTATGAGACCAAAACTGAACACAGTATTCCAGGTGAGGCCTCATTAAGGCCCTGTACAACTGCAGTAAGACCTCCCTGCTCCTATATTCAAATCCCCTAGCTATGAAGGCCAACGTACCATTTGCTTCTTCACCGCCTGCTGTACCTGCATGCCCACTTTCAGTGACTAATGAACCATGACACCCAGGTCTCGTTGCACCTCTCCTTTTCCTAATCTGCCACCATTCAGATAATATTCTGCCTTTATGTTTTTGCCCCCAAAATGGATAACCTCACATTTATCCACATTATACAGCATCTGCCATGCATTTGCCCACTCACCTAACCTGTCCAAGTCATCCTGCAGCCTCTTAGCATCCTCCTCACAGCTCACACCACCACCCAGTTTAGTGTCATCCACAAACTTGGAGACATTACACTCAATTCCTTCATCTAAATCGTTAATGTATATTGTAAAGAGCTGGGGTCCCAGCACTGAGCCCTGCGGCACTCCACTAGTCACTGCCTGCCATTCTGAAAAGAATCTGTTTATCCCGACTCTCTGCTTACTATCTGCCAACCAGTTCTCTATCCAGGTCAGTACATTACCCCAATACCATGCGCTTTGATTTTGCACACCAATCTCTTGTGCGGGACCTTGTAAAATGTCTTTTCAAAGTCCAAATACACCACATCCACTGGTTCTCTCTTGTCCACTCTGCTAGTTACATCCTCAAAAAATTCCAGAAGATGCGTCAAGCATGATTTCCCTTTCATAAATTTATGCTGACTTGGTCCGATCCTGTCACTGCTTTCCAAATGCACTGTTATTTCGTCCTTCATGATTGATTCCAACATTTTCCCCACTACTGATGTCAAGCTAACCGGTCTATAATTACCCGTTTTCTCTCTCCCTCCTTTTTTAAAAAGTGGTGCTACATTAGCTACCCTCCATAGGAACTGATCCAGAGTCGATAGACTGTTGGAAAATGATCACCAATGCATTCACTATTTCTAGGGCCACTTCCTTAAGTAGTCTGGGAAGCAGACCATCAGGCCCCAGGGATTTATCGGCCTTCAATCCCATCAATTTCCTTAACACAATTTCCCGCCGAATAAAGATATCCTTCAGTTCCTCCTTCTCACTAGACCCACTGTCCCCTAGTACATTCGGAAGGTTATTTATGTCTTCCTTCGTGAAGACAGAACTGAAGTATTTGTTCAATTGGTCTGCCATTTCTTTATTCCCCATTATAAATTCACCTGAATCCGACTGCAAGGGACCTACGTTTGTCTTCACTAATCTTTTTCTCTTCACATATTTATAGAAGCTTTTGCAGTCAGTTTTTATGTTCCCTGCAAGCTTCCTCTCGTACTCTATTTTCCCCCTCTTAATTAAACCCTTTGTCCTCCTCTGTTGAATTATAAATTTCTCCCAGTCCTCAGGTTTGTTGCTTTTTCTAGCCAATTTATATGCCTCTTCCTTGGCTGTAACACTATCCTTAATTTCCCTTGTTAGCCATGGTTGAGCCACCTTCCCCATTTTATTTTTACTCCAAACAGGGATGTACAATTGCTGAAGTTCATCAATGTGATAGAAACATAGAAACATAGAAAATAGGTGCAGGAGTAGACCCTTCGGCCATTCTAGCCTGCACGGCCATTCAATGAGTTCATGGCTGAACATGCAACTTCAGTACCCCATTCCTGCTTTCTCACCATACCCCTTGATTCCCCTAGTAGTAAGGACTTCATCTAACTCCTTTTTGAATATATTCAGTGAACTGGCCTCAACAACTTTCTGTGGTAGAGAATTCCACAGGTTCACCACTCTCTGGGTGAAGAAATTCCTCCTCATCTCGGCCATAAATGGCTTACCCCTTATCCTTAGACTATGTCCCCTGGTTCTGGACTTCCCCAACATTGGGAACATTCTTCCTGCATCTAACCTGTCTAACCCCATCAGAATATTAAACGTTTCTATGAGGTCCCCTCTCATTCTTCTGAACTCCAGTGAATACAAGCCCAGTTGATCCAGTCTTTCTTGATAGGTCAGTCCCGCCATCCCGGGAATCAGTCTGGTGAACCTTTGCTGCACTCCCTCAATAGCAAGAATGTCCTTCCTCAGGTTAGGAGACCAAAACTGTACACAATACTCCAGGTGTGGCCTCACCAAGGCCCTGTACAACTGTAGCAACACCTCCCTGCCCCTGTACTCAAATCCCCTCGCTATGAAGGCCAACATGCCATTTGCTTTCTTAACCGCCTGCTGTACCTGCATGCCAACCTTCAATGACTGATGTACCATGACACCCAGGTCTCTTTGCACCTCTCCTTTTCCTAATCTGTCACCATTCAGATAATAGTCTGTTTCTCTGTTTTTACCACCGAAGTGGATAACCTCACATTTATCCACATTATACTTCATCTGCCATGCATTTGCCCACTCACCTAACCTATCCAAGTCGCTCTGCAGCCTCATAGCATCCTCCTCGCAGCTCACACTGCCACCCAACTTAGTGTCATCCGCAAATTTGGAGATACTACATTTAATCCCCTCGTCTAAATCATTAATGTACAGTGTAAACAGCTGGGGCCCCAGCACAGAACCTTGCGGTACCCCACTAGTCACTGCCTGCCATTCTGAAAAGTCCCCATTTACTCCTACTCTTTGCTTCCTGTCTGACAACCAGTTCTCAATCCATGTCAGCACACTACCCCCAATCCCATGTGCTTTAACTTTGCACATTAATCTCTTGTGTGGGACCTTGTCGAAAGCCTTCTGAAAGTCCAAATATACCACATCAACTGGTTCTCCCTTGTCCACTCTACTGGAAACATCCTCAAAAAATTCCAGAAGATTTGTCAAGCATGATTTCCCTTTCACAAATCCATGCTGACTTGGACCTATCATATCACCTCTTTCCAAATGAATTGCTATGACATCCTTAGTAATTGATTCCATCATTTTACCCACTACCGATGTCAGGCTGACCGGTCTATATTTCTCTCTCCCTCCTTTTTTAAAAAGTGGGGTTACATTGGCTACCCTCCACTCCATAGGAACTGATCCAGAGTCAATGGAATGTTGGAAAATGACTGTCAATGCATCCACTATTTCCAAGGCCACTTCCTTAAGTACTCTGGGATGCAGTCCATCAGGCCCTGGGGATTTATCGGCCTTCAATCCCATCAGTTTCCCCAACACAATTTCCCGACTAATAAGGATTTCCCTCAGTTCCTCCTCCTTACTAGACCCTCCGACCCCTTTTATATCCGGAAGGTTGTTTGTGTCCTCCTCAGCGAATACCGAACCAAAGTACTTGTTCAATTGGTCCGCCATTTCTTTGTTCCCCGTTATGACTTCCGCTGATTCTGACTGCAGGGGACCTACGTTTGTCTTTACTAACCTTTTTCTCTTTACATATCTATAGAAACTTTCACAATCCGTCTTAATGTTCCCTGCAAGCTTCTTCTCGTACTCCATTTTCCCTGCCCTAATCAAACCCTTTGTCCTCCTCTGCTGAGTTCTACATTTCTCCCAGTCCCCGGGTTCGCTGCTATTTCTGGCCAATTTGTATGCCACTTCCTTGGCTTTAATACTATCCCTGATTTCCCTTGATAGCCACGGTTGAGCCACCTTCCTTTTTTATTTTTACACCAGACAGGAATGTACAATTGTTGTAGTTCATCCATGCGGTCTCTAAATGTCTGCCATTGCCCATCCACAGTCAACCCCTTCAGTATCATTCGCCAATCTATCCTAGCCAATTCATGCCTCATACCTTCAAAGTTAGCCTTCTTTAAGTTCTGGACCATGGTCTCTGAATTAACTGTTTCATTCTCCATCCTAATGCAGAATTCCACCATATCACTCTTCCCCAAGGGACCTCGCACAACGAGATTGTTAATTAATCCTCTCTCATTACACAACACCCAGTCTAAGATGGCCTCCCCCTTAGTTGGTTCCTCGACATATTGGTCTAAAAAACCATCCCTTATGCATTCCAGGAAATCCTCCTCCACCGTATTGCTTCCAGTTTGGTTAACCCAATCTATGTGCATATTAAAGTCACCCATTATAACTGCTGCACCTTTATTGCACGCACCCCTAATTTCATGTTTGATGCCCTCCCCAACATCACTAATACTGTTTGGAGGTCTGTACACAACTCCCACTAACGTTTTTTGCCCTTTGGTATTCTGCAGCTCTACCCATATAGATTCCACATCGTCCAAGCTAATGTCCTTCTGAACTATTGCCTTAATTTCCTCCTTAACCAGCAATGCTACCCCACCTCCTTTTCCTTTTATTCTATCTTTCCTGAATGTTGAATACCCCTGGATGTTGAGTTCCCAGCCCTGATCATCCTGGAGCCACGTCTCCGTAATCCCAAACATGTCATATTTGCCATTGCTTATCCACCGTCAACCCTTTAAGAATCCTTTGCCAGTCTATTCTAGCCAATTCACGCCTCATACCGTCAAATTTACCTTTCCTTAAGTTCAGGACCCTAGTTTCCGAATTAACTGTGTCACTCTCCATCTTAATAAAGAATTCTACCATATTATGGTCACTCTTCCCCAAGGGGCCTCGCACAACAAGATTGCTAATTAGTCCCTCCTCATTACACATCACCCAGTCTAGGATGCCCAGCTCTCTAGTTGGTTCCTCAACATATTGGTCTAGAAAACCATCCCTAATACACTCCAGGAAATCCTCTTCCACCACATTGCTACCAGTTTGGTTAGCCCAATCAAAATGTAGATTAAAGTCGCCCATGATAACTGCTGTACCTTTATTGCACACATCCCTTATTTCTTGTTTGATGCTGTCCCCAACCTCACTACTACTGTTTGGTGGTCTGTACACAACTCCCACTAACATTTTCTGCCCTTTGGAATTCCTCAGCTCCACCCATACTGATTCCACATCATCCAGGCTAATGTCCCTCCTTACTATTGCATTAATTTCCTCTTTAACCAGCAATGCCACCCTGCCTCCTTTTCCTCTCTGCCTATCCTTCCTAAATGTTGAATACCCCTGGATGTTGAGTTCCCAGCCTTGGTCACCCTGGAGCCATGTCTCCGTGATGTCAATTACATCATATCCGTTATCTGCTATTTGTGCAGTTAATTCATCCACCTTATTCCGAATACTCCTCGCATTGAGGCACAGAGCCTTCAGGCTTATCTTTTTAACACACTTTGCCCCTTTAGAATTTTGCTGTAATGTGGAAATTTTCGATTTTGTCTTGCGTTTCTCTGCCCTCAACTTTTACTATTCTCCTTGCTATCTTTAGCTTCTACCTCCATTTTATTTCCCTGTCTCTCTGCATAGGTTCCCATCCCTCTGCCATGTTAGTTTAACTCCTCCCCAACAGCACTAGCAAACACTCTCCCTCGGACTTTGGTTCCGGTCCTGCCCAGGTGCAGACCGTCCGGTTTGTACTGGTCCCACCTCCCCCAGAACCGGTTCCAATGTCCCAGGAATTTGAATCCCTCCCTCTTGCACCACTCCTCAAGCCACGTATTCATCTGAGCTATCCTGCGATTCCTACTCTGACTAGCATGTGGCACGGGTAGCAATTCTGAGAATACTACCTTTGAGGTCCTATTTTTTAATTTAGCTCCTAGCTCCCTAATTTCATCTCGTCGGACCTCATCTCATTTTTTACTATATCGTTGGTACCTACATGCACCACGACAACTGGCTGTTCACCCTCCCTTTTCAGAATGTCCTGCACTGGAGACATCCTTGACCCTTGCACCAGGGAGACAACATACCATCCTGGAGTCTTGATTGCGGCCGCAGAAATGCCTATCTATTCGCCTTACAATCAAATCCCCTATCGCTATAGCTCTCCCACTCTTTTTCCTGCCCTCCTGTGCAGCAGAGCCAGCCACGGTGCCATGAACTTGGCTGCTGCTGCTCCCCCCTGATGAGTCATCCCCCTCAACAGTCCCCAAAGCGGTGTATCTGTTTTTCAGGGGGATGACCGCAGGGGACCCCTGCACTATCTTCCTTGCATTGCTTTTCCTGCTGGTCACCCATTTACTATCTGGCTGTGTACCCTTTACCTGAGGTGAGACCAACTCACGAAACGTGCTATTCACGTCATTCTCAGCATCGTGGATGCTCCAGAGTGAATCCACCCACAGCTCCAGAGCTGCAATGCGGTCTGTCAGGAGCTGGAGATGGATACAATTCCCGCACATGTAGTCGTCAGGGACACCGGAAGCATCACTGACTTCCCGCATAGTACAGGAGGAGCATAACACGTTTCCGAGCTGTCCTGTCATGACTTAACCCTTAGATAAACTTAATTTGGCAACAACAATGCTAAAGTTTGCTTACTGTTATAGAAAAGAGAAAAAAAAAATACTTATCAATCACCAGCCAATCACTTACCCCCTTGGCTGTGACATCACCTTTCGATTTCCTTCTACTTCTTTTTGCCTTCTCTCCCTGCCGCAGCTGCACAAGCACGCCTCTCGCTGACTCACCTCGAACTCCCGACGACTCACGGACGCTGGGCCTTTTTATCGGCCTCTTCATGCACTTCCCAAGCCTCTCACCACGAACTCCCGACGACTCATGGACACTGGGCCTTTTTATAGGCCTCTCCAGCACCTCCCGAGCCTCTCGCTGACTCACCATGAATTACAACAGTGACTACACTCCAAGAGTACATTATTAGCTGTAAAGCGCTTTGAGACATCCAGTGGCCATGAAAGGTGCTATGTAAATCCAAGTCTTTTTTTCTTCCCTCAGTTATGTTGTGAATCAAACAGCAAAAAAAAATCCTTATTAAGGAAACATAAATGTTATTTAGTTCAAACAGAATACTGATTTTGAAAGATGTCCACACTTCCTTCCACTTCCATCAGTAGTTTCTAACAATTTCCTGGTAAGGCACAGAGACAAGCTCCTTGAGGATAAACTTTACATCTTGCAGTAGTTTCTTGGCTAGATTGAATACTTTGTATTTAGTTAAATTAGTGGGCAGGTCCATGAGAAAAATAAATCACTTAACTCCAATAAAAATCTATTGTTACAAACATATTTTATTGTTATTAATTTCCAGTCAGTTGGTAGAATTGTAGAAATGCAGGATTCATGTGGTTTAAAAAGGCCATGCATTATTCCTTCAGCCTGCATGTTATTCCTCACGGAGGTCATCATTTTGTTTTGTAAGAAATTCAAATTGTCCATCTCTCTCTCTCGCTCCTTCTTTCCATGACCTTTTCAGTGGCATTCACACAATTTCCATGTTTCCAACTCTCTGAAGGTTAATCTGTGCAACCTTTACCTTAAACAAGCTGTTCATTTTATCCTCCACTTTTGTAGCAAACTATCTTCGCCCATTAGTCCTGGCCAAGATCCCTGTGTGACGTGACACCTTACTCACTTATTCAGAATTAGATTGTTTAGGGAACATGTGCATTGAAACCGTACCCAAGTTATACAGATTCTTGAAGTGTAAGTTACAAAATTTCAGTTGGGAAATAGAACAGAGGAATTTAACCAAAATAAAGTCAGATTAGAAAACACTGGGTATAGTGCTCACTCCCTTTCTTCTGCTGCAGCATGCAGCCTATCACATGACCTTCTTCCCCACATTGCATTTCACAAAAGTGGAGCTATGGTTTCCCTCCTACAATATCATAATGGCATTCTGTTGGCTTTGCATCAATGTCCTTAGTGTACAGACATCACCATTTGTAGGTGCAGGTAAAATATTATTTGCAAGCAAAGGTGCCCTGAGAGCCAGCAGTGCAAAGAGAACAACTCTGCTGACTTAGGCATCTTCAATTTGAATACTAAGCCCAGATTACAGTAGGGCTCTGTATGAACAATATATGCTCAATATAGCTATGGAGCAAGAAGTGTTTCATCCAGTATGCTCTCATTTTTCCCAAATAAAGCATGAGATAAACGGGATAGATTCAGAATAGCTCTAGCAGCTTTATACTGGGCATCCATGATATGTTATGCGCCATCAGCAGCAGCAGAATTGTATTCCACCACACTCTGTAACCTCATGGCCCAGCATATCACTCACTCTACCATTACCATCAAGCCAGGTGACTAATCTTGGTTAAATCAGGAGTATAGAAAAACATGCCAGGTGCAGCACCAGATATAACTAAAAATTAGTTTTACCATGCCAACCAGGTGAAGCTACAACACAGGACTACATGCATACTAAACAATGGAAGCAACACGCTATAGACAGAGCTATGTGATTCCCCTAACTAACGGATCAGATCAAATCTCTGCAGTCTTGCCACATACAGTCATGAATGATGGTGGACAATTAAACAATTAACGGGAGTGGGTGTCTCCATGAACATCCCCATCCTTAATGATGGCGGAGTCCAACATATGTGAGTGCAAAAAACAAGGCTGAAGCATTCGCAATCATCTTCAGACAGAAGTGTCGAGAGGATGACCCATCTCGGCTTCCTCCTGATGTCCCCAGCATCACAGATGCCAATTTTCACTCAATTTGATTCACTCCACTTGATATCAAGAAACGGATACAGCAAAGGCTATAAGCCGAGACAACATCCTAGCTGCATTGCTGAAGACTTGTTCTCCAGAATTAGCTGTGCCTCTAACCCAAGCTATTCCAGTACAGTTATAGCACTGGCATCTACCCAACAAAGTGGAAAATTGCCCAGATATGTCCACAAAAAGCAGGACAAATCCAATCCGGCCAATTACTGCCTCATCAGCCTACTTTTAATCATCAGAAGGTGTCATCGACAATGCTATCAAGTGACACTTCCTCACCAAAAACCTACTCATCGATGCTCAGTTTGGGTTTCGCCAGGACCATTCGGCTCCAGACCTCATTACAGCCTTGGTCCAAACATGGACAAAAAAGCTGAATTCCAGAGGTGAAGTGAGAGTGATTGCCCTTGACATCAAGGCAGCATTTGACCAAATGTGGCATCACGGATCTCTAGTAAAATTGAAGTCAATGGGAATCAGGGGAAAATTCTACACTGGCTGGAGTCATACCTAGCACAAAGGAAAATGGTTGTGGTTGTTGGAGGCCAATCAGCTCAGCCTCAGGTCATCGCTGCAAGAGTTCCTCAGGGCAATGTCCTAGGCCCAACCATTTTCAGCTGCTTCGTCAATGACCTGCCCTCCATAGTAAGGTCAGATGTGAGGATGTTTGTTGATGATTGCACAGTGTTCCGTTCCATTCACAATTCCTCAGATAATGAAACAGTCCCTGCCCATGTGCAGCAAGAACTGGACAACGTCCAGATTTGGGCTGATAAGTGGAAAATCATATCGCGCTATACAAGTGCCAGGCAATGATCATCTCCAACAAGAGAGAGTCTAACCACCTCCCCCTGACTTTTAATGGCATTACATTCATTGAATCCCCCACCTTCGATATTCTTGGGGTCACTATTGACCAGAAACTTAACTGGACCAGCCACATAAATACTGTGGCTACAAGAGCAGGTCGGAGACAGATTCTGCAGCAAGTGTCTCACCTGCTGACTCCCCAATGTCTTTCTGCAAGGCACAAATCAGGAGAGTGATGAAATACTCTCCAATTTCCTGGATAAATGGACTTCCAATAACACTCAAGAAGCTCAACACCAACCAAGACAAAGCATAGAAACATAGAAACATAGAAAATAGGTACAGGAGTAGGCCATTCGGTCCTTCGAGCCTGCACCACCATTCAATAAGATCATAGCTGATCATTCCCTCAATACCGCTTTCCTGCTTTCTCTCCATACCCCTTGATCCCTTTAGCCATAAGGGCCATATCAAACTCCCTCTTGAATATATCCAATGAACTGGCATCAACAACTCTCTGCGGCAGGGAATTCCACAGGTTAACAACTCTCTGGGTGAAGAAGTTTCTCCTCATCTCAGTCCTAAATGGCCTACCCCTTATCCTAAGACTGTGTACCCTGGTTCTGGACTTCCCCAACATCAGGAACATTCTGCCCGCATCTAACCTGTCCAGTCCCGTCAGAATCTTATATCTTTCTATGAGATCCCCTCTCATCCTTCTAAACTCCAGTGAATACAGGCCCAGGCGATCCAATCTCTCCTCATATGTCAGTCCTGCCATCCCAGGAATCAGTCTGGTGAACCTTCGCTGCACTCCCTCAATAGCAAGAACGTCCTTCCTCAGATTAGGAGACCAAAACTGAACACAATATTCCAGGTGAGGCCTCACCAAGGCCCTGTACAACTGCAGTAAGACCTCCCTGCTCCTATACTCAAATCCCCTAGCTATGAAGGCCAACATACCATTTGCCACTTTCACCGCCCGCTGTACCTGTATGCCAACTTTCAATGACTGATGAACCATGACACCCAGGTCTTGTTGCACCTCCCCTTTTCCTAATCTGCCGCCATTCAGATAATATTCTGCCTTCGTGTTTTTTGCCCCCAAAGTGGATAACCTCACATTTATCCACATTATACTGCATCTGCCATGCATTTGCCCACTCACCTAATTTGTCCAACTCACCCTGCAGCCTCTTAGCGTCCTCCTCACAGCTCACACCACCACCCAGTTTAGTGTCATCTGCAAACTTGGAGATATTACACTCAATTCCTTCATCTAAATTGTTAATGTATATTGTAAAGAGCTGGGGTCCCAGCACTGAGCCCTGAGGCACTCCACTAGTCACTGCCTGCCATTCTGAAAAGGACCCATTTATCCCGACTCTCTGCTTCCTGTCTACCAACCAGTTCTCTATCCACGTCAGTACATTACCCCCAATATCATGCGCTTTGATTTTGCACACCAATCTCTTGTGTGGGACCTTGTCAAAAGCCTTTTGAAAGTCCAAATACACCACATCCACTGGTTCTCCCTTGTCCACTCTGCTAGTTACATCCTCAAAAAATTCCAGAAGATTCGTCAAGCATGATTTCCCTTTCATAAATCCATGCTGACTTGGACCGATCCTGTCACTGCTTTCCAAATGCGTTGCTATTTCATCCTTAATGATTGATTCCAACATTTTCCCCACTATAAAGCAGCCCACTTGATCAGCAGTTCATCCATCACCTTAAACATTCACTCCCTCCAATATCAGCTCATCTTTGCTGCAGTGTGTACTATCTGCAAGATACACTTCCACAACTCGCCAAGACTTCTTCGACAGCAGCTCCCAAACCCATGACCTCTATCATTGAGAAGAATAAGGTCAGCAGGCAATTGGGAACACCACCCCCTCCAATCCATCATCCTGACTTAGAAATATATCACCATTCCTTCATCGTTGCTGGGTCAAAATCCTGGGATTCCCTACCTAACAACACTGTGGGGGTACCTTACACAGAATGCTCACCACCATCTTCTCAAGGGCAATAAGATGCCCATATACCGTGAATGAATAAATATATTTTTTAAATGAAGCATTTCTTGGTAAAATTGCTATCACTGAACTATATGTAGATTTAGATTACTTCACCTATTTATTAATTGGGATTTGCAGACACTTGCATTTGACTGTGTTGCAAGAATATCAGGGAAGTTTAAAAACTAATATTTAAAAATCAGGACTTAAGAAATTACAGCAAGGTGAGAATACAATATTAAGTTATTTTCTCATAGTTTCTTTAATGCTGGTTTATTTATAGGCATTTCAAACAAATCCAACATTTTGATTTTAAAAACAAAGTAGATAGTTCCAACTCTTACTGTTACAGCTTTGCACTACTTATTTTCCACCATTAGTTTGAAGTGAGACATATGGACAATCTCAGTGTGATTATGATTACAAACAGCTATTAAACCCAGTATACAGGATAAGGAACATGTAGTTCACAGCAGAAACACCTGCCAAACTTTCATTGGCAAGTCTGCCACTTGCACAGTTATCTTTTCTGTAAATTCATTAAGCACTGGCAAATATATTCCGTTAACATTTTCTCTCAGCAGTAGACAAAGGTTGCATCCTTTGGAATACCAGCAAGATAGTCTGTGAGGTACAGCACCTCAGGAGGTCTGTCTTCTCCAGGCTTGGCTTAGTCAATAAGCAGATGACTTTACTGGCAAACGCATTCAGCCAAATGGAAGTGTTGATAATGTGCCAAAGAAATCGCTACTTTAAGCACACAGCATCATGACAACTGGTGTCATTTGCATTAAAACCTTCTTGAGAATAAAAGTTTAAAAATATATGCTGGAATGGAGCACTCTAAAATCCACTGGAAATTTTCATTAATAATATTTCATTGCTATGAACTATAAGGAGTCAACTTCATTTTTACTGAATAACATTTTAATGGGAAATATTGCCCAGTTATAAAGGGAGGCATCTGAAATGATACTGATGCCTCTTATTTCAGTATTTATTACATCAAAACTCCTGGTTAGAGAGAGTGTGGGAACATTTAGTGTAGATCTCCGCCTTATATCACATCATGGCATTATAAGAACATAAGAATTAGGAGCAGGAGTAGGCCAATAAGATCGTCAACCTCAACTCCACTTTCCCCATGAGTCCAAATTTCTATCCATCAAATGTCATGGAAAGGATTGCTCAGCTAAAGGGCGGCGTTCCTCATTGCTGTAGTGGAGCTTTACAATATGAAATACAGGTGGGGGGGATGTAGGGGTATTCATGTAAATACCTGGTTCCACACCACTAAACACCAACCAACAAGATAATATTACATAGTACTACATAGTATTTACAGCACAGAAACAGGCTATTCAGGCCTTCATGTCCATGCACTAAATGTTCCCACACTCTCTCTAATCAGGAGTTTTGATGTAATAAATACCGGACAGTTGCAAAGGCAAACTGGCAGTGTTGGAAGTCCAAATAATGTCCTCCTGAGAGAGGACATCACGTTCCATCTCGACCAACAGCCTGCCACTTCCCCGGAGCAAAGCCTCAGCATCGGAGCAATGGTGGAGTGCAGATTGCTGGCCTAATTCAGCACTGTTAGCTCACCATTGGACTGATGGGGCCCCAGACACTATGGCAGCAGTCAGTGCTTACGTGGCATCAATTGCTCCTGCATCAGAGCAGTCAGCACATTGATGCCAGCACGCACTGACGACATGGCAGAATGCAGGTGTTGGGTGGTTGCCGCCTGCCACTCAAGGGCTACTGCCACGTCAGCCATGGCCCACGCCGTCATGTCTTGGACCACATGGGTACTTGTGGCCTCCATCATCCAATGCAATCTACCAAGGATGGGCTCGATGGACCCCCGAAACACAAATGAGAATGTTGAGGCGGCCTCCGCCACATTCAATGCAAGTGCATCCACGTTCTGCGGGATCCCCGCCAATGCACCCATGAGCTCGCGGTTCATCTGCATTGACTTCTTGGACATAGCCTCCGAGTACAGGTCCTCATCTGCCTGTCTGTGAGCAGGACTCATGGGCCGACTTACCCTCCGGAGAGCTGGCGCACGAGCTTCCCCTCGCGCTGGGCGTTGCTGCAGGCCACTGGGGCCAGGAGCCTCAGGTTCAGCCAACCCTGGGAAGACGGCCTCTTCCATCTAGGTGCTCTCCCCACTCGATGCAAATGTGGACGTCTCGCCCTGTCCCGGCACACTGCTTTCCACCTCCTCCTCCTCATCTTCCTCGTCGTCTGAAGATTTCCGCTGATGGGCAGACTGGTGCTCTTCTGGCTCATCATCTGTAAGTACAAAGCAAAAGAAGTGCGGTTATCAGCTGGGGAGGGGGCAGGAAGGCAAGACGGAGGGGAGCATCTTTATTTTGGTTACAACATCTTGCAAGGCTTGTGGCCCGAAGAGACTCACACAAAACGCCCATCTCATTCACATACTGTCACTATCGAGCAGGGGCTCTGCCTCCCCGCCCTACACCGCCAAGACTGCAGCGCCCATGGGGGCGGACACTCGCTCCTCCACCTTGGTGAGGTCCTGGAGGTAGGGCTCAACTCCGCCTCTATGATGCAGCTCGCACAGATTGTGCGCAAGTTTGACCTGCAAAGACAAAAGCAAAAAGCTGTTAGAGCCTGTATAGGTGCTGATGTGCCACATGTTTCTGCAGTAGGGTACTCACGAGTAATATGACAAAATATGCATATCTGCATTTCATCCTACATGGCATTGCACAGTGGATGTGTGAACAGTGGGTCTGGGGCACAAGCAACTACCAGGAAGTATGAGGCTCAGGACTGGGACCGCATATGAACAGTTGAAAGGTGCTGGTAGGTGGACTCAAGCTGAGTAAGGAGCTAGAAGGTGAAAGACGCTTGGATGGGCAGGGCATGTCTGGTGAGGCGATGGAGAGGTCTCAGACTGGTTTCAGCAAGGAGGAGCATGGCCTGATAGACATAGAGAAAGGGTAGGCAGTGCAAAGTCTTTACATTGTGCGAGACAGTGAGGATCACATGAAGGCATTGGAAAGTGAATGGAAAGGATACTCACCCTGACGACCATAGTCAGGCCGTTGAATGTATTGCGACATTGCGTCACTGTTGTGGGCACCGCGCTCCGTGCTGTAACATGCTGTACCACCTCTCTCCACAGCCTTGTCAAATCCCGAGGCGCTGGCATTCGTCTCCCTCCAGGCTGGAGGGCATTCCAGCGACTCTCCAAGGAACAAGGAATCAAGGGCAATGGGTGAGAAATGGGTAGATAGCTGGTGTCCTCCTTGCTCCTCCATTTTCACACTCTGAAGACCCTGTGGAGATGGAACTGCGCATGAATAAACTTGAGTTGCCGCGCCTTTAAGCCTCGGCTGTTCTTGGAGTCTGACTTGGAGTTCCGTGAATGCGCAATGGGTCCGCCAAATTTATCGATCAAACTTTTGTTATCGCTCCCCCAGCTGCAGTATGCAATGGCTGATTTAGCGCCTCTGTCAGTTCTTCGACTGAATCTGACGAATTTCACAGCGGAAGGCGCAAATCTTTTAAAGGCACTAAAATGACCACTCTGCCTGAGTTACCGCCCCAAATGAGGCGCAACTAAATTTCTCCCCCCAATGCACAGAATTCATCAATAGCGGAGCAGCCACTTTAGGTAGGGAAGCTGTAATTTTGGGGTTTGATTGTGGAGCTTACTGATCGAACTGGATATATGTATAGTAACGAGGTGATTTGCTTTAACTTTTTTTTCTATCGAACTATAGTTGAAAGATTTAATTATGTAAAAATAGCATGTTGCTAACTGAAAAAAGCACAGACAATACAAACGAAAAGTGAGTTTTGCTATGGTGCTGTATCCTTCAGATCTGCGAATTGCTTTGAGATGTGCAGATGTGCCAACATGTCACATTCTGCATTATTCTAAACACGCTACTCGTGAGCATCCACAAAGTCTCTGAAATCTTACCTCAGGGTTATTTTAATCTTTCCATAAGCTGATTGTGACAGCTTCTAGCAGTAGTGTGAGCATTCATGAGATGCTCCTACTGTGCCTACACTCTGTAATTGAGTATACCAATGTAGATGCCGCAGCTAGTTCGATGCTAGACTGCAGTGTGGATATCAATCATGTGGATGTTAGCAATGTATAGCTGTACAGGGTATTGGTGAGGCCGCACCTGGAGTACTGCATGCAGTTTTGGTCATCTTACTTAAGGAAGGATATACTAGCCTTGGAGGGGGTACAGAGACGATTCACTAGGCTGATTCCGGAGATGATGGGGTTACCTTATGATGATAGATTGAGTAGATTGGGTCTTTACTCGTTGGAGTTCAGAAGGATGAGGGGTGATCTTATCGAAACATTTAAAATAATGAAAGGGATAGACAAGATAGAGGCAGAGAGGTTGTTTCCACTGGTCGGGGAGACTAGAACTAGGGGGCACAGCCTCAAAATACGCTGAGCCAATTTAAAACCGAGTTGAGAAGGAATTTCTTCTCCCAGAGGTTTGTGAATCTGTGGAATTCTGTGCCCAAGGAAGCAGTTGAGGCTAGCTCATTGAATGTATTCAAATCACAGATAGATAGATTTTTAACCAATAAGGGAATTAAGGGTTATGGGGAGCTGGCGGGTAAGTGGAGCTGAATCCGCCATTTTGAATGGCGCAGCAGGCTTGAGGGGCTAGATGGCCTACTCCTGTTCCTAATTCTTATGTTCTTATGTTCTTATGTGCATTGGGCTCCTTCAAATTATCCCATCTTCCAAAGTTGTATGTAATGAGCCAAGTAGTTAGATGTAGTCCTTACTACTTGGGGGATCAAGGGGTATGGCGAGAAAGCAGGAATGGGGTACTGAGGTTGCATGTTCAGCCATGAACTCATTGAATGGCGGTGCAGGCTCGAAGTGCCAAATAGCCTACTCCTGCACCTATTTTCTATGTTTCTAAGTAGCACAACAACAACCTTCTTGTTTCCTCTGGTCTAATTTTTTTATGAAAAGAGAAATTTGCTGCTCTATATGGATATCCTTTATATGCATCTCCTGCTACGTTGCCATTATACATTTGGTCTCTTCTTGAGGCTGTGAAACTTTGTCCCAATCTCTTTCCTGGCCTGGGCTATTGTCAGGTCTAAAGTTACTTGGTCTCAGATCTGCAGCCCTGCATTTTGATGATGGGCCACAATAATTACCACTGTGGCTCATTTCTTCTGACTGCCCCAGAATCGATCTCTATTTCAGTGCCCATGTTGGTGAACTGGACTGTTTTTTGAGGCAAAGCTGTTACATACTTCAGCTGTCTTACTACACTCCAAAAGTGCTTCATATGTCCGGTGGCCGTGAAAGGCACTATATAAATGCAAGTCTTTCTTTCTTATGTCTTTTGTCATTATTCATACTTGTTGAGAAATGCGCACACCACAGGTCTGTCATTATTGACTGAGTTTCTGGTGCTAATCCTCTTGAAAATGTATTTTAAGAAATCATCCAGCAGAAAATGGAGGTGTGATACCATTTTAATTTGTTCCTCTTTAATTCTACAAAAAAAACTTGGAGATTGACGCCTTCCCTATCAAAACCACAAAATATACCCCCTTGACCCAACAGTTGCTCATAATGGAAATGGTTAAGAGTAGATTGATTAGGTAATTACCTGAAAAGCATATCTTTTCTTAGTGATAGGCATGGGGTTGATCCAGAGAATGCAGGCTTAACTAAATGTTGGATCCATGTACATTATATTAACCGTACACATTTGAGTTATGTGTCATGAAAAGCAACAAAGTATTCATCTTTCTACATATTATAATATGTAGATAATACTGAATGATAGGCTATTGAATGAAAATTGTATTGCACAAAATGAGTAGGACAAATTCATAAGAGGCATTAGTGTAATTTCCAGTTACAAATACAATCGTATTTCACCTCTCAAGAAGATATAAAAAATGGAAAAAGGTTCTTTACACAGAGAATGGTTAGAATTTGAAATTCTCTGCTAAAGTTCCATCAAGAATATCCCTTCACCCGCAAACAAGGCCTGTGCCATCTATGACCTGATCGTAAATGATCATATTGACATTTTGGCTTTGACTGAAACCTGGCTCCTGGGTGGCAAAATCAATAAGATCCTTACCAAAGTCTCCCCACCTGGTTGTACTTTCCACCGACCACTCTGCCCAAACCACCACAGTAGCAGCATGGCCCTTAAGCAAGTCATACCCAGGGCTTTCTCCCCACTCTGGCACTTTGTGCTCCTTTGAGCAATTCATTCATTTCTATCCCTCTCACCTCTCCTTTAAAATCTTCAGTGTCTTACAACACCCAAGCCCAACCTTGAGTTTCTCCACAAGATATCCTCCTTTCTCCTTTCCAGCAGCTTCTGCATCATGACACTTTATCCTCAGTGATTTCAATCTCCATCTCAGCTGCACTTCTCTCCTTCGAACTTCCTGTCCTCCCTGAACCTCTTCTTCCATATAAACTCTCCTGCCTATAATCATGGCTATCCCCTCGACTTCACTATCTCCAATGGCCTCTCTACTCCCGTGGTCTTGATCACTAATAAGGTTATCTCTAACCATATCCTTGTATTCTTCATCAGCCAGATCCCCTTACTCTTTATTAAACCCATTTCTTTCTGCATCCACTCCTGGGAAAAAAACTCTCCCAAATTGTCTACAATTGTATTTTTGAACTCTATCCTTGGTACTGCTAGCCTTTGACTTTGAATTTGCTACAATACCTCTGCAGCAATTTTGCTCAACCACGCCCTCACTTACACCTTTGATGCCCTTGTCCTCATCAAAATCTTCATTGGCTTCTATCCATGTTATTTCACCTTCTACCAACAACCTCCTTAAACCCGAACACCTGTCTCTTACACTCTCTAAAAAGCTGGGTTTCACCCCACCAAAGGCACCTGTGCCTTCAGTTGTCTAGATCCCATACTCTGGAAGTCCCTTCCTAAACCCCTTCACCTCTCTACCTTCTTCTCCTCATTTAAGATCAGCCATGATGTTATTGAATGGCAAAGCAGGCTCGAGGGGCCAAATGGCCTACTCCTGCTCCTATTTCTTATGTTCTTATGTAAGACACTCCTTAAAACCCACCTATTTGATCACCCCTCTTGTAAGATTTCTAAATCTCTGGCATTACATTTTACAGTGAGACAATTCTTCTAAAACAATTGGAACAGTTTATTAAAAAAACACACACACATGCACATCAGCAGTCATCAGTTACTTAGTTACAACAGATACAATGAGGTTATAATAGCAAGCGATATACGTTATTTCCCTTTGGCTAGCTGGTTTGAACACACGGCTTGTTGTTTTAGCTGGTCTGCAACAGGAGGTCTTATGCCATGTGTCCAGCAGAGAGAAGAGGAAGAGAAAGGTCTTTACCTGAGTCCTTTATACTTCTCAAAGTCATTCTCCCTCAAAATGCCTCCAAATTGGACCTTGGTTCCAGGGCACTTCCTTATTGGCTCTCCTCACAAATGTGGCTGTCTGACCTAGCTAGCCTGGCTTAGCCATTGATTAGTTTAATGGCTTTCCAATACACAAAATCCATGTGGCAACCCTGTTGGCTTTCATTTTGTTTCAACACAAACAGGCCTTTCCATATAATCGACTCTTTTAACATTTATACATACACAGAATCAATTTTAATCATTAATAAACACTTTTATTCTTACAAACTCCCCACCTTGAAGGGGAAATATCCTCATTGACCCCTCATATGGTTTATCCCCTCAGGGATCACATATCATAGACATTGAGAGGAAGAGAGAGAGAAAAGTGGATGGCCTGACTTGGTCCCCACCTCGTAAGGTGTAGGCCACGTAGGGGATTTATTATAGTCCAATCACATCTCCAGCGGAGACTCTCCCCTTCTTGTGTCTTCAGTGCACCGTCGCTTCTCCATCTTCCCTCGGCTTCAGTTGTGGTTGGTGTCGTCCTGACAATCGTGAGGATCCGTAACATGGTCTGTGGGAAACAAGGTCAGTGCAGTATTTACTCTTTGGCAGTTTTTAACTGATTAATGTGAAACCACTTCTTGTACTTAACACCCTTCTTCCCCAGTAACTGAATCAAATAAACCGCGGGGTTCAATCGGTCTATAATCTTATGCGGTTCCCACCACCTGGGCTCAAAGGCATGCTTCTTTTTCCCATAACTTGGAATCATACTGGATCTCCCACCTCGTATTCAAAGGGACGTACTTTCTTGTCGAAGTACTTTTTAATTTGTCTTTTTGACTTCCCCAATTTGGTGGCCACAAATCGATTGATCTGATCGGTGTGATCTTCCACTTGTTCCAGCCTCTTGGAACTACATGTTTTCTTTGCCAGGGGACTCATCCCTGTTAATGTTTGCTGGCCTGGTGTTCTGGCCTCCCCATCATGGCCTGATATGGGGAGACCCCTGTTTTTCTATGAGGTGTGGACCTCATTGCCATTAAGCACATTGACAGCATTTAAGTCCATTGAGTGGGGTGGTCTGCGCACAATTTTTTAACATTAACTTGAGGGTCCTGTTCCCCCTTTCGACTGGGGGTAGTGAGCAATATGTAATTTGTGTTTTATCTCCAACATTTCCTGCAGATGGGTAAAAATTTTACCGGTTAAGTGTGAACCTTGATCGCTGTCCACTTGTACTGGTACTCCCACAAAACACATTATTCAATAATGTTTTGGCTGCTGTGATTGCGGTGTTGGAGCGGCAGGGGACTGCTTCGATCCATTTAGTGAATTGATCCACCACCACTAGGGCATGCTGAAAATTGCCTTGCACCTGTGAAAGTGGCCCAATGAAGTCTATCTGGAGGTGAGTCCATGGCCCTTGAGGTGGGGGTGCACTTTGAAGCAAGGCTCGGTTAGTGCATGCGGGAGGATTGTATTGCAGGCACGATAGGCATCGTGCCATGTATTGGTTGATTGTTTCCCTCATGGAAGGCCACCAAGCTGTGGATGCTACCTTATAGAAGGTTACCAGGGCTGAATAGTACCCTGCTGTGGGGTGGGAGTGAAAGAGGGGGAGCAGTTCCTGACCCAACTCTGGTGGAACACACACCACCGGGCAGGCGTTTGGCTTTCTTTTGAACATCAGCAACTGCCAGGGGCAGTGGCTAGTATGGTATTGGGATCCCAGGCTATTGGTTGAGGAAGGGATCTGCCTTTCTCGTGCCAGGCGCTTACAACAGCATATGACCAGTATTACTGCTGCAGGAATTTTAAATCTAGGTGATCTGTTGAGGGGGGCCTTGCTAACAGCATTGCAGGGCTCAACAACTACATCTTCCCATCAATTGCAGCGTCCTTGGCTGCTCTGTCTGCTCTGAAATTTCCCTCACTATGTGGACCCCTTTTTCTATAGGCTGCTACCTTTCCTATGAAGCAGGGCTGGGATCGCTGTTTAAGGTATGACCAGAGCAGGCGTAACAAGGGCCCATGGACCAGAGCCTTTCCGTCTATCGTACAATAGTCATTTTTGTGGTATGGGGCAGGGAGAGCGTGGTGTTTATAGCATAGGCACTATCAGACCAAATATTCACAGGTCTATCTAAGGTTTCCTTTACAGCAGTTAGAAGTGCGCCGATTTCTGCATATAGTGAAGACTGTCTGTTGCGCCTTCCCTGGATGGTTCTTTCTGGCAATACCACAGCATACCTGGTGTGAGGGGATCCCTCAATGTGATCTGAGAACCCATCGATATAGACATCTGGGACATCCTGTATGGGGTCTTTCTGCACAGGATGGGTCTCAAAGTTAATCAGGGGTAACGGACATTCATGCGGGTCCCCCTTATAGATCTG
This sequence comes from Pristiophorus japonicus, assembly GCF_044704955.1. Taxonomy (NCBI): domain Eukaryota; kingdom Metazoa; phylum Chordata; class Chondrichthyes; family Pristiophoridae; genus Pristiophorus; species Pristiophorus japonicus. The sequence continues at coordinate 82,765,188 of NC_091980.1, forward strand.
AAATTGTGGCAGCAATGTGGTGGGTTTGGAAATGGTATCAATGTCTCTTTCCATAAATTCCAATGTCCATTTGCTGAGGCGCTGCGAGGAAACTAGTGAATCTCCAGGTTTCATCAATAGTTTCAGATGTGTGTGTCTGCTGTGCAGGATTGTAGCCTGTAACCCAGTAATAAAAGCAAAGTGATGTACCGACCAGAAGACGGCCAGTAGGTGGCGCTCATATGCGATATACGTCTTTTCTGCTCCCTGCAGGATTCGAGACGCATATGCAATGGGCTGCAGTCGATCAGCTCGCATTTGGCACAGAACTGCAGTGAGGCTTTGCTCTGAGGCCCCAACCTCCAAATAGAATGCGTGGGATCAGGAGGGATCAGACATGCGGCCTGTATCACTGCAGTTTTTAATTTAGCCACGGACTGGGTGTGAGCATCAGTCCATGCCAGGCGTATGTCATCACCCTGCAGTTTTATTAAATCATACAGGGACTTTGCACACTCTGCAAAGCCTGGGATAAAGTTGCTTTGGCGCTCCACCAAACCCAAGAATGATCGTAGGGCTGTTTTGGAAGTGGGTAATGGCAGTCGCTGCATTATTTCCACCTTGTGAGAGTCGGGGGATGATCCCTCTGGAGAAATGGACACTCCTAGAAAGGTGACCCGTTCTTTTACGAATTGAGCCTTACGGGGATTTACCTTTAGTCCATCCTGAGCCAACAATGTCAAAAGTTTGTGCAAAAGGGACAGATGCTCCTCCATGCTGTCGATTGCCAGCAGTAGGTCATCTACATACTGCAGTGAGCAGGTAAGGCGGGAAAAGTCTTTTAAAATTTCAGCCATTCTTTTGTGGAATATCGTGGGGGCATTGTGGAACCCCTGAGGCAAGCATGTCCAGGTGTAGCTCTGGTCCTCAAATATGAACGCAAATTTGTACTGATCTTCCCCTTTAACAGGGATACTCCAGAATCCATTGGCAATGTCGAGGGTCGAGAAGTACTTGGAACCAGCAGGAATTTGAGATAATATGGTAGGAGTTTCTCTTACTACCGGTGAGCAGGCTGGTGTTACAGAATTTAACTTTCTGTAATCAATAGTCAGTCGCCAGCTGCTATCAGGATTTTCAACCGGCTATGTGGGTGAATTGGTCGTGAAAATGCCTGTCCTAACAACACCCTGCTCGACGGGATTTTATGGTGTCTCGGATGTAAGGGTGACTCTCCCTTGGGATGGGGTATGTTTAGTGAATGAGTGAGGGGGTCCCTCAATAGATTCCTCGCCTGACATTTTTCCACAGTCATGCTTGCATGTGGCAAACACCGCTAGGTGTTCCTGAATTAGTTTTGCCACAACTTCATTTTCGCTCCCTGGAGGGTCATACTCAGATGGCTTTTTAATAGCAAAAACTGAGTGAGCATCTGAAATTTCTATCACTCCTGCCTTATCTCTCAATCCCATCCAAACACAGTCCTGATTATAATCTATCATCGCGCCATACTGATCCAACACATTAGTCCCTAAAATTCCCCTTCCGTCGGGGGTGGTCATCAGCATTGGTCTGGGATCTTACAGGTGAGGCCTCACAACTGAAGTTCAGTGGCCTTCCCTGTATACGCGGTGGTTGTATCACTGTTAAACCCTTTAAGGGTCGTATAACCCTTGCCCGCTGCTGCATGGTGTTCAGGGTATGGGGTGTGGATGATGGTAATGGCTGAGCCAGTATTGATAAGCATAATCTGCTGCTTGCCCCCTTTTAAGACAACAAGGACTACTGGTCTCCCGCTACCATCACGTCGGAACCCCACTTCCGACTAATCTTTGGGGGCCGAACCCAGTCATTGGGTCAATCCTTGAATGGGTCCCTCTAATGAGTGTGCATCGGCGATTGCGTGCACCGGTAAATGATTTTGCATATACTCCCCGTGGCAATTTGGGTTTGTATAAGGGTTATCAATTGATCCAATCGTTGATCTGTCCCAGAGGGCTTGGATTCGTCCCTCGGGAGGTATCTATGCAATGCATCATGGTTCGGTGCTGGTCTGGGTCTGCTGCAGTCTTTTGCTATGTGGCCTACCTTCTTACAATTGAAGCTCTGTCCCTTAAAGAGGTAGTTTTGAGATCCCTGCACCATTGACACTGGTTTATTTGCAGGGAGTGATGACTTCACCTTTAACTGATCTTTTACCATCTCCCAGGCTCTTTGAGCGCTGGTCTCTATATCTGTCCACTGATTGGTGGGCCTCATGGCTATTCCCAGGGTGGTTTTAACTAAAGGGTGGAGATGGGTCAGGAACATCGATTTAAATTGTTCCTGATTCTTTTTTTCTGTAGCATTTGCAGTTGACTGGTTCTGCGGACATTGATAGATATCGTACAGGCGATTACTGAAGGCTCTAGGGGTCTCTTCTGGGCGCTGCTGATTAAGCAGAGCCACTAAGTTCAAGTTTTGGATCCCTAAATGGTTTAGGATCTCAGTCATGAGTACATCGGCCGCTGCGGCAGACTGGAGGTCTGCGTCTGGCAGATTATTTTTTAGGGAAGTGGAACAGGTCAAGAAGAGGACCCGTGTTAAGTCTCTCTCTTCCAACTCGGGGTGACCCCTCCTGAAATTTGCCCACCTCTTATTAACTTTCAGTGGGTCATCCCCATCATTAATGGGCCCCAACTCATAGCTACACGCCGTGGCATCAGCACCAGATATGGGCCGTGAGTCGGTATGGTTACTGGTGATGTGGCCATGCGCATTACGTTGTGAAGAAGTGGTTACTATGGCTACGGTTGGCTCTTGTGTCTGCAAGATATCCCATTCTACACCACTCTCCTGGGGATTATACTGATTTCCTTCCTCTTCCCAATCTGTCTCTCCCTCGTTCCCTTTTGCTGTCTCTGTTATGGCTCGCCGTGTTACTGCGAATACCAGGGCCTGCTGCTCCCCATACTTACTTTTTAGCCTCACTATTTCTAGTTGGCACTGGGAGTGATCTGCCTCCCTATGTGGCTTCTTAATTTCTTCCCTTAATGCTCCCCTAGCATCTTCGATCTCTTGCTGGAGCCTCAAGTTTTCCAACTTAGATTTTTTGAACTCTAATTTGTTTTAATTTGCTTCAACAATGGCTGCTGTGGCATTTAAGTTTGAGAGACTTTGTTTTTGTAGCAATGAAGCTGATTGTTTGGCCCCTCTTTTTAATTGCTTAATACTGTGGTTTAATTGGCCAATTTCTTGTCTTAAATGCTGTATTTCTCCCTCTTTCAACTGCTTCACAAGTTGGAGGCCTTCTTCTTTTTGTTGTTTTATACCTTCAAACTCTCTTTCTTTTAGTTGAATCTCTTTTACTTGCAATTCTTTCAAATCTTGTATCACTTTGGCATCCTGTCTCATTAATTCCTCATCTCTCTGGGCAAAATAAAATGCGCTGAATGCCAAGAGACTGTTTGCCCGTTTTGGCCTGAGCTCTCCCTTATCGACCCTCTCTTGGATAAGTTTCATCATCTCCCCAAATGACGCAGGTTGACCCTTGTGGATGTGCCATGCCTGTACCTTTAACTCTTCTATCTCTTGTATCGGAGACTTTTTGAACAACTTCTCCTGATAAACAAACTCAACATTTCATTTTATTGTTGGCTTTCTGTCCATGACCGATCCCTTCATCCTGTGTCTTTTGAATATAGCTACTGGTGGGTCCCCACTTAAACAGTTACAACCCAGCCCACTTAAACAGTTACAACTATCGAAATGACCGCTCCTTAAGATGCAATTTCTCCCGATCCGTTTAATCATTTCAAGCTATACTTCGCAACACAGTTTAGAATCGCAACTCCCGAGATTTCCAATTGTTCAAAAGAATCATCAAAAAACTGTCTCGCCAGTTGCCCGCATTCTCCACCAATTATCAGATTTCTAAATCTCTGGCATTAAATTTGACAATGAGACAATTCTTCTAAAACAATTGGAACAGTTTATTAAAAAAACACACACACATGCACATCAGCAGTCGTCAGTTACTTAGTTGCATAACATAAGAACATAAGAATTAGGAACAGGAGTAGGCCATCTAGCCCCTCGAGCCTGCTCCGCCATTTAACAAGATCATGGCTGATCTGGCCGTGGACTCAGCTCCACTTACCGGCCAGCTCCCCATAACCCTTAATTCCCTTATTGGTTAAAAATCTATCTTTCTGTGATTTGAATACATTCAATGAGCTAGCCTCAACTGCTTCCTTGGGCACAGAATTCCACAGATTCACAACCCTCTGGGAGAAGAAATTCCTTCTCAACTCGGTTTTAAATTGGCTCCTCCGTATTTTGAGGCTGTGCCCCCTAGTTCTAGTCTCCTCGATCAGTGGAAATAACCTCTCTGCCTCTATCTTGTCTATCCCTTTCATTATTTTAAATGTTTCTATAAGATCACCCCTCATCCTTCTGAACTCCAATGAGTAAAGACCCAGTCTACTCAATCTATCATCATAAGGTAACCCCCTCTTCTCCGGAATCAGCCTAGTGAATCATCTCTGTACCCCCTCCAAAGCTAGTATATCCTTCCTTAAGTTAGGTGACCAAAACTGCACGCAGTACTCCAGCTGCGGCCTCACCAATACCCTGTACAGTTGCAGCAGGACCTACCTGCTTTTGTACTCCATCCCTCTCGCAATGAAGGCCAACATTCCATTTGCCTCCCTGATTACCTGCTGCACCTGCAAACTAACTTTTTGGGATTCATGCAGAAGGACCCCCAGGTCCCTCTGCACCGCAGCATGTTGTAATTTCTCCCCATTCAAATAATATTCCCTTTTACTGTTTTTTTTTCCAAGGTAGATGACCTCACATTTTCTGACATTGTATTCCATCTGCCAAACCTTAGCCCATTCGCTTAACCTATCTAAATCTCTTTGCAGCCTCTCTGTGTCCTCTACACAACCCACTTTCCCACTAATCTTTGTGTCATCTGCAAATTTTGTTACACTACACTCTGTCCTCTCTTCCAGGTCATCTATGTATATTGTAAACAGTTGTGGTCCCAGCACCGATCCCTGTGGCACACCACTAACCACCGATTTCCAACCCGAAAAGGACCCATTTATCTCGACTTTCTGTTTGCCAGCCAATTCTCGATCCATGCTAATAAATTTCCTCTGACTCCGCGTACCTTTATCTTCTGCAGTAACCTTTTGTGTGGCACCTTATCGAATGCCTTTTGGAAATCTAAATACACCACATCCATCGGTACACCTCTATCCACCATGCTCGTTATATCCTCAAAGAATTATCATTACAACAACAACATAGATTTATGTCACAACAGATACAATGAGGTTATAACAACAAGTGATTTACGTTACTTCCCTTTGGCTGGCTGGTTTGAACACATGGCTTGCTGTTTTAGCTGGTCTTCAACAGGAGGTCTTAAGCCGTTTGTCCAGCAAAGGTCTTTGCCTGAGTCCTTTATACTTCTCAAAGTCATTCTCCCTCAAAACGCCTCCACATTGGACCTTGGTTCCAGGGCAGTTCCTTATTGGCTCTCCTCACAAATGTGGCTGTCTGGCCTGGCTCAGCCATTAATTAGTTTAATGGTTTTCCAATACACAAAACCCATCCAGCAACCCTGTGGGCTTTCATTTTGTTTCAACACAAACAGGCCTTTCCATATAATCTACACTTTTAACATTTATACATCCACAGAATCAATTTTAATCATTAATAAACACTTTTATTCTTACACTCTGATCCATCTCCCTTTTTGACTCTGTGCCTGTTTTCCTCTCTCCTCTGGTGAATCACCTGGAGAACTTTTGCTATATTAAAGGCGCGACATAAATCTATGTTGTTGTTATAATGATTATTTTAGCGTCAGAACTGAAAGTGACGCATATTGGTCAGCCTAGGTAGACAAGAGTTATTCTGAATCACCCAGGAGGCTAAAGGTTAAATATATATTTCTGACACTGTCATTCCACCATTTTAGTTGAGAGGAATCCCAGCCTCACAAGACACTGGAATTCTTCTAAACCAAAATAAAAATGAAAATAATGTGCAATTAAGGAACAAATGCCATGTACGTATATTATGGAAAATTATAATGAAGTGCTTCACTGATTAAGCCAAGTTTAAAGCTGAGTTGAGACTTTTATAAACAGCTTAGGATTTTGTTTTCTCAGGCTACAGTGACATCTAAACATCGTGATTGGTTTACAATTATGCAGCACTCACCAATGTCAATTATTCTACCACTTTTATAGTTGCCATCAGCTGATAATAACACTCAAAATCTTATTATTTCATCACCTGGTTTGTAAATAAAAAGCATCATACTGTTGGAAACAACTACCTTACTTATACCATTTTTGAGAAAATATTGCAATTGTAGTATTTAGAGGTTATCTGAAGAAGTATTATCTTTAGGATCACTTAAAAAAAATCAAACACTACAAGCTTTTATTTTTAACAGGTTAGAAAATACTGATTTGGAAGTGTTACTGAGCCTGACTGCGTAAGGAATCTGGATTGACATACATAGTTGCTGCTGAATCAACCTAGGGTTTATGACCGTATCTCAACTAATAATACTTCAGCTTCAGTTAGGCTGAGTAATTCCTTAGTGATACAAGTTAGTACCCGTGAGGTTTAAAATTCAACAGAAATTAATGAGAAAAAGGGTAAAAGGATGCCGATGTTGATCAGAATTCTTTGTAGCTACTGTAGTTTTTAAAAGGGATCCAGATAATGAGACTTGCTCTTTAAGTAAAATTTCACTGTATTTTTCTTCCACGGACATATCCTGGATATGTGCCACAGTGCATTGATGTGCATCAATGTGCTCTCATGGGCTGTAACCTTACCAGTCAGAGGCCACTTACACAGTATAATTACAATTCTGCTATTCATAGAAATGTGGAAACTGTGTCCTGGTTGCATATTTTAATCATTCTTGCATTTAATACTGTGAAAAGGGAAGTATATTTACTGATTTACCCTATAATCCATCAATATTTAAAAGCAGCTATCTCTGCACTGATATTGTAGAGCACAGAATGAGTCTATTTGGTCCTTTACACTAGTGCTGGCTCTCTGAAAGATCTATCCGTTTGGTCCCATTCCCCTGCCCTTTGCTCATATTATCCTTTTTTTATTTTTCCATTATTTATACACTTCCTTTTTAAATGCTATTATGGATTTTCCTTCCATCACTATCTCTGGTAAGGCATACAAACCCTCTATGGGGAAAAAAATCTCCTGACATTTCCCTTCTTTCTTTTAGTGATGATTTTAAATTCTAGTTATTGACTCACCAATAAGTGGAAACATTATTTCTCTATTTGCCTTATCAAAACCCTTCATCACTCTGAACACCTCTATCACATATTTTAACCTTCCCTGCCGAAATGAAAAAAATCCCCATTTCGATAGTCTCGCCTTACAACTGAAGCATCTTATCCCTGGTATCATCCTGTTGAATTGCTTCTGTATTCTCTCCATGCCTTGCACCTTTTTAAAAATTGGTTGCCAAAACTGGGCACAAAGGGTGAGGGGGAGGGGCGGGGGGGGGGCAGCGATATTAAAAAAATGCCAAAACCGGTCCTGAAGTTAGTGGAGTGGCCAGGTGCCCACCTGAAGCCGATGCAGGGTGCCTGAACCATTTTCAGGTTTGAGTCTCATTTGAATGCAGCAGGCACAAATGAACACTCTGCTGCAGCTCGCCGATTGTGGGAAGGCGGGAAATTGGCCAGCTCTTGCGCTAAACCAGATGGCAAGTTGGGCCTGGGAAGATGGGAAGTGTGAGCACAGGCTGGCCGCAGTATTTTTGTGAAGCGAGGAAAAGCATAATGTGTTGTGGGAATAAGGTCATGTGATGCTAACAGCACTGGTTAGACCGCTTCACCACCTGGCACAAACAGGCATGGTGCACACTCTGCCCATTTGTACTTCAAGAGTACAGTCAGGGTCCGACGCTGATTTGCATATTTCGTTTCCCGCCTGAGACTGGTGTGTCCATTTACAGACCTGCCTGAAAATTACATCAGTTGGGCCTCAGACTGCTGAGGAGCAGCCAAGGTCACACTGCCCCTCCCTCTGCCATTCTCTTTTGTCAGCTGCCCTTTTCTCGCCCGAGTTGAAAATTACCCCCAATATGTCAACTACAATCTACCCAATCACTTGTATCGGTGTAGCATTACCGCTTTGCTTTTTTATTCCCTGCCCCTTTTGAAAAAAGTTACAATCCTATAATATGTTATCTTTAAAGATGACCTTGTTATCAGGCCATAAAGCAAGGGAGAAACATAGAAACATAGAAACATAGAAACATAGAAATTAGGTGCAGGAGTAAGCCATTCGGCCCTTCGAGCCTGCACCACCATTCAATAAGATCATGGCTGATCATTCCCTCAGTACTCATTTCCTGCTTTCTTTCCATACCCCTTGATCCCCTTAGCCATAAGGGCCATATCTAAATCCCTCTTAAATCTATCCAATAAACTGGCATCAACAACTCTCTGCGGCAGGGAATTCCACAGGTTAACAACTCTCTGAGTGAAGAAGTTTCTCCTCATCTCAGTCCTAAATGGCCTACCCCTTATCCTAAGACTATGTTCCCTGGTTCTGGACTTCCCCAACATCGGGAACATTCTTCCCGCATCTAACCTGTCCAGTCCCGACAGAATCTTATACGTTTCTATGAGATCACCTCTCATCCTTCTAAACTCCAGTGAATAAAGGCCCAGTTGATACAGTCTCTCCTCATATGACAGTCCAGCCATCCCTGGAATCAGTCTGGTGAACCTTCGCTGCACTCCCTCAATAGCAAGAACATCCTTCCTCAGATTAGGAGACCAAAACTGAACACAATAGTCCAGGTGAGGCCTCACTAAGGTCCTGTACAACTGCAATAAGACGTCCCTGCTCCTATACTCAAATCCCCTAGCTATAAAGGCCAACATACCATTTGACTTCTTCACCGCCTGCTGTATCTGCATGCAAACTTTCAATCACTGATGAACCATGACACCCAGGTCTCGTTGCACCTCCCCTTTTCCTAATCTGCCGCCATTCGGATAATATTCTGCCTTCGTGTTTTTGCCCCAAAAATGGATAACCTCACATTTATCCACATTATATTGCATCTGCCATGCATTTGCCCACTCACCTAACCTGTCCAAGTCATCCTGCAGCCTCTTAGCGTCCTCCTCACAGCTCACACCGCCACCCAGTTTAGTGTCATCTGCAAACTTGGAGATATTACACTCAATTCCTTCATCTAAATCGTTAATGTATATTGTAAAGAGCTGGAGTCCCAGCACTGAGGCCTGCGGCACTCCACTAGTCACTGCCTGCTATTCTGAAAAGGACCCGTTTATCCTGACTCTCTGCTTCCTGTCTGCCAACCAGTTCTCTATCCAGGTCAGTACATTACCCCCAATACCATGTGTTTTGAATTTGCACACCAATCTCTTGTGTGGGACCATGTCAAAAACCTTTTGAAAGTCCAAATACACCACATCCACTGGTTCTCTCTTGTCCACTCTGCTAGTTACATCATTAAAAAATTCAAGAAGATTCGTCAAGCATAATTTCCCTTTCGTAAATCTATGCTGACTTGGACCGATCCTGTCACTGCTTTCCAAATGCACTGCTATTTCATCCTTAATGATTGATTTCAACATTTTCCCCACTACTGATGTCAAGCTAACCGGTCTATAATTACCCATTTTCTCTCCCCCACCTTTTAAAAAAAATGGTGTTACATTAGCTACCCTCCAGTCCATAGGAACTGATCCAAAGTCGATAGACTGTTGGAAAATGATCACCAATGCATCCACTATTTCTAGAGCCACTTCCTTAAGTACTCTGGGATGCAGACTATCAGGCCCTGGGGATTTGCCGGACTTCAATCCCATCAATTTCCCAAACAAAATTTCCTGTCCAATAAGGATATCCTTCAGTTCCTCCTTCTCACGAGACCCTCGGTCCCCTAGTACATCCGGAAGGTTATTTGTGTCTTCCTTCGTGAAGACAAAACCAAAGTATTTGTTCAATTGGTCTGTCATTTCTTTGTTCCCGATTATAAATTCACCTGAAGCCGACTGCAATGGACCTATGTTTGTCTTCAGTACTCTTTTTCTCTTCACATATCTATAGAAGCTTTTGCAGTCAGTTTTTATGTTCCCGGCAAGCTTCCTCTCGTACTCTATTTTCCCCCTCTCAATTAAACCCTTAGTCCTCCTTTGTTGAATTCTAAATTTCTCTCAGTCCTCAGGTTTGTTGCTTTTTCTAGCCAATTTATATGCCTCTTCCTTGCTTTTACCACTATTCTTAATTTCCCTTGTTAGCCAAGTTTGAGCCACCTTCCTCGTTTTATTTTTACTCCAGACAGGGATGTACAATTGCTGAAGTTCATCCATGTGATCTTTAAATGTTTGCCATTGCCTATCCACCATCAACCCTTTAAGTATTCTTTGCCAGTCTATTCTAGCCATTTCACGCCTCATACCGTCGAAGTTACCTTTCCTTAAGTTCAGGACCCTAGTTTCCGAATTAACTTTGTCACTCTCCATCTTAATAAAGAATTCTACCATATTATGGCCACTCTTCCCCAAGGGGCCTTGTACAACAAGATTGCTAATTGGTCTCTTCTCATTACACATCACCCAGTCTAGGATGTCCAGCTCTTTAGTTGGTTCCTCGACATAGTGGTCTGGAAAACCATCCCTAATACACTCCAGGAAATCCTCCTCCACCGCATTGCTACCAGTTTGATTAGCCCAGTCAATATGTAGATTAAAGTCGCCCATGATAACTGCTGTACCTTTATTGCACACATCCCTTATTTCTTGTTTGATGCTGTCCCCAACCTCACTACTACTGTTTGGTGGTCTGTACACAACTCCCACTAGCGTTTTCTGCCCTTTGGTATTCCGCAGCTCCACCCATACCGATTCCACATCATCCAGGCTAATGACCCTCCTTACTATTACATTAATTTCCTCTTTAACAAGCAACGCCACCCTGCCTCCTTTTCCTCTCTGCCTAACCTTCCTAAATGTTGAATACCCCTGGATGTTGAGTTCCCAGCCTTGGTCACCCTGGAGCCATGCCTCCGTGATGCCAATTATATCATATCCATTAACTGCTATCTGCGCAGTTAATTCATCCACCTTATTCCGAATACTCCTCGCAATGAGGCACAGAGCCTTCAGGCTTGTCTTTTTAACACACTTTGCCCCTTTAGAATTTTTCTGTAATGTGGCCCTTTTTGTTTTTTGCCTTGGATTTCTCTGCCCTCCACTTTTACTATTCTCCTTTCTATCTTTTGCTTCTTGCGGTTGTGAAAAGAGGCTTCTCTGTGATGCAGGGAAAAATTTGAAAAACAAATCTGAATCTGAAAAAGTGATGTCAGAGAATTACCCAAATAATTACCGTTAAATGTTTAATTTATTAATCAGTTCTAAGGGGACAAAATTAAAATGAACTAAATAGAGAGCACTGGCATCATCATCATAGGCACTCCCTCGAAATCGAGGAAGACTTGCTTCCACTCTAAAAGTGAGTTCTCAGGTGAATGTACAGTCCAATACGGGAATTACAGGGCCGGAATTTGCTGAAAAAATAACGGCATCTAGACCACACATGCAGTTATTAATATGCAAATCGGCCAGCAACCGCGTGAAGCACTGTAAGTTGCTAGATGGTTTGCAATGTCCACCGTTAGTTTAACAAAAATCTCACCCTTAACCTCCCTGAGAATTTGATGAAGGGCTGTTTTGTTCTAGGTGGTGTCAAGCTTCTTGAGTGTTGTTGGGGCTGCACTCATCTAGGCAAGTGGAGAGTTTTCCATCACACTCCTGACTTATGCCTTATAGATAGTGGAAACTGGTTAGGGAGTCAGGAGGTGAGACACTCGCCACAGAATACCCAGCCTCTGACCTGCTTTTGTGGCCATAGTATTTATGTTGCTGGTCCAGGTAAGTTTCTTGTCAATGATGACCCCCCAGGATGTTGATGGTGGCGGTTTTGGTGATGGTAATTCCATTGAATGTTAGGGGACAGTGGTTAGACTCTTGCTTGTTGGAGATAGTCATTGCCTGGTACTTATTTGGTATGAATGTTACTTGCCACTTATCAGCCCAAGCCTGAATGTCCTCCAGGTCTTGCTCCATATGGGCATGAACGGCTTCATTATGAGGAGTTGGGAATGGACTTCAACACTGTGCGGTCATCAGCGAACATCCCCACTTCTGACCTTATGATGGAGGGAAGGTCATTGATAAAGCAGCTGAAGATGGTTGGGTCTAGGACACTGCCCTGAGGAACTCCTGCAGTGATGTCTTGGGGCTGAAATGATTAACCTCCAACAACCACAACCATCTACCTTTGTGCTAGGTATGACTCTAGCCAGTGAATTTTCCCCCCGATTCCCATTGACTTCAATTTTACGAGGGCTCTTTGATGCAACACTCAGTCAAATGCTGCCTTTATGTCGAGGGCATCCACTCTCACCTCATCTGTGGAATTCAGTTCTTTTGTCCATGTTTTAATCAAGGCTGTAATGGCATCTGGAGCTGAGTGGTCCTGGTGGAACCCAAATTGAGCATCGGTGAGCAGGTTTTCGGTGAGTAAGTGCCGCTTTATAGCACTGTCGACCACATCTTCCATCACTTTGCTGATGATTGAGAGTAGACTGATGGGTCAAAAATTGGCCGGATTGGATTTGTACTGCTTTGTGTGAACAGGACATACCTGGACAGCTTTCCACATTGTCAGGTAGATGCCAGTGCTGTCGCTGTACTGGAACAGTTTGGCTAGAGGCATAGCTAGTTCTGGAGCACAAGTCTTCAGCACGACAGCCAGGATGTGGTCGGAGCCCATAGCCTTTGCTGTATCCAGTGCGCTCAGCTGTTTTTTGTTATCACGTGTAATGAATCGAATTGACTGAAGACTGAATTGTGATGGTGGGGACCTCAGGAGGAGGCCGATATGAATCATCCACTCGGCACTTCTGTCTGAAGATGGTGCCAAACGTTTCAGCCTTGTATTTTGTACTCGCATGCTCGGCTCCGCTCTCATTGAGGATGGGGATATTCATGTAACCTCCTCCTCCCGTTAGTTGTTCAATTATTCACCACCATTCATGACTCGATATGGCAGGACTGCAGAGCTTCAATCTGGTATGTTGATTGTGGGATCGGTTAGCTCCGTCGATAGCATGCTACTTCCACTGTGTAGCATGCATGTAGTCCTGGTGTTGTAGCTTCCCCAGGTTGGCACCTCATTTTTATGTACGGCTGCCGGTGGGACAGAACATACGCAGGGATGGTGATGGGGGTGCCTGGGACATTGTCTGAAATGTGTTATTCTGTGATTATGACTAGATTAGGCTGTTGCTTGACTAGTCTGTGGGACAGCCCTCCCAATTTTGGCACAAGTCCCCAGATGTTAGTGAGGAGGGCTTTGCCGGGTCGACTCGGCTGGGTGTACCATTGTCGTATTCGAAGCTGGTGCGCCTAGGTTGATGCCGGCTATCCGGGATTATTCTTAATGTTTTTTGTAGCGCTTTGTTACAACTGAATGGCTTGTTAGGCTATTTCAGGCAGTTACGAGTAAATCACATTGCTGTAGGTCTGTAGTCGCATATAGGCCAGACCAACTAAGGACAACAGATTTAATTCCCTACAGGAAATTATTGAACCAGAAGGGTTTTCCCGGGAATCAGATAGTTTCATAGTCACCATTACTGATACTAGCTCTTTATTCCAGATTTATTTAATTAACTGAATTGAAATTCCCCAGGTGCATGGTGGGATTTGACCTCACCTCTCTGGATCATTAATCCAGGCCTCTGGATTACTAGTCCAGTAACATGATGACTATGATGATTTTTCATCAGAACTGGAAAAAGTTAGAGATGTAACAGGTTTCCCACATTACAAAAGTCACTACACTCCAAAAGCATTTCATTAGCTGTAAAGCGCTTTAAGACATCCGGTGGTCGTGAAAGACGCTTTGTAAATGCAAGACATTTTTTTCTTAAGAAGTACAGAGACAGAAAAAGGGCAGAGGGAGGAAAGAACAAAAGAGAAGGTCTGTGATATGCAGATTAGATTTAATGACAAAAAGGATGATGGTGCAAAGCAAAAGGGGATGGTAATGGGACAAGTAAAGAAACAAAAGATGGGTCTGGAGGAGGAGTAAATGAGAATAGCATAATTATTACCAACAGCTGTTGTCGGAAAAAATGGGGCACTGGTTATGATCTGAAATTATTGAACTCAATGTTCAGTCCAGAAGACTGTAAACTACCTAATAGAAAGATGAGGCGCTGTTCTTCGAGCTTATGTTGAGCTTTCTTGGAATTGTAGGAGGCCGAGGACAGAGAGGTCAGAGTGGGAGTGGTGGCGAATTAAAATGACAGGAGACCAGGAGCTTGGGGTCACACTTGCTGACTGAATGGAGGTGTCCTGCAAAGCGATCACCAAATCTGCATTTGGTCTCCCCAATATAGAGGAGCCCGCATCATGAGCAGCCAATACAGTATACTAAATTGAAAGTAGTACAAGTAAATCACTGTTTCACCTGGAAGAAGTGTTTGGGGCCCTGGACGGTGGGAAGAGAGAAGGTAAAAGGAAAATATGAACAGAGAAGGCCATTTAGCCCCTCAAGCCTCTTCCACCATTTAATGAGACCATGGCTGATCTATGACCTCACACCATATACCCATATTAGACCCATATCCCTGAATACCTTTCGTACCCCAGTGTCTGGATACATTTTCAGGAGGTGTACAGTATTCTTATCCTATAGGGTCAACTGAACTGAAAAGTTAATGACAAACCTATTACCTCCGATCTCGACTGGGAGATTTTGTGAGCGGGGGTGAGGAGTTCTGTTTGGAAAACTCACGTGCGTCTTTTATTTCAAGCATGTTCCCCAACTGGAAGCCAGCCCGATTGACAAGCCTGCAGTTAGGTTAGTGGGAGCGGGGTTCCGATGCCAAGCAGGTGCTCGGCAACCCATGGGGTTGGAGGTGGTTGCCAATTTGGTGCAGAGTCCGAACTCCGAACCCATGGGGGAGGGGGGTCTGTTCTCCGATCCCAGGAGGTCTTTGGATCTGGGGTTGAGGGGGGAGGGCTTCCGATGGTGAACAGGGGAGCAGGTAAGCTTGGTGGACTGGGAGGAACCACTCCTGTTCCTCTTGGCCCACAAGCTATGCTGTAAAGGCATTTGTTTCTTCCTTGAAGCAGTCCTCGCCTCAGGCACAAAGCCTCATTGTAATATTTAAATAGGCAACCCAGCTCCTGGGAATGGGTTGGTTGCCCGCCAGTTGTCCTGTCTCTGTTAAAATTGGAAGTGGGTGTAGAATTTTAACATCCCACCCGACCTCAACTTTCCTATTAATAATTGGAACAGGCAGTCATTCTGTAAAAAATTATATTCTGGTTGAGCCAGTGGCTACTTTTACTTCAGAAGTGTTCTTTTTAAAGTTGCTTCAGTTGCAATGGTTTTGGAGTTAACAAATACTTTTAGGGAGTGGGCATGCATTACAATTTGGACTTTCTCCCAACACCCATGTTCACAACAGAAAGGTGGTTTCCATAAGCTGACCGAATTTCTTATGAACTGAAACTTGATAGCAATTAATGGGGAAGTATGCCACAGGTCTAACAAAAACAATCCCTCTTTAAATACAGCACTTTATACAGGAGATCACACGTAAGCCCACTACACTGTCCGGTCCGAAATGCGGTAACTACATCGTAAGACCATCATATTCAGACTAATAGTTAAATTGATTCACAAGATTAATAATTACACAGAAGCAGCAAAGCAGAAGAGATCAATACTGACTTCACCATAAAAACTTGCAAAGCAAGAAATACTTTGACTTCTTTATAGTAGCTTTTAATTGAGTCTCTGAGGAAATGTTAGGTAGGAATTGCCTCCTACCTGTAAGTAGGATGGCCTTCTTAGCCATCTCACATGGAATATAAAGCAGGGAACTGATATGCCAAGGACACTGCCCAATTATATGTCTGGTCAAGATAACATGTGAACAATTTCCCTTCGCCATCTGGCGAGATTAATTTTCTTTTGCCACCTGTTCGTGATGAAAGCCATTCTTAACGTCTTATTCGAGTTTGAAAATAGGATTCATTGCCCTTCCAAGGACCACTAATTTAATTATCCCATGGAACCAAGCTACTCTATCCTGGCTGACTCAAAAAGCAAACAATCTGCTGACTTCATGTAGCCAATTGGTCTATCTCAGAAACTGTCAATATTACAATATGACAATTTTATTTTACTGGCAACACCTAGCCACAAAGTCAAAGGAACTTTCTTTTTAGTCGACCATTCCATTCTCCTCCATAGTACACCTCTATGGGACTTCCCCCACGTGGTTCAACTTCTATACGTTCCAAATTCCATGCACATCTCCAGAAATGGCTTCTCCTCGTGCCCACTGGAATACCCCAAGATTCCATCCTTTTCCCCTTTTTTCTTGTTTACATGTTTCTCCTCAGCAACTTATCTGTGGACATGGGGTCAGTTTCTACATGTATGCTGATAACATTCATTACCTCTTGACCACCACCCTTGACCCACAACACTTTTGTGTTAGAAAACTGCTTGTTCAACATTAAGTTATAGATGTGTCAGAACTTTCTTCAATTGAACACTGGTAAGACTGAAGCCATTTTATTTGGCTCTTCCCAAAAACTCAAGAGTTTAGTCCCCATCCCGAACTCCTTGCTCAGGCCGACTGATGCTGTTCAAACTCTGTCCTGTTGAATACTGAGCTGAGCTTAAAACTCCATATCCTATCCATCACCAAGACCATCACCAAGACCTCATTGCCTGCCTCCACCTTTGCCCCCATGTTTTCATCAGCTTCAGGCTCTTCTTCGCCAATGCCCTTCAAGCCAACCTCCTAAGCTCCACCCCCCAGGTAAACTCCAACTCATCCAAAACTCCACTGGCTTACATCCCATCTCAAAGTCGCACTCATCCTTTGCCTCAAACTCACAGACTTCCTGTCAATCAACACATCAAATTTTAAATCTTCATTTTATGAATCCCTTGTGCTTGTGCCACCCGATCCCTGCAACATGCTCCAGCCCTATGTCCCAGCCATTACACTTCGATCTTCTGACACTGGTCACCAGTGATTCCTTATCCAACTACTCCATCAGTAGCAAACCATTCATACTCCTCTACCTTACTACTTCTCGTCCCACATTTAAAAGCCTCCTGAGAACTTACCTTTGTAATCATGCTTTCAGTAATCTCTTACAAATCTTCCATTACTGATCTGTGTACATTTATCTTCTGTGAATCATCTTGGGGTGTTTTGCACTTTAAAAACACTATACAAGTGCAAGTTGTGAGGCAGCAAATCTTGAACTCTCGGTACTCTGTCTAGCTAAAGACATTTTTTTTAAAGTTCTTACTCGACACCCAAAGTCTGCTTAGGTCACCCAAAAGAGAGTGAGGGAGAATGAAGAGGAGAATGAGGGATACAAAAATTATACTGGATGATTTTTAAGTGAAGCATTAAAATGACAGCTTCCTCCCTTAAACAATAGTAGTTTTAAAGAATTGTTTGTTTAGAGTAAACACTGGTCTTCACAACAATACAATATAGAATTGCTCACTGATGGAATTAAACAAAATAGTAATCACTACAAAGGTTTTCCAGTCCAGTGACTGAAATAACGCCTCATTTATAAAATCTGTCATAAGTTTGATCTGAAAAGCAGCAGTCTCCCAAATGGGTTGCACAGCAATAGAATTCCAATTATTCTGATTGTTCTACTATAATACTTCTTCTGTTCATGCTATTTAATAGTGAATTCAAAACAAAGGAGGAGACCCACCAAGTTGCCTGGTCCTGCGCTTAATTCTGATTGCATTCATGCTTGAAAGATATTTCAAAGTTAATAGAGGCAAAATTGTTTGAAATGACAACAATTTTTGACCACAAAAGCAACAGCCCTCTTTCTTCAGCTCAAATCTATTAATCACCAGCTTTATATAAAAATTATAGCCCTCACAAACTGTCAATTCAATTTTCTTTAGAAAAGGTTCTAAACAATTATACTTTGCTCATAAAAATAAAAGTCTATTGATACATTATTTCAGAGGCAGATAGAGCGAATAGACAGATGGACAGATTTTTGAGCGATAAGGGAGTAAAGGGTTATGGGGAGCGGGCAGGGAAGTGGAGCTGAGTCCATGATCAGATCAGCCATGATCTTATTGAATGGCGGAGCAGGCTCGAGGGGCCAAATGGCCTACTCCTGCTTCTATTTCTTATGTTCTTATGAATCTATCACCTCACTCTACGCTGACTGAAATTTGGACAGATAGACAAGGCAACCAGGTTTCAAATTTTGCAATGCAGTGTAAACTTCAGTAGCTAAAGATACATTAGCTTTAAATATACTAATATAACTATAATTTGTTAGAATAAACTTCTCATTATAATCTAGGTTTGTGTATTTGTGGTTTATCAGTATGACACAAATAGGAAACTTCACTAAATATTTTATTTGCTGAAAATCCACATATGGACGAAAGCTATCCCAATGTCTGAGGTGTGTCCTTAAAGATTTGTAGAAAGATTTAGATCAGACATGCAATTGGGTAAACAAATGGGGAATGTAATCTAATACAGACAAATGTGAAGTATTGCATATGGGATGAAAAAATGAGCAACACAGGTATACAATGAAAAGAATAGCATTAGCACAAGGAAACTTAGAAAGGGGCCGAGGCTTATCACTTTCAGCACAATGTGGAGCCTCAATTAAAAAACAAATGGAACATTGGAGTACATACCATATCAAGGGTGCGTAAGTCTATGGGCCCGAAATTGGTCATTACATAAGGTCCGCCCATTTCTCGGCGGTATGCCGGCGGTGCATCGTTTCAAACCGCCTGCATACTGCCGAGACCGAAGAGCACAATTTTGGGTGATTTTTTTTCGGTGGAATGCTGGCGGTATGCGAGCAATGTGCAGTGAGCAGTAGGTAACATTGTGGTCAATCCAGATCGACTTTCTTTTCGATGGATGATGTGGCACTGAACTGCGCATGGGCGATATATCTTTTCCCCGTATTTTTCAGAGAAGCTTTTTACCTGCGATTTCGGGGGTCAGGGGTCACTTGCGCATGCACAGTGAGTTGAAGTCGAGAGAGAGAGAAAGTGAGAGGGTGCAGCAAGCTAGTCGAGGGTCAGTTGGTCTAATAACAGATTGCAGGGTTTAAAAATATTCATAAGAAATAATAATTATACAGTTTGAACAATGAGACACATTTTACAAATCAAAAATCATAATATATATATTATGGAAATGTTAAAAAAAAAGTTGAAGCACAGGAACATCGAAAAGGACGTGAGGTTGAGGGTGCTCGCCTTCAACAAGACGGAGTTACCTGCCCTTCTCAAGAATATAACAGAGAGGTATGTAATGTCCTTACACACTACTATAAATTCACACGAGGCACATTCTGCGGACAAGGTCACTCTGTGACCTGAACCTTTATTCACAGGACCCAGAAGTGATGACCGTGTGTGGGACCTCCCTTTATATACCTCGATGACCAGGTGAGGAGTGTCTCCCATAAGTTCACCCCCTGTGGTCAAGGTGTGCATTTCTTAGGTGTATACAGTATGCAGTGTTGTTATGAAGGTTACAGTTACATGAAGGTTACATACATGACATCACCTCCCCCCCCCCCCAACGTCTTACGGGGTCAAAGATTAAGTCTTTCAGGCGGTCGACGCTCTCTCGTGGAGCGCCGCAGTTGGGGCTCTGGTTGTTGAGCCTTGGCATGCGTCTCTGTCACCTGTGGTAATTCCGGCTTGTCCGGGCTGACCGCAGGGGCTGTGCATGCTGCTGAATGTTCTTGTTGCTCGTTTACTGGCGGTGGTGTGAGCAACATCTCATGATCTTCCTCAGGTTCCTCAGTGTCCATGCTGAATCTTTTTTTTACTTGGTCCAGATGCTTGCGGCATATCTGTCCATTGTTAAATCTGACCACTATGACCCTATTCCCCTCTTTGCCAATTACAGTACCCTCAAGCCACTTGGGCCCCAAAGCGTGATTAAGAACAAATACAGGGTCATCGATTTTTATACATCTTCCCTTTGATTTACAGTCATGGCACTCATTTTGGGACTGCCGCTTGCCCTCAATAATGTCTGACAGGACAGGATGAATGAGGGACAGCCGAGTTTTAAGTGTACTTTTCATGAGTAGTTCCGCGGGCGGAACTCCCGTGAGCGAATGCGGGCGGGACCTAAAGGCCAGCAGGAGACGCGATAGGCGGCATTGAAGGGAGGGTCCTTGAATCCAGAGCATGCCTTATTTTATGATTTGGACCGCACGTTCCGCCTGGCCATTGGAAGCCGGCTTGAACAGTGCCGTCCTGACATGTTTGATGCCATTACCCGACATGAACTCCTGGAATTCATAGCTAGTGAAACACGGGCCGTTGTCGCTAACCAGGATGTCCGGCAAGCCGTGGGTCGCAAAGACCGTATACAGACTCTCCACAGTGGTGGATGTCGTGCATGAATTCAATATGATGCACTCAATCCATTTCGAGTATGCCTCAACAACAATGAGGAACATTTTTCCCATGAACGGGCCTGCGTAGTCCACGTGAATACGTGACCATGGCCTGGTGGGCCAGGGCCACGGGCTGAGTGGGGCCTCCCTGGGGGCATTGCCCAGCTGGGCACATGTCGTGCACCTGCGAACACAATGTTCCAGGTCTGAGTCAATTCCCGGTCACCATTCATGTGACCGGGCAAAGGACTTCATTTGCACAATGCCTGGGTGCTCGCTGTGGAGTTCCCTGATGAATGCTTCCCTTCCCTTTTGGGACATGACTACCCAGCTGTCCTATAGTAGGCAGTCGGCTTGGATGGAGAGCTCATCCATCCATCTGTGAAACGGTCTGACCTCCTCGGGGCATGCTCCGTGTGCAGGCGCCCAATCCCCAGTCAGGACACATTTCTTAATCAAGGATAGGAGGGGATCTCTGTTGGTCCAGATTTTGATCTGGCAGGCTGTGATGGGGGAGTCTGCGCTGTCAAAGGCTTCAACGGCCATGACCATCTCAGCGCTTTGCTCCGCTGCCCCCTCAGTGGTGGCCAGTGGAAGCCTGCTGAGCGCGTCAGCGCAATTTTCAGTGCCGGGCTGGTGCCGTATGGTGTAGTCATACACAGCCAGCGTGAGAGCACATCACTGTATGCGAGCTGACGCAGTGGCATTGACAGCTTTGCTGTCTGACAACAGGGATGTTAGCGGCTTGTGGTCCGTTTCTAACTCGAACCTTCTGCCAAAAAGGTACTGGTGCATCTTTTTTACCCCGTAGACACATGCGAGTGCTTCCTTTTCAGCCATCCCATATCCCCGTTCTGCGTGGGAGAGCGACCTGGAGGCATAAGCCACAGGTTGGAGTTGGCCCTCATCATTACTCTGCTGCAACACGCACCCAACACCCAAAGGATGATGCATCACATGTCAAAACCAATTTCTTACGGGGGTTGTACAGAGTCAACAGCTTATTAGAACAAAGCAGGTTCTGTGCCCGATTGAAAGCCCGTTCCTGACAGTCCCCCCAAAACCAATCACAACCCTTATGCAGCAGCACGTGTAGCGGCACCAACAATGTGCTTAAGTTCGGCAGAAAGATCCTGAAATAGTTCAAGAGTCCCAGAAATGAACGCAACTCCGATGTGTTGCCGGGCCTAGGCGCACAACGAATCATCTCCGTTTTGGATTCGGTAGGCCGGATCCCGTCTGCGGCAACCCTCCTGTCCAAAAACTCGACCTCTGAGGCCAAAAACACACACTTGGACTTCTTTAGTCGCAGGCCTACTCGGTCCAGTCGGCGTAGCACCTCCTCCAGGTTGTGGAGGTGTTCCTCGGTGTCTCGACCCGTGATAAGGATGTCGTCCTGAAATACGATTGTTCCAGGGATGGATTTGAGCAGGCTTTCCATGTTCCTTTGAAAGATAGCGGCTGCTGAACGAATGCCAAACGGACACCTGTTGTAGAAAAACAGCCCCTTGTGTGTGGTGATGGTGGTCAGTAGCTTGGATTCTTCGGCCAGTTCCTGGGTCATGTCGGCTGAAGTGAGTTCCAACTTGGTGAACAGCTTGCCGCCTGCCAGCGTGGCAAAAAGATCCTCCACTCTTGGAAGTGGGTATTGGTCTTATAGTGACACCCGGTTGATAATGGCCTTGTAGTCACCACAGATCCTGACCGAGCCATCCGTTTTTAGGATAGGGACAATGGGGCTTGCCCAGTCGCTGAATTCAACGGGCGAAATTATGCCCTCTCTTAGCAACCTGTCCAACTCACTCTCAATTTTCCCCCGCATCACATACGGCACCGCTCTGGCTTTGTTATGCACTGGTCTGGCATCCGGGGTGATGCGTATCACTACTTTGGTATCTTTGAAAGTCCCGATATCAGGTTGAAATAGTGACTCAAATTTCTGTAGGACCTGTGAGCATGAACTTCGCTCCACAGATGAAATGGCGTGCACATCCTCCCATTTCCAGTTTATCTCAGCTATCCAGCTCCTCCCCAAAAGCGCGGGACCATTTCCTGGGAAAATCCAGAGTGGCAGCCGGTTCTCTGATCCATTAGTGTGACCACCAACATTGCACTGTCTAGCACTGGGATGATCTCTTTGGAGTACGTCCGTGATTGCGTGTCAATGCGTTCTAGTTTGGGTCTGCTAGCTCTGAGTGGCCATAGTTTCTCGAATTGTTGGACGCTCATAAGTGACTGGCTGGCCCCTGTGTCCAGCTCCATGCATATTGGGGATGCCGTTTAGTAGGATTTTCATCATCATAGGTGGCGTTTTGGTATATGAGCTGTGGATGTTTGCCACATGAACCCGCTGAACTTCAGCGTCCATTGCTTTGTCCCAAGCATCAACCTACCTTGCAGACCCCTCTTCTGAATCATCTGCCTCGTAAATTAGCCTCGCTGCAGGCTTCCTGCACATTCTGACTAAATGTCCACTGAAGTTACAATTTCTACAGATAAATTGTTGAAACCTACAGGTTTTTGCAGCATGTCTGCCCCTGCACCTCCAGCATGAGCTGAGATCATTGTGAACAAAAGGGCTGTTACCAGGCATTCCTCTCTGATTGTCTCTTTGATTACTCTTGAGCACTCTGTTAATGGGTGTCAATGGCCCCATCCCGGGATGCATTGTCTACTGTGATGGCGTAAATGTCCGTTCAACCTGCCATTGTCTCTGTTGAGGACCCGCTCTAGAGTCTGTTGCTGCCTGGGTGGTGTCGAATTGCCCTTGCCTGCCTGCGGGGTTCTGAGTCGCATTTACAATGTTAACTCCCTGATCTATCGCCACGTTGGAAACAGAGTTGCGCGCGTATATTAACTTGGTTTCCTCCTCCCCCGCCATGAAGGTCTGAGCCATCAACGCCGCCACTTCCAAGGTCAAGTCCTTGGTCTTAATTAGCTTTCTGAAAATTCCAGCATGACCAATGCCCTCAATAAAGAAATCTCTTAACATTCTAAAAAGGGAGGGAGATCAGCCAATTGTTGTGGTGCACATTGGTACCAACGACATAGGTTAAAAAAAAGGGATGAGGTCCTACGAAACGAATTTAAGGAGCTAGGAGCTAAATTAAAAAGTAGGACCTCAAAAGTAGTAATCTCGGGATCCACGTGCCAGTCAGAGTAGGAATCGCAGGATAGCGCAGATGAATACGTGGCTTGAGCAGTGGTGCAGCAGGGAGGGATTCAAATTCCTGGGGCATTGGAACTGGTTCTGGGGGAGGTGGGACCAGTACAAACCGGACAGTCTGCACCTGGGCATGACCGGAACCAATGTCCTAGGGGGAGTGTTTGCTGGTGCTGTTGGGGAAGAGTTAAACTAATATGGCAGGGGGATGGGAACCAATGCAGGGAGACAGAGGGAAACAAAAAGGCAGCAAAAGCAAAAGACAGAAAGGAGATGAGGAAAAGTGGAGGGCAGAGAAACCCAAGGCAAAGAACAAAAAGGGCCATTGTACAGCAAAATTCTAAAAGGACAAAGGGTGTTAAAAAAACAAGCCTGAAGACTTTGTGTCTTAATGCAAGGAGTATCCGCAATAAGGTGGATGAATTAACTGTGCAAATAGATGTTAACAAATATGATGTGATTGGGATTACGGAGACGTGGCTCCAGGATGATCAGGGCTGGGAACTCAATATCCAGGGGTATTCAACATTCAGGAAGGATAGAATAAAAGGAAAAGAGGTGGGGTAGCATTGCTGGTTAAGGAGGAGATTAAGGCAATAGTTAGGAAGGACATTAGCTTGGATGATGTGGAATCTATATGGGTAGAGCTGCAGAACACCAAAGGGCAAAAAACGTTAGTGGGAGTTGTGTACAGACCTCCAAACAGTAGTAGTGATGTTGGGGAGGGCATCAAACAGGAAATTAGGGGTGCATGCAATAAAGGTGCAGCAGTTATAATGGGTGACTTTAATATGCACATAGATTGGGCTAACCTAACTGGAAGCAATACGGTGGAGGATGATTTCCTGGAGTGCATAAGGGATGTTTTTTTAGACCAATATGTCGAGGAACCAACTAGGGGGGAGGCCATCTTAGACTGGGTGTTGTGTAATGAGAGAGGATTAATTAGCAATCTCGTTGTGCGAGGCCCCTTGGGGAAGAGTGACCATAATATGGTGGAATTCTGCATTAGGATGGAGAATTAAACAGTTAATTCAGAGACCATGGCCCAGAACTTAAAGAAGGCTAACTTTGAAGGTATGAGGCGAGAATTGGCTAGGATAGATTGGCGAATGATACTTAAGGGGTTGACTGTGGATGGGCAATGGCAGACATTTAGAGACCACATGGATGAACTACAACAATTGTACATTCCTGTCTGGCGTAAAAATAAAAAAGGGAAGGTGACTCAGCCGTGGCTATCAAGGGAAATCAGGGATAGTATTAAAGCCAAGGAAGTGGCATACAAATTGGCCAGAAATAGCAGTGAACCCGTGGACTGGGAGAAATTTAGAACTCAGCAGAGGAGGACAAAGGGTTTGATTAGGGCAGGGAAAATGGAGTACGAGAAGAAGCTTGCAGGGAACATTAAGACGGGTTGCAAAAGTTTCTATAGATATGTAAAGAGAAAAAGGTTAGTAAAGACAAACGTAGGTCCCCTGCAGTCAGAATCAGGGGAAGTCATAACGGGGAACAAAGAAATGGCGGACCAATTGAACAAGTACTTTGGTTCCATATTCACTAAGGAGGACACTAACAACCTTCCGGATATAAAAGGGGTCGGAGGGTCTAGTAAGGAGGAGGAACTGAAGGAAATCCTTATTGTTGGGAAATTGTGCTGGGGAAATTGATGAGATTGAAGGCCGATAAATCCCCAGGGCCTGATGGACTGCATCTCAGAGTACTTAAGGAGGTGGCCTTGGAAATAGTGGATGCATTGACAGTCATTTTCCAACATTCCATTGACTCTGGATCAGTTCCTATGGAGTGGAGGGTAGCCAATGTAACCCCACTTTTTAAAAAAGGAGGGAGAGAGATAACAGGGAATTATAGACCGGTCAGCCTGACCTCAGTAGTGAGTAAAATGATGGAATCAATTATTAAGGATGTCATAGCAGCGCATTTGGAAAGAGGTGACATGATAGGCCCAAGTCAGCATGGATTTGTGAAAGGAAAATCATGCTTGACAAATCTTCTGGGATTTTTTGATGATGTTTCCAGAAGAGTGGACAAGGGAGAACCAGTTGATGTGGTATATTTGGACTTTCAGAAGGCGTTCGACAAGAGATTAATGTGCAAAGTTAAAGCACATGGGATTGGGGGTAGTGTGCTGACATGGATTGGGAACTGGTTGTCAGACAGGAAGCAAAGAGTAGGAGTAAATGGGGACTTTTCAGAATGGCAGGCAGTGACTAGTGGGGTACCGCAAGGTTCTGTGCTGGGGCCCCAGCTGTTTACACTGTACATTAATGATTTAGATGAGGGGATTAAATGTAGTATCTCCAAATTTGCAGATGACACTAAGTTGGGTGGCAGTGCGAGGAGGATGCTATGAGGCTGCAGAGTGACTTGGATAGGTTAGGTGAGTGGGCAAATGCATGGCAGATGAAGTATAATGTGGATAAATGTGAGGTTATCCACTTCGGTGGTAAAAACAGAGAGACAGACTATTATCTGAATGGCGACAGATTAGGAAAAGGGGAGGTGCAAAGAGACCTGGGTGTCATGGTACATCAGTCATTGAAGGTTGGCATGCAGGTGCAGCAGGCGGTTAAGAAAGCAAATGGCATGTTGGCCTTCATAGCGAGGGGATTTGAGTACAGGGGCAGGGAGGTGTTGCTACAGTTGTACAGGGCATTGGTGAGGCCACACCTGGAGTATTGTGTACAGTTTTGGTCTCCTAACCTGAGGAAGGACATTCTTGCTATTGAGGGAGTGCAGCGAAGGTTCATCAGACTGATTCTTGGGATGGTGGGACTGACCTATCAAGAAAGACTGGATCAACTGGGCTTGTGTTCACTGGAGTTCAGAAGAATTAGAGGGGATCTCATAGAAACGTTTAACATTCTGATGGGTTTAGACAGGTTAGATGCAGGAAGAATGTTCCCAATGTGGGGAAGTCCAGAACCAGGGGACACAGTCTAAGGATAAGGGGTAAGCCATTTAGGACCGAGATGAGGAGGAACTTCTTCACCCAGAGAGTGGTGAACCTGTGGAATTCTCTACCACAGAAAGTTATTGAGGCCAATTCACTAAATATATTCAAAAAGGAGTTAGATGAAGTCCTTACTACTCGGGGGATCAAGGGGTATGGCGTGAAAGCAGGAATGGGGTACTGAAATTGCATGTTCAGCCATGAACTCATTGAATGGCGGTGCAGGCTAGAAGGGCTGAATGGCCTACTCCTGCACCTATTTTCTATGTTTCTATGTTTCTATCTCCCCCTTGCAGGCGTCTGTGAACTTACAGAGGCTGGCCAAGCGCCGAAGGTCCGCAATGAAGTCCGGTATGCTTTGTCCTTCCCGACGTCGGTGTGTATAGAATCGGTGTCGGGCCATGTGTATACTGCTCACCGGTTTGAGGTGCTCAACGATCTCAATTTGCTGAGCTCTTCAAAGGTTTTGTCCGCTGGCTTCTCGGGTGTGAGCAGGTCTTTCATCAGAACGTATGTCTTAGGTCCACAGCTGGTCAGTAAATGCGCCCTTCGCTTGTCAGCTGCTGCATCTCCCAGCCAGTCCTTCGTGACAAAGCTCTGCTGGAGCCTCTCAATGAAATCGTCCCAGTCCTCACCAACACAGTACCGTTCCTCTGTGCTACCGGCGGCCATTCTCGTGAGTCGTTGATTCCTGTTTCTCGTCGTCAAATGTAATGTCCTTACACACTACTACAAATTCACACGAGGCACATTCTGCAGACAAGCTCACTCTGTGACCTGAACCTTTATTCACAGGACCCAGAAGTGATGACCCTGCGTGGGACCTCCATTTATATACCTGGATGACCAGGTGAGGAGTGTCTCCCACAATTTCACCTCCTGTGGTCAAGGTGTGCATTTCTTAGGTATATACAGTATGCAGTGTTGTTATGAAGGTTACAGTTACATGAAGGTTACACACGACAAGGTACTCTGAGCTAACGAAGGGTGGTCGTGAAAACCCTTCCCCCCCAAAGGAGTACAATAGGATATGTGACAAGATAGGGGAGGCTGTGTCTTCCACAAGTACCATGGTGCACACCGTGGAAAGGTGCCATAAGAGGTGGAACGACCTGGTGAGGGTAGCAAGAGTAAGTAATGATTTTATTTATGCACCCCCCATGTGCCATGTACCATGTAAATGTAGGTTCCATGTCACACGGATGATGTTATTTATCTTAAGGTTACGGCGATGTATTCATGACAAGAGGATCAACGCAGTGTTTTAATGTGTGTGTGTGTGTGTGTGTGTGTGTGTGTGTGTGTGTGACCTTGTGTGTCTGTGATGTTAAATCGATTGAAGAATTTTACTTTCATTTACTTTACTTTCTGCAGAAGAAGGCATCTGCACTAGTAGCCGATCAGCAGCGTACGGGGGAAGGACCCACAACCGAAGAGCCATTGACAAAAATCGAGATCCGAGCCCTGTCCCTGGTCGGGAATAGCAACTGTGCCACCACCGGCATTGGAGTGACCCACTCACACAGGATGGTAAGTTGAATACAATCCAGTTTGTGTTGCGGTCCTCTCATGTCATGTAACTGTAACTGTAACTGTAATGTTGGCCTGATGTAATGTAATGTAAGTTTCTTGCACTGTAATGTTGGCCTCATGTGATATACTACAATGTTGGGGGCATGTAACGCAATGCATATATGTATTGTCTGTCTGCAATATGTCACGCAGTAATGCAGCAGTGGTGGACATTTAAGTAAGATTGCGCTAAATCACTGTACTTTGTACTCATGTAACCCTGAGCCCTCTCCTGGTGCTAAGCATTTTTAAATATTGTTTTGTACTTCCAGACTCAGATGATTCAGATCACATCTCCACAGAGAGACCAGATGAGAGACACACTGCCTCCACCTCTGGCATCACCCAGCCCCCTCCTGACTTCACCAGTGGTAGAGATGAGGAAGATGAAGAGGAAGAGCCGCTGATCCTGGAGCCAGTGGAGGTGGAGGTGGGGGTGAAGACGGAGGAGGATACAGCAGTTCCATGTGGGCCAGCTGGAACATCCTCCACCACCGAGTCGATATTCAGGGGATTCCCCTATGGCTCGTCTGATTCTGTGGGATCAAGCGGTGCGCATCAAGGCTCCCCCAGTGTTGCAGCTCCTTTGCCGCAGCGACGGAGGTTGGTGCATTGATGCCATGCAGCAATTGATGGGATCGGGACATGGCACGGAATTCCCCGGTGCCATAGTAGTCGGGTCGACAGCACCTGAGGGTGAGGAGCTGCCAGCAGATTCCTGCCCTGAAGCCGTGCCTTCTGGATCATGAGATTCTCCTGAAGCCCCATTTATTGCACCTGCAATGTCTCACTCCCAGTGACAGCAACAGCACTCAGGGTGCGGTGCTGCACGCCGGCTTGATACCACCAAAGGGAGGTCCGGGCTCAGGGGCAGTGGGAAAAGGAAGGGCGGAAGTAAGAAGGGGGGAATAGTCCCAAGGGTGGTGTAGCACGTGGTCGAGGTTGTGGTTGAGGAGAATAAAGGGTCTTTTGTTGTACATCCATTTAATAATTGAAGTTTGATTTTTAGAAGTTTATTCAAGTTGATAAAGTTTTGTCAAAGTTGTTATTAAAGTTGTTTTATAGTTATAACTTTTGCAAAGATTCAAAATTGTATGTTTTTTACATTTTTACATAAACGTTTGAATTGAATTTAAGCACTCTTGAACAGTGTCAAACTTTTGGAGTAACAGTCATCAGGGTCCCAAAATGCAGCTCTCCACATTCAAGCAGAGCGTTCATTTATGAGCTGCTGATGTGGTGTTGGGGGGGGGTGGTGCCATGAGTTCATCTGGAAGCTCCTCCTCATCCCCCTCCCCCTCATTTTCCTCTTCTTCCTCCTCCGTCTCCTGCCCTCTCTCCTCAGGTGGTCCCACAGTCCTCTGTGGCAATTCCTGTCCCCGCATGATTGCTAAATTTTGCAACATGCAGCACACCACTGTGACCTGAGCAACCTGCTCAGGGTGTTATTGCAGCCTGCCTCCCGAGTGGTCCAAGCATCGAAAGCGCTGCTTCAGCACTCCAATTGTCTTTTTGATAATATTACATGTGGTTATATGGCTCTTATTATAAAGTTGCTCGGCTTCTGTCTGAAGGTTCCACAGGGGGTCAAGAGCCAGGTGGCGAGGCCGTACCCTTTGTCCCCAACATCCAGCATTTACCTTGTGGCTCAGACTTCAACAGGTTTGACACCGTGCTCTCTCAAGATGTGCACATCATGGATACTCCCTGTAAAGTAGGCATTCATTGCCATTATGTGCTGTGTATGGTCGCAGACAAGCTGCAAGTTGAGGGAGTGGAATTCCTTACGGTTTCGGTACACCTCTGCCTCCTGTAAAGGTGCTCGCAGGGCAATATGGGTACAGTCAGCAGCACCTTGCACCTTGGGGAAGCCGGCAATGCATGAAAATCCCAAAGCCCTGTCACTCTGTGCCTCCCTGGTCATTGGGAAATTCATAAATTCCATCCAGCATGCATGCAGTGCTTCAGTTACGTGTTGAATGCACCGATGGGTAGCGTTCAGATAAATACAGCATGTCCCCAGCTGATGCCTGAAAAAAGCCACATGCACAAAAGGAAAGTGCTGCAGTCACCTTTGTTATATCTTGGATAAAGAGTCAGACCAGATACTGCAAGCTCAAAGTAAGGTGTGACTGTAGTCCTTTGAGATCTGTAATAGAGTGCCTCTCCAGCCTGTGAGGCCTCCTTATATACAGCTGCTCCCAAGGGATTGTGGGATCCCTTGGGACTCCAGGGGATAAGCCCTCTGGTGGTTAGACATGGTAATTACAGGTTTACATACATAACAACACTCCCCCACCCCCCCCCTGCACCCCCCCAAAAGTCAAATGTGTAACTGTTTACAATGTGAGTCGATCTGGGGCCTTCCTTTCCCTGGTTGATCGTCTCGGTGCATATGCTGGTTTTGGTGAGTCATTTGTTGGGCCCTCGCTGGGCTGCTGTGTAGCTGGCCTTGCTGGGCTGCTAGGAGTGGTGAGTCCTGCTGGGCTGCTGTGGGTGATGGGTTCTGCTTCGTGGTCAACCGCTGGGTCGGTTGCCACTTGTGTGTGTGTGTTGGAGGGTCGAAAAAGGTAGAGTCTATTGTCAGTTGTTCTGGATAATCCGTAAATCTGAGTGTAGTTTGGTCCAAGTGTTTCCTGCAGGTGAGTCCATTTGAGAGTTTGACCACAAACACCCTACTCCCCGCTTTGGCCAAAACAGTGCTAGGAAGCCACTTGGGACCTTATCCATGGTTCAACACAAATACAGGACCATTTATTTCAATTTCGCGTGACACATTTGCACGATCATATGTATTCTGTTGAAGCAGCCTGCTCACTACCTGTTCGTTTAGATCAGGGTGAACTAACGAGAGCCTTGTCTTAAGTGCCCTTTTCAGGAGCAGTTCAGCAGGAGGGACCCCAGTGAGTGAGTGGGATCTTGTGCAGTAACTAAGCAGGACTCAGGATAAGCGAGTCTGCAGTGAGCCTTCGGTTACCCTTTTCAAGCTCTGCTCGATGGTTTGAACTGCTCGTTCTGCCTGACCGTTGAATGCTGGTTTAAACGGGGCAGACTTGACATGTTTGATCCCATTGCGGGTCATGAACTCCCTGAATTCGGCACTGGTAAAGCACGGCCCATTGTCACTTACAAGGACATCAGGTAGGCCGTGCGTGGCAAACATGGCCCATAGGCTTTCAATGGTGACAGCGGACATGCTTGTCGACATTATCACACATTCAATCCATTTGGAGTACACATCGACAACCACTAAAAACATTTTTCCCAAGAATGGACCTGCATAGTCGACATGGACCCTAGACCACAGTTTGTAGGGCCAAGACCATAAACTGAGTGGCGCCTCCCTGGGTGCATTGCTTAACTGGGAACATGTATCACATTTATGCACATAGGACTCTAAGTCTGCATCGATATTGGGCCACCACATGTGGGATTTGGCTATCGTGTTCATCATTACGATGCCTAGGTGGGTGCTGTGGAGATCACTGAGGAAAGTGTCCCTGCCCTTTTTTGGCACTACTACCCGATTACCCCATAGGAGACAGTCTGACTGTATAGACATTTCATCTTTATGACGCTGGTACGGCTTTATTTCTTCCTGCATCTCTAACGGGACACTGGACCAACTCCCGTGGAGCACACAGTTTTTTTACTAAGGACAGTATGGGGTCCTGGCTCATCCAGGTTCTAATCTGTCGGGCGGTAACAGGTGATTGCTCACTCTCAAATTCTTCCATTACCATGACTAAATCTGCGGGCTGTGCCATCTCCACCCCGGTGGTGGGCAATGGTAGCCTACTGAGAGCATCGGCACAGTTTTCTGTGCCTGGCCTGTGGCGGATGGCATAGTTGTATGCGGACAACGTGAGCACCCATCTCTGGATGCGGGACGATGCATTCGTAGCTATCCCTTATTTTCAGAAAAGAGGGATATAAGCGGCTTATGGTCGGTTTCCAATTCAAATTTGAGCCCGAACAGATATTGATGCATTTTCTTTAGCCCGGAAACACACGCTAATGCTTCTTTTTCGATCATACTGTAGGCCCTCTCAGCCTTAGACTGACTTCTGGATGCATAAGCAACTGGTTGCTTTTTCCCAAATTCATTAGCTTGTTGCAGTACACACCCAACCCTGTACAATGACACATCACATGCTAGTACCAAATGCTTACATGGATCATACAACACAAGCAATTTGTTTGAACATAACAGCTTCCTAGCTTTCTAAAAGGCATTTTCTTGGCTTTTACCCCATACCCATTCATCTCCTTTATGCAGTAAAGAGTGCAGGGGTTCTAACAATGTGCTAAGACCCGGTAAGAAATGACCAAAATAGTTCAGGAGTCCTAGAAACGACCGCAGCTCCATCACGTTCTGTGGTCTTGGTGCATTCTTGATTGCCTCCGTCTTCGAATCAGTGGGCCTGATGCCATCCGCTGCGATTCTTCTCCCCAGGAACTCCACTTCAGGCGCCAGGACAACGCACTTCGAACGTTTTAGCCTGAGCCCCACATGATTAAGCCAACTAAGAACCTCCTCCAGGTTCTGCAGGTGCTCGACAGTGTCCCGACCTGTAACCAAGATGTTGTCCTGGAAGACCATGGTGCGCGGGGCTGAATTCAGCAAGCTTTCCATGTTCCTCTGGAATATCGCCGCGGTCGATCGAATCCCAAACGGGCATCTGTTGTAAATGAAGAGACCTTTGTGCGTGTTGATGCAGGTGAGGCCTTTCGATGATTCCTCTAGCTCCTGCGTCATGTAGGCCGAGGTCAAATCCAGCTTCGTGAATGTTTTCCCTAAAGCCAGCGTCGCAAATAGGTCGTCTGCTTTTGGTAGCGAGTATTGATCCTGCAGCGAGAAACAATTGATAGTTACTTTGTAATCACCACAGATTCTGACGGTGCCGTCTCCCTTGAGGACAGGAACAATCGGACTGGCCCACTCATTGAATTCGATCGGTGAAATGATGCCCTCTCGTTGCAGCCTGTCCAGCTCGATCTCCACACTCTCTCTCATCATGTAAGGTATCATTCTCGCCTTGTGATGGATGGGTCGTGCCCCCTGAATCAGATGGATCTGCACTTTTGGTCCTTGGAACTTCCCGATGCCTGGTTCGAACAGCGAGGGGAACTTGCTTAGGACCTGGGCACATGAGGTGTCGTCGATGGACAAAAGCGCTCAGACGTCGTCCCAGTTCCAGCGTATCTTTCCCAGCCAGCTCCTGCCGAACAGCATGGGGCCATCGTCCGGTACCACCCAGAGTGGTACCTCGTGCACTGCTCCATTGTAGGAGACCTTTACGGTAGCACTGCCAATTACGAGAATCAGTTTCTTTGTGTACGTTCTCAGTTTAGTACGAATGGGAGTCAGGACTGGCCTTGAAGCTTGCTGCACCACAATTTATCGAAAGTCTTTTTGCTCATTATAGACTGGCTTGCGCCTGTGTCCAGCTCCATGGACACCGGGAGTCCATTTAATTCAACCTTCAGCATTATCGGGGTACACTTTGGGGTAAATGTGTGCACCCCATATACCTCTGCCTCCTCGGTCTGAGTCTCTGGTTCATCATGATCCACCGTGGTTCTGTCCTCCTCTGCAATATGGTGGTTTGCAGGATTAGCAAGGTTTGCAGTTCACCTGTACATATGTTGGAGGTGTCCCATTGTTCCAGAGCCCTTGCAAACGTATCCTTTTGAAGCGGCATGAATGGAAACGATGATCATCCCCGCAGCGCCAACATCATGTTAATGGCCTTGTATTCACCACCCTTGATGGTGGACTCTGAGTCATCTGCGGACATGCAGCTGAAGACGTGTAAGTCCTGCCATGTACCTTTCAATTCAAAAACAACATTACTTTGTTCACAGTACTTGCAGCAGCACTTGTGTGCTGAGAAATTTGTTTGGTATTGTCACTAGTGGCGATAAACGCCTGGGCTATCGCTATGACTTTACTCAAGGTTGGGGTCTCTACAGTCAAAAGTTTGCGAAGTATTACTTCATGGCCAATGCCAAGTACAAAGAAGTCCCTGAAGTGGCCTTCTAATTCGCAATGTCCTGCAAGGCGCCTTAGCTCGGTGACGTAGCTCGCCACTTCCTGGCCTTCAGACCTCTTGTATGTGTAGAACCGATACCTCGCCATCAGAACGCTTTCCTTCGGGTTTAGATGCTCCCGGACCAGTGTGCACAACTCATCGTATGACTTGTCTGTGGGTTTCCCTGGAGCAAGCAGGTTTTTCAAGAGGCCATACATTGGTGCCCCGCAAACGGTGAGGAGGATCGCCCTTCGTTTGGCAGCGTTCGCTTCTCTTTCCAGCTCGTTGGCCACGAAGTATTGGTCGAGTCGCTCCACGAAGGTTTCCCAATCATCTCCCTACGAAAATTTCTCCAGGATGCACACAGTTCTCTGCATTGTTGCGGTGGGGTTCATCATTTGTATCTCGTCGCTAGTTGTTATATCTTGGATAAAGAGTCAGACTAGATACTGCAAGCTCAAAGTAAGGTGTGACTGTAGTCCTTTATTACAGAGTGCCTCTCCAGCCTGTGATGCCTCCTTACATACAGGGATCCCTTGGGACTCCAGGGGATAAGCCCTCTAGTGGTTAGACATGGTATTTACAGGTTTACATACATAACAACCTTCATCTCGACAGAGAGTGCAGTAATGTTAGTGGTACGGGGCTGCAGGTCTGTCTTCATCATCATCATCTTAGGCAATCCCTCGAAATCGAGAAAGACTTGCTTCCATTCTAAAAGTGAGTTCTTAGGTGACTGTACATTCCAATATGGGAATTACAGTCTCTGTCACAGGTGGGACAGGTAGTCATTGAAGCAAAGGGTGGGTGGGGAGTCTGGGTTGCCGCACGCTCCTTCCGCTGCCTGCGATTGTTTTCTGCCTGCTCTTGGCGACAAGACTCGAGGTGCTCAGCGCCCTTCCGGATGCTCTTCCTCCACTTAGGGTTGTCTTTGGCCAGGGATTCCCAGGTGTCGGTAGAGGTATTGCTCTTTATCAATGAGGTTTTGACGGTGTCCTTGAAATGTTTCCTCTGCCCACCTGGGATCACTTGCTGTGCAGGAGTTCCGATTTGAGCGCTTGCTTTGGGAATCTTGTGTCAGGTATGTGGACAATGTGGCCCACCCAACGGAGCTGGTTGAGTGTGGTCAGTGCTTCGATGCTAGGGATCTTGGCCTGGTTGAGGACGCTAACATTGGTGCATCTGTCCTCCCAGGGGATTTGCAGGGTCTTGCGGAAACATCGTTGGTGGTATTTCTCCAGCGATTTGAGGTGTCTACTGTATATGATCCACGTCTCTGAGCCATACAGGAGGGCGGGTATCACTACAGCCCAAAAGACCATAAGCTTGGTGCCTGATTTGAGGGCCTGATCTTCGGACACTCTCTTCCTCAGGCAACCGAAGGCTGCACTGGCACACTGGAGGTGGTGCTGGACCTCGTCGTTGATGTCTGTCCTTGCTGATAATTGGCTCCCGAGGTATGGAAAGTGGACCATGTTGTCCAGGACTGTGCCGTCCAGGACTGTGCCATGGATTTTGATGACCGGGGGTCAGTACCGTGAGGCAGGGTCAGGTTGGTGGAGGACCTTTGTCTTACAGATGTTTAGTGTAAGACCCATGCTTTCGTATGCCGCGGTAAAGATGTTGACGATGGCTTGGAGTTCAGCCTCTTAATGTGTGTCGTCCGCATACTGTAGTTCGACGACAGAGGATGGGACGGTCTTGTATCTAGGCTGGAGGCGACGAAGGTTGAACAGGTTCCCACTGGTTCTATAGTTTAGTTCCATTCCAGCAGGCAGCTTGTTGAGCGTGAGATGGAGCATTGCAGCGAGGAAGATCGAGAAGAGGGTTGGCGCAATGACGCAGCCCTGCTTGACCCCGGTCCAGACATGGATTGGGTCTGTGGTGGATCCATTGGTCAGGATCATGGCTTGCATGTCATCATGGAGCAGGCGGAGGATGGCGACAAATTTTTGGGGGCAGCCGAAATGGAGGAGGACGCTCCATAGTCCCTCACGGTTCACAGTGTCAAAGGCCTTTGTAAGGTCAAAGAAGGCCATGTACAATGGTTGGTGCTGTTCACTGCATTTCTCTTGCAGTTGTCACGCTGTGAAGATCATGTCCGTTGTACCCCGTAATGGATGGAATCCGCACTGTGACTCCGAGAGGAGCTCCTCAGCCACAGGGAGAAGATGGTTGAGGAGGATTCTAGCGATAACTTTCCCAGTGGCCGACAACAGGGAGATTCCTCTGTAGTTTCCGCAGTTGGACTTGTCCCCCTTTTTAAAGATGGTCACAATTACGGCATCTCTGAGATCTCCAGGCATACACTCCTCCTTCCAGATGAGAGAGATGAGGTCATCCATTCGAGCCAACGGTGACTCTCCACCATACTTTAGTGCATCAGCGGGATTCCATCTGCTTCTGACGCCTTGTTATTCCTGTGCTGACGGATGGCCTTTTCTATCTCGTGCAGGGCTGGGGTTTTGCTGAGATGGTGGCGTGTAGCATGCTGCGGAATGGAGTCGAGGACACTCAAGCCAAAAGCAGAGTCTCGATTAAGGAGATCTTCGAAGTGCTGACTGCCTTGGTGTCCTTGATGAGTGGCTCCCCATTCTTGGCCAGCAGTGAGGTGGGGCCTTGGGTGCTTTTGCAATATGTGGATTTGACTGCGGTGAAGAATCCTCACATGTCATGGCAGTCGGCCAGCTGCTGAATCTCCTGTGCTTTCTCCACCCACCATCTATTCTTTATGTTGTGGTTTTTTTGTTGGACCTCGGCCTTCATCCATCTGTAGTAATGCTTTGCTGCTCCCGAGTTGGGTTGTAGCTTTGGGTTCAGAAATGCCCTGCGCTTGCGGTATATTAACCCCTGGATCTTCTGGTCATTCTCATCAAACCAGTCCTGGCATTTCCTGGTTGAGTGACCGAGCGTCTCTTCACAGGCACTGGTTCTGGTGGCCTGGAGGGCAGACCAAGCATTGTGGGCACTCTGCATCTCGGGGTCATCGAGGGTCACCAGGTTAGCAGTGAGGCGCAGGCTGTATAGGGCTCTCTTAGCTGGGTCGTTGAGTGCCCCTGCGTTGATTTTTTTGCGGCATTGCTTCTGTTGGCTTTGTCGCTTTGGGGCGATATTAATGTTGATGGATTAGGTGATGGTCCGTCCAGCAGTAATCGGCTCCTGTCATGGTGATGCGCACGTCCTTGTGATCCTTTGCTTGAACGATGACATAGTCGAGCAGGCGCCAGTGCTTGGAGCGAGTGTGTTGCCACGATGCCTTGTACTTGTCCCTCTGGCGGAACAAGGTGTTGGTGATGACAAGGTCATGTCTAGGCATTTTGTCAAGAGCAGGGTACCGCTGGACGCGGGACAGGGATTGTTCGAGGCTGGAGTAGAATACCTCTTTGGCCTCATCTGTTGCGTTGATTGTTCGGGCATATGCACTGATAACTGTGGCACACTGGTTCTGGGATAGGATGAGCCAGAGAGTCATGAGACGTTCACTAATCCCGCAGGGGGAGTCTCTGAGGTGATCGACCAGTTCGTTCTTGATGCCGAAACCGACTCCATGGAGGTGGCATTCTTCCCCTGATTTGCCTTTCCAGAAGAATATGTAACCACCACCTTGTTCTTTGAGCTGGCCTTTCCTGCCGGATCTCGCTTAGGACGGCGATGTCGACATCGAAGCATCTAACTTCCCGGGCAACGATGGCGGTGCGGCATTCTGGCCTGTTGCTGTTGGAATTGTCCACGAGAGTCCTGATGTTCCAGGTCTTGAACTTCATTTGAAGGATGGATGATGCCTGTGCGTGAGTTCTTTTAACGTGGGGTGGCCGTTGCACACTGAAGGGTTAATCGCGTTAGTGCGAAATTGCTGTGCTTTAGAAAATGTACTATGACAGAATGAGATAAGCAATTGCGAAAAGGTCACAAGACGCTGAGCAACAAAGAAACCAATCACACCAGACGCTGGCCGATGATGAGAAAGTAAGCTTGACAAAGACGAGAAAAGAACTCCTTGCGTAGACTCTTTTGGCAATGACAGATGTAGAAGCAGTGACATTTGCGGTTTACGACATTAAATACTCATTTTTTGTAAACCCAAGTTGAGTTGTAGCCTATACAACTCCCCTGGTACCTTGTATTAATAAACTGTGTGTTTTCAAACTCTCTAACGTAGTCTCGGAGTAGATTTATTTCTAACTCGGGGTTTTCCTCCAACACACACCGACTACCACACGGGCTTAGCAGAGCAAGGTCTTGGTCCAGTGGCAGGGGGGTCCAAGATGATTGGAGACCAGGCACTACTGTATGATCCTAGTTGCCTATGGCGGGATGCAAGCTATAAGCTTGGCACTAAGCAACACTCTTCGGTGAGGTGGTGAGAGAGCCAAGGCCTAGCTTAGGGCAAGCATTGGGATGGTCAGAGGCCAACTTTGTGAAAACAGGAGAGGTCAGAGTAGTTACAGCCAATGTGCTCACTACGTGCTCAGCAGAGACTCTGCTGTTGTGGGGCCAGCAGCCAGGAGGAGGCCAGGAAATCGCCGGAGGAAGGAAGGCTAGGTTATCGCCGGAGGGATGAATGCCCGATCGTCGCCGGAGGGATGGAGGCCCAAACGTCGTCGGAGGAATGAATGCCCGAACGTCGCAGGAAGGATAAAGGCTCGTGCGTGAGGGCAAGGAGTGAAGGTAGGGTCCAAACCTGTGATTGGAGCTGATTGGAGGCTCACCACCGTTGAGATTGCCGGGGGTCAGTTGGAACAGCTGAGTCGGCCAGTGGGGAGCGAGAAGCGAGAGTCCAGTTGGAGGGACTTGGCAGCAGGGAGGTTGATCTGGAAATAGAATTTCCAAGATGGTGGATGGGATAGCAGCTCCCTAGGGAGCTCCCCCTGAACACACCTTCCTCTGGCCATCTGCTACCATCCTTCACCTCTCTCTACTTCAACCTCCTACCCCCCCCCCACCCTGTAAGTGGTTTCTCTTAGGTGTTTGAGACGCACCCCCACATTACAATAGTTCTAGACCTAGGAGTGATTCCACAGGTTCACCACTCTCTGGGTGAAGAAGTTTCTCCTCATCTCGGTCCTAAATGGCTTACCCCTTATCCTTAGACTGTGACCCCTGGTTCTGGACTTGAAGATATCAATGAAATGGTCAGGACAATAGCAAATGGAATTCAATCAGAGAAGTATGAGGTAATTCATATGGCGAGGGCTAACGAGACTCCAGGATGGTATGTTGCCTCCCTGGTGCAAGGGTCAAGGATGTCTCGGAGTGGCTGCAGCACATTCCGGAGGTGGAGTGTGAACAGCCAGCTGTCGTGGTACATATAGGTACCAACGATATAGGTAAAAAATGGGATGAGGTCCTACAAGCTGAATTTAGGGAGCTAGGAGTTAAATTAAAAAGTAGGACCTCAAAGGTAGTAATCTCAGGATTGCTACCAGTACCACGTGTTAGTCAGAGTAGGAATTGCAGGACAGCTCAGCTAAATACATGACTTGAGGAGTGGTGCAAGGGGGAGGGAATCAAATTCCTGGGGCATTGGAACTGGCTCTGGGGGAGGTGGGAACTGTACAAACTGGACGGTCTACACCTGGGCAGGACCAGAACTGATGTCCTAGGCAGAGTGTTTGCTAGTGCTGGTGGGGAGGGTTTAAACTAAAAAGGCAGGGGGATGGGAATCTATGCAGGGAGGCAGAGCGAAGTAAAAAGTGGGTAGAAGCAAAAGGTAGGAAGGAGAAAAGCAAGAGTGGAGAGCAGAGAAATCATGGGCAAAATTCAAAAAGGGCCACATTACAACATAATTCTAAAAGGATACAGAGTGTTAAAAAAACAAGCCTGAAGGCTCTGAGTCTCAATGCGAGGAGCATACGTAATAAGGTAGATGAATTGACTGCGCAGATAGCTGTTAACGGATATGATGTAACTGGGATTTCGGAGACATGGCTCCAAGGTAACCAAGGCTGGGAACTCAACACGCAGGGGTATTCAATATTCAGGAAGGGCAGACAGGAAGGAAAAGAAGATGGGGTAGCATTACTGGTTAAAGAGGAGATTAATGCAATAGTAAGAAAGGACATTAGTGTGGATGATTTGGAATCTATATGGGTAGAAAAGAGCAGAAAACATGAGTGAGAGTTGTGCACAGACCACCAAATAGTAGTAGGGAGGTTGGGCATGGCATCAAACAGGAAATTAGGGACGCATGCAATAAGGGTACAGCAGTTATCATGGGTGACTTTAATCTACATATTGATTGGGCTAACCAAATTGGTAGCAATACTATGGAGGAGGATTTCCTGGAGTGTATAAGGGATGCTTTTCTCGACCAATATGTCGAGGAACCAACTGGCGAACAGGTCATCCTAGACTAGGTCTTGTGTAACGAGACAGGATTAATTAGCAATCTGGTCGTGTGGGGCCCCTTGGGGAAGAGTGACCATAATATGGTAGAATTCTTCATTAAGATGGAGAGTGACACAGTTAATTCAGAGACTAGGCTCCTGAACTTAAAGAAAGGAAACTTTGACGGTATGAGATGTGAATTGGCTAGGATAGACTGGAGAATGATACTTAAAGGGTTGACGGTGGATAGACAATGGCAGACATTTAAATATCACATGGATGAACTGCAACAATTGTATATCCCTGTGTGGCGTAAGAATAAAAAAGGGAAGGTGGCTCAACCGTGGCTAACAAGGGAAATGAGGCAAAGTGTTAAATCCAAGGAAGAGGCATATAAATTGGCCAGAAAAAACAGCAAACCTGAGGACTGGGAGAAATTTAGAATTCAGCAGAGGAGGACAAATGGTTTAATAAGGAGGGGGAAAATGGAGTATGAGAGTAAGCTTTCAGGGAACATAAAAACTGACAGCAAAAGCTTCTATAGATATGTGAAGAGAAAAAGATTAGTGAAGACTAATGTAGGTCCCTTGCAGTCAGAATCAGGGGAATTCATAATGGGGAACAAGGAAATGGCAGACCAATTGAACAAATACTTTGATTCTGTCTTCACTAAGGAAGACACGAATAACCTCCTGAAAATATTAGGGGACCGAGGGTCTAGCGAGAAGGGGGAATTGAGGGAAATCCTTATTAGTCAGGGATTGGTGCTAGGGAAATTGAAGGGACTGAAGGCCGATAAATCCCCAGGGCCTGATAGTCTGCATCCCAGAGTACTTAAAGAAGTGGCCCTAGAAAGAGTGGATGCATTGATAGTCATTTTCCTGCATTCTATAGACTCTGGTTCAGTTCCTAAGATTAGAGGGTAGCTAATGTCACCACACTTTTTAAAAAAGGAGGGAGAAAGAAAACAGGGAATTATAGACCGGTTAGCCTACATCGGTAGTGGGGAAAATGTTGGAATCAATTATTAAAGATGTAATAGCAGCGCATTTGGAAAGCAGTGACAGGATCGGTCCAAATCAGCATGGATTTATGAAAGGGAAATCATGCTTGACAAATCTTCTAGAATTTTTTGAGGATGTAACTAGTAGAGTGAATAAGGGAGAACCAATGGATGTGGTGTATTTGGACTTTCAAAAGGCTTTTGACAAGTTCGCACATAAGAGATTAGTGTGCAAAATTAAGGCACATGGTATTGGGGGTAATGTATTGACATGGATCGAGAACTGGTTGGCAGACAGGAAGCAGAGAGTGGGAATAAACGGGTCCTTTTCAGAATGGCAGGCAGTGACTAGTGGGGTGCCACAGGGCTCAGTGCTGGGACCCCAGCTATTTACAATATACATTAATGATTTAGACGAAGGAATTGAATGTAATATCTCCAAGTTTGCAAAGCTGGGTGGCAGTGTGAGCTGTGAGGAGGATGCTTGGAGGCTGCAGGGTGACTTGGACAGGTTAGGTAAGTGGGCAAATGCATGGCAGATGCAATATAATGTGGATAAATGTGAGATTATCCACTTTGGTTGCAAATACAGGAAGGCAGATTATTTTCTGAATGGTGACAGATTAGTAAAAGGGGAGGTGCAACGAGACCTGGGTTTTATGGTACATCAGTCATTGAAGGTAGGCATGCAGGTACAGCAGGCAGTAAAGAAGGCAAATGGCATGCTGGCCTTCATAGTGAGGGGATTTGAGTATAGGAGCAGGGAGGTCTTACTGCAGTTGTACAGGGCCTTGGTGAGACCACACCTTGCGTTTTGTGTGCAGTTTTGGTCTCTTAATCTGAAGAAGGACATTCTTGCTATTGAGTGAGTGCAGTGAAGGTTCATCAGACTGATTCCTGGGATGGCAGGATTGACATATGAAGAAGACTGGATTGACTAGGCTTATATTCACTGGAATTTAGAAGAATGAGAGGGTATATCATAGAAATATATAAAATTCTGATGGGATTGGACAGGTTAGATGCAGGAAGAATGTTCCAGATGTTGGGGAAGTCCAGAACCAGGGGTCATAGTCTAAGGATAAGGGGTAAGCCATTTAGGACCGAGATGAAGAGAAACTTCTTCACTCAGAGAATTGTGAACCTGTGGAATTCTCTACCACAGAAAGTTGTTGAGGCCAGTTCGTTAGATATATTCAAAAGGAAGTTAGATGTGGCCCTTACTGCTAAAGGGATCAAGGGGTATGGAGAGAAAGCAAGAATGGAGTACCGAAGTTGCATGATCAGACATGATCATATTGAATGGTGGTGCAGGCTCGAAGGGCCGAATGGCCTAATCCTGCACCTACTTTTTATGTTTCTATGAATGCACATTAAATGGTAAGATACTGACAAGTGTAGAGGAACAAAGGGACCTTGGAGTGCAGGTGCACAGATCCCTGAAGGTAGCAGGCCAGGTAGATAAGGTGATTAAGAAGGCATACGGAATACTTGTCTTTATTAGCCGAGGCATAGAATACAAGAGCAGAGGGGTTATGCTTGAATTGTATGAAACATTAGTTTGGCCACAGTTAGAGTACTGGTCACCATATTATAGGAAAGATGTGACTGCACTAGAGAGGGTACAGAGGAGATTTTCGAGGATGTTGTATGGACTGGAGAATTTTAGCTATGAGGAAAGATTGGATAGGCTGTTTTTTTTTCCTTTGTTACAGAGGAAGCTGAGGGGAAACCTTATTGAGGTGTATAAAATTATGAGGGGCCTAGACAGAGTGGATAGGAAAGACCTATTTCCCTTAGCGGAGGGGTCAACAACCAGCGGGCTTAGATTTAAAGCAATTGGTAGGAAGTTTAGAGGGGATTTAAGGGGCGATTTCTTCACCCAGAGGGTGTTGGGGCTTCGAAATTCACTGCCGGAAAGTGTGGTAGAGGCAGAAACCCTCACCACATTTAAAAATTGCTTAGATGTGCACTTGAAGTGCTGTTCGTGGTTTCCCTTAGGTGTTTTCAACGCACTCCTACGTTACAATAGTTCTAGACCTGGGAATGATTACTGTCCTGAACAGATGAATGAGTCACGGACAAATACCTCGGTCTCAACCGGCAATGGTTTATTAAAGCTACCTCAACACAGCAAAACTACAAGTAAACACAGTGACAATGTAGTACAATACAATACATTGGTGTGTCTAAACTGCCCCATCGCGAAGTACCCAACGTCTAAACCCTCTGCTTGGATCCACAGTGTACATCCGAATTTGTACTGACGGGCTGGGCGTACCCCTATGGTCCTTGCAGCAAAACCTCCCCACTAAAATCCTTACTAAGGCTTGGTTGGGAGAACACACGACACTTTTTCACACAGTGGCTGTGATCTTAAAGATGCGTGGGCAGGGATGATGCTCATCAATTCATTGGCTTACTCGCTGCTTCTCCTGGTGAAAATGTGTCTCTTCTGGTTTCTTCTCTCCGTTCCACATGGTGTGCTCGGTTCTTGTAGAGGTGAAGCACGCGACAGCAACAGAGAGAGATGTGGCCACACGGCCCCTTTTATATCCCCAGTTCAATTGCCTTTTCTGGCCGAATAAAGTTTGTCCTTGTTTCGAGGCTTCCTGTTTGTGTGGCTTCTGGGTATTCCAGT
The DNA here is from genome assembly GCF_044704955.1 of Pristiophorus japonicus. NCBI lineage: Eukaryota > Metazoa > Chordata > Chondrichthyes > Pristiophoridae > Pristiophorus > Pristiophorus japonicus. The sequence goes on from NC_091980.1 coordinate 82,809,458, forward strand.
GACAGCTGGTTGATGGGGTTTCGCTTCCAACCGGTCTGGGCTTAATGGCTTTCTATTGTTCTGGTTTCCCGCCTCTCGGGGTTATCTCATCCAGGTAATGGTTTGATCACTGACCAGTTCATATCTGATCTAACTCTGATGAGTTCACGTTGCTTAGCAATGGACCCTCCATGCCCATTACCTGTGATGAGTTGCCTTATCCTGGCCATTGTAATTTCCCAGACTACCCCCGCCCATCAGGTGTGGATTTCGAGTACAACATGGAAAAGTATCTGGGCCCTTCCCACAACAGGATTCCAGCTTTTCTGCAGTGAGAAATATGAAAACGCAATGTCCAGATAATGTCCAAAAATCCTTGGGGAGCAAATGCCTAACGTGCTCCCTATGCTATTTCAAGAGTCTTTCCAGAATATATCAACGTCTACTGGTGAGCAAGCCTCGTGGGTCCCAACCAATCTTATCCTTTTTACTTTTAAAACACCCCGAATATACGTTCCCGAAATACAACCGTGCACCGCACTGTTACCATATATATATACAGGAGTCCCTCCTTACTATTGCGTTGATTTGCTCTTTAACCAGCAACGCCACCCCACCTCCTTTTCCTTTCTGTCTGTCCTTCCTGAATGTTGAATACACTGTCAATTGGTCAGGATCAAGTGTGAGCGCTTCTTCCTGAAAATCCTTTGAGGGTAAGGCCTCATCCTCCGCATCAGTCAAAAATATATAATGAAAAAGCCTTTGATCTTAATAATTTACTTATTTTCCAATAGAAATACCTTTTCCACTGTAAATCACATTGTAAAGTCACTGTTCACCTCAGAAATACAGTGGTGCTGCTTTAGCTGACTGTTCCCGATTTAAAAATGGTGGCTCTGAGCACTACTGTCCATTCCCACCCACTTAACATTACGTAAAACCATCATTTCCAGGACGGTATGCAGCTCTGGTGGTACGTCGGCTGTATGCAATGAAAATTGGACTTTTGGGTGGTATGCAGGCAGTGTGCATTGCGCTCGGCAGTACATCAATGATGAATATTCCACCGAGCGGTGTGTCGGCGGTATGCAGGTGTTTTTTCACCAAAATTGCATTTTTGGGCAATAAGCAGGCGGTAGTGGGCGGTATGTCGCTGAATTTCAGGCCCATATATATTAAGCTAAGGCTTTATGATACAGTGATTAATTGAGAACAATTTTGTTCATCACACTTCGAAAGGGACAAATACACATTGATGAAGGTGCAAAGATTAATAAGAATAATCCCTGATGTAAAGATGAGAAAAAATTTGAGAATTTTAAGTCCTAAAATTCAAAAATGTTGAGATACAGCAAGATTAGGGGGAGAAATTTGGCTACTTTGTGCTCACATTAGGGTCTGCGGGTGGCGGTAATGGGGCGATGAGGGGTTACTGACCGGGCGCGGTGAATTCAGCGACATCCGCAAACTTCCCTGACGGTTTTGTGCTGGCACTAACACTTACCGCCTCGAACTGTTGCGCCTCGTAGATTGTGATATCATCAGGTGCGCAGCACCATTTCCGTCCCAGATGTGATGTTCGGTCCTGCCCCCTGCTGCATCGCCGGGCATCAACAGCGGCAGCTACTGGAGGCATTGTCACCTTGGCTGACCGCTTGGGGAGCGATATTTAAAGGCAGTGATGGTCAGGTAGGGCAAACTTTATTCCTCACACCAGCCTGGTGCCTTTTGATTGCTTTTCACCTCTGATACCTCAACCCTACACTGAGTGCCTGGGGCTGTAATGCAAGTCATGCAGGTCCCGTGGCCCCATAAGGAGAGCAATAAGAATGTTTCAACTCATTGGCCCTTCCCTTTAAGCGAGGGAAGGATCCTCTAATGCCGGCAACATTGCACTCTGCCACTACCGTCCCTTTCACACACTTTAGCGCTCTAAGGGAAGTGGTAGTGCTTGATTTAGCACTCCATTTCCCTCTTGGAGTGCAAAAGCTGAAGTTCCCAGGAGCAGAAAATCATTTTTGCCTGTCGATACTTTTGTGATAATTCAAAAGTTAGCGCTCCAAACGGGGCACTACGCAATTTCTATGCCTAAATATTTATTATGCACTATTACATATCCAATGGTGTTGTTAACACGCACAGGATACATTTTTATAACAATGGAAGTGTTTATGCCTTGTAGCAAATAATACCAGGACCGTGAATTTACACTGATTGAATAAAACAAATTTCATTTTTATTAAATGTCATTCCAAGATTTTGACTGGTGCTTTGGATTAAATTCCACAACTCTCGATTACTCTGTGAAAACTGCAAATGAGTGAATTTATTTTCATTACTTATGGGCTCAATTTTCCCCAAAGCTTATTTTTGGCGTGTTTGAAGAGTTATGGCCGTTTTTTGGGGGCCCAAGTACGCCAAAAAAAATGTTCCAAGTTTCCCCATTGGATTTCTTCATTTTGGCGTGGCCTAACCTGTCCTTTAGTTTTGGGGGTGGAGCCCAGATCTGGGCCAAAAAGATCGGGTTACCTCTTTCTCTCTCTCTCTCTCAAGCAGAACTGGAGTAACTCTCAGCTGGCCAAACTTGCCTAAATGGCCAGAATTGGCACAGGTGGCAGATTACGCCCCCTTTGGCTGAAAAAAAACAAACCTAAAATAATCGTAACTAATTGAGTTACGCTGTGCAAATTGATTGGGGAAACTGTGCTTTTTAAAACTTAGGCCAAAAAGAGCAGCCTGCTCCAAAAAAAAGCGCAAATCACTGGGGAAAATTAAGCCCCTTGTATTAAGACAAATTAAAACTGAGATGATATACAAGATATATATATACCAGTGGGAGATGGAGATTTGGGCCCGTGGTTTCTGCTCGATGGCACTAGTATTTTCAACGCCATTTGCCCCAAATTTCCCAAACCAGTGCAAAAGATCGAAGAATTTCAAGCACAAATTACATCCAGCACAGAGAGTTTCTGCAATCTTTTCTGCTAGTTTAAAAAACATCATGCTGGAAGCTGGCCCTGCCCACAAAACTGCCCACTCCTCCAGATTGAATTAATCACCATTGTGAGTTTCTGCTTATTGTGTCGGTTTGAGGGCCATCGAAAAGACTCTTTAAAATTAAGCTTTTTTAAAAAATGGCGCAAGGGCACTAACAGGCACATTTTAAATATTAAAAAATAATTAATGTACTAAGTAACTTACTCTATGCACCAACCAAACTAGTAAATGGTTCTGTATAGTTTTAAATTTATTTTCAGTTATTTAAAATCAGGTTACTCACAGGTGGTGGATCAGACTGTTTAAACATGCTTATTTTTTTGTGATAAACCCATTTTCAGCTGGATTCAAACTTCACCAGATTACTACACTTAAATATATCAAGGATTTTTTTTTATTATGCAGATTAAAAATAAATTATGTTCTAAAAGGCTGCCCAATTGTGCTGGTTCGTGGAAGATTTTAGATTCGATGATATGCAAATGAGTGAGTGGAAATTAGCACAAGTTTAGATATTTAGCAGTAATGTGAAAGGGAATTGAGATTTTGCTACAGTGGGAGTGGTCCGGAGCTTTGGTAGTACCAAGGACAATTCTGGGGTTGATAACAGGAGGAATGGTCCTGAGCTTTGACAGCACTAGGATGGGAGTGCTAGAATTTGGCAGCACTGCAGTGAGTCTGTGAGGGTTTAGCAGGATGGGTGAATTATTTGGTCTGGCATCGCTGTGGAGGGGAGCCTGTGGTTTGGCAGAACAGATGAGATGTGGGGTTTGACCCACTAGGAGATTAATGGTAGGGAAGGGTCTGACAGCACTGGTCTATGGAATGGGTAGGGGCAACACTGGTTTGTAACTCTCCAAGAGATCTCTTCAAACATTACGTTTTATGATTGTGATAGGTTCTTGAAATTGCCAATGTCCACCCTTTTCTTCCCGTTTGTCTCATTGGTGTCAGTAATTAGAATATGTACATTTTCCAACTATCAACAAAACACGGGTGATAATTTAGAGGCTTTTAGTTTGCTTTCAAAATTCAACCGATTTGTAGTTTTTAAAAACCAAGCTCCAATTAGGATGAAGAAATACACCATCTCAGTGCTACCAAATTCCAGGATCACTCCCGGCAGTGCCACAAAACTCCAAGACATCCACTGTAGTTCCATCAAATTACAGGACTATCCCCCAATGCTGCCAAACTGCTAAACCTCAGGAACCCTCCCCAGTGTTACAAAACCTTAGAACCACTATCTCAGTTTTATCAAACCCCAGGACCCCTGTCCACTTCATGACGACCAAGTCCGCCCTCCCATTGCTGCTAAATGCCAGATATCTAACCTACTATCTTGCTCTATATCTAGGGCATTACAAATGGATGGTATAGGTTGAAGAATATATAATTATTAAGGCACAGATGCAGCCTTCATGGAAAAATGGACAGAATCAGGGAATTCAATCTCCAAAACAGTGGTAAAAATCCCAGAATATCATGTAATAACATAATTTCACTTCTTCAGCCTCAATGATACATTGCACATTACATGGCATAATTTGTTACAAATCACTATGGGCTAGAAATTGGTCTTTTGGCGATAGTGGTATTTTTTCAGCAAAAATATCGTTAAAATACCGCAATTTTTTAAAAGCCTAAAATTAGCAAGAAAATGCGCCTGATGGTAAAATCGGCATTGCACGAGGATTCATGGTGGAAACCGCGGTCCTCACCAACTTTAGCCCAAGGCCGATTACCGCTAAAAAGACAAGTCCTGGGAGGGGGGAAAAACACAAAAAAAATTGCAAAAAAAATCATAAAACATTCACAAGACACTTATCGAGCAAATCGCTGAAAAAGAATTAAAAAATGAAAACTTTAACTTACTTTTTTTGCAGGTCTTCATACTTACTGCTGTTTCTGATGCCAGGCTTTTCACGGGCAGTTTTTTTTTGCCCAGAATACGGGTGCGCCGAACGGCCAATTTAAAGCGATATCGCTTTTTTTTTTGTCTTGCATGACGGCGGCCTGCTTTTCAGCGGTATTTCAAAACCGGCGGCGCATCACTTTGGCCAACTTAGGTGAATACCTTTTTACGTCAAAAAAGACAAAATATCGCCGAAAAAATGGGGGGAAGGCTGGACAACTTTTAGTCCGGTATCTTCTAATGTATGATGAGCAATGCCTCAGGAGATCTCCTAAAGCGGTACAGTATGCTGAGCACACATTTCCACTCGGTCACACTTTTGAATAACCCTCCCAAAAATTCTAAATCAAAAAGAAACAACAGGATTAGTTTGTCATAGGAGCTCGAATCTCTACCCTCAGTGAACTTACCAAAGATAGTGATTTGGCACAGGAACCAGAATGTCTAATCAGTAGTTTTATAAAAAAGTGCCATGATTGAGACCGTAAACCTCCAGTGTGACCCTGACCTGCGAGGGAACATTAGCGGCAGGTCGGGGCCTTAAAAGGAGTGGCATACCAATCCAGGGAGCAGTGCGAGCTGGTGCAGGAGGGTGACGGCAGTGAAGAGGGTGAGTGGATTGGATGTCACCATAATCCAGGTCGGTGATTGGAGCGTGGGCTGGCGAGTGATTGTGGAGCGATGAGATCGGGGCCCAAGAGAGGTGTGAATTCGGGGCAGCACGGGCCAGCCCACACTGCAATATGTGTGCGCACTAGGTCTGTGCAGCAGAGCTGGTCTCCGGTCATCTTGGTTAATCCTTGCCACTGGACCAAGACTTAGCTCTGTCAAGCCCGTGTGGTGGCTGGTGTGCAACGGCCACCACACGTTCAAAAAATCCACGAACAGGCATCTTCAACCTTTCAACATGTAGTTCTGGACCTGGAATATTAGGTCCTTCATTGAAACACCCGTGAACTCATCCCTTTTTGGCATGGAAGCAAGTCATCCTCGATACGAGCGACCGCCTGAGAAGGAGAAACCTCAAAAGCAATCAAACTTTGATCTCAGTTTTTAAGCTTAGCAGTTAGACTGTGGCAGGGAACAGAATACAACTTTGCCTTCGCAGCATCAAAATGCATGTTCTACATGCTCTATATCCAATACTGGATAAGCATAAATTTTCTGCAATAAAATATTGGGAAGACCGAAGCCATTACCTTTGGTCCCCGCCACAAACTGCGTTCCCTAACCACTGACTCCATCCCTCTCCCGAGCATCAATCTGAGGGTGAACAAGACTGTTCGCAACCTAGGTGTCATATTTGACACTGAAATATTAGTCAGGAAATTGTGTTAGGGAAATTGATGGGATTGAAGGCCGATAAATCCCCAGGGCCTGATAGTCTGCATCCCAGAGTACTTAAGGAAGTGGCCCTAGAAATAATGGACGCATTGGTGGTCATTTTCCAACATTCTATAGACTCTGGATCAGTTCCTGTGGATTGGAGGATAGCTAATGTAACCACACTTTTAAAAAAAGGAGGGAGAGAGAAAATAAGCCTGACATCGGTAGTGGGGAAAATGTTGGAATCAATTATTAAAGACGTAATAGCAGCGCATTTGGAAAGCAGTGTCAGGATAGGTCCAAGTTGGTATGGATTTATGAAAGGAAATCATGCTTGACAAATCTTCTAGATTTTTTTGAGGATGTAACCAGTAGAGTGGTCAAGGGAGAACCAGTGGATGTGGTGTATTTGGACTTTCAAAAGGCTTTTGACAAGGTCCCACACAAGAGATTAGTGTGCAAAATCAAAGCACATGGTATTGGGGGTAATGTATTGACGTGGATAGAGAACTGGTTGGCAGACAGGAAGCAAAGAGTAGGAATAAACGGGTCCTTTTCAGAATGGCAGGCAGTGACTAGTGGGGTGCCACAAGGTTCAGTGCTGGGCCCCCAGCTATTTACAATATACATGAATGATTTGGACGAAGGAATTGAATGTAATATCTCCAAGTTTGCAGATGACACTAAGCTGGGTGGCAGTGTGAGCTGTGAGGAGGATGCTAAGAGGCTGCAGGGTGACTTGGACAGGTCAGATGAGTGGGCAAATGCATGGCAGATGCAGTATAATGTGGATAAATGTGAGGTGGCAAAAACAGGGAGGCAGAATATTATCTGAATGGTGACAGATTAGGAAATGGGGAGGTGCAACGAGACCTGGGTGTCATGGTACATCAGTCATTGAAAGTGGGCATGCAGGTACAGCAGGCGGTGAAGAAGGCAAATTGCATGTTGGCCTCCATAGCGAGAGGATTTGAGTATAGGAGCAGGGAGGTCTTACTGCAGTTGTACAGGGCCTTGGTGAGGCCAACCTTGAATACTGTGAACAGTTTACGTCTCCTAATCTGAGGAAGGACATTCTTGCTATTGAGGGAGTGCACCAGACTGATTCCCGGGATGGCAGAACTGACATATAAAGAAAGACTGGATTGACTAGGCTTAAATTCACTGGAATTTAGAAGAATGAGAGGGGAACTCATAGAAACATATAATATTCTGACGGGTTTAGACAGGTTAGATGCAGGAAGAATGTTCCTGATGTTGGGGAAGTCCAGAAGCAGGGGTCACAGTCTAAGGATAAGGGATAAGCCATTTAGGACCGAGATGAGGAGAAACTTCTTCACTTAGAGAGTGGTGAACTGATGGAATTCTCTACCACAGAAAGTTGTTGAGGCCAGTTCGTTCGATATATTCAAAAGGGAGTTAGATGTGACCTTTACAGCTAAAGGGATCAAGGGGTATGGAGAGAAAGAAGGAATGGGGTACTGTAGTTGCATGATCAGCCATGATTATATTGAATGGTGGTGCAGACTCAAAGGGCCGAATGGCCTACTCCTGCACCTGTTTTCTATGTTTCTGTGAAATGGGTTTCCAGCCACATATCTGCGGCATAACTAAAACCGCCTTTTTCCACCTCCGTAACATTGCCCACTTCCGCCCCTGCCTCAGCTCTTCTGCTGCTGAAACCCTCATTCGTGCCTTTGTTACCACTAGACTTGACTATTCCAACTCACTCCTGGCCGGCCTTCCACATTCCACACTACGTAAACTTGAAGTCATCCAAAAATCAGCAACCCGTGTACTAACCCGCATCAAGTCAAGCTCACCCATCACCCCTGTGCTTTCTGACTTACATTGGCTCCCAGTTAAACAACCCCTCGATTTCAAAATTCTCATCCTGGTTTACAAAGCACTCCATGGACTTGCCCCTCCCTATCTCTGTAATTTGTTTTAGCCTCACAATCCCACAAGATGTCTGTGCTCCTCAAATTCTGACCTCTTGAACATCCATCATTATAACTGCTCAACATCGGTGGCCGTGCCTTCAGCTGTTTGGGCCCTAAGCTCTGGAACTCCCTCCCTAAACCTCTATGCCGCTCTACCTCTCTTTCCTCCTTTAAGACGCTTGTTAAAACCTACATCTTTAAACAAGCTTTTGATCATCTATCTTAATTTCTTCTATGGTTCGGTGTCAAATTTATCTGTAACACTGTTGTGAAGCGCCTTGGGACATTTTACTATGTTAAAGGCGCTCTATAAATAAATGTTATTATTATATAAAACAGCCTATCGTCCAATTTAATCAAGGCAAAATGCATTTTGCTTGTCACACTTCAGGCATCGAATGGCAAATTTCTGCACCTTGATCGGCTCAAATGGTGTGTGCATAAATCAGTAACAAATCACAACCTAAGAGCAAGAAAGCATATGTACCTACATGCAGGAACAAAAAAACCCATCTCAATTAAGTTCAAAATAATGAGTACAAAAATGGACAGTCAGTAGCAGTCACCAGTGAAAGAAAGATGATCAAATCAAATGGAACTAAAAGTTGTGAACTTGCTTTGAGTCAACAACAAATTGTATTTATATAGCACTTTTAACATTGTAAAACCTCCTCACAGGAGCATTATGAAACAAAATTTGACACTGAGCCACATAAGGAGATATTGGGACAGGTGACCAAAAGATTGGTCAAAGAGGTAGGTTTTAAAGAGCTTCTTAAAGGAGAAGTAAAGAGGCGGAGAGATTTAGGGAAGGAATTCCAGAGCTTAGGGCCTTGGCAGCTGAAGACATGGCCGCCAATACTGGAGCGAGTAAAACTGGGGATGCGCAAGAGGCCAGAATTGGAGGAGCACAGAGATCACGGAGGGTTGTAGAGAATGTTCCCTCTAATTATATTTGGATACAAGGTCCTTTTAACTGGCTGTGCAGCCCTTTTAAATTTTTGTGCATGCATGGTTTCTTCCTTTGAAAAGCCGGTGAGTGTCCTGCGCAGAACCTCCAGACCGCTGTGCGGCCGCAGCTTAGCGGGAACGTTGGTTGTCGGGCTGGAGGAGGTTAGAGAGATAGGGAGGGGCGAGGCCTTGGAGAGATTTGAAAACAACGGAGAGAATTTTAAAATCAAGGCATTGCTGGACCATTGCCAATGTAGGTCAGCGAGCAAAGGGGTGATGTGTAAATCGTGGGCTGCCTCGACCTGTGCGAGAGCACTACCGCAGGTCGGGGCTATAAATAGAGCTGGAGCGCCGGGCCCTGGAACATTGTGGCAGAGGTGCGGCGAATGAGGATACGGGGCCCAGAAAAGCCGGGGGCCCATGGGCAGCACGGACCTGCCCACACTGTGATATGTGTGTGCACTAGGTCCGTGCAGCAGAGCAGGTCTCCAGTTGTCCTGGTTAATCCTTGTCACTGGATAAAGGCCTAGCTCTGTCAAGCCTGTGTGGTGGCTGATATGCAACGGTCACCACACATTAAAAAAAGTCTCGCACAGGCATTTTCCACCCCCTCAACTGGAGTTCAGGACTGGAACATCGGGTCCTTCATTGAAACATCTGTGAATTCTCGTGGAAGCAATTCAGCCTCGTTCGAGGGACCGCCTATGATGATGATGATGTGTTAACGGGATGGTGCGAGTTAGGATTCAGGCAGCAGAGTTTTGGATGAGCTCAAGTTTATGGAGGGTGGAAGATAGGAGGCTGGCCAGGAAAACTTAGAGATTTTTTAAAAAGTCATGGAGGAGGGTTTCTTAAACTTGAATATTTCCCCGCTGAAAATTTACAGATAAAGCTAACATTTCTAACTTAAGAAATCCATAAAAATTAACCCATTCCACATAAAAATGTTCCTTTTCAGAGTCGTTTTTTCTGCATTGTAAATCCCTGCAATTTCTTTTCTTGGCCAGGCTTATTCCCCTGTGGCGAACCTGAGAATCAGATTGCAGCACTTGGCTAAAGCTTGAGTTATTGGATTGGGATGTGGTGTTAATTTTTTCTTTTGTAAATGTTCCTTTTAATTCACATCAATCACAGCAAGGCAATGTCCTTGTCTCAAGCTGTAAACCATGAACTTTTGGATTTTTCTAAAGAAAATGTAACAGCTGTTTGTTTATACAACTAATGTTGATTAAAATAGGCACTGATTTACTATCGCCCTCCACCCCACTTCTCCAGTCAGTCTCCTCAAAGTACAGCATAAACTCTTTTTCAAAAAATCAATTCAAAAGCTGTTTACAGCATGCTACGAGTCAAAACTGAATCTTAAGGAATGTCAAATTTCAAAGTAGAATTTTTACATTGTGTAATATCTTCCAAATAGTTACAGGAATTGCCTTTCTCAAGTGCTCTTAACCATTTAGCTGGCTTTTCACCTTTGTAAGGGGAGCCGTTAATGTCTGGATCCTTATACAATCCCCTCACCTGCAAAACAGATACACCGCTTTGAGTAATATTGAGGAGGATGACTCATCAGGGGGGAGCAGCAGCAGCCAAGTTCATGGCACCGTGGCTGGCTCTGCTGCACAGGAGGGCAGGAAAAAGAGTGGGAGAGCGATAGTGATAGGGGATTCTATTGTTAGGGGAATAGATAAGCATTTCTGCGGCCGCAACCGAGACTCCAGGATGGTATGTTGCCTCCCTGGTGCAAGGGTAAAGGATGTCTCGGAGCGGGTGCAGGACATTCTGAAAAGGGAGAGTGAACAGCCAGTTGTCGTGGTGCATATAGGTACCTATGACATAGGTAAAAAACGGGATGGAGTCCTACGAGGCGAATTTAGGGAGCTAGGAGCTAAATTAAAAAGTAGGACCTCAAAAGTAGTCTCAGGATTGCTACCAGTGCCACGTGCTAGTCAGAGTAGGAATCGCAGGATAGCTCAGATGAATACGTGGCTTGATGAGTGGTGCAGAAGGGAGCGATTCAAATTCCTGGGACACTGGAAGCGGTTCTGGGGGAGGTGGGACCAGTACAAACCGGACAGTCTGCACCTGGGCAGGACCGGAACCAATATCCTAGGGGGAGTGTTTGCTAGTGCTGTTGGGGAGGAGTTAAACTAATATGGCAGGAGGATGGGAACCTATGCAGGGAGACAGAGGGAAATAAAAAGGAGGCACAAGCAAAATATAGAAAGGAGAACAGTAAAAGTGGAGGGCAGAGAAACCCAAAGCAAAAAACAAAAAGGGCCACATTACAGCAAAATTCTAAAGGGGCAAAGTATGTTAAAAAAACAAGCCTGAAGGCTCTGTGCCTCAAGGCAAGGAGTACTCGGAATAAGGTGGATGAATTAACTGTGCAGATAGCAGTTAACGGATACGATGTGATTGGCATCACGGAGACATGGCTCTAGGGGGACCAAGGCTTGGAACTCAACATCCAAGGATATTCAACATTTAGGAAGGATAGACAGAAAGGAAAAGGAGGTGGGGTGGCATTGCAGGTTAAAGATGAAATCAATGCAATTGTAAGGAAGGACATTAGCCTGGATGATGTGGAATCGGTATGGGTGGAGCTGCGGAATTCCAAAGGGCAAAAAACGTTAGTGGGTGTTGTGTATAGACCACCAAATAGTAGTAGTGAGGTTGGGGACAGCATCAAACAAGAAATAAGGGATGTGTGCAATAAATCATGGGCGACTTTAACCTACACATTGATTGGGCTAACCTAACTGGTAACAATGCGGTGGAGGAGGATTTCCTGGAGTGTATTAGGGATGGTTTCCTAGACCAACATGTTGAGGAACCAACCAGGGAGCTGGCCATCCAAGACTGGGTATTGTGTACTGAGAAGGGACTAATTAGCAATCTTGTTGTGCGAGGCCCCTTGGGGAAAAATTACCATAATATGGTTGAATTCCTTATTAAGATGGAGAGTGACAAAGTTAATTCGGAAACTAGGGTCCTGAACTTAAGGAAAGGTAACTTCGACGGTATGAGGCGTGAATTGGCTAGAATAGACTGGCAAACGATACTAAAAGTGTTGACGGTGGATAAGCAATGGCAAACATTTAAAGATCACATGGATGAACTTCAGCAAATGTACATCCCTGTCTGGAGTAAAAATAAAACTGGGAAGGTGGCTCAACCATGGCTAACAAAGGAAATTAAGGATAGTGTTAAAGCCAAGGAAGAGGCATATAAATTGGCTAGAAAAAGCAACAAACCTGAGGACTGGGAGAAATTTAGAATTCAACAAAGGAGGACTAAGGGTTTAATTAAGAGAGGGAAAATAGAGTACGAGAGGAAGCTTGCAGGGAATATAAAAACTGACTGCAAAAGCTTCTATAAATATGTGAAGAGAAAAAGATTAGTAAAGACAAATGTAGGTCCCTTGTAGTCGAATTCAGGTGAAATTATAATGTGGAACAAAGAAATGGCAGACCAATTGAACCAATACTTCGGTTCTGTCTTCACGAAGAAAGATACAAATAACCTTCCGAAGGTACTAGGGGACAGTGGGTCTAGTGAGAAGGAGGAACTGAAGGATATCCTTATTAGGCGGGAAATTTTGTGTTTGGGAAATTGATGGGATTGAAGGCCGATAAATCCCCGGGACCTGAGAGTCTGCATCCCAGAGTGCTCAAGGAAGTGGCCCTAGAAATAGTGGATGCATTGGTGATCATTTTCTAATAATCTATTGACTCTAGATCAGTTCCCATGGACTGGAGGGTAGCTAATGTAACACCACTTTTTAAAATAGGAGAGAATAAACGGGTAATTATAGACCGGTTAGCTTAACATCAGTCGTGGGGAAAATGTTGGAATCGATCATGAAGGACGAAATAGCAGCGCATTTGGAAAGCAGTGACAGGATCGGATCAAGTCAGCATGGATTTATGAAAGGGAAGTCATGCTTGACGAATCTTCTGGAATTTTTTAATGATGTAACTAGCAGAGTGGACAAGGGAGAACCAGTGGATGTGGTGTATTTGGACTTTGAAAAGGCTTTTGACAAGGTCCCGCACAAGAGATTGTTGTGCAAAATCAAAGCACATGGTATTGGGGGTAATATACTGACGTGGATAGGGAACTGGTTGGCAGACAGGAAGCAGAGAGTCGGGATAAATGGGTCCTTTTCAGAATGGGAGGCAGTGACTAGTGGAGTGCCACAGGGCTCAGTGCTGGGACCCCAGCTCTTTACAATATACATTAACGATTTGGATGAAGGAATAGAGTGTAATATCTCCAAGTTTGCAGATGACACTAAACTGAGTGGCGGTGTGAGCTGTGAGGAGGATGCTAAGAGGCTGCAGTGTGACTTGGACAGGTTAGGTGAGTGGGCAAATGCATGGCAGATGCAGTATAATGTAGATAAATGTGAAGTTATCCATTTTGGGGGCAAAAACACAAAGGCAGAATACTATCTGAATGGCGGCAGACTAGGAAAAGGGGAGGTGCAACGAGACCTGGGTGTCATGGTTCATCAGTCACTGAAAGTGGGCATGCAGGTTCAGCAGGCGGTAAAAAAAAGCAAATGGTATGTTGGCCTTCATAGCTAGGGGATTTGAATATAGAAGCAGGGAGGTCTTACTGCAGTTGTACAGGACCTTAGTGAGGCCTCACCTGGAATATTGTGTTCAGTTTTGGTCTCCTAGTCTGAGGAAGGACGTTCTTGCTATTGTGAGAGTGCAGCGAAGGTTCACCAGACTGATTCCAGGGATGGCTAGGCTGTCATAAGAGGAGAGACTGGATCAACTAGGCGTTTATTCACTGGAGTTTAGAAGAATGAGGGGATCTCATAGAAACATAAGATTCTGAGGGGACTGGAAAGGTTAGATGCGGGGAGAATGTTCCCGATGTTGGGGAAGTCCAGAACCAGGGGACATAGTCTTAGAATAAGGGGTAGGCCATTTAGGACTGAGATGAGGAGAAACTTCTTCATTCAGAGAGTTGTTAACCTGTGGAATTCCCTGCCGCAAAGAGTTGTTGATGCCAGTTCATTGGATATATTCAAGAGGGAGTTAGATATGGCTCTTACGGCTAAGGGGATCAAGGGGTATGGAGAGAAAGCAGGAAAGGGGTACTGAAGGAATGATCAGCCATGATCTTATTGAATGGTGGTGCAGGCTCAAAGGCCTACTCCTGCACCTATTTTTCTATAGCTTTTGAAGAGACTACAATAATCTATTCCACTGTCTGCCAATCTTGATGTGAATTTTTAAATAACTATTCCAATCATCAAGCAATTTTGTGACTTGGTTTCTGAACAACGGTGCTGAAACAAATAAAATCTATTTAGGACAGTTGCTTCCCATTGAATACTGCTGAATTGCTCTGAAGTGTGCAGCCAGTTATGTATATTGATCCCCTGTGTCACAAAAGCAACACATTCTGAAGCCAATTTTGAAATTGTAATTTACCCTAACTATGGCATAACAAAACAAAATTGACTGCTGCCAGCCCTTCTCCCACCAAAGCTCATCAGGTATGGGATAGACGAGATTACGTTCAGCTTCTGAATTCTTTATGTGAATTTAAAAAACAATAGTACGTCCAACTCTCTGGCAAGATGGATTTTCTCCGCAAGCTCCAAAACGACTTCAGCCGACTCACTGGAAACAGGCCTTGAAGCATAAAATTACAACCAACAAGGAAAGCCAAGTTTTTTTTCATCTCTTGAGTTTTCACTCTCCTGCTTAAAAAAACCTCAAGACCTTGTGTCAAAAACATACATGGCACCATTCAAATGTTCTCATTCGAACAAGCAGTATTACCAGTACCATTTTCAGGATGTGGTAAGAAACTCAAGGGTTGAGGATGCAAATCTTAGAGGCAGACATTCTGATGAAAAGTTTAAAGAGATAGTTCTTTATCCATGGTAATGTGGAGACAAAGGAAGAAGTACTTCCATTTGTTATGTAATCACAATCTAAAATTTAAAGTAAAAGTGCAACGAAAAACTATTATAAATTATAGGGACAATAGATTGAAAGCTCAGACAGTGAAGATGGAGCAGAAGAGGGTGCATGCTAGCACAGAGTTACAGGAAATTCTAGAGACAGGATGAGGTGAGACTAGAGGGATCTGTAAACAAGGGTGATTTTTGAATTTAAGTCATTGGGAGATAGGGAGCGAATGGAAGCTTGTGAGGGCAGGGTTGATCGGGAAATGGAACTTTATGTGGAATAGAAACAGGAGTAGGGTATTTAGACCTTCAAGCCTGTTCCACCATTCAGTTTGACGATAGCTGATCTGCACTTCAACTCCATTTCTCCATCTTTGATACCCTTATCCAACAAAATGCAATCCATCTCAGACTTGAAAATTTCTATTGACCCTGCATCTGCAGGTTTTTGGAGGAAGAAAACTCTTAAATGGCCTAGTTTTAATTTTAAAATTATATCCCCATGTTCTGGATTCCCCCACCAGTTTCTCTGTATCTACCCTATAAAATCCCTTTTATCATTTTAAATATCTCAATTAGATCATCCCCTCAACATTCTAAACACAGTGAATCTAAACTAATTTTATGCAACCCATCCTCAATTTAACCCTTTAAACCCAGGTACCATTCTGGTGAATCCTTGCTGCTCCCCGTCCATATATCCATCCCGAGATAGAAACAGAAAATGCTAGAATACATATTTGGTGCCCAAAACTGAATACAGTACTCTAGACGGTTCTGTACAACTGAAACATCACTTCCTCACTTTTGTATTACAACCGACTTGAAATAAAGGCCAACGTTCCATTACTGTTTATACCTGTGCACTAACTCTTAGTAATGTGCACACATGGACACCTAAATCCCTTTGCGCCTCCACATGGCCTAATCTCTCATCATTAAGAAAATATTCCGATGTGTCTTTCTTGGATCCAGAGTGGATGAACTCATGTTTCCCACACTGAACTCGATCAGCCATAGTTTTGCCTAGACGGTCTTTGTCCCTTTGTAACCTCCTGCTCCCATCTACACAACTTGCTAATGTCAGAGTTTTAGAACGCATGGAATTTATTTTGGGTGGTGCGAGGGGGCCAGTGAGGAAAACATTGCAGAAGTCAAGCTTGGAGGTAACAAAAGATATGACTGCATGGTCGATATTAGACCTGCCAACACTCCTAATGCCTGTGACTTTATAAAAAATGTTTCCAATTCAAAATGAGGAAGAATTTTTAAGTTGTGCAAACTGCAAGCACTAATAAACTTTCTAAGATGTGGCAACTAGAAAAAAAAAGATATGGAAGATTTAACAAAATAGAGTACAATTCCAAAACAAATGTGTCGACACAAAGGTCTACTAAATAATGTGTTTTTCCAAGGGTCAATAGAAAGACCTTTGCTTGTGGTAGTTCCAACCTCTATACTGAAGAGCTACAAAATAAAATGGGTCCCAGGCACTGCAGAGGTGTAATAAACAAAGAGACTCATAGGATGGTTACAACACAGGAGGCCATTTGGCCCGTTGAGCCCATACCTGTTCTCTGCAAGAGCACTTCAGCTAGTCCCACTCCCTCACCCTTTTCCCGTAGCCCTGCAATTTTTTTCCTTCATGTACTTATCCAATTCCCTTTAGAAAGCCACGATTGAATCTGCCTCCCACCAGACTTTCAGGCAGTGCATTCCAGATCATAACCACTCTGTGTTTAAAAAAAAGTTTTTCCTCATGTTGCCTTTGTTTTTCTGCCAGTCGCCATGAATTGGTGTCCTGTGGTTCTCGACCCTTCCACCAATGGGAACAGTTTCTCTCGAGACAAGGCCATGAAAAAAAAAGCAAACCGGGCACTAGAGTTTATTGCTGGAGGGACAGAATTGAAAAGTAGTGAAGTTTTGCTAAACTTGTATCGAACCTTGATTAGACCACACTTGGGAGAATGGCGTACAATTCTGGTCGCCATATTATAAAAAGGATATAGAGGCACTCGAGAGGGTGCAGAGATTTACAAGGTTAACAGAAATACGAGGGTATACCTATTAGGAAAGGATGCACAGGCTGGGTCTCTTTTCACTTGAAGGGAGAGGGCTGAGGGGTGAGCAGATTGAGGTCTTTAGGATCGTGAAGAGTTTTGTTGGAGTAGATAGAGTATGTGTGTGTTTTGACTTGTAGGGAGGAACATGGCTAGAGGCCATCAATATAAGATAGTCACCAAAGGATCGGATGGGGAATTCAGGGGAGTCTTCTCTGCCCGGAGAGTGGTGGGGGTTTGGGGCTCGCTACCACAGGGAGTGGTTAGGGCGAATAGTATGGATGCATTAAGGGGAAGCTATATAAGCATATGAGGGAGAAGGGAATAGAGGGTTATGCTGACAGAATTAGATGAGGAAAGAGTGGAGGAGGCTCGAGTGGAGTATAAATGCCAGCATGGACTGGTTGGGCCAAATGGCCTGTTTCTGTACCTTGTATCTGATGTAATCCTATCTACTCTTTCTCGATCCCTCCAGAAGTGCTTGGAAGTTGTAGTACTCCACACAAATCCAATCTCAAACATGACTACCTCGGAATTCCAGTATCTGGAGTTCAGGTTCAGATTTGCGCTGTTTTCTAATAGCTGCAGAGTATATTCTGTGATACGGATTCCCTGTGTTCTCTATTCCACATCCTGAGAGTCAGTCTCTGAGTGATTACTCGGAGTCGAAGGGTGACTGGATTGGACATCACCAAAATCAAGGTCGCTGATTGGAGCGTGGGCAGGAACAGCAGTAGAGGCGGCAAGTAGCAGAGGAGCGGTGAGGTCGGGGCGAAGGAGCAGTGAGAGACTGTAGAGCGACGTGATCGGGGCCCAGAAGAGGCGAGGGCCCAGTAGCAGCACGAGCCAGCCCACACTGCGATGTATATGCGCACTAGATCAGTGTAGGAGATCTGGTCTCCAGTCGTCTTGGTTAATCCTTGCCACTGGAACAAGACCTAGCTCTGTCAAGCCCGTGTGGTGGCTGGTGTGCAACGGCCACCACACATTAAAGAAATCCACACACAGGCATCTTCCACCCTTCAGTATGCATTTCAGGACCTGGAATGTCAGGTCCTTCATTGAAACGCCTGTGAACTCACCCCTTTTTGGTATGGAAGTCAGTCATCCTCGATGCGAGGGACCGCCCAAGAAAAAATAATATGCAGTCCTGTGGGGTAAGTGAGCAGATTTTGGGTTTAATAAAGAACTGACTACATTTTTGTAGACAGAAAGCACTGATTAACAGTAGCGGTTCTACTAGGGACCAGTCACTAGTGAAGTTCCTCAAAGGTTATTGTTAAAGAAATTACTCTTCATCTTTTTAATCAATGACTTAGATGAAGGATTCAGGGGAAATGTCTGCAGATTGTATGCACACCTGCAAGGACCTTAGATAAGAAAAATATAGATTGCAGGAAGGTGTAGATGCAAAGGGGCAAGTGGGTCCATATCTGGAATATCTTTTTAGATAAATGTATTGTTATGCAGTTACTTAAAGCACATATACGCCCTGCAGGGTTGTGCACTTAAAGCTGCTGAGTGACAGAAGGTCCTGGGAGTTATAGTGCATGAATCTTTGAAGGTCCATGACTCGTGCTGTGAGGCGATTACAAAATCTAAGTGCGATAAGATGTATGGCTAGGACAGTTTAATACAAAAGAGATACTACTCTATCTCTGCACGTCATTGGCCTCAGCTAGACTCTGTATCCAACTTTGGTGTTCTCATATGGTGGGCAAGATAGACACACTGGAAAAGGCCTAAAGGAGGGCCACTAGACTGATAGAAACATAGAAAATAGGTGGAGTAGGCCATTCAGCCCTTCAAGCCTGCACCGCCATTCAATAAGATCATGGCTGATCATTCCCTCAGTATCCCTTTCCCGCTTTCTCTCCATACCCCTTGATCCCCTTAGTCGTAATTATACCCAATTTAAAATCTCTCAGCAACCATGATAGCCCCAGCTCTCAACCTATGTACTCTGGAACAGCTTGGATTTAATTGAAGTCTTCAAAATATTGAAAGAATTAGACACCGTGGATAGGATATTTGAGCTAGTCAGGTTAGGAAGAACCAGGGAACAGGAGTATAAAAGTTATGTCATATAACTAGGTTATATGTTATGAGGCATTTCTTTTTGCAGAGAGTCATCTACCACTGAAACAAGTTGCTGACATATGCAGTGAGTGTGGATTTGCTGCAAGCATTCCAAAGGGTGATGGACAGCTTCCTGATTGTGGCCAAATAACATATTAGAAAGTATGCAGGTATTTATTGGTAGTGGCATCTCCCAGTATTCTGGAACTTGTTTGATGACTTTTGGGATCAGAGAGGAATTTCCCAGATTTTTTCCCCCCTAAATTGGCAGATGTTTTTTTTCTGCCTCTTCCAGGAAGATTGTGTGGCTGGTGGGTGGGAGGTGGAGGGTGTGTGGAAGTAACACCATGAAAATACAGGCTCGGTACACTGACTACTCTTCACATATCTTTCATTCTTGTACATTAATAAAAATGTTGACCGAGATTACTTATGTCATGTGTATATTGCATTTTGGAAAACTAAAACAGTAGCAATCATCTATGGTGCATCCCTGAAGGTCGTCTTTGTACATGGTCAGGCAGTAGATTGGAGCAGTCATGTGGTCTTCATAGTGTGAAGATGCAACATAATTAAACACATCATAGACTAATGAATTTTGATAAAGCATTGGTCCAAAAGATAGCAAAGATTTACTTTTAGTATCACAAGAAAAATAAAAAAAATTTTCGTAAAATTTACAAGTGTCTTATGCTCTGCCTTGGAAGTGTTAAATTAGTTAGCAACCTATTAAAATATAACCATATTTCATAGAAACCAAAGTATACCTATCACTTTGTTTTTATAATGCCAATGTCTGAATCATTCAATTTATAAAATACTGTTGGCAAGTGCACCACTTTCTAATCAATAAATGTACATTTCAACATAATTAAACCCCATGGATATAACTTCCCCCACCCTAAAAATAAATGTTGCTAAATCTATAACTGGAATTAAAAAATATTTTTCAAATGTCTCTTGGCATAATGCAATGCTAGAGTTTTGCCCAAAGCTGCAGAAGGCAAGCAACCTCAATTTTGTATTGCAATTATACAGAATACAGTGATACATTTTGGTTGACTGCAAGGGGAGAACTGTAATTTCAGAATACCAAAAGCTACAGGGTCTGTCAAAACAGTAACTTTATTTGAGAATTATCGCCAGTACAGAGGTAAATTTATGCTTCAACAAAAGTATTTAAATCATGAAAAAAGATTTTAAAGAGTCCTTAAGTGTGGTACAGTATCTCTAGTTACTAATTTAGGATTGTCTTCCAATGATTATCATACCCATTATATTGTACCTTGATATATAGCATGATTGCGTAGCACAATAATAGTTGGCTATTTAAATTCTATTAACCACAATCAGGGAGCATGTTAATATCAAGGGATGTGTAAATAACTTGGCCTTTTGTATTTGAGGAAAGGAGAACAAAAGAAAAGGCGGGAAGGGAGGGGAAGATTTCCTTTTTTGCTTGGACTGTTGGTGGTGGGGGGGGGGGGGGGGGGGAAAGAGGAGGAAGACTGGAAGATCACAGAAATGGGTTGAAATCAAAATTGCAAACCAGTCCATATATTAACAATCTAACTAAAGCAACAATTAAACCAAGAGAAACCTCTACATGCATTTAATGGTTTAAAGTCTTTTATCATCATACAAATGAGGTTGCTTATAGAAAATGATTTTAAATCACTTTATTGCAATTTCTTCAATGTAGAATAGCTGGCAGTTTCATTCAGTTTTAAGAACTTTGGGCATTAAAATTCATCAGCCAATCTGCACATCCCACAAAAAGTTAAAGTTTCTTGATTATGTTATAGAATTAAAGCATAGTTATTGTCAGCTTGTTACCAGAGAGCCAAAGGAGGCTTGAATGTGACCTAATCTGCACAGCATTTCAACTTCCCAATCCAATTATGGAATGGAGACTAACTTTATTTAACTTTTTTTTTAAATGAAAGACAATTCGTAACTCGGTATGACCCACATTTGTGTGTGTATATTAAAAGCTTACATTTTATTTTAAAAAGTTGAGCAAGTTTAAGGAGGAGTTCTTGAAGCCACTCAAATGTATTTTTACCAGTGATAATGTATAGGAATGCTTTTTATTTTAAATGCTATCCATAGCCTTGAACTCGCTGAGAGCTTGCACTGGTGAGACATGCTTTTTCTGAGATGCTCTTTTAACTTTGTGAATATCGTCATTTTTCTCCCTCTTTACCAAGGGTTTCTTCTCTGGAGCCCGCATCTTCCATGAGACAGCAGGCATGTTCAGCGATGCCATGCCCAGTGACCTCTGATATTTAGTGGATGCCACATAGGAAGCCTTTACTGTTTGCACAACAGCATTCATTAAGTTCTTTGCAGCTTGGATCAGAGACATTGCACTATCCACCTGGAAATAAGACACCAAAAACAGGCTCTTGAGAATTACAGGGAGATAGCAGTAGAATTAGCTGTGAACCTGCAGTTAATACAAGTACACTAGCAATTTTGCTCAATAAATGTAAGATCATAAAGTTCTGCACTGTTCAGTGACCCTGATGGAATATGCTGACCAAACTATCCCATGTTAGAAGTCACATGTGCTACCCAACAATTTGAGGCAGTGAATTCTTCAACTGCTGTGCAATCGGTACAAGGCAATTGTAAGACATTTGCCTAAATTTAGGAAAACCAACTGGTGCTGTTTCTATATTGCTCCTAAATGCAATGAGAGCACCTAAGTGTTCAATTCCAGAGCAGTACTGCGAGATAGTAGATTTCCTACCTAACTGAAAACAACAAATGGCTACAAAGAAAGATGTAGAGTAAAGTCCTTAAATACAACTTTATCCTTACAAAGAACTACTACACTGAAACCACAATAGAGATGACACCCCAAATGGATAATGGAATCAGTGTCTCCAGATGTTGGTGTTATATGTATGATACAGCAGTATCCTAGGCACATATTAATATTCATAGCAGGAGATTAGAGTTAGCGAGATGCTCAATTATATGCTGCCTCACAAAAATTGTTGGATTATTCAAATTATATGCCCAATATATCAAATGTTTGTCTTATATTGGGAAGTTGCAATATATGGAATTGTAGGATAGAATCTCTATCCTTCCACTCTAATGCAACTGGTACAAGGGATATTATTTATTTTGAAGTAACAATGATCTTATGAACTACAGCAAAAATATTTATGCAAAATATTGCACTGTGCAAATGGATGTCAAGGCCACAATTTCTGTTCAGGCAAGGAGGCGGCACACTTGTCATTTTCTAGATGTCAAGTTTATTATGAATCAATTGGTTTAATGTTTAATTTTCTCCCAAATTATACTGCACAATAGATACTACTCTTCGAT
Organism: Pristiophorus japonicus; assembly: GCF_044704955.1. Lineage (NCBI taxonomy): Eukaryota > Metazoa > Chordata > Chondrichthyes > Pristiophoridae > Pristiophorus > Pristiophorus japonicus. The sequence goes on from NC_091980.1 coordinate 82,831,991, forward strand.
ACCAATCACTTGTATTCACTTGGCACAATTTTTATTTTACAATGCCTTTAAGACTCACCTAATATTGATGCTTGCACACCAAGTTATTTTCCACTTTCTCCCTTCCTCTCCAGCAATTACTGGCTCTTATGGAAGTACAGCCTCATGGGCGTTGACAGATGTCCAATACCTTAACAAGTGGTCACTCCATGTGTGAGCCTAGACCGTGAGTATCAGCGGACTATTCAATTGTAAAGGGTAATTTAGCTGAGTCTAAATCTGTCCTTAGCCAAGTTTCCACTAAATGGCAATGCACAGTAGGAAGTCTAACTGGCTCTTCCCCACCCCACTCCGCCCAAGTACAGAGGAGCATCAGAACCCCTCAAATGCAGACCGTCTAACTCTTGATCGGTACAGTATCATCTAACATTGTTTAAGAGCCGCCTTTTATATGTAAATTCTACATCTCTGAATATGCATTCTGCAGTCGTAACTATGTTCAACATTTCAATTCTTTAGCAAGCAGCTGTATAGATCTTTCCATGAGATTACAAATGTACCTGAGCAATTAACAGCCAGAGAAAACCTAATCTAATAGCGAGATTGAAGAGTTAAGTTTGGTGAAATACATTTGTGCTGTTTCATCTCTCACTTTCCCTGATAAAACTGAAGATGCATGCCTGGAAATTCTTACTAGTCTTTACATGTTTAGTGCTCCTAGGGTTGCTGGCATGCATCCATGAAATAGGATAACAATCCTTATTAACGCTTCCTTCCCAGCAAGGCTTACTTAGTGACGCAGCCAAAAACTGAAATTATTACATATATTATAATGCTAAAGTATCAGCCATAACTAGGAATGACAAAGCTGCAACATAAAGATAAATAATAACTACTACATTGAGGCAGGATTAGTGCAAATATCAATAATGATTAAATTTGTTGATATGATCCTATGGGTAGTGTAAATTAAAGGGGAAATAACAAGATACTAGAAAACTAAACTGCAGATTAATTCAGGGTATTGTAATTTGCCTTCAACAATATAGCATTAATATATCCAGCAATAAAACAGAATATTTAGTTCGTCACTTAAAATGTAGCCACTTGCCCGACAAACATGTTTCCCATTTCATTTTAATTTTGTAAGGAATCTCTTGCATATCACTAATTTCTCTAATATTCCAATACAAATCTTTGGATTTGTTACCTGTAATAAGTTAAAAGTTGTCAAAAACTCAGTAACATCTAGGTGAGACAGATACAAATTTTAAATGTAAACATATGCCCTTAAAATCTGCTGGGATTCTGACCGACTCCAAGCATTACACTGGCAGAACCCGCCCAAAAAGGGTAAGGACCTAGTTCTGTCAAGTCTCAGCAGTCTCTGGGATCTTCTGATTTGTTTCAACAGGCCTGGAACCTCTTCCCACCCCTTACAAGGAAAATGGCACAATTTCCTTTTGTAAGGGCAGAGATATCCTACACCAGGAGTTGCTATATCTCTGACTCAGTTGGCACCCAGCATTGGACTGGAGGCTGAAACACCAAAGGAGTTAAAGTGTACCAGCCTTCAAATGGGCAGTTGTGGGCTCCACAATGATGGTTCAGGCCATTTCCCGGCACTGGACCACTAAAGAATAAATAAAAGATTGGACCCCTTACTCAGGGAGCCGATGGAAGACTAGAGGGTCTGGGGTACCTCCCTTCCACCCCTCCACCACCCCAAATACGACCAGGCACAAGATTTTCTGGCTGCATGGGCATCAGATATGCATCCACCACCTTGCAAATGAGGTGCCCTCCAGCTGTGCCAGCATAATTCCAACAATGCAGTGCAGGAGGGCACCACTCAGCACAATCCCAGTATAACAGCCAGGATTACCTTCCCTCGATTTTTGGGGCCACAACATTTTCCTTGTTAATTTATAGGAAACTGCTCATTCAATAACTGCATAATACTTACCCCAGACACAATGAGCTCTCCACCCAGGTTTTGAACTTCTGCCTTCACTTTGCTGCAGATGTTCAGTTGATGGCAGTACAATGCAATGCGCTGCAGATAGGCCAATAAATCTTGCTTACAGCTGGAGTCTGGGCACTGAAAAAAAAAAACTACTAGTTAAAAATCCCACAATTTCTACAAACATTTTCAATGGTTTCAATTTTTAAAAAGAGTAAAACATTTAGGGTGCTATCAAACTATTAGCTCAAACTGAAATAACAGACACATCTCAGGCTCAGGCATGGTGCTATAGTTGGCATTAGGCTTTGAGCAAGTCAGTGAAGAGTTTAAATTGCTTACATACAATACCTCATGGAAAGTAGTTGTGTGGAAACTGGATGATAATAGGATTAAACTTGGCTGTGATTGTATCAGATGCACCCCTCCCCACTGCCAATATAAAATATCATCCCAGCTTACTACGACTACAGAATTCTGTGGTACAGAAAGTGTCCTCGTACATGAAACACAAAGGTAGCATGCAGGTACAGCAAGTAATTAAGAAGGCAAATGGAATGTTGGCCTTTATTGCAAGAGGGATGGAGTTTAAAAGTAGGGAGGTCTTGCTACAACTGTAAAGGGCGTTGGTGAGACCACACCTAGTCCGTAGAGGGAAGTGACCGGGGCCCAAGTGAGGCGTGAATCTGGAGCACAGAAGAGGCGAGGGCCCAGGGGCAGCACGGGTCAGTCCACACTGCGATGTGTACACGCTCGGTCTGTGCAGCAGAGCTGGTCTCCAGTTAGTCTTGGGTAATCCTTGCCACTGGACCAAGACCTAGCTCTGTCAAGCCCGTGTGGTGGCTGGTGTGCAACAGCCACCACACATTAAAAAAAATCCAAGCACAGACATCTTCCACCATTCACTATGTAGTTCGGGATCTGGACTATTAGGTCCTTCATTGAAACACCTGTGAACTCATCCTTTTTTGGCGCGGAAGCAAGTCATCCTCGCTTCGAGGGACTGCCTAATGATGATGCCTTCAGTTTTGGTCTCATTTAAGGAGGGATATACTTGCATTGGAGGTAGTTCAGAGAAGGTTCACTAGGTTGATTCCTGGGATGAAGGGGTTGTCTTATGAGGAAAGGTTGAGCAGGTTGGGCCTGTACTCATTGGAGTTTAGAAGAATAAGGGGTGATCTTATTGAAACATACACGATTCTGAGGGGGCTTGACAGGGTAGATGCTGAGAGGATGTTTTCCCTCGCGGAGAATCTAGAACCGGGGGCATAGTTTCAGAATAACGGGTCGCCCATTTAAGATGGCGATGGAGGAATTTCTTCTCTGAGGGTCATGAATCTTTGGAATTCTCTATCCCAGAGCTGTGGAGGCTGAGTCATTGAATATATATTCAAGGTTGAGATAGACAGATTCTTGAACTACAGAGGAGTCAAGGGTTATAGGGAACAGTAAGAAAAGTGGAGTTGAGGCAAAATCAGATCAGCCATGATATTATTGAATGACGGAGCAGGTTCGAGGAGCCGTATGGCCTACTCCTGCTCCTATTTCTTATGTTCTTACAAGAAAAGTCAGTTGGCTGAGGTAACAGAGGGCTGCTACATAGGAACGAATTGCTTGAATAAAATTGATGAAAAAAGACCAATATTCATCTAATGTGCCTTTCCTTGTACTCGCACGATAGTGATAATGGAGTTATTGACTAATCATAACAATCAATCTTTATGAATTAGTGTACAACAGAGCCAGACACTACATGAGGCAAGTCATTGAGAACATTGAGAATAGGTCCAGTCACTTGCTCCTCCCTGAGCATGCGACACTTACCATGTCATGTCTCAAATTACTCATACTATATTCCAAAATGTTATTTTCTGAAAGAAATCTATCTAATTTGCATTTGAATGTCTCAATACTAAGTGCTTCCATCATCTCCCTATGGAGCCTGTTCCATAGATTGACCACTCGCTCATTGAAATATTGTTTCCGCCGATTAGTTTTGAATTTACCCTCTTCAAGTGAAGGCCATGTCCTCTTGTTCCAGTGCCTGGGCAACGTGAAATAGCATGTCATGAGCTACATTATCTGGTCCTATTAAAATCCTAAACAATCACATTACCTCTCAACCTTCTCTGTCCAGCGAAAGAATGAAAGGTGATCTTATTGAAACATAAGATAATGAGAGGGCTCAACAAGTTGGATGCAGTTATATTTCCACTCATAGCGGAAACTAAAACTAGGGGGCAATGTCTCAGAATAAAGGGCCACCCATTTAAAACTGAGATGAGGAGGAATTTCTTCTCAGAGGGTTGTAGATCTGTGGAAGTCTCTGCCCCAGAGACCTGTGGAGGCTGAGTCATTGAATATATTTAAGGCAGAGATAGACAGATTTTTGATTGATAAGGGAATAAAGGGTTATGGGGAGCGGGCAGGGAATTGGAACTGAGTCCATGATCAGATCAGCCATGATCTTATTAAATGGCAGAACAGGCTCGAGGGGTCAAATGGCCTACTCCTATTTCTTATGTTCTTATGTTAACATGCCCAATTTACATAATCGCTCCTTGTATGTAAAACAAAAAGATTTGCAAATTGAGTACGTGATGTTTGCCCTGCCAGTGGGAGATAGAATATACAGTAAACTCTCATTTACCCGGATTGTTTGGGGATTCGGCAACTCCGGTTAAATGAATTTTCCGATAGGGCGAGTTTACCTTTTAAAGTTAATATTTGAAGGTGATAGAACCACCCACAAAATATTTTATATATCGGATCGTATAGATCTTGATCCGCTCTTTCCAATGAGCTATTTAGATTGAAAATCGATTCGTAACTTTTCGAAATATAAAACAAATAATTGACAAGCGCTAAATTTATAGTCGAATAAAAAGGTTTAGTTCATGTTATTTGAACGTGAACATAATAAATGAAAATTGATTCATAACGGAAATTAAAAATAAATGAAAAAATATTTAGTTCATTTTATTCTGTTAAATTTGCTTATTCTGCCATTGCTGCTTCTTCAATTGCTACTTTTGCCAATGTTTCTTCATCTGCAGGTCCTCCTTTTTCTGCGTTGACATTAGAGATTGATTTTTAAAATAGCGATCTTATATCTGCTTGTTTAAATGAATTCATTTTCTTCTTAATTAAAATGTTGTGGACGATATGAGTTTGCAGAACCTCGTAAGAAGTAAAATGAGAATTCTCCTCAAAATATCCAACGACATATTTCATTGCTTCTTCAGCATGTGTCCAAGTCTTTTTTTGTTTTTCTTCAATTTCATTGTCTGAATCGTTCATCTCTTCGTCAGATGTGTCTTTATTGGCGACTATGCCGGTAAGTTCCTCGTCAATATAAGTTTGTGTTACATCTGTTTCGATGTCATCTTCTGCTAAGGATTTAAGTGCGTTTGGTTTTGTGTGCACTGCTGACAATCGCCACGATTTTTATTATTAGCCCATACATGAAAACCTGGTAAATGAGCAATTCCTTTTAAAGCACGTGGTTTCCTTGATTTGCCAATCACTAAAAGTGGAAGTCTATGTTCTCCAGAGGCATTGGCACAATTCAAGATTGTTAACCTCTCATTCATTTTAAAGCCTACACAGCTTTCTTCTCCCCTGCTGCAGCCAACATAGCAGTTGGCAAACACTTCCATAGTAAGCCAGTCTCATCGGCGGTTTATACTTGATCTGCAGTCAATTTATTTTCCTACACCATTTCAGCAAATGTTCGTGAATAATTCTGTGCGGCCTCATTGTCTGCTGATTTTTTTCCCGCCCATCACGTCCAGCTGGCCAATGCCGTGGCAATGCTTAAAACGTGTGAGCAAACCTTCTGAAAAAATGCACTCCAGTTAAATTCATTTTCATCTTAAAGTCCTTGGCCTTTGCTGTAATCATTGGCCCTGAAATTGCCACACCTTCAGACCGTTTCAAAGAAAACCATTCATTAAGCACTTGGTCTAGTTTGTCAAGTTTCGGCTTTTGCAAATTCTTGTGGGACATTGCCTTCACGGAAGATTCAGAAGCAGCGGCGAAACTTACTAAATCTTTCCTTTGTTTCTTGATATCATAAATTGTTGATGATCCAACTTCCTATTCATCCATCAAAGTACGCACACTTCTGCAAGCTTCAGACTTCTTTATAATTTCTAATTTCTGCTGAATGTTCAATACTTTTCATTTCCTAATACTGCATTTGCTTTTAGTGCTGTCAGAAGGCATTTTAAATTGTTTGATTTCAGGGTGTTTTGAACAAGTACACTCGGCAGACTGATGCGTTGTAATGAACTGCTTTCAATGTGTGTGACAGTTGAAAAGTGAGAAAGAAGTCCACGCTGGCATCAATGTGTGTGTAATTGAGCAACCTGTGCACGTTTATGATAGTTGAAGTGAGCGAGATATTCACGTGTGTGACAGTTAAATTGCCGAATCTCGCAATATTTTAAATTCCATTACAGCTGGTTTTCTGTTACATTCATAGCCGGTTAAACGAGAGCTTACTGTACATGGAGATCGAATTAAGGGCTCAAGGCCAATAATAAGGCCAATAACAGCTCTTTCGACCTCCAGGATCTCCATCCAGATGGGCCGAAGTATAACCAACACATGTGAATAATGCTTTTGTGCCTTAAGTTCTACCAGAACTCATCTGTTAGAGGATGGAATTTTCTAAGTTTGTGTAAATTGAGGTTTGTGTGGTGAATTATTCTGAATTGGCCCTCTCACTTTTTCCTCCAAGTAGAAGACACAAATTCAGACTCAATGCCTCTTCACAAATAAGTGCTAAGAGTTTGGTTATATAAAATCTATTATACTATTTTCCTACATCTGTAAGTCACTGCTGAAGAAATCTACAGGGATAACGTAGACCTGAAGCTGAAGAACACTAATGCTAGGATCTTAAGGGCGACTTGCTGTGTTTTATTGTGCTGTTGGATAGCGTGCAAGAATCTAAGCAGATGGGATTTTTACAAGGAAAGGATACGAGATGCTCGAAAGCACTGCAAGAACATAAAAAAATAGGAGACTCAAAACGGCTGTTGAACCTAGTTTGCACATGACAGCAAGAAAACATTTTGAAACAAAAATATGTGCTCTATAGCCTGTAATTCAGACTTGAGATCAAGATGTTTAAACTATGAGCTTTATGGAGATCAGAATTCCATAAACAAACAACAGCCCTGTAAGTCACTCCAAGAAATCTTTTAATCTATATTTAAAGCAGCAACTTCAATGTTTAATTGTCACGGTCAATTTTACAATTTTTGTAAAAATTAAACTGGCAAGGAAACTACTTTTTTTTTTATGTACAGAGAAAAAGTAACAGAATTGCTATAGATATCTGCAATCAGGAAATCTATGAAGCTTCTTGAACAGCAGGGCTATGAGAATCGACCTGCATATGGCCCGGCTCCCTCCCATGATTAGATAGTAACAGTACATTTGCATTGCCAACAATGCTGGTAAAATAAATCCATTGAATGAAATACTTAGGATTTATAAAGGGGTTCTAACAAAATCAAACTGCAGTTTGTCAGTTAGACATTATGTGTGAAGCTAAAGGTATATTTATCAATGGGACTGTGTACATTGTTCAGGCTCCAACACTCCAGAGATAGATTCAATGTTGACCAAATGAAAAGTTTAGAAATGCTCATGTTGCAAGTCTTAGGACCAGATTCAAAACTATCCCTCACTGAAGGCTTCACAAATGCACAAGTTAATTCCAACTGATACATGGCCTGGACATCTATGGGCAAAGGACAGGCCAAACATATTTTTAACATTGAACCAGGAATATTTGTTCTCGCCTTTAGGAGGAAGTCTCTATATTAATAACTGAGGGAAACCAAAACAAACAATGCTGAAGCATCAGCTGATATAGTCTGCCATTTTTGTCTAAATGTCTGACGGTTAAGCTTGTTGAAAAGTCCTCTTGAATGGGAGACAAAAAAGCTGCATTGACTGGTGCTTCAGACTGACAAACAAAATTAATTAAATGTTCTTGCACAAGTTAATAGGTTAAACATAGTGTTATTGCTTACCAATGCAGCTGGATTGATGCCTGGGACCTTTTAGAGAAGAAAAGCACCAGAGAAACACAAGAAACATACCCAATGCAAGAAGAAAGCTCGTGACCAACAAGTCAAAATATTGAAAAAAGTGCTTTCTGCAGCCCCTGCCTTCCCTTTTGATTCGCTTTTTAAATTACAAATGAAGCTTGGGTTAAATCAGGAATTTTAATTCTCCTTTGTAATAAGCCACTTTAAAAATGAAAGATTCCCTATCGTTCCCTTGTCTTGTCTTTCTTCCACCATCCAATACAAAAAGTCTTATGGTTGGATCAACTTCTGCAGTTGGTTCTTTGACCAAATCCCACACAGGATAATACTTGCGCCAATCTACTACTCTATCTTCACTATTTTTATTGTCTATGTATACACTACTACTACAATACAAGTACAACATTCGAAATCCGGAATCCTCGGGACGGAGTCTGTTCCGGTTTTTGGGTTTTTCTGGATTTCAGACAAGAAAATCAAGTCTGAAATCCAGAATCCTCGATCCGAAATCCGGCAAAACCCAAAATCCGGCATGGATTCGGTCGAGATTCTGAATTTCAGACTTGGTTTTGTCTGAGATCCAGAATCCTCAAGCTAATCAGTGCCAGATTTTGAGTTTTGCCCCCAAAATGTCTGGTTTTCAGACAATAATTCCAGATTCCCGACGACTCCATCAGCTATGCGCAAAATGTCCAGATTTTGGACAATTCCGTTTTTCAGATTCAAGACGTTACACCTGTACTACTAAAGATAAATTGTTTGGGCTAGAAATTCATCTCCCTACCAACACTCTATCACCATGAAATGGTGATAAAATGGCATCACCGCTCTTTTGCCAGCTGGTCCCATGGCAGCCGCCATATTGCTCTCCCATATTTGTTGCCGGTGACTGGCAGCACCCAGGAAAGAAAAGGGCGACATGGTGATGTCACAATCGGCATGGATTTGAACCCACAACCTTCTGACTCAGAGGCGAGAGTGCTACCAACTGAGCCACAGCTGACACTAAGAAGAAAAGGAATACTAAAGTTTTGCAAAGTGCATTTTGGCAAAAAGACATAACCTATCATATTTTGGCCTAATTCTAAACAAGCTACTAAATGGAATATTTTTCCAATTTCATTTAGCAGGCAATTTAATTGTCTTGGTCAGCTTCTCAAATTAATTAAAAGTTTCAAATTAAAAGCACTAGAAATTGACAGTATAATCCAGTTTGATCCCTTACACAAAACAAGTGAATTTTACCACCTCAATTATATAAATCCTGAAATGGATTGAGTCGTTAATATTTAACGGCCCAGATTCCTATTATACAACAGTGTTTATTCTGCGGTAAGGTCTGGAGCAATTTGCAACTGAAACATCTGCAGACATTACACTGGAGACACTTCAGTAACCTTGTACCACATGGATTACAGAGTACTCCCACAATACTGCGTGAAACAAGCAGTGAGCAAGTTCAGGAGGCCTGCACCTGTTTGCACTTGTGTGATTTACCAAATTACAGTTCTGTTTTTAATTTTGAATAGTACAAATTACAGCAATTATGCACTAGAATTTATAATTAACTGCGGTTGTATGTTGCTTTCGATTTGCTAAGAGATTCAGAATTGTAGTTAGTGGACCTCATTCAAAACTGACATGTAGCTGACAAAATCCCATTTAAATTAGTTTCCTGCATTAAGCAGTTGCCAGAAGAAATCCGATAAAAATACCTTAACTAAAAAAGCTGTTTCTCAGACAGCTCTATAAATTTTAATACAAAACTCAGTTTCATGCTGCATTACCAACACATGAATATTTTTTGCTATTCTATGCAAAAAAAACCTTGGATGTGTACAGAAGCCCAGTTCAAGAGCCCAATATAATCTGGAAATATGAGGCTTCAGATGTCCTACTCTGAGGTCCTGAATAGACAAGCATATCCTGCTACTTCAGATAGTGGTTTCAAAGCTCACCTCATTCTACTGATGCTCTGGTTTTCCAATCCATTGTTACTGCCCACCCCTCCTCCCCCCCCTCCCCCCACACACCCATCCACTAATAATGGCTACTATGCTTCAACATTCTGGTGCTGCTATTTAATTGGCGATCGCTGGACCAACTGTAAAGCAAACAGGGAACTTGCAATAATAAATCTTTTTTGCAAAATTTATTTGTAATATGTGTGTGCTGGGGAATGGAAAAGATTTCCGCTTTGGGCATCTATCAGCATCAAGTATTTCCAGGTCAGAAATACAGAACTCCCTTGAATAATTCCTAACAATTTGCCTTAATCCCAAACTATATGTACCTTTTTGCCTTCAAAATATCATGCACAAAAGGATGAAAACTTAAGCTCACTCTTACAAATATAAAAAGCATCTGTAGCATCAGGGATATAATGGTTTAACTTGCTGATTTGATAATCATGTAAAATCAACATTAAAATATTCCAATAATAGACCTTTCTGGAACCCGAGGGACAAAAGTTTGCTGTTTACTAGCTCTGGATGGTTAAGATACATCAGCTGTCAGCTACAATTGTCAGATATATTTAAAATCCCATATACGAGCAGAATGCATCTTACTGCACTAACAAGCAAACTAATTAATCAAACATTTATGAAATGGCTGCAGTAGAAAACATCAACATGACTACCTTTAAGCCATGCATTCTGTGACCTTTTTGTAAAAAGCAATACACATTTCAGATACATTAGTCAAATTCAAAGCTGACTTGAGGTCACAGAAAAGGACATTGGACCCTGATATTTCAATATTTACGAGGGCCAGTCTACATGCTCCCATAAACCCAGGAATTAAAATGTTGGGGGGGCGGGGGAAGGGGGAATGCAGCGGCTTCTCATTGGGTGGGTAGGGTTTAAACCTGACCCTTTTATCTTGTGACATGACCAAAGATGCTTTTAATGTTGATGAAGCCGGCCCATTTTTACAAGCTGCAACCAAATAGAACACTGGCTCCTGAAGAAAAATGTTCAGTTGAGAAAAACGACAAGCAGCGAATTACTGCCATAGCTTCTACTCACCGACTAGCGGAAAGATGAAAAGGGTAAGCTTCTGGTGGCTGGGAATTACAAACTCATTCCAGATGTAGATGTTTTTGCAGTGTTACCAACAGAAACAATAAGTCACAGATGAGGAATGGATGTGTCATTCTGACTGAGCATGGCATTGCAGGGCAGAAGAGTTGACAACTGTATAGTTCAGGTAAAGTGCTGGTGTTTAATATAATGGAATTAATATTTCTATCACCAAGCATAAAGTCTGTGGTCCAGCCAATGGATACTAGATATGAGTCATGTTGCGACTGCCAGTACACAAAAGGTTTGAATCCACGGTTGGCGAGAAGGAAGTTATGATGTCGGCACTGTTGATCGACTCAGGAATTGTTGATGCTGTGTGGGAGGATTCTGCTGGTACTGGGATTGAGTGTGAGGAATAGGCTCGAGGGATTGGGTCCAACAAGCAAATGGCGCTGTAGAAACAAACTCCCTACCAAAGCCATAACATCCAATTCTGTATGGTTGCTGACAACTAAATCAGATGCATCAATAGATCTTTTCTCTGCGATAAATAAATTGACAATTTTGTGGACAAACGTGCTGCTGGCAGGAAGCAAAGTAACAAATTTATGTCAAAGGACTAAGATTTGCATTTCACAGCTTGTACAGTATTGCTTGGTCTGCTGAGTGTTTTCCAACATAATCCATTTTTATTTTTAAAGCATCCATGATCATTCAACTTTTAAATTTCCTAATTATTAATAGAAGACATATAGCTGCTTAGAAACTGTTTTGAGAACACGAGGACAAAGCAAGGGCGTTCCCCTCACCTATATAAGTGTTGACAGAAAGTGGAGAGTCGTTGAAAGGCAATGCCTTCTGTGAAAATATCAAACATGGCCTCTGTTGTCAGCAGGGATCAACCTCTGACCTAGATTACTGGCACCAATACCATAAGTTGCAAGTGTTGCAGATTTTCAATAAGATTGGAAATTCATAGGATTGGATTGGATTCATATAAGACACCAGGGTACTTGGAATTTTTTTTAATAAGACAGTATTAATGCAGATGGAAACCTACACAATGAAGAATCATCAGTTAAGAGCAACATTCAGCGAATATAATCTGAAATTGATCAACTGTTTTTTCTGTATGGTCATGGTTCTGTACTCTACACATTGTGCGGTTGTTCAGATTTAATTCTACCGAAGACAACTTCTATTGCCAGCTTTCAAAATTAAAGAGATAAACTGTCCAAAGCCGCAACTTATCTAGTAGAAGTCAATGTTGTCAAATAATTTTCGCACAGCAACCTGTTATGTTCAATGAATATCAGTGTTGAACAGGAATTGGACACTGTTGACATTTGATCTCAAGATTACTGGAGATGGAGCCATAATTTGTAATCTAAACATCTTCAAATTAATGTTCAATAATATGGATTCCATTAAAAATACATTTAGTACAGGCCGATTGGATAATTTAGCAGTTAGATGGAATTGATAGTTTGTCAGTGTTGGCTCAGTAATAATCAGTAAAATGTTATTATTGTCCGCAGGCATTGAGAAAGCCTTTTTACTGTGCATGATTCAAGCTGTATAATGGAAGGCTATATTCAAGTTATAAAACTGCGCTATTCATTCATTAATGTGTGTAAACACTTAAAAATGGCTTCAACTCATTGTGTATCAGTTTGTTACAGATATCATTTTTACATAGGATATGCAGCACAGAAACAGGCCATTCGGCCCACCCAGTCCATGCTAGCATTTATGCTCCACTCGAGCATCCATCCGTATTTCCTCATCTAATCAGTTTTATTAAAACTATTTAAATAACTGTTTACTTGATAATTTCTTAAATTAGCCATGCCATAACCTTAAGACATTTTTAAATCCCATTTATTTTTGTACACGTGATTGTGATTTTGTATAATGAAGCTTAAATTTCTATCTTAAATAGTCTGTAATCTCGTCCAGCCCAACAATCTCCTGACATATCTGCACTCTAATTCTGCCCGCTTGATTATAAATCGCTCAACCATTGGTGGCTGTGCCTTCTGTTGCCTCGGTCCCAAACTGTGGAATTCCCTTCCCAAACATCGCTGCCTCTCTTTCCTCCTTTAAGACGCTCTTAAAACCTACCTCTTTGACCAAGCTTTTGGTGACCTGCCCTAATTTCTCCTTATGTGGCTCAATTTTTGTGTCTTACGGTTCCATTCCTATCTATCTAATCGTAGCTAAAGAATCACCTGCAACGGCTTCCCTTCTCGCCTCTGCAGTTACCTCTGATGTTCCTCCTATTTCTCATCTCCATGTTGCCCCTTGGCGACATCATCCAAAAACAGTGTCCGTTTCCACATGTACGCTGATGACACCTAGCTGTATCTCACTACCACTTTTCTTGACCCCCTCCTCGGTCTCTAAACTGTCAGACTGCTTATCCGACGTTCAGTTCTGGATGAGCAGAAATTTTCTCCAATTGAATATGGAGAAGACCGAAACCATTGTTTTCGGTCCCTGCTACAAACTCCATTCCCTAGCCACTGACCCCATCCCCTAGCCACTGACTCCATCCCTCTCCCCAACTTCTGTCTGAGGCTGAGCCAGAATGTTGGCATCCTTGGTGTCATATTTGACCTTGAAATGAACTTTCGACCACATATCCGCAGCATAACCAAGTCTGCCTATTTCAACCTATGTAACATCGCCCATCTCCACCCTTGCGCCTCAGCTCATCTACTGGTGAAGCCCTCATCCATGCCTTTGTACCTCTAGACTTGACTATTCCAATGCACCCCTGGCTGGCCTCCCACATTCTACCATATGTAAACTAGAGGCGATCCAAAACTCGGGTGCCCGTGTCCTAATGCACCAAGTCCCACTCACCCATTACCCCTGTGCCAGCAAACCAATATTGGCTCCCAGTTAAGCAACGCCTCGATTTCAAAATTCTCATCCTTGCTTTCAAATCCCTCCAGTTGTTGTTCTTGACAATTTAACACAAACCTACAAACAGAGAGGGGAGCGCAGGAGGAAGAGAAATAAAAAGGAGCTCGGGGGATTGGGGAGGAGGTGGTTAGAAATTCGGAGTGGGTGGGGGGGGGGGGGAGGGTTGGGGGAAGGAGAACATGATCCAGGTCTGGGGGGGAAAAGAGATGAGAGCCAATGTTACTGTTAAGCTGCGCAATCTGGGAATCCGGATGAGAGCAAGAACTTTGATCCAGATGGGAAGAAGAATCACATTCTTCCACCCCACCACCTTCTCCCTATTCTTCCCCACCCGCCGAGCCCCAATCCATCCCTGGGCGCAACAGTTGAAGGCGGCAGCTCACTACCATCCTCTCAGGGGCAACTAGGGATGGTCTATAAATTAATTTTTAAAAAAAAAGAGCATATTCTAATCCTGAAGCAAAATACTGTAGATGCTCGAATAAAAACAGAAAATACTGGAAATCTCAGGTCAGGCAGCATCTGTGGAAAGGAAGCAGAGTTAACGTTTCAGGTCGATGACCCTTCGTCAGAAAAGCATATTCTATATTGGTCCTACTAACACACGACATTACATTTGTGTTATTTGCTGGACTCGACTATTCCAACGTTTCCTGGCTCATCCAAATCTTTGCTGCACGTATCCTAACACATGGCAAGTACCATTCACCCTGTGCTCGTTGACCTACATGGACCATAAACCAACCAACAAATTGATTTTAAAATTCTCATCCCTTCCCATCTGGACACAGCAGTGTGGGGGTTGTGAGGGCTCCTAACTTGGGAGGGCGAGCCCATCTATTCTCTGAAAGCAATAGTGTTAGCAGCACTGAGAGCTGCGCTCTGAAGCCTGCCTGTGATAATGGCTGGGTAAAATTACACACTGCAGAGATCTAGATTACTTTCCAGCAGGCAGAATCAAATTACACATTCCAGATAAACTGTTGGGTGCGTCTTGTCCACCAAGGGAACTTATCAGAAATATGGCTCCATTTTCCCCAAGTTATTTGCTCCTTTTTTTGGGGTGAGCATTTTTTTTTTTGGCCTAAATTTAAAAATCCAAGTTTCCCCAAAGATTGTGTGCCAGTCTAACTCAGTTAGTTACGATTTTTTTTTAAGATTAGTTTGTTTTTACCTTATTCGGGGGGTAACTCGTCACCCTCGCCAATCCTGGCCATTTAAGCAAGTTTAGCTATCTCCGATTTACTCCAATTTCTCTTAGTACTTTGGTTCGGTATTCACGAAGGAGGACACAAACAACCTTCCGGTTATAAAAGGGGTCGGGGGGTCTAGTAAGGAGGAGGAACTGAGGGAAATCCTTATTAGCCGGGAAATTGTGTTGGGGAAATTGATGGGATTGAAGGCCGATAAATCCCCAGGGCCTGATGGACTGCATCCCAGAGTACTTAAGGAGGTGGCCTTGGAAATAGTGGATGCATTGACAGTCATTTTCCAACATTCCATTGACTCTGGATCAGTTCCTATAGAGTGGAGGGTAGCCAATGTAACCTCACTTTTTAAAAAAGGAGGGAGAGAGAAAACAGGGAATTATAGACCGGTCAGCCTGACATCGGTAGTGGGTAAAATGATGGAATCAATTATTAAGGATGTCATAGCAGTGCATTTGGAAAGAGGTGACATGATAGGTCCAAGTCAGCATGGATTTGTGAAAGGGAAATCATGCTTGACAAATCTTCTGGAATTTTTTGAGGATGTTTCCAGTAGAGTGGACAAGGGAGAACCAGTTGATGTGGTATATTTGGACTTTCAGAAGGCGTTCGACAAGGTCCCACACAAGAGATTGATGTGCAAAGTTAGAGCACATGGGATTGGGGGTAGTGTACTGACATGGATTGAGAACTGGTTGTCAGACAGGAAGCAAAGAGTAGGAGTAAATGGGTACTTTTCAGAATGGCAGGCAGTGACTAGTGGGGTACCGCAAGGTTCTGTGCTGGGGCCCCAGCTGTTTACACTGTACATTAATGATTTAGATGAGGGGATTAAATGTAGTATCTCCAAATCTCCAAATTTGCGGATGACACTAAGTTGGGTGGCAGTGTGAGCTGCGAGGAGGATGCTGTGAGGCTGCAGAGCGACTTGGATAGGTTAGGTGAGTGGGAAAATGCATGGCAGATGAAGTATAATGTGGATAAATGTGAGGTTATCCACTTTGGTGGTAAAAACAGAGAGGCAGACTATTATCTGAATGGTGACAGATTAGGAAAAGGGGAGGTGCAAAGAGACCTGGGTGTCATGGTACATCAGTCATTGAAGGTTGGCATGCAGGTGCAGCAGGCGGTTAAGAAAGCAAATAGCATGTTGGCCTTCATAGCAAGGGGATTTGAGTACAGGGGCAAGGAGGTGTTGCTATAGTTGTACAGGGCATTGGTGAGGCCACACCTGGAGTATTGTGTACAGTTTTGGTCTCCTAACCTGAGGAAGGACATTCTTGCTATTGAGGGAGTGCAGCGAAGGTTCACCAGACTGATTCCCGGGATGGCGGGACTGACCTATCAAGAAAGACTGGATCAACTGGGCTTGTATTCACTGGAGTTCAGAAGAATGAGGGGACCTCATAGAAACATTTAAAATTCTGATGGGGTTAGACAGGTTAGATGCAGGAAGAATGTTCCCAATGTTGGGGAAGTCCAGAACCAGAGGTCACAGTCTAAGGATAAGGGGTAAGCCATTTAGGACCGAGATGCGGAGGAACTTCTTCACCCAGAGTGGTGAACCTGTGGAATTCTCTAGCACAGAAAGTTGTTGAGGCCAATTCACTAAATATATTCAAAAAGGAGTTAGATGAGGTCCTTACTACTAGGGGGATCAAGGGGTATGGCGAGAAAGCAGGAATGGGGTACTGAAGTTGAATGTTCAGCCATGAACTCATTGAATGGCGGTGCAGGCTAGAAGGGCCGAATGGCCTACTCCTGCACCTATTTTCTATGTTTCTATGTTTCTATGTATGTAACCTCTGTGGAAAAACCTTCTGGGCAGTTAAGAAAATCGGTGCAGGTAAGGAAATCAGCACAGCAGATGCACTGCCAGGGTCCAGACAGCAGCAGCAGGGAGAGAGGGAGAAGGCCTGTCAGCCAGAGTGGGTACCAACACTGGCAAGGGAGGGAAGCCTTTCGGCCAGAGTTAGGAGCAGGTACCAGGAGGGAGGAGGCCCTTTGGCCTGGGATAGTAGCAGGTATTGGGAGGGAGAAGCCCTTCGGCCTGGAATAGTAGTGGGTA
The DNA here is from genome assembly GCF_044704955.1 of Pristiophorus japonicus. Lineage (NCBI taxonomy): Eukaryota > Metazoa > Chordata > Chondrichthyes > Pristiophoridae > Pristiophorus > Pristiophorus japonicus. The sequence continues at coordinate 82,849,234 of NC_091980.1, forward strand.
CCAGGAGGGGGAGGCCATTCGGCCTGGGATAGTAGGATACTGGGAGGGAGAGGCCCTTTGGCCTGGGATAGCAGCAGGTACTGGGAAGGGGGGGCCCTTCGGCCAGGGATAGTAACGGGTACCAGCACCGGGAGGCCCTTCGGCCAGGGATAGTAGCGCGTGCCAGCAATGGGAGTATGTCAGCTCATAACTGCCTCATCCTTTGTGGAACCTCAACTACTTCAGAAAGAGTTTTATAGATTATAAACTTTCCATCTCTAGTTTAACTCATGTTGTTGAGACACAAATTCATTTTTAAGAGAACTAATCACCAACAGGCCAGAATGCATTTCCTTCTGTACTCCTCGCCCCACCGACCAGTCGTTAACATCTCATTTTCACTCCACTTACTCTATTTCCAAGAGAATAATAACCAGATTAATACCTGCTCGACACATCAGTCAAGTTGTTAACTGCCAAGTAGATTAACCAGTAAACGGATAAACAAAAGCATGAAATCCTCTGCTGCACTGAACTGCAATGTAACTGGACTACACAGAGTCCCAGAATATTACATGACAGTTTGTTGCTGAGCATTTACAGAGCCCTGCTGTTCAGTTCAGATGAACAACTCAACTTGACAAGGGTAGGCGGACAAATACTTCAAAATCACCAGGACAACTGAAATTTAGATGTGTTAAACAAATTCAAACAAAACGTACAAATTGATTAATTTAAATTTAGCATCAATATTCCTGGGCTACAGTATCAAATCAAACTGGACTATGGTGTATGAGAACATGAGTGTTTGTACCTTGACAGAAACAAAAAGGTCAATACCATCTCACCAGTCAATATTTCACAAACCACTTCTCAAAAAAGCTACTAATCGAAGAATAAAAGTATTTCTAAGCTTGTAGTTACGTATATTGCAAAAAAAGTATATTTTTGCACAAACGTGCACAGTCCTAGTACCAGTATTGTTGAGCACGCTAGCATTTTGCATCGTGTCTGCAGCAAAGACTCACATGATCAGCAATAGTACGTCCCAATTTATCCATCCTTGATCCAGCTTCAGCAATTTTCTTTGCTGCACTGATTACATCAGATGTATTCTTTAGTGGGCCTTTTCCTCTGTAAAGAAGATCAGTATTAGCCAACTTTACAAAACTACAAATCAAACAGAATTCCTCATCTTGAGTACCACTGCCCTACTCCCTTCCCAAATCAGTCAGTTAACCGTAACATTTACATGCATGTGCAGTGAGGGAGGGGAAGGATTAAAGGGGGAAATGTTATTCAAAGTTGCAAGGACAAAGATGGTTGCACTGCAGCTTTTTTTTAAAATAAAGATTTATAGCCATTATTCTGAAATTTGGGTGGCTTTCAAAGTGCCAGTTCTAATTAAAGCCTCTGCTTTCATTTCTTTTTTAAATAACCAAAACCTTAGTTTAATGCTTAAGACTATAATAGATGAACATAAAAGTGTACATGACAAAGTATAAAAGGTAATTTGTGAAAATGTAAAAACATTGAATATTCTAGTTAGTATGAAGTAATCTTTAAACTACATCTCAACATAATTAGCCCCATTTTATGCAATTAAGACTGTATACTGAATGGGCAATGGAGAACGAGAGTGGATACTATTCAGAAAAGTGAACTAATTGATGGGAGGAAATACTTAATTCTCACAAAAGACTAATAAAAATACCCAAGGAATGCACTTGATTATCCAAAAAACACCTCAAAGAACAATCAGAATAGGTTGTCCAGCTGAAAAGGAGAACTCATAACATCTGGAAGAAATCACTTACACAGGTGGGAAACCAACATTTTTTTCTGATCGAATAGTTATGCCAGCTCACTGCAACTGCAGGATAAAAGAAATGTATCTGGATACATAACCTGATTGAATCTTTCAGTGCAAAGTGTTACCTCCAGAAAGTATTCCTTTCCTTTCGAGGAAACCTATTCCTAAATGAAGCCATCACTAGATTTTCATTAAATCAATGGGGCCATGATCTGGTTGAAATTTTTTTAAATTAAGAATTCATCATGCCTCCCACCCCCAGTGAGTAACCAAACACATCCAATTTCTGTTATTATACTGATTAAGTGTTTTACATCAGTATTAGAGGTTTTAAATACACAGTTTAAATACTTCTATTTATGGGGAACATTAATTTCTCCAAATGGTTTAAAAGATGCATCTTGTATTTATCTATTTGCATGTATAAAAGCCAGATCCAATTAATTAAAAATTTTGCTATTCAAGTATGGTGAAATTTTAAGGTGTAGTCACAAAAGGAATGAAAGGGTAACTGGTTGTTATATTTTTGATTTGAAAATGTTATACCCTTATTCAAAAAAGTGTGTAAAGATAAACCCAGCAACTCCATCAGTTTAAACTCCAGCAGTGGGAAAGCTTTTAGAAACAATAATCAGGGACAAAATTGTCACTTGGACAAGTGTGGATTAATTAAGGAAAGCCAGCACGGCTTTTTTTTTTAAAAAAGGCAAATCATGTTTAACTAACTTGATTGTGTTTTTTGATGAGGGGACAGAGAGGGTTGATGAGGGCAATGTGGTATACATGGATTTTCAAAAATTGATAAAGTGCCACATAATAGGCTTGCCAGCAAAGTTGATGCCCATGGAATAAAATGGAGATGGATACAAAATTAGCTAAGTGACAGGAAGCAGAGAGTAGTGGAGAACGGTTGTTTTTCGGACTGGAGTAAGGTATACACTGGTGTTCCCCAGGGGTTGGTTCTCGGACCAATGTTTTTTATATACTTGGATGTGGGTGTACAGGGCATAATTTCAAAATCTGCAGATGACACAAAACTTGAAAGTAGAGTGAACAGCGAGGAGGATAGTGATAGACTTCAAGAGGACGGACAGGCTGATGGAATTGGTGGACACGTGGCAGATGAAATGTGATGCAGAAAAGTGTGAAGTGATACATTTTGGTAAAAAGAATGAGGAGAGGAAATATAAACTAAAGGGTACAATCATTAAGGGGGCACATGGACAGAGAGCCCTAGGGGTATATATACACAAATCATTGAAGTTGGCAGGGCAGGTTGAGAAAGCAGTTTAAAAAAGCTTACAGGATCCTGGGCTTCATTAATAGAGATAGAGGACAAAAAAGTGTGGATATGATGATGAACTTGTATAAAATATTTTGGTTTCAACTGGAGTATTGTGTCCAATTCTGGGCACTGCACTTTAGGAAGGATGTGAAGGCTTTGGAGAAGGTACAGAAAAGATTTACGAGAATGATTCCAGGGATGAGGGACTTCAGTTATGTGGATAGACTGGAGAAACTGGGGTTGTTCTCCTTCGAGCAGATAATCATGAGGGGTCTGGACAGAGTAGAGAGAAACTGTTCCCTTTGGCAGAACCTGAGGACACAGATTTAAGGTGATTGACAAAAGAACCAAAGGCAACATAAGGAAAATCTTTTTTACACAGCGAGTGGTTAGAATCTGGAATGCACAGCCTGAAAGGGTGGTAGAGGCAGACTCAATCACTGCTTTCAAAAGAGAGTTGGATAAGTACCTGAAAGAAAAATATTTGCAGGCCTACGGGGAAAGGGCAGTGGAACGGGGGCTAGCTGAGGTGCTCTTGGAGAGCCAGCACAGAATCGATGGACCGAATGGCCTTCTTCCATGCTGTAGCCATTCTATGATTCTATTTCTTATGTAGTTCTAAATGAAATAAAGTATCAATTTTATAAAGTTAAATACAAAATTCAATGAGGTTTTGAACTCATCATTCCGGCAGCAGAAAATGCCTAATTTCATCAGAATAAGGTTTGTTTCAAAGAAGTAAAGGATGATCCAATAGTCTAAAAATTTTCAGGTTCTCTCAAAAACTGGAATGCCGCTGACCATCATTTTGGATACTTACCCAAAATTACTGATCGTAATCCAGATTTAGAAAGAGGCAAAAACGTTTTGAGAGTTTGATGCAAATTACTTGGAGGATATAAAAATTAATACAACCATTTTGAAAACACCCTACTCTGGAATATAATGCAATTTTCACATAGTAATGTTTGTGTTAATTTAAAAGCTTACTAATATTGAACTGCAGCATTAGCCAAATACATCACTGAGCTGAGTTATGATTAAAGACTGAACTGCACACCTGGTGAAGTCTGTCATCTCCATCATAATCATACACATCTGCTTGGCTAGGACAATTATATCATTTCCACTGTCATCCCATTTAGAAACTTCAGCATCCAGTTTAATCTTCTCTTCCTCAAAGCTGGCTACCTGCTCAGCAATCTTTGCTTTTTGTTCCTGTGGAAGCTGAGCCATAATGGCCTGAAAAACAAAGACAGTCAGCTAGATAAGATCTAAAGTTAAAAGTTGCCCAAATGTTGCAAGAAATGAACTAAGGTACATATAAAACAAGGAGATACAAAACTGACTGTTTGAAACTTTTGCTTTTTGGCAAAAAAAAGTAGTTTCAAAACAATTATTCAATGACTTAATTAATTTTATTCCTCAATATCATTCCAATTGTCACAGAAACACTATAAATTGGATTAGTACGTGGAATAATAAAAAGCAACCTTCTTATTGAAGGCCGGGAAGAGTTACAAGTAATGCACTTCGTCTCATTCCCAGTGGAAGAGAACATAGCATCAAACTGCCCCACATTTCACACTAATTGGTACCAATTTGGCAAACTCACTTTGAGGCAGTTAGGAATGAGTTTGTGAATAGAAGCATCACACTGATGTAAGAGAGATCTGATATAATAAGGATTTTTTTGAGAGGCTGGGATCTAGGTACAGTGCTATGGCAGTGTAAATTGAAAAATACACCTCAAATAACACATTTAAGCTGCCCAGTAGAGGCATAGTGGAAAAATATTTATTTCTCCAGCACACAATTCAATAAATTTTAAATTACCACTGGATAATAACTCCAGCTATTTTATGTTCACTGGGGAATGATAGCACAGTGGTTATGATACTGGATTAGTAATCCAGAGGTCTGGGCTAATTATCCAGAGATGAGAGTTCAAATCCCACCACACCAGCTAGGGAATTTAAATTCAATTAATTAAATAAATCTGGAATAAAAAGCTAGTATCAGTAATGGTGACCATGAAACTATCGGATTGTTGCAAAAACCCATCTGCCATCCATACCTGGTCTGGCCTATATGTGACTCCAGACCCACAGTGTGGTTGATGCTTAACTGCCCTCTGAAATGGTGGCTCAGCATCACCTTCTCGGGGGCAATTAGGGATGGGCAATAAATGCCAACCTTGCCAGTAATGCCCACATCCCAGGAATGTGTCTGCAACCTAGTCATCAGCTATTTAGTGTTTTTCTAAAAATATGGCCAGTCAATTTTAGCTTTGAAATGTAGGCCCCAAGTTTCCACATGATTTGCTCCTGATTTTTTAGGAGCAACTGGTGTAGAACGGAGTAACTTAGAAATCAGAATTCTCGTCATTTAGTTTGCTCCAGTTCTAGTCAGTTAGAACAGTTTCACTTGGGAACAGAATTTTTTTTTCAAAAGGGGGCATGTCCGGCCACTTACGCCTGTTTTCAAAGTTTCGTCAGTGAAAACTTACTCCAAACTAACTTAGAATGGAGTAAGTGAAGATTTTTGTATGCTCGAAAAAACCTTGTCTACACTTTAGAAAATCAGGCGTAGGTTACAAATCAGGCGTAGGGAATGGTGGGGGGGGGGGTTTAAAGGGAAGTTTACAAACATTAAACATTTCAGTTTTACAAATAAAGAGCCATCATCAATAATAAATGATAAATACATCAGTAAATCAACCAATAAATCAATCAAAAAAAATTAATAATTTTTTTTAAAAAAATCAATAAAAAAAACATTTTCTACTTACCGACTGCAGCACCGGGAGCCCTCCAACAGCGTGCTGGGATGCCCCCCCCCCCCCAGTGTGTCTCTGTCAGTGTCTCTATCTCTCTGTCTGTGTGTGTTTCTCATTCTCTGTCTGTCAGTGTCTGTGTTTCTGACAGCGAGGGGAGGAGAGGAAGGGGAGGGGAAAAGGAGGCGGGGGAAAAGGAGGCGGGGGAAGGAGACGGGGGAAGGAGACGGGGGGGGGGCGGAGGGCGGAGACGGGGGGCGGGGGGGCGGAGACGGGGGGCGGAGGGTGGAGACGGGGGGGGGGAGGAGGGGGGAGACGGATCGGAGGGAAGGGAAGGAGATTGGGGGGGGGGGGGGGGGGGGAAAGAGAGAAAGGAGAAGGGAGAGGGAGGCTGAATGGGCCGGGCCCGAGACTTCGGGCAGGGCCCGTCCCCAGCACCAGATTTACAGGTAGGTGGCGTTGGGTCGGGTCGGGGGGGGAGCGCGGGTCGGGGGTGGGGGTGGGTGGGAGGGAGGTCAGTTCGGTTCGGGTCGGGGGTAGGGAGGGAGGGGGAGATCAGGTTGGGGGGAGGGAGGTCAGGTCGGATCCAGTCCGGGGGCAGGGGGGGAGCGTGAGTCGGGTCGGGGTCGGTCCGGAGGCGGGGAAGCGAGAGTCGGTTCGGTGTCGGGTCCGGTCCAGAGGCGGAGGGGGTGGGGAGGAGCGGGAGTTGGGTCTGGTCTAGTCCGGGGAGCGGGAGTCGGGTCAGGTCCGGCAGGGGGGGAGCGGGAGTCGGGGTGGGGGGGGGGGAGCGGGAGTCGGGTCGGGTCCAGTCCGGGGGGCCAGGCGGGAGTCAGGTCGGTGTCGGGGGCGGGAAGCGTGAGTCGAGTCGGGTCGGGAGGAAGCAGGAGCTGGGCTTGGGAGGAGCCTTATGCACGCAGCCCCAGTGAGGCCATTCAGCCAGGGCTAGGGGCTGCGTGCTTCGGCCCCTCCCACACAGTTTTGGGCGCCTGGAGCCACTGCATATGCGTGCCCACTGTAGCGCGTATGTGCAGAGGTCCCGGCAGTTTTCAGCGCAGGGACCTGGCTCCGCCCACTACAGCTCCTGCTGCGCTGCGCCGAGGGCCAGAGGACCTGCAGGGAGGTGGAGAATCTGGAGGTTTTTTTTAGCCACATTTTGTGGCGCGAAAAACGGGCGTCCAGGTCGGGACTGCGCCGTTCTAGGCGCGGCTCGAAACTTGGGCCCGTAGCTTCAGCTTTGAAAAAAAATGTTGCCACCTCAGGACTCATTAGCAAAAGGCAACTTAAGGCATTTTCTGGAAAGACTTTTTAGGAATCAAAATTTTGAAATGTTTTCTACATATTAATTTAACAATATCCGCCATGAAATTCCTACAACATGCTTCCGCTGCTTGCAATCACAAAGGAATTCCTCAAAATTTATTCTTAAATTTAATTTAAAAAAAATACAGTTATAAATCTTCTTCACAAACTGCTATCCAATGTGTATCCTGGATTTAATACTTGTGTTAAGACAGAGCAATACACAGCTATTCAATATTTTCATTTGCGTAATCTATTCAGTTGCTGGGACTGACTGCTTTTCGATATTCCACTCATACCACATTTACAGCAGCAAATTAAAGTTGAATGAATGCATTGTTTGGCTCCTATTTACCACTGTAAATGGTTCAATTTTGCACAACCCAACAGTTTTCAAAAGTTTACAATGCCAGCTGCTGCCAGCCAGAATGGTTAATGTTTCCTTGCACTGGCAGTATAATGGGTTTACTCACACTGTACTCAAGTGCTTCACCATTAATAAACTAACAAACCAAATCATAATTTTAAGATTTAAAACTGCACATGCAGGTATGTTGTATGTATGTGTACATGTATATCACTGCCCATACATGCAACATACCAGCACATGCAGATTTTTTGGCTGCCTTCTACAATTCCCACTAATGGTTAAATATCATTCTGCTAACTGGTCTGAATGTCTAGGCTGAAAGTCCTGCTGATGCTTTACCGTACTTCCCTTATTTGGATAAGATACCTCAACCCCAGCTTCAGAAGCGCAGTACTTACTTACTTATGACATTTTCATTTCCCATACACGGCAAAACAGCCATTTTCCAATAGTGGCAGTTGGTGCCAAAAATCAGCACAGCTGAGCACTGTAGACTTGTCCTTTGGGAACTGTACTAAAACTGCCCAAACTCATTCTTCGGATCCCAACAGCTGTCACTGACATTCCATCTGCCTTGGCTGCATTTAAACCAAATTCCCAGAAGATAAAGGAGGACAGTATTCTGCACCCTATTTCCCACAGTCACTTTTAAAAATACGTGCACGCAAAATGAAAAAGCAATTTTTCAAATATAAAATAAGATTTTTTTTTAATGAGAGATTTCTATTCCAACTAGGCAACACTGTTAAGTTACAAGTAATTTACCAACAACATGCTTTGGCTTGTATATATTTTTTTCATCAATTAGTTATGCAGCAGTTTATTAACCATCCCACTGAATTTTATGGTTCGTAAATTTTAGTCTGATTAGCAACTTTGTACAGCTGCCAGCTCATCCCCATAAACATACAATGCAACACTCTCACCAGCCAACATTTTGGTATTTGAAAGCTGGAAGTACAAACACAAGGTAACTTTTTAAGTGAGCTAAGTATCAACCACAGATAAAGTTAATGGTGAACTTATTCTGGAAATAGGAAACTTACCCTTGCACTCTGTCCATTAATAAGCTGATCTTCCTGTGTCTGGACACTAGTTCTACTTTGCACATCAAAGTCTTCAGTTTCAAAATCAGAGTCATCCAATTCTTCAGGAGTCTAGAGCGGAAAAATGGTAGTATTAAGATGTAAACATTGGGAAAGCAGAGCAAATCATGCTGGCCTCTCCTGAATGCTAAAAATACATTATATATTAAATTTAGTAGATGGGTGCATATTTCATTAAAAACTTCAAGTACCTGCAGTACCATTCATTTCTGTTAGCGGCACTGTGATAGGCCTTGACAGTGTTTAAAGATCATCACGTTCTGACACACAATAGCTGCTATTTTATAGTACAGGTACAGCATCGAAAATCTGGAAGCCTCGGGACCGAGGTTGTTCCGGAGTTTGTGTATTTCTGGACTTCGGAAAGTCTTTGACATCCCGAATCCGGAAACGCCGAAGCCCAGGTATTTCTGGATTTCGGAATATCTTTCCGATGTCCCGAGTCCGGAAACGCCTGGGCCAAGGTAGGTAGTTGGGGGGGGCGAGGTTGGCGGGGGAGAGGTCAGCAGGTTCAGACTCCGTCACGGATCGGCCCGTTGTCCGGAACATTCCGTATTTTGGAACTCCAAATTTCGGACACTCAACCTGTAACAGCATGTCTTCCTACATCTACTCATTTCGAATAATTCCTACACAACAGGTTTAAAAAAAAAGGAAGCACTTTAGATCTTGATAGTGTCTCAATTTTTAGCCACAAATAACCATTTATATACACATGAAAAGGCTATTACCCCAAATAAGGAAATTACAAGATTGCAACATAAAGCCGTTTCATCTCAACAATCCACATGGTACAGATAGAGGGCGAGCGAGACACAAAAATAAACAAAATATTTTTAACTGAAGGTGAATTTCAAAACCACCAAAAAAAACATCTGATTGCTTAATCTGACTACAGGAAGATTAAGACACCATGAGCACAAACTATTGCCAGTATTAGTATGGCTTTTCCAATGTACAACCCAACTTATAAGGTTTCTCCATCAAGTATGTAAATCGACAAAGCCATTTCCCCCTCCATATCAGCATATAGGCCTAGAGTTTATGCTCAATTGTGCTATTTTTTTTACTGCGCAATTCCCCAAATATCGGCGTAACTAGCACAAAAGATTGCAGAATTTTAAGCGCTAATTACGCCCACGATCTTTTGCGCTTTTTAAAAACCAGGAACTGTAGCATATTGGTTATGTTATGGGACTAGTAATCCAGAGGTCTGGACTAATAATCTGGATACACAAGTTCAAATTCCATGCCGGCAGCAGTGGAATTTAAATTCAGTTAAATTAAAAAATAAAATCTGGAATAAAAGCTAGGGTCACTAATGGTGACCGTGAAACAAACTGGATTGTCTAAAAACCCATCTGGTTCATGAATCTCCTTTAGGGAAGGAACTCTGCCACCCTTACCTGGTCTGGCCTACATGTGACTCCAGACCCACAGCAATGTGGTTGACTCATAACTGGCCTCTGAAATGGCCTAGCATGCCACTCAGTTGTAACAAACCGCTACAGAAAACAAAACAGTAAAACCGGATGGCCCATGCAGCATTGACCTCAGCACAGACTTCGGACATGACAACGGCACACCCAACCCAGTCCTCCTCACTAAACTCTGGGGACCTATGCCACAATTGGGAGAGCTGTCCCAAAGACTAGTCAAGCAACAGCCGACATAATCATACTCTCAGAATACTACCTTTCAGCCAATATCCCAGACTTCTCCATCACCATCCCTGGGTACATCCTGTCCCACTGGCGGGACAGACCCACCCGAGGTGACGGTACAGTGGTATAGTCGGGAGGGAGTGACCTTGGGAGTCCTCAACATTGACTCTGGACCCCATGAAATCTCAAGGCTTCAGGTCAAGCATTGGCAAGGAAACCTGATGATTACAACCGACTGCCCTCCCTCAGCTGATGAATCAATACTCCTCCACTTGGGTGGTTGAACATCACTTGGAAGAAGCACTTAGGGTAGCAAGGGTACAGAATGCACTTTGCGTGGGGGTCTTCAGTGTCCATCAAGAGTGACTCGGTGGTACCACTATACCACTACTAACTGAACTGGCGGAGTCCTGAAGGACATATCTGCCAGACTGAGCCTGCAGCGGGTGGTAAGAAACAACACGAAGGAAAAATCTACTTGATCTCGTCCTCACCAATCTACCAGTCGCAGATGCATCTGTCCATAACAGCATCGGTAGCAGTGATCATCTCTACAATGACTCTGCAGTGAAGTCCCGTTTTCACGCCCATTGGAAAAAAAGGTAACGTCGATGGTATGAGACGTGAATTGGCTAGGATAGACTGCCGAATGATACTTAAAGGGTTGACGGTGGATAGGCAATGGCTGACATTTAAAGATCACACAGATGAACTTCAACAATTGTACATTCCTGTCTGGAGTAAAAATAAAACGGGGAAGGTGGCTCAACCGTGGCGAACAAGGGAAATTAGGGATAGTGTTAAATCCAAGGAACAGGCATATGAATTGACTAGAAAAAGCAGCAAATGTGAGGACTGGGAGAAATTTAGACTTCAGCAGGGGAGGACAAAGGGTTTAATTAAGAGGGGGAAAATAGAGTACGAGAGTAAGCTTGCAGGGAACATAAAAACTGACTGCAAAAGCTTCTTTAAATATGTGGAGAGAAAAAGATTAGTGAAGACAAATGTAGGTCCCTTGCAGTCAGAATTAGGTGAATTTATAATGGGAAACAAAGAAATGGCAGACCAATTGAACAAATACTTTGGTTCTGCCTTTATGAAGGAAGACTCAAATAACCTTCCGGAAGTACTAGGCGACCATCACAGAAGCCAGTCTTCAGCCAATTCAATTCATTCCACGTGATAACAACACACAGCTGAACGCACTGGATACAGCAAAGGCTATGGGCCCCGACCACATCTTGGCTGTCGTGCTGAAGACTTGTGCTCCAGAACCAGTTGCGCCTCTAGCCAAGCTGTTCCAGTACAGCTACAACACTCGCATCTACCCGACAATGTGGAAAACTGCCCAGGTATGTCCTGTCCACAAATAAGCAGGATAAATCCAAACTGGCCAATTACTGCCTCATCAGTCTACTCTCAATCATCAGCAAAGTGATGGAAGGTGTCATCGACAGTGCTATCAAGTGCCACTTATTCACAATAATCTGCTCACCGATGCCCAGTTTGGTTCCACCAGGAACACTCGGCTCCAGACCTCATTACAGCCTTGGTCCAAACATTGACAAAAGAGCTGAATTCCAGAGGTGAGGTGAGAGTGACTGCCCTTGACATCAAGGCAGCATTTGACAGAGTGTGGCATCAAGGAGAGCTAGGAAAATTGAAGTCACTGGGGAGTTAAGGGGAAAACTCTCCACTGGCTGAGGTCATACCTAGCACAAAGGAAAATGGTTGTGGATGTTGGAGATCAATCATCCCAGCCCAGGACATCGCTGCAGGAATTCCTCAGGGCAGTGCCCTCGGCCCAACCATCTTCAGCTGTTTCATTAATGATCTTTCCTCCATCAGTAACAAGTGGGGTGCCGCAGGAATCAGTGCTGGGACCCCAACTATTTACAATCTATATTAACGACTTGGAAGAGGGGACCGAGTGTAACATAGCCAAGTTTGCTGACGATACAAAAATGGGAGGATGGGTAGTGTGTGAGGAGGACATAGAACATAATAAGAACATAAGAATTAGGAACAGGAGTAGGCCATCTAGCCCCTCGAGCCTGCTCCGCCATTCAATAAGATCATGGCTGATCTGGTCGTGGACTCAGTTCCACTTACCCGCCCTCTCCCCATAACCCTTAATTCCCTTATTGCTTAAAAATCTATCTATCTTTGACTTGAAAACATTCAATGAGCCAGCCTCAACTGCTTCCTTGGGCAGAGAATTCCACAGATTCACAACCCTCTGGGAGAAGAAATTCTTTCTGAACTCGGTTTGAAATTGGATCCTCCGTATTTTGAGGCTGTGCCCCCTAGTTCTAGTCTCCCTCACCAATGGAAACAACCTCTCTGCCTCTATCTTGTCTATCCCTTTCATGATTTTAAATGTTTCTATAAGATCACCCCTCATCCTTCTGAACTCCAAGGAGTAAAGACCCAGTCTACTCAATCTATCATCATAAGGTAACCCCCTCATTTCTCGAATCAGCCTAGTGAATCGTCTCTGTACCCCTCCAAAGCTAGTACATCCTTCGTTAAGTAAGGTGACCAAAACTGCACGCAGTACTCCAGGTGCGGCCTTACCAATACCTTATACAGTTGCAGCAACACCTCCCTGCTTTTCGCAATGAAGGCCAACATTCCATTTGCCTTCCGGATTACCTGCTGCACCTGCAAACTAACCAAAGAGTTTAGGTCCCTCTGCACCACAGCATGTTGTAATTTCTCCCCATTCAAATAATATTCCCTTTTACTGTTTTTTTTCCCCCAAGGTGGATGACCTCACACTTCCATCTGCCAAACCTTAGCCCATTCGCTTAACCTATCCAAATCTCCTTGCAGCCTCCGAGTCCTCTACACAACCCGCTTTCCCACTAATCTTAGTGTCATCTGCAAATTTTGTTGCACTACTCTGTCCCCTCTTCTAGGTCATCTATGTATATTGTAAACAGTTGTGGTCCCAGCACCGATCCCTGTGGCACACCACTAACCACTGATTTCCAACCGGAAAAGGACCCATTTATCCCGACTCTCTGCTTTCTGTTCGCCAGCCAATTCTCTATCCATGCCAATACATTTCCTCTGACTCCGCGTACCTTTATCTTCTGCAGTAACCTTTTGTGTGGCACCTTATCGAATGCCTTTTGGAAATCTAAATACACCACATCCATCGGTACACCTCTATCCACCATGCTCGTTATATCCTCAAAGAATTCCAGTAAGTTAGTTAAACATGATTTCGCTTTCATGAATCCATGCTGCGTCTGCTTGATTGCACTATTCCTATCCAGATGTCCCGCTATTTCTTCCTTAATGATCGTTTCAAGCATTTTCCCCACTACAGATGTTAAACTAACCGGCCTATAGTTACCTGCCTTTTGCCTGCCCCCTTTTTTAAACAGAGGCGTTACATTAGCTGCTCTCCAATCCGCTGGTACCTCCCCAGAGTCCAGAGAATTTTGGCAGATTATAACAAATGCATCTGCTATAACTTCCGCCATCTCTTTTAATACCCTGGGATGCATTTCATCAGGACCAGGGGACTTGTCTACCTTCAGTCCCATTAGTCTGTCCAGCACTACCTCCCTAGTGATAGTGATCATCTCAAGGTCCTCCCTTCCCACATTCCTATGACCAGCAATTTTTGGCATGGTTTTTGTGTCTTCCACTGTGAAGACGGAAGCAAAATAATTGTTTAAGGTCTCAGCCATTTCCACATTTCCCATTATTAAATCCCCTTATAGAGGCTGTAGGAGGACAAAGTCAGGTTAAGTGAGTGGGCAAGAATTTGGCAGATGGAGTACAATGATGTAAAGTGTGAGGACATACACTTTGGCAGAAAAAAAATCAAAGAGCAAGTTATTATTTAAATGAAGAAAGATTGCAAAGTGCTGCAGTACAGTGGGACCTGGGGGTACTTGTGCAGGAAACACAAAAGGATAGAATGCAGGTACAGCAAGTGATCAGGAAGGCCAATGGAGTCTTGGCCTTTATTGCAAAGGGGATGGAGTATAAAAGCAGGGAAGTCTTGTTACAGCTGTACAGGGTATTGGTGAGGCCACACCTGGAATATTGCATGCAGTTTTGGTTTCCGTATTTACGAAAGGATATACTTGCTGTGGAGGCAGTTCAGAGAAGGTTCACTCGGTTGATTCCGGGGATGAGGGAGTTGACTTATGAGGAAAGGTTGAGTAGGTTGGGCCTCTACTCATTATAATTCAAAGATTGAGAGGTGATCTTATAGAAACGTATAAGATTACGAGGAGGCTTGACAAGGTGGATGCAGAGAGGATGTTTCCACTGGTGGGGGAGACTAGAACTAGAGGGCATGATCTTAGGATAAGGGGCCACCCATTTAGAACTGAGATGAGAAATTTCTTCTGAGGGTTGTGAATCTGTGGAATTTGCTGCCTCAGAGAGCTGTGGAAGCTGGGACATTAAATAAATTTAAGACAGAAATAGACAGTTTGTTAAACGATAAGGGGATAAGGGGTAATGGAGAGCGGGCAGGGAAGTGGAGCTGAGTCCATGATCAGATCAGCCATGGTCTTATTGATGGCGGAGCAGGCTCGAGGGGCCTTATCGCCTACTACTGCTTCTTATGTTATGTATAAACGGTCATAAGTGATGATTGCACAGTGTTTAGTTCCATTTGCAACGCCTCGGAAAATGAAGCAGTCCATGCCTGCATGCAGCAAGACCTGGACGATATTCAGGCTTGGGCTGATAAGTGGTAAGTAACATTCACACTATACAAGTGCCAGGCAATGACCATCTCCAACAAGCAAGAGTCCAACCCTCCCCTTAATGACAGCAATGCGGTGGAGGAGTGTATTAGGGATGGTTTTCTTGACCAACATGTTGAGGAACCAACTAGAGAGCTGGCCATCCTAGACTGGGTGATGTGTAATGAGAAAGGACTAATTAGCAATCTTGTTGTGCAAGGTCCCTTGGGGAAGAGTGACCATAACATGGTAGAATTCTTTAAGATGGAGAGTGACACAGTTAATTCAGAATAAGGTCCTGAACTTAAGGAAAGGTAACTTCGATGGTTTAAGGCGTGAACTGGCTAGAATAGACTGGCAAATGATACTTAAAGGGTTGACGGTGGATAGGTAATGGCAAACATTTAAAGATCACATGGATGAACTTCCGCAATTGTACAACCCTGTCTGGAGTAAAAATAAAATGGGGAAGGTGGCTCAACCGTGGCTAACAAAGGAAATTAAAGATAGTGTTAAATCCAAGGAAGAGGCATATAAATTGGCCAGAAAAAGCAGCAAACCTGAGGACTGGGAGAAATTTAGAATTCAGCAGAGGAGGACAAAGGGTTTAATTAGGAGGGGGAAAATAGAGTACGAGAAGAAGTTTGCTGGGAACATAAAAACTGACTGCAAAAGCTTCTATAGATATGCGAAGAGAAAAAGATTAGTGAAAACAAACGTAGGTCCCTTGCAGTCGGATTCAGATGAATTTATAATGGGGAACAAAGAAATGGCAGACCAATTGAACATATACTTTGGTTCTGTCTTTATGAAGGAAGACACAAATAACCTTCCGGAAGTACTAGGCGACCGAGGGTCGAGTGAGAAGGAGGAAGGATATCCTTATCAGGCAGGAAATTGTGTTAGGGACATTTTTGGGATTGAAGGCCGATAAATCTCCGGGGCCTGATGGTCTGCATCCCAGAGTACTTAAGGAAGTGGCCCAAGAAATAATGGATGCATTGGTGATCATTTTCCAACAGTCTATCAACTCTGGGTCAGTTCCCATGGACTGGAGGGTAGCTAATGTAACACCACTTTTTAAAAAGGGAGGGAGAGAGAAAGCGGGTAATTATAGACCGGTTAGCCTGACATCAGTGGTGGGGAAAATGTTGGAATCAATTATTAAAGGATGAAATAGCAGCGCATTTGGAAAGCAGTGACAGGATTGGTCCAAGTCAGCATGGAGTTATGAAGGGGAAATCATGCTTGACAAATCTGGAATTTTTTGAGGATGTAACTAGTAAGAGTGGACAAGGGAGAACCAGTGGATGTGGTGTATTTGGACTTTCAAAAGGCTTTTGACAAGGTCCCACACAAGAGATTGGTGTGCAAAATCAAAGCACATGGTATTGGGGGTAATAGACTGACGTGGATAGAGAACTGGTTGGCAGACAGGGAGCAGAGAGTCGGGATAAACGGGTCCTTTTCAGAATGGCAGGCAGTGACTAGTGTAGTGCCGCAGGGCTCAGTGCTGGGACCCCAGCTCTTTACAATATACATCAATGATTTAGATGAAGGAATGGAGTGTAATATCTCCAAGTTTACAGATGACACTAAATTGGGTGGTGGTATGAGCTGTGAGGATGACATTAAAAGGCTGCAGGGTGACTTGGACAGGTTAGGTGAGTGGGCAAATGCATGGCAGATGCAGTATAATGTGGATAAATGTGAGGTCATACACTTTGGGGGCAAAAACACGAAGACAGAGTATTATCTGAATGGCGGCAGATTAAGAAAAGGGGAGGTGCAACGAGACCTGGGTGTCATGGTTCATCAGTCATTGAAAGTTGGCACACAGGTACAGCAGGCGGTGAAAACGGCAAATGGTATGTTGGCCTTCATAGCTAGGGGATTTGAGTATAGGAGCAGGGAGGTCTTACTGCAGTTGTACTAGGGGCCTCACCTGGAATATTGTGTGCAGTTTTGGTCTCCTAATCTGAGGAAGGACGTTCTTGCTATTTTGAGGGAGTACAGCAAAGGTTCACCACTCGTTCCCGGGATGGCTGGACTGACATATGAGGAGAGACTGGATCAACTGGGCCTTTATACATTTGGAGTTTAGAAGGATGAGAGGGAATCTCATAGAAACAAGTAAGATTCTGACGGGACGGGACAGGTTCAATGCGGGTAGAATGTTCCCGATGTTGGGGAAGTCCAGAACCAGGCGACACAGTCTTAGGATAAGGGGTAGGCCATTTAGGACTGAGATGAGGAGAAACTTCTTCACTCAGAGTTGTTAACCTGTGGAATTCCCTGCCGCAGAGTGTTGTTGATGCCAGTTCATTGGATATATTCAAGAGGGAGTTAGATATGGCCCTTACGGCTAAGGGAATCAAGGGGTATGGAGAGAAAGCAGGAAAGGGGTGCTGAGGGAATGATCAGCCATGATCTTATTGAATGGTAGTACAG
Source organism: Pristiophorus japonicus (assembly GCF_044704955.1). Lineage (NCBI taxonomy): Eukaryota > Metazoa > Chordata > Chondrichthyes > Pristiophoridae > Pristiophorus > Pristiophorus japonicus. The sequence goes on from NC_091980.1 coordinate 82,866,695, forward strand.
GCTCGAAGGGACGAATGGCCTACTCCTGCACCTATTTTCTATGTTTCTATGTTTCAATGGCATTACATAGAAACATAGAAACTAGGAGCAGTTGTAGGCCATTCAGCCCTTTGTGTCTGCACCGCCATTCAATATGATCATGGCTGATCCTCTATCTCAACACCATACTTCTGCTTTTTCCCCAAACCCCTTAATGCCTTTTGTTTCTAGAAATCTATTTATCTCCCTCTTAAAATATATTCAGTGACTTGGCCTCCACAGCCTTCTGTGGTAGAGAATTCCACAGGTTCACCACCCTCAGTGAAAAAATGTCTCCTCATCTCGGTCCTAAATTTCCTACCCTGTATCCTGAGACTGCGACCCTTTGTTCTACACTTCCCAGCCAGGGGAAACATCCTCCCCGCATCCAGTCTATCCAACCCAATCAGAATTTTATACGTTTTAGTGAGATCCCCTCTCATTCTTCTAAACGCTAGTGAATACAGGCCTCGTCGACCCAATCTCGCCTCATACGACAGTATGCCTCATCCCAGGAATCAGTCTGGTGAACCTTCGCTGCACTCCCTCTATGGCAAGTATATCCTTTCTTATGTAAGGAGACCAAAACTGCACACAATACTCCAGGTGCGGTCTCACCAAGGCCCTGTATAACTGTAGTAAGACATCCTTGCTCCTGTATTCAAATCCTCTTGCAATGAAGCCCAACATACCATTTGCCTTCCTAACTGCTTGCTACACCTGCATGTTTGCTTTCAATGACTGGTGTACAAGGACACCCAGGTCCCTCTGTACATCGACACTTCCCAAGCCATCACCATTTAAATAATCCTTTGTCCATGTTTTTCTTACGAAAGTGGATAACTTCACATTTATCCACATTATACTGCAACTGCCATGTGTTTGCCCACTCACTCAACTTATCTAAATCACCTTGCAGCATCTTTGCATCCTCCTCACAGCTCAATCCCACCTAGTTTTGTGTTGTCAGCAAACTTGGAAATATTCTATTTGGTTCCCTCATCCAAATCATTTATATATATTGTAAATAGCTGGGGCCCCCAAGCACTGATCCCTGTGGTACCCCACTAGTCACTGCCCGCCACCCCAAAAAAGACCCGCTTACTGTCTGTTTCCTGTCAGTTAACCAATTTTCAATCCATGCCAATACAATGCCCCCAATCTCTTGTGCTTTAATTTTGCACACTCACCTCTTATGTGGGACTTTATCAAAGGCCTTCTGAAAATCCAAATACACTACATCCACTGGTTCTCCCTTATCTATTCTTTCAGTTACATCCTCAAAAATCTCCAGTTGTTTGTCAAACATGATTTTCCTTTAATAAATCCATGTTGACTTTGTTTAATCCTGTTGATATTATCCAAGTATGCCGTTATCACATCCTCTATAATAGACTCCATCATTTTCCCTACTACTGATGTCAGGCTAACTGGTCTGTAGTTCCCCGTTTTCTCTCTCCCTCCTTTTTTAAATAGTGCGGTTACATTTGCCACCCTCCAATCTGCAGGAACTGTTCCATAATCTATAGAATTTTGGAAGATGACAACCAATGCATCTACTATTTCCATGGCTACCTCTTTTAGTACGCTGGCATGCAGATCATCAGGCCCTGGAGATTTATCTGCCTTCAGTCCCATTAGTTTCTCCAGCACTATTTTCTTACTAATAATCATTTCCTTTCATTCCTTTTGCTTACTAGACACTTGGCTCCCTAGCATTTTTGGGACGTTATTTGTGTCCTCTTCCATGATGACAGAACCGAAGTATTTATAAAATTTTTCGGCCATTTCCTTGTTCCCCATTATAAATTCTCCCATTTCTCTCTGTAAAGGACTTACATTTGTCTTCACTGATCTTGTTCTTTTTATATACTTGTAGAAACTTTTGCAGTCGGTTGTTTATGTTCCTTGCAAGTTTACTCTCATACTCTATTTTTCCCCTCTTAAATCAATCTCTTGGTCCTTTTTTGCTGAATTCTAAACTGCTCCCAATCCTCAGGCTTGCTACTTTTTCTGGCAACTTTGTATAACTCCTCTTTGGATCGAATACTATCCTTAATTTCTTTTGTTAGCCATGGTTGGGCCACTTTTCCTTTTGTGTTTTTACACCAGAAAGGAATGTATAACTGTTGCAATTCATGCATTCGTTCCTTAAATATTAGCCATTGTTTATCCACTGCCATGCCTTTTAATGAATCTTCCCCATCTATCATAGCCAATTCATTCCTCATACCTTGGTTTAGGTTTAGGACCCTAGTTTCGGATTGGATTACTTCACTTTCCATCTTAATAAAGAATTCAATCATGTTATGGTCACTCTTCCCTGAAGCGCCCCACACAATTAGACTGTTAATTATCCCCTCCTCATTACACAATACCCAATCTAGGATAGCCTGTTCCCTGTAGGCTCCTCAACATACTGGTCTAAAAACCCATCTCGTACACACTCCAGGAATTCATCTGCCACAGTATTATTACTAATTTGGTTTGGCCAGTCTATATGTAGGTAAAGTCACCCACGATTAATGTGGTACGTTTGCTACATGCATCTCTAATTTCCTGTTTGATGCCACCCCCTACTCTATCACAACTGTTTGGGGGCCTATCGACAACTCCCACCAATGTTTTCTGCCCCTTGGTGCTGCGTAGCTCCACCCAGACTGATTCTACATCTTGAATTTCTGAGCCAATATCCTTTCTCACTATTGCTCTGATTTCATCCTTTAACACCACCAGACAACCCCCTCTTCCTTTTTGCCTGTCCTTCCTAAATATCGAATATCCTTGGATATTTAGTTCCCAACCCCTGGTCACCCTGCAACCATGTCTCCGTAACTGCAACTATATCGTATCCGTTTACATCTATTTGCGCTGTTACTTTGTCGACCTTATTACAGATGCTTTGTGCATTCAGATACAATGCTTTTAAATGTCTTAACATTATTAGACATCTTAACATTATTTTGTACTATAGCCCTATTTGTCTTAGCTATTTTTTCTTACCTGGACCCCATTTGTTAGTGCACTCTTGTTTGTCTGCTTTGTCCCTTCCCGGCATAATCTGGTTACCCTTACCACAATCACTTTCCTGCATTGTTTTCTTTCCTCGTTAGCATTCTAGATTGCTCTCTACTGCGACTGTCCTTTCCCCCTCCCCCCTCCCTTATTTAGTTTAAAGTCCTGTCTACCTCCCTAGTCAGTCGGTTCGCTAGAACTCTGGTCCCAGCATAGTTCAGGTAAAGTCCATCCCCACGGAGCAGCTCTCTCTTTCCCCGAGTATTGGTGCCCGTGCCGCACAAATCGAAACCCACTTCTCCCACATCAACCTCTGAGCCATGCGTTCATTTTCCTGATTCTATTGACCCGATGCCAATTTGCTCGTGGCTCAGGTAATAATGCAGAGATTATTACCTTTGTGGCTCTGCTTTTCAATTTAGTCCCTAGCTGTTCAAACTCTCTCAGCAGAACCTCTCTTAGTCCTACCCATGTACCTACGTGTACCACAACACCTGCATCTCCTCTCTCCCCACCACCCGCCCCCCCCCCCGCCCACTTCAAGTACCATCGCCGAATCCCCCACCATCAACATCCTGGGGGGGGTCACCATTGACCAAAAACGTAACTGGACTAGCCACAAATACCGTGGCAACAAGAGGTCAGAAGCTGGGTATTCTGCGACAAATGTCTCATCTCCTGACTCCCCAAAGTCTTTCCACAATCTCCAAGGCACAAGTCAAGCGTATGATGGAATGCTCTCCACTTGCCTGGATGAGTGCAGCTCCAACACTCAAGAAGCTCGACATCATCCTGGAAAAAGCAGCCCGTTTGATTGGCACCCCATCCACCACCTTCAACATTTACTTCCTCCACCATCACCGCACCCTGGCTGCAGTGTGTACCATCTACAAGATGCACTGCAGCATCTCACCAAGGCTTCTTCGAAAGCACCTCCCAAACCCGTGACCTCTACCACCCAGAAGGACAAAGGCAGCAGACGCACGGGAACACCATCACCTGGAAGTTCCCCTCCATGCTGACTTGGAAATATATTGCCGTTCCTTCATCGTCGCTGGGTCAAAAACCTGGAACTCCCTTCCTAACAGCACATTGGGAGTTCCTTCACCACAAGGACTGCAGCAGTTTATGGCAGGGGCTCACCACCACCATCGCAAGGGGATTTTGGGAAGGGCAATAAATGCTGGCCTTGCCAGCAACGCCCACATCTCTGAACAAATTTTAAAAATCACGCTAGAAGCAAATCCCATCCACAACACTGGCCATGCCCCAAAGAGTGAATTAATCACCATTGGGAGTTTCTGGAAATTGCACTCCTTTGAGGAAGCTCCAGAAATTTTGATTGAATTTTTAAGATTTTCTAAGGAACTCATTACTTTACCCATCTAACTAGAAATATGTTTTGTATATTTTTTTTCAAAAAAGTCATTTTCAGTCATTTAAAATTAGGTTACTCACAGGCGATTTAAAATGCTTATTTTTTGTGATAAACCCATTTTCAGCTTTATTTATCAAACTTTACCAAGTTACCACTCTTACATACACCAAGAAATATTTTTTGTTTTAAAATTATGTTGGTTCACAGCAGATTTTGCATTCGGCGATATGCAAATATGTTTGAGCAGAAACTTGAGGGAAAGAAACATTTAAAAACAGGCGCAATTGCCGCTGGAATCGCAGATTGCGCCCAAATGGGAAACTCCAACCCCCGATGTTAGATTGCGAAGTGCCTCCCTTAACTTGGAATTAATAGTACCATTTTGCATTTTAAACAGTAACTCCTGCACATAGTCAAATCTGTGAAACTGTCAATAGTGTCATGAATGCTTGGCTTGTGATATTACATTGTTCCTCTGGAGAAGGGTAATTTTACAACAAAAAAAAAGGAAATGTATTAGTTCCATGGATAAATTAATTGCTGCATTTAACACAGTTATACACTTCAGCTACTTTAACCTGAGTATCAGCCAACTCCTTCATCTCTGTGGTGATAATCACCCAGAGCAACAATTCACATAGCTAACATTTCTATTTGCTGCAAATATTGTTAACCTTGCCCAAAAACACTCAAAAGTTTTGACTAATCACACTGTTGGTGAGCATAAAAACCTCAATCAGTACTCCAGGGGAAACACACTTTACTGATTTGAGAAAACAGTTGATACCCAAGTGAATAGAGGATTTTATATGCAAAAGCACACAGCAATGCAAGAATTATTATTTCAAAATGACTGTTGAAAGCCTACACACAAAGTCAAAGATAAAAAAATTATTAGTCAATTTCCTTGACTTTTAGTAAACAACCACTGTTGAAAAAACATGATAAAGAACCCCCCCTACTGCATATAGTATAGAATCATAAAATGACACAGCACAGGAGGCCACTCAGCCCATCATGCCTGCGTATGACCCGAAAGTAAACACAGCTGCCTACAATTAAACAGTAGTGTACAGCCACTTCAGCGGGTTTACCAATGATTAGCTGAAATTTACAGACCAGGAACGTACTAGGTACAGTCGCTGCTCTGCGATCAATTAGGTGAGAAGAGATCTCAGCTGCTACAGGGGCCGAGCACAAAAAATGGCTAACTATTTCAAGTACTGAACCTTTCTGTCAGCCGTGAGTTTTTAAATAAGCTAGTCACAATAGCTCATCAAAACAGAACATTTTCAGAAAAGCTGCCCATGAACACAAATGTACTCACTCTAATCATCAATACAGCTTTCCTAATGTCGCGAATGCCATCATAGACCAGGCGTGAAGCATCGATGAACTCATTTTCATCCAGCTGTTGAGCAGGATTGGCACTAAGTGCATCCACCGCAGCTTCCACTTGTTCAGTAAATCGTGGCATAACTAGATGAGGAAAATGGAAGAACATTAATACATGCTTTAATCATATACACAATTTCAATGGTTTGCACTTTTTATACATATGCTCTACATCCAGTTATTGAACGTCCTTTGAAAAATATTGCTCATCACCATTAACTTCCACGAAGCAGAGCAACAGCCTTTGTTCAGAAGAAGTGTTAGTCATTAGTGACATTACTCAAGAGTAAAGTAGCTCCACTAATTCATTAATTAAACTTAATTAGATAGATTTTTCACAATACAAGATACTAGAAATTGCTGAGGGTGTAAACAACAGCCACAAGGAAAAGGAGGATTGTGGTAATCCAGACCAGTCAATTGAACCAGGAGCACAAGATTAAAGGTAGATTTACCAAGTAGATCCTTCTTTATACTTTGAATTCTGAGCATTTACACAAATGTCAGGGTACTGCAGACAACACCTCACATGGCCCCTTACTCACGAACAGCATTTTTAGTTTGCTGCTTTTTCTTCAGACTCCAGCAGTTCCTTTACTTATCCTCACTAAATACTTCCTTAGTAAAAAGGTAGTTGCTGTGGCTCCCAAGTGAGTCCCACTAAAGGCAGACATGCCAGTCCACAGAGCAGTACAATGTGAACCACGGCTACCACCATCAAGTACACGTCATGGAATGAGGGAATGACTGCCCACATTTAGTCTTCAATTAGGAGCAGCAAATGAATAAAATATCCAACCTGTTTTAGTAACTGCCTGAAGCTATGTGGTCCCATCTAATGGGTATGTTGACATGCCATCCTATTTAGATTCTTGTAAATTTATTGGCTGATTGTGTTCATTTATTTGGATTTGGTCACAAGGCTCAAGTCTTGCATGCCATATTTCTGACCACCATGTCACCAAAGTCTCATGGGTCTTGAACGCTCAGTCACTATAGAATTAGATTGTTGGTAATTTACATATGCCAGCCCAGAGCTTATGGACCAAGGCCACAAGCAATCCCATGGAAACCACAATGTGATCTACACAAGATACTGTACTACACAGAACGGGACCCTTGGAGCTGGGGTACACTTGAGCTTTGCATGAAGTACCGTATATTTGGAATTGCCCATCCCCCCATCCTCTCCGCCTAATCCCCCCACCTCACCGAGTCCGACTGAGAGGCTGGAGACTTTGTCCTAAATTTTGATGAGATCATCACCCATAAGCCTTTTAACTAGAGAGAAGTGAATTGATGCAGTGTGGTATGTCCTGCTGCTTTACGTCATGGAGTAGGAGACTATATGCATGCTCATGCATATTTAGCACTTGGGTTTGTCTATATCCTATCAAGCTAGGTTATACTTGTAGTGTATGAAATGAAAAACAGGTTTGCAGTAAGAAAATAATCATTACCCGTATCAGACAACAACTTGGTTGCTTCCAGAACTTTTTCAGTGTAGACTCCAGGTTCATAATTGTCCATCTCTGACGTGACAACATGAACAACTCTTGCAGCACGTCCTCGGATTGCACCTGCTGTACGGTCGAGTCCATCTACATCTTTTTCCTGGAGTGCGATAACACATTTATTTACATCTTCAAGGATGTGATTTTCTGTTAAAAGAAAGACAAATGATTTGGGTTAATATAAAATTGGCTTAAAACAAAAGCTCTCTTCAAATCAAACCTAACGCGCTCTCTCTCTCTCTCTCTCGTCAGAAGGTTGTTTGTCAAATCCAGCACCAGGACTTGAAATTACATGCTAGTTTAATACTGCAGCATTTAAAAAAAAAGAGGTGCTGTCCTTTGGACAAAATGTCTACCTATTCGAATGCTCGAGTAGGTGTTAAAGATCCCACAGTATTCGAACAGGATAGGGAGACTTGTGTCGTGGCAAATATTTCTCCCTCAACCAACCCCACCCAAAACAGATTAGTTGATTATTTATCTTATGGCTGTTTGTGGGAGTTTGATGTGTACAAATTGGCTGTTACACTTGTCCGCATAACATTTGAGATGCCTCAGACACTCAAGTAACTTATCTTTGTTCACAAATATTGCAGAATTAGGAAACTGGGAAAATAATTTAAAAATATGCACATCACCGCTTCTGGTGTATGTATGTACATAATATAATGTGCTTTCTTAAGAAACTTTTAAATGCAAAGAAAGCTAATACATTTCAATGTATTCTTATTTTAAAGAAATGTTAACTCACGGCAGAAACTTGTACCACTGAAACTACATCAGAGTACAATGTCAAATCATCACCATAGGCAGTCCCTCGAAATCGAGGAAGACTTGCTTCCACTCAAAGTGAGTTCAGATGACTGTACAGTCCAATATGGGAATTACAGTCTGTCACAGGTGGGGCAGATAGTGGTTGACGGAAAGGGTGGGTGAAGAGTCTGGCTTGCCACACGCTCCTTCCGCTGCCTGCTCTTGTTTTCTGCATGCTCTCGGTGACGAGACTTGGTGCTCAGTGCCCTCCCGGATGCTCTTCCTCCACTTATAGCGGTCTTTGGCCAGGAATTCCCAGGTGTCGATGGGGTTGTTGCACTTTATCAAGGAGGCTTTGAGGGAGTCCTTGAAATGTTTCCTCTGCCCACTTGGGGATCACTTGCCCGCTTGCCATGTAGGAGTTCAGAGTAGAGCGCTTGCTTTGGGAGTCTTGTGTCGGGCATGCGGACGATGTGGCCCGCTCAGCGGAGCTGGTCGAGTGTGGTCAGTGCTTCGATGCTGGGGATGTTGGCCTGATCGAGAACACTGATGTTGGTGCGTCTATCCTCCCAGGGGATTTGCAGGGTCTTGCGGAGACATCGTTGGTGGTATTTCTCTCGCGATTTGAGGTGTCTACTGAATATGGTCCACATCTCTGAGCCATACAGGAGTGTGGGTATCACAACAGCCCTGTAGACCATAAGCTTGGTGCCAGATTTGAGGGCCTGGTCTTCGAACACACTCTTCCTCAGGCGACCGAAGGCTGTGCTGGCGCACTGGAGGTGGTGTTGGACCTCGTTGTCGATGTCTGCCCTTGCTGATAATAGATTCCCGAGGTATTGAAAGTGGTCCACGTTGTCCAAGGCTGCGCCGTGGAATTTGATGACCGGGGGCAGTGCTGTGTGGTGGGGTGGGGTCAGGTTGGTGGATTACCCTCGTCTTACAGATGTTTAGTGTAAGGTCCATGCTTTCGTACGTCTCGGTGTAGATGTTCATGTCTTGGAGTTCAGCCTCCGAATGTGCGCAGATGCAAGCGTCACCCGTGTACTGTAGTTCGATGATAGAGAATGGGAAAGTCTTGGATCTAGCCTGGAGGCGAGGCGACGAAGGTTGAACAGGTTCCCACTAGCTCTATAGTTTAGTTCCACTCCAGCGGGGAGCTTGTTAAGCGTGACATGGAGCATTGCAGCAAGGAAGATCGAGAAGAGGGTTGGCGCGATGACGCAGCCCTGCTTGACCCCGGTCCGGATGTGGATTGGGTCTGTGGAGGATCTGTTGGTCAGCGGCTTGCATGTCATTGTGGAGCAGGTGGAGGATGTCGACAAACCTTTGGGAAAGCCGAAACAGAGGAGGACGCTCCATAGTCCCTCGCGGTTAACAACTCAAAGGCGGCCATATACAAGGGTTGATGCTGTTCCCTGCATTTCTCTTGCAGTTGCCGTGCTGTAAAGATCATATTTGTTGTACCCCGTAGTGGACGGAAGCCGCATTGTGACTCTGGGAGGAGCTCTTTAGCCACAGGGAGAAGACAGTTGGAAGAGGAATCTAGCGATGACTTTCCCAATGGCCGTCAACAGGGAGATTCCTCTGTAGTTGCCGCAGCCGGACTTGTCCCCTTTTTTAAAGATGGTCACAATTACGGTATCTCAGAGATCTCCAGGCATGCAATCCAATCCTCCTTCCAGACGAAAGAGAGATGCGGTCATGCATTCATGCCAATAGTGCCTTTCCGCCACACTTTAGTGTCTCAGCGGGGATTCCATCTGCTCCCGACAACTTGTTATTCTGGAGCTGATGGATGGCCTTTTCTACCTCGTGCAGGGCTGGGGTTTTGCCAAGATGGTGGCGGGTAGCATGCTGCGGGATGGAGACGAGGACACTTGTGTCAAAGGCAGAGTCTCGATTAAGGAGATCTTCCAAGTGCTCCTTCCAGCGGGTCCTGACTGCCTCGGTGTCCTTGATGAATGTCTCCCAGTTCTTGGTCAGCAGTGGGGTGGGGCCTGGGGTGCTTGGGCCGTAGGTGGACTTGACTGCGGTGAAGAATCCTTGCACGTCATGCCTGTCGGCCAGCTGCTAAATCTCCGGTGCTTTCTCCACCCACCATCTATTCTTTAGATCGTGGGTTTTTTGTTGGCCTTCAGCTGTCTGTAGAGCTGCTTTGCTGCTCCAGAGTTGGGTTGTAGCTTTAGGTTCAGAAATGCCCTGCGCTTGCGGTTTATTAGCTCCTGGATCTCCTGGTCATTCTCAATAAACCAATCCTGGTGTTTCCTGGTTGAGTGACCGAGCATCTCTTCACAGGCACTGGTTATGGTGGCCTGGAGGGCAGACCAAATGCTGTGGGCACTCTGCGTCTCGGGGTCATCGAGGGTCAGCAGGTTGGCAGTGAGGCACTGGCTACATAGGGTTCTCTTAGCTGGGTCTTTGAGTGACCCGGCATTGCTTCTGTTGCAGTCGTCGCTTTGGGCTAAATTAATATTGATGACGGAATGGATTCGGCGGTGGACCGACCAGCAGTTGTCGACTTGTCGTCATGGCGCGGGTGCCAGTGCTTGGAGCGAGGGTGTTGCCACGGTGCCTTGTACTTGTCCCTCTGGCGGAACAAGGTGTTGGTGATGACAAAGTCGTGTTCTAGTTATTTTGTCAGGAGCAGGGTACCGCTGGAGTTGGTTTTCCCTACCCCCTCTCTGCCGATCAATCCTCCCCAGAGGTCTATGTCCTTACCGACTCTGTCGTTGAAGTCGCCAAGGAGGATCAGTTTGTCGTCTGTAGGGATGCGGGACAGGGATTGTTCAAGGCTGGAGTAGAATACCTCTTTGGCCTCATCTCTTGCGTCGAGTGTTGGAGCGTACACACTGATAACTGTGGCACACTGGTTCCGGAATAGGGCGAGCCGGAGAGTCATGAGACATTCGCTAATCCCGCAGGGGGAGTCTCCGAGGCGGTCGACCAGCTCGTTCTTAGTGAAACCAACTCCATGGAGAAGGCATTCTTCTTCTGGTTTGCCTTTCCAGAAGGTGGTGAAACCTGCACCTTGTTCTTTGAGTTGGTCTTCCCCTGCCCGTCGGGTCTCACTTAGGGCAGCGATGTCGACATTGAAGCGTCTTAAGTTCCCGGGCAATGATGGCGGCGCCGCTGGTGGAATGGAGGCCCAAACGCCGCCGGTGGAGTGGAGGCTCATGCATGAGGACAATGTCAAAGCTACAGTGCCGACTAGCAGGCATTTCTGAAATTATTTTAACAAAGTTTTCACTATTTGAAATACAGGTTTTACAAGTGATCGATTATGGCAGGTGTGTTTATTTTACATTTTTTTTAAAAAAGTTGGAAATCACAGTTCCATTATACAGGCACAAGTGAACTTATCTGTCTCATCAAAATGAGTTTTAAAATCTTGAAAATGTTAATGATTTGGTGCCCGAGTTTAGATGGTCAGTATTAAGTGAGCATTGCTCGGTGCTCAACTTCCACTTACTTCTCTTAGGCAGGAACCTCTCAAAACCAGAACCAAAACTGATTTTCAAGTTTCACATAATAAAACGGTTATTTGATGGGCTGGTAACTGACTTAATTCGAAACAGCTTCCAACGTTGGGAGAAGGGGAAAAGATCAAAATGGCTAGTCCTTTGGGAAAACTGAAAATTGACCAACAATTTTTTGAAACCCAATTTTAGGTACTAGAGTGGAGAAGAAAGGAAGGTACCCCTTTTAAAATTTGTCCTGTAATTTGTGTAGGTGTATGCAAGTGAAATATGGAGGGAATTTGGTTTCAATGTAGACAAAGTGCTGATGCAAGCCATTTAACTTTTCAGCATTTAGAATATTCTAAGACAATTAAATGATGCTTGTGTTATTCCTCCCCCAGTATAATGGCTATTTTAGCAAAATACGTGGGATCATACAGATTAGTGACGTTTCATGCACATGGTATTAGGTTAGCTAGAAATGACACTCAATTGAACAACGTCACTACACTTCAAAAGTACTTCTTTGGCGCTTTGGGATGTCTTGAGGTCGTGAAAGGCACTTTATAAATACAAGTCTTTTTTTTTTTCCTGGCATTAAATCCATCTCCATGTATATTTTATCTTCGACTGGCAGGGCAAACATCACATACTTTGAGACATTTGCAAATGTTTGTATTTTACAAAGGATTTTAAATGTGTTAGGTCACACTGGCAGAAAGATATCAAGCAAGTCACACCGGGGATTTAGCGATAAAGATTTGAGCATATATGGAATAATGCAGAGCAACCAGAATAGTGACAAACACCTGTTACTCTATTGGGTAACATTTTAAGCACTAATATATGCTTTAACAGCATACTGTGTGTGTCCACATTAACTGAAATAGAACACATGCATATATTGTGGCCACTTCTTTTAGACAGTGAATATTTATTAATCCTGGCTTTGTTTGGAATCAGTTGGCAAGGATGTTCCATAACTATATTAAACTGCTTTTTTATAACAGAAATACCTGAAACGCATAGGAAGTCATCAATGGAAGTAATGTCATCCACAGCATCAGTCAGCACACGCACTTGTTTCTCCCATAATTCTTTGAAGAGATCCATGTTGTCCTGAGCCACTTTACTCTGAGGTTTAGCAGCCAGGGCCAATGCAGCATTTATGACCTAAAAAGAGCAGTGCAAATAAATTGTTACCAATGTGTTTGTATTATTATTTTAAAGAATCCAATTGTATGCATAATGAAGTCAGTTATTTGCAAGTTTATGAAACTTGCAGAAAATCAACTTTAAAGTTGCCACATATTAGTTTAAACCAATAAGGCAAACATTAGTGATGCAGCAGTCACCAAAGCCAACAATATTCAAGACTGCTGCAAGTGTTATGTTGAAATGTTATCTATGGCTTAAAACTGAAAAAGGACAAAAGATAACACTTGGAACCACCAAAATGCATCCTGACAAAAGTGTTTATTAAAAATAAAAACTTAGCATTTCCTTTTAGTAGGGAAAACATTTTAAGAGCAAAGAAAATCATTGATTAAATTTTAAACTAAACAGGATATTGTTTTGTCAAACCTGTGGACAAAGGCCTTCAAGCTGGGTGGCTGCCATGCGAACTAGTTTCACACCTTCTTCATTGTTGGAAATAGAGCAAGCAAGGTTGGCAACCTACAAGAATAAACATATTTCGTGAGCGACAGTTCTCGGCAAGTAATCAGAGTTTTAGATAATCTACTGGTAGTACATGGGTTGAGTCATCAACTCTATACAACAGATTAGGTTGATTTAAGCAAGAGAGAGATCAAGAATTGGTGAACCGAATCCTGCAAACTCATCTAACAGAAAAAATATTTTCCAGAATGTTTTGAAATAAGTTTTCTTTCTTTTAATTCCTCTTTGAATCTTACTGCTTCATTCCCCAGTGAAAATAGCAACACATTTGTCGATTTCCACCAATGATTCTCTAGAGCTAACCACAAAGCATTAGGGGACAACTACCTCTCCAATCTCTTCCTTTACTTTCATGCACTCTTATAATGAAACCCATTAGATCCTTTTCCACTGATGTGTTTAGATTTTGTATGGAATAATCAAACAGCTAAAAGAGGCGCGTAATGAAATTCCGAATTTCTCCTTCACAGGTATTTCTAGCCTACAACACTCCTGAAGAGATAAAAATAATTTTAATGAAAAGATGATTGCTGTTAAGCAATAACGTAAATCCATACTTACCTCAACCAATTTGCTGGCGTGGTCACGGAATACTTGGGCGTATTCCTTCACTTCCTTTTCATTACCATTTTTGGCTGCTTCAATCAAAACCAGAAGAGGAACATTGGTCTCCAAGAAAGAGTCTGATACATGATCCATGACAGCTTTCCTTAACTGTTAAAAGCAATTAAAATCAATGTTTAAGCCTGAACAATGTAAACATTGCAGTACTCATTTTCAATAACCATGCATTACATTTAACTAAAATAAATTTGAACAGATATGTTAGTTTCGTACTGCAATATCCCTGTATTCATAAGCAGATTGAGTATTTTATACTTTTCAACTTTCCCATGACCAAACCACTAGTTGATAAGAGTTTCTTGTGACATTTCTTCTCCCCCTAGCAAGGAATTAGAGAAAACTTGTTACCAAATGCATCATGTGCCAAAATAGCTTTCCAATATCAGCTTCCACAGCTCCCAATATTTTATTGCTCAAGAGCTTTTTTAAACCAGTTTTAGAAAGATGTCTCTATGATCATAGACAGCCAACAAAATTTCCTCATCAGTTCTGGCCAACAGTTTCATCTAGTGAGGCTGGCCTTTATTCTAGCCACAGTACGTCTATTATGTATCCTAAATGACTGAGAATTCAATTACTTCCTGCCACATTTCAGTGAAAAACAAAAAGCAAACTCACGATACTCATGGACCTTCCACAGTGCACACTAGCAACAGTCAAGAGAAATAGCCACTGTAGCACAAACTGCAATTATATGGAAGATTTAAGGAGCAGATCTGCTATGTACCTTCCCAAAAGACCTATACATTCCACTTTGCTTTGTAACAGTTGCTTCCACTTTTCAGACATGTAAGCAACTGCATCCTGCATCGTTTATCCTCACTGCAAGTCAAATTTACTTTTATATTTAAAATAGAAGCTACAATATAATGTGAATACATAAAGCATTAGAAATAAAGCCAGGGAACTAGAGGTATACACTGTTTAGTCTTAAAAGAAACTTGGCTGGGATCGAAATATTCCTGGTTATAATATTTTCAGGAAAGACAGGGAAGTGAAAAAAAGACAAGGGATGGCATTGTTAATTAAGGACAGAATTACAGCCACAGCAAGGAAACAGTTACATGGTGGTGATGTTTAAAGTCCATCTGGAAGGAACTTTAAGAGATCAGTTACCATATTGGGAGGATCTTGCAGATGACCAAATAGTGGAAAAGAAATGGAGGACAAAACCTAGAGATGTTTGCAGCAGGAACCGAATTATCATGCAATATTACCACCATCGTAAGGTAGACTGGGATAAAACAAACATTAGTGTATAAAAATGGGGAGGATGTCTTAAAATGCACGTAGGCCGATTCCTTAATCAGTATATTGCATGTCTACGGTAGGATGCAGTGCGGAATTTGATTCTGTTCACAAAACAGGGCAAATAAGGAACGTGATGGTAGGAGAACTTGGGAAAAAGTGACAACCACTAAATCAGGTTTACAAATAGATTAGAAAGGAAGCAAAACTGGAGATTAGGAAAGCACTGAGAGAAAAAAAACATAACAGAAAAAAATAAGGGCTTTCATAAGCACTTAAAAAGTCAAAGGACAGTCAAAGGGAGGAACCACTTAAAATAAAAGATTTAAGAATGAAGGAATGGTAGAGATTACTAATAAGTATTTCTCCCAGTGGGATGGTAGGAGTACCCAAGGAGAATGTGGGATACATATTAAAAACATTTGGAAGATGTGAAAGGCACTATATAAATGCAAGTTCTTTCCATCTCTGGGCCTAAATTTCCTGAACCCCTTTTTCCAGCACACTCTCCCAAGATGCGCCGACTTTGTGCGTTCAAAACGGCGGCAAAAACTTACTAAGGATTCTGGCCGCTCTGCTGTGTGTCCTGGATCCTGGCGCGGCATTTCTTGTGGAGTGGGGGGCAGAGCCTCAGCCCTGCGCTGAAAACAGTGCCGGCAGCTGCACGCATATGCAGTGGAGTCTGCAGCTCCTCGCCCTTCCTGCAGGCTGTGAGCCGCACCAGTCGCTCGCTGCCCCTATCCCGGGCTGAGTGGCCTGCCGCACAGGCCGGCTGCTGCCTTTCCCATACTGAGGGCTACAAGCAACAGGTTGGTGGGGGAGAGAAGAGTTTTGATCGGCCGGGGTGGGGGGGGGGAGGAGAAGAGAGAGAGAGAGAGAGAGAGAGAAAAGAGTTTTGATCCGGGGGGGGGTCTTCAAAGATTTTCCAGTACTTTAATATCTAGCTATCTTTACAAAAAATTCCCTATCTGCAGTATCTTATAGCTCACCCACTATTGCATAAAATTCTAAAATATTACTAATTGTCAAGAGTCACACTACGCAATGCTGAACACGAAAAGTTGTGTTTACATTTTTACATGCTTTTTTTTAAGTCAAGTCTAACATTTTAAATTTCTAAACCTAGTCAGGGCAATTCTTTGGTGCTGCAGAAGACAAAATCCAATGTGGTGTGATGCCGCACTCGAATCCATTAGGAAGAGCGTTGGTGCTCTTGATCTATTATTTACAAAGAAAACCTTCATTTTGCTTAAGTGGCCCCTCTACTTCAGCCTTCATTACAAGGTTATTCTTATTCTTGTAAAAACCCCATACTCAGTTTAATCAAGCTGATAGCACCTACAATCTCGCTGCTTGGGATTTAAAAAAATCTAGCATTCCTATCATAACACTGTCATTTGGAGGCTACCTGCGCTGATTTCTTAACTCTCCGCAAGGGTTTTCTGTGCGACCACAAGTGGTCACATATGCTGGCCTAAGTAAGTTTGGAGCAACTATTAGCTGTCCAAACTGGCTTAAATGGTGTAGGTGGCTGGTAACATCCCCTTTTGAACAAAACTAAACTAAACAAATCCTAACTAATTCACTTACACTGGCGCAAATTAAATGTGCAGAATGGAGATTTTTAAGATACTACAGAAAAAATCAAGTTGCTCTAAAAAAAAAGGAGCAACTCCTGGGGAAATTTGGGCCCATTGTGAGCAGGATACTGTAATTTCATGTGCCATCTCATGTTTCTCCCATCTTGCGAAAGGCAGTTTGATAAACACTTGTGTGACAAGGGCAAATACAAAATCAGTAAGCTCTTATTTTTTCATATAATAGGTGAACGAACAGTGAATTATAACTTATTTCCTTGTACAGGTAACACAAAAGATAACACCTAAATGTTCCTACTCGGGGGCTAAATACTTTTCTTGGCATATTCTTACAAAATTTAATCTGAACTATACTTAGAGAGAACTTTCTTTAGATCAGGATTCCCTACCTGATTTTGAAATTGTTCCTTTAAACTATGTATTTATTTATCCCTTAGATAGATAGGATTCCTAAGGCTTGACCTCTAACCCACTCCCAGTTCTTCATATCCCAGAATTAGTCAGTGACTGCAGTCTTCCTAGCTGAGGGTTACTGACAGCAACTCCTCAGATAATGAAGGATTCCATGCCCACATGCAGCAAGATCCGACAACATTCAGGCTTGAGTCATTAAGTCGCAATTAACATTCATGCCACACAAGTGCCAGGCAATAACGATCTCCAACAAGAGAGTGTCTAACCACCATCCATTGACATTCAACAACATTACCATTGCTGAATCCCCCAACAACATCCCAGGGCCCACCATTGATCAGAAACTTAAATGGAAAAGCCACATAAATGCTGTGGCTACAATAGCAGATCAGAGGCTAGGTATTTTGTGGCGAGTGATTCACCTCCTGACTCCCCAAAGCCTTTCCACCATCTACAAGTCACAAGTTAGGAGTCTGATGCAATACTCTCCACTTGCCTGGATGAGTGCAGCTCCATAAACATTCAAGAAGCTCGACACCATCCAGAACAAAACAGCCCGCTTGATTGGCACCCCATCCACTACGTTAAACATTCACTGCTTCCACCAGCAGCACACCGTGGCTGCAGTGTGTACAATCTACAAGATGCACTGCAGTAACTCGCCATGGCTTCTTTGATCGCACGTCCCAAGCTCTCAATTTCTACCACCTGGAAGGACAAGGGCAGCAGGCGCATGGGATCACCAACACCTGCAGGTTCTCCTCTAAGTTTCACACCATCCTGACTTGGAAATATATTGCCATTCCTTCATTGTCGCTGGGTTAAAATCCTGGAACTCCCTCCCTATCAGCACTGTGGGAGGACCTTCGCCTCACGGACTGCAGTGATTCAAGAAAGCAGCGACGCCCACATCCCATGAGTGAATAAAAAGTGAAACCCTGCTGGGCTTCACTGAATGGGACCATCCCAACATAATAGGTGTTTACGCTAGTGTCTAAAATGAACTTTCACTGTCTCAAGTTAAAGTGCTATACGGGAAACATCACTTCAGATGGTCCGTCTAGATCGAATCTGGATGCCCACCACATGCCTCCACTGAGTTTTATTCCCTCGTGAGCTACATTTAACTTCTAGTAACATTTTATTTAAACTACACAAAAATTGTTCTGTGGCCAAATCGTCAAAAATCCCCAAATGTGACATCATTCAATACAAGCAAGGAAGTGATGCTGCATTTGTACAAGGAATTGGCTAAGACAGTCAGAATATTGTGACCAGTTCCGAGCACCTCATTAGAGGAAGAATAGTCACAGAAAGTGTGCAAAGATTCATTAGATATCAGGAAAATTAGATTATAGTTGTATAGAAATACTTGAATATTGGAGCCTTTCTTCACTGGAACAGAGAAAGATAATGGGAATTACATAGAATATACAGCACAGAAACAGGCTTTTCGGCCTAACCAGTTCATGTCGGCGTTTATGCTCCACTCGAGCCTCCTCCCATCCTTCCTCATCTAACTCTAGCAACATAACCCTGTACTCCAGAAATAGCGGGCATAGTCTCAGGATAAGGAGTCGGACTTTTAAGACTGAGATGAGGAGGTACATCACAGAGAGTTGTGAATCTTTGGAATTCTCTGTCTCAAAGATGCAGAGTCATTAAGTAGATTCAAGGTTGAGACACATTGAGACTCATGGGGAATCAAGGAATATGGGATAGGACAGGAAAGTAGTGTTGAGTTCGAAGATCAGCCATGATCTTACTGAATGGTGGAGCAGGCTCAAGGGGACATATGGCCTACTCCTAATTCTTACATTATGTATTCCCTTCTCCCTCATATGCTTATCTAGCTTCCCCTTAAATGCATCTAGTATTCACCTCAACTACTCCTAAATGGGATAGAGGAGCAAAGGGATCTGGGAGTACATCTACTGCATTACCCTTGTCTACTCAGTTACTTCTTCAAAGAATTCAATGAGATTGGTCAAGCAAGACTTTCCCTTTTGAAATCCATGCTGACTATTCATTATATTACTTTTGGTTTTTAAATTTTTTCTATTTTTTTTCCTTTAATAGGAATACCATTATTTTTCCTACTACGACGCCAAGCTGACTGCTCTATAGTTCTTTGGACATTTTCTATCTCTCTTCTGAAATAGAGGTATAACGTTAGCTATCCGTCAGTCCTCGGGCACTACACATTTTTTAATGAATTATTAAATGTGTGTAAAAGAGCCTCTTCTATCAATTTCCTAGATTCTTTTAGAATGTGCGGATGCAATCCAGGGGCTTTATCCTTGGAGTATGATTAGTTTACTTAATATTTCTTCTTTTATTTTAAATGTGGTTATATCGGGCTAGAGTTTCCCTAACTTGTTTTTCTGGTGCCCTCACCCAAGGTGCACCGTTTTTGTCCGCTTCCAAGCGCGCCGAAAAAAGACAGCGGTATTCTGGCTGCTCCCCCTCTCTCTTCGGTCGTGGCGCAGCATGGCCCAATGGATTGGGGGCGGAGCCAGGTCCCGGCGCTGAAAACAGTGCCAGGACCACTGCACATTCGGCTAGAGTCTGTCCGTATGTGCAGTAGCTCCTGGCAGGCTGAATCTGAGAGTACGCGCTGCAGGCTGTGTGGGAGGGGCCCGAAGGACGCCGTCCCGAGCCCTGGCCGAATGGGCTCCCTCATTGGCGGCCCACTGCGTTCCCTAAGGTAGGACTTCCATTTTTTGTGTTATTTATTGATTGCTTATTACTTTGGTTTTGGTGCTTTAGGTGCAGGGTTTCTTCTATTTTATTTGTTAATTAATTGCTTATTACTTTTTGTGCTTTTTTTGGTGCTTGGTGGAGCTTTAAATGTAGTTACTTGCACCGATTCCTTAACTTTAGCTAAGGTTTTTAACGTGGACAGAAGTGGCAACATACGCTGGCCTAAGTTAGTTTGGAGCAACTATTTGCCGGCCAAACACCTAAAACAGGGCTAAATGTCTGGGAACACCCCCTTTTGAAAAAAAACACTAAAAAAAACCCGAACTCACTCACTTACACTGGCGCAAATTAAATGGCCAGAATGGCAACTAAAAAGATAGTCCAGAAAAATCAAGTTGCTCCAAAAAAAAAGCAACTCCTAGGGAAACTTGGGCCCATCATTTCTAATCTCATCTTCCAATGACATGTCCATTTGATCCGTTTCCCTGATAAATACTGAAGCGAAATAATTAATATTTGCCACTTCGCTATCGCTGCCTGTCATTTTTTTTATCCTGACTGCTCCTTAATGGCCCTGTTTCCATTCCGAACTTCCTTTTGTTAAGTTTATGTGCATGTAGAATATTTTACAATTTTGTTTTATGTTCCTTGATAATTTAATTTCATAGTTCCTCTTTGATTTTTTGAATTTATCTCCTAGTCTTTTTGTATTCTCCCTTGTCTTGTTCTCCTCTGCTTTCTATGTACTTAGAGGTTTTCAGAACTATGTTAACTTCTGAGAGAGTAAATGGGGATATTATTTCCACTGGTTTGCCAATTGGCAACAAGCGTGCATAAAGCCACGATCATTGAAAGGATGGTTACAAGAAACTTTTTTCACAAAGATTAGAACTTTACTAGGGCCTCTTTCTCTGCTTTAATTTCAATTATTCTATAACATCCAAGTATTATCTTTCAGAAAAGTTACAGCAAGTTGGTATTTAAATGTCAGTAACAATATAACAGCTATATAATTCTTCCAATGATCAATAATTTTAATCCTTCGATTCTTTAATGGCTCTAATTTTATTCTTCCGACTAGCTCTGCAGCACGGTTTCTACATTTTTTGAGAATTTTCATCAGAGATGTTTAATGGTAGGGAATATAAACTTTTCTTTTCACACAACAATAAAGTTCCATCTACTCTGCCCAATAAAGGATATTACAAATGTAGGATGACGAAGAGCCACTACAGGAGATAAAGGATACTATTAAAAGTTAATAGGACAGAAAGTAGAAGTCACCAGGGCCCAGATAGTACACCTTAGCCTCAATCGCAGGAGATCAGCCCCCACAGCAGCAAATGACGTAGTCACCGTTTTGTACTAATTTGAGTTAGGCTGCCAATTTACTGCTGAATTAGAGGCAATTTTGTGCTGTGAACCCATGCCCACGAGGAACTGGATGGATTGAGATTACCCAAATTAATTTCTCTCAGGAGCCTTATAACAAGCAGTCCCTTCAATGTGGACTACAGCACTATTTTGAACATCCTCTTTCCAGTACTGGGTAGTGGTATCTTTTATTTTAGAAATAAAGTTGATCTCTTCTTGAAAATAATTGGTGTTGCAATTGGAGAAACGAATCATTAGTTCTACCGTGATTTCTAAAACTGTTGAGCTGTGCTCGCAATTTAATATCCAAGCTGATTAAGTTAGTCAAATAATTAAAGCATATTATTCTATAATTTAATTAACCTTTAGAACTACATAACAGAATATGGTAAGAGGACAAATAACAGACTTCAGTGTAGTATTCTACTTTTGTCTCGAACAGAAACAGTTATCAGGTTTATCATTCATTAAAGTTTCCAAGCATAAGAACTTAACTGTTTAAATCATATCACAATGAGATATAAATGTTGCTTCTAATTGTTTTTTTAATGTTTTAAATTTCTCTATTAATGTTCTGTACAGAATTTGAAAAATCACAGCAAAACAAGAAAAGCAGCAGACTCATGTTCTGAATTACACATTTTCTTTAAAAGACTGTTTAAATTAAAAGTTGTTTAAATTAAACTAGCCAGAGGTTTTCTAACGCTAGACAATACTCTTTTTTAAAAAGTATCTATTTGAATAGCTCAAACCTCAACCCATTTTTTGAACGTGCACTTAGGTGGTTCTACTGCCATACTATATTACATGCTGTTGGTATTTCATTGTTAGTGGACATCAAAATTAATTACTACCACATTCACTTGCTTTAGTTTAACATTTAGTGTAAGCAGCAATTTTAGAACAAAAGTCAATAGACATGACATCTGTGCTGTACCAGGCCATTTTCAATGCTGGATATCCTATAAATTACAGGTTAAAAACACACATTTAAACCCAGAATCAGAGTAGTTTAAAATAACCATTAGTACTTCATCTATTTTAAAATAATTGTCTTTTAATTATGGCAACTTTTGATGGAGACTAAACTTTCATTAATTTTATTTTACATCTGTATAAAGACAAGCTATCTAATATTTAGATAAACTTATTTTAATATGCTTCTATTACGAGCACCAACACAACCTACATCAGGGTTCTACATGCATCATGGGACCCCAATTTGCATAGGCTAATGAGGGGCGTGCCTGTTTTCAGCGATTGTCTGAGCTGCCATTTGATGTTCCCGCCAGGCAGAGACGATGAAAATTGGGCCCATGGGATTTTAAGCTCATACCAATACATTTAAAAATTCCTCCAAAGATTTTAACTGCAAAATCGCTAGATATCTGGTTAACATGGTTCAGTTATGTTGCTGCAAGTTAATTTAAATTAACTTCAACAGGTTTTGTGTGCAAGTAATGAACTCACCACTTTCCTGAAGGTTACTTTAAAAAGCATCTATATGTTGACACGATTTAAATGTAAAGAAATACTTCTCCTTTCTAAGTTACTTCCATAATTTACCATACCTGTCTGCGCAAGTCCCTTGTCTTTTTAGTCATTTTGTCAATTGCAGCATTGAGTGCATCACCCCTTTCTTTTCGACCAGCCTGAAAGAAAAATGAAGTTTAATATAGCACATATTGTGACATTACATTTTAAAAAAATGAAACAGTATGTGAGAGAGGGAGTGCTTGTCTGCGCCGCAATGGTAGCGGGAGACCACTCGTCCTTGTTATCTTACAAGGGGCCCAGGGGCAACACAGGCCAGCCCACACTACGATGTGTGCTCGCACTAGGTCCGTGCAGCAGAGCTAGTTCTCCACTTGTCTTGGATAACCCTCGCCACTGGACCAAGACCTAGCACTGTTAAGCCCATGTGGTGGCATCTTCCACCCTTCAGGATGTAGTTCGGGACCTGGAATATTAGATCCTTCATTGAAACAGCTGTGAACTCATCCTTTTTTGGCGTGGAAGCAAGTCATCCTCGTTTCGAGGGACTGCCTATGATAGTTGCGCGCACAATGGAAATCAAAAACTGAGTTAACTGCAACAGTTCAGTACTTTTGAATTTCCAACATAAATATTTATTAAATACATTAACTAGAACTAGCTCCATAAGACACTAATATCCATTAGTGATAAGTGTATAGTCAAGATAGCATTGCATTTTTGAAGTTACACTTTAATAGTCCTTAAAATCTAGAATGCTTAATAATTAATGAAAAAATTAACATTGCAATACAAAACACCTGACTTTTCCAAAGCTACACATTTTAATGGAGCCTCCAAATTTCAACCACCACACATACATCCCTGCATTATAACTGAAAATACCTTCTGTTAACCAAATTGTTCAGCAATGCCGAAAAAGCCCCAGTTATCCCTTTTCCAATGCCATTAGGATGTTCCAAGCAATTTCCTGCCTTCTTCCTCCAACTTTTATCTTATACTTAGTTCAAACTTTTACAGGTACCATTGAACAGAAATGTATTGAGAAAACAATTTTTCTTGTACAAACGTGCTGAATACCCAAGTTCCCATACTATGGGTGAATACAAAGAGTAATGTTCAGTCACCAAATGAGGGGTAATCTAGCGGAGGGGATCACCTGCCCGTTGTAAAACGTGCCCGATTTGCATCGCAACTGATTATGCCCATGCAGTGAAGGTGAAAAATAATCTCAGTATCTTTAAAAAGGTACCTAATTCATCTGTAGAAACAGAGCATACAAAATTGTATCACAGAAGAACTAGATTATTCACTCCATATTATTGTACTACTTAAAACTACATTGTATTAGTGTTAATCACCCATACATGAAAATGTAATCAACTTCTAAACTTTAGAATTAAGAAATCACATAAAAGGCAGTTTTCACAACCTCATTAGTTTTTTGAACATTGTCTGACAATTTAATCAGCATAGTAAACTGCTGACCAAATCAGAAGTGCAGCAGAGAAAACCACTGCACAATTCCTTTTAAACTGCTACATTGCAGCAACATTGAAAAGTACTGTCCGACCAGCTCAAAAAAGATGTGCCCTATATAAAAAAATCTTCTAGCACAAGACATATTCCAAATCAAACTACAGGTTGAATCTCCCTTATCCAGTTCTCTAATCCAGCAACCTCCTTTGTCCGGCATCATTCCCGGCCCCGGGGCAGGGAGCATGTGCAGGACTCATTTTGCATGCTCAATGTTCATTTCCTGAGCAAGAGAGCAGGGGCGATGTCGGTGGAGCAGCACCAGTCCCGCTGCTGCAAGCGGCGACTTCCTCTACACGGTACGAATGTGGCGTGTGCTGCGGGAGAGGGAGGGAAGAAACGGGCCGAGGAAACTGCACCCTGGAAACAAGGGAGACACTGGCGGAGCAGCGACACTCCCACTCCAGGACTGGGTAAGTTGAGGGTCAGCGTGACCTCCCATCGTCCAGCAAATCTTCTTATCCAGCACATGCCAGATCCCGCGGTTCAACCCTTACAGTTTTATTTGAAAAAGTAATTGCACACCATTTTAAAGGGGGATAAATATTTTGTCTGTATAATACTTATGCACAATTAAAGTACTAAATTTTTCTGAATAATGAACCCTGCTTTTTGATGAACAGTAAAACCAGAAATTGTAGTGTTTAAGTCAGGTATTGAGGATTTGGAGATGTCAAGATATATATAATAAAAGGATGAGATGAAGTGGTATTCTGCTATTCTAAACAGCAACATGCAGCTCCATCCACTAATGCTGCCTCTACTGGTGTACCATCCTCACTGCACCACTACATTTGGGAATTGTATTTTTGTAGATATGCACTACATTCACATTCTTAATCTTGGGCATTTTATTTATCAGCAGCCCAAAAGTAAATACCAGTGCATAAGAGGCAAAAATATTACCATATTTAACCGATCTGTAAAAAGTGAGTAGATTGGAGCATTCTTAAATTAAAACCATTAATTGAGTGAAAATCATGAATAATTGTTTCCCCCCCCTTGCCCCCAACTTATTTGTTCCAAATTCTGGCAGTTTTGTCAAAAAAAGTTGCAGTGTTCCACTAACATGAATGGGAACATTCAATTTCCTGTAAGTGGCCTTTTGAGCTTTGTGTTAAAAAAAAATACATTTTATGAGAGTTGATTAGATATGAAAAATCCAGCAGTACGGCACATGATTTTACTTGAGGAAAGCGAGTGTTACATTTAAATCAGAAATGTAATAAGTTAGATGGTAGGATGTGCAGCAGCTACATTTTTGCAATGGAAAAGTGCGATATAATTCTTACCAACAATTTCAAAAATATAGCTGTGCAGTTGAGCAACTGCTTCTCTCCACAGGCAGGAAGGAAAATCTTGTGCAAGGTTTTCTGGTCCATTCTTGTGCTCCTCCTAGTGGCAGTAGTATTGGAGCATGTCAACTCACTGCCTTGTAAGTCAGGAATTGCACACAGCACAGTATACAGGAGGGGCAAGTAGAAATACATTCCCAACTAAAGAAAAATTCCAAGTTTAACTCCAAATTAAGTACAAACACATTATGTTCAACTGGAGATCTCTTGCAAATAATTCCAATTGTGTTTTTCCATGGAACTTCTCAAAATATTGCTGGCTATTAGTACAGATAACTGGCGATTTTGCAAGTACTGAGAGTGATGTGTTGAACAACTTAATCCTTGAAATATGGCCAACGTGATTCTCAACAGCACAGAATTCGTCTGCCAAGCCACCGAAAACATGACATGACAGTTTTCCACTGTGAGCTTACATCCACTGGGAACTATGTTACAAATAATGATGCATAATCAAAGTAGGACTCTAATGGGCCAGTTATACTATGTGCTGTGCATCAACAGGACTTGAAAAACATTTGTGGACAGAAAATTCACAACAGTGGCTTGAAATCAGAGGCCAATTCAGATGTTGATACCTATAATTGGCAAGATGCCACTTCAAGAAGGTCCACTTTACATTGCTTGGCTTGCAAAGCACCAGCAGAATAACTGCAACGGTTATCTTTTCAAAAGCAAGTTTAAAAGCAGTGGGCATGATCTTTAATATTTTAAATGCTAACAAGGCAGTTGACTTTTCTCAAAAAAAAATTTCTGCATGAGTGTCAGCAAGCAAAGCTGGCAATGTTGCCTTGGATGGCCAGCATACACCACTCTAAAGACACCATTACATCCGCAAGAGGACTTCCATTCCGTTCACACTAGAAACAAATCTAGGTTCCATGCACAAATTTAAAGTATCAGCCAATTGTTTATGCACATGAATTTTGCGAGGCATTTTATAAATCTTTGAAAGAAATGAGTCAGCAGCCAAATCAGTGCCAATTTTAATTTCTCATGGAAATGAAGAACAAACGGCAGGGAAACAAGCCATCTCAGGAGTTGCAAAAAAGGCAGAGAGTCAAGAAAATTGTAGCTCAGAAAGTGCCAAACTCACTGCCCATCCCCACCCATTTGTCCACAAGGAATACCTAGCTAGCTAGCAGGCCCAAGTACCATTACATTAGGCTCTATTTAAAAGGCCTGCCTCACAACAAAGCAAAATGACAAGTGTTAAATCACTGCAGCACTCACCTCAATGCACTGCTGATCTGCCAGATTTGGACTCCCCAGCACATTGGCAGCTACGCAACTCCGTGGAAACCAGAAACACTAGCAATAACAGTCACCGCAATGCAGACTGAAGCATGTACCTGTAACAGGGAAAAAACTGTCCCAACCTTACTAACTGAAGACGTCAACTCAAAGACTCCATGCAACTACCTCCAAGGAATCTATCCGTTTTGGAATGTTATTCTGCTGGCTGAAGGTCAATATTAAAAATTCTGCCCTACAGAGCTTAAAAGGACAGAGTTTAACCTCCTGCACTAAATAAGTGCATCCTTCAGGAAGTACGCCAGAATCAAAACCTTCAGCTAGAGCCAGGTAATCACACTGTAACTCCAAGTTGAACATGTGCAAAAAAAATCCTCACCGTCTCCCTCCAGACACCGCATAACACAACCAGTGCTGTTGCAGCAAATTCCCCTTGCGCCATCAGCGATGCCCGCAAAAAACACAGACCCACAGTTCAAGTGGCAATGTAGAGAACTTTTTTAAAAATCTGACACAAATAAACCAGGATGACAACTCAGCCACAACTATTCCACTAATGCTATCCCACCTAGGAAATGTGCTTCCCGCAACCCAGGATATGAACTTCAATGCATACTGTGCTGACAAACCAGTATGGAGCAACCAACTTGTATTTATACAGCATCTTTAATGTAGTAAAACATCCCAAGGCGCTTCACAGGAGTGCTAATAAGACAAAATAAATACATTTGACACCGAGCCACACAAGAAATAATTACGGTACATGACCAAATGCTTGGTCAAATAGGGAGGTTTTAAGGAGTGTCTTAGAGGAGGAAAGAGAGGTAGAGAGGTTTAGGGAAGGAGTTCCAGAGTTCAGTGTCCACGCAGTTGAAAGCACGGCCACAGCTAAGCAATTATAATCAGGATTGCTCAAGAGGGCAGAATTTGAGGAGTGCAGATATCTCGGGGGTGGGGAGGCTGAAGGAGATTACAGAGATAGGGAGGGGCGAGGCCATGGAGGGATTTGTAAATAAGGCAGAGAATTTTGAAATCGAGGCGTTGCTTAACCAGGAACCAATGTAGGCCAGCGAGCACAGGGGTGATGGCTGCCGACACTGGCTGCCGTGTTTTGGATGACCTCAAGTTTACATAGGGTATAATGTGGGAGGCCAGCCAGGAGTGGGTCGGAGTGGTCAAGTCTAGCGGTAACAAAGGCATGGATGAAGGTTTCAACAGCAGATGAGCTGAGGCAGAGGCGGAGACAGGCAATGTTACAGAGGTGAAAATAGGCGGTTTTAGTTATGTCACGGATATATGGTCGGAAGCGCATTTCAGGGTCAAATATGACACCTAGGTTGTGAACAGTCTGGTTCAGCCTCAGACAGATGCTAGGGAGAGAGATGGAGTCGGTGGCTAGGGAACACAATTTGTGGCAGGGACGAAAGACAATGGCTTCGGTCTTCCCAATATTTAACTGAATAAAATTTCTGCTCAACCAGTACTGGATGTCAGACAAGCAGGCTGACAATTTTGAGACTGTGGCGAGGTCAAGAGAAATGGTGGTGAGGTAGAGCTGGGTGTCAGCAGCATACATGTGGAAACTGACACTGTGGTTTCAGATGATGTCGCCAAGGGGCAGCATATAGATGAGAAATAGGAGAATAGGAAGGGGCCAAGATGGTCACAGGTCATGCAAATCAACATTCTGATCGCAGTTAGTAAGCTCAATTAAAACTCTGGTCAGAATACGAATGCAATGCTGAATCGTGTGAATATCCGACAGAAGACCAAATAAATGAGTTTAAAGTCCATGCATGCAAAAATAAAGCCAAGGTGATGAAACAAGTAACCCACACAATTAGGTGCATATAGTCTTTTGGTAGCAGGTCAATAAAAAGATGAAACGACTTCAAAGAATTGATGGTTAGTGCAATTTGGGAACTGTGATCCTTTATGGCCCATGAGAATGAACTGGGGATAGTGAATACACAAAATTCCCCAATAAAGGTTGAACCTCCCTTATCCTGCACCCTCTGGACCTGGCCTGTACCAAATTAGGGATTTTGCCGGATTAGAGGAGGTCGGCGTGGTCCCAAAGTCAGGGTGGAGGTCAGCCGCGTTCTGCGCATGCACCGACCGCCAGAATCATGTCGGACGAGGGGTGGTGCCGGATAAGGGAGTCCCGGATAAAAGAGGTCCAACTTGTATATTTAGCAATTGAGCACGTCAAATTCAAACTTGGCCTCAATGAATAAATTTCAGTTCTTTACTGGCTGTTAATGTAGACAAAAAATGATGCATCATGTCATTTGGTCTTTACATGGAAAAAAGTAGCAGAACCAGACATCCTAAAAGAAAAGCACAACCAGACTTCACAGAAGAATATCAATATTAATTACAAAGAACTGCCACAGAATAGTCTGTAGTGCAGACCAGCTTGCTCTTCTAACTGTATAACTAAATAATTATTTGTTTAATTATTTAAAGCAGCAACGCAGCAAAGTAGTAAAATGGCAGTGCAACAAAAATATCAAATACTCCATAGATCGCTTCTTATAAATTTGCCAAACATTACTGTAGTGAATAAAAATTAAAAGTTAAGAATATTCACCACTTTTTAATGAAACTAAATGGATTTTTGAGTTTACACTCTCCTTCATTATAAAGGTTTGAGATTAAATTCCTCCACCATCCCATTCGTACTTCACAGAATTTATTCATTTCACAACTGTTGCATAGCAACACAATTCTGTTTAGCTATTTTAAAACAGGTTTCGCTCCTTGCAACGGATTTAAATTGCTAGGTTATCTACCAAATATACAGTAAAATACTCTTCATCCATAGAACAAAGAAATACAATAAAGAGTTTAAGCCAAAGCCAGTAAAAATAAGCTTGATTTTCCTGAAAAAGTCAAAGTACTTAGCAAAGGAGGCAATAGAGGTGAAAATCTAGTGTCAGTTTCAGTGGGCTCAAGTTTCGGCCTGAGTTGTTCCTATTTTTCTGGAGCCACTAGTTTAGAATGGCGCATCTTAGAAATTGCAATTCTTGGCATTTAGTTTGCTCCAGTTCTAGCGAGTTAGAATAGTTTCATTTTAGAACAGATTTTTTTTTCCAAAAGGGGGCATGTCCAGCCACTGTTTTGCAAGTTTAGGCAGCGAAAACGTACTCCAAAATAACTTAGAATGGAGTAAGTGTAGATTTTTGTATGCTTAGAAAAACCTTGCCTACACTTATAAATCAGGCATTGGGAACAAGAGATGGGGAGCGGGGGGGTACAAACATTAAACACTTCACTTTTACAAATAAAGAGCCATCATCAATAATAAATGATAAATCAACCAATAAAGCAATCAAAAAACATTAAAAATTAATAAAATAAAATCTTAAGTTTCTACTCACCGACTGCAGCACTGAGAACCCTCCAACAGCGTGCTGGGACGGGCTCCCCCCCCCCCCCCCCCTCCCCAGTGTGTGTGTGTCTGTTTCTGAGAGGAGCGGGGGAGAAGAAAAGAGAGGAGCGGGGGAGAAGAAAAGAGAGGAGCGGGGGAGAAGAAAAGAGAGGAGCGGGGGAGAAGAAAAGAGCGGAGCGGGGGAGAAGAAAAGAGAGGAGCGGGGGAGAAGAAAAGAGAGGAGCGGGGGAGAAGAAAAGAGAGGAGCGGGGGAGAAGAAAAGAGAGGAGCGGGGGAGAAGAAAAGAGAGGAGCGGGGGAGAAGAAAAGAGAGGAGCGGGGGAGAAGAAAAGAGAGGAGCGGGGGAGAAGAAAAGAGAGGAGCGGGGGACTAAACAGGAGGGATGCCCGATCTTTGCCCGGGAAGCCCATTCGGCCAGGTCTAGGGCCGGCATGCTTCGGGCCCCTCCCACACAGCCTCAGGGACGAGGAGCTACTGCACATGCATGCACACTCTAGCGCGCATGTGCAGAGGTCCCGGCACTGTTTTCAGCGCCGGCTCCGCCCCTGACCCCTTGTGCTGCGCCACGCCAAGCACAAAGATGTCGTGAGGAGACCAGAGAATCACAAGGTAAGTTTTCAACGCCCTTTTTATTCCAGAAAGTCGGCGCACCTTATGGAGATGTGCTGTTTTTCCAGAGGGCGGAAACTTGGGCCCAGTATACCTACTAGCTTTTAGTCTGAACAATCATCCAATCTTCATATCATCCAAGGAGTTCATACTCTCCATCTCTTTCCTTCCACCCTCCCCAATATAAAAGACATTCAGAAATCTTGTATTTATCCATAGTGCTTGCTCAGTAAGTTTAAACATTCCACCAACATCTACTACTTACAAACTGGGGAAATCTAGAGTCGGAGCTACTACTGCAGGACAACATTATTTGGCTGAAGTCAGATTCTTAAGCAACGTAGCATTTTAACATTCAGGTTGTTCTACGAGATTCTGGCCAGGGAGAGAAAAATGCAATTAGCTTCTTTTCTCCCTCTCCTGCCACAATTTACTTATGTGAAGCTGTTACAGTCATGGTGGCACATGAATAGTGGTTATATATCAGCAAGTAAAATGTTATCATACATATAAAAAGGAAAAGGGTGGCTAAGGTAAATGTTGGTCCCTGAGAGGACAAGACCGGGGAATTAGTAATGGGGAACATGGAGATGGCAGAAACTCTGAACAAATATTTTGTATCAGTCTTTACTGTAGAGGACACTAACAATATTCCAACAGTGGTTAGTCCAGGGACTATAGGGGAAGGGGGGGGGGGGGGGGGGGGGGGGGAGGAACTTAACACAATCACAAAGGAGGTGGTACTCAGTAAGATAATGGGACTAAAAGCAGATAAATACCCTGGACCTGATGACTTGCATCCTAGTGTCATAAGAGAAGTAGCGGCAGAGATTGTGGATGCATTAGTTGTAATTTACCAAAATTCCCTGGATTCTGGGGAGGTCCCAGCAGATTGGAAAATTGCAAATGTAATGCCCCTATTTAAAAAGGAAGCAGACAAAAAGCAGGAAACTACAGACCAGTTAGCCTAACATCTGTGGTTGGGAAAATGTTGGAGTGCATTATTAAAGTAGTAGCAGGAAATTTGGAAAAGCAAAATTCGGTCAGGCAAAGTTAGCATGGATTTATGAAGGGGAAGTCATATTTGACAAATTTGCTGGAGTTCTTTGAGGATGTAACGAACAGGGTGGATAAAGGGGAACCAGTGGATGTGGTGTATTTGGACTTCCAGAAGGCATTTGACAAGGTGCCACATAAAAGGTTACTGCACAAGATAAAAGTTCATGGGGTTGGGGGTAATATATTAGCATGGATAGAGGATTGGCTAACTAACAAGAGAACAGAGAGTCGGGATAAATGGTTCATTCTCTGGTTGGCAACCAGTAACTAGTGGGGTGCCACAGGGATTAGTGCTGGGACCCCAACTATTTACAATCTATATTAATGACTTGGAAGAAGGGACTGAGTGTAACGTAGCCAAGTTTGCTGACAATACAAAGATGGGAGGAAAAGCAACGAATGAGGAGGACACAAAAAATCTGCAAAGGGACATAAGACAGGCTAAGTGAGTGGGCAAAAATTTGGCAGATGGAGTATAATGTTGGAAAATGTGAGGTCATACACTTGGGCAGAAAAAAATCAAAGAGCAAGTTATTATTTAAATGGAGAAAGATTGCAAAGTGCCACAGTACAGCAGGACCTGGGGGTACTTGTGCATTAAACACAAAAGGATAGTATGCAGGTACAGCAAATGATCAGGAAGGCCAATGGTATCTTGGCCTTTATTGCAAAGGGGATAGAGTATAAAAGCAGGGAAGGCTTACTACAGCTATATAAGGTATTGGTAAGGCCACACCTGGAATACTGCGTGCAGTTTTGGTTTCCATATTTACAAAAGGAGGCAGTTCAGAGAAGGTTCACTCGGTTGATTTTGGGGATGAGGGGGTTGACTTATGAGGAACGGTTGAGTAGGTTGGGCCTCTACTCATTGGAATTCAGAAAAATGAGGGGTGATCTCATCAAGACATATAAGATTATGAGGGGGCTTAACATGGTGGATGCAGAAAGGATGTTTCCACTGATGGGGGAGACTAGAACTAGAGGGCATGATCTTAGAATAAGGAGCCCCCCATTTAAAACAGAGATGAGGAGAAATTTCTTCTGAGGGTTGTGAATCTGTGGAATACGCTGCCTCAGAGCTGTGAAAACTGGGACATTGAATAAATTTAAGACAGAAATAGAAGTTTCTTAATCAATAAGGGGTTATGGGGAGCGGGCAGAGAAGTGGTTCCGAGTCCATGATCAGATCAGCCATGATCTTATTGAATGGCGGAGCAAGCTCAAGGGCCCGTATGGCATACTCCTGCTCCTATTTCTTATGTTCTTATTCAAATATCAACAGAAAAACACATTTTTTCAATAATGTATACATTTAAAAACCTGTGAAATAAGGCAAGTTTATTTTTAGACCCTTTAAAATGTAAATTTATTTTTCAAAAAATTGCTTGTTCTAAATATTTAATTAAATGCAATTTTGATTAGTTTTACGTGATGTTTTAAAAACATTTCAAGTGCACATGTAATTTTGATATTCCCATTCATACTTACGGTGATTCCGTATGTATGAAATCACCGCATGTGTGAATGGGGATCCCCTTCTTTCACTGGTTGGCCTAGCCCACGTGATCACAGGAGCGCTTGCGAACCACATGCGCCCCGGGATACATGGGCCTCTACCCACGGGTACCCGGAGAGGCGCAAGTATCCGAACCTCCGGGACCATCAGATAAGTGCATAGACATTTTGCAGTTCGGAGGCATCTGCTTGCAGGAAGCCTCCAACCGCAAGTTTAAGCCCACTATGTTTTTATTCTGCTTCCTTTACAATACAGTAATGCTGTCGACAACAGCCATGATTTTAGTACCAGTGTTATATACAAGTGCCCCTGCAGCAAGGAATACCACTTTAACATGTGGCTTGCTCCACACCCCAAGATGCCACGTTTTCTGGCTAAGGACAAGTTGACTGCTCAGCCTGCCTCTATAGGTAAGTGATGTGGTTATTACCTCGCTGGTCTGTACAGATCTTCCCCATACAGTCCGGAAAGCCCATGAGCAAAAAATAAAAGTGGTGATCATATCGTCAAAGCAACTTATTTTACCAGTTCTCTTAAATTTAATTGTAACTGGACAGATTGCAAATAAGAAATTCTACAGCCCTTTGGATAATTGCATCAAGTAGAAATAATCCTCTACATTAAAGGGAGCATTCGACTTTGTTTGTACTCCAATCTAACCCGCTCTTCTTTTCTCCACATCATGACTGTTATTTTACTGAGTTTTCCCTATCTTCACTAACTATCTGAGGCTACCAACTAACCTAATCTACTAGCATACACTGATTTACCAGACATGGAAAGAATACAAAAAGAGTAAATTAATAAAATTCATGATGAGCATTGGTATTGTGTCATCATACAGCAGGTGTCATCACTTCAATGGTCATAGATCAACACAGCCAGTAGAACATTCTAGATTAAGGCAGAATGCACAGTACTTCTTAATTATATGCGCTAGCGCTTTTAGTGTCTGTTACTATATTATTTGAATCAATATCAAATAAAAGGAGTTGTCCAGATTCTGAATGTTATGTTAAAATATAACTATCCAGCGATAATCACTGCACATGTTGCCTAAGAATAGGTTGCAAGATATTATGTAAAGAGCCCACATTATCTCAGTCAGTAAAAGCATGTAGCTTAAAAAAAAATCTTTAAAAATCATTTTGAAGACTTTCTTCTCCTGAAAATTGATTTATGGGCTGATAATACATGTGCTGGCTGAATTACAACTAGTTAGTAATGCTGACTGTTGTGTAACTATTGAAGAAGCAAATAAATGTCAAAGGAAAAAGTACAGATGCCATTTTTAAAACGTATATTATTGTTGGTCGAAAGTAGTATGAACTATTTTAACCATGGATTCATTAGTACTACATAGAGACAAAGAAAATACCACTATAAATGTATATATAAATTGCTGAAGTATCCAATGACATGGTTCTCCAAGGATCTGGGTGCACAAAATGGCTTTAAACCAGTCCAAAGTTGAGGCCTACTGCACATTATGAATCTAGGGTGCACAGATTTGCCCCATCAGCAATGTCACCGAAACAGCTTAGCAACCAATGAAAACCAACACAAAAGCCTCCAAACCAGTTACATGTGTCATCAAATGTACATTTTCCTCGTCTATTATTTTCTTCTATAAAAATAACAGACTGAGGAAAATATATGAACAGGAACTTTCCTTCCACTTCAAAATAGTAATGTGAGGAGTGTTCTTCAAAAGTTATAAACCCATCACCATTCAACTCGCATCCCCAGAAAGTAAACGGGAAGTGATCCCTTCGGCTACTGGAAAATCACTTCAGAATTATATATCTTTTTTTAAAGTTACTTTCATTCATCTCCCCAGAAACATTTCTACACCAAATATTCATCACAATAATGAAGTTATTTAAGGTCCATTTATAGTTATTGAATGTGCATGGAACCTTGCACTTATTACTACTATATTTGTCAGTACCTGTTTCAGATTTGTTTGTGTTGAAGTTAAACTGGGGAATATAGTAAAGTGTCTAAGACTGTTCACTACAAACAGTATAAATTCCATTTAAAATTGACTTCAGGGCTACATTGTGGGCAGTGCAGCAAAAGGAGAGCAAGACATTAAACAGTAAATTTGACTGATTGTAATATGAAGGCTACTGATGCAAAAATGTAGCATTGAAGCTTATGAATGACAACTGTACAAAACAGTAGCATTCTAGAAGAAAATTAAATTAATTAAAGAAAGATTCTGTAATAAAGCACTCCAACTTAATTTTAATTTTAGCAACTATTCAAAGCACTGGCTAGAATACACAGGTACCTTTGGTTATAGTACCGGTGGACTTCTGTATGAAAGTAGAAAGTTGAGAGAGAGGAATTTTTTTTGTACATGAATAGTAGAGCAGACCCTTTCTACAAGACAGACATGCTTGCCAAGCTGAACAGATCAGGTCCATTTGTTGAAAAGTTACCTGATTCTAATTAGCTCTATGTAATTAAAGCCATCAAGGACTTGAGTGAAAAACAACATTAATTTTATGAACCACTTCAAATAAGAGTAATCTGAAACTGTCTAGTTTATTCTGACGGGTGCATTTGGCTATTACTGCGCATGTGCGAGATTTACACAACCACAACTGCTTTGAAGGGACACCTGCAATGTTAAAGTAAAAACAGATGCAAATCTTGTGCATCGCATCCAGACCCAATTTATATTTATTGTTGGTGGTACATAGAAATCAGATGCACCAGGAAAAAAAAACCTCAAGGGAATTTGGACACTGACCAGTATTGCCTTCTTTGCCAGGTTGTCCCGAATCATACATTGCTGTCAGACAACTTTTTAGAGAAAATGTGCTCGAAAGTGTAGCATTGGGGGTAAAAGACCAACACATACACTCCAATGAAAAAAAAATCTATTTGAACCTTTCATTTAAAACTAGTTTAAAAATAATAGAGCATATAAATGTATTGGACAACATTCCATAAATGTAAATCAGCACAAGTATGAGCAGCATTTGGCTTCTGCTTGAAATTTCATAGCACACAAAAATGACTATTTAAAACCAAGATAACAGAGAAGTGCAAGTTGCATCAGACTTACAATACCAGTAAATGTCAGCAAGTAAATTGCCCATCTGCCCCTTCACTCAGGAATGGACACAACAGATTCTAGGATGTTTGAAAGTTGAAACACCAATATATGCTTATGCCAAAAGACAGCAAGTATTAAGGCACATGGTTTTCAATGGCATTTGCATAGCCAAGATGAGGAGAAACCATAAACATGTGTGTGCAAAGGCAAAATATTCAGTGGCTTAAACTTTTAAGTATAATTACTCTACAATAAATTACTGCTTTTAACTGGGGCTCCAAGACCCAATTGTAATTTCAATGCAAAATATGTTCATAAAATTAACTACATATACTACCATCTGTCAGTGCAGTTAGCACTAATGCTGTGAGTACCTTCTTGCTTACTTCTTTATGATCCGGGTTATGTGTTTTCCTGATGCAACATTTGGTCAGTGCTGCACTGAACGTTTAATGGTACTGTTTTAGCACTGCATTGCTATCAGGACAACGAATATCAGCACATCTACCTGGAACTCTGCTCTTAATGTATAGAAGTTCCTGAACATTTTTTAAGGTTTATTAATCTTTTGCTTCCAAAATAACCTCACCATACTCTGATAATCTCAATGTTCACAACTCAATTCGTGGAGCACAGTGCAACAGATATTGTTCACCCACCATCATAATTGGAAATTCTCCACAAAATCATGCACCCAAAGGTTTGTTACAATTGCGTTTATGTAGCCACGTGTCCTATTTTTATGTTTTGTTGTGCCTAAATCTATGGACATGTCTACATTTTCTGTCACAATTAGGGGCAGTCCAATACAAAACTCACTAAATTAGTTCAGGTAATTAGAAGTAGCATCAAGATGTGCATGAGTTTTGGGGAAGGTGGGAACCAATCTAAATGCTGACCAGTAAAATAAAAAGCAAAATACTGATGGAAATTTAAAATAAAGAGACAGAAAATTCTGGAAACATGCAGCAAGTCAGGCAGCATCTGTGAAGAAGGATAGTTAGGGTTAACGTTTCAAGTCAATGATCTTCGATCAGAACCCCTGTTTTTAATGCTGACCAGCTCTGGTTTCTAAAATGGCTAACAAAAGACTTTTGTTTGTAGCTGTCAGTTATAGATTGCATAAATCCTCAATTTCTAGCAGGGGTGTGAATATTCTCAGGTGACAAAGTGTTCCTCGTTTTGATTTTTCTGAAGGACCTAGTGTTTGCTCAATTAGAATTGATGGAGCACAAGAGATCTTTGCTTGTTACCATCTCATTAGTTTCTCCAAACACAGAATGCATAAGGATCATTTCATGTGCATCTACCCTCCCTCCCTTACGATTGCCATATTATTAGCGGTTTAAATTGTGATGGTTTTAGTGTGTATGTAGCCATTTTTTAAATTTGTTAAAAAGTGTTTCCCTCCTTGCATTAACCCATAGCCAACTGGGTAGCCACGTGTCCTATTCTCAGTTTTCACCAATGCAGCCCTTAAACTAGTTGTTATGAAATGCAGAATACTATCTCAGTGACGGGTCCTTCAGATTTTTACCTCCCCCATCTTGCCAAAGAAGAGAGAGCTTTACATCTCCCCTTGGTGACATAGCCCATGTTGGAAACTTGCAGTGGGGTTCATAATTTGAATTACCAACAAAAGGCTTCCCCCTCAATACTAAGCATTCTACAAAATTTATCTTGTCCGATAAAATCTTTGAGCTTGTCAAAAGACTAATAAGTGAAATTAATGACAAAGAAATAATCTAGCATTTGGATCAAAACACTTGTCTATGAATCAGACATAAACTAAAGCTGTACGGCGATAACATTCTCCCAAAGAGTTGGCAACAATTCTAGGTGTTGTGAAAACCTATTTCTCTACTTTTTTATGCTCAAAATGTGGTTGCCACAGTAAATACACAAGTATATTCTATAAAATTGGTCAGTGGTTGATCCTGAAACAGAATTTTGAATATTAACTTTTTAAGGGGTTCACCAATGGGTTATCTAGATTTTTTAAACTGTGTAGCGGAGCCTAGAAAATAGAATTCAATCTCTAGTTTGTTCAGAGTTAGTTGAGCCCAGCCAGGATACAGTAGAGGCATCATAACTGACTAAACAACTTGGGTTATGGAGGTCAGAACAAAGATAAAAATCAACCAGAGTTCCTGTTAACTATGCAGTGACCTTTGCTGAAAGTGAACTTGCAGACATTAGGGTAGGGCGAGATTAAGTTTGGCTGCGATGCTGTCTGTGATCCAATTCCCTGCCATGGCTGCATATATGCCTTTGATCACTTTGGTAGGTACTGGAGGACGATCGGGGTCTGCAGAATCAAGCAGAAATGGGATGGATGGCGAAAGAGGAAGTGTTTAACCTCAGTTTTTTTGTCAGCATCATATTTTTAAAAATCTAAACATTAAGCTCTAATATAAAATTTGCTGATACAAACATGCTGGGGAATGCATAAAAAGCATTACCTCAAACGGAATGAACAGATGAATCAGTGTCCATCTTCAATATACAGACTTTAAAACAAAAATCAAAATCCTGCATGGAGCCATTTTAAAAACTATTTTGCCTCAATCTTGCAAATATTTTTAAGCTGATGTCATACTAAGATTACAAGGAGAGAAAATATATCGCTTTCATGAAACCCAATGAAAATGTATGCAAAGCAATTATTTGGATTTCTCCATTCTATCACTTATCTTTAGGAATGCTTTCATTTATCAGCATTCCTGTCTAATATTAAAACAGCAGCCAGAGATTAAAAATAGGGACATCAGATTGTAGAATAAATTAAACTTTTACTCAATTTTATATTCAGGTCAAACAACTTGCACCTGAAAACAGCATTTTAGTGACAGCTATTTTATTTTTTCATCATAGGTCTCTTTAAAAAGTACAACACAAATTTAATACAACAATTAATAAAGATCAGCTATAATTCTATTGATAGGCACAAATATTACATCCAGTCCTTCTCCTTTTACTTATTAGTCATTTTCAATGCTTCAGTATCTGTTTCATCCAATTTGCAGACTGCATGCAGCATGAAGATCATCATCATGCTACTGAAAAGCCTGAAAACATTACACGTCACAAGCTTACGCCAGCCTGCCACCAATCTGCAAGTCTGCGCTCTTGCAGCACCAGCACAGCACTCCTTTCCAAAGAAGCTTTCAGTCAATGTGTTCACACCGCGAGCTAGTCTCTGCACAAGTACTTCATTACCATCAACAAGTTAAGGACAGGACCACCAGCTGTGCAGCCGAAGGTTTGGGCTTCAATTAAGCAATTGAATGGACAAGAGAAGGAAATGTTTGTTTTCATTCATTCTCGAGAAAAATTACTATAGTCCTAAGCCAGTGGAAATCAAAGCAGGGCAAAGCTTTGGGAGGAAACGTTACAGCTGGGATAGGTGAAGAATTGCTATGGCATTTTTCTTTTTGCCTCCAACTGGAATACTCGCCATTGTCTTATGTGAAAGGAAATAGAAATCCTTTTGTGCCGTGTCTTTTCAAAAGCTGCCTCTTCCACTGGAACTTCTTTCCAGCTCACTGCTCGAGGAGTCTGAACAGAAGGATAGTTGAATGCAGTCTCAAATGTGCAGAAAAGAATGGGTAAGTGTTTTCTTTTCAAACGGGATTTTCAAAACCCAGATGGGAGGGGAACACAAGGGTTGCAGGGGATGGAGGAGGAAGGAGGAGCAAATTACTTATTTTGTTGGTTACAAATAGAATGTTTCCCCCTCTTGAAAACAAAATCACGTCTTACAATTCTATGATCGTTCGCTACAACAGCTTTTGTGGGGGAGGGGGATAAAACACCTAAATCACCATATATGATGGACTGTTTAGGCTAGAAACCTAAATGAATTTCATTTGATTGCCACCTACAGGTTTGCATTCGAAGTGGCCATTGGGGGGGCCAACAACGGTGGCATTGTGTGTGATGAGCATGTTGTTGAAAATGCTGCCTGCCTCAGGCACAGCATGTCCACAAAAATGCAGATGCGAGGAGCTGCTCTTTTACTGCGATTCCCAAGGTTTTCAAGGAGTACCCGATAATGTCTCCCATGGGTCTATCGGCTTGTCGCTCAGGCACAACAGTTTTGTTGAACTGCAAAACGATCAGTTTACAAGCTTCAGCCAACTTACGTGGCTCTATTTAGATCACAACCAGATTTCTCTTATTCAAGAGGATGCCTTCCAAGGACTATACAAACTCAAAGAATTAATCCTCAGCTACAATAGGATTGTGCGTCTGGCAAATACTACATTCAGCCAACTGATTAACTTGCAGAACCTGGACTTGTCATTTAATCAAATTACTTCTCTGCAACCAGAGCAATTTCACAGCTTACGGAAACTTCAGACACTACATCTACGTTCCAATTCACTAAGGACCATCCCCATAAGGGTTTTCTGGGACTGCCGAAGCCTGGAGTTTTTGGATATAAGCAACAATCGTTTGCGAAGTCTGGCTCGTAATGGCTTTGCAGGATTAATCAAACTCAAGGAGCTTCACCTAGAGCACAACCAGCTGACAAAGATTAATTTTGCTCATTTCCCTCGACTAATCAGTCTCCAAACACTATTTTTGCAGTGGAACAAAATCAGTATTCTGTTATGTGGAATGGAATGGACCTGGGACACACTGGAAAAGCTTGATGTAACTGGAAATGAGATTAGAACAATTGACCCTCTTGTTTTCCTTACAATGCCGAACCTAAAGATACTTCTGATGGATTCAAACAAGCTCACCACCTTGGATGCTCAGATTGTTAACTCGTGGAAATCTCTAACTCACATCGGTCTTTCTGGCAACATGTGGGTTTGTAACAGAAATATTTGTGCCCTGGCCTCCTGGCTAAGCAATTTCCAAGGTCGATGGGAGAACTCAATGGTCTGTGCTAGCCCAGAGCACACACAAGGCGAGGACATCTTAGATGCTGTTCATGGATTTCAAATCTGCAGTAATCTTTCAGCAACCACCATACAAATAACCACTGGCTATATAGATGCTACACAGCAGCCAGAAACTACTGAATATGTAACAAAATTAACGTCTACAGACTCCAGTACAGAGGATACTGAAAACCCAACTATAGAAACAACCGCTGAAGACTTCCTTGAGCCTGATAATACTCTTTTTACTCACAGGATAATAACTGGAACAATGGCTCTATTGTTCTCTTTTTTCCTCATTATCCTCGTGGTGTACATTTCACGGAAATGCTGCCCCCCTACCCTGAGACGTATAAGGCACTGCTCCATGATGCAACACCGAAGGCAAATTCGCCACCAAGCCAGGCAGCCTATGGCAGATTTATCTACACAAGTACCCTATAATGAATATGAGCCCACCCATGAGGAAGGTGCACTGGTGATCATAAATGGTTACGGACAATGCAAATGTCAGCAACTGCCTTATAAAGAATGTGAAGTATAAATTACTGAGCTCATGTAACCAACATACAGTTTAAGAAATGGGAAATCTGTGAGTAAAATGCTTTCAACTTTTAACTACAGAACCGAACTTTAATATTTTTTATTTGCAGAATAAAGTTACCAAAATTCTGGCAGTGGCTCTCTTACTCTAAACTGTACCTGATGCGGTGAATGAAATTCAGCCTAGATTTCTCAATCTGGATTTGCATCAGGCCATTCAAGTTAAATTTATTTTTGTAATAGCTATTTTATTTGTTGGT